>NC_136411.1:370545592-371787092 GCF_051521515.1 Lactuca serriola | reverse complement strand
TAACACATTAACAATTAAAAGTAAAACAGACTCCTCGTGGTGTTTATACATTTAATACCACCTGGAGCTTGCATCTCTAGTACATTCAGCCGGTAGTGATACTGCTGGGGTAAAACTCTATTTTTCTTAATTATATTATATGAATGAAATTTAAAACTATATTTTTACATTGATAGTTTCACTGATCGAAACCTTTACATTTTCAAAAATCAAACTTGCAAATAACCGAGTCTTGGTAGAAGACTACTTTTGCTGGAAAATATAGGATTTTCTAGGGATCACACCATTTTCAAAACTTGTTAACAATTACTGTATCACTAAATTTTTAAACACCTTTATTCAAGCAATGACACTAAATACTTATGAACTCACTAGCTTTATGCTGATACTCGTTTTCAAAATAACTTGTATTCTCAGGTCATCAGTAGACAGGTACAGATGCAACTTTTGAGAAGATGGTGCATATACAAGACTCATCTTTTATTTTGATTATACTTTTGGTGTCTATGTAATTGTATAGAACACGCTTGTATTACAATTATTATATTAATGAAATGGATGTTGTTGCTTGTCTTTACTATTATACACTATTATGATACTGTACAAGACGTCCTCCACCCTAGAACGTATTCCGCCGTTCTCTGTTTTGGGGTGTGATAGATTGGTATCAGAGCATTGTTTATAGTGAATCAAGTATATCAACCCATAAAAGATATACGAACTATAAACACTTCGGGATTAAAACACTGACCAAGAATATATACTTTTAAGTAATAAAATATTTAACTAAGTATGTATAAAATTTCACCCAATACACAGAGTCAGTATCATACTAGAACAGAACAAAAGTATTAAGATTGTTGAACAACACAATTAGACTCAGAGACATAAAGTCAAATCTGGGTGGATGTAGCCTGATCAACTACATTTTCCTGGGAGTGACTAGCATGTGCCTAAGAATGGTAGATGTGTTGCAACAAGTCTAAGAACTTACCAACACTACCACAAGAACATTAGAACAAGAATACTATCGGAGTATTCTGCATTTTTGTAAATTACATATATGAAAACTAAAAGGTCGTAGAGCAATAGTTGCTAAGTGGATACTTTTCGATTTCATGTGACTAAGGCGCTATAGACTTTGAATCTGTGATCTTTGCTTTATTTCTTGTTCCTTGTTTGGTTGTGGATTTAGAGTTAGGGTCACTTATTCGAAGGTCTATTTTGTTTTGGTTGCATGAAATTAGTATGCAATATGCAAGTATTGGTCTACTCATAACGATCATCTTATAAGTATCTTAGATTGGAATGTCTATTAACTATTCTTTCCCTATTCTCGCGTAGATAGCATGGCTGGTTTCCACCTTCCCGGCGATCCATACTATCCGAACCAGGGCAATGGAGGATGGCTCGAGGAGGAGTCAGAAGATGATTACCCGATTCCTTTGGATGATCACCGTGCAGAAGGCTTCTCGGATGGGTCGAACTCTGAACCTGAAGTTAACAATCTACCTCCTATGGCTCCGGTCCCAAACCCTAACCCTCGCTAGGCCTTCCAAGGCCCGACGCCTGCATCGGTGAAATGCATAGAGACGTGGAGTGAAGAGCAAAAACAACCCATGCCATTCAATGGTGACCGAAGCTTTCATTACACGAGCGAAGGAAGATCAGCGGACAGAGTCTTGCCCATCCTGGTCCGAAGAGTTGCCCGCAATGAAATCCAAGGCAGGACAGCCCTCCAGCGTATCACAGAGGTTGATACAAATGGAGGACTGCACTCCATTCGCACCATTCGTCTGGAGCATGCTAGGGAGAGGTCTGCAGCGGACCACGAGGCCTTGCGTCAGGCATTAGCTGAGACTCGGGATGAAGTCATAGAGCTTCGGGTTCACCATAGGGTCTATGAGCGACACCTCCTCGACATTGAACGTCAACTGGCAGACCTTAGGGTTCACCCGAGAAACATCCTCCGCCGCCGTTAAAAGATGACTAGCACATCTTTTCTTTTGAATTAGAAATAGCCTTTAGCATCTGTGCTTCAATGAAACACTTGTCTATATAATTCAACCAGAAGGAGCTCAATATGAGGCAGCGACGGTGGTTCGAGCTACTCAATGACTACGAATGTGAAATTCGTTATCATCCGGGTAAAGCCAATGTAGTAGCAGACGCCCTAAGTCGGAAAGAATATTCTGGTCGAAGAGTCAAATCATTAACAATGACTATCCGTTTGCATCTATCCGCACAGATTAAGGAGGCTCAGCTTGAAGCCTTGAAACCTAAAAATGTGGCGGGAGAATCCATGCGAGGAATGGATAAGAATTTGGAAGCCAATGATGACAGAGCCTTATATCTCATGGACCGAATCTGGACGCCGCTACACGGTGGCTTCAGAGACTTAGTCATGAAGGCAGCCCACAACACTCGATACTCCGTTCACCCAGGTTTAGGTAAGATGTATCTGGATCTTAAAAAGTCATACTGGTGGCCTAACATGAAAGCAGGGATTGCTACCTTCGTGAGTAAATGCATTACTTGTGCCAAGGTCAAGGTCGAATACCAGAAACCATTAGGTCTACTACAACAACCGGAGATACCTGAATAGAAGTGGGAATGGATCACTATGGACTTCATAGCCAAACTACCCAAGACAACGGGTGGGCTTGATACCATATGGGTCATCGTCGACAGATTGACCAAGTTCGTGCACTTCCTACCCATCAAGGAAATAGACAAGATAGAGAAGCTCACGAGAACATACATTAAGGAGATTGTACGACTGCATGGTGTTCCAATATCTATTATCTCCGATAGGGATAGCAGATTCACTTCGAGATTCTGGCAGTCACTGCAAAGCTCCTTAGGAACGAGACTGGACATGAGTACAACCTACCATCTACAGACCGACAGACAAAGTGAGAGGACTATCCAAACATTGGAAGATATGCTGCGAGCCTGTGTGATCGACTTTGGTAAGGCTTGGGATACCCAATTACCCCCCGTCGAGTTTTCCTACAACAACAATTATCACACGAGCATCAAAGCTGCTCCATTCGAAGCCCTCTACGACCGAAAATGCAGGTCCCCTCTATGCTGGGCTAAGGTGGGCGACACTCAGTTAGCTAAAGGACAAATTCCTGACAGCGCTCTCACAGGTCCGGAGATCATTCGAGAAATGACCGAGAAAATTGTTCAGATTCGTGAACGATTGAAAGCCGCTAGAGACCAATAGAAAATTTATGCAGAAAAACAGAGAAAACCCTTGGAGTTGCAGGTGGGAGACCGAGTCCTTTTGAAATTCTCACCCTTGAAAGGCCAAATACGCTTCGAAAAGCGTGGAAATCTGAATCCAAGATACATTGGGCCTTTCGAAATTCTCGCTAGAATCAGCCCTGTAACTTACAAACTCAATATGCCCCGTGAGCTCAGTAACATACATCCTACCTTCCACGTCTCGAACCTGAGATAATACCTATCCGACGAGACTCTCGTAATCCCACTCGACGAGATCGAGATCAACAAGAGCCTCAATTTCGTAGAAGAACCTGTGGAGATTATGGACCGAGAGGTCAAACGAACAAAGCAAAGCCGCATCCTAATAGTGGAGGTTCGCTGGAACGCCAAGCGAGGACCAGAGTTCACTTGGGAGCACGAGGATAAAATGAAACTTAAATACCCTCATCTTTTTTCCTAGTTATTTTGTAATAACTTAGTTACTAGAACTCTAATTTTGGGAAGAAATTCCCTTTAACGGGGGATCATGTGACAACTCGAAGTTTCTTTCTTGTACAAGAGACCAATTGAATCCAAGTTGGACTCATTTTGTTAGCTTTCAACACCGTTTGGGGTCTATTGGAGCATTCTAAACGTAAGACAAATGAGGTAGGAACCTAGAAACAGGATAACATAATGCGTATCAAGCAAAATTGGGCCAAGCACTCCAAAACACGGAGTGTGCGGCCACACACTTGAGTGTACGGCCACACACAGGTGTGTGCGGCCGCACACTTGTTTTCAGCCACACACTCACCTATATATATATATATATATATATATATATATATATATATATATATATATATATATATATATATATATATATATATATAGGGAAGGAACCCCCTTCATTCATTCTTTCTTTCTTTGGCTGCACTCTACTTCTCTCTCTACTTTCTCTCTCTAAAAATCTCGTTCAAAGAACACTCTAAGGGCCTCAAGAACGTGAATCACCCCATCAATCAGCTTGTTACTGGTAAAACATCTGAATCTAAGCTTAAAACTCATAGTGTTCTTAGTGTTCTTCATGTGCTCTTCAGCCTTTGAAGGAGTGCGGCCGCACACCTTCATATGGTGGCCGCACACCTTCATATGACTTAAGAACACCTCAAAAATCAACACTTTGGGCACAAGTTAGGAGTGTATGGCCGCACAAACACTGTACAGCTGCACACTCATGTGTGCAACCGCACACACACATTTGGTGTGCATTTTGACCATACACTCCCTTCTGTGGTCATATAGCACTCATGTACAATCTTATATGATTGCAACACTTCATAATAAGTGTTTACTAGTCCCTAAAGAGGTCCCAATATAATAAATAGTTATTCCAAAAAAACTAATTACACTCACACACACACACACACACACACACATATATATATATATATATATATATATATATATATATATATATATATATATATATATATATATATATGTCATTATATGGTTAATAGGATCCGTTTGTGCTCAAGTCCGCAATTAACACTCAACCTCCTAAACTGATCCTACAGACGCATCACTCACTGCAGGTGAGTTCATACCCCTTAATCAACCTTTTAAATGTTTTTATACGCTTTTAGGGGGGGGGGGGGAATACAAGTTGAATCAAACAAGTTATGGTACTAATCATATGTGATTTATAACTTGTTACCAAAAGGATTTTCTATACTTTCATGTTTAATTGTTTTAAAACTATTTTTCAATGCTTTTAAACTTAATTTTATTTCCAAATCATATCTACACTAATATATTTATATAAGTAAGGATTGAAGGACTTAAAACTGATAGCTAACCTTATTTCCTGTTCTTGTTTGATTGTGAACTTAGGGTATCCTATTATGTGTCCGACTGTCGTTGAATTCTTAGTTATATATCATATATATTTGTGCTAGATATAAAAGTTTTCACTTCAGTTCAACACCTTTTTGTATCAAGGGCATTTAGCTAACATCTCTATTTAACTATAATAGGTATAGTTAAGGATTACTACTCATTACTATTGTTACTATGATACTCACTATGGTTAGTACAACTATGAGTCTATACATGCTAAATACTATAAGAAGAGAACATTATACACTATACAACGTGAATACTATATACTATACAATAGAACAAACAGTCAATACATAATACAAAGAACTACACTATACTCTAAGTACGAGACAATATACTAAAATAGAAGGTGATACACTACTTCTCGATACGACACTTCACTATGCGATTGTTGTGTAACCAAAGCCTCCTAGAGGGAGAGCAAACACTACGTGTATAGATCTATATGGGACGGACACTCCCACATCCCGACTGCTAGCTACAGTCCGAGCCGACTAGGCCCAGGGATAACAAAACATCACTACACTACTTGTGACCTGGAGGGTCAACTGTTATACTACTGTCACTTAGCATGGTTACATACGAGTTCACATTCAGACCTTAGTTAACACATTAAGAATTAAAAGCAAAACAGACTCCCCGTGGTGTATATACATTTAATACCACCTGGAGCTTGCATCTCTACTACATTCAGTCGGTAGTGATACTGCTGGGGTAGAACTCTATTTTTCTTAATTATATTATATGAATGAAATTTAAAACTATAGTTTTAGATTGATAGTTTCACTGGAGGAAACCTTTAGATTTTCAAAGAATCAAACTTGAAAATAACCGAGTCTTGGTAGAAGACTACTTTTGCTAGAAAATATAGGATTTTCTAGGGATCGCACCATTTTCAAAACTTGATAACAATTACTGCATCACTAAATTTTTAAACACTTTTATTCAAGCAATGACACTAAATACTTATGAACTCACCAGCTTTATGCTGATACTCGTTTTCAAAATAACTTGTATTCTCAAGTCATCAGTAAATAGGTACACATGCAACTTTTGAGAAGATGGTGTCACACCCCCGAACCAGACGGCGGAAACGTCTGAGGGCTGTTGTGACTTAATTGAATACCATTACATTGAATATATATGAAACATAACATCATTCGTCACCATGCATTAATATAGTACAACTGATAAAGTTTACACTGAGTACATTGTTTTAACATTACATTCCCAAAAATAAATTGTTCGGTTCATAGATAAACATACGACAAGCCATCACTGAGTACATTTTCCTCTGGTTCACTTGGTACCTGAGAATACAAGTATTTTGAAAAAAAACGTCAACATACGAAATGTTGGTGAGTTCATAAGCGGTATTTGAAAAGCAACGTTTTGTATTATTTTGAAAACCACCAGAAAATCCGATATTTTCTGAAAAGAGTTTCTGAAAAAGTTTGTGAAGATCCATAAGTATGCTTGTTTGTTTCTATAGTTGTAAAAAGTGTTCATTAAACTTGTGTACATTTCGAAACTGTATGTATTGTAAAACCCTAGGAAAACCCGATGTTTTCCTAATACTTTGAATTCCATGTAGTTGTAGAACCATCACGACGTGTGAAGTCATTGATTCCAGGCGACGTCGAATTATTGCGCATGGTGAATTGCTATAAACACGCGTTACACAAACGGCCAGTTTACAACTTATACTAACGATCCCGTAGGCGTCGTCCGTACTATTCACGTAATCCAACCGCCTTGACTTCTTGTAGTCCCACATCCGAAGAGAAAGAGGGCACGAAGAGCTCGATAACTCCGTTAGCCGGTTGGGGATAAAAAAAAAGAGTGCGAAGGGCCCTTGACCCGATTCACGTTTGAATAACCGACTTTACTAGCTGTACCAAAGGACCCTTGGGGACCAATAGTATAAAAGCCATTGAAAGTCCTTTTACGTTGTCTTGGGTCATGTAAGACTCAACAACTCGTAAGGTTGAAGTCTTCGGGCCTAAAGATCAAGCCATTGGGCTAGCCAGGCCCAACAAACAAGATTTTACACTTTGGGGCCCAAAGATGGTGCGTCGACGTCAGTGCACTCTCACGTGTTTATTGAATTCCCAAATGTTTCCGTGTACGAATCGAGTTGTAGTCGTGTTAGTAGTTTCGTGTTTGTTATTGATTCAAGACCGAATCAATTCGTTAGGTAACGATTTTTTTGGTGTTGATGTGTATTGTAATTCGTCGGTAGTCGTAGTGCCAATATTTGATCACAACGGATGTATCGAATTAGCATGGAAATTTTTCTGTTTTCAGCCCCTCTTTATTTTGTAAATTCACTTTTTCAACCCTTTGCATAAATAAGTTTCCGGTTTAGTCCTTAAACTATTTTTCTTGACATTTTAACATCAAACCTTATTGGAATTGATGTTTTTCAGCACATTTTTAGTTGAAAACAGTTTTAGTCCCTGAAAATACAGTTTTCTCGGTTGAAACCTTCCTTTTTCGCAATTTTACACTTTTGGTCCAAATTGGAAATTTTTTGCAACTTTGGTCCTTTTTAATTATGAAAAGCATTTTTAACCTTAGAAAAGGACTTGGGACACTAGTAGTCCACTGTTTTGCAGAAAAATATAGTTTTGGCCCTTCAAAACAGAAAATTTCGCATATTGGGCCCTATTGGGCCAAAAATGTCATTTTTAGCCCATTAAGCTTGAAATTTATATTTTTAACCCTCCAAAAGAGTATATTTCCAGAAAATACTTCATTGAAACTGTTTTGACTCTTCTCATCCATCAGAATTCGTAATATGTCATTTTGGGCCCTTTAACTTTATTTTTTTTAACATTTTGTGTCCAAAAAATGAGTTTTTAGCCCAAAGGAGATGTTATTAAGCCACTTAGCAATTTTTCTTGGAATACTTTGTATGTAATAATATAGTTTATGCTAGTACCTTTTAACATAAAATATATCTCGATTTTTAGGAGTTTATGGCTAGATCCAATATCATAAACTGTCACACCCCCGAACCAGACGGCGGAAACGTCAGGGGGCTGTCGTGACTCAATTGCATACCATAACATTGAATATATATGAAACATAACAACATTCATCACCATTCATTAACATAGTACAACCAGTAGTGTTTACATGTCATACATTGTTTAAAACATTACATTCCCAAAAATTAATTTGTTCCATTCATACAAAAATAAACTGCAACCGTCACTGAATATAGTTTCCCTTGATTCACTGGTTCCCTGAGAATACAAGTATTTTGAAAAACGTCAACATGTGAAATGTTGGTGAGTTCATAAGTAGTGTTTGAAATCGAATGTTTGTCTTGTTTGAAAAACCACCAGAAAATCCGATATTTTCTGAAAAGAAAAGCTTTTGAAAACGTTTGTGAAGATCCATAAGTATGCTTGTTTGTTTCTATACTTGTGACAAAAAATGTTCATTGAAGATGTATGCATTTCAAATCTGTATGTATTAAAAACCCTAGGAAAACCCGATGTTCCCCTAGTTCCTTTGGAATCCATTAAGTTGCGTTGAAACCATTACGAAGATAGAAGTGTCAGTCCCAGGCGACGTTGGAAGGTTCTCGAGCAGGATTATTTACTACAAACCCGCGTTACACAAACGCCAAGTTTATAGTTATACTAACGATTCCCGAAGGCGTCGTCAGTACTAATCGCGTTATCCAATCGCCCTGACTAGGTGTCGTCCCGCATCCGAGGAGTAAGAGGACACGAAGGCCTCGATAACTCCATTAATCGGTTGGGGATAATATGCGTGCGAGGGGTCCCCGACCCGCCTCGTAAAATATGCAGACTCTTCTAGCAATACCAAGGACCCTTGGGGACCAGTGGTATACAAGCCATTGAAAGTCACTCTACGTTGTGCCAAGTCGGTGAAACTCAACACCTCGTAGAAAAATATGCGTCTTCGGGCCTTAAGATCAGGTCATTGGGCTAGCTAGGCCCAACAAGCAAGATTTTACACTTTTGGGGCCCGAAGATGGTGCGTAGATGTCTGTGCACACTCGTATGTAAGCTAAGTTCCCAAACGTATGTATATGAACCGTAGTGTCGTAGAGTTAGTAGTTGTAGATTTCTATTGGCTCGAGACCGAGCCAATTCGTTTAACAACGACTTTTGGTATTGTAATGAGTTGTATTTCGTCGATAGTCGCGATGCTGTTATTTAATGAAATTATGTATATTGAATTAGCCTTGAAATAGTTCTGTTTTCAGCCCCTCATTATTTGTAAAATTTACATTTTCAACCCTTTTTATTAAATACTTCCCGGTTTGGTCCCTAAACTATTTTTCTTGACATTTTAACACCAAAAATTATTGAAATTAATATTTTTCAGCATATTTCTCATAGAAAACAGTTTAATTCCCTAAAAATGCAGTTTTCTCGGTTTTAATCCCTTCTTTTCGCAATTTTGACAATTTTGGCCCAAATTGGAAAATTTTTGCAACTTTGGTCCTTTTTAAATTTAAAAAGCATTTTAAACCTTTGAAAAGGATTTGGGACACTTATAGTCCACTGTTTTACAGAAAATTACAGTTTTGGCCCTCCAAAACAGAAAAATTCGCATAATGGGCCTCATTGGGCCGAAATTTTCATTTTTAGCCCATTAAGCTTGAAATTTATGTTTTTAATCCTCTAATTGAGTATAATTCCAGAAATAGTTCTATGGAAACTGTTTTGGCACACTTCATCCATCAGAATCTGTGAAATGTCAATTTGGGCCCTTAATTTTGTATTTTTCACATTTTAGGCCCAAAATTTGTGTTTTTAACCCAAGGAAAATTATTACTAAACCACTTAGCCATTTTTCTTGAAACACTTTGTGTGTAGAAATATATTTGAAGCTAAGATCATAAAACATAAGTTATATCTCGGTTTTGAGGGGTTTTATGGCTAGATCCAACATTAAAACACATAGAAGCATACATATAAGCATGGAAATCATACAAGGCATACAAACACATATAGATCTACACTTTCACTTGTATTCCCCCCCCACCCCACAAAACTCATAAAAACAGAAAATAGGGGGTATGAAGCTCACCTTGGGGGGTAGTTTCGGTTCTTGAAGAAAAGATGGAAGAAACTTGGTGATTTTCGGCCCTAGCACCCCTTGATGAAGATCTCGAGTTTTATGGAGTTTTCTAGGAGTATGATCACCAAAGAAACTTGTTTAGAATAAGAGATCTCATGTGAGAGGGGAGTTTTGAAGTTTAGGCATGGAAAAACTTACCAAAGGATGATGATAATCTTGAAGAATCCTCTTGAAATCCAAGAAAATTTCGTGACTTTGAATGGAGAGGAAGAGAGAAGTCTTGAGTGAATCTAGAGAGAGTTGAGATATTTTTGGAGTGTGTATGTGTGTATGGCCGAGAGTGAGAGAGAGGAGAGAAGTGAGGTGATTTTGAAGTGATGCTTGCATGGGAAAAGGGAATATCTTGCATGGAGATCCTATGGACAATAATAAGGTGGCATGGGAAAGTCAAACCCTCCTCTTGGGCTTGATGTGGGCCGAAAACATGGAAGGAAAAGGAAATTTTTGGGCTTTTTGCTCCTAAGCCCAATATTAGTGTTAATTAGGGTGTGTTTTAAGTCTAAAGGAGTGTAGTAGGATTTTTATGTTTTTCTTGAACTAGTTTTAGGTTATTCATGTATCAAGGCTCTTAATCCATTTCATTCATGACCTAAAATGTTGAAATAAATAAATATGGGTCCACTTAGAGTCCAATTAGGGTTCTAAGCCCATGATAGTCTAATTGGCAGCTTATTGGTCCATTTGGATCCAATAGGGGAGTCCTAATCCAAAATGGACTTAACAAGGACTTCTAGGGTTTCCAATTGTTTGATGACTATTTGTAGTACTTGCATAATGTATTTGATTGAAGTTTTTGATTCACATTAACTTGAATGTTTAGATCACATGACACAAAATTTCCAGTTGTGACATCATCCCCCCGTTAGAGGGAATTTCGTCCCGAAATTCTGTTTGAAAGCTAGATTTGAGAATGCTAGAACAGGTGAGGGTACTTCTGCTTCATTTGATCTTCGCGTTCCCACGTGAATTCTGGCCCACGCTTTGCGTTCCACCGTACCTTCACGATCGGGATGCGACTCTGCTTAGTACGCTTCACCTCCCTGTCCATGATTTCGATTGGTTCTTCGACGAACAGGAGATTCTCATTGATTTCGATTTCGTCAAGAGGAATGACAAGGGTTTCATCTGATAGGCACTTTTTCAGATTAGAGACATGAAACACAGGGTGTACACCGTTTAGCTCCGCGGGTAGTTGTAGTCTGTAGGCTACCGGGCCTATTCGAGCGACGATTTCGAAAGGTCCAATGTATCGCGGGTTCAGCTTTCCCCGCTTTCCGAAACGTATAACCCCTTTCCAGGGTGAGACTTTCAATAATACTCGATCACCGACCTGGAATTCTAAGGGTTTTCGTCGTTTGTCGGCGTAGTTCTTTTGTCGGTCACGCGATGCTTGTAATCGAGCTTTGATCTGGACAATCTTTTCTGTGGTCTTGCGAATGATTTCCGGTCCCGTTAATGCCCTGTTTGACATATGTGTTCTTGCTAGCTGGGTGTCACCTACTTCAGCCCAACATAACGGTGATCTACATTTACGCCCGTACAGTGCTTCGAACGGGGCCACCTTGATGCTCGAATGATAACTATTGTTATATGAGAATTCGATCAACGGCAGGTGGGTATCCCAAGACTTTCCAAAGTCTATCACACAAGCACGAAGCATGTCCTCGAGCGTCTGGATGGTTCGTTCACTTTGACCGTCCGTTTGTGGGTGATACGCGGTGCTCATATCGAGATGAGTTCCCATTGCCTTGTGGAGTGATTGCCAAAATCGCGACGTGAACCTACTGTCCCTATCCGAGATGATAGATTTTGGCACTCCATGGAGTCTTACGATCTCTCGTAGGTACAACCGCGTCAGTCTCTCCATCTTGTAGGATTCTTTGATTGGTAGGAAATGGGCAGATTTCGTCAGTCGGTCGATTATTACCCATATGGTGTCCAGTCCGTCCGACGTCTTGGGCAGCTTAGTCACGAAATCCATAGAAATCCCTTCCCATTTCCACTCAGGGATTTCCGGTTGTTGTAACAATCCGGAAGGTTTCTGGTACTCCACTTTTACTTTGGCGCACGTAAGGCACTTACCAACATAAATAGCGATTTCCGCCTTCATGTTAGGCCACCAATAGTGTTGCTTGATGTCCAAATACATCTTGTCCGAACCGGGATGAATGGAGTATCGTGTCTTGTGGGCTTCCTTCATAACGGTTTCCCTAAACCCTCCGATTTTTGGGACCCAAATACGGTTCATGAAGTAGTATACCCCATTCTCCTTGACTTCTAGGTTCTTCTCCATTCCGCGCAATGCCTCGCTAGTTCTATTTTCCGCTTTCATAGCCTCTGCCTGGGCTAGTGCAATTTGAGTGGCCAGATGAGACTGAATAGTTATCGAGTGCGTTTTCGTACGACGATTAGAGTACTCCTTCCGAATTAAGGCATCAGCTACTACGTTGGCCTTGCCTGGATGGTACTTGATCTCGCATTCATAGTCGTTTAACAATTCCACCCATCTTCGTTGTCTCATGTTCAGCTCCTTCTGATTCAAGATGTGCTGGAGGCTCTTGTGGTCCGTGAAGATGGTGCACTTTGTACCGTACAGGTAGTGCCTCCAAATTTTTAGAGCAAAAACCACGGCTCCCAGTTCTAGGTCATGGGTCGTGTAATTTACTTCGTGCGTCTTTAGTTGGCGGGACGCATATGCTATCACTCTTCCACGTTGCATGAGAACGCAACCTAAGCCTTGATTCGACGCGTCGCAGTAAACTACAAAATCTTCCGTTCCTTCAGGTAGAGATAGCACAGGAGCGCTACATAGGGCTTGCTTCAAGGTTCGAAACGCAATCTCTTGTCGGTCTGTCCACTTGAATGGCACACCCTTTTGCGTAAGCAAGGTAAGCGGCTTGGCGATTTTAGAGAAGTTTTGGATGAATCTCCTATAGTAGCCTGCTAGGCCTAAAAACTGACGAATTTCTGTGGGCGTAGTCGGAGTTGCCCATCCCTCCACAGCCTTGACCTTAGAGGGGTCCACATGAATTCCGTCTTGGCTAACCACGTGGCCTAGGAAATTCACACTCCGAAGCCAGAACTCACACTTGGAGAGTTTGGCGTAAAGTTTTTCCGATCGCAGCGTCTCTAGGACTTGTCGAAGATGTTGGCCATGCTCCTCTTTGCTTCGAGAATAAACGAGAATGTCATCGATAACCACAATGACGAAGTTGTCCAGGAACGATCGACAGATTCGATTCATTAGGTCCATAAATGCGGCGGGTGCATTTGTTAGACCGAAGGGCATTACGACGAATTCATAATGTCCGTAGCGGGTTCGAAAAGCGGTTTTAGGAATATCTTCTTCTCGGACTTTGAGTTGGTGATATCCAGACCGTAAATCTATTTTAGAAAAATAGCTAGCTCCTTGGAGCTGGTCGAATAGATCATCGATCCGCGGGAGTGGGTAGCGGTTTTTGACAGTGAGTTTGTTTAACTCTCTGTAATCGATGCACATTCTGAAAGATCCATCCTTCTTTTTGACAAAGAGCACCGGAGCTCCCCATGGCGAGTAGCTAGGTCGGATAAATCCCTTGTCCAGAAGCTCACTGAGTTGGCTGGATAATTCCTGCATTTCAGCAGGTGCCAACCGATATGGTGATTTAGCGAGGGGAGTTGCTCCTGGAACGAGGTCGATTCGGAACTCAACCTGTCTCTCTGGGGGTACTCCTGGAAGATCTTCGGGAAACACGTCCGGAAATTCACACGCTACTGGAATGTCTTGGATGTTAGTTTCTTCTTTGGTCTTGTCCACTATGTGAGCCAAGAACGCCAAATTGTTCTTTCGCAAGTGTTTTTGTGCTTTGATGCACGAGATGAGACGAAGATTTGTATTGGGTTTGTCTCCGTAAATTACTAGGGTTTTGTGATTTGGGAGACGAAGGCGAACGGCCTTCTCATGGCACATAATCTCAGCATGGTGGGGGCTTAACCAATCCATGCCGATAATCACATCGAAACTCCTAATTGATACTGGCATCAGATCTATTCGTAAGACGTGTTGATTTAGGGTTAGGGTACATCCGATGTAGATTTCCCTAGTGGATTCGGTTTTCCCATTGGCCATTTCCACCGTATAGGTTTCATCTAGCTTCTGGGGTTGTTGTTTTAATAAATGCTTAAACTTCTCGCTTACGAAACTTCGCTCCGCTCCGGTATCAAATAGGATGCATGCATAAGTGTGGTTTAGGAGGAACGTACCGGTCACAACTGCGGGGTCCTGAACTGCGTCACTCTGATCCATAGTCAGCATTCTTCCTGCTCCTCTGTTTCCTGAGTTGTTGTTGTTAGGGCAATCTCGGCGGAAATGCCCCGTCCTTCCACACCCGAAACAGGTGTGGCTAGGCCCTGCGTTGTTGCCGCCGGCATTGGTGTTGTTGGTATTGCGGTGGTTGTTGTTGTTGTTCTGGTTGTTTCCCTGACTCTGGTTCTGAGAAGGATAAGTCCTGCAGAACCTTGCAGTGTGTCCCCTTCGGTTGCAACTGGTGCAATGGAACTCCTTACATTCTCCATGGTGATGGAAACTGCACTTATTGCACTTGGGAGCATTACCGGAATAGGGTCTTGAAGCATTTGAAGCAGCTGAGGCTGGAGCATGTGAGGTGACTGGAACCGGCGCAGTAACAGCGTTAACTGCCACTGTTTGCTGCTTTTTAGAGGTCTCGGGGCCCTGACACCCCTTTCTCTTGTGGTTCCATCCTTTCTTACCATCACCCTCCTTCTTCTTCTCAGTCTCCACTGGTTTTTCGCCCTTTTTGTTGTTATGATCATATAGTCTCTTTGCCAATCTCTTTGCACTGTCAAACGTTTCAGGGTTTGCAGCTATCACATTCCCTTGAATGGGGGATGTCAATCCCCAGATGAATCGTTCGATCTTCTTTCCTTCTGATGTGATCATACCCGGGCACAACAGAGATAGTTCGCTGAATCTCGATATGTAAGCATCGATGTTCCCATTCTGCACCGTGAGATTCCATAGTTCCTGTTCCATCTTCTGTATTTCGCCTCGGGGGCAATACTCAGCCGTTAACATCTCTTTCATTTCTACCCAGGGTATAGAGTTGGCGACAGGGAGTGTCATAGCTTCTATGTGACCATTCCACCAAGTGAGTGCTTGATCCACAAAAGTACAGGCCGCGAACTTCACTTTCATCTGCTCGGGGCACTCGCATATCTCGAATACCGACTCTACCTTCTCGATCCATCGCTTCAGAGCGATCACTCCTCCAGTGCCGTTGAAAGTTCGGGGTTTGGCGTTCGCAAAATCCTTGTAGGTGCACGTTTTAGTGAGTCCTTGGTTCGTCCCGTTGTTCGAACTTCCAGAGCCTTGACCATTGCCTCCTCCATTGTTCCCTCGGTGAAGTTGTGCCATAGCTGTTGTGACCGCAGTAGACACGGCTGCCTGGAAAGCAGTGGAGTCAACTTCAGGCGGGATTGGTTCGGGATTTCCGCGAGTAGCTGGGCGAGGCATCTTTCTGTCATGAAACGGAAAGATGTTGAGTGTACGTGGTTTCTGTGAGGTTGTGATCCTACTAACTAGGTGTATGGTGCGAACCTAAACATTACTACTATCGGGCATACAATCATAATATCCCAACACATAACAACTGGTAATATCATAACAAAACACACCAAAGTTTATTAATATTATCCGCATTTAGTACAAGAAAATTTGCTCGTAGGAGCATACATATGTAACACTAATCCGACAGCATAACGGCTCCATGAGTAGTGTAGTCACTTAAACATAGAGCCGGAGTACATAACATAGTTCCTAATAACCTACTATGATAAGTCTATCCCTAACAGCGATGAGCTGCATCAGGAGGTGGTGCCGAAGATGTGGATGCTCCTTGAAGACGAGCCACCAAGCGTTCTGCATCCTGGAGTCGAGATTCCCACCTTACCTGCCTCATGTGAAACTCCCGGAGGACGTCACGCGTCTCCTGTTCCGCACGCTCGACCCTAGTCCACAACTGGTGTACTTGATCAGCAGTGTCCTGAGCAAGGTCGCCGGTGTCCCGTAATCGTCTCACCATGACTGGTAGGGCTCGGTCGGCCGGTCCTCCGTCCCTCAAGTCAAAGAACTCACGTGACATGCCAAACGGGGGTCGCTGTCCCTGATGTCTGCTCCATCTCCAAAGATCAATGCCCCAAGGAGGGGTAGGTCCAGTGGGTCCCACACGATAAGCAGGCACCCTGATCGGGTAAGGGGGATCGATGACCTCGGACTCTGCGTCCGAATCACCCCCTTCGCTGTCATCAAGCTCCTCTCCGAAAGGTTCTTCGTCTTCTTCGGGTTCGGCAGGCTCGCCCTCGACTTCTGCCTCCGGTTCCCCGTCAGATTCCTCTTCGGGGTCCTCCTCAGGTTCTTCTTCAGGCTCTTCCTCAGGCTCCTCCTCCTCCTCTAGCCACCCGTTGTTTCCCTGATTAGGGAAGTAGGGGTCTCCAGGGTGATGAAAGCCAGCCATGCTGTCTGCGCGAGTACGTAAATATGCTACATTATCCTAGGATGCTATGACTATTGCACAGACTAAGCAAACATTCTCTTTTTGAGTGATAAAGGGTATAGTTTTAGGTTCCCTGGCTATCCCGATCTCATCAAGATGTGTGTTAGTTTTACCTTGGAGAGAATGTAGTTGATCAGGCTACATTCACTCCTTGATATCACTAAGAACAGTCCCGAATTAATCGAGATACCAACATTATTGTGTTTGATTCAGCGTTAGGTCCTTATTCCTAATGCAAGAAAGTGTGTTTTATTTACTTGTTTTGTTCAGAGTTATGTTAATCCCTCTTTTTGGTTTATAGTTGCATATCAATGTATGGCTCGACATGCTAGTTCACTATAAACAAAGCTCTGATACCAACCTGTCACACCCCAGAACCAGACGGCGGAAACGTCCGGGGGCTGTCGTGACTCAATTGCATACCATAACATTGAATATATATGAAACATAACAACATTCATCACCATTCATTAACATAGTACAACCAGTAGTGTTTACATGTCATACATTGTTTAAAACATTACATTCCCAAAAATTAATTTGTTCCATTCATACAAAAATAAACTGCAACCGTCACTGAATATAGTTTCCCTTGATTCACTGGTTCCCTGAGAATACAAGTATTTTGAAAAACGTCAACATGTGAAATGTTGGTGAGTTCATAAGTAGTGTTTGAAATCGAATGTTTGTCTTGTTTGAAAAACCACCAGAAAATCCGATATTTTCTGAAAAGAAAAGCTTTTGAAAACGTTTGTGAAGATCCATAAGTATGCTTGTTTGTTTCTATACTTGTGACAAAAAATGTTCATTGAAGATGTATGCATTTCAAATCTGTATGTATTAAAAACCCTAGGAAAACCCGATGTTCCCCTAGTTCCTTTGGAATCCATTAAGTTGCGTTGAAACCATTACGAAGATAGAAGTGTCAGTCCCAGGCGACGTTGGAAGGTTCTCGAGCAGGATTATTTACTACAAACCCGCGTTACACAAACGCCCAGTTTATAGTTATACTAACGATTCCCGAAGGCGTCGTCAGTACTAATCACGTTATCCAATCGCCCTGACTAGGTGTCGTCCCGCATCCGAGGAGTAAGAGGACACGAAGGCCTCGATAACTCCATTAATCGGTTGGGGATAATATGCGTGCGAGGGGTCCCCGACCCGCCTCGTAAAATATGCAGACTCTTCTAGCAATACCAAGGACCCTTGGGGACCAGTGGTATACAAGCCATTGAAAGTCACTCTACGTTGTGCCAAGTCGGTGAAACTCAACACCTCGTAGAAAAATATGCGTCTTCGGGCCTTAAGATCAGGTCATTGGGCTAGCTAGGCCCAACAAGCAAGATTTTACACTTTTGGGGCCCGAAGATGGTGCGTAGATGTCTGTGCACACTCGTATGTAAGCTAAGTTCCCAAACGTATGTATATGAACCGTAGTGTCGTAGAGTTAGTAGTTGTAGATTTCTATTGGCTCGAGACCGAGCCAATTCGTTTAACAACGACTTTTGGTATTGTAATGAGTTGTATTTCGTCGATAGTCGCGATGCTGTTATTTAATGAAATTATGTATATTGAATTAGCCTTGAAATATTTCTGTTTTCAGCCCCTCATTATTTGTAAAATTTACATTTTCAACCCTTTTTATTAAATACTTCCCGGTTTGGTCCCTAAACTATTTTTCTTGACATTTTAACACCAAAAATTATTGAAATTAATATTTTTCAGCATATTTCTCATAGAAAACAGTTTAAGTCCCTAAAAATGCAGTTTTCTCGTTTTTAATCCCTTCTTTTCGCAATTTTGACAATTTTGGCCCAAATTGGAAAATTTTTGCAACTTTGGTCCTTTTTAAATTTAAAAAGCATTTTAAACCTTTGAAAAGGATTTGGGACACTTATAGTCCACTGTTTTACAGAAAATTATAGTTTTGGCCCTCCAAAACAGAAAAATTCGCATAATGGGCCTCATTGGGCCGAAATTTTCATTTTTAGCCCATTAAGCTTGAAATTTATGTTTTTAATCCTCTAATTGAGTATAATTCCAGAAATAGTTCTATGGAAACTGTTTTGGCACACTTCATCCATCAGAATCTGTGAAATGTCAATTTGGGCCCTTAATTTTGTATTTTTCACATTTTAGGCCCAAAATTTGTGTTTTTAACCCAAGGAAATTATTACTAAACCACTTAGCCATTTTTCTTGAAACACTTTGTGTGTAGAAATATATTTGAAGCTAAGATCATAAAACATAAGTTATATCTCGGTTTTGAGGGGTTTTATGGCTAGATCCAACATTAAAACACATAGAAGCATACATATAAGCATGGAAATCATACAAGGCATACAAACACATATAGATCTACACTTTCACTTGTATTCCCCCCCCCACAAAACTCATAAAAACAGAAAATAGGGGGTATGAAGCTCACCTTGGGGGGTAGTTTCGGTTCTTGAAGAAAAGATGGAAGAAACTTGGTGATTTTCGGCCCTAGCACCCCTTGATGAAGATCTCGAGTTTTATGGAGTTTTCTAGGAGTATGATCACCAAAGAAACTTGTTTAGAATAAGAGATCTCATGTGAGAGGGGAGTTTTGAAGTTTAGGCATGGAAAAACTTACCAAAGGATGATGATAATCTTGAAGAATCCTCTTGAAATCCAAGAAAATTTCGTGACTTTGAATGGAGAGGAAGAGAGAAGTCTTGAGTGAATCTAGAAAGAGTTGAGATATTTTTGGAGTGTGTATGTGTGTATGGCCGAGAGTGAGAGAGAGGAGAGAAGTGAGGTGATTTTGAAGTGATGCTTGCATGGGAAAAAGGGAATATCTTGCATGGAGATCTTATGGACAATAATGAGGTGGCGTGGGAAAGTCAAACCCTCCTCTTGGGCTTGATGTGGGCCGAAAACATGGAAGGAAAAGGAAATTTTTGGGCTTTTTGCTCCTAAGCCCAATATTAGTGTTAATTAGGGTGTGTTTTAAGTCTAAAGGAGTGTAGTAGGATTTTTATGTTTTTCTTGAACTAGTTTTAGGTTATTCATGTATCAAGGCTCTTAATCCATTTCATTCATGACCTAAAATGTTGAAATAAATAAATATGGGTCCACTTAGAGTCCAATTAGGGTTCTAAGCCCATGATAGTCTAATTGGAAGCTTATTGGTCCATTTGGATCCAATAGGGGAGTCCTAATCCAAAATGAACTTAACAAGGACTTCTAGGGTTTCCAATTGTTTGATGACTATTTGTAGTACTTGCATAATGTATTTGATTGAAGTTTTTGATTCACATTAACTTGAATGTTTAGATCACATGACACAAAATTTCCAGTTGTGACATAAACACACAAAAACACACATATAAGCATAGAAATCATACAAGACATACAAAACACATATAGATCTACACTTTCACTTGTATTCCCCCCTACAAAACTTATAAAACAGAAAAATTGGGAGTATGAAGCTCACCTTAGGGTGTAGTTTCGGTTTTTGAAGAAAGGATGGAAGGAAACTTGGTGATTTTTGGCCCTAGCTCCCCTTGATGAAGATCTCGAGTTTATGGAGTTTTCTAGGAGTATGATCACCAAAGAAACTTGTTTAGAATAAGTGATCTTATATGAGAGGGGAGTTTTGTAGCTTAGACATGGAAAAACTTACCAAAGGATGATGATTATCTTGTAAAATCCTCTTGAAACACAAGCCAAATTTCGAGATTTTAGATGGAGAGGGAGGATGGTTTCTTGAGTAATCTAGAGAGAGTTTGTGAGAGATTTGTGTGTGTGTGTGTGTGTGTTTCGGCCGAGAGTGAGAGAGGGAGAGAAGAAATGAACTTTGAGGTGATGTGTTCCTAGAAGTATGAGATGTTGCATGGAGATATGTTGGATATAAGTGAGGTGGCATGCATTAAGTCAACTCTTCTTCATTTCTTCTTGGATTTGGGCCTTGGGCCGAGAATTTTGAAGGAAAAGGAAAATTTTGGGCTTTAATGCCCTCAAGCCCATGTAGAAGTTAGGTTGGATGAGTTTTAATCGAAAAGAAATATAATATGAATTTTACACTTTGTTGGGCTATTTTAGGTTAATCATGGTTCAAAACTTTTAATTTATTTCATTTTAGGCCCAATATGGCCCAAAATGTTGTAATAAATGATTGTGGGTCCAATTAGAGCCCAATTAGGGTTCTAAGCCCATGATAGTCAAATTGGAAGCTTATTGGTCCATTTGGGTCCAATAAGGAAGTCCTAGTCCAAAATGGATCTAAACAAGAACTTCTAGGGTTTCCAATTGTTTGTTGACTATTTGTAGTACTTGTATGATGTATTTGATTGAAGTTTTTGAAGCATCACACAAGCTCTTGAGTTTTTGGTTCAACATTTTACTTAAGTATAGTGATTACAAGACACAAAATTTCTAGTTGTGACATCATCCCCCCGTTAGAGGGAATTTCGTCCCGAAATTCTGTTTGAAAGCTAGATTTGAGTATGCTAGAATAGGTGAGGGTACTTTTGCTTCATTTGGTCTTCGCGTTCCCACGTGAATTCTGGTCCACGCTTTGCGTTCCACCGTACTTGCACGATCGGGATGCGACTTTGCTTAGTACGCTTCACCTCCCTGTCCATGATTTCAATTGGTTCTTCAATGAACATGAGATTCTCGTTGATTTTGATTTCGTCAAGAGGAATGAAGAGGGTTTCATCTGATAGGCACTTCTTCAGATTAGAGACATGAAACACGGGGTGTACACCGTTTAGCTCTACGGGTAGTTGCAGTCTGTATGCTACTGGACCTATTCGGGCGACGATTTCGAAAGGTACAATGTATCGTGGGTTCAATTTTCCCTGCTTCCCAAAACGAATAACTCCTTTCCAGGGCGAGACTTTTAACAGTACTCGATCTCTGACTTGAAATTCTAAGGGCTTTTGCCGTTTATCGACATAGCTCTTTTGTCGGTCAAGCGATGCTTGCAATCGAGCTCTGATTTGAATGATCTTTTCTGTGGTTTCACGAATGATTTCTGGTCCCGTCAGCGCCTGATTCGACGTGAGTGCTTTTGCTAGCTGGGTGTCACCTATTTCAGCCCAACATAACGGTGATCTACACTTACGCCCGTACAGTGCTTCGAAAGGAGCGACCTTAACGCTTGAATGATAACTGTTGTTATATGAGAATTCGAATAAAGGTAAATGGGTATCCCATGACTTCCCAAAGTCTATCACACATGCGCGAAGCATGTCTTCAAGCGTTTGAATGGTTCGTTCGCTTTGATCGTCCGTTTGCGGATGATAGGCGGTGCTCATGTCGAGATGAGTTCCTAGTGCCTTATGGAGAGATTGCCAAAAACGCGAGGTGAATCTACTATCCCTATCCGAGATAATAGACACTGGTACTCCGTGGAGTCTCACGATCTCTCGAATGTACAAACATGTCAATCTGTCCATCTTGTAGGATTCTTTTATAGGCAGGAAATGGGCAGACTTCGTCAGTCGGTCGACTATTACCCATATGGTGTCCAGTCCGTCCGACGTCTTGGGTAGCTTGGTCACAAAATCCATAGAAATTCCCTCCCATTTCCACTCAGGGATTACTGGTTGCTGTAACAATCCTGAGGGTTTCTGGTACTCCACCTTTACCTTGGCGCATGTAAGGCACTTACTAACGTAGGTCGCAATTTCCGCCTTCATGTTAGGCCACCAATAGTGTTGTTTAATGTCCAAATACATCTTTTCTGAACTGGGATGAATGGAGTATCGTGTCTTGTGGGCTTCCTTCATAACAACCTCCCTAAATCCTCCGATTTTTGGGACCCAAATTCGGTTCATGAAGTAGTATACTCCATTCTCCCTTGCCTCTAGGTTCTTCTCCATCCCGCGTAATACCTCGCTTGCTCTATTTTCCGTCTTCATGGCCTCTGACTGGACTGTTGCAATTTGGGTGCCCAGATGAGATTGAATGGTTATCGAGAGAGTTTTCGCACGACGATTAGAGTACTCCTTCCGACTTAATGCGTCAGCTACCACGTTGGCCTTTCCTGGGTGGTACTTGATCTCACACTCATAGTCGTTTAGCAATTCAACCCATCTTCGTTGTCTCATGTTCAGTTCCTTCTGGTTCAAGATGTGTTGGAGACTCTTGTGGTCCGTGAAGATGGTGCACTTCGTACCATACAGGTAGTGCCTCCAAATTTTCAGAGCGAAGACCACGGCTCCCAATTCTAGGTCATGGGTCGTATAATTTACTTCGTGCGTCTTTAGTTGGCGGGATGTGTATGCTATCACCCTTCCACGTTGCATGAGAACGCAACCTAAGCCCTGATTTGACGCGTCACAGTAGACTACAAAATCTTCCGTTCCTTCAGGTAGAGATAGTACAGGAGCGCTACAGAGAGCTTGCTTCAAGGTCCGAAACGCAATCTCTTGTTTGTCTGTCCATTTGAATGGTACGCCCTTTTGCGTAAGCGAGGTAAGTGGCTTGGCGATCTTAGAGAAGTTTTGAATGAATCTCCTATAGTAGCCCGCTAGGCCTAAGAATTGATGAATTTCTGTGGGCGTCGTCGGGGTTGCCCATCCTTTAAAAGCTTTGACCTTAGAGGGATCCACATGAATTCCATCTTGGCTAACTATGTGACCTAGGAAGTTCACACTCCGGAGCCAGAACTCACACTTGGAGAGTTTTGCGTATAGCTTCTCCGATCGCAGCGTTTCTAGGATTTGTCGGAGATGTTGGCCATGCTCTTCTTCGCTTTGAGAATAAACGAGAATGTCATCAATGAAGACAATGACAAAGTTGTCTAGGAATGGTCAACAGATCCGGTTCATCAGATCCATAAATGCAGCCGGTGCATTTGTTAGACCGAAAGGCATTAAGACAAATTCATAATGTCCGTAGCGGGTTCGGAAAGCGGTTTTTGGAATATCCTCTTCCCGGACTTTGAGTTGGCGGTATTCGGACCGTAGATCTATTTTCGAAAAATAACTAGCTCCTTGGAGCTGGTCGAATAGATCATCGATTCGTGGGAGTGGGTAGCGGTTCTTGACTGTGAGTTTATTTAACTCTCTGTAATCGATGCACATCCTAAAGGATCCGTCCTTCTTTTTGACAAAGAGTACTGGAGCTCCCCATGGCGAGTAACTAGGTCGGATAAATCCCTTGTCCAGAAGCTCACTGAGTTGACTGGACAATTCCTGCATTTCAGCAGGAGCCAGCCGATAGGGTGATTTAGCGAGAGGAGTTGCTCCTGGAACGAGGTCGATTCGAAACTCAACCTGTCTCTCTGGGGGTACTCCCAGAAGATCTTCACGAAACACGTCTGGAAATTCACACGCTACCGGAATATCTTGAATGTTAGTCTCTTCCTTGGTTTTATCCACTATGTGAGCCAGAAATGCCGAATCCTTCTTTCATAGGTGCTTTTGTGCCTTGATGCACGAGATGAGGCGAAGGTTCATGCTGGGTTTGTCTCCGTAAATTACTAGGGTTTCGTGATTTGGGAGACGAAGACGAACGACCTTCTCGTGGCACATAATTTCAGCATGGTGGGGGCTTAACCAGTCCATGTCGATGATCACATCGAAACTCCTAATTGATACTGGCATTAGATCTATTCGAAAGACGTGTTGATTAAGGGTTAGGGTACATCCGATGTAGATTTCCCCAGTGGATTCGGTTTTCCCATTGGCCATTTCCACCGTAAAGGTTTCATTTAGCTTTTGGGGCTGTTGTTTTAATAAATGCTTAAACTTATTGCTTACGAAACTTCGCTCCGCTCCGGTGTCAAATAAGATGCATGCATAAGTGTGGTTTAGGGGAAACGTACCGGTAACAACAGAGGGGTCCTGAATAGCCTCACCCTGACCCATGGTCAGCATCCTTCCCGTTCCTCCGTTTCCTGAATTGTTGTTGTTAGGGCAGTCTCGGCGGAAATGCCCCGTCCTTCCACACCCATAGCAGGTGTGGCTAGGCCCTGCATTGCTGCCGCCGGTGATGATGTTGTTGTTGTTGCGATGGTTGTTATTGTTGTTTCCCTAATTTTGGTTCTGGGGAGGGTAAGTCTTGCAGTACCTTGTAGTGTGTCCCCTTCGATTGCAACTGGTGCACTGAAAATCCTTGCATTCTCCATTATGATGGAGACCGCACTTATTGCACTTGGGAAGATTACCGGAATAAGGTCTTGAAGCATTTGAAGCAGCTGAGGCTGGAGCATCTGGTGCGGCTGGAACCGGTGCGGTGACAGCGTTAACCGCCACTGTCTGCTGCTTTTTAGAGGTCTCGGGGCCCTGGCGCCCCTTCCTCTTATTGTTCTTTCCCTTCTTGCCATCACCTTCCTTCTTTTTCTCAGCCTCCACTGGCTTCTCGCCCTTCTTGTTGTTATGGTCATATAGCTTCTTTGCCAATCTTTTTGCACTGTCAAATGTTTCGGGGTTTGCAGCTATCACATTCCTATGAATTGGTGATGTTAGTCCCCAGATGAATCGCTCAATCTTCTTTCCTTCCGAGGTGATCATACCCGGGCACAACAGAGATAGTTCACTAAATCTCGATATGTAGGCATCGATATTCGCGTTCTGCATAGTGAGGTTCCATAGCTCTTGCTCCATCTTCTGTATTTCACCTCGTGGGCAGTACTCAGCCATTAACATTTCTTTCATCTCTGCCCACGGCATAGAGTTGGCTACAGGGAGCGTCATGGCTTCCACGTGTCCGTTCCATCGAGTGAGTGCTTGGTCCACAAAAGTGCAGGCCGCGAACTTCACCTTCATCTGCTCAGGGCAATCGCATATCTCGAATACCGACTCCACCTTTTCGATCCATCCCTTCAGGGTGATCACCCCTCCAGTGCCGTTAAAAGTTCGTGGTTTGGCATTTGTGAAGTCCTTGTAGGTACATGTTTTGGTGGGTCCTTGATTCATTCCGTTGTTCGAACTTCCGGCTCCTTGCCCATTGACTCCTCCATTGTTCCCTTGATGAATTTGCGCAATCACTGCAGTGACCGCAACAGATACAGCTGCCTGGAACGCGGCTGAGTCAACTTCGGGTGGAGTTGGTCCTGGGTTTCTGCGAGTAGGTCGAAGAGGCATCTTTCTGTCACGAAACGGAAAGATGTTGAGTGTATGTGGTTTCTGTGAGGTTGTGATCCTACTGACTAGGTGCATGGTACGAACTTGAACACTACTACCGTTGGACATTGAATCATAATTTCTCAACACATAGCAATTTGTAATATCATAACAAAGCACGTAAAAGTTTATTAATATTATCCGCATTTGATACAAGAAAATTTTGCTCATAAGAGCATACATGAGTGACACTAATTCGACAGCATAACGACTCTATGAGTAGTGTAGTCACTTAAACATAGAGTCGGGGTACATAGCATAGTTCCTAACGATCTACTAAGATAAGTCTATCCCTAACCGCGATGAGCTGCGTCCGGAGGTGGTGTCGAGGATGTGGATGCTCCCTGAAGGTGAGCCACCAAGCGTTCTGCGTCCTGAAGTCGAGACTCCCACCGAACCTGCCTCATGTGAAACTCTCGAAGGACGTCACGCGTCTCCTGCTCCGGACGCTCGACCCTAGTCCTCAATTGGCGCACATGATCAACAGTGTCTTGGGCAAGGTCTCCCATGTTCCGTAACCGCCTCACCATGACTGGAAGGGCTCGATCAGCCGGTCCTCTGTCTCTCAGGTCAAAGAAATCGTGTGACATGCCGTACGAGGGTCGCTGTCCCTGCTGTCTGCTCCACCTCCAAAGATCAATACCCCAGGGAGGTGTAGGACCAGTGGGGCCTACACGATAGGCAGGCACCCTGATCGGGTAAGGGGGTCGATGACTTCGGACTCCGCGTCCGAATCACCCCCTTCAGTATCATCAGTATCCTCCTCGAGGCTTCCTTCGTCTTCCTCTGGTTCGGCAGGCTCGCCCTCGACTTCTGCCTCCAGTTCCCCGTCAGATTCCTCTTCGGGGTCTTCCTCAGGTTCCTCCTCAGGCTCTTCCTCAGGCTCCTCCTCCTCTAGCCATCCGTTGTTTCCCTGGTTAGGGAAGTAGGGATCCCCGGGATGATGAAAACCAGCCATGCTGTCTGCGAGAGTGTGTAAATATGCTAACATTATTCCTAAGGCGCCACGACTATTGCATAAGCTAAACAGGCATTCTCTTTTTGGTGGTAAAAGGGTATAGTTTTAGGTTCCCTAGCTATCCCGATCTCATCAGGACGTGTGTTAGTTATACTTTGGAGAGAATGTAGTTGATCAGGCTACATCCACTCCTTGGTACCACTAAGAACAGTCCTGAATTTAACCGATATACTAGCATTATTTTGTTTGGTTAGGCGTTATGTTCCTTGTTCCTAATGCAAGCAAAGATGTTTTATTGTTGTATTTTTACTTGTTTTGTTCAGAGTTAAGTTAGTCCCTCTTTTTGGTTTATAGTTGCATATCAATGTGTGGCTAGATATGCTAGTTCACTATAAACAAAGCTCTGATACCAACCTGTCACACCCCCGAACCAGACGGCGGAAACGTCCGAGGGCTGTTGTGACTTAATTGAATACCATAACATTGAATATATATGAAACATAATATCATTCGTCACCATGCATTAATATAGTACAACTGATAAAGTTTACACTGAATACATTGTTTTAACATTACATTCCCAAAAATAAATTGTTCGGTTCATAGATAAACATACGGCAAGCCATCACTGAGTACATTTTCCTTTGGTTCACTTGTTACTTGAGAATACAAGTATTTTCAAAAAAACGTCAACATATGAAATGTTGGTGAGTTCATACGCGGTATCTGAAAAGCAACGTTTTGTATTATTTTGAAAACCACCAGAAAATCCGATATTTTCTGAAAAGAGTTTCTGAAAAAGTTTGTGAAGATCCATAAGTATGCTTGTTTGTTTCTATAGTTGTAAAAAGTGTTCATTAAACTTGTGTACATTTCGAAACTGTATGTATTGTAAAACCCTAGGAAAACCCGATGTTTTCCTAATACTTTGAATTCCATGTAGTTGTAGAACCATCACGACGTGTGAAGTCATTGATTCCAGGCGACGTCGGATTATTGCGCATGGTGAATTGCTATAAATACGCGTTACACAAACGGCTAGTTTACAACTTATACTAACGATCCCGTAGGCGTCGTCTGTACTATTCACGTAATCCAACCGCCCTGACTTCTTGTAGTCCCACATCCGAAGAGAAAGAGGGCACGAAGACCTCGATAACTCCGTTAGCCGGTTGGGGATAAAAAAAAGAATGCGAAGGGCCCTTGACCCGATTCGCATTTGAATAACCGACTTTACTAGCCGTACCAAAGGACCCTTGGGGACCAATAGTATAAAAGCCATTGAAAGTCCTTTTACGTTGTGTTGGGTCATGTAAGACTCAACAACTCGTAAGGTTGAAGTCTTTGGGCCTAAAGATCAAGCCATTAGGCTAGCCAGGCCCAATAAACAAGATTTTACACTTTGGGGCCCAAAGATGGTGCGTCGACGTCTGTGCACTCTCACGTGTGTATTGAATTCCCAAATGTTTCCGTGTACGAATCAAGTTGTAGTCGTGTTAGTAGTGTCGTGTTTGTTATTGATTCGAGACCGAATCAATTCGTTAGGTAACGATTTTTTTGGTGTTGATGTGTATTGTAATTCGTCGGTAGTCGTAGTGCCAATATTTGATCACAACGGATATATCGAATTAGCATGGAAGTTTTTCTGTTTTCAGCCCCTCTTTATTTTGTAAATTCACTTTTTCAACCCTTTGCATAAATAAATTTCCGGTTTAGTCCTTAAACTATTTTTCTTGACATTTTAACATCAAAACTTATTGGAATTGATATTTTTCAGCACATTTTTAGTTGAAAATAGTTTTAGTCCCTGAAAATACAGTTTTCTTGGTTGAAACCTTCCTTTTTTGCAATTTTACACTTTTGGTCCAAATTGGAAATTTTTTGCAACTTTGGTCCTTTTTAATTATGAAAAGCATTTTTAACCTTAGAAAAGGACTTGGGACACTAGTAGTCCACTGTTTTGCAGAAAAATACAGTTTTGGCCCTTCAAAACAGAAAATTTCGCATATTGGGCCCTATTGGGCCAAAAATATAATTTTTAGCCCATTAAGCTTGAAATTTATATTTTTAACCCTCCAAAAGAGTATATTTCCAGAAAATACTTCATTGAAACTGTTTTGACTCTTCTCATCCATCAGAATTCGTAATATGTCATTTTGGGCCCTTTAACTTTATTTTTTTAACATTTTGTGTCAAAAAAATGAGTTTTTAGCCCAAAGGAGATGTTATTAAACCACTTAGCAATTTTTCTTGGAATACTTTGCATGTAATAATATAGTTTATGCTAGTACCTTTTAACATAAAATATATCTCTATTTTTAGGAGTTTATGGCTAGATCTAATATCATAAACACACAAAAACACAGATATAAGCATAGAAATCATACAAGACATACAAAACACATATAGATCTACACTTTCAATTGTATTCCCCCCCTACAAAACTTATAAAACAGAAAAATTGGGAGTATGAAGCTCACCTTAGGGTGTAGTTTCGGTTTTTGAAGAAAGGATGGAAGGAAACTTGGTGATTTTTGGCCCTAGCTCCCCTTGATGAAGATCTCGAGTTTATGGAGTTTTCTAGGAGTATGATCACCAAAGAAACTTGTTTAGAATAAGTGATCTTATATGAGAGGGGAGTTTTGTAGCTTAGACATGGAAAAACTTACCAAAGGATGATGATTATCTTGTAAAATTCTCTTGAAACACAAGCCAAATTTCGAGATTTTAGATGGAGAGGGAGGATGGTTTCTTGAGTAATGTAGAGAGAGTTTGTGAGAGATTTGTGTGTGTGTGTGTGTGTTTCGGCCGAGAGTGAGAGAGGGAGAGAAGAAATGAACTTTGAGGTGATGTGTTCCTAGAAGTATGAGATGTTGCATGGAGATATGTTGGATATAAGTGAGGTGGCATGCATTAAGTCAACTCTTCTTCATTTCTTCTTGGATTTGGGCCTTGGGCCGAGAATTTTGAAGGAAAAGGAAAATTTTGGGCTTTAATGCCCTCAAGCCCATGTAGAAGTTAGGTTGGATGAGTTTTAATCTAAAAGAAATATAATATGAATTTTACACTTTGTTGGGCTATTTTAGGTTAATCATGGTTCAAAACTTTTAATTTATTTCATTTTAGGCCCAATATGGCCCAAAATGTTGTAATAAATGATTGTGGGTCCAATTAGAGCCCAATTAGGGTTCTAAGCCCATGATAGTCAAATTGGAAGCTTATTGGTCCATTTGGGTCCAATAAGGAAGTCCTAGTCCAAAATGGATCTAAACAAGAACTTCTAGGGTTTCCAATTGTTTGTTGACTATTTGTAGTACTTGTATGATGTATTTGATTGAAGTTTTTGAAGCATCACACAAGCTCTTGAGTTTTTGGTTCAACATTTTACTTAAGTATAGTGATTACAAGACACAAAATTTCTAGTTGTGACAGATGGTGCATATACAAGACTCATCTTTTATTTTGATTATACTTTTGGTGTCTATCTAATTGTACAGAACACACTTGTATTACAATTATTATATTAATGAAATGGATGTTGTTGCTTGTCTTTACTATTATACACTGTTATGATACTATACAAGACGTCCTCCACTCGAGAACGTATTCCGCAGTTCTCGGTTTTCGGGTGTGACAGACTTCGTCGGCTAATTTTGACTTTATTTTTAATATTACTATTTTTAACAGACCGGGACAGAAAAATCCGTTACAAATTCATAACTTCTTCATCCGATGTCCGTTTTTGTCTGTCTTTCTACCATTGTACTACTAATGACGAGACCTTCAATTCTCGTTTAGGTTGTGTCGGCTAAAAATCACTCGATCTTTATTTCGAGTTTTTAGTTGTACACTGCTATATTAAAACTTATAAAAATCATAACTTCCTCATATGAAGTCAAATTTTGGCGTTGTTTTTATGGAAGTTCTCGGTTTAACATAAATTACAACTTTCATTTAGATTGTTAAGGCTAAAAAACCTTTTATTAAAAATTTAGTTTTTACACTGAACAGTGTTTTGCTGGTTTTGTCGCGGATCTTCGATTGGTTATAACTTCTTCGTTATAACTCGATTTTAGTGTTCTTTATATTTTAGAAACCTTGTTACAATCTCTACCACTTGGTTCATCCCAATCGAGATTGTTTAATACTTTATTTTTGAGGGTCAATTATGTAAATATGCACAGTATGCTAAAACTTCTCTTTATTATTTTAAAAAGAAGTACAAATTGACCTACACTATTACATAGGTTTAAAATAACGGTTTATTACAGAAAGTCCCGACCTTGTATAAAGGAGAAATCGGCGAGTTCTAGAAAGACTCGACGAGTTGGTGGGTTAACCTAGCTATTTGAGTCAATCGGATGTTGACTTTGACCCATATTTGACTTTGACCAATGTTTTGACCTTAACTTTGACTTTGACATGAGTTGAACATGAAATGGTAATTAAGGAATATTGTTATGTATAGGAATCAAGAGGATTTGATCCCAGTACCGAGGATAGTTCAGACACCTCACGACACTAAGGTGAGTTACCTTCCAGTAGAGTGGGTCTAAGGAACCAAGGTTGGCCCATTAGTAAGAGTTATAGTAGAAATAATTGTCTTCGTGATAATTATCCAGTATGTTGTTCCCTGTTGTGATTACGTGCTAGCATGATATGATATGATAGTAGATACTAAGGGGAATAGTCCCCGTGTTACGGTCGTAAGGACCGGAAGGTAGGTCGGGCACCCCATATATGTCTGTTAGTATGTTTATGCTATGTTATTATATGGTAGTGGTAGGGGTGAAATAGTCCACGTAGTCGGTTGAGATGAACTGGAGGGTAGATCAGCGCCCAGGAATTTTCAGGCAGGGTAGGTCGGCACCCCAGAATTGCCAGACAGGGTAGGTCAGCACCCCAGAATTGCCAGATAGGGTAGGTCGTGCACCCCAGAATAGCTCGACAGTATGCATGTTTTATGGTATGTGGTATGATGGGGTAACTCACTAAGCTTTGTTCCTACAGTTTTCAATTTTGTTTCAGGTACCTCTTCAGCGAAGGTGAAGGAGCCGGTGTGACAACAACGCATCGCAGACACTTGATTTCCGCACTATGATGTTCTTGGGATTGTACTATGACATTATTATTATTTCACGACATGTTTTATGATGTTTGACTTATGGGATTATGGTTTGTTATGATATCGATGATGTTTTTCATTAAACTGCTTTATAAGTTAATTAAAAACAAAATTTTTGGCCTTGAAAATTAGGATGTTATAAGTTAGTATTAGAGCCTTGGTTTGAGGGATTCGGGCACACTTTCAGGTGCGACTGAACTTAAACTAAAGACTTGGTGTGAAAATTTTCAAAAGTAAATTCATTTTATAAAAAGGAGTTTGAAAAGAAATTGAAAAGAGAAAAGAACAAGGTGTGTGGTGCGTGCAATCGACCAAGCTTAAGCAAGTTTTCCCCAAGATACCCATACATTTATGTTATGTTATGATATCGTGATGAGAATTGCATGCTAGAGTAGGGCTAAGGATCTAGGAATGATGTCTTTTATGCCTATTGTATGTGTATGAGAACTGCATGCTAGATTAGGGCTAAGGATCTAGGAAGATGTATTATGTGCCAGCTATATGTACTTATTGAGTTACATGCTAGAACTAATTAGTCAGTAATATGATGGCCTGAATAGGATATGCTTGGTATGGTTACTCAATGCTCAAATGTTGCTTGCTTCGTGCTTTTAGGAGTTCTAATTATCTTTAGCTAACTAGTAAACGGATATGCTAGTTTACATATTACGAGGACTAAATAATTTCAGAAGGTTAGGTCTATCCCTATTACACAGCTCTTGTTTGAGTCCAATCGTTGTCGGGTAAGACTTCTCATTCAAAAAATTATCTGGTCTTAGCGATATGTAATGGTGTTCGCAAGCTAGTTAGGTAAAGGTGGTAGGAATTCCTTATGTAGCTGATGGCGGAGAGTAGGTCGGAGAGTTACCCTAGGGTAAGCCTAGGATGAGATTAGCATAGAGTGAAGTAGTAGTAGAAGGGACTTGGTAAAGTCGAGGCAATCCTTGAGGAAAGTACTAATACATGTGGAATGTAGTATGGGCCCGTGCGATTGAAAGCAGAGGATCCGTACTCGAATCAAGGAGGGCCGAGATAGAACCAGGAAGCTTCTAGAGTGTGTGAGATCTCTCGAGATTTTGTGTAACCCTAATAATTGTATGTTTTGTTTAAGAATGGTGATGATTACGCGACACGGAGGAGGAGGTTTAGGGTTAGGATTAGGTTCGAGATTAGGTTCCAAGCCAGTTGATGAGGGACTACGTTAGTTCATTGCTTCTGAGATCACTAGAGGCATCCTTGAGTCGACCCCGATGATTTTCGGGTCGATCGGGGAAGCGATTATTGAGCTGATGGAGGATCGCCTCAGGGCGATTAGGAGTGACCGGGCTTCTAGCCAATCAGGGGCGCACACACTATCCTTTTAGGACTTCAGGGAATGTGGTGCGCCATATTTCCACGGGGTGAAGGACCCCATTGCTACCAGGAGATGGATGGAAGACATGGAATCTGCTCAGTTGATGAGCTTCTGCCCTGAGGGGTCGAAGGTCCGATACGCTGCACGATGTTTTAGGGACAGGGCTACAGATTGGTAGGAGTTAGTTGGTGATTCTTTGGGAGCATCAACCGTTGAGGCTATGCCATGGTCTAACTTTATAACTAGGTTTAGGGCTGAGTTTGCGCCGACTGTGGAGCTTCAGCAGCCGACCCGAGAGTTTCTTGACATGAGAGAGACTATTGAGACGGTGGTGGATATTATCGCCAAGTTTCAGGAGAGGGCCTTATTGGCGCCTCAATATGCAGGACATGAGGAGATGCGTTAGACCCGCTATCATGATATGTTGAGAGCTGATATCCGGGAACATGTTAGCTACCCAACATGCCTGACCCTGGATTCAATGATTGCCAGGGCGAGGGATAGGGAGATTGATTTGGAGCACCTCAGGAAGAGGAAGGCAGAGACAGAGCAGGTTACTGGGGTTTCAGGGAAGAAACCCAAGGGATCCGACACTAGGTCGAAGGGAAATGTGGCAGGCCGCACGAGGGAGCTTGTCGATTGGGAGCGCAGAAAGATGAGGCAATTTAGAAGGGATTATACTGCCCATACCCTGAAATTCCTGATATCAGACATGATTTGCTTGCATTGCAATCAGAAGGGCCACAAAAAGGCTGATTGCCCGAGATTGACAGCAGCGGCAGTGCGAATGGTGACGCCAACTCCAGCGACCCTGCGGATTACTGATGGCCAACTTCCAATTGACTTCTAGTTGACTTCCGAGGAGGCACGTGCCGCACCCGATGTGGTGACGTGTATGCTTTCTTCTCCTTAGCTTTTATTATATGTTGATTATGATATTATTGTGCCATGTTATTTGTTTTGTTTAGGATTGTTCCATGTGAATGGTATTCCAGTTTAGGTGTTGTTCGATTCAGGTGTTACCCGATCATTTATCTCTCTTGCACTTAGAAAGAGGTTCCCTGAGTCTTCGGGAATGTTGGATTTTCCTCTAGAGGTGAAGATTGCTGACGACCGATCAGTACAGGCATTAGAGGTTTTTAGAGATTGTGTTATGAGACTATTTGAGGAGCGCTACCTGGTAGACTTGGCTCCCATTCCGTTGCATGGGAACAAGGTTATTATAGGCATGGATTGGTTGAGCCCCAATGGGGTAGTGATCGACTGCGTGCAGCAGTTTGTTTGGGTCAGAACTCCAAGTGGGGGGGGGGGGTGGGGAGCTGGTGATTCAAGGCGAGAGGACACAATGTGGACCAGTTTTATGCACAGCAGTGAGGGCTAGGCGCTACCTTCAGTAAGGTTGCGTAGGGTATTTCATCTATGTTATGGATACCTGGGAGGCGGGTAGGGCGACGGTGAGCGATGTACCAGTGGTGCGAGAGTACGCATATGCGTTCCCAGAGGAGCTGCCTTGGATACCTTCGGAGAGACACGTAGAGTTCAGGATCGACCTGGTTCTTGGTGCGGCTCTGATAGCCAAGGCACCATATCGGTTGGCTCCCGAGATGTAGGAGTTGTCTACACAGTTGCAGGGGATGTTAGAAAAGGGATTCATTAGACTGAGTAGCTCACCTTGGGGAGTCCAGATCCTGTTTGTAAAGAAGAAGGACGGGTCACAATGGATGTGTATAGACTACTGTGAGCTGAACAAGGTAATGGTGAAGAACCGTTACCCACTCCTGAGGATTGATGATCTCTTCGACCAGCTTCAGGTGGCATCTTGGTTCTCCAAGATAGATTTGCGGTTAGACTACCATCAGATGAGGTTCAGAGATGAGGACGTACAGAAGACTGCTTTCCAGACTCGCTATGGCCACTACGAGTTTGTGGTGATGCCCTTTGGGCTCACCAACGCTCCTGCCGCGTTCATGGACCTCATGAACCGCGTATGCAGACCAATGTTGGATGAGTCTATGATAGTTTTCATTGATGATATCTTGGTTTACTCCAAGATGCAGGAGCAGCATGAGGAGCACTTGCGATATGTTTTGGATACCCTAAGGAGGGAGAGCTTGTATGCCAAGTTGTCCAAGTGTGAGTTCTAGTTGCACGAAGTGTAGTTTCTGAAGGGTTTTGAGCATTCTAACACTCATATGATGTACATGCAACCCTAATACATTGGATCTATGTTTTCTCTATTATACATGCAAACTTGACTTTCCAAGGTATTACCCTAACTAGCATACAATCTTTGATACTTGGGTAATATAAACAAGTTATAAGACATACCTTTTGATGAAGCTTGAAGTCTTCATCTTTAAGATCTTAGCCCCAATAGTGTGGAAGCCTTAAGTGGAATCACAAATCACCAAAACCACTTGGAAAACTTGAGAGAATAGTAAGCACACTAGAAATTGGCCCACTCTTGTTTACTCACACACTAGTGCCATTTCTTGTGCCAAAGACCTATTTATATAGTACGGAGGATTAGGGTTTCATCCATGTAAACCCTAATATCCATGACCTTTCATTTCCAAAGGATCCATGGTTTGGGCACAATATTGATGCATAGAGGGCATGTTATTGCTTACGCTTCGAGGTAGCTGAAGCCTCATGAAACGAACATCCCGATGCATGATTCGGAGCTGGGGGTTATTGTGTTCTCCCCCAAGATTTGGCATCATTACCTCTATGGGGTTCGTTGTACTATTTACACGAACCACAAGAGCCTGAGGTATCAAATGGACCTGCCAAATTTGAATATGCGGCAGCATCGATGGCTTGATGTGGTATAGGATTATAACTACGAGATCATCTATAACCCGGTGAAGGCCAATGTGGTGGCCGAAGCGCTTAGCCGCAAGGCAGCGCCGATCAGGGATATCTGTATGAGGATGACAATGGTGACTCCGCTGTTGGAACGATTTCGGGAGGCCCAACAGGAGGCCCTGAAGGAGGAACATCGGAAGAGTGAGCGGAATGTGGGTCAGGTTCCCTCCTTCAACTATGACAGCAGGGGATTGTTGAATCTTCACCGTAGAGTGTGGGTTCCATATAATGGGGGTGTGCGCCAGGTATTGATGTAAGAGGCGCACATATCCAGGTTTTCTATTCATTCCGGGGAGAAGAAGATGTACACGGATCTCCGTCTTGATTATTGGTTGCCCTGTATGAAGAGGGATGTGGCCTGGCTTGTGGAAAGGTGCCTGACCTGCAGGAAGGTCAAGGCTGAGCACCAGAGACCTCACACCAAGGTCCAACCGTTGGATATACCGCTGTGGAAATGGGAAGACATTATGATGAATTTTATCACAAACCTTCCCAGGACCGCACGACGAGTGGATTCGATTTGGGTCATCGTCAATCGACTGACCAAGAGCGCCCATTTTATTCTAATTCAGGAGAGCATTTAGGCCGAAAAGTTGTCCGACATCTATAACAGGGAAGTGGTGGCACGGCACGGGGTGCCAGTGTCGGTGATTTCAGATAGAGATGTACGGTTCACTTCCAGGTTTTGGAAGAAGTTTCATGATGAGCTGAGTACTCGTCTGCATTTTAGCGCTACTTTTCATCCGCAGACGGATGGTCAGAATGAGCGGACCATTCAAACTTTGGAGGATATGATGCGGGCGTGCGTTCTAGACTTCGGAGGTAGTTGGGATACTTATCTTCCGTTGCGAGGGCTCTCCAATAAATATAGTTATCATGCGACCATCGACCGTCCCCCTATCGAGATGTTGTATGGGAGGAAGTGCAGGACCCCGATATGTTGGGGTGAGGTGGGCCAGATGGTCATGGGGAGTACCGAAGTCGTACTCAAGACAACGGAGATGATCCAGCAGGTCCAGAGCAGGCTTCAGACTGCTCAGAGTCGGCATAAAATTTATGCCGGCAAGCGCTAATCAGACCTGGAGTTCCAGGTCGGGGATATTGTCCTCCTGAAAGTGTCTCCTTGGAAAGGCGTCATTTGATTCAGGAAGCGGAGCAAGTTGGGCCCCAGGTATATCGGACATTTCAAGGTTATAGCCCGAGTGGGCATGGTGGCGTATAGGCCAGATCTGCCAGCTGAACTCAGTCAGATTCATAGCACCTTTCACGTTTCCCAGTTGCGGAAATGTTTGGTGGACGATTCGGCACTAGTGCCTTTAGAGGACATTCAGGTTGATGACAGCCTGAACTACATCGAGCGGCCAGTGAGGATCCTTGACAGGAAGCAGAATACAAATTGGCCCACTCTTGTACACACTAGATCGATTTATTGTGCCAAATACCTATTTATATAGTATGGAGGATTAGGGTTTCATCCATGTAAACCCTAATCTCCATGACCTTTCATTTCCATAGGATCCATGGGTTAAAAAATCCATGGACTATCCATGCAAGCTTAGCCCAACCTAAATAAACTTGGCCCATTCCATATATATATATATGTATATATGTATATATATATACATACATATATATATATATATATATATATATATATATATATATACACACACACACACGAGAGTCCATATTTAATTAGTTCATGTTGATCACTAAATTAATTCTTGATCAATACTAATTAAATAAGACGATTACATATTAATATATTAGAACTTATAATATATTAATGTAAATCATAAACATACTATTCTCAAAACACTATCCATATAAATTGTTCCGGTGAAGTGCAACCCAAATGGACCATGCCAAATCGGGTCAATTACATACCAATTACAGTTATGGGCTTAGACACTAATCCAATAGTCTCCCATTTGGATAAGTCTAAAACTATTATCGTGTATGACTTCAAAACCCGACCAACAATGGTAGCTCTTAAAGCCGTTGTCGAACTCTGACCTTAGTCAATGATTTGTCCATTAGATAAGGGGTCATATATTCCTCAATTCTAGATATCATATGGATTGAGACATGGATTATAATCATTCTCTCTGTCTATTTGTTGTTTCCCGATTTCCAATTAATGACGACCGAATAATTGAAAAAATCAAATCAGTCCTGGCTTGGCGAAGCACTTCGGGGTGTCATCACGAAATCATCGAGGGGCCCATAAATATCGCTTTTATCTTTTTAAGGGTAAAAGGAATGGATAAACTTCGACTCATAGGCTTGGTCTACTACTTGTTGAATCGTACACAAAGGCATGTTTTATATCATCAAGTTACCAATGTGTTTTTGTACAATCAATGTATAACCAACTCATAAGCAACAAGTCATATCTCTAGGTTTGAAAACTTATATGATATTACCGTCTCACGATCACTCGAGATAAATTCCATGAAGTGATACTAGTGAGCGTGGGTTGAATCCAATACTCAGAACATATGAGCACTCATGAATGTTGCAACATCTTTTGCTATTTCCACTACCTTGGACATCTACAAACCAACTTCATGACAGTCTTGATTCATATCTACTTCCAACATATGACCGAATGTGGATGGTTTGAATAACTTAGTCATTCACGAAGAACGACCTATTTATGCTAGAAGTCAAAACATGCAATGTGAAACACAAGAATAATTGAATCCAATATTGTCTCAGAACTTATGATTATAAATAGAACATCTTTTATGTATCACCATATTGATTACACATTATTCATTGCATACTGTTTCAAATTATCAACTTTATACTTGAATTAAAAAACTAGTTGTCCCATGCTCCAAGCATGTACACTATGTTTTTCTAAACACTAGTCATGCCATACACCAAGTATGCACATTATGTTTATTCAAACCTTAGTTATGCCATACACCTAGTTTGCACACTAAGTTTTCTATGATCTTTACTTTGTGAAATAGATCGATTGAACATAATTCCAATGATTCTCATTTCATAATCCCAAATCCTTACCGAAAATGCAAGAATTCCAAATTCCTGCCATTACCTAAATTTGTTAAATTCTAAACTTATATGCATTGATCCTCTTGTAATGATTATGTACAAAGTCACAAAGACAAGTCAACAGACATTACAGAATATTCCAACGGAGATAACTCCATGGAAATGAAGTCTCAAATTCAAAGTACATTGCTTTGCACATCGTTCATGCATTAAGTTTCATAATCTTACACAGATTTAATGAATAACTTCCACCTATGGGAATATTTCCATATTCTCATTTTGACTATCACTTCTGAACAAGAGTTGCCTCTTTTCAGAATATGTCAATATGGTCATTTCCAAAAATTTACACCATGCTTCCAACTATCACTGAGCAACCAATCTTTGGTAAACCTTAGATTGTCCTCGACAATTGCTTAATCAAATTAGTCATATCTAGTTCTAGTACTTTTTCCCTCTTAATGCTCTAGGCATTTGGAAAAATTTAGAACTGATGAATGTTATAGCACATGCAATCGATCCTATATCCGAAGCATATAGGACACGATTCATGATGTCTCACATAAAGGCATGATGCTAGACTAGTCTTTTGCTATAATATTTTTATTTCTATTTGTCAAGTTCTCATAATTCAGATTATGAAAAGGGATGTCGTAATCATAATCGAATTTTAGAACGCAAATAATATTAACATATATAGAATTTCCTTATGTTGAACCATTCCAACATAACATTCATATATATACTTGACTATAATTGCTTAAAATCTCTTGATCTAAGCTTTTAGATTTGAAATGAGGTACACATTCCTCTCCCTTAATTATAGCAAAACAACTTTTTCCCAATTGAAACCTTTTGTTTTCTATAATTTACATTGCTAACTTGCAACACTTATTATAATTATCATGATCCCACTAACATGAAAATTATTAGCATAATACTAATGCTCCCACTAGCTTTGACATGTACTGATAAATCAGCCGGACTTCTAGAAATCAATACTTTATTGACTTTCTTACCAAAGTCAGACTTCTGATACGAAATGCTTTGATAAAACTTTATCAAAATCATACACCTTTCCTTAGATATCACACACATGTGTCTACATAATTTTAGAACAATGAAAAGGGATGCTGTAATCATAGTCTCAATTGTTTAGACCTTTGCCATTCCTCACAATTCCATGTTAGTGTGTCGGTTAACCACACACGCTCCACTAACGACTTTGAGAATGCAAATATCACAATTGCTATCTACTTAAAATCTACTTAGTGAAAGCATTTCCTCACCATCATTTTCATGAATAAGAGAGAAACCTTATGACACTTCGATTTTATGGTGTATGTGTTCCTATCCATGTGAATTTGTCAAAACCATAATCAAAAGACAAGGTTAGTGACAAATCCAAACTCATATGGATTGACCTTGTGCAGTCTTAACTTCTTGCCACCTAGCAGCACAAGGGCCTGCCATTGCTTCCAAGTTGTTATGCAACCAATTGAGAACTCTCAGAACTCATATGCAAAGCTAACTTTATCTGGAATGGGCATAGAAATAGGAATATGTCAACACGATAGGTTATAAACCTCAAGTCGTGTGCTAGTGATAAACTACATGCTTTACTCTTGATTAGATCTTGAAATTCATTCATGATCTTTAAGACTCCCACTGTCGTTTTCACATATAAGACTCTCTTGCGAAGACCCATTATTTGACAAAAAAATATTCAAGAGATAGTGCAGATTCTTATCAAGAGAAACACTTCACACAATTGGCCTAAGTTGGTCTCTGTTTTATCCAAAACATCACAACTTACCAATTTCAAATGTACAAGAGTAGGACACATATTACTCTTACATTTGACTAGTGTTAATAAACCTTCTTCAAGATGTGTTACTCAAATTACAATCTTGGAGTATAACTCTAAGACTTGTTTTGGAATGAAGTATGAGTCACCTTTTGATTGAACCATTTCAATAATTCATGACTCCTCTTCTTAGCCATAAGAATGCACTAAGATGTCCTTAGAGGATGAATTGTGATATGGTCTTCTAAATCATTAAGATGATCACAAAACAGGATACTAAAGTACTCTCGCATCTTTTTAAATTTTAGAAACTTTTATCTTTCTGCCTAATTTGATTCTTCTTATTCGTTCTGCCATACATTGAAAATTTTCCAATGTTTCACAATTATACTTAAACTGGTAAGTATAACCATATTTAGTAAACTTTAGTAAATCATGAGAAATAGTCTTATCGATCTTTTGTGGTGGACTTGACCAGTACACATGAATATGTACTCAATCCCTTAGTCCTTCACTTGACTCACATATACATGTGAACAAGGAATTAGTCTTAATTTTCCAAAGATGAAAGTCCTCATTCATCATACTATACAACTTGCATGATTCCAAGTTTCATTCCAGTTGAAAACTTGGGTGATGAGAATCTTTCCTTATTTGGTAAATTTAGACACTACCACAAAAGAAAGAAGCAAATTCATATTTAAAAATTTTGTTAGAAACATACAAGTATCAATGTTTCATAAATGCCATTGCAAGGAGATATAAAGTAAAACAAAATTTTATTTATTTTATTGTAACACCTGATTCCTGGTATGCCTTTATTCAAGTAGTTTGTGTTTTCTCTGGGACTCGACGGGTTGGGGGATCAACTCGTCGAGTAGGATCATGACCCGCGGACATTTTAAGTAACCTACTCAACGAGCTGGGTGACTGACTCGGCGGGTAGGTGATGGGAGAGTGAAACCCTAAATCTGATGGTTTGCATTCTATATAAACACCTTAACTCAGCCTCCCTTGTTTCTAACACTCACCTAAAGCTGCATATCAAAACCCTAGCCGTTTGTGTTTGTGTTAAAGACATTTTGGTGTTCTTGGTTGGTTTGTGGAGCTTTGCAGGAAGGAGGAAACTTGGGACTTCAAGTAGGGACTTGTGGATCCAAAGATCTTACCCCATTTTCAGCTTCATCAAGGTAAAATGCCGCTATCTTGACTTATCCATGTGCTTATTAATCTTTGGAATTGGCATTTTTATGGCTTTCTAAGCCATTTTCGGATTATGAGGGGTTGAGTGGGGATTGACCTCAGATCTGGGCCTTAAAAGGGGTCTCATGGCATAAAGGTGCCAACTTTAGGCCCATGAGAGCCCCTTGAACATTGTGGAGCACTTTTTATGGATATTTGAGCTGAAAACCTCGTGCATGTGCATCAAGCTTGGAACTTTATGTATAAAATGGACATTAGGAGGCTAGATCTATGGTTTTGGTGTGTTAAATCCCATTTAAATCGACTATATAGTAATGGTCAAGGTTGGACTCAAGGAGTTGTTCTTGGAACTTGGCGAGTCAGTGAGCATTGAACACCAAATCCTTTTTGAGGATGGATCAGTTGTTAGGAAGGAGGTCCCTTGGTTGTTTAAACATGAAAAAGGACCTGCATCTCATGGCACTCAGCGAGTGGATTGAGTAGACTCGGCGAGTCCAAGGCAATCTCCCAACCTTTGAAGATGGACTCTACGAGTTGTTCATACAACACGACGTGTAATAGACTGGACAAGTTCTTATGAGGGAGATGAACTCGACGAGTTCAAGAATGAACTCGACGAGTCGGATGAAGATGGTCCCGATGTTACTATTAAAGGAGAACCCGTCGAGTTCTTGCTAGACTCGACGATCTGAGTCGGGGTTTATATCGGGATAGAGGAGCATGGACTCGATGAGTTGGTAGGCCAACTTGGTGAGTCAGGTCAATTGGGTGTTGACTTTAACCAATGTTAACTTCGACTGGACGTGGGTTGACCCTGGTTAGGGTTGTATGTTTTATTCATTGACTTAAAAGGGTTGTCATGTAGGGAGTGAGGAGTCTAGGAGAGTCGATCTTCACACAGAGGGCAGTTCAGACACTACACGACATCGAGGTGACTTACCTTCCAGTAAGGGTGGGTCTATGGCCACAAAGCTGGCCCACCAATAGGAGTATTTGGTAGATGATTGTCTTTGTGATAATTATCTTGGTATGGTTACATATTTTGGTCATGAGATATGCCTTTGTGATATTCTATATGTATGGAAGGGATTGGTTGTCCCTGACGTCGGTCTTTAGGATCGAAGGGTGGGACAGCACCCAGTTATGCCTAACTGCATGATTATATCTTGTTACTGTATGCTAGTTCTAAGGGTGAAATAGTCCCCGGTTTCCGGTTGAAAGATACTGATGGCGTGTACTGGTTGGAAGATACCGATGATGGTTACCGGTTGAATGGTACCGATGACAGTTACCGGTTGTAAGATACCGATGATGTTATATGGTATGTGGTATGAATGGGGAACTCACTAAGCTTCGTGCTTACAGTTTTAGTTTTGGTTTCAGTTAGCTCTTCGTCTAAGGGGAAGGAGCCAGTGGGGTAGCAGCGCATCACACACATGGTTTCCGCATCGGATTTTCTGGGATTGTACTATGATTTTCATTGTTCCTGATGATATGGTTTTTGTGACATGACATTATGTTTATATAAATGATGTAATATGACAATGTTTTGGTAGCATGCTCTATGATTTACTCAATCTTAAAATGAAATTTTTGGCCTTGAAATTTGGGTTGTTACAAGTTGGTATCACAACCCTGGTTTGAGGGATTCGGAAACACCCTCGGGAGTGTCTGAACTCAACCCGAGGGACTAAAAGATTTTTACAAAGAAAATGGTTTTCTAAAATCTATGTAAAGGAATTTTGAGAAAGACAAGGTGTGTGATGCGTGCGACCGGCCGGGCTCAAGTAACTTTTCCCCAAGATACCCACACTTGCTATGTTATGTTTACGATTCTGAGAATTGCATGCTAGATAGGGCTAATGACCTAGGAAGGATGCATTGAATGCCTGTTGTATGAGCTGTATGCTAGGACTTTGTCAGTAGTAGGATGGCTTGATTAGGTTATGTTTGACGTGGTTATTCAATGCACGAATGCTGCTTGCTTTGTGTTACAGGGTTCGGGCCAACTTTAACTTACTAGTGAGCGAATATGTAGCAGTATCCGCAAGCTAGTTAGAGGGAGGTGGTGAGGACTCTTAGTGCAGTTGATGGCGGAGAGTAGGTCGGGGGTGCCCTAGGGAAGCTTAAGATGAGGTCACTGGAAAGTGTATCGGTAAAAAGGGACTTGATGAAGTCGAAGCCATCCTTGAGGAAAGTACAGATAGATGTGGAATGTAGTATGGGCCCATACTACTAGAAGCAGAGGATCCGTACTCGAGTCAAGGAGGGCCGAGATGGAACCAGGAAACTTGGAAAGTGTATGAGACCTCTCGGAAGTATATGTGATCCTGACATTTGTATGTTTACTTTTAGAATGGTGGTCACGTGACATGGAGCGGGAGGTTTAGGATCTGGATCAGGATCGGGCTCGAGTGTGGGATCCAAGCATGTTGATGATGGGTTACACGAGTTCATCGCGTCTGAGGTCACGAGAGGTATCCTTAAAGCGACCCCGGTCATTTTCAGGTCGATTAAGGAGGGGATCGAGGACCTGATGGAGGATCGCCTTCGGGCATTTAGGAGTGATCTGGAATCTAGCCACACGGGCACGCACACACTGTCTTTTAAGAACTTCAGAGGGAGTGGTGCGACGGATTTCCATGGCAATGAAGGACCCTATTGCTACTAGGAGATGGATCTCTGACATCGAGTTTGCACAGTTGATGGGCTTCTGCCCGGAAGGGTCGAAGGTCTGTGTTGCTGCAGGATGTTTGAGGGATCGAGCCAGAGATTGGTGGGAGTTGATTGGTGATAGGTTGGGAGCCCCGACCGTCGAGGCTATGACGTGGTCATAATTCGTGACCCGATTCAGGGTCGAGTTTGCACCAGCTGTGGAGCTTCAGCAGCTGGTCAGGGAGTTCTTGGATATGAGACAGACTACGGAGACTGTGGCGGAGATCACCGCCAAGTTCTGGGAGAGGGCTTTGTTGGTTCCCCAGTGTGTAGGAGATGAGGACATGAGGAGGACCCGCTACCATGGCATGCTACGAGCTGACATCTAGGAGCATGTCAGTTTTTCAGCTTGCCCTACCCTGGATTCCAAAATTACCAGGGAAAAGGAGAGGGAGATTGATCTAGAGCACATCCGGAAGAGGAAGGTAGAAGAGGTACAGACGGCAGGGGCTTCGGGGAAGAAACCCAATGGATCCGATGGTAAGCCGAAAGGACAACCAGGGCGGAACCGTTATGGGAAATGCGGTCGGTCACATGAGGGAGTTTGTCACACTGGGTCGTGTTCAGGCTGCTATAAGTGTGGCAAGATTGGGAATTTTGGCAGAGATTGTACTGCCCCTATTCTTGCAATTCAGACATCAGACCTGATTTGCTTTCATTGCAATCACAGGGGCCATAAAAAGGACAATTGCCCTAGATTGACAGCAACAGCAGCGGCACCAACAGTGGCGCCAACTCTGACGACTGCGAGGGTTATGGATGGCCGAAGGTCAGGTCGGAGGCTCCAGTGGTGCGGAGCCGAGTATTTCAGCTGACAGCCGAGGAGCCACACACTACACCCGATGTGGTGACGGGTATGATTCCTCCTCTCAGATCTTTTATGTTATGTCGTTATGATTTTGAAATGTTATACGTATGTGCTCTGTTTAGGATCATTCCAGGTGAACGGTATTCCAGTTCAGGTGTTGTTTGATTCTGGTGCTACCTAATCGTTTGTCTCTCTTGCGCTTAGCAAAAAGTTTCCTGAGTCTTTGGGCATGTTGGATTGCCCTCTAGAGGTCGAGATTGCGGACGACCAGTCAGTGCGAGTGTTAGAGGTCTACCGGGATATTGGTTTGAAGCTGTTCGAGGAACGTTACCTGGTAGACATGGTTCCCATACATTTTCGGGTGAACAAGGTTATTATCGGTATGGATTGGCTAAGCCCCAATAGGGTGGTGATTGACTGTGCGCAGCCGTTGGAGCGGATCAGGGCCCCAAGTGGGGGAGAGAAGGTAGTTCAAGGTGAGAGGCCACAGCAAGGACCAGCTTTATGTTCGGCAGCGAGTGCTAGGCGCTATTTCAGCAGGGTTGCGTAGGATATGTCACCTATGTTGTGGATACCTGGGAGACGGGAAGGACAATAGTGGGCGATGTGCCTGTAGTATGAGAGTTTGCAGATGTATTCCCTGAGAAGTTGTCTGGGATACCTCCAGAGAGGCACGTAGAGTTCAGGATCGACCTAGTCCTTAGTGCCGCTCCGATAGCCAAGGCACCATATCTGTTGGCTCCTCCTGCAGGAGCTGTTAGACAAGGGATTCATTAGACCGAGCAGTTCACCCTGGGGTGCCCCGATGCTATTTGTGAAGAAGAAGGACGGGTCGAATCGGATGTGTATAGATTATCGGGAGCTGAATAAGGTAACGGTGAAGAACCATTACCCACTCCCGAGGATCGATGACCTCTTTGAGCACCTATATGGAGCATCTTGGTTCTCCAAGGTTGATTTTCATTCAAGGTATCATCAGATGAGGGTCAGAGAGGAGGATATGCAGAAGACTGCTTTTCGGACACGTTGTGGCCACTATGAGTTTTTGGTGATGCCTTTCGGGCTCACCAATGCTCCTGCTGCGTTCATGGATCTCATGAACCGTGTGTGCAGAACGACGTTGGATCGGTCTGTGATAGTTTTCATCGATGACATGTTGGTTTATTCCAAGACGCGAGAGCAGCATGAGGAGCACTTGCAGGAGGTTCTGGATACTTTGAGGAAGGAGAGCTTGTATGCTAATTTCTCCAAGTGCGAGTTCTGGTTGCGCAAGGTGCAGTTTCTCGGGCACCTTGTCAACCAGGATGGGATTTCGGTTGATCCAGCCAAGGTCGAGGCCGTGATGAAGTGGGGGGTTCTGAGGTCTCCATCCGAGATTCGGAGCTTCCTGGGACTGGCAGGCTATTATCGGAGATTCATTCAGGACTTCTCCAAGATAGGCGTACACCTGACCAGGCTGACGAGGAAAGTCATGGTCTTTCGTTGGGGGCCTGACCAGCAGGCTGCATTCGAGACATTGAGACAGAGATTGTGCGAGGCGCCGGTCTTAGCCCTGCAAGAGGGCATGTAGGATTTTGTTGTATACTGCGATGCGTCTATCTCGAGCTTGGGCACAATATTGATGTAGAGAGGGCATGTTATTGCTTACGCTTCGAGGCAGCTGAAGCCTCACGAGACGAACATCCCGACACATGATTTGGAGCTGGGGGTTGTTGTGTTCTCCCCCAAGATTTGGCATCATTACCTCTATGGGGTTCGTTGTACTATTTACACGGACCACAAGAGCCTGAGGTATCAAATGGACCAGCCAAATCTGAATATGCGGCAGCATCGGTGGCTTGATGTGGTATAGGATTATGACTACGAGATCCTCTACAACCCGGTGAAGGCCAATGTGGTGGCCGAAGCGCTTAGCCGCAAGGCAGCGCCGATCAGGGATATTTGTATGAGGATGACAGTGGTGACTCTGCTGTTGGAACGGATTCGGGAGGCCCAACAGGAGGCCCTGAAGGAGGAACATCGGAAGAGTGAGGGGAATGTTGGTCAGGTTCCCTCCTTCAACTATGACAGCAGGGGATTGTTGACTCTTCACCGTAGAGTGTGGGTTCCATATAATGGGGGTGTGCGCCAGGTATTGATGTAAGAGGCGCACATATCCAGGTTTTCTATTCATTCCGGGGCGAAGAAGATGTACATGGATCTCCGTCTTGATTATTGGTTGCCCTGTATGAAGAGGGATGTGGCCTGGTTTGTGGAAAGTTTCCTGAACTGCAGGAAGGTCAAGGCTGAGCACCAGAGACCTCACACCAAGGTCCAACCATTGGATATACCGCTGTGGAAATGGGAAGACATTCTGATGGATTTTTATCACAAACCTTCCCAGGACCGCACGAGGAGTGGATTCGATTTGGGTCATCGTCAATCGACTGGCCAAGAGCGCCCATTTTATTCTAATTCAGGAGAGCATTTCGGCCGAAAAGTTGGCCGACATCTATATCAGGGAAGTGGTGGCACGGCACGGGGTGCCAGTGTCGGTGATTTCAGATAGAGATGTACGGTTCACTTCCAGGTTTTGGAAGAAGTTTCATCATGAGCTGAGTACTCGTCTGCATTTTAGCGCTACTTTTCATCCGCAGACGGATGGTCAGAATGAGCGGACCATTCAAACTTTGGAGGATATGATGCGGGCGTGCGTTCTAGACTTCGGAGGTAGTTGGGATACTTATCTTCCGTTGCGAGGGCTCTCCAATAAATATAGTTATCATGCAACCATCGACCGTCCCCCTATCGAGATGTTGTATGGGAGGAAGTGCAGGACCCCGATATGTTGGGGTGAGGTGGGCCAGATGGTCATGGGGAGTACCGACGTGGTACTCAAGACAACGGAGATGATCCAGCAGGTCCAGAGCAGGCTTCAGACTGCTCAGAGTCGGCATAAAATTTATGCCGGCAAGCGCTAATCAGACCTGGAGTTCCAGGTCGGGGATATTGTCCTCCTGAAAGTGTCTCCTTGGAAAGGCATCATTTGATTCAGGAAGCGGAGCAAGTTGGGCCCCAGGTATATCGGACATTTCAAGGTTATAGCCCGAGTGGGCATGGTGCCGTATAGGCCAGATCTGCCAGCTGAACTCAGTCAGATTCATAGCACCTTTCACGTTTCCCAGTTGCGGAAATGTTTGGTGGACGATTCGGCAGTGGTGCCTTTAGAGGACATTCAGGTTGATGACAGCCTGAACTACATCGAGCGGCCAGTGAGGATCCTTGACAGGAAGCCGAATACAAATTGGCCCACTCTTGTTTACTCACACACTAGATCGATTTATTGTGCCAAATACCTATTTATATAGTATGGAGGATTAGGGTTTCATCCATGTAAACCCTAATCTCCATGACCTTTCATTTCCATAGGATCCATGGGTTAAAAAATCCATGGACTATCCATGCAAGCTTAGCCCAACCTAAATAAACTTGGCCCATTCCATATATATATATATATATATATATATATATATATATATGTATATATATACATACATATATATATATATATATATATATATACACACACACACGAGAGTCCATATTTAATTAGTTCCTGTTGATCACTAAATTAATTCTTGATCAATACTAATTAAATAATACGATTACATATTAATATATTAGAACTTATAATATATTAATGTAAATCATAAACATACTATTCTCAAAACACTATCCATATAAATTGTTGGGGTAAAGTGCAACCCAGATGGACCATGCCAAATCGGGTCAAGTACATACCAATTACAGTTATGGGCTTAGAAACTAATCCAATAGTCTCCCATTTGGATAAGTCTAAAACTATTATCGTGTATGATTTCAAAACCCGACCAGCAATGGTAGCTCTTAAAGCCGCTGTCGAACTCTGACCTTAGTCAATGATTTGTCCATTAGATAAGGGGTCATATATTCCTCAATTCTAGATATCATATGGACTGAGACATGGATTATAATCATTCTATCTGTCTATTTGTTGTTTCCTGATTTCTGATTAATGACGACCGAATAATTGAAAAAATCAAATCAGTCCTGGCTTGGCCAAGCACTTCGGGGTGTCATCACAAAATCACCGAGGGGCCCATAGATATCGCTTTTATCACTTTAAGGGTAAAAGGAATGGATAAACTTCGACTCATATGCTTGTTCTACTACTTGTTCAATCGTACACAAAGGCATGTTTTATATCATCAAGTTACCAATGTGTTTTTGTACAATCAATGTATAACCAACTCATAAGCAACAAGTCATATCTCTAGGTTGGAAGACTTATATGATATTACCGTCTCACAATCACTCGCGATAAATTTCATGAAGTGATACCAGTGAGCGTGGGTTGAATCCAATACTTAGAACTTATGAGCACTCATGAATGTTGCAACAGCTTTTGCTATGTCCACACCTTGGACATCTACAAACCAACTTCTTGAAAGTCTTGATTCATATCTACTTCCAACATATCACCGGATGTGGATGGTTTGAATAACTTAGTCATTCACGAAGAACGACCTAGTTATTCTAGAAGTCAAAACATGCAATCTGAAACACAAGAATAATTGAATCCAATATTGTCTCAAAACTTATGATTATAAATAGAACATCTTTTATGTATCACCATATTGATTACACATTATTCATTGCATACTGTTTCAAATTATCAACTTTATACTTGAATTAAAACACTAGTTGTCCCATGCTCCAAGCATGTACACTATGTTTTTCTAAACACTAGTCATGCCATACAGCAAGTATGCACACTATGTTTATTCAAACCTTAGTTATGCCATCCACCTAGTATGCACACTAAGTTTTCTATGATCTTTACTTTGTGAAATAGATCGATTGAACATAATTCCAATGATTCTCATTTCATAATCCTAAATCCTTACCGCTAATGCAAGAATTCCAAATTCCTGCCATTTACCTAAATCTATTAGATTATAAACTTATATGGATTGATCCTCTTGTAATGATTATGCACAAAGTCACAAAGACTTGTCAACAGACATTACAAAATATTCCAACGGAGATCCCTCCATGGAAATGAAGTCTCAAATTCAAAGTACATTGCTTTGAACATCCTTCATGCATTAAGTTTCATAATCTTATAAATATTTAATGAATAACTTCCACCTATGGGAATATTTCCATATTCTCATTTTGACTATCATTTTTGAACAAGAGTTGCCTCTTTTCAGAATATGTCAATATGGTCCTCTCCAAAAATTTACACCATACTTCCAACTGTCCCTGGGCAACCAATCTTTGGTAAACCTTAGATTGTCCTCGACAATTGCTTAATCAAATTAGTCATATCTAGTTCTAGCACTTTTTCCCTCTTAATGCTCTAGGCATTTGGAAAAATTTAGAACAGATGAATACTATAGCACATGCAATTGATCCTATTTCCAAAGCATATAGGACACAATTCATGATGTCTCACATAAAGACATGATGCTAGACAAGTCTTTTGCTATAATATTTTTATTTCTATTTGTCAAGTTCCCATAATTCATATTATGAAAAAGGATGTCGTAATCATAATCGAATTTTAGAACGCAAATAATGTTAACATATATAGAATTTCCTTATGTTGAACCATTCCAACATAACATGCATATATATACTTGACTATAATTGATTAAAATCTTATGATCTAAGCTTTTAGATTTGAAATGAGGTACACATTCCTCTCCCTTATTTATAGCAAAACAACTTTTTCCCAATTGAAACCTTTTGTTTTCTATAATTTACATTGCTAACTTGCAACACTTATTATAATTATCATGCTCCCACTAACGTGAAAATTATTAGCATAATACTAATGCTCCCACTAGCTTTGACATGTACTGATAAATCAGCTGGACTTCTAGAAATCAATACTTTATTGACTTTCTTACCAAAGTCAGACTTCTGATACGAAATGCTTTGGTAAAACTTTATCAAAATCATACACCTTTCCTTAGATATCACACACATGTGTCTAAACAATTTTAGAACAATGAAAAGGGATGCGGTAATCATAGTCTCAATTGTTTAGACCTTTGCCATTCCTCACAAGTTCATGTTAGTGTGTCGGTTAACCACACATGCTCCACTAACGACTTTGAGAATGCAAATATCACAATTGCTATCTGTAGAGGTTCTGAATTGTAAAAGTCGAAATGTTTGTTTCTTTTGTTTCGCATTTTTAGTTATTTTACTAAGCCACAGTTTTATGCGAAGCGTATTGTAATAGACTTAGTATATTTTTTGTACACTCAGGTTTCCTATAAATAGGGACTGAGGATAGAAGTAGAAAGGACTTTTCTCTCGAGTATTCTTTCTGCTTAAAAGCTTTGTAATCAGTCTTCAATCAATATAAGATCTGATTAATATGTACTCGTTGTGTTCTTACTTTTCAATCATTTAATCATAATTGCTTTCTTAATCTCGATAACAATTCTCTACAATTGGTATCAGAGCAGGATTCAAACTGCATCGATCTAATTTTCGTGTTAGAATCATTTGCTTTTTGAGTAGTAACTTTACTCAAAATTTTCCGCGCATTTTGGTTTTGAAAATCAAATTTGATCTTCAGATTTGAATTGATTCTGCCTTTGAATTGTTTAATCGAGTGATCGATTAGCAATTTGTGATCATTTTAGTTGATCAATTCTCAAATTCATCAAGTTTTTCAAGCTTTCTGAAAATTTCCGTGTTCATCAATGGCAAACTTCAACATGAATACAATGACTTCTTTCTCTCACTTGCTTGGTTCCTCAACCAAAATTCCGATGTTAATCCCTGAATACTATGATCAGTGGGCTGATAGAATGGAGGATTACTTAAATGGAATTGATGAAGAACTTTGGAATTGTATCAATGGAACAGTGCAAGCTCCTGCTATTGTTCAAGCAATCGGACCGTCTACTACTTCTGCTGAAGTTGCTGAACAACAAAAATGTTTGAAGAATAATGAAAAGAGATGCATGAGGGAACTAAGAGGTGCACTACCTCCTGTGGCTTACAATTACATTCGTAGTTGTAAAACAGCCAAGGAGATCTAGAACACTCTAAAAGAGAAGTATCAAGGTAGCAAAAGGACGAAGATCAACTCTGTGAAGCAATGTCTTGTTGAACTGAAGGAATTCAGACAAAAGGATTCTGAAACTCTTGAAAGTTACTATGATCGTCTGAATGAGCTTGTGTATCACTGCAATAGGTATGGAATCACTAGGTCTCTCATGGAGTTCAATTTAACATTCATCATGGGTCTTCACAAGGAACGGCGAAGTGTGAGTATGATGATTAAGAATCAACAGAGTTTTGATACAACCAGCTTGAATGATCTCTACAATCAGCTGAAAACACATGAAAGTGAAGTTTCAAAAATGTATGAAGAATCAAAAAAAAGTATAGGAGGACCTTTGGCTCTTGTTTCAAAGGTATCAGAAGTCGAAATTAATGAAGCAGATGGTTCAGAAAATGAAGGCTTCTTAATGAACTCTGATGATGAAGCTGTGGCATTCTACTCAAACAACAAAGTTAAGAAATTTTTCAAAAAGCCTTTTAATTCAAAAGGAAAGGTGAATGATGCGAAGAGTGGAGTTGCAAATACTGGAGGAGAGGAGAAGAAGAAAATGGAAAAAGTTGATGAAAAGCAAAAAGATGCTAAAGATGCGAAGAAATTGAAAGGTGATTCTGGAATTTACTGCCACTACTGCAATGGTGCGAATCACTTCGCAATTGATTGCATGTTGAGAAAGAAAGAGGAGAAAAAGAACAAAGTGAAAGATGAAGCTTACTATTTGGAAAAGATTGAAGAGTTGCGTGCAAAGACAAAAGGAATGTCACTAGTTGCGAAGGGTGAATCTGATGAGGAAGAAAGTGGAACATATCAGATATGGTCTTCAGGATCCGATGACGAAGAAATGAGGCATCCAACTCATGGAGCAATGTTCGCAAGCTTTGAAGAAAATTGCGAAGAGAATGTTTCAGGTAGATGCTTCGTATCCAAATCCACAGACAAATTACCAATGACCACCAAGATACGTGCTATTCTTGAATCTTTCAATATTCCTTTATCTGCTTATGATACTGAAATTACTTCTTTTGATGATACTGTTGCTTATTTTGATTCTGTTATTGTGTCTGCTAGTACTGAAGCTCAAAATTTAAATATGCACCTAGTGGAGACATGAAGAGAGTTAGAAATAAAACGAAGCAGAGTAGACAAACTTGAATTGCAAATCAAAAATGTAAATTATGATAGGGACAATCTTGGAAATGAAGTTAGGTTGTTGATAGCACAAAGAAATATATCTTGGAAAAACTTGAAATGCAGATCAAAAATATAGATTGTGATAGGAATAATCTTACAAATGATGTTAGGTTATTGCTAGCACAAAGGAACATATATTGTAATTCTGCCAAACGATTGTATGCAAAATTAACTGCTTTACATCATTCATCTGACATTAGCAAAGAACAACATATGAAACTTTTACCTTTTCTTGAATATGATCGTGAAAAAGTTGATGTTGTGTCTTATGATTGCAAAAACACAATTGCTCAATTTGACAAAATACCTGATGATAGATTCGCATATGGTATTGTCAGAATTGATGAATTTTTGAATGCTGATGAGTTGGTTAGTATTGTCAATGAAAGTTTGACAAAGAATGAACAAGTGAAAATCTTAAAGAAAACTGAAACCTCAAATCTTGATTCTCAACTCAATTATGCTGATATTGATGACAATTCAGATAATGTGAGTGAAATCAGTGAGATTGAAGAGGAAGAAGAGGTTGATTGTTCTCAATTGTCAATCATTAATATCACATCTAAGATCAAAGGTAAAGAAATTATAGTTGATTCGATAGTCAAAGATGATATTGAAAAACCCTCTACTTTGCAACATTGTAATTTTGATAATGTGGAAGTTGAAAGCTGGAAATCTGATGACACTGATGAAAACAAAGAAGATGTGAAGGATTCACATGAAATACCTCCACGAGTTGTGGTTGATCAAGTGTTTGAAAATACAAAAGAATGTGACAAAATTTTAAATGACAAAGGTGCACATTATTTGGAATCCAACACTATGGTATATCCAAATTTTGTATGCACTGATAACACCATTTTTCCAAATCAAATTTTTGTCACTACTGGGAATGCTGAGAAAATTCACCCTGAATTCAATAAAATGGTTGAAAAAGATAATCAAAGGTCAACTACTGAAGGTTTTTTCGCAAATCAAAACACAGAAGAAAACAATTTAACTCAAAATCCTTATGTTTTTCAAAAACAAAAATCATCACAAAAATGGGTGGTTAAAGGTGAAAAAGCAAACAAAATTTTTGAAAAAGTTGAAAAACCAATGGTTGAAGTGAAATTAAATTCTCATGAATTTAAATTGATTGTTGGAAATTATTCAACAGAAAATAATGTTTCAAAAGGAAAAGCAAGAAAAACAATTTTTTGGCAAGTTGTGTCCAATGATAAATCAAAAGTTGAAAAAGAACAAATTTCAAATTCAAAATCTTCAAAATTTCAAAGCATAAATAAACAAAAGGATACAAGCTTTCATAAACCAATATATTCTGTTGACAAGATTCCAATGAAAAATAATGATAAACTTGTTCGCAAATATGACAACAATCGAAAATTTGAGAATTCGCAAAAATTTGTGAAAAATCCAAAGTTTAAAAAAGTTGGCAAATTCACGAATGATTCATCATCTTTGAATGTCACAACTCAAACAAAAATGAAGTTTTCTCCTAAACAACCAAATTTTCCAAATCCTTCAGTCTCAAAACTGACCAAAGTTTCGTATACAAAAGGAAAATCTGATGTAGGTATGATCAATCGTTGGCTTGAAGGAAAAGGAAGACAATACCAAAATGGGAAGTTTTCAGAGTAACAAATAAAAAATGCATTTGATAAGTTCGCCAACAACTCTTCCACTGGTAGTTCATCATCTTATAATTCGCAAGTTCCAGTTCAAAAATGGAAACCAGTTACCAAAGTTGCGAATGTTGTGAAAGATGAGATGAAACTCAATGTAAATCCAAAACTGTTGAACAACTATATTTCAATATCTCGAACTAATGATGTTGATATAATTGATAGTGTCACAGACAAAGTGAAAACATGATTTTTTAAATTCAAAGCATTTGTTCAAAAATACTAATGGAGGACCCAATAAGTCTTGGGTTCATAAATTTTTTCAATAAATGCACGTGATGTGTGACGAGCAATATGATGCGAAATGGTATATTGATAGTGGTTGCTCTCGTCACATGACTGGAAGAAAGGAAAACTTGCGAGATTATCGAAGCCTGGAAAATGCAGGAGTAGTCAAATTCAGAAATAATCACAAATGTCAATTGAAAGGCTATGAGAAAGTAACAAATGGACAATTCACTGTTAACAGGGTTGCTTATGTTGAAGGTCTTCAACATAACTTGATTAGTGTTTCGCAACTTGTTGTAGGTACTGGAAACCAGGTTGTGTTTAATGAAGAAGGAAGTATCATTTCAAATGCGAAGACAAATGAAGTACTTCTCAAATACAAAAGATATGGTGATATGTTTACACTGGACATCAAACCAATCGTGGGCAAACCTGTTGTGTGTTTACTATCAAAGGCATCTAATGATGTCAGCTGGCTTTGGCATAGAAGATTGTCACATTTGAAATTTCGCAATATTAACAATTTTGTCACTGAAGATTTAGTTCGAGGTTTACCTGTACTAAAATTTGACAATGATTCTCTGTGTGCAGCTTGCGAACAAGGAAAACAACATAGAAAAGGTCATCCAATTGTGATAGATTCAAAAATCGTAGAACCATTGGAACTTCTTTACATTGACTTACGTGGACCGTCGACTGTTGCTACAATCAATAAAAAGCGGTACATTTTAGTTATTGTTGATGATTTTTCTCGATTCACATGGGTATTTTTTCTCAGGATAAAATCTGAAGTTGCTCAGACGATGATTGATTTTATCAAAATGATTGAGATTAGCCTTAAAAAGAATGTTCGCAAAATTAAAAGTGATAATGGTTCTGAGTTTAAAAACCAAACTCTTGATTCATTTCTCATAGGCAAAGGAATTTCGCATAATTTCTCATCACCATATACTCCATAACAAAATTGTGTTGTTGAAAGAAGAAATCGATCTCTATGCAAAGCAGCCAGAACCATGTTAACATATGCAAATCTACCTCAATATCTTTGGGCTGAAGCAGTTTCAACTGCATGCTTTACTCAGAATCGATCATTCATTCATCACAGATTCAATATCACTCCATATGAAATACTCAACAATCGAAAACCTAATGTAAAATTTTTTCATGTTTTTGGTTGTAGGTGTTTCATAATGAATCTCAAAGATAATTTGACAAAGTTCCAAGCTAAAGCTGATGAAGGCATATTCTTAGGATATTCTCAAAATTCAGTAGCATACAGGGTGCTAAACAAGCAAACAAGAAAAGTTGAAGAAACTTTCAACTTAACTTTTGATGATTACTATATTAAACAAACGGATAGTAAATTTGAAAATAAATCAATTCTTGTTAATTCAGATACACAAATTGATAATTCTGAAATAAATGATTTTGACTATGACTTAATTTTTGGAATTCCTGACAGGGCAATTAATGCGGAAAACAATGCTCCTGATAATCAATCATCAGAATCCTCAAAACATACTGATGATTCAACAATCACTACAAGTTCAATATCTTGCGAAAGTGTGCCTGAAGTTCGTATGGAGGGGGGGCATACAATTAACAATGAAAACATAAAGCAAACTTTCGAGGGGGAGAATGAAAATTTGAATCATCAAGTTGAGGGGGAGCATTCGCAAATTCAATATGATCATCATTTTGAGGGTGAGCATAAAGATGAACATCATGTTGAGGGGGAGCACGATGAAACAGAGACAATTAATCTTGATGAAAATGATGAGTTTCATGAACTAAATGATAATTTTTCTGTTGCATGATCTGAAAATAAAGATATGTATGAAGATGCACCATTGGAATTTAATCCTGATTTTCCACCACTTGAGAAATGGACAAGAAATCATCCCAAAGAACAGGTAATTGGAAATCCACAAGATGGTGTGTTGACAAGAGCTCAAATTCGTGCGAAAAATGAGGTACTGAATGCGAACCAAGAACTGTGTATGTTTAATGTCTTTATTTCGAAAATAGAGCCAAAGACAATAAAGGATGCTATGGAACACTCAGATTGGGTTGTTGCTATGCAATCTGAACTGGCTGAATTTGAACGAAACAAGGTTTGGAAATTAATTCCTAAACCTTCTGATGTTTCAATTGTCGGATTAAAATGGATTTTTAAAAATAAAACCGACAAATATGGCAATATTATTCGAAATAAAGCTAAACTAGTTGTTGAAGGTTATTCGCAACAAGAACGAATAGACTATGAATATACATTTTCTCATGTTGCAAGACTCGAAGCAATTCACATATTTTTAGCTTATGCAGCTCACAAAGACTTTGATGTTTTTCAAATGGATGTTAAGTGTTCATTCTTAAATGGAGAACTTGAAGAAACAGTCTATTTTGAACAACCACCAGGATTTATAAATGATGAACATCCTGATCATGTCTACATTCTAGACAAGGCAGTGTATGGATTAAAACAAGCACCAAGATCCTGGTATGCAACACTTACAAACTTCTTGAAACAATCTAAATTTAAAAAATAATCATTTGACCCCACATTATTTCGCAAGAAAGTTGGGAATCATATAATGCTTGTTCAAATTTATGTTGATGATATTATTTTTTGGCTCAACTGACCCAGCATTGTCAATTGAATTTGAAAATCTAATGAAGAGTCAATTTGAAATGAGTATGATGGGAAAAATTAATAATTTTCTTGGATTGACATAAGACAGAACAGGGATGGAATTTTAATCAATCAAGAAAAATACACGAAGAACTTGCTTGAAAAGTTTGGAATGACCAACAGCATGAAACTGAGAGTACCAATGGCAGTGGGAACAAGATTAACTCCTTCTTTAGATGCTCCTGCTGTTGACTTAACACTTTATCGAAGCATTATAGGGTCTTTATTGTACTTAACTGCAAGTAGACCTGATATTATGTTTTCGATATATAATTGAGCTAGATATCAAGCTAATCCCAGAGAACCCCATTTGACTGCAGTGAAAAATATTTTTTGCTATCTTAAGGGAACAGTTTCGTTAGGACTTTCGTATCCTTCGAAATCGGGATTTTTCATTCAAGATTTTTCAGATTTTGATCTAGGAAGATGTACTTTGGATAGAAAAAGTACGAGTGGTGGATGTCAACTATTGGATAGGAAGTTGGTAAGTTGGCAATCGATGAAGCAAACTTGTGTGGCTATATCAACTGCTGAGGCTGAATACATTGCAGCTGCTGCTTGCACTTCGCTAATTATTTGGATTCAGAGTCAACTTCGTGACTATGCAATAAACATGAAACAAATTCCCTTGTATTGTGATTCGCAAAGTGCAATTCGCATTTGTCATAATCCAGTGCAACATTCAAAGACAAAACACATTGCTCTTCGATATCATTTTATCAAAGATCATGTGGTAGATGGGAATATTGAAATTCATTTTGTTAAAACAACTGAACAACTTGCTGATATTTTTACTAAACCTCTTGATGAAAAATCATTTGTAAGAATTTTAGCAGGTTTGGGGATGATTGATGTGAATTCAATTTCAAAATATCAAGCATGAAAGGTTCATTCAGCAGTTATGAGTTAGAATTGTTCAGATGTTACTATTCATCAAGAGGCTTCGCATGGCTTCGCAGCCACATTTCTTCGCATATGCACTCATGAAAAGTAGGGTTAGGTTTACGATTCATTTTGTATTTTTTTTTTTAAAAAAAAACTTGAAAAGATCCAAAAAGATTTTATTTTTATTCATTTTCGTTTTTGAAAAATCAAAAATCCAATAAGATTTTATTTTGTTATTTGAAAAAAAAATAAAAATCACAAAAATATTCTTTAGTGTGTTTTGAGTTTAGTCTAGGGCTTAATGCTAAGAGGTCATGCCTATATATTTCTATGGGAAGGTATCATTTTCTTAAATTTGAACTAGTTAGGATGTCCCTAGAAGCATGCTGCAGCATGTTGACTCAAGCCTCATATGACTCTATGTGTGAGAAAAGAAAGCCTTAATGAAATTATCACATGATTTTTTTTTTCCGAAAAGGCTTGTATTCGCATAAGTCAAAAGAGCTACCTTACTCTTCTCATATGAGTTAAGAGTTTTCTGTTTGGTCCACAAGTAACAGAGGTACATTCGATCTTATAACCAATCTTTTTCATCTAAAAATTCTTCACACAAATCACACACCAAGACATATGTCCGAGAGGTATCTGATCAAACTCATCGAGACCTAGATATACAAAAATTCTGTGTTTATGATATGACATCTTGAGTCCGTGATGAAAGTGAAACCCAAACATCATAAACTTTGAGGAATTGACGGGGAACATAGTTCCAGATTTTAATGAAACTTTTGTTTCAGTACCAAAATTTCGAAACTCCAAATCATATTCAATTCGCATGTGTGGTCTTGATCAAACATTCGCAACCCACGATGTTTGTTACCCAACAAGATCCAGTACAAAAATTATTATGAATATGATTTATGTGTGAGTTTCATTCGCAAATCCTAATCATGCTAAATATTTTCAAAAGCCAACTTGTCACTGACTACACTGGTCATACAAGTAATTTCAGTTACAATTTCTCACCTTATGTCAAGGTTGATATGTAATGAAATTTGAAACCAACCCAAAAGTATCTTTCAAAAGAAGCCCTTTGATACTTATCAAAAAGTATTCGATTGTAATTCACGGGAAACTACACAAGCTGTTGATCATCTCTCTTGACGATTAATGAAGCAACCTTTGCCTGGGGTTTAACTGCCTTCGTGTCAAATTGAATTTTTGACATCACAGAATTCCAAAATTTTTTTTTGATTGTTTCTGATCTTATTTCTTTGGAACACTGCACTCACGAAATCCTTGAGGTTCTGAGTAATACCAACTCAGGCTGATGATTTTGCAAATCTGGCATATGACTTCACTATACATCCCAAAAGTAAAAGAGCCTTGCTTCTATACGAAGGGTTTTAATGGTTCAAATTCTATAACGGGAAAATTGACAGGCTGTGTACTCAAGATGGTTGGTATTTTGTCCGGTTTTCTAGGTGATGTGATAGTTACTTTTTGCAGCATGGCTATCTTTTACAGTCATGATCCGATTTTCAAGGTGCCACATCGGATAACATTAAATGTATCCCGCTTTAATTTCAAATCGATTTGGGTAACCTATAAAATGGGGATCAAGATCATTGTATACGGTTACACGAAAAAAACTCTCACAATCCTAACGTTCTTCAAACTTCTTCAACTTCACTCGTTCAAACCCTATCAATGGCCGGTACTCAATCAAACATTGATGAAGTCCTCTCACAATCACTCATGAAGATCCAAAGCACCAACTATCTGGTTGATCCCAATGTCTCATCATACCCAGAAGGATTGAAGATGTTAATAGTTGCCTTGAAAATATCTCCTCTGTCTACTGCAATGTTCAATTCTTTCTCAGTTCCGATGACTTGGTTGTCATTGGCAGCATCATCAGCTTCATACAACTATGCCACTGATGTTATTACCTTCAATCTGATGAACAACAAAAGGGTTAAACTCACTAAAGAAACTGTTTATCGAATTCTTGAACATTCCCAACAACCCTCCTTTTTTCAAACCTCTCAATCCCAAATAATCTTTATGTTCAATGAGATGGGTCACCAGCCAGCACTTGAGAAGATTAGTGATTTTAGAAAGTCTGGATTACCCTGTATGTGGAATTTTTTATTTGGAATTTTCCTCAGATGTTTGACAGGAAGAGCAGTAGGTCTTGACAGGGGGCTTATGGAAGTCTACGCGATGGTGATGGGCTTATATTATGATATTAGTGTTGATTATGGAACTCAGTTGTGGAAGGAGTTCGTAAAAAGTTTGGAAAACACTAATTCTGAGAAAGGTATTTCATGTGCAAGGTATTGGAGCCTTATTCTGGAAAAGGTGTGTGAAAAAGAGGGAATTCAAGTTCCAGAGGGTGTTGAGGTTGCAAAATTTTCATTGTATCAATTTCCGAAGGAGGTGGAGGATGATGAACACATTTTTACTCATGTTGCTCACATTCCAGATGCGATGCTTCGCAAAGTATCATCCACTCACAAAGTGTGGATATGATACATGAATACATTTGATCCAGCTGTGCAGACTGGGATCTTGTTAGAAGTAACTGCCAAAACCCCAAAGAAGAAGAAGGCCACCAAGAAAGATGAAAACGTTCAATCTTCGAAACAAAGTCACGAAGAATAGGTTCAGATAGAGGAGACCTCGTCAAAATCGAAGAAGAAAACAATACCCTCAAAATCAGGGGTATTGAAAAAGATTCGCAAAACTACAGTAAGCAGTAAGGGGGTGACAGTTCGCAGTATTCCAGCTCCTGTTTCTCCAGGTTCAAAGAGGCAACGAGCTCAGGATGTTGTGAAACAGATGCAACAAACTCTATTGAAGAAGCGAAAGTTGATTATTCGCAATGAATCTTCTGATGAAGATGTGGTTCCAGACACTCCACCTGTTTCTACACTGGTAACCGTTTCTCTTCCACCTGTTTCCACTACAAATGTTTCGCAAATTCCCACACAATCCATTCCACTTGAACTAGTCACTACCAAATCAGTTTCTGAGGAGGTACCTATTTTTGATACAGTTTTCAACGTATCTGATACGGGGGCACCTATCACAAGTGTTGAAACCACACTTTCTACCTCATCCATTTTGACCATCCTCTACAAAATCTATTCACAACCTTATTTCCATCACAATCACCTGAAACTCCTCAACCTTCGCAACCCATGTATGATAATGAAACCAAAGGCGGAGCTTTTGGAGGAGTATTTGAAGATATACACTTTGATTCAGAGGAGGAGGATATATCTGATCATATTCTTATGACAAGCAAGCAATTCAAAGTTCTGAATCAAAAGTTGAATGCCATTATTCAGTCACAAGCTGATTCTAGCAGAATGTCATCTATCTCAGGGTTGGAGGTTGATGTTATGATCAAGGCTGCTGCGAAAAGAATACTTGATAAGGTTGATCAGACATACAAGAACAATGAACTTCACATTAAAGCTCAAAGAAGTTCATTTAATGGAGTTGTTAAGGATTTACAAACTGTTGCAAAAGAACGCCATGTTCTGTTTGTAGAGGATGTAAAGAAGGTTCGGGAGGATGTGAACTTCAAGATTGAAGAATTAAAGACTGAACTTGCGAAGGAGCTTCAAGTTATTAATTCTCAACAGATTGAAGTACAGAAGAGGGTTGATGTAGCTGTCTCAGACATCAACAAATTTATTGCTGCTCCTATCTTTGAAACGAATCACAAAGAAAACATGGAGAAGTTTGATCAGTTGATTCAAATGGTGAATGAGTTGACAGCTTTGGTTTCGCAATCTTCATCTCCGTCTATTCGCACTCTTGAATTCTTGTCTGTCAAAGTCAATACTTTGGAACAAGCAATTCAGAAGGCACTTGCTCTGATTGCGAACTTTACCTCTTTACTATCGAAGAGTGCCCCACCTGCTTTCACAGGGGTGCAAGGGGGAGAGAAAAACTCAAGTAAAGAGGATGATGCAAAGACCGTGGGGAAAGTCATATCTACTCAGCTCAAATCTACTCTTCCAATATTCACTATACTGATTTCCTCAAGAACAATAACCACAAGACCAATAGCCAAAGGAATAACTATTGGGTCAAGAGAAGGAAGTTCTAGTGCGAAACCTCCAACTGATAATGTGGGAAAAGGAAAAGGGATTTTGTATGAAAAATTGAAGGAGGAGAAGAAAGTTGAAGCAGAGGATGAGTTGGAAAGGATGAGGCAAGTTCAAAGCATAATGAGGCAAAGGGCAAGTGATCCTCCCACAATGAATAAAGGAGATCCTGCGAAGTTATACTCTTATGAAACTATAGAGTCGAAAGTGGTGGGAAGGGAGATGTATGAATTTGAGAAAAAGCCAAAGAGAAGCTACGATATTGCGAATTTGGACAAATGCTAGTTGGATTTTCCGATAAATGAAATGCTTTTCATAACAGCTCAGTACAAGATTAGCGAGAAATTTGATAATACTGATGATTACATACACATGAAAATCAAATTTCATGCTGTATTGGGAAAGAATCCATATGAAGTATGGTTTTTAATGAATATCAAAAAGGTGTTGACGATCAAGAAGGATACAATGTTTGAAGACATGCTTTAGAATTTTTGTTATTTTGTTATTCGAGCTGATAACTAGCATTATTATTTCACAATAGCAGACTTCCCTCTTATGAATTGCAATGATCTTATTCAAGTGTCTATTATTTTGAAACATATGGAAGAAAATAAGCTCAAAGAATCTGAAACTGAAGTGTTTAGAATCGAATTCGCACATGTCAAGACTTTTATCGATAATTACTACGATTGTTTGGCATTAACTGATGAAGAACTTGCAACTACTTTGGGAAGACAAGTGAATGTTCCTTGGGAAGATACCTTGACCCAGTCATCATTATCTAAGTATGTTGTTGGGGAAATATTCCTGAAACCTTTTGGCATGGTATTTTCAGGAAGAGATACGAAGGGGAAGCCCAAGAAATTTTTATTCAAGGTCTTGGAGGTTGAAAGGTATACTTCTTCGCAATATACGAACTTCATTGTTCGTATGAACAACTGCAAGAAGAATATTGAAGGAGACAAGAGGGAGCTTAAGAAGGTGATTTCTTGGTATGGAGAAGTGCGAAAGACAATTCACTCAGCTGTTCAGAGGCTTATGGACTGAATAGCTTCGGCTGTTTACAAAGGGGGAGATTGTATAGGTTATGAATTGTAAAAGTTGAAATGTTTGTTTCTTTTGTTTCACATTTTTAGTTATTTTACTAAGTCATAGTTTTATGCGAAGCGTATTGTAATAGACTTAGTATATTTTTTGTACACTCACGTTTCCTATAAATAGGGACTAAGGATAGAAGTAGAAAGGACTTTTCTCTCGAGTATTCTTTCTGCTTAAAAGCTTTGTAATCAGTCTTCAATCAATATAAGATCTGATTAATATTTACTCGTTGTGTTCTTACTTTTCAATCATTTAATAATAATTTCTTTCTTAATCTCGATAACAATTCTCTACACTATCTACTTAAAATCTACGTAGTGAAAGCGTTTCCTCACCATCATTTTCATGAATCAGAGAGAAACCTTATGACACTTAGATTTTATGATGTATGTGTTCCTATCCATGTGAATTTGTCAAAACCATAATCAAAAGACAAGGTTAGTTACAAATCCAAACTCATATGGATTGACCTTGTGCAGTCTTAACTTCTTGCCACCTGGCAGCACAAGGGCCTGCCATTGCTTCCAAGTGGTTATGCAACCAATTGAGAACTCTCAGAACTGATATGCAAAGCCAACTTTATTTGGAATGGGCAGAGAAATAGGAATATGTCAACACGATAGGTCATAAACCTCAAGTCGTGTGCTAGTGATAAACTACATGTTTTACTCTTGATTAGATCTTGAAATTCATTCAGGATCTTTAAGACTCCCACTGTCTTTTTGACATATAAGACTCTCTTGCCAAGACCCAGTCTTTGACAAACAAATATTCAAGAGATAGTGCGGATTCTTATCAAGACAAACACTTCACACAATTGGCCTAAGTTGGTCTCTGTTTTATCCAAAACATCATAACTTACCAATTTCAAATGTACAAGAGTAGGACACATATTACTCTTACGTTTGACTAGTGTTAATAAACCTTCTTCAAGATGTGTCACTCAAATTACAATCTTGGAGTATAACTCTAAGACTTGTTTTGGAATGAAGTATGACTCACCTTTTGATTTAACCATTTCAATAATTCGTGACTCCTCTTCTTAGCCATAAGAATGCACTAAGATGTCCTTAGAGGAAGAATTGGGATATGGTCTCCTAAATCATTAACATGATCACAAAATATGATACTAAAGTACTCTCCCATCTTTTCAAATTCGAGAAACTTTTATCTTTCTGCCTAATTTGATTCTCCTCATTCGTTCTACCATACATCGAAAATTTTCCAATGTTTTAGAATTACACTTAAACTGGTAAGTATGACCATATTTAGTAAACTTTAGTAAATCATGACAAACACTCTTATCGATCTTTTATGGTGGACTTGACCAGTACACTAGAATGTGTACTTGATTCCTTGGTCCTTCACTTGACTCACATATACATGTGAACAAGGAATTAGTCTTAATTTTCCAAAGATGAAAGTCCTCATTCATCATACTATACAACTTGCATGATTCCATGTTTCGGTGCAGTTGGAAACTTGGGTGATTAGAATCTTTCCTTATTTGGTAAATTTAGAAACTACCACAAAAGAAAGAAGCAAATTCATATTTCCAATATTGTTAGAAACATACAAATATCAATTTTTCATAAATGCCATTGCAAGGAGATATAAAGTAAAACAAAATTTTATTTATTTTATTGTAACACCTGATTCTTGGTATGCCTTTTATTTAAGTAGTTTGTGTTTTCTCTGGGACTCGACGAGTTGGGGGATCAACTCGTCGAGTAGGATCATGACCTGTGGACATTTTAAGTGACCTACTCAACGAGTCGGATGACTGACTCGGCGGGTAGGTGATGAGAGAGTGAAACCCTAAATCTGAGGGTTTGCATCCTATATAAACACCTTAACTCAGCCTCCCTTGTCCATAACACTCCCCTAAAGCTACATATTGAAACCCTAGCCGTTTGTGTGTGTGTGTTAATGCCATTTTGGTGTTCTTGGTTGGTTTGTGGGGCTTCGCAGGAAGGAAGAAACTTGGGACTTCAAGTTGGGACTTGTGGATCCAGAGATCTTACCCCATTTTCAGCTTCATCAAGGTAAAATGCCCTTATCTTGACTTATCCATGTGCTTATTCATCTTTGGAATTGGTATTTTTATCTCTTTCTAATCCATTTTCGGATTATGAGGGGTTGAGTGGGGAGTGACCTCAGATTTGGGCCTTAAGAGGGATCTCATGTCATAAATGTGCCAACTTTTGGGCCATGAGAGCCCCATGCACATTGTGGAACGTTTTCTATGGATTTTTGAGATAAAAACCCCTTGCATGTGCATGAAGCTTGAGACTTTACGTATAAAATGGACATTAGGAGGCCAGATCTATGGTTTTGGTGTGTTAAATCCCATTTAAATCAACTATATAGTAATGGTCAAGGTTGGACTCTGGGAGTTGTTCTTGGAACTCGGCGAGTCAGTGAGCATTGAACACCAAATCCTTTCTGAGGATGGATTAGTTGTTATGAAAGAGATCCCTTGGTTGTTTAGACACGAAAAAGGAACTGTATCTCATGGGACTCAGCGAGTGGATTGAGCAGACTGGGTGACTCCAAGGCAATCTCCCAACCTTTGAAGATGGACTCGACGAGTTGTTCATACAACTCGACGTGTCATAGACTGGACTAGTTCTTATGAGGGAGATGAACTCGACGAGTCGGATGAAGATGGTCCCGATGTTACTATTGAAGGAGAACCCGTCGAGTTCTTTCTAGACTCGACGGGCTGAGTCGGGGTTTGTATCGGGATAGAGGAGCATGGACTCGATGAGTTGGTAGGCCAAATCAGCGAGTCAGGGCAACTGGGTGTTGACTTTGACCAATGTTGACTTCAACTGGACATGGGTTGACCCTGTTTAGGGTTGTATGTTTTATTCATTGACTTAGAAGGGTTGTCATGTAGGGAGCGAGGAGTCGAGGAGAGTCGATCTTCACGCAGAGGGCAGTTCAGACACTACACGACATCGAGGTGAGTTACCTTCCAGTAAGGGTAGGTCTACGGCCACAATGCTGGCCCACCAACAGGGGTATTTGGTAGATGATTGTCTTTGTGATAATTATCTTGGTATGGTTACATGTTTTGGTCACGAGATATGCCTTTGTGATATGCTATATGTATGGAAGGGATTGGTTGTCCCTGACGTCGGTCTTTCGGATCGAAGGGTGGGACAGTACCCAGTTATGCCTGACTATATGATTATATCTTGTTATTGTATGCTAGTTCTAGGGGGTGAAATAGTCCCCGGTTACCTGTTGAAAGATACCGATGGCGTGTACTGGTTGAAAGATACCGATGATGGTTACCGGTTGAAAGATACCGATGGCAGTTACCGATTGTAAGATACCTATGATGTTATATGGTATGTGGTATGATGGGGGAACTCACTAAGCTTTGTGCTTACAGTTTTAGTTTTGGTTTCAGTTACCTCTTCGTTTAAGGGGAAGGAGCTAGTGGGGTAGCAGCGGATCACACACATGGTTTCCGCATCGGATTTTCTGGGATTGTACTCTGATTTTCATTGTTCTTGATGATATGGTTTTTGAGACATAACTTTATGTTTATTTAAATGATGTAATATTGACAATGTTTTGGTAACATGCTCTATGATTTACTCAATCTTAAAATGAAATTTTTGGCCTCGAAATTTTGGATGTTACATTTATAATTGCGGAAAAAAAACTTTTTTTTCCTTACAATGCAACTTTAAATGAAAAACTATGCTATTACATATTTTCTAGCAATCTATCATAACTACTAAGTAGTAGCTTAAGAATCCGATCTTTGAACCATGCGATTGAAATCCATCTTCGCGATCAGATTCGTCATACTCTTTCTTTAAGTTTCCTTCCTTTTGCTTGATCCTGTCATACATCAAAATGTATTAAGAATCTCCAAATGGGAAATCAGTTGAGTTAGATAGTGGAATTACCTGAAGCAGAGTCAAACATTTTGACTAGACCTTCTCTCATATCTTTCAGGTAGTTAGGGCAGCTTTATAACCAATGCCCCTTCCTTTGTCAATATAACCATATGGACCCTTTGGGAATGGTACACTGGACTATCTCAGACTTGCCTTTCGATTTACCATTTGGTCAACCGATTTGACTATGGCTGATCCCTTTCCATTGGGAAGAGAAAGCTTTTCTGGATATTGAATGTATCATTGATCTTCTAATCAAATTTTCTTTACAAGTGCTCCAAATCATTGCTGATTCAGCAGCACCAAGAAACTAGATAAGATCATTAAGGGTCATGTCATAGTCTGTTACATAGTAGTCCCTTAAGAACTCATTATAGGACTTAGGAAGTGATTGAAGAACTTTGTGAACATCCAACTTCCTCAAGACTTTGACACCCAACGCTCCCGGCTTGTCAATATGTGACTTTATCTTCAAGATGTGAGCATACATAGACTTTGCTTGCCAATAGGGCTTGAGTGAACTTGAACTATTCAATAACTTGTAGGTTACTGAGAATAATTGGAGGAGGTGGAGGAAGAGAAGTATGATTTCCATGATCCAACCACAGGACATCATCTTCATTAGGAAAGCTTGTTCCAAGAGATTTAGGAAGATCATAGATGTCTGAACCAGACATTTACACTGGGAGAAATTCAAGTTAGTCGATTTAAAGTGCTTAATATAACACCCAATATGAAATATTAAGGCTAGACCCAACACAATATTTTATAACTTGGAAGAGGGATGCCGTAATCCAAGCTATAGAATATTTGAAGATAGGCGAATGATGATTGACCAATTTCTACCGTGAAAAACAAAATAATTTATTAGGTTTTAATTGGATTTGACACTCTCAGATCTTTTGAGATTCATTGAACTTTTCAATGGCATGTTTCAATCTCGATTATGCCCTCTCAAGTTTTGTGACTGGGATGTCGAGGATCACAAAACAAGGTGTGAATTACCATGAAAATATACTTGGTTCCCTTAATATTTATCACTTAATAGATTTTTCGGTTAACCACACGCGCTCCACCGATCCTATGATAAATGTTAAGTTACCCTTTTCCTACCTTGTTAAATCCAGGTTAGTGTGCCAGTTAACCACACATGCTCTACTAACGACTTAAGCAAAGTGCAAAGTGTAATTTCATGGGTTAGCACCAACTTCACATTTTCCTAAAGTAACTAAGATTGGGAATTTATAAAAGGTTTAGTTACTTTATCATTATACTTATAATGTGGGAGCATTATAGTCCCTGTCCTACACGTTCGGCTAATGACCCTCCACCAGTCAAGGAAGTGGTGGGTGAGAGTAGACACCCATTAAACTGCCATTTTATATGCAGTAACCTTCTACCCCCCTTATAGGTCGACTTCGTGAATAAGGTCTACTAACGGTAAGACTGACTTGATCTTATACATACATATATATATATATATATATATATATATATATATATATATATATATATATATATATATATACATTATTAACTTATAATACTATAAAGTATAAGGGTTGAATTTTAACTTTTAAAATTCTAGGGTTTGGAATTAAAGTGTGTGAAACTTTACAAATTCCAAAACTTGAGGGCAAGTTTTGAACTATTCAAAAACTTTTAAATTCCATAACTTATGTATTTAAAATAGTTTTAATGAAAAATTCTTCAAGTTCCATAACTCAAGGACAAGTTATGGAAGACTTTAAAACATTTAAAAATGAGACTCTCCATTTTTCATAACTTACGGAAATATTATGCGTTTTAATAATCATAAATGTGACTTTTCATATAAGTTGAGGTCAAGTTACAAAAACAGATATTATGAATAACTTTTAAATTAATTTGGATTGAAATGATATTATCACATAACTTTTCTATTAATCTAAATCAACTCATAAGAATAAGATAATTCAGATCAAACACTTTTCATGTAATTAGCCAAACCATTAAACTAATACAAAACATGAATCTATTGATAGTTATCTATGAAATTGGATTAGCATGAACATTACCACACCAAAAACAAGTTTACAAGTTCAAAAACAGCTTAGGGTAATGTTCTTAGTCCGATTCCAGCCAAAAACCTCGAAAATATGCTGTCTGGGGGTCCAAATCATCGAGTGCATGAACCAACTCGACGAGTTGGATGATTTTATACTTGGACTCGGTGAGTCCATTAGTAGACTCAGCGAGTCCACTGTCCAGAACAACATAAAATCGATTTTTTTCAGCATGTTTCAGCAATTTGCATCAAGTATAAATGAAAACAAGCCTAGGCTCTGATACCACTAAAGGGTTTTGAGCATTCTAACACTCATATGGTGTACATGCAATCCTAAATACCTTGGATCCGTGTTTTCTCTATTATACATGAGAACATGAACTTTCCAAGGTATTACCCTAACTAACATACAATCTTTGATACTTGGGTAATATAAACGAGTTATAAGACATACCTTTTGATGAAGCTTGAAGTCTTGATCATTAAGAGCTTAGCCTCAGTAGTGTGGAAGCCTCAACTGGAATCACAAATCAACAAAACCACCTTGGAAAACTTGAGAGAATAGTAAGCACACTCGTAATTGGCCCACTCTTGTTTACTCACACACTAGTGCCGTCACTACTAGAAAAACATCCTTTTACGACGCTCATTGCGCTGCATAAAGGGCTCAGACGACGCGCACATGCGCGTCAAGGAAGGACCTATCATCAAGAGAGACGACACACTTTTGCGCGTCGTCTATAGACGACGCGCATTTACGACGCTCATTTATGACACACAATTATGACGTGCGTTTACGACACGCAATGCGTATCAAGAAAAGCCCTGTCATAAAGAAAGACGACATGCATTCGCGTGTCGTAACCTTACGACGCGCGTGTTAATGACACGCAATGCGTATCAAGAAAGCCCTGTCAAAAAAGGCCATGTCATAAATGAAGATGACACACATTTTTGCGTATCATAATTTTAAATTTTTTAAAAAAAAGTATTATTTATAGATTTATTAATTTTCAAATTAAATTTGTATTTAATGTCTCATAATAGAAAATAAAAAATCATATACAAAAAATACAATCCATTGCATAAAATTTAATGTCATACAAATAATCGTTCCATGGAAAGATAAAACAAATCAATAGTTGTAGCAAAAATTTACAAACTAATTAGATACAAAAAATATAAAAAAAATATACCCTCAAATGCTTTTCAAAGTCTAATCTCCATGTCAGCTCTTCAATGCACTTCTCCAGTTTGTCCTTAGGTTCTCTAAGGGCTCCAGCATCTCTTGTAGTTTCAAAGGCACAAAGAAGCTATGAACTTGCTTTATTAAAGTCTTTCTTCAGCTGCAAAACCCTCCATCATATATATAGAGTCTCCTTCCAATGCTTCCTTGGCTACAATAGTTGTCTGAACATCTAAAATTTATAATTTTTATTTAACATTTTACAAAATTATATTATATATAATAAGCTTCTGAACAACTGCAAAACAAAAGAAAAGAAGGTTAACTGGTTAAAGGTAAAACAAAGCAAAAGTTATTCAACATCTATAAATAATTAAACACAAATCAAAATTTTACTTGAATCATAAGTTAAAAATTATAAAATAGACTTGACCTCTGGGCTGTAATGAGGAAACATTAGCATTAATTTTTTATCATTTTTTAGCTTAGTAAGCTTATTTACACTTTAATGAATAGATTGAAAATGAATTCGTTGCTTTCTTTCATATTGATCAAAAACTACCTCAATAGATCTGGAATTAAATTACCTTGTAATAAAGGAAGTTGACTAATGCCTTCTTTCATATTCATTAGCAAAAATAAACTTCCGTCATGATAGAACTAGGGGATAGCAACAATTTGAAAAAGAATATGATCATAAGATGTAAAAAAAACCATCAAAATAAATGGTCATCAAGATACCCGGATCATGATATTTAGCACCCAACAAACCTAGATTGACAGAATAGGCAGCTGGAAACAATCCAGGATGGACACGGCTTAATTCGTGTAGGAGATTTCTTAGACCTATCAGCAACATAACAAGACAAAAGATTCTTATTATCAACAAAGGATAGAATACCAATGATGTCGGCTAGAAAAGAAAATGATTCTAAAATTGATAGAAAAACCAGCACAATGATCACAAGGACTGGACCATGGTGTTTGGAACACAACAAAAAACCTACATACACAAAACATAATTTTAGTATTTCTAGAACCTATTAAGGATACCATTCATTGTAAGAACTAGAAAAGGATGAAAAGTTTCTAGGAAATCATATGAACTTACAGAGCTGCAAGGGTCATCCATGTGTTGTTCTTTCTGCAAATTACACCACACATTTCCGAAATAAATAAACCTCTTCTTTTCCAAAAGTTTCATGTGAAACTGGCATGAGGCTTTTACCTTTTGCCATGAAATGATCACTGAATTAAGGATTTGCAAAACAAGTCACATAAGGAAAAAGGTCCAATCCAGACCTAACAGCAAGAAAACAAGACAAAAAAGTTTTCATCATGACTCAAACTGATCCAAGATGTCAAGATATAGACAAGAAAAAAAATGCAATTATGCAACTAAAAGCCTCATAGATAATGATTAAGCCTTGCAAACTAGCCTGGACAATGAGGCGATTATACACTAATGAAACGCCATAGCACTAATCTGCAGGACTTCCATCACAGAATAACACATAAAGCTGAAATAGGGTTTGTAATTTTTACTTCACAAAAGCTTTACCGAGGGTATCCTCTTCACAAATTTTTTTACAAAAGCAAGATTACACAAAGGGATTGACAGAAGAGACCTAGCTGGAAACAAACCAGAATGAAGAAGGCCTATTCACATTGGAGCTTTTTTAGACCTATCAGCAAGAGAACAAGACAAAGATTCTTATTATGAACAAAGGATGGATTGCCAATAATCTTAACTAGAGGAGAAATGATCTTAAAAATTATAGCAAAACCAAAAAAATGATCACAAGGCACTGGACCATGGTGTTTGGCACACAACAACAAACCTACATACACAAAACATGATTTTAGTATTTCTGGAACCTATAAGGAAACTAGAATGTTTAGAGAGAATGTTTAGCATGTATGAATACAGGTGTAACAAACTGTGACATGAACTACACGAAGCAATCAAATCATTGCATTAAGATCTTCTTGGTCAACTAGAGGGGCTCCATCAGTTTCAACAGGCTTACTTCCACTTGACCTACAAGTAATGCTCCCACCACTTCTATCCATGTTGGATCCATCTCCTTCCCCTCTTCTAGAAGACTCATCCCACCTACTTCTTAGGAACATACCAAATAGTGTCTGATATAACGATGTGCGAACCTCTCTTGCAACATATTTGCCTTCGCAACAAGAGCAGGTGTCAAATTAGCAAGAACCGCATCAGATGATGTTAAAAGAACCTAAACATATAAACAAATATCAACCAATCAAATAGATGATTAAAAAGAAACTAAAAGTACAAACATACCTCTTCCCTTAGTTCTGAAGGGAATGTGGCTATTATGGATACAATATCTAGCTCCACGGGTTGACCTTCCAATTCTTGGGCTCGGTGAGCCCCTTGTGCTTGTTGCTGTGCCAAAACTTCTGCCTGAATGTCTGGAGGAAGTGCTGCAAGGAACTCAGGGTCTATGTCTCCATCATTTTGTGGTCCGATGGTTGCAGGTGGCTGTGGCGCCACCAGTCCCTATCGGCCTGAAAGAACCTCATCATGTAACTCTTCGGGAAGTGTATCCAGAAATGTAGGGTCGATTGGTGCAGAACCAGCAGCATCACGTGGTGCATCCTCCACTTTGGTATGTTTCTTGACTAACCAGGTGATTCTTGGGACTCATTTTTCGTCTGCTGACCCTCCTCCACTTTGTCTTGATCAGAGGGCTTCTCAGGAGTTGGACGCCTCAAATGAGAAACCAACAAATCTTCAAGGCCTATAGGGATGTTGGATGCGTTAGACCCACCACTTTGCTGGTCATCATTCCACATGCTAAGACGGTGTCTATGCTGTCCATGGCGGGCGTTCCTCAAAGACCATTATCTACAAACACAAAAAACCAAAAACCAACTTAGTTAGTAGACAATACCTTATTTCTTGTTAGTATCTCTTCAGCATCATCATTCCCTACACATACATTATTGTTTTTTTATAACAATGTTCTTGATATGAAATGAGGCATGAGTTGCAAGAGTTTACCAATTCCCAAGTTATCTTCAGCTCCAGTAAAACAAGATTGGGCTGCATAAAGAAAATGTTCTATTAGATTATCATACAAACAAGAAGATGCAACTATCAAAAATCAAGTACATACATGAATCTGTGTTGCCCTGAACAAGCTCTATAAGCCATTTTAATGCTCTGCTATCACTGAAGAAGTGTCATCCTATATAGGGAACCATAGCCAGATATTTATGTACCCAAAGAACATAGAGAGTTTATGTATTTGAATTTTGGATAAAAGATTGAAGCACAAACACAAGCAGACAATGCTTACGTTTCCTGATTCAATATAAAGTCCTGGAAGAGCTTCCATAGTAGCTACTAAACCAAATCATAGAAATAAAAATGAACTTCGTAAATTTTTGACACTTGATCAAACTGGGATACATGAAATGCATTCGGTGTTGCGTTGCATTACCTCTTAGAGGGAAAGAAGAAACTTTTAGGTCCTTAATGGTATTCAATTTCTCTAGAGCTTGAAGAAACAGGTTAAATGGATGACTTAAATTTAAACGCTTCTACTCATGTAATTGAAGTAACACTCCCACTGTGAAAAGGAGTATGGATTAAGAAAGGAAAAAATTACCTCTCAGACAAAAGGGTTGACATCGCAAGAAGAACCAATCCCTTGGAATTACCATCATGCTGATTGGATTCGCACTGTTCTAGCACCAACAAACCTCGCCCCTGGCTAAATTTTCTTAAACAGAAAAAGTAGTTATTTACAAATAATAAAACTGTTGAAAAGATTTTTTTCATTATTTTATTTATTTATTTAATTGTCAAGGTTTAGTTCCTTCCAGCCAATTTTGTTTTGCCTAAGAGCAAGGATATGCATGGGACTGATGAGTATTTTGATCAGGTGACTTTGTTTTTACATTTTAAAAACATAATCTTTGGCCCGGTGATAAGGCCTTGAACTTTGTCATATGATTTTGGTTCTAAGTTTAAAAAAAATACAATTTTACCTTCAAAACAGATAAAGTTGCAGAAATTTGATCCAAAGACTTGTTATTTTGTTCAATAAGCATCCCTATCTCACCACCAATAATTGTAACCAACAACTAAACTTGTTAAGAATGAAAATCCAAAATCCAAAAGTAGCATCAAAGACATATAATCTGGGTTAAAGTCGAAGAAACAAATTTAAATTTTTTTAAAATTTTACTAGGTTTTATTTTAAGTTTTCATTTCCTTAATTAAATTAAAACAGAAGATAGAAAATAAATTAGAAAGGTAAGAAAGTTTGTCACTTTAAGTTGTTCATATCCAAACCTTTCAATCTTTCATACAACATACAAGAATGTGAAGAATTGATGGCCAAGGGCATAACAGAAACAGGGCGAGGATTTGATCTTCCTGGGAGAAGATTAGGAGGTTTTCTCATCAACAACAAACTCCATCATCACTTTGCCAGAAAGCCATATCAGTTGCACAAAATAGAGCTCAGATGGGGACACTATTGCCTTTTGGAACTGAAAAGTCCACTCTTTCCCCTTTATGTCCTGAATTCTTATTTGTAAACATTTTGATTGATTAATAGGAGAGAAATACGCCTTCACAAATATAAAATATTTCAGTCATAAAATTAGACGATGGAACAAGATAGAAAAAAGAAAAACCAATCACCTAATTCTACCCGCATCACTCGCACTCAGAACCTTCTCAAATAATAGAGTAATAGTGCAATTGGAATTCAAGCTAGAAGATATAGTTAAGAAAAAAACAACTTGTTTTCTTTCACATATATGATATTATAATGGTTGAAGATGAGAAATGAGTATAAAAAAATAAGGATACTCCCCTGATATTTGTAACAGTTCTTGATCAATTATCTTTGGCCAGTACCTCAATAGTAACTGATTCCGACCTCTACCTTCAGCAGGTGGTCTAGCAATTCTTTTTTCCGAAATTGCCCCTTTGTTTAGTAGTGGTGGTCAATGCATTATTACCAAGAGAATAACTTAAAGATGGTTGAAGAGGGATTGCTTCATATAATGCTTTCAGACCTAAATATGTTATGCTATTATTATGATGATCTGGTGCACTTTATATATTTTAAATAATGTTAGTGAATCTTTTTATTAAAAAAGAGTTAAAACAGAATTAAAACTTAAATAATCTTATAAAAAAGAATATACATATTCTTCCATGGCATCTTCATGATGCATCATCTCCTATCAAGCTGGTTAGCGAAAACTCCCTACCAAAAGAATTAATAAAATTAGGATTATATTAAATTTTGTTTTCAATTAACACATGCATACCTTTCCAATTAACACATCAACAGGGAGTTTTGCTAAATGATACCCAAGAGGTATCAATTCTTCATCACCTTCAACAGCACCAACCTCATGTAATAATGAAATTGCTGAAGTAGTGGCTTCTTCTGTTGGAGGTTCAAGAGCCTAAGACCATGATTAACCACAATATACATATTATTATTTAAGGGGGGGGGGGAATGAATATCAACAAGATGCTTGATTATGGGTAAACGACCATTTTACCGTTTTGTATAAAAATAATGGTAAATAGCAAACGACTATTTATTTAAGAATTGCTATAACTCACAATTTATTTTCAAAAATAACTATCAACTATTTTATTTATTTGTTGAGATTTATGTAATTCAAAGTCGAATATTTTATAAAGACATTCAGATTTTTAAACACGATTATCAAGAAAAAAAAGATTCACCAATCTTATTAGTTAAGTTGGTTCAAATTGGAAGAAGCGTACTTAATCAATAACTCCTAATACTACATATATGAACTTACCTTTTGTAAGAATGGCATAATTGGACCAAGAGACAGTAATAAATGGGAAGAAATACTCACCTGGTCATCAAAAGAAGGTTGTATGTGGTTGCTTCATCGGAGGAAGAAAACAAGTCGAACTGATTGATGAGTCGTTGACTATAGATGGGAAGTGGAAGCGGACCAAAACAACTAAATAAGGTATTCGACCAAAATAGGGTCAGGACGCAGTCTCCGAGACGGTAACGCTGATGAGTCGCAATCGCCGGTGTAGTGAGGCGAGCTTGATGAGGTCGCCGACCGGTAGGATGAAGTGTTGCAGTCGTACTCTAGCTCGATCGTCTGGAGAATGTTGACATGAAAAAACCCTAGTTATCGTGTGGGGGGCTTTAGGGTTGTTTTGGGTTGCTAAGGGTTTGGTTAGAGGTATCAGTGGAGGGAACAAGGGATACCGAGAGATGATCGATCGAAAAGGGGTTTTAAAAATGGACAAAATTTTTCTTACCAATTAACAAGCCCTAAATGATTCTTAACAATTATATTTTCGGAAAGTAGGGTAGATGGGAAGAGGAGTGGATGAGGAACACTATATCTCCGGTTGTGAGCATGAGGAGTCTCAGAACCCTAATAGCTAGCTCTGCGACGTTCGTCTTTGGGAGCATGTACAAAAGCCCTAGTTGCTGGTCTCCATTTTGTGATCTTTTGGAATGAACGGAGTTTTTAAGAAAAAAAGTATACAACAATTATATGAGTTGTCGAGGTTTATAGTAGAGATGGTATCGTGATTAGGGTTTGCAGAAAGAAGGGAAGAAGATAACGAAGGGAGATCTTGAAGCGTGGTATTTAAAAATTTTATAATTTTAAGAGGATTTCCTCAAGAACGCGTTTTTTGAGTAAAAAACATAAAGCGACATTCACAGAGGACGCCCATTTTAGATAAAGTGCCCTCCGTGTTTTTAAGTTTTTTTACATGAGACACTAATTTAAGGGCACGCAATAATGCGTGACCTAAATCCTTACATTTTTTGAAGAGATGACACTTTTTTAATATCACTCTCTTTTGCGTAACATAAATCAATGAGTGTCGTGGTTTGCGCGTCGTAAAAGGGTCTTTTTCTTGTAGTGACCTTTCCCTTCTTAATGCCCAGGCATTTGGAAAATTTTGGAAAGGATAAATATAGCACATGTAATCGATCCTATATCTGAAGCATATGGGATACGATCCATGATGTCTCACATGAAGACTAAACCAATCTGTGACAACCCGATATTTCGGGTCAATATAATGTAAAACCGATTAAATTTAGGTCAAAATGTAACCTTCCTAAAATCTTATTCGGATTAAATAAAGTAATAGGAATCATATCAAGGTTTGCGTACATAAAAAGAACGTCCAAATCTGACTCCGGATGAGGAAGTTATGAAATTTTGAAGAAATTCCTTAATCACGTCATTTTAATAAATAAATAATAAAAATAATTTCGGAATTAGCCAACGGAATCTAAACGAAAGTCGTAGATCATGGTCTCACCTTCGCGTGGATATAAAGAACGTCAAAAACGGAGTTCGTATGAGAGAGATATGAATTTTTGAAGTTTATTTAAAATAAATAAGAATTTAATTATAAATTCCCGGTAATATCCGAAGGGGAGTCATCGGATTGGACCGAAGTACGCCCCGCGTACCTTCGTACGCCCCGCGTACTGAGATCGAGGGTCTCGGATCGTCCACGTCGCACTATCCGAAGAGTTCTAACCCGTCCGACCCGTCCGAAGCTCCGACCCGTCCGACCCGACGTCCCATCCGACCCGGCGTCCCATCCGACCCACCTCCCCAGCAACCCGTCCCATCCGACCCGAGAACCCAACAACCCGTCCCATCCGAACCGAGGCAGTCGAGGCTTCGGTCATGCATGACGTACGCGTACGCAGCGCGTACGAGCGTACGCCCCGCGTACCGAGGCGGACCAGCCTTCCTATAAATAGAATGCGAGGCTTTCCGAAAATGTTGCTCATTTCTCTCCTCTCTCTCACAACTTTGTCTCGTTTTCCGTGCCCGTTATAACCCGAAGCTCTGGTCTTTTTGCTCAAGTCCCGAGGGTCGATTTTACTCCCGAGATTCCCGAGAATCCCGAGAAAAATCCGTTTTCCGAGACGAAACTCTGCCCGGTTTTCCATCTCGCTTTCTTCAATCAATCAAGTGAGTTTCATACCCCTTAATCAACCTGTTAAATATTCTAAATGCTTTTATATGCTTTCAAAAGGGGGGGAATGCAAGTTAAATACTTATAGTTATTGTTTCAATCACATGTGATTGTACTAATCACATGTGATTAATAACTAGGGAAATCAGTGGTTTTATCACTATTCAAACTATCTATCAAACTGTTTTACTTCTAAATGTTTTCCAAACCCATTTACTTTTCGAATTTACACTGCAACTGTGATTTAAGCAAATGTTCCTTATACTTAAACTGTTTTAATCAAATCTACACCTTCAAATGGTTTTATAGATTGACATCAAGTCAATCTTTCTTTAAAAATAATACTTATGTTTCAAATGCCTTATAAATACTTATTTATGCTTTTATATTACAAATTGCATGCCCATATATGTATAGACGTATAAATAATGTTTAAAGGACTTAGGAAGGCTATCCACCTTGTTTCCTTTTCCTCGATTTGGATGTGGTCTGATAGGATTTTGGGTGACCATCCGAAGGTCGTTTCCATATTAATTATATATCAAATATACATATATAGACATGAAAGTACTTCCATAATCATATGTACTAAACGCACTGTTAACAAGTTACCATCGGGGTAACACAGAATCATACTATTACAACTACTAGATCAATGAGTCAGTTCATTCATGAGTCTATACTAGGAAGAGAATATATACAACTATACTACGAGAACATATACAACTATACTAGAACAAGAAACATTTCATCACACATGCAAGAATACGATAACAAATGTGATCCACTGTATCGGAGCATGCCTTAAATGTCATGGCCCGAGTTGTAGCCAGAATTCTCTTGGAGGGAGAGCGTTGAGTTTGCGTATAGATCTATACTGGATTGACTATCCTACACCTTGCTGCTAGCTACAGCCGGACCTGCAGGTCTGCGGGTGCCAAACGTCATTCCGTTATTACGACCGTTCTTTATGTCGTTGTTATCAGTCGATAGTATGGTGCAATTATCACATTATACCTTAATATAAATCCGGTTTAAGGTAGTAGTAATTAGTACAACAGTAGTTCTTATTATACAAAACTACAGTACTACAATGATTTACCCATTACATATTTTGGTGATAATCTCACTTAAGCATTAATGTACAAACTATATTTTATCAAATGATAGTTATACTTGGGTAATCACACACTTTTACAACAGACGAGTTTACAAAACAGTTAAGCCTTGGTAGAAGGTTACTTTTATAGAAAATATAGGATTTTCTGAGAGATTCAAACTTTTGCAAATACTTTTAAACATTTATTTACATTTTTACAAACTTATACATTGGGACAAGTTCAAACGTTTTTGACAATGAACATTGACACTAAAATACTTATGAACTCACCAGCTTAATGCTGATAAACTCTTTCAAAATAACTTGTATTCTCAGGTCATCAGTAGACAGGTACCGATGCCAGCTTTTGGGATGATGGAGCGTACCCAAGACTCATCATTTTGTTATTTTGATTTACGTTATATTTTTGGTGTCTAAAATTTTACAGAACACACATGTATTAAATTTTTATATTTAATGCAATGGATGATGTTGTTTGCCTATTTACATTTACTGTGTTGTGATTACCTTACATGACGTCCTCCGCCCCAGAACGTTTCCGCCGTTCTTGGTTTTGGGGTGTGACAGATTGGTATCAGAGCATTGTTTATAGTGAATTGAGTATATCAACCCATAAAAGATATACTAAACTATAAACCCATTGGGGATTAAACTCTGACCAAGAGTCTATACTTAAAATAATAAAATATTTAACTAAGTATACTAGTCTGCATTCATACTAAAATAAGTGTCACAATGACAAGAACAAAAGTATTACGATTGTTAAATATCACAAGTGAGCTCGGGGATGTATGGTCAGTCCTGGGAATGGCATAGCCTGATCAACTATGCTGATCCTAGGAGTGATTAGCACATGCCTTAGAATGGTTGTGATAGGTTAACAAGTCTAAAAACTTACCAACAATACCACAAGAAGATCAATAGAATTTAAACTTAAAATACTATAGGAGTATTTTGCGCTACTAGTTACACGTATACTATATTCTTATACCTCTATTCTCGCGTAGATCTTGATGGCTAGATATCCATCATGGCGACCCGTACTTTCCCAATGAAGGCAATGCCGGGTGGATCGATGAAGAGCCCGAAGTTGATCATCCAATCCCTTTGGATGATCACCTCGCAGAAGGCTTTTCAGATGGGTCCGACTCCGAGCCTGAAGTCAACAACCTACCAATTGTAGGTCAAGCCCCGAACAACAACCCTCGACCAGCGTTTCCAGGTCCTACACCCATGTGGGCAAACAACCGAACCGCTGGAGTGATGATCAGGGTCAACCCTTACCATACTTTGGGGACCGAACCTTTTACAACGTCAGCGATGGTGGCTCTACTGACCGAGCTCGGCCTGTCATTATCCGCAGAATAGCTCGTATTGTCGAGCAAGGTGGAGCAGCCGTCGACCGGGTCATAGAGATTGATGCCGGCTCAGATGTCAACACAGTCAGCATCCGCCGTCTTGAAGAAGACATGGAACGGACCCGGAGGACAAATAAAACCCTGCAATAGCAGTTGGCTGCCTCACGAGCTGAAATATTGGAACTTCGAGCTCGTCAGAGGACTCAGGATCGACCCATTCAAGAGGTGTTTCGTCAAGTATCCGACCGCAGTACTCGCCCGGGATTTTCCCATCGCCGTTGGTTGATGTCTAGTACAGCTCCGTCTTTTAATTAAAGAATAGCCTTTAACATCTGTGCTCCAAGTAGCGCTTGTGTGTAAAATGTTTCTAACTTCCGTACTCAAATTTGAAATCTAAGGACTGTCAAACTTTTCTTTATGGTATGATGTATGACCTACTGTTAGGTCGATTTTCCCTGAACTTATTACGTCAGTAATACCAGTAAATTTTTGAGATCTATCTATCTGGGGAAAAATCTATACACTTGTGCTTTCCCGCTAATAATGCTTGTTGTGGTTTCAAGCACCCTTTCAACTGTTGGACTATGTTTAGTTAGTCCATGTGTCACTCTCGCGTTGCTTACAAATTGATTCTTACCATCTTTCTTATCTTTTTAAACTTTCAGCTGAAGGATGCCTCCTCACAAGTCTCCCAGGAATAGGAATAATCCTGCACCTCCACCACCTCCTCCGCCTCCAGTCATCGATACTGTAGCCCTGAATGCTGTTGTAGCTGCAGCAGTGGCAACTGCCATGGCTCAGTATCACTCTTCTGATGCCAGCAGAGGTGGAACCCCTGTGGAATCTATTCCGATCGAAATCCCTGTGCGCTCAAGGGAGTGCTCTTACAAGGATTTTACAAACTGCAAGCCGAAGCCTTTCTATGGCACCGGCGGAGTCATTTCTCTCTCGCAGTGGTTCGAGAAGACTGAATCAGTCTTCGAAATCTGTTCATGCCCTGCTGCGTGCAAGGTGAAATATGCCGCCTGCACCTTTGAGGGTAAAGCCCTAACGTGGTGGAACGGCCACGTCAAAGCCCTAACTCTCGTCGTAGCCAACGACATGGGCTGGGAAACAATGAAAGACCTCATGACTGAGGAATACTGCCCGAGGGGCGAGATCCAGAAACTGGAGCAGGAACTCTGGAACCTGTCGATGAAGGGCACCAATGTGGTCGCTTATACTGCCCGATTCAGCGAGCTGGTGGCCCTCTGCCCCAATATGGTTCCCACCGAGGGGAAGAAGATCGAGAGGTACATATGGGGACTAGTGCCTCCGTATCAGGGGAATGTGCTAGCGTCAAACCCCGCTACCTTCGACAGTGCCAAACGATTGGCACAACGACTCATTGACCATGGAGTCAAAACCCCTGCAACCGCAACCACCTTAGCCATCCCGGAACCCTCCAAACCCGCCGATACTAAGCGGAAATTCTGGGATGAAAGGAAGAAGCATCAGGCTGCCAAAAAGCAGCAATTGGTGGCAATTCATGCCGCAGTAACCCCTACTGCTACTACTACTGCTCCGGTGAGTCGGTATGCTGGAAGTTCGCCCAAGTGCACCAAATGCAGCTACCACCACAACGGCCCTTGCCGTGAATTGCAGTGCTCTAACTGCAACAGGAAAGGACACACCGTCCGATTCTGTAAGTTCCCGGCACAACCTATCAACCAAGTCCCTAGCTCTGGCGCGAGCCCAACCTGCTATGGATGTGGCGAAGCAGGCCACTTCAAGAGGGACTGCCCCAAAGCGAGGAATGCTGGAGGAGCAGGGAGGGTACTGGCTATAGGCCACGGGGAAGCAGTTGCTGACCCTACAGTAGTAACCGGTACGTTCCTCCTCGATAACTCCTATGCATGCATTCTATTCGATAGTGGAGCGGAGCGAAGCTTCGTAAACCATAAATTTGCTCGCATGATTAATCAACCACCGCACGCACTCAAAGAACTATTTACAGTAGAAATGGCTAATGGAAAAACTGAAAATACGAGTAGCATATACTTAGGTTGTACCCTAACCCTAGACAACCATTCATTTCCAATCGACCTCATGCCAGTCTCAATAAAAAGTTTCGACGTCATCATTGGCATGGACTGGTTAAGCCTTCATCGTGCCGACATCATGTGCTTCGAGAAAGCAGTCCGTCTAAACCTTCCGTCTAACGAAACTCTTATAGTCTATGGCGACAAACCCGGTGCAAGTCTTCGCATCATATCAAGTATTCAAGCACAGAAATACCTGCGTAAGGAATACCACGCATTCCTTGCTCACGTCGTCGACACGAACCTAGAAACGAAAGAACTAAAGAACCTCCCAGTAGTGAGCGACTTCCCCGACGTTTTCCCAGAAGAGCTACCCGGATTACCTCCGCAACGACAAGTCGAGTTCAGAATCGACTTAGTCCCAGGAGCTACCCTAGTAGCCAAGTCGCCCTACCGTTTAGCACCAGCCGAGATGCAAGAACTCTCTGGTCAACTTAACGAACTGCTCAGCAAGGGCTTTATAAGGCCAAGTTTCTCACCTTGGGGAGCACCGGTCTTGTTTGTGAAGAAGAAGGACGGATCCTTCCGTATGTGTATTGACTACAGAGAAGTCAACAAACTGACGGTCAAGAATCGTTATCCTCTACCACGCATAGATGATCTATTCGACCAACTGCAAGGGGCGAACTATTTTTCTAAGATTGATCTGAGATCCGGATATCACCAGTTACGAGTGCTAGAGGAGGATGTGCCGAAGACCGCCTTCCGAACTCGTTACGGACATTACGAGTTCGTGGTGATGCCATTCGGATTGACCAATGCGCCCGCAGTATTCATGGATCTGATGAATAGAGTATGCCGACCCTACTTGGATCAGTTCGTCATCGTTTTCATTGACGACATCCTAATCTACTCCCGAAGTAAGAAAGAACATGGCGATCATCTGCGACAAGTTCTAGGGACATTACGAAAAGAGAAACTTTATGCGAAGTTCTCGAAATGTGAATTTTGGATCCGAAGAGTCGAATTCTTAGGACACGTGGTAAGCGAAGAGGGAATCCACGTGGACCCATCCAAAACTAAGGCCATTGAGAACTGGTCAGCACCGAAGACTCCTACAGAAATTCGTCAATTTCTAGGTCTCGCTGGCTACTACCGCAGGTTCATTCAGAACTTCTCACAAATAGCGAAGCCTCTTACAACACTAACCCAGAAAGGCGTGGCCTTTGACTGGGAAGAGAAACAAGAAAGAGCGTTCCAAACGCTCAAACGAGCCTTGTGCACCGCACCAATACTATCCCTTCCAGAAGGAATAGAAGACTTCGTAGTTTATTGCGATGCATCGAATCAAGGGCTCGGATGTGTTCTGATGCAGCGAGGTAAGGTCATCGCCTACGCCTCAAGACAATTGAAGACACACGAGGTTAACTACACGACCTACGATCTTGAGCTAGGAGCAGTAGTGTTTGCTCTGAAGATCTAGAGACATTACTTGTATGGAACGAAGAGCACTATCTTTACCGACCACAAGAGTTTACAACACATTTTCGATCAGAAGGACCTCAACATGAGACAACGACGATGGGTCGAGCTACTCAGTGATTACGAATGCGATATTCGTTATCATCCGGGTAAAGCCAACGTAGTAGCAGACGCCCTAAGTCGGAAGGAATATTCTGGTCGCAAAGTCAAGTCATTATCGATAATTATCCATTCACACCTGACTAAGCAAATTCAGGCGGCTCAACTTGAGGCCATGAAATCTGAAAATGTGTCAAGTGAATCCCTTAGAGGAATGGACAAGAATTTAGAAGCCAAGGGTGACGGAGCTTTATATTTCATGAACCGGATCTGGACACCGAAGCATGGTGGCTTCCGAGACTTGGTCATGACCGAGGCGCACAACACTCGGTATTCCGTCCACCCAGGTTCAGATAAGATGTATCTGGATCTTAAGAAGCTATACTGGTGGCCTAATATGAAAGCAGAGATTGCTACCTTCGTAAGTAAATGCCTTACTTGCGCAAAGGTTAAGGTCGAGTACCAGAAGCCCTCTGGTTTATTGCAGCAACCAGAGATCCCGGAATGGAAGTGGGAGCGGATCACTATGGATTTCATAACCAAGTTGCCCAAGACAACGGGTGGACTTGACACCATATGGGTCATCGTTGATAGATTGACCAAGTCTGCACACTTCCTGCCTATCAAAGAAACCGACAAGATGGAGAAGCTTACGAGAACATACATTAGGGAAATCGTACGGCTACATGGTGTACCTATGTCCATTATCTCCGATAGAGATAGTAGGTTCACCTCAAGATTTTGGCAATCACTACAACATTCTCTAGGAACAAGGCTGGACATGAGCACAACCTACCATCCTCAGACCGACGGACAAAGTGAGAGGACCATCCAAACTCTGGAAGATATGTTGCGAGCCTGCGTAATTGACTTTGGGAAGGCATGGGATACTCATTTACCCCTTGTCGAGTTTTCCTATAATAACAGTTATCACACGAGCATCAAGGCTGCTCCATTTGAAGCTCTCTACGGCCGTAAGTGCAGATCCCCTCTGTGCTGGGCTGAGGTGGGTGATACCCAATTAGCCAGGGGGCAAACTTCCGACAGTACTCTCACCGGTCCGGAGATCATTCGGGAAACAACAGAGAAAATCGTTCAGATCCGTGAACGATTGAAAGCCTCTAGAGACCGACAGAAGAGCTACGCTGATAAACGAAGGAAACCTTTGGAATTTCAGGTGGGAGACAGAGTCCTCCTCAAAGTCTCACCCTGGAAGGGCTTGATACGCTTCGGCAAGCGTGGAAAGCTTAATCCGAGGTACATAGGGCCTTTCGAGATTCTTGCAAGAGTCGGCCCCGTAGCTTACAAACTCGAACTACCAGACGCACTTCGTAACGTACATTCTACATTCCACGTATCTAACTTGAAAAAGTGTCTATCCGACGAGACTCTTGTAATCCCACTCGACGAGATCGAAATCAACGAGAGCCTCAACTTCGTGGAAGAACCTGTAGAGATCATGGACCGTGAGGTCAAGCAGACAAAGCAAAGCCGTATCCCTATCGTGAAGGTTCGCTGGAATGCCAAGCGAGGACCGGAATTCACTTGGGAACGTGAGGATCAGATGAAACTGAAATACCCTCACCTTTTTGCTTAGTTATTTGTAAATTCTAGCTTGCTTAAAATTCTAATTTCGGGACGAAATTCCTTCTAACGGGGGGATGATGTGACAACCCGATATTTCGGGTCAATATAATGTAAAACCGATTAAATTTAGGTCAAAATGTAACCTTCCTAAAATCTTATTCGGATTAAATAAAGTAATAGGAATCATATCAAGGTTTGCGTACATAAAAAGAACGTCCAAATCTGACTCCGGATGAGGAAGTTATGAAATTTTGAAGAAATTCCTTAATCACGTCATTTTAATAAATATATAATAAAAATAATTTCGGAATTAGCCAACGGAATCTAAACGAAAGTCGTAGATCATGGTCTCACCTTCGCGTGGATATAAAGAACGTCAAAAACGGAGTTCGTATGAGAGAGATATGAATTTTTGAAGTTTATTTAAAATAAATAAGAATTTAATTATAAATTCCCGGTAATATCCGAAGGGGAGTCATCGGATTGGACCGAAGTACGCCCCGCGTACCTTCGTACGCCCCGCGTACCTTCGTACGCCCCGCGTACTGAGATCGAGGGTCTCGGATCGTCCACGTCGCACTATCCGAAGAGTTCTAACCCGTTCGACCCGTCCGAAGCTCCGACCCGTCCGACCCGACGTCCCATCCGACCCGGCGTCCCATCCGACCCACCTCCCCAGCAACCCGTCCCATCCGACCCGAGAACCCAACAACCCGTCCCATCCGAACCGAGGCAGTCGAGGCTTCGGTCATGCATGACGTACGCGTACGCAGCGCGTACGAGCGTACGCCCCGCGTACCGAGGCAGACCAGCCTTCCTATAAATAGAATGCGAGGCTTTCCGAAAATGTTGCTCATTTCTCTCCTCTCTCTCACAACTTTGTCTCGTTTTCCGTGCCCGTTATAACCCGAAGCTCTGGTCTTTTTGCTCAAGTCCCGAGGGTCGATTTTACTCCCGAGATTCCCGAGAATCCCGAGAAAAATCCGTTTTTCGAGACGAAACTCTGCCCGGTTTTCCATCTCGCTTTCTTCAATCAATCAAGTGAGTTTCATACCCCTTAATCAACCTGTTAAATATTCTAAATGCTTTTATATGCTTTCAAAAGGGGGGGAATGCAAGTTAAATACTTATAGTTATTGTTTCAATCACATGTGATTGTACTAATCACATGTGATTAATAACTAGGGAAATCAGTGGTTTTATCACTATTCAAACTATCTATCAAACTGTTTTACTTCTAAATGTTTTCCAAACCCATTTACTTTTCGAATTTACACTGCAACTGTGATTTAAGCAAATGTTCCTTATACTTAAACTGTTTTAATCAAATCTACACCTTCAAATGGTTTTATTGATTGACATCAAGTCAATCTTTCTTTAAAAATAATACTTATGTTTCAAATGCCTTATAAATACTTATTTATGCTTTTATATTACAAATTGCATGCCCATATATGTATAGACGTATAAATAATGTTTAAAGGACTTAGGAAGGCTATCCACCTTGTTTCCTTTTCCTCGATTTGGATGTGGTCTGATAGGATTTTGGGTGACCATCCGAAGGTCGTTTCCATATTAATTATATATCAAATATACATATATAGACATGAAAGTACTTCCATAATCATATGTACTAAACGCACTGTTAACAAGTTACCATCAGGGTAACACAGAATCATACTATTACAACTACTAGATCAATGAGTCAGTTCATTCATGAGTCTATACTAGGAAGAGAATATATACAACTATACTACGAGAACATATACAACTATACTAGAACAAGAAACATTTCATCACACATGCAAGAATACGATAACAAATGTGATCCACTGTATCGGAGCATGCCTTAAATGTCATGGCCCGAGTTGTAGCCAGAATTCTCTTGGAGGGAGAGCGTTGAGTTTGCGTATAGATCTATACTGGATTGACTATCCTACACCTTGCTGCTAGCTACAGCCGGACCTGCAGGTCTGCGGGTGCCAAACGTCATTCCGTTATTACGACCGTTCTTTATGTCGTTGTTATCAGTCGATAGTATGGTGCAATTATCACATTATACCTTAATATAAATCCGGTTTAAGGTAGTAGTAATTAGTACAACAGTAGTTCTTATTATACAAAACTACAGTACTACAATGATTTACCCATTACATATTTTGGTGATAATCTCACTTAAGCATTAATGTACAAACTATATTTTATCAAATGATAGTTATTCTTGGGTAATCACACACTTTTACAACAGACGAGTTTACAAAACAGTTAAGCCTTGGTAGAAGGTTACTTTTATAGAAAATATAGGATTTTCTGAGAGATTCAAACTTTTGCAAATACTTTTAAACATTTATTTACATTTTTACAAACTTATACATTGGGACAAGTTCAAACGTTTTTGACAATGAACATTGACACTAAAATACTTATGAACTCACCAGCTTAATGTTGATAAACTCTTTCAAAATAACTTGTATTCTCAGGTCATCAGTAGACAGGTACCGATGCCAGCTTTTGGGATGATGGAGCGTACCCAAGACTCATCATTTTGTTATTTTGATTTACGTTATATTTTTGGTGTCTAAAATTTTACAGAACACACATGTATTAAATTTTTATATTTAATGCAATGGATGATGTTGTTTGCCTATTTACATTTACTGTGTTGTGATTACCTTACATGACGTCCTCCGCCCCAGAACGTTTCCGCCGTTCTTGGTTTTGGGGTGTGACACAATCTTTTGCTATAATATTTCCATTTTTATTTGCCAAGTTCTCATAATTCATATTATGAAAAGGTATGTCGTAATCATAATTGAATTTTAGAACGCAAATAATGAACCCATATATATAATTTCCTTATGTTAACCCATTCCAATATGAAATTCATATATATTTTTGACTAAATACGATTAAGACCTCAAACTAAGCTTTTAGATTTGAGATGAAGTATAATTTCCTCTCCCTTAATTATAGCAAAACAACTTTTTCCCAATTGAGACCTTTTGTTTTTGTATAATTAACATTGCTAACTTGCAACTTTTATCATAATTATCATGCTCCCACTAACATGATGATTAATAACATAACACTTATGCTCCCACTAGCTTTGACATGTACCCAGAAATCAACTGGACTTCTAGAAATCAATACTTTTTTTACTTTCTTACCGAAGTTCAGATTTCTGATACTAGATTGCCTTGATAAGACTTGATCAAAATCATACACCACTCTTAGATAGCTCACAAGTGTGCCTAAACAATTTCATAACTATGAAAAGGGATGCCGTAATCATAGTCTCAATTGTTTAGACCTTTTTCCATTTCTCATAAGTCAATGTTAGTGTGCCGGTTAACCACGCACGCTCCACTAATGACTTTGAGAACTGCAAAAGTCACGATTGCTATCTACTTAAAATCTACTTAGTGAAATAGTTTCCTTACCATCATTTTCATGAATCGAAGAGAAAACTTATGACACTTAGATTTTATGGTGTAAGTGTTCCTATCCATGTGAATTTGTCAAAACCATAATCACAAGACCAGGTTAGTGAGAAATCCTAACTCATATGGATTGAAATTGTGCAATCTTAACTTCTTGCCACCTGGCAACTCAAGGGTGTGCCATTGCTTCCAAGTAGCTATCCAAACAACTAAGAACATGAAGAACTCATGTAACAGCCCAAAATCTCAAGTATTGTTAAGTTGCATTTTGGGAGTGTTTTAAAGGGGAGACTCGACGAGTTGAAGCCAGACTCGCCGAGTAGGGTCGCAGGTTTGGTCGCGGGTTCACGACTGGACTCGACGAGTCCAGATATGGACTCGGCGAGTCGACGCTGTTCAGCGGAAACCCTAGCCGTTCAGTATTGGGTCGTATATAAGGGTTATTATGCCGTCATTTCACGACTTTGGATCGATTGGGAAGAACCCTAGGCGACTGGGGCGGCTAGAGCAAGCTTGAAGGCCATTGGTGACCTTGAAGGAATTGTTGTGCAAAGAGGAGAAGGTTTTGGCTAATGGGACAGCAATGGAATCACGTTTTGAGGTTTGGGGACACTGAGAGTGCATGATTCAGGTAACCTTTCGGATTATTTTCTGTTATGGGAATGTGTGCATGGATTTAGGGTTTATGAAACCCATTTGGAGATTAGATGGATTGTTGTGTTGTTATCCAACGTTTATAACCCTGTATTAGTACCCCTTAGAGGTCCAGAAGGTCCTATGTTTGTATATTCGGGAAAATATGTACCTCGGGAAGCAGTTTGATCGACTGCATGGCGTGGACTCGCCGAGTCGGATGATCAGACTCGGCGAGTAGCTTGAAGATTCACTGGGACTCGCCGAGTTGTTCTTCAGACTCGGCGAGTGGAGTCGGGGTGGCCCCGCGATTCCTCCAGGAGTAACTCGTCGAGTCAAAGAGGATACTCGACGAGTAGAAGGGGACTCTTAGAGGATTGAAGGACGACCAGACTCGCCGAGTCGCCAGGGAACTCGCCGAGTCCAGTCGAGCTGACAATGGTCTGTTGACCAGAGTTGACCGATGTGATTTCTTAGGGTCAGTTAACGTGGGAGATAGAAGTATTAATAAGGGATATATGGTGTTACAGGGAGCTTGTAGCTCGGAGGATCAAGTGCAAGAGATTTCAGGAGTGGCTATCTTCCAGTGTCCGCGAGGTGAGTCTTCTCACTATACTTTACCCGGAAGGGTTTGATTGTGAGACCGGAAGGTCGTATGTGTTATATTTATGCTATGGCTAGGGAGGTAGATGCTTTATATATGATGTATGCTTATACGGGCCGGAAGGCGAGACTTCATGTGATAGGAAGAACGGTATGATGTATGACTTATGTGCTATGTGCGTTATGTTACATGTGTTATGTTTTATACTATTATGGGCCGGAAGGCGATATGTTATGGGCCGGAAGGCGATTATGTTACGGGCCGGAAGGCAATGTTATGTGGACCGAAAGGTCCGGGCCGGAAGGCAATTGTTATGTGGACCGAAAGGTCCGGGCCGGAAGGCAATTGTTATGTGGACCGAAAGGTCCGGGCCGGAAGGCAATTGTTATGTGGACCGAAAGGTCCGGGCCGGAAGGCGTATGTGCGTAAGGTATATTGGGGAACTCACTAAGCTTCGTGCTTACGTTGTTTATGTTATGTTGTTTCAGGTTCTGACAGTAACGCGGGATGGCAACGGTTCGATTGTACACACCGAAGAAAGAGTTGTGTTTTGGAGGATCCTGGTTTTCTATTATAACGAAAATGAAACTATGTTTGTAATTCGAATGTGAATAAGATTTTAAACAAGTGTTTTAATATTAAATTGATTATTTAAATGAAAATTTTTGTTTTTGGAAATCACGGTGTTATAAATTGGTATCAGAGCCTTGGTTTGAGGGATTCGGACGCGCCTACGGGTGAGTCTGGACTCAAACTGAGGAATTAAGAAAAGGTTTTCAAATAAATAGTTTTCTAAAAGTGAATAAGAGTTCAAAGAGAAAGCAAGAAAGAGTAGTGTGTACAATCAGCCAGAGCCAAACGGTGATTTCCCAAAATACCCTTACTTTTGTATTATGAAATATCTATTATGCACTTTATGAGATATTATTGCATGCTAGAGACAGGCTAGGTATTTCACATCTTAGGACTAGAGTGGCCTGATTTGTGATGCCTTAGTCTAGGGTTTGCTGTTATATGTGCGTTATGCTCTTGTGTGTATGTGATGAGTGAGAGTATCTAGTTAGAACGCACGAGGGGTAGAGCTACAGAGTACAGTGGTACTTCCGAGGATGAGCCGAGAAGGTGGAGCTATCACAGCTAAGGAGTCCTATGTATGCTTCGATGCTCGAATGCTGCTTGCTTCGTGCTTTGTGGAGTTCTCGATGATGGGAGACAGCTACTAAGTGAGTATGACGATACTCAGGAGGTAGATGTTTGGCATCAACAGGAGCTCTTCAGCAGCTGATAGCAAAGAAGTGGGAGGACGGCGGAATGGGCTAGAGATTAAACCTAGCCAAGATGGGTGCGCGGGTAGAGTAGAGGATTTCGCTGGGAAGCGAGTATGCAAGATGGGATTGGTGAAAAAGAGCAGGTCGATCAGCTATTTAGGAACTCTGGGATGGTCCGTGTGGAAAGTATGGGTAGATGTGGCAGGTAGTATGGGCCCGTACTACTGAAAGCAGAGGACCCATACTTGATACAGGGAGCATCCTAAAGGTCCTAAGGAACAGATTGAGGGGTGATGTTATGGTTCGGATACCATACATCGGAGCGGATACAGAGTGATGTTATGGTCCGGGCACCATACATCGGAACAGATTGAGATAGATGTTGTGGTCCGAGTGATATATATTGGAGCAGATTGAGGAGTGGTGCTATGGTTCAGGTACCATACACTGAAGCATGTTGAGGAGGGATGTCATGGGATGAGTACCATGGTTCGTAGTGGATGATGCTTGTGGCTATCTTGTTATCCGGTTATGACCGATGAGGTAGAGATTGGACGCTATGGGTTTCAGGCCTGTAGACCATGATTGAGTACGGAGAGGCGTTCCTCGAGGGGAAAGACAAGTGCCTATCAGAGTATTTTGGTAAAAGTCGAAGACAGGGGAGAATTTCAGTTGAGTCGAGCAATCAGACGACAAAGGAGAGGTCACCTTTTGGGTGGGTAGTGTCATTTATGCTCGTGTGCAAGACGCGAGAGGTCTGGTGTTTCAGTTCTGGATTTGGGAATACACCCTGCAGGTAGTTATCGATAATGACTTCCCTCAGAGCATCAGGTAGCGGGTGTACCGCGAGACAGAGATTTACCGTGAACAGACAGTCAGTTGGGGCTGAGGTAGTCGAGAACCACACCACACCTAATTGAGAATAACAGGTTAGGTTATAGTGGTAGCAGTGAAGAGTTCAGACGAGTTTTGCAGTGCGGAGAGTTGTCGTCTATGTTGTGAGTAAGTCCCTGTCCTTGGGACAAATCCGGCGTTGGATACGGGTTGATGGGCTGAGATGAGAGGAACGATGATGCTGCGGTGCAGTCTGCGAGCCAGATATGTTATCGAGCAGTGCAGGTGCTTAGTATTAGATCAGTATGGGATTTGGAACGATTGGAGGCAGCCGTGATGAGAAGTTCTTGGAGAGTTAGCTAGAGGTTCAGAGTATAGGGGATTGATTGACTTCATAAGGGGAGGGACTTTCGGGTGTTGCACAGCACTTTTTCTGGAGCAGATACGACTTCGCTGGTGAAAGATAGTCGTGGGTTGATTGTATACTAATTGGTGTTGGTTCGAACCCTAGTGGGGGAGAACCGGGTGCAGTATGTAAGAGAGCAAGAATTGTCAGGAGTAGTAATAAGTGGAGTATAGAGATGCAGCAGGAAAGCATGAGACCATAGGTGTCGATGATCGAGTAAAAAGGGGTTACATCGGAGCTTGCGGGTCCGGTGGTGCATACCGCAAGTGCGGAAAGGAGGGGCACTGTGCACGGGATTGTTGGCAGTCAGTGCCAATTCGGGACTTGAAGAGGACAGGATGGAGCGGAGCCCCAGAGGGCTCAGGGTCGTGGTTATCTGCGTGCGACAGAGGGAGACGGAGCAGTGCCGGAGGCAGCTGCGGGTTTTCGCTTTGGCATTCGTTATTCCCTGATGGTTGAGTATGGTTGTAATTGGTATTTTAGTGTCTGTAGTCTTGTGCGGTTTTCGATGTGGTGTTCATCCTTTGGGCAGATTGTGAGTTTGGTTATGGGTTGATGTCGAGGATTCCTTTGGTTATCGTTCGTGAGGGTTGTTAGGGGAGATGCGGCACTGGGTTGATTGTCGGGTAGCATCTACAGTCGTGGAGTGGATGATTGAAGGACTAGGTTCTTGTGAGTGGGTTGATCAGGGAGGAGATGTGTTTTGCTGAGGGTTGCTTACGCTTGTGGGAAGCAGTCAGTGGGTAAATGTTCTCTTTGTGCAGGATGGTTCTGAAAGGTCGTTAATGACGATCGGTGGCAGTTAGTCAGTGTTTTAGTGGGGGAGAATTAGAAAATTCTCCGGGAGATCGATGAGTATGTGAGGGTGCTTAGCTGTTGGGATTCAACAGTGGTTGTCAGCGCAGAGTGTAGGCCGACGAGAGCGAGTGTCGGGTATGCGGGGCAGGATACAGACCTAGGGCATTCGATTGTGGAGGCCTGAGAGAAGGTCGGGATCAAGCTTGAGTAAGTAACCGGGGTTATGTGATCAGAGTATTGGTATGTTTGAGGTACGTGATGGGTTGTACTGCATTGATCCCACGAGATTATGTTGTGCGTGTTTCTAGAACTGGAACCGGAAGGTTCCAGAGTTAGAACCTGAGGGTTCGCAGAGTTGGGTGTACGGACCCACAGAGATATAGCCTCGAGTGGCTAGTATGTGTTATGAGAGTCGGTCCGGTCATGCTGGAGACTCTGTTGGTATTGCTGGATTAGTTTGAGATTTGCGGATCGCGTATGTTGCAGTGTGATTGCATTGGAAGGTCTGGCCCCGGGTTATTGATCTTGTTTAGCGGAGGCAGTGATTTTGATGAGTGGAGAGAGTACATGAGATTGAGAGCCCTGCAATGAGAACCAGAGTATGTGAATAGCGGTTACGCAAAAAGGGTGGTGTCGCTTGGGGCGAGCACCGTGGCACCGGTTGGAGTGGCATTATGGCCAAGAGGGTTCTTTGGAAAAAGGAAAAGAGGAAGGTGTGTAACTCCGAAGGGGTGCAAGTTCACGAAAGTGAAAGCTGCAGAGCAGAATTATGGTTAGAGTATTTCAAGTATGGTTTCGAGCATCGTGTTTGTGGCAGTGAAGTAGGAACCCATCCGGGTTGGGATGACTGACGAGACTCAGAAAGGATGCAAGGGAATAGAGAATCTTGAATTCTCAGTGTGAGTCTGATCAGGGTATAGGACGGATATTAGTAGTTCGTCTTGGGAGATGTTCGAGGATATCATCAGTGAATCGGGTTTTTCAACCTGCGAGTGTTGGGACTAGTTCAGTATGTGTATGTGATGGCAAGAGGGAACTTGTGAGAGTCGATCTGAGAAGGAGAACGGATCTCTCAGTTGGTCCGGAATGGGCAAAGTGGGCTTTGGATCGGGGATCCGATGGTTCAGGGTTTCCTAACCCTTAGGGGTTGAGTGATCGTTGAGATTTGGAGCAGAGTGCATCTTGGGTAATTTCCGACTACAGAGAGTGATGAGCAGTTCAGAGTTCGTACTTTAGTTGACAGGGCAGACTCAGCAGGTTAAAGAGAGTTAGTGATCGTCTAGAGTTAACAGGAAAGTTATGCAGGCAGACGCCGTTATGAGCATGTGATTCCGGTCGGCGATTTCGTATTTCTGGCGGGGTGTTTCGATTTAGGAAGAGGGGTAAATGGGGGGCCCCGGTATGTTGGGACTTTTCGTGAAGGTGCGAAGGTAGGAAGGGTGGCCTACCGTTTGGAGCTGCCAACGGAATTGGGACGGATCCATGACACTTGTATGTGTCGCAATTGAAGAGGTGTATAGCGGATGAGTCAGCAGTGGTTCTACTAGAGAACGATTAGGTGAATGCGAGCCTGTGTTACGTCGAGAGGCCAGTGGCCGTCGGAGATCGGAAGATCAAGGTTCTGAGGAACAAGGAGGTACCTCTGGTATTGGTTCAGTGGCGGCCTCGGAAGAGATCGGTAGTGTCTAGGGAAGCCGAAACGTGAGATGCGAGAGCAGCAGTCAGAACTATTTTCAGAGTGAGACTTCGAGGGCGAAGTCTAATTCTAGTGGGGGAGAATTGTAACAGTCCAAAATCTCAAGTATTGTTAAGTTGCATTTTGGGAGTATTTTAAAGGGGAGACTCGACGAGTTGAAGCCAGACTCGCCGAGTAGGGTCGCAGGTTTGGTCGCGGGTTCACGACTGGACTCGACGAGTCCAGATATGGACTCGGCGAGTCGACGCTGTTCAGCGGAAACCCTAGCCGTTCAGTATTGGGTCGTATATAAGGGTTATTATGCCGTCATTTCACGACTTTGGATCGATTGGGAAGAACCCTAGGCGACTGGGGCGGCTAGAGCAAGCTTGAAGGCCATTGGTGACCTTGAAGGAATTGTTGTGCAAAGAGGAGAAGGTTTTGGCTAATGGGACAGCAATGGAATCACGTTTTGAGGTTTGGGGACACTGAGAGTGCATGATTCAGGTAACCTTTCGGATTATTTTCTGTTATGGGAATGTGTGCATGGATTTAGGGTTTGTGAAACCCATTTGGAGATTAGATGGATTGTTGTGTTGTTATCCAACGTTTATAACCCTGTATTAGTACCCCTTAGAGGTCCAGAAGGTCCTATGTTTGTATATTCGGGAAAATATGTACCTCGGGAAGCAGTTTGATCGACTGCATGGCGTGGACTCGCCGAGTCGGATGATCAGACTCGGCGAGTAGCTTGAAGATTCACTGGGACTCGCCGAGTTGTTCTTCAGACTCGGCGAGTGGAGTCGGGGTGGCCCCGCGATTCCTCCAGGAGTAACTCGTCGAGTCAAAGAGGATACTCGACGAGTAGAAGGGGACTCTTAGAGGATTGAAGGACGACCAGACTCGCCGAGTCGCCAGGGAACTCGCCGAGTCCAGTCGAGCTGACAATGGTCTGTTGACCAGAGTTGACCGATGTGATTTCTTAGGGTCAGTTAACGTGGGAGATAGAAGTATTAATAAGGGATATATGGTGTTACAGGGAGCTTGTAGCTCGGAGGATCAAGTGCAAGAGATTTCAGGAGTTGCTATCTTCCAGTGTCCGCGAGGTGAGTCTTCTCACTATACTTTACCCGGAAGGGTTTGATTGTGAGACCGGAAGGTCGTATGTGTTATATTTATGCTATGGCTAGGGAGGTAGATGCTTTATATATGATGTATGCTTATACGGGCCGGAAGGCGAGACTTCATGTGATAGGAAGAACGGTATGATGTATGACTTATGTGCTATGTGCGTTATGTTACATGTGTTATGTTTTATACTATTATGGGCCGGAAGGCGATATGTTATGGGCCGGAAGGCGATTATGTTACGGGCCGGAAGGCAATTGTTATGTGGACCGAAAGGTCCGGGCCGGAAGGCAATTGTTATGTGGACCGAAAGGTCCGGGCCGGAAGGCAATTGTTATGTGGACCGAAAGGTCCGGGCCGGAAGGCAATTGTTATGTGGACCGAAAGGTCCGGGCCGGAAGGCGTATGTGCGTAAGGTATATTGGGGAACTCACTAAGCTTCGTGCTTACGTTGTTTATGTTATGTTGTTTCAGGTTCTTACAGTAACGCGGGATGGCAACGGTTCGATTGTACACACCGAAGAAAGAGTTGTGTTTTGGAGGATCCTGGTTTTCTATTATAACGAAAATGAAACTATGTTTGTAATTCGAATGTGAATAAGATTTTAAACAAGTGTTTTAATATTAAATTGATTATTTAAATGAAAATTTTTGTTTTTGGAAATCACGGTGTTATAACTCAAATGTATAGCCAACTTAACTGGAATGGGCACAGAAATGTCTACACGATAGGTTATAAACCTCCAGTTGTGTGCTAGCGATGAAATACAGGTTTTATTCTTGAGTACTTCTTGAAACCCTTTCAGGATCTTTTAGACTCCCACTGTCTCCTTGAACTATAAGACATTCTTGCCAAATATTCAAGAGATAGTATGGGTTCTAATCAAGATAGACACTTAACACAATTCGCCTTAGTTGGCCTTTGTTTTATCCAAAACATCACAGCTTACCAATTTCAAATGTACAAGAGTAGAAAACTTTTACTCTTACATTTGGCAAGTGTTTTAAACCTTCTTTACGATATGTCACTCAAGTTACAATCTTAGAGTATAACTCTACGAATTGTTTTGGAATGAATTATGAATCATCTTCTTGATTTAACCACTTCAACAATTCATAACTCCTCTTCTTAACTATCAGAATGTACTTAGAGGATGAATTGTGATAAGGTCTCAAAATCATTAAGATGATCTTAAAACATGATACTAAAGTACTCACCCATCTTCTCAGATTTGAGAAACTTTTATTTTTTTAAATTTAGACACTACCACAAATGAAAGAATCAAATTCATATTTCCAATATTGCTATCAATGGAATCATATAAGCAACATCTTTTCCTTTTTGCTACACATGCCATTGTAAGGATATTTTAAAATAAATAAAATTAAAGACTTTTCTTTTATTTTAAAACTTTGCGGAAAAACTAATCCTTACAATGCAAATGTATATGAAAACTTGTTGTCATCTATTCCTAAGCAATCTATCATAACTCTTAAGCACATGCTCAAAATTCTGATCACCGAACCATGCGATTGAAATCCATCTTCACGATCAGAATCAGCATATACTTCCTTTAAGTTTCTTTACTTTTCTTTGATTCTTAAAACATCAACATGTGACCCAGCCACATCATGTAATAAGAATCTCCAAGTAGGAACATAATAGAGTTAGACAATGGAATTTACCTGAAATAAAATTCAAACTTATTGACTTTACCATCCTTAGGTAAGTTTGGCAGCTTCATAACCAAAGGCCCTTCCTTCGGCAATAGAAACATAATGAACCTTAGGTAATAGTACATGGGACTATCTCAGACTTAGCCTTTCTCTTTACCATTTGGTCAACCAAGTTGATTATGGCCAATCCCTTTCCATTGGGAAGAGAATGCATTTATGGATTTCCTGTGACACTATTGTCCCTGTCCATAAAGTTTTTGGAAGTTGATCTCCTAATCAAATTTGCTTTACTAGTACACTAAATCATTTATGATTTATCAGCACCAAGCAAATAGATAAGATCATTAAGGGTCTTGTCGTAGTCTATTTCATAGGAGTCCCAAAGGAACTCACTATATGACTTAGATAGTGATTGAACCACTCACTTTCTTAAGACATTGACACCCAACTCTCCCGGCTTGTTAGTATGTGACTTCATCTCCAAGATGTGATCACATCTAGACCTTGCCTTGCCAATACGGCTTGAGTGACCTTGAACTTGTGGGTTAGGGAGAATAATTGGAGGAGGTGGAGGAAGTGAGGTTCCAAGATATTTGGGAAGATCATAGATGTCTGAACTTGACATCTTTTGGGAGATATTCAAGATAGTTGATTTAAAGTCCTTAATATAATACCCAATATGAAATATTAAGGCTAGGACCCAACAAACTATTTTATAACTTGGAAGAAGGATGCTGTAATCCAAGCTATAGAATATTTGAAGGTAGGTGAATGACGATTCACCAATTTCCACTATGAAAAATGAAATAATTTATTAGGTTTTAATTGGATTTGAAACTCCTAGATCTTTGAGATTCATTGAACTTTCAATGGCATGTTTTAATCTCGAGTGTGCCCTTCAGGTTTTGTGACTGGGATGCTGAGGATCACAAAACAATGTGTGAAGTAACCATGCAATTTACTTGGTACCCTTAAGTGTTTACCCCTCAATCGATGTGCCAGTTAACCACACACGCTCCATCGATACTATGATAAACATTAAATTACCCTTTGCCTACCTTGTTAAATATAAGTTAGTGTGCCGGTTAACCACACACGCTCCACTAACCGACTTAAACAAAGTGCAAAGTGTAATTTCATGGATTAGCACCTTATTCACATTTTCCTAAGTAACTAAGAATGGGTATTATTAACAGTTTAGTTACTTAGTATTTATCATTAATACTTTTAATGAAGGGAGAATTATAGTCCTGTCAAACCCGTTCGGCTAACGACCCTACTAACGGTAAGACTGACTTTACTCTTACATATATATATATATATATATATATATATATATATATATATATATATATATATATATATTATTAACTTATAATATTATAAAGTATAAGGGTTGAAATTTAACTTTTACAATTCTAAGGGCTAACTTGGAATTAAAGTATTCATAAGTGAAAACTTTTCAAATTCCAAAACTTGAGGGCAAGTTTCGAAACTATTCAAAACTAATTAATTCCATAACTTATGTGTTTAAAGTAGTTTTAATCCAAAAACTCTTCAAGTTCCATAACTTCAGGACAAGTTATGGAAGACTTTAAATTATTAAAGAATGTAACTTTTTCTTTATTTTGTAACTTTTGGAATTAATTAAGGTTACATATTTTATTACTTAATGAAGTGAAACTTGAACCTCCATAACTTAAGGACAAGACTCTTCATCTTTTCTAACCATTGCCAACTTTTATGAGTTTTATGAAACTTAAATGTGACTTTTCCTATAACTTGAGGACAAGTTACAAAAACACACTTTAGAATCAACTCTTAGATTAATTTGGATTGAAAACAATAATTTCACATAACTTTCTATTAATCTAAGCAACTCATAAGAACAAGATAATTCAAATCAAACTTTTTCATGTAATTAGCCTAATCACTAAACTAATTCAAAACATGAATCTATTGACGATTATCTTTGAAATTGGATTAGCATGAACATTACCACATCAAAAACAAGTTTATAAGTTCAAAAATAACTTAGGGTAATGTTCCTAGTCCATTTCTAGCCAAAAACATCGAAAATATGTTGTCTGGGGCTCCTACTCGTCGAGTGCATGAACCTACTCGGCGAGTAGGATGATTTTACTCATGGACCTGGCGAGTTCATCAGTGGACTCGGCGAGTCCAATGCCCAGAAAGCCATAAAATCAGGTTTTCCAGCATTTTTCAGCAATTTGCATCAAGTATAATTGAAAACAAGCCTAGCCTCTGATACCACTGTTGGGTTTTGAGCATTCTAACACTCCTATGGTGTACATGCAACCCTATAAACCTTGGATCTATGTTTTCTCTATTATACATGCAAATAAGAACTTTCCAAGGCTTAAATCCTAACTAGCATATTATTGAGTTCTTATACTACAAAGTACTAGTTAGATGATATACCTTTTGATGTAGCTTGATGTCTTTAAGCTTTAAGAGCTTAGCCCCAATAGTGTGGAAGCCTTAAATGGAATCACAAATCACCAAAACACCTTGGAAGACTTTAGAGAATATGGATACTTGGTTCTCTCTAGTGAAATCGGCTAGCCCTTCATAGTGTACCCACACTAGTGCCAATTTCACCAACCAAGGACATCTTTATATATTATGGCGACTAGGGTTAAACCCATGACCTTTCATTTCATATGATCCATGGGTTAAACACTCCATGGACTATCCATGAAAGCTTAGCCCAACCTAAATGAACTTGGCCCATTCCATATATATAAGAGTCCATATTTAATTAGTTCATTTTGATCACTTAATTAGTTATAAATTAATTCTTGATCAATACTAATTAAATAATATGATTATATATTAATATATTAGAACTTATAATATATTAATATAAATCATAAATATACTATTCTCAAAAGACTATCCATATAAATTGTATCGGTGAAGTGCAACCCAAATGGACCATGCCGGGTCGGGTCAAGTACATGCCAAATATAGTTATGGACTTAAACATTAATCCAACATATGCCCCGTCCCATCAGAGCTCCGAGGCAGTCGAGGATGCGGTCACGCATGACACACACGTACGCCCAGCGTAACCGCGTACACCTAGCATACCGAGGCGGTTCCCAGCCCCTATAAAAGGGATGCGAGGGTTTCGAGGAAAATTGTAACACCCAAAGTTTGGAAAGCCAAGAAAGGAAAGAAAACCCCAAATTTTAAGGGGAGACTCGGCGAGTCCAAGGAGGGACTCAGCGAGTCTGAGTGGGATCCGGGTTGAGGTGTAAGCGACCGACTCGACGAGTCGGCCAAGGTGACTCGGCGAGTCAGGCCTGAGAAAGGAAAACCCTAAATCCGGACTTGGAGCCTATTTAAACATCTCATTCTCCTCCCTAGGGTTCCTTTACTGCCTCTCTACCCCAGAACGCCAAACCCTAGCCACCATATCCGTTTTTGAGCTAGATCTTGCCTTGAAGAGTGCACTAAAGCTTGGAGAAGGAAGAAAGGCCTTGGAGGTGCAAGAAGGGACTGTAGATTCGGGATTGAGAAGACATTTCAGACCAATTGGAGGTAATAAGCTGTTGCTTGGACTCCCTTTGCACCTTGATCTATTCATATGTGTGAGTTTTGGACATTTTTGGCATGATAAGTAACCATTTCGAGGTAGAGGTCCAGATCTGAGGTTGCTACCTCGGATCCATGCTTGTTTTGGTCTAGAATCCCCTAAAGTATCAGCCCTTGGTATATTGAAGAAGTATGTTTGCCATAAACCCTAGTTTGAATGTGTTTTGAGCCTAGATCTCTTGATCTACATGTAAAGTTTGCCACTTTACGTGGGGGATAGGCCTTAGAAGTATGGATCTATGAGTTGGAAGCCCTGTTTGGCTCGAAAAGCCACTGCATGGATTAAGGACAGGATAGACTCGGCGAGTCCTTTGAGTGGACTCGGCGAGTAAATTGAAGATGAGGAGGAACTCGACGAGTGGGATGAACAACTCGTCGAGTCGGATGAAGTTAGGCATGAACTCGGCGAGTTGGATGAACAAATCAACGAGTTGGATGAAGATTGCCTTGGGCTCGACACGTCTATTCTTGGACTCGGCGAGTCAGGTCGCGAATACCCCAAGCCCTTCGAGTTGAAACTCGAATCAGCGAGTCGGGTGGAGACTCAGCAGGTTGGACAGGTCAGAAGTCGGGAATAGTTGACTCGGCGAGTCATGGACTGACTCGGCGAGTCGAGTCGCAAATAGAAGGACCCTGAGCATATGAACTCAGCGAGTTATTAGGTGGACTCGGCGAGTAGGGTTGACCTGGAAGGTTGACTTTGACCAGGATTTTGATCTTGACTAGAGTTGGCCTAGTTGACCTTTTGGAGGTCAGTTAGACTAAGTGTTATCTTGGCATTGGTAGCTTGAGGAGCTAGTGGAGCAGCTGGCTGGAGTCGGAGGTCAAGTAGCTGTCAAAGGCTTAGCAGCATTAGTTCAGCAATCTCAGGTGAGTTTCCTTCCAGTAGGAATGGGTCTAAGGCCACAATGTCGGCCCGTTCAGTTAGCAGTAGTTTCAGGACTTCGGTCCAATGCAGTAGTTAGTATGTTTGACGCCTCCATGGCTCAGATAGGATTTATGTTTTTATGCTAGTTGATATGTTATGCTATGCTGTGTTCAGTCAGTCAGCTTCGGACTTCGGTCCGATGTAGGGGACAAGGTCTCAGTCAGTCAGCTTCGGACTTCGGTCCGATGTAGGGGACAAGGTCCCAGTCAGTCAGCTTCGGACTTCGGTCCGATGTAGGGGACAAGGTCCAAGTCAGTTAGCTTCGGACTTCGGTCCGATGTAGGGGACAAGGTCCCAGTCAGTCAGCTTCGGACGTCGGTCCGATGTAGGGGACAAGGTCCCAGTCAGTCAGCTTCGGACTTCGGTCCGATGTAGGGGACAAGGTCCCAGTCAGTCAGCTTCAGACTTCGGTCCGATGTAGGGGACAAGGTCCCAGTCAGTCAGCTTCGGACTTCGGTCCGATGTAGGGGACAAGGTCCCAGTCAGTCAGCTTCAGACTTCGGTTCGATGGAGGGGGCAAGGCCCCAGTTAGTCCGGACCTCGGTCTGATGTAGTGGGCAAGGCCCAGTATGTGCTTTATATGTATTGTATGGTATGTGGTAGTTCTGGAAGATTGCAGTTGACACACCATAGTCAGTTAGCCTGGGAACGTTTGACTCTGATGATGATGTTATGTTTTGATTTAATACTCGAGAAATTATGTTATGACTTATGAAATGGTTTTTATAAATATGAATTTAGTAATGTTTCAAAAGAATTTTTTTAGTCGTTATTTTGGGTCGTTACAATTTGGTATCAGAGCATTGGTTTGAGGGATTCGGATGCAGCTCCGGGTGTATCTGGACTCAAACTAAGGGAAAGATAAAAAGATTTTCAAAAAGGAAAAACGTTTTCAAATGGAATTTTAAAAAGCACTTAGAAAGAAAAGAATTCTTAACCAAGATAAAGGTGTGGTGCATGCAATCAGCCGAGCTCAAGTAAGTACTCCCAATTCACCCATACAAGTTATGTTATGATTATCAGTATCAGTTTCAGTTTCAGTTTCAGCTTCAGTAGAACAGCATGCTAGAATAGGACTAAGGATCTAGGATGATGCCTTATGTGCCTGCTTTATGTGTTCCAGCTTGATGAGAATTGCATGCTAGTATTGAGTAGACAGTAGTAGGATAGCCTGCGTAGGTTATGCCTGATAGTGTGAGCTTAGCATTGTATGCTAGTGCAGTTTCTTGTTATGAGAATAGTTTTGCCTGACTATGTTTCCTTTATCTGAATGCTGCTTGCTTTGTGCTTTGTGGGACTCTGAGTGATGGGAGTTAGCCATTAGGTGAATACGTCACATCACATGTGATTAGGGTTGAATAATCTCAGAGTGTTGGATTTGGCCCTACGGCGCAGCTCTTGTCTGAGTCCAACCGTTGTAGGGACGAGACTTTTACTCAAAGGATTATCTGAGCCTCATTACATGTGATGGTATTCAGGTGGTGGCTAATTGGCATCCTAAGGAGACCTTCAGCAGCTGAGGACTGGTTTTAGGTGGAGTCAGAAGTTCCCTAGGGCAAGCCTAGGATGAGAGTAGCAGAGATCGGTATTAGTAGAAGTGATTTGGTGGAGTTGAGGTAACTCTTGAGGAAAGTACGGATAGATGTGGAAGGTAGTAGGGGCCCATACTACTGAAAACAGAGGATCCATACTCGATTCAAGAGGGGCCAAAACGAAACCAGGGAATGGTGGAGTGAGTGAGAAATCCCTCAGCAATAGTGTGTAGATTGATCAGAAACTGTTGTATTTTCAGCATGGTGACATCGCGCGAGCTATCAGTTAGCAGTTCAGGCGTCGAGGAGGGATCTGGCTCGGGCTTTAGAGCCGGACAGCTTGATGATCAGATGATGGTTTTCATTTCCGCAGAGATCACGCGCAACATCATTGATCAGACTCCAGTGATTTTCGGTTCGGTTAGGGAGGCCATTATGGAGCTCATGGACAGTCATCTTGAGGCCTTTAAGGCCGAGATAGTTTCAGGACAGATTGGGGCTCGTCTAGACCCTGATTCTTATGGAGTCCAGGGATCCATCGGGAGAGGAGATCCCATTTCTAGTTTTTGCCATCAGGGGACAGGAGTGAGTGGGGCACCCTGTCTCCAAGAGAGACCTTTGCATGATTGGATAGTTGAGGAGGATACGCGAGCCATTCGCGAGGATCTGCCAGACATGGTCGTGAGGATCACTGATAGATTGATCGAGAGGCTCTAGGATCAGATAGCTGTTGTTTAGCCATCGGGCAGGGAGTTGGAAAGGAAGAGGAAAACGGATGAGACTCAGGTAGCCACAGGTTCGGGTAAAAGGCTCAAGGGTTCAGATTTGAGGACGACGAACTATCAGAACCGCAGTCGATGCGGGAAGTGCGGAAGGACGCACATGGGTGTGTGCAGGCGTAGAAGTGGTGATGATTTGGGTTGTTTCAGATGCGGTCGAATGGGTCATATCAGCAGGGATTGTACTACTACCATTGCCCAGGGACTTGACCCGATATGTTTCCATTGCGGTCAGAGAGGCCACAAGAAGGCCCACTGTCCGAGTTTGTATACAGCCGGGCAGGTGCCAGCTCCTGCCCCTGGGACTTCGGGAACCCAACGGACATCAGGGCCGGGCAAGGGCGCCTACGGCTCGGAGCCGAGTTTTCCAGTAGATTTCAGCAGGGATTCGAGCAGCACTGAGTGATGGAGGTATGTATCTTTGCTTTTCTGTCATCTATTATTGTGATATTATTGTTATGTTGCTGCATTGCTGGAGTGTTGAGGTATTATATTACCTGCTTGTGGTCGAGTTTTATGCCATCTGCATACCTTGGAATTCGAATGGTGAATTGGAGGTCGTTCCCTCTAGATCAGGTTACTTCGGATACAGTAATTATACCATGTATGTGTAAGATGCAGTAGTGCCTTACTACTTGCGGAGGGCGTTAGTCGAGTAATGATCAGTTATATTCTCAGTAGTGATAGTCTAGAGTTTTTAGTGGAGTAGCTAGCGGTCAGTAAGGAAATGGGTTGGGGATGTGCACCCCAAACGCAGATTCTCGGGATCTAGTCCCTAAAGCAAATACAGTTAAGGATCGAAGGGTGCTCAGTCAGATAGCAGAAAGCGTGCGGATCTGGTAGGAGTTAGTTGGAGCGCTGGCAAGGGTAAGAGTCGGCGGACAGCATATTGCCCTTTTAATGGAAGGAGGGTTGGAAATCCTTTCGACCAGCGAGCAGTAAGGATCTAGTCGAATCCAAGTGGGGGAGAACCCTCTGAGTATACAAGGATAAGAGCCACGTAGACTCAGAATGAGTACGCGTCCTCTGAGAGGAAATGATAGTAGCACAGTGATCGATGGATCGAGAGGTTCAGAACTGGAAGTTCGAGGACCTTCTCAGCAGTTAGTTCATGTAATCGAGATGGATAGAAGCTGGTGGAGAATCCAGGATTGGAGGACCACCCGTAGAGGCTCAAGTGAGTCGGAATGAGGATCCTGAGAACGATTAGCATGAGATGCCTTCGTATTAGTAGCCAGTGGCAGAGTCAGCATGCAGGATTGTGTAGACTCAGGATTTTGGAGTTTGGAAACTTCCCAACAATAGCTTCTTGTATCCGGATTAGTAGACGGTTGGTTTGGAAACCAAGCCAAAGAGTTCCTCGACGAAGCGCTAAGTGTATCAAGGATATAAGATGTCGAGGATGATGCAATATTCAAAGATTGAGGGCTGTTTTTGAGAAATCGGGATGAGGAATTACTAGCGGGACTAGGGATAGTCAGGATATCCTCGGGGTAGTAGTAGTAGTGTTATAAGTCTACGGGGGTAGCCGTAGCATTCACTAGCAGTCAGATAGTAGTAGTAGTCTTGTAAGTCTGCGGGGGGTAGCCGTAGCATTCACTAGCAGTCAGATAGTAGTAGTAGTGTTGTAAGTCTGCGGGGGGTAGCCGTAGCATTCACTAGCAGTCAGGTAGTAGTAGTAGTGTTGTAAGTCTGCGGGGGTAGCCGTAGCATTCACTAGCAGTCATATAGTAGTAGTAGTGTTGTAAGTCTGTGGGGGTAGCCGTAGCATTCACTAGCAGTCAGATAGTAGTAGTAGTGTTGTAAGTCTACGGGGGTAGCCGTAGCATTCACTAGCAGTCAGATAGTAGTAGTAGTGTTGTAAGTCTGCGGGGGTAGCCGTAGCATTCACTAGCAGTCAGATAGTAGTAGTAGTGTTGTAAGTCAACGGGGGTAGCCGTAGCATTCACTAGCAGTCAGGTAGTAGTAGTGGTGTTGTAAGTCTGCGGGGGTAGCCGTAGCATTCATTAGCAGCCATATAGATTAGAGAGTTGTAAGTCCGCGGGTGTAGCCGTGTCCTTTATCAGATTGGTAGGCAGCATGAGCGCGTTGTTGGGCGCGGGAAAGCAGTAGTTCACACCCGTACGGGTGCAGCAGTGAGGATATGGGAATCCATGGGTTAGATTTCGGATTTCCAAGTATTTCAGTTATGAGATTAGAGTAGCAGTGGACCGTTGGGGTTCGGCTATGTTAAGGGCTACCGTCAGTCTGGGAGCCATCATGTTGTTAGTCGTGGAATTGATAATGTCAGGATGTGACGTATGGACCCGATCGGTTGGATGAAGGTTGTTAGAGCCACAGTGACAGGATTGATGAGATTAAAACTTAATCTTGAAGATCGATTAGATCTTAAACATGTAAATAAAGATTAAACAGTAAGAACGCAAAAATAATGAACAACTCAAGAATGAATCAAACGTGTCAAATGATTATAAAACAACCCTCAGAAGAGCTCGATTAAGAACATCAACTGTAGAGGGTTAGAAGGTTTACACGAACGATGAAGAAAATCACAGCTATCGTAATTCTCTATAGTATTCTAGATCGTTATCTCTAAATCGTTAACCTAATATGCATGCAAGCATATACTTATATAATAAACCTAACAGGCTCACGGTTGGACAGGCCCAAACCGGAGTACAAAATAATTGGACAAACAGCCGATTCCAATGACGCAACACTTAAACGAAACTTCAACCCAACAATCTCCCCCTTTGCGTCAATTGGAGCGAGATCTTCACTTGTTACTTGGGCCAACAGCGGCGGCAGGTACTTTCTTCTTTACAGTCTGAAACAGACGAGAGATAAGAGCAAGTATCGTCTGTCTGAATCTGATGTACCATTGGATTATATCGTTGAAGTATTTGACATCGTCCGCTGCATTCTCTTTACACCGACGGATGATCTCCAGCACATGCTCTAGACAAGCAGTGGTATAAAGATGTTTATCCGCTAAAGCAAAGAGACATTTCTGTCCTTCTGCTCTAGTGAACATGACCAAATTTCGCTTCGAGTCAATCTTGCCCATCTTCATTTGATTGAGATCATTGGCCGATCCAACAGGAGATATCTTCGGTTTCTTCTTAAAGACAGTGGCTACCTCCTGATCCATCAAGGCGACCTCCATGATGTAACAGACTAACATCCTTTTGAGATGGTCTATAATTGGACCATATTCAGCTTCATTCGTCAAAAGGATGTTATGCAAAACGATCCAATCATGAGGGTTGAGGTTCGGTAGATCTGCTAAGGATATAAGATGTTCGGTTCTTGCAGACCCTCTGATCACCCTGAACCGAACGTTGATGAATCTCCCTTCGGTATACGGCTTTAAAACTCGAACATTAACGATCTTCTGAGCGCTCCATGTTTGGTACTGTGGTTGAGCGGCCTTCAGATAGAATTCGATTAGCTCCCTATCGACCTCAGGATTAGGATGAGGGACTTCAAAAAATTTGGAGAAGGCGTGGAAGATAAACGCCTTTCGAGTCAAGGGCATATCGAACTGCGAATCGACAGAATTGTAGCAGTCGAAGGAGATCACCGGTTCGAGCCATAGGATGCTAGGAGTATCTATGGCCTCCTTTATCATTCTCTCCCGAGTCCAAGCAGGGAAAAGAGTCTTCCTGTTCTCAAGGAGATCGTGGGCTTCTTTCTTCTTGCGTTCGGCTTCTTCAGCTTCTCGCGCCACACGAACATTATCATTTTCAACATTGCGACTGTTTTTGCGTTTAACCAAGTCAGCAATGGTTTCTTTATCATCTTCATGTTCTTCCTCAGCTATTTTCTTTCCTTTGTCCTTCACACCCGAACCCGAAGTTTGACCAGTCGGAGGTGGTTCGGTTGTGTGAGCAGCTTTTGAGGAAGGAGGTGGTTTCGATCCGGACTTCACTTCTCCCCCTTGTTTCGGATTGGACAGGAAACTAGGTAGCCCTTCAATTTTGCTGAGGAGTCCACGGCAGGAGCAAGTTTTTCAGCAAGGGTTCTCCTCACCGAATGATTGAGAATCGGATCGTGTGCTTCCAGGATGTTGGATAGGGCAGAGTGTACATCCGAAACACATTTTTTGATAACCTCCCATTCGGATCGAAGAGCTTCAATCTGTTGCTGAGAGTTTGAAAGCTGAGTGCTCTTGACCTTGAGGGCGGTGGTTTTACTTGCCAGAACGTCCATTAACGAGTTTTCGGCAACGAGATCCTCTTGAAGTTTAGTGAGGCGCTCGTCAATGGAGGCACGAAGTGCCGAGTTGTCATCGTTGATGGATTGGCGAAGGGAAGCGAACGACTGCAACTCCGTTGAGACGAACGTGGCCAATTGTTGAACGATTGGTTCCAACGTTGTCTTTGTAGAATTAGCGCTCTCCTGTAAGGACTTCTACAGGGAAGAGGCTTCAGAGAATAGTTTATCGACTTTTGCGATCGCAGCCTCACAAGCGTTTGTGGAGGCGTCAATTGCTGCAGTAGTTGAAGCGACGGAATCATGTTGAGCCCTGGAGAAGGCATCAACAATCTTCTGAAGAGCGGCTTCAGAGAGAGAGGACTGAGTGTTGGAGGATGAAGCAAGAAGCAAGTCGACCTTCTCGTTTAGCTCCTTAAGATGCTTCTTTGTTACTGGAGCATCGTCCTCGTTGTCGCTTTGAACCTGAAACGGACTAAAGTAGACCGAATCGAAGGTCATATTTTCCCCTCCAAGGAAAGGGTTATCTCCATCAGAGGCATGATCTGGAGATGTTGGGGGTGGGGAAGCTGGGGGTGTGGTGGTTTGTGTAGGTTCAGGTTGAGTGTGGGTAAGTTCGGTTGTATGCTGGGTTTCGATTGTATGAGGAGGTTCGGTTACAGGTGGTGTTTCGGTTGCATCGGTATGAACCCCCGTATCAGATACGTTGGTTGTAACCTTTGCAGTTGTTGTAGTGGTATTTGTGAAAATGGGTGGTGGTATAGGGAAAGAGGTTTTAGGAATGGTGGTAGTGGGGTTTATGGTGGGAATGGAAGTAGGGATAGTTTGAGTAGGAGAGGGAATGCGTGAGACATGAATTTCCATGTCTGGGGTAGGTGATCGGGGTGGGGTGTTGCCTCTTGTAGGGGTTTCGCCTCTTTGAGAGCCGTCCGAACCCGAACTCTCGCCTTCTGAGTCACTCGAAGAGGAAGCGATGAGAAGCTTTCGCTTCGGTTGAGTCTTCCGTCTCTTCGGCTACGGGGATGGTGCAGGTTTGGTTGGTTTCCTCTTCCTGGGAGAAGGACCTTTAGCAGCTTTGGTCAATTGCTTCCCTTTATCCACCTTTTTTCCCCTATTAACAGGTTAGTCAGCATCATGGATGGACTTGAGCATTTCCGGTGTGAGTTCCCTAGGTCCAGTCGCCTTGAACTCCTTAATTGTCCGGATGAGCCTACTGTCAGATGGAACATCGCCGTACATTGTCTCCGGAATAGAGCCAATGAAAGAAAACTTGGATGCATCTGAGACGATAATCTTCGTGGTATGAAAAGAGCCGATCGAAGACATCGATGCACCGGCAGCAGTGGGAACATCAAATTTATCCATCGCCCATTTTGTGATGAGAGTCCAGAACCGGGCATACGACACCTCAGAATGTCGTGATGAGGAAGAGAGGCTCTGGATGAGTTGTTGCCAGAGAACAAACCCAAAGTCAAGATTGACTCCGTTGTAGACGCCATACATAATCGACATGAACAGTCAACTAGAACCATCGGATCCTGAGCTCCGTTCAGATAAGCCCTTGAAGAGGACTGTAAACATGCCGTTCCACTGTGGCGGCAAGCAGGATTTTTTAAACATCGCGACGGAGGTGAGCGCCTCCGTGTACCCCATATGATAAAACATGTTGTAAAGATGCCCAATCGGAATTGTCTCCGGATTAACTCTTGAAGGGTCAGCAGCAAACCCTAGCAATGTGGCAAATCGTTGTCTAGAAATGGAGGTCTTGTGATCAGAAACCTCGAAAAACACCCTATCGACTGCTTTATCGTAATGTGCAGTCGCATACACCTGCGATAGGAGCTCCATGGGCACAGACTCAACCCTAGAAAGTGCAGGAGCGATTTGTGAGTACTTCAGGCACTCGATGATCGGAGACATATAAGAATCGTACGCCAGAGGGTTTAGGTCAATCACCAAACACTGTTGAGGGCGAATGGGAAGGATGTGTGATGTGGCATGGACCGAGGATGATTCTGCCATTGTTGAAGGTAGGAAGAAGAAGATGAACAGGAAAGATTTTTGGGAATTTTTGCTCTCTTGGAAATCCGGATGCAGTAAAGAGGTAAATGGGAGTGGAGACTGCCTTTTATAGTGGGTGAAAGGAGAGAGAAAAATCGGTTCAAATCTTCTATGGAAATATGAAAAGGTTTTCCGGAATGACAGATGCGTGACAGTTAAGGCATGCGATGATCACGTAGGAGAGAGAGTGTCAGATTCCTAGGAACACGCCGCCCAACAAGCGCCGTTTGAGAACAAACCGTTTCAAATCCACACGCGCCTTTAAGTGCCAGAGAGGAACCGCTTGAAATTCGCACACGCGTCCATTATGTCAGTAAAAGAATGGGCGTTTCAAATTCGCATGCGTCCCCTTTTTTAACCGCCATTTGACATTTAATCCTTTGATCTCCCGTCTGAGTCAGCAACCCTTCATCTTATCTTTGAAATGGCATCTTTTGAGTTACTTTCCCACGTGGATGATTTTTTACCACAACTCGATAATTAACCACCAAAGCAATAATACAGCCTGTAATTATTAGTACCAGAATTTTGGAAAATCAAAGATTTTCGTGCTAAGAGTGTAAAAAAGAAAAGAAATAAACCAACTCTATTTAGGAATAAATGTGATGTCAATAATGACACGAAACAAATGATCTCGGGCACGAATCTCTTCCTTCAAGATCAAGAGAGACCTTAAAGTTTTTATGTGGATTCCCGTTGAATGACGATCAAACACTTATTAATAAATGTTGAAAGGCTTCTTTTAATTAGGCTACGTAAGGGTGGCTTTCACTTTGATGCAACAATTCTAATCTTGAAATAAGAAAGAAAGTGATCAAAGTACTTGTGAGACCGGTGTAGTCTGTTGAACAAGTAGGTAGGAATTAATTTTAAATTGGCTTGGAAAATACAAAATCTCAACCAAAAAGAAAAACTGGATCCCAAGGGAAGAAATGTTATGGTGTTTAACAATTTCATAGGAACCACACAAAATAAAAATTTGAGATTTCATCAAGATACATCCGTCAATTCTTTGGTGAAAACTTGAGCAAATTTATTGTTCACCGTCAATTCAGATTTGGTGTTGAATTTTGGGTTACACTCAGCTCGTAGTGGCACGAAACTGAGATCATAAACACAGTTGTTGTGTAACCATAAACCTCAGTGGTAATTTCTGAGAGTCTCAAGGGTTACGTTGATGAAACGAATGTAATGGAGAAATGTAATGGAGATGGTGTAAGAAATTAAAGTACCTCTGCTGCGAAAATAAGGACCAAGCAGAAAACTCTTATCTCATGTGAGAAGAGAGTGAGGTAGCTCATGATTAGAATAAATGTGATAGCCTAATTGGGAAGACAAGGTTTGTTTATACCAAGTCATTAAGGCGATTATTCAGAATCTTATGAGGCTTGGGACACATACAGCAGCATGCTTCTAGGGACACTTAAGTAACCCAACAATTATATCCCCATAAACGAACAACCACATAAAAAAATAAGAAAATATTTTTGGAGTTTTTGATATATAAATAAAAATTAAAAAGAAAAAATAAAAAAATTAAGAAAGAAAAAAAAACTTAGAAAGAGAAGAGAAAAAAAACTTTGGAAAAATTTGGAAAACCGAACCCGAACGTTCGGTTGGTTTCGGTTGAGAAAAGTTTTGAAAAACCAAACCCGAGCGTTCGGTTGGTTTCGGTTTAAGAAAATTTTGGAAAACCGAACCCGAGCGTTCGGTTGGTTTCGGTTAAAGAAAATTTTGAAAAACCGAACCCGAACCTTCGGTAGGTTTCGGTTTTGGAAAATTTTGAGAAACCGAACCCGAACCTTCGGTAGGTTTCGGTTTTGGAAAATTTTAGAAAACCAAGGAATTTAGGCTTGCAATAAGAAAATACCTTTGACAATAAGAGAGACAACTTTGTACATGAAATATACAACCAAGAAATCTACCTTTGTGGTGATGAGCGAGTCAGATTATTTAACCGAACCTGAACGTTCGGTCAATTTCGCTTCTTACGTTTGAGGTTGAGAGGTAGTTTGAGGTACTGACTCTGATTCCATCATACCTAGCCCTTGTAAAATTCTGTTGAATGATGCTTCAGGAAGAGCTTTGGTAAAGACGTCAGCCAGTTGGTCAGTGGTTCGAACAAAGTGTACTTCAACGTTTCCATCTTCCACATGATCTTTGATGAAGTGATACCTCAGTGTTATGTGTTTGGTTTTAGAGTGTTGCACTGGGTTATGACAGATCCTAATTGCACTTTCAGAGTCACAATATAGTGGGATCTTCTTCATATTAAGTCCATAGTCTCGAAGTTGACTCTGGATCCAAATCACTTGGGAGGTGCAGGATGCAGCGACTATGTATTCAGCTTCAGCAGTAGACAACGACACACACGTTTGTTTCTTTGATTGCTAGCTAACCAACTTCCCGTCAAGGAATTGACAGCCGCCAGTGGTGCTTTTTCTATCGAGTCCACATCCTCCAAGGTCTGCATCTGAGTAGGCTTGAATGAAGAAGCCTGATTTGGAAGGATACCATAGACCTAAGGAGGCAGTTCGCTTGAGATATCGTAGAATGTTCTTCACGACAAGCATGTGAGGTTCGCGTGGATTTGCCTGAAATCGAGCACAGTAACACACAGAGAACATGATGTCAGGCCTGCTAGCAGTAAGATACATCAGTGAGCCTATCATTTGACGATAGAGCGTGATATCAACAGCCGGTTTGTCTAGGGATGGAGTTAGCTTGGTGCCGAATGCCATTGGGACTTTGACTTTGGAATCTCCCATCATACCAAATTTTGCTAGGAGAGTCTTCGTGTAAGCTTCCTGATTGATAAAGATGCCTTCGGGTCCCTGTCTAATATTTAAACCAAGGAAAAAGTTAATAGGACCCATTGAGCTCATTTCAAATTTAGTCTCCATCAGCTTTCTGAATTCAGCTGTTAGGCTGGGATTCGTTGAGCCAAAGATGATATCATCGACGTAAATTTGAACGATCATAAGGTGGTTACCTTCTTTTTTGCGAAAGAAGGTTGGGTCAACCGAACCTTGTTTGAATTTGGACATCTTTAAGAATTTAGTTAGCGTTTCATACCAAGCTCTCGGAGCTTGTTTGAGTCCATACACAGCTTTATCCAGAATGTAGCAATGATTAGGATACTTTTCGTTCACGAAACCAGGAGGTTGCTCCACGTACACTGTTTCTTCGAGTTCTCCATTAAGAAATGCACACTTGACGTCCATTTGGAAAACTTCAAAGTTTTTGTGGGCAGCATAAGCAAGAAATATTCTTACAGATTCCAGCCTAGCTATAGGAGCGAAAGTCTCTTCATAATCAATCCCTTCCTCCTGACAATTCCTTTTACTACCAGACGAGCTTTGTTCCTTATAACGTTCGCTTCCCTGTCCATTTTATTCCTAAAGACCCATTTGAGACCAACAACCGAGGCATCTGGAGGAGTTGGAATGAGGCGCCAAACTTTGTTCCTTTCAAATTCGTTCAGTTCGTCTTGCATCGCTTGAACCCAATCGGAGTGATCGAGAGCAGTGTTAACTGTCTTCAGTTCAACTTTTGATACGAATGAGTTAAACATGCAAAATTCAACTTTGGAAAATAAGGATGTCTGTTTTTCCTTGAGTTGTGATCGGGTTAGAACCTTTTCAGAAACATCACCAACAACTTGAGAGATAGGATGATCTCTGGTCCATTTGGTAAGAGGAGGGTAGTTTGGATCAAAGGTTGGGTCTAGTTCAGCATTGATCATTTCTTCTGGTTCGAATTGGCTTTCATAGTCGAGTGACATATCAGCTTGCTCCCCCTCGATAGATGAGCTTTCTGGAATGCTTTGAGAAACTTGAGGATCAGAGGTTTCTTGTGGTGCTGGGCTTTCAGGCGTTGATGCACCTTCGGTTGGTGCAGCACTTTCGGTTGAAGAAGTACTTTCGGGAGCAGTTGGAGAGCTTGGCTCCCCCTCCACATGTGAGGTCGGCTGAGTTGATGATGGTTGATTCTCCCCCTCGACTGAAGCATCGTTTGATGGAGGTTCGTCAGAATTCGATTCTCCTTCGTTCATTCTCCTGGCAGCTTCTTCGACAATTTGCTTCATATGGTCTACCTTGTTGTCTGTTGCGCCTGCTTCTGAGAGAGTAGCTTTCTCTGGTTCGTCAAATAGCTCCATAAACTTTTCGAATAGATTAGCGATCGAGACTGTGACTTGGCCAGTTTGAGGAAAGATTTCCCCAACTGAGTCTTCTTTGGCCTGTAGCTTTTTGACATAGCTATCGTCGAAAGTCACGTAATAAGTTTCTTCGAATTTTCTCGAACGCTTGTTTAGAACTCTGTATGCTTTGGAAGTGAGAGAGTAGCCCAGAAAGATTCCCTCGTCGGCTTTTACATCAAACTTGTTGCGGTGTTCTTTAGAGTTAAAGATGAAACACCGTGAGCTGAACACGTGGAAAAATTTCATATTGGGCTTCCTGTTGTTGAGAATATCATAAGGAGTGAGCGTGAATCGCTTGTTGAGATATGACCTGTTCTGTGTAAAACAAGCAGCAGAAATAGCATCAGCCCAAAAATAAAGAGGTAAGGAAGCGAAACTTAGCATTGTTCGGGCAGCTTCACACAAAGATCGGTTTCGTCTTTCGACAATTCCGTTCTGTTGAGGTGTGTAGGGAGCTGAGAAGTTGTGACTTATTCCCTTTTCTGCCAGAAATTCTTCTAATTCTCTATTTTTGAATTCCAGACCATTGTCGCTCCTGATGTTGCGAACGATCTTCTTGAGCTGTACTTCAATCTGCTTGATGAATACTTTCAGTTTATGAGTCGCTTCAGATTTGAGCTTTAGAAAGAACACCCATGTAAATCGCGAAAAGTCATCAACAATAACAAGAATATACTTGCTACCACCGATGCTTTCGATAGATGATGGACCACACAAATCAATATGAAGTAATTCGAGTGGTTCAACAAGTTTCGTGTTAATTATAGATGGATGACTTTGACGACTCTGCTTCCCCATTTCGCATGCAACACACAAATGATCTCTGTCGAACTTGAGCAATAGAAGACCTCGAACATGACCTCCAGTGACAAGTTTGTTGATATCTTTAAAGTTGAGATGAGAGAGTCTTCGGTGCCACAACCAGCTTTCGTCAGATTGTGCTTTTGATAACAGGCATATAGCCGGGTTTCCTTTGATGGGTGTGAGGTTTAGAGGAAACATTTCACCCTTACGCTCTGATTTGAGAATTGCTTTCTTCGTCTTCTTCTCAATAATTTCAGAACCTTCATCGTCGAATGAGACTTTGAGACCTGTACCTCCAACAAGCTGAGATACACTGATGAGGTTGTGTTGTAGTCCTTCCACGTATGCCACCTTCCTTATAGTAAAATCACCATTAGTAATCATTCTGTATCCCTGTATGGTGCCAAAGGAGTTATTTCCAAACTTGACGTTGCCACCATTTGAAAGAGACCTGTATTCCTGTGCTCTTCTTTCCTCCCTGTCATGTGACGCGAGCAGCCACTATCGATGTACCATTCTTCGTCAAACTGCTCGTCACTTATAACCTGCAAAAATTAAGCAGATTTAGGAACCCAAAGTTTCTTGGGTCCTCGTGAGCCTTTCACAGGTACAGGAATAGTAAGAGAGATGTCAATAAGATATGTTCATTTTATTAGTGTTGTTTCATCTTTCTTTTTGATGGTAAAAACTTTGATTTTATTAGGATTAGGTGCATTCGATTTAGACTCTGGTTTGGATGAAAAAACCTTCTGTTTGCCCTTTTGTTCAACAGACGAATGAGATTTTTAAGAATAAACTGAGTGAACTTTAGAGCGAGATGGAGATGAATTGGAAGAATTAGAAGAATTAGATGAATTAGATGAGTGAGAAGGAGAGGGCTTAGATGACTTCTTGTCTGGAGTCTGTAGGTGACCCTTTTGCTTTTGATCATTGGTGGGACTGACCTTAGAGTTTTGATCTCTTTTGATTTCAGAACCGAACCTTTGGTTTCGGTTGGAATCGTTCTCTGAACTGAACCTTTGCTTTCGGTTGGAGTCATCCTCTAAACCGAACCTTTGCTTTTGGTTGGAGTTCTTTTCCGAACCGAACCTTGGCTTTCGGTTGTTGTGGCTCTCGTGCTCTTTAACAGGATTATTCTCAAACTTCAGATTCTTGTCTTGATGTGAGAAATATGCATTCTGGGATTGCCAGAATTGTTTCCTTTCAAAGAGATTCTTCCTGTATCTCTGGTTCCTTTGATGTTTCTGATTCCTCATCTGCTTCGGTTGATGATGGATATTGGCTTTCATTTTCGGTTTCTCTTTGGCTGGTTCACTTTGAACTGAGGAACTAGAGGGAATGTCTTCTTTTGCCGAACTTCCATTTTCTTGAGGAATGTCTTTCGTACCACTGGTACTTGGCACATCAAAATTATCTGGCTTGTTCAAGGGTTCTGGTATGTATCTACCTTTACTTATCCATGAGGTCCTTTCTGATAAGCCTACCGTTTCATCTGCATTAAGGAATGGAGCTGACCAGAAGAACTCATCGCAGCCATCAACATTGTCTTCGTTTACAATTGCTGTGAGTTCAGCAGTCTGATGTTCGGTTACTCCTGTGACCTTGTACACTTTATTTGGAGTGGTCCTGACCTTTTGATATACAACCGCTTTCTCTGCTAAGATTGGGGACTTTTGTTGGGACAATCGAGCGAACTCCACTGAATTTTCTGAAATTAGATTCTTGTGGTTTTCAGGTTCGCTTTTCACAAATTCTGAGCAGTCAACCGTGTCTTCTACAGAAATTTCACTCATATTGTCATCCTCATTGAGCTCAGATGCATTTTCAACATCAATTTTGTTTTCTGAGCTCAAGTTGGCGTTTAAAGAGTCAAATTTTTGTATGGTTTCGGTTCTCAGTTTAAGTCTATCATTTTCATCCAAAAGGTTTTTAAGCATGTCCTTATGGTCCTTGGATTTAATGAAAGATTCTATTTTGTCCAGTCCATACATATAGGTCGGATTGACGTCATCAGATGATATCACACTCTCATAATTATAAGCTTCAGCATCAATTTCATCCTCCTTAAACTCAAGGAAGGGAAAAATCATGCGATGACTATTTTGTCCTATTTCACAGTCCAAGTGAAGCTGAGTAATATTAGTGTAAAGACGTTTTGCAATCAAACAAAAAACATTTCGCTGTTTTAACAGCTTTAAATTGTCTCTTTGTAAATAAATGTTTTCATCTTTTATTTTAACTAATTCTGACTCCTTCAACTCGATCCACATGCGCCGCTCCTCACTCTTCGAAGAAACCCTGCTTAATTCATCAGTTAGGTTAGAATTGGTGACTCGAGTTTGAGTTAAACTACTATCTAGATGAGAAATTCGTGAATTAACACTTTTTAGTTCTTTTTCATATGAGCTTTGTGGTACTTTAAATGAAACAAAAACCGATTGTGCCTTCTTGATCAGTTCATCGAGTTCGTTAAACTGCACGCTGAGCGGTTTGGCTATAAAGCACATATCCTGCTGCTCCTTCGGTTCATTGCCTCCACCATCAGTGTTGTATCCCCTCATCTGAGATACTCTGGACACCATCAAGCACCTTCCTCCACTGCTCTCCTCTTTTCGCACACAAGCCTTTCCATGAGAAGGCTTCCTCACTTCATTGTCTTCAGAGTCGGTTGACCAAACTTCCACGCCACCGAACTCGTCATCAGCAACCGAACCCTGCACAATTAGAGCATTCATGGAAGGGTTAGCGGTAGATTTCTTCTTCCTCATCTCATCAAGCTTTTTTTGTAGCAAAGCTTCCTCATCCTTTTCCTCATCCTTTTCAGCCATCTTTTTGAGGACACAATCCTTAGCATAGTGGTTTTTCCTTCCACAGTAGTAACAGCTTACTCCAGAATCACCCTCTGCCTTCGGTTCCTTCTTAGACTCATCAACCTTCGGTTCATCTTTAACCTTTTCTGAACTATAACTCCCCTGCCAGTTTCGGTTTTTGTTGCTGGGGAATCTCTTCTTAATGAACCTCTTTGTCACAACTGTAAATTTTGAGCCATGTAATCTATGCATTCAACCTAATGGGAATCAAAAACTTCAATCAAATACAAGATACAAGTACTATAAATAGTCATCAAACAATTGGAGACCCTAGAAGTTCTTATTAAGTCTATTTTGGACTAGAACTTCCTTATTGGATCCAAATGGACCAATAAGCTTCCAATTAGACTATCATGGGCTTAGAACCCTAATTGGACTCTAAGTGGACCCATATTTACTTATTCCAACATTTTAGGTCATGAATGGAATGGATTAAGAGCCTTGATACATGAATAACCTAAAACTAGTTCAAGAAAAACATAAAAATCCTACTACACTCCTTTAGACTTAAAACACACCCTAATTAACACTAATATTGGGCTTAGGAGCAAAAAGCCCAAAAACCTTTTTTTTCCCCACCATTCTCGGCCCAAGGCCCAAATACAAGGGAGGTTGACTTTGGTTGCCACCTCACTATTATCTAATGGATTTCTAGGCATATCACATACCTCCATGCATGTATCACTTCAAAGTCACTTCCTTTCTCTCTTCTCTTCTTGTTTGGCCGAGAGCAACACCAACACACACCAAAAATATCTCAACTTTCTCTCTAGAACACACAAGAACTCTCCTTCCTCCCCTCTCCAAAAATCTCGAAATTTAGGGACTTTCCCAGAGGATTTTGCAAGTAAATCATCATCTAAGGTAAGCTTATGCATAGATCTATGGTTTAAATTCTTTTGTTATCAAAATCCTTCCCTAATCTATACAAAAATCGTGATCTTACACCCTAGAATCATCTCAAAACTCAAGATCTTCATCCAAGGGAGCCAAGGCCAAAAATCACTTCATTTCTTCCATCTTTTCTTCCAAAAACCGAGTCAACACCCCAAGGTGAGATTCATACCCCTATTTTCTGTTTTTATAAGTTTTTTGGGGGGGGGGAATACAAGTGAAAGTGTAGATCTATATGTGTTTGTATGCTTTGTATGATTTCCATGCTTATATGTATGCTTTTATGTGTTTTTATGTTGGATCTAGCCTCAAAACCCTTCTAAACCGAGATATATCTTGTGTTAAATGACTTTAACTTCAAATATATTTCTAAACACTAAGTGCTTCAAGAAAAATGGCCTAGTGGTTTAGTAATAATTTTCTTTGGGTTAAAAACACAAATTTTGGGCCTAAAATGTGAAAAATGCAAAAATAAGGGCCCAAATTGACATTTCACAGATTCTGATGGATGAAGTGTGCCAAAACAGTTTCTATAAATAAATTTCTGGAAATATACTCATTTAGGGGATCAAAAACATAAATTCCAAGCTTAATGGGCTAAAAATGAAAATTTCGGCCCAATAAGGCCCATTATGCGAATTTTTCTGTTTTGGAGGGCCAAAACTGTAACTTTCTGTAAAACAGTGGACTATAAGTGTTCCAAATCCTTTTCAAAGGTTTAAAATGCTTTTTAAATTTAAAAAGGACCAAAGTTGCAAAAATTTTCCAATTTGGGCCAAAATTGTCAAAATTGCGAAAAGATGGGCTAAAACCGAGAAAAACTGCATTTTCAGGGACTTAAACTGTTTTCTATGAAAAATATGCTGGAAAATATTAATTTCAATACTTTTTGGTGTTAAAATGTCAAGAAAAATAGTTTAAGGACCAAACCGGGAAATATTACATAAAAAGGGTTGAAAATGTAACTTTTTACAACTAATGAGGGGCTGAAAACAGAAATATTTCAAGGCTAATTCAATATGTACAACTTGATCAATTAATGACACCGCGACTATCGACGAAATACAACTCATTACAATACCAAAAGTCGTTGTTAAACGAATTGGCTCGGTCTCGAGCCAATGGAAATCTACAATTACTAACTCTTCGATACATACAAATAACGATTGGTAATACATATACATGCGAGTGTGCACAGACGTCTACGCACCATCTTTGGGCCCCACAAGTGTAAAATCTTGTTCGTTGAGCCTAGCTAGCCCAATGACCTGATCTTAAGGCCCGAAGACATTTTTTTTACGGAGTGTTGGATTTTACCGATCCGACACGACGTAAATGGACTTTCAATGGCTTGTATACTACTGGTCCCCAAGGGTCCTTTGGTATTGCTAGTAAAGTCTACATTTCATGCGAGGCGGGTCGGGGACCCCTCGTATATTTTATCCCCAACCGGCTAATGGAGTTACTGGGGTCTTAGTGACCTCTTTCTCTTCGGATGTGGGACTACACCTTGTCCGGGCGATTGGATAACGTGATTAGTACTGACGACGCCTTCGGGAATCGTTGGTATATCTATAAACTGGGCGTTTGTGTAATGCGGGTTTGTAGTAAATAATCATTGCTCGAGAACCTTCCAACGTCGCCTGGGACTGACACTACTATTTTCGTAATGGTTTCAACGCAACTCAATGGATTTCAAAAGAACTAGGGGAACATCGGGTTTCCCTAGGGTTTTTATTACATACAGATTTGAAACGCATACATTTTCAATGAACATTTTTTTTGTATAGAAAACAAACAAGCATACCTATGGATCTTCACAAACGTTTTCGAAAGCTTTTCTTTTCAGAAAATATCGGATTTTCTGGTGGTTTTTCAAGCAATATAAACATTCGATTTCAAACACTACTTATGAACTCACCAACATTTCATATGTTGACGTTTTTCAAAATACTTGTATTCTCAGGGAACCAGTGAATCAAGGGAAATCATACTCAGTGACGGTTGCAGTTTATTTTTGTATGAACCAAACAAATTAATTTTTGGGAATGTAATGTCTTAAACAATGTATGACATGTAAACACTACTGGTTGTACTATGTTGATGAATGGTGACGAATGTTGTTTTGTTTCATATATATTCAATGTTATGGTATTCAATTGAGTCACGACAGCCCCCGGACGTTTCCGCTGTCACACCCCCAAACCAGAACGGCGGAATCGTTCGGGGGCGGAGGACGTCATATTCAGTATCATAACAGTTCATAGAAAGGAAAGTACACACCACCATAATATAAATATGTTTGAAAAGTTTACATGATTGCAGGTGTTACATGTTTGCAAAAGAAATCAAATATAAAATGGCGATCCAAAATATGTTACTAACGCCAGTGCGTTAGTCTTCAGAAGTAGTTGCTACTTGGCTAGCGGTTTCCTGTGAATACAAGTTATTTCAAAGAAAAAGTGTCAACATTTAAGTTGGTGAGTTCATAAGTAGTGTTTTGAGAAGATGTATGCCATTCGAAAGTGTTTGCATGTTTTCCAGAAAAACCCTTATTTTCTTATAAAAGTATGCAATGCATATGAATGTTCGTGATGTAAATTGCAACTAATTGTACCGAGAAAATCCCTTATTTTCCTATTAGTTGTTTGGTTTGTATACAGGAAAAACCCTTATTTCCCTGACATAACTGGCAGTCTCTAAGACCGAAAATCGCAAGCAAGCGACGTGCTTGTAAGTTGTGTCATAGTTTTACATAGTAAAGCTATACGAAGATCGCACTTATTAGATGAAGAATAGTTTTAATGACTACTCGTTCATAAAAGCATAATACCATAATAATTGTATATCCGATGAGTTTTATAACCATACTAAACATAATATGCCTGTAGCGACGTTCTTCAGGCGTCGTAGCGTTATGACAACTGTCACCCCAAAAGACGGACTGTAGCTAACAGTCAGGGCGCAGGATCATGACTTCCCGTATAGATCTATACACATTTGACACGTTCTCCGAACGGGAGACTCTGGTTATAGACAGGACTTGCAGCATTATTTTCTAATAAAGAAAGTAACGTTTGAAGATATACACGACTCATGGATTCTCAACTAAGTCTGTATTAAAGTAGTAGTTTGTATGCAAAGTTTAACCTCTATCACAATGTTTGACAAAGCATAAATCATAAGTTCTTTGAATGCATAAAATGACTTAGTAAAGAATGTTACCCTTGATATGATGTATTTGTATGTAAACGTATAAATAAAACATATTTCTATTTATAAACATATTATATCCCAAGAGGGTAAAGCTGTATTGTGAGGGGTTTTGCATCATAATAACTTCATAAGATAGTTAAAACAACAGTATGAAAAGTATATGAAAAGGTTAATGTTTCACACGATTTTTGTCATGTGTATACTTGTATTCCTCCCCAAAAAGAGTATAAAACATTTAAAATGTATTTAAAGAGTGTTCGAAGGGGATATGAACTCACCTGATAGTTTGAAGATTGTGAGGTGGAAAACCGAGCAGAGTTTCGTCTCGGGAAACTGATTTTTCTTGGGATTCTCGGGAATCTCGGGAGTGAAATCGGCCTTCGGGACTTGAGCCAAAAAGACCAGAGCTTCGGGTTTGAACGGACACGGAAAACGAGGAAATGCTGAGAGAGAGAGAAGAGAAATGAACCCTTTCTTTGGAAACCCTCGCATTCTATTTATAGGAAGGCAAGTCTGCCTCGGTACGCGGGGCGTACGCTCGTACGCGTACGTCATGCATGACCGAAGCCTCGACCGCCTCGGTTCGGATGGGACGGGTTCTTGGGTTATCGGGTCGGATGGGACGGGTTGCTGGGGAGGTGGGTCGGATGGGACGCCGGGTCGGATGGGACGTCGGGTCGGACGGGTCGGACGGGTCGGACGGGTCGGCTTCCTCGGATATGGCGATGTGGACGATCCGAGGCCAATCCTCTCGGTTACGCGGGGCGTACAGGAGTACGCAGCGCGTACTTCAGAGAAGGACGCTGACTCCTCTTCGGATAATATCCGAATTTTGAATTAAATAAATAATTAATTTATTTAATAAACTTCAAAAATCCATATCTTCTTCATACGAACTCCGTTTTCGATGGTCTTTATATCCACGCGTAGGTGAGACTACGATCTACAACTTTCGTTTAGACTCCGTTGGCAAATTCCAAAATTATTTTTATTATTTATTTTATAACTAATCGTTTTTAAGGAATTTCTTTGAAAAATCATAACTTCCTCATGCGAAGTCAGATTCGGACGTTCTTTTTGTGTACGCTCACGGTTTAATGTTATCTATGACTTTCATTTAGATACCTAAGGCTAAATGTTATCGTATTGAAACTTTGCGTTTTTCGTTTGATCGGTGTTGTCGGTTTTGACAGAAATCTTCGAATGGTCATAGCTTCTTCGCCATAACTCAGATTTTAGTGTTCTTTATTTATTTGGAACTTTTAAGAAGATATCTACTACATAGCGTACTCCAAATCAGAGCTTTTGAACAATTCATTTATCGATGCTATTCCCATTACATTCAAAAGGGGTTACAAGACTCGGTTTATAATGCCCGGGATAACGGGTTGTTACATCATCCCCCCGTTAAACGGAATTTCGTCCCGAAATTTAATACAAGGTAAGAGTCTTAGGGGCTGAGGAAGAGATGCGGATACTTCTGTAGCATTTGGTCTTCCCGTTCCCATGTGAATTCGGGTCCTCTCTTAGCATTCCATCGAACTTTTACTATTGGAATGCGACTCTGTTTGGTTCTTTTAACTTCCCTATCCATGATCTCGACGGGTTCTTCCACAAAGTTGAGATTTTCGTTTAACGCGATTTCATCGAGTGGAATTACAAGTGTTTCGTCGGACAAACACTTTTTCAGGTTCGACACGTGGAATACTGGATGCACTTTGTTAAGCTCGATTGGAAGTTGGAGTTTGTAGGCCACTGGACCAACTCTCGAAATGATTTCGTAGGGTCCAATGTACCTGGGATTTAGCTTTCCACGCTTCCCAAAGCGTATCACGCCTTTCCAGGGTGAGACCTTCAGTAGCACACGGTCGCCAACCTGGAATTCCAAGGGTTTACGTCTCCTGTCGGCATAGCTCTTTTGCCTATCCCTTGAGGACTTCAGTCGTTCTCGTATTTGCACGATCTTTTCGGTAGTCTCTCTGATGATCTCTGGGCCAGTAAGGGTGCTCTTAGTGACTAGACCTTTTGCCAATTGGGTGTCGCCCACTTCCGTCCAGCAAAGGGGTGATCTGCACTTACGGCCGTAAAGGGCTTCGAACGGAGCGGTCTTGATACTAGTATGATAACTATTGTTATAAGAGAACTCGACCAAAGGCAAGTGAATATCCCATGCCTTGCCAAAGTCGATTACACATGCTCGCAACATGTCTTCCAAGGTTTGGATCGTCCTCTTACTTTGTCCGTCAGTTTGAGGGTGGTATGCTGTACTCATGTCCAACCTCGTTCCCATGGATTTTTGTAGTGATTGCCAAAATCTGGAAGTGAACCTGCTGTCTCTATCTGAGATGATGGACATTGGTACCCCATGAAGTCGTACGATCTCCCGGATGTAGGTTCTTGATAGTTTTTCCATCCTATCGGTTTCCTTGATAGGTAAGAAATGGGCTGACTTGGTTAATCTGTCGACGATTACCCAAATAGTATCTTGGCCACTCTGAGTTTTGGGCAGTTTGGTTATGAAGTCCATGGAAATCTGCTCCCATTTCCACTCAGGTATTTCAGGTTGTTGGAGTAGGCCTGAGGGTTTTTGGTGTTCTATGTTTATTTTGGCGCAAGTTAAACACTTGCCCACGTACGTAGCGATCTCCGCTTTCATGTTTGGCCACCAGTAGAGTTGCTTGAGATCTAGATACATCTTGTCTGACCCTGGGTGTACGGAGTATGGGGTCCTGTGTGCCTCGCTCATAACTACCTCTCTGAATCCCCCAAGCTTTGGTGTCCAGATCCGGTTCATGAGGTAGCGTGCTCCGTCACTCTTGATTTCTAAGTTCTTGTCCATTCCCCTAAGGGCCTCACCTGCCACGTTTTCGGGTTTCAAGGCCTCTAATTGAGCTTCCTTGACTTGCGTTGATAGGTGCGAATGGATCGACATAGCTAATGACTTCACTCTCCGGCCTGAGTACTCCTTTCGACTAAGGGCATCGGCTACGACGTTTGCCTTTCCCGGATGATAGCGAATATCGCATTCGTAATCACTGAGTAGCTCGACCCATCGCCGTTGTCTCATGTTGAGCTCCTTCTGATCGAAAATGTGTTGTAAGCTCTTGTGGTCGGTAAAGATAGTGCTCTTCGTTCCATACAAGTAATGTCTCCAGATCTTCAGGGCAAACACTACTGCTCCTAGCTCAAGATCGTGGGTCGTGTAGTTAACCTCATGTGTTTTCAACTGTCTCGAGGCGTAGGCGATGACCTTACCTCGCTGCATCAGAACACATCCGAGTCCTTGGTTTGATGCATCGCAATAAACTACGAAGTCTTCTATTCCTTCGGGAAGGGATAGTATTGGTGCGGTGCACAAGGCTCGTTTGAGCGTTTGGAACGCTCTTTCTTGTTTCTCTTCCCAGTCAAAGGCCACACCTTTCTGGGTTAGGGTTGTAAGAGGCTTCGCTATTCGTGAGAAGTTCTGAATGAACCTGCGGTAGTAGCCAGCGAGACCTAGAAATTGGCGAATTTCTGTAGGAGTCTTCGGTGCTGACCAGTTCTCAATGGCCTTAATTTTGGATGGGTCCACGTGGATTCCCTCTTTGCTTACCACGTGTCCTAAGAATTCGACTCTTCGGATCCAAAATTCACATTTCGAGAACTTCGCGTAAAGTTTCTCTTTTCGTAATATCCCTAGAACTTGTCGCAGATGATCGCCATGCTCTTTCTTACTTCGGGAGTAGATCAGGATGTCGTCAATGAAAACGATGACGAACTGATCCAAGTAAGGTCGGCATACTCTATTCATCAGATCCATGAAGACTGCGGGCGCATTGGTCAATCCGAATGGCATCACCACGAACTCGTAATGTCCGTAACGAGTTCGGAAGGCGGTCTTCGGCACATCCTCCTCTAGCACTCGTAACTGGTGATACCCGGACCTCAGATCAATCTTAGAAAAATAGTTCGCCCCTTGCAGTTGGTCGAATAGATCATCTATGCGCGGTAGAGGATAACGATTCTTGACCGTCAGTTTGTTGAGTTCTCTGTAGTCGATGCACATTCTGAACGATCCATCTTTCTTTTTCACAAACAACACGGGTGCTCCCCATGGTGAGAAGCTCGGTCTGATGAATCCTTTTCCCAGTAGTTCATTCAGTTGACTGGATAGCTCCTGCATCTCTGCCGGGGCTAATCGATAGGGTGCTTTGGCTACTGGGGTAGCTCCGGGAATCAGATCGATTCTGAATTCGACTTGTCTTACGGGTGGTATCCCTGGAAGGTCCTCGGGAAATACATCGGGAAAATCGCATACGTCGGGCACATCCTTGATGTCCCGGACTTCGCGTTTCACGTCTACAACATGTGCAAGAAATGCGTGACACTCCTTTCGTAAGTGCTTCTGAGCTTGGATACTTGAGATGATTCTAAGAGTGGTACTAGGTTTGTCGCCCAAGACAAGGAAGGTTTCGCCGGTTGGCAGATTAAGGCGAACGGCCTTATCGTAACATAGAATGTCCGCACGATGTGAACTCAGCCAATCCATGCCAATGATGACATCGAAACTCTTAATCGAGACTGGCATGAGGTTGATTTGAAAGGGATTATCGTTTAGAGTTAGGGTGCAGTTTAAGTATATCTCTTTAGTGCCTTCAGTTTTCCCGTTGGCCATTTCTACTATGAACGGTTCGCTTAATGATTGTGGTATTGGTTTTAGCATGCTTTTAAAGTCGTGACTCACAAAACTCCTTTCTGCTCCACTATCAAACAAAATGCATGCATACGAGTTATCGAGAAGAAACGTACCCGTGACAACAGTAGGGTCCGCAATGGCTTCATCTTGTCCCATTGCGAAAACTCGGCCTCTTCCGCCGGTATTCCTGTTGTTTGCCTTCGGGCAGTCCTTGCGGTAGTGCCCTGTGCTCCCGCACTCAAAGCAAGCGCGGCTTACTCCGGTATTAGCAGTGGGGGCGGATTGTTGGGTTGGCTCCTTGCAATAGCGGGCTGTATGACCCTTCTTATTGCACCTGGTGCATTGAAGGCCATGACAGAGACCATGATGGTGGAAGTTGCACTGGTTACATTTCGGTAGCTTTCCATTGTATGAACTTGTGGGTGGCAGAGTTGGTAGGTACAGTAATAGCGTGGGTCGCTATCACTTGTTGTTTCTTGGGGTTCTCCTGGAGGATTTGTCCCCTCCTCTTGTTCCAAGGTCTACTCTGTCCCTGAGCCTCCCTAGGTGGATTTGCGGCTGTTGTGATGGTACTCTGTCTCGCTCCGTGATCGATGAGTCGTTGCGCCAGGCGTTTAGCGCTGTTGTAGGTGATAGGGTTGGAGGCTAGGACATGCCCTTGAATCTGGGGTGACAACCCCCAAATGTACCTTTCGACCTTCTTTGATTCTGGGTTGACCATGGTAGGGCACAAAGCAGCGAGATCGTTGAACCTAGCGGTGTAAGCGACTAGGTCAGACCCGACCATTTTCAAATTCCAGAGTTCCTGCTCAAGATTTTGCACTTCACCCCTTGGGCAGTATTCTTCCAGTAGTAGTACCTTCAGTTCTTCCCAACTCATGGCGTTAGCGACAGTGAGCGTCACTGAGTTCACATGGCTTTTCCACCAAGTGAGGGCTCGATCTATGAAGGTGCAAGCAGCGAACTTAACCTTGCTTGTTTCTTGGCATGAGCAGATCTCGAAGACCGTTTCGGTCTTTTCGAACCATTGCATTAGTGCAATGACTCCTCCTGTTCCATTAAAAGTTTTTGGTTTAGCGTTAGAGAACTCCTTGTAGGTACATTCTCTTCCTTGGCCATGACCAGTGCCATGATTTGGATGATTCGTGCTGCTTCCCGCCCCTCCATTCCCTTGGGAGTTTATTTGCGAGAGGGCTGCGGTTACCGCTGCTGTGATAGCAGCCTGAACCATGGCCGGATCATAAGCTGGTGGTGGAGGTGGTGGTGGTGCCGTGCCCGGCCTGGGCCTTAAGTTTGGACGAGGAGGCATCTTGCTGCCAAAAGAAAAATATGGAAGAAAATTATAAGTTTTGGCAGTTCAAAGTTGAATGATATTGAGTTAACTGCCTTAAATAGATTAAGAATTTGGTTTGATCAACAATGGGTTTTGAGCTTGATTTATTAATAACGTTTGAATGGATGCACTTATGAGTTGAACGGAATACACATATTTAAAATCAGAGAAGGGGGGTATGCCCCATATATATAAAACATATAGTCGTGTTACATCCGAGTTTAGACAAAACTTTTTGACCTTTCTAAAGGTCTCCGATTACAGAAAGTTTTAACGAAAAGGAAATTCTTATCCGAAGTCCTAATTTATAACAAAATTTGAAATCCTGGCAGGCACTACTTGCGACGTAGGTTGCGCTTGGAGCTTGACTCCGCATCTGATTGCTTCGATTCCATTAGGCGTCGATCAAAAGCGGCTTGTTGCTCCCTTAACTCGGCTAGGGCTGCAATTATATGTGCCTGAAATGCCTCAGACTGGAGTTGGACAATATCTTGTATCTTGTCCAGTCTACGGATATCGGAAGTGTGAACCTGCACTTCCACGTTGATATCCCAGAGTCGGCTTGCTTGTACTCCGGACTGATAGGACTGATTGGCTAACTTACCAACCATTACCGGGAGTGCTCGATCAGCCGAACTGCCACCGCGGACATCGTAGAAGTCCCGACACATGCCGTAGGGAGGGCGTATGCCTTGTTGTTGGCTCCAATGATGTAGGTGACTTCCCCAGACGGGAGTGGGTCCTTGGAAGTTCCTCACATGGACAGGAGGTTGAATGGGTGGTGGATCGATCACTTCAGGTTCTGAGTCAGTACCGGAGTCATCACCCAATTCTATGGGTTCCTCATCCTCTTCTGGATCATCTTCGATCCATCCTCCGTTGCCTTGGTTGGGAAAGTAGGGGTCATTGGGGTGGTGAAATCCAGCCATTTGACTGTACGAGAAATAGGGTCATAAGAATTGAATAAAGTCGGAACATGCAAAACATGTAAGTTAGTTTAAATAGCAATTACTCCTATAGCATTTAAATTATTGTGTTTGATTCTAATAACGGTTTGGTAAGTTTTTTAAAATTTGTTGTCCACTGCAGACACCCCTCGGCACACGTTAGTCGGCTCTCGGACAAATATAGTTGATCAGGCTATATCCTTCCCAGTTCCGATTACGTGTCCCAAGGCATACCTGCACTGCACAACTGATATATAATACTTCAACGTTGTTTTAATTATGATACTGACCATGTTGTTGATGTGCAATGAATGCATGCCTACTTTACAAAAACTAAATAAAAATTTTATTTTTATTTTTTTTTTTTTTTTAAAAGTACGAATCTTACTCAGAGTGTTTTTACCCAGTTGAGTTTATAGTTGTATAACAAAAAGAAATGGTTTTGATATACTTAATTCCCTATAAACGAAGCTCTGATACCAATCTGTCACACCCCCAAACCAGAACGGCGGAATCGTTCGGGGGCGGAGGACGTCATATTCAGTATCATAACAGTTCATAGAAAGGAAAGTACACACCACCATAATATAAATATGTTTGAAAAGTTTACATGATTGCAGGTGTTACATGTTTGCAAAAGAAATCAAATATAAAATGGCGATCCAAAATATGTTACTAACGCCAGTGCGTTAGTCTTCAGAAGTAGTTGCTACTTGGCTAGCGGTTTCCTGTGAATACAAGTTATTTCAAAGAAAAAGTGTCAACATTTAAGTTGGTGAGTTCATAAGTAGTGTTTTGAGAAGATGTATGCCATTCGAAAGTGTTTGCATGTTTTCCAGAAAAACCCTTATTTTCTTATAAAAGTATGCAATGCATATGAATGTTCGTGATGTAAATTGCAACTAATTGTACCGAGAAAATCCCTTATTTTCCTATTAGTTGTTTGGTTTGTATACAGGAAAAACCCTTATTTCCCTGACATAACTGGCAGTCTCTAAGACCGAAAATCGCAAGCAAGCGACGTGCTTGTAAGTTGTGTCATAGTTTTACATAGTAAAGCTATACGAAGATCGCACTTATTAGATGAAGAATAGTTTTAATGACTACTCGTTCATAAAAGCATAATACCATAATAATTGTATATCCGATGAGTTTTATAACCATACTAAACATAATATGCCTGTAGCGACGTTCTTCAGGCGTCGTAGCGTTATGACAACTGTCACCCCAAAAGACGGACTGTAGCTAACAGTCAGGGCGCGGGATCATGACTTCCCGTATAGATCTATACACATTTGACACGTTCTCCGAACGGGAGACTCTGGTTATAGACAGGACTTGCAGCATTATTTTCTAATAAAGAAAGTAATGTTTGAAGATATACACGACTCATGGATTCTCAACTAAGTCTGTATTAAAGTAGTAGTTTGTATGCAAAGTTTAACCTCTATCACAATGTTTGACAAAGCATAAATCATAAGTTCTTTGAATGCATAAAATGACTTAGTAAAGAATGTTACCCTTGATATGATGTATTTGTATGTAAACGTATAAATAAAACATATTTCTATTTATAAACATATTATATCCCAAGAGGGTAAAGCTGTATTGTGAGGGGTTTTGCATCATAATAACTTCATAAGATAGTTAAAACAACAGTATGAAAAGTATATGAAAAGGTTAATGTTTCACACGATTTTTGTCATGTGTATACTTGTATTCCTCCCCAAAAAGAGTATAAAACATTTAAAATGTATTTAAAGAGTGTTCGAAGGGGATATGAACTCACCTGATAGTTTGAAGATTGTGAGGTGGAAAACCGAGCAGAGTTTCGTCTCGGGAAACTGATTTTTCTTGGGATTCTCGGGAATCTCGGGAGTGAAATCGGCCTTCGGGACTTGAGCCAAAAAGACCAGAGCTTCGGGTTTGAACGGACACGGAAAACGAGGAAATGCTGAGAGAGAGAGAAGAGAAATGAACCCTTTCTTTGGAAACCCTCGCATTCTATTTATAGGAAGGCAAGTCTGCCTCGGTACGCGGGGCGTACGCTCGTACGCGCTGCGTACGCGTACGTCATGCATGACCGAAGCCTCGACCGCCTCGGTTCGGATGGGACGGGTTCTTGGGTTATCGGGTCGGATGGGACGGGTTGCTGGGGAGGTGGGTCGGATGGGACGCCGGGTCGGATGGGACGTCGGGTCGGACGGGTCGGATGGGTCGGACGGGTCGGCTTCCTCGGATATGGCGACGTGGACGATCCGAGGCCAATCCTCTCGGTTACGCGGGGCGTACAGGAGTACGCAGCGCGTACTTCGGAGAAGGACGCTGACTCCTCTTCGGATAATATCCGAATTTTGAATTAAATAAATAATTAATTTATTTAATAAACTTCAAAAATCCATATCTTCTTCATACGAACTCCGTTTTCGATGGTCTTTATATCCACGCGTAGGTGAGACTACGATCTACAACTTTCGTTTAGACTCCGTTGGCAAATTCCAAAATTATTTTTATTATTTATTTTATAACTAATCGTTTTTAAGGAATTTCTTTGAAAAATCATAACTTCCTCATGCGAAGTCAGATTCGGACGTTCTTTTTGTGTACGCTCACGGTTTAATGTTATCTATGACTTTCATTTAGATACCTAAGGCTAAATGTTATCGTATTGAAACTTTGCGTTTTTCGTTTGATCGGTGTTGTCGGTTTTGACAGAAATCTTCGAATGGTCATAGCTTCTTCGCCATAACTCAGATTTTAGTGTTCTTTATTTATTTGGAACTTTTAAGAAGATATCTACTACATAGCGTACTCCAAATCAGAGCTTTTGAACAATTCATTTATCGATGCTATTCCCATTACATTCAAAAGGGGTTACAAGACTCGGTTTATAATGCCCGGGATAACGGGTTGTTACATCCGCCGTCTGGTTCGGGGGTGTGACAGGTTGGTATCAGAGCTTTGTTTATAGTGAACTAGCATGTCGAGCCATACATTGATATGCAACTATAAACTAAAAAGAGGGACTAACATAACTCTGAACAGAACAAGTAAATAAAACACACTTGCTTGCATTAGGAGTAAGGACCTAACACCGAATCAAACACCATAATGCTGGTATCCCGGTTAATTCGGGACTGTTCTTAGTGATACCAAGGGGTGAATGTAGCCTGATCAACTACATTCTCTCCAAGGTAAAGCTAACACATGTCTTGATGAGATCGGAATAGCCAGGGAACCTAAAAATTTTACCCCCTATCACTCAAAAAGAGAATATTTGCTTAGTCAGTGTAATAGTCATAGTACCCTAGGAATAATGTAGCATAATTCCGTACTCGCGCAGACAGCATGGCTGGTTTTCATCACCCGGGAGACCCCTACTTCCCTAATCAGGGAAACAACGGGTGGCTAGAGGAGGAAGAGGAGCCTGAGGAAGAGCCTGAAGAAGAACCTGAGGAGGACCCTGAAGAGGAATCAGAGGGGGAACCGGAGGCGGAAGTCGAGGGCGAGCCTGTCGAACCCGAAGAAGACGAAGAACCTTTCGGAGAGGAGCTTGATGACAGCGAAGGGGGTGATTCGGACGCAGAGTCCGAGGTCATCGATCCCCCTTACCCGATCAGGGTGCCTGCATATCGTGTAGGACCCACTGGACCTACCCCTCCTTGGGGCATTGATCTGTGGAGATGGAGCAGACATCAGGGACAGCGACCCCCGTTTGGCATGTCACGTGAGTTCTTTGACTTGAGGGACGGAGGACCGGCCGACCGAGCCCTACCAGTCATGGTGAGACGGTTACGGGACACCGGCGACCTTGCTCAGGACACCGCTGATCAAGTACGCCAGTTGTGGACTAGAGTCGAGCGTGCGGAGCAGGAGACGCGTGACGTCCTCCGGGAGTTTCACATGAGGCAGGTAAGGTGGGAATCTCGACTTCAGGATGCAGAACGCCTAGTGGCTCGTCTTCAGGGAGCATCCACATCTTCGGCACCACCTCCTGACGCAGCTCATCGCGGTTAGGGATAGACCTATCGTAGTAGGATATTAGTAACTATGTTATGTACTCCGGCTCTATGTTTAAGTGACTACACTACTCATGGAGTCGTTATGCTGTCGGATTAGTGTTACTTATGTATGCTTCTACGAGCAAATTTTCTTGTACTAGACACGGATAATATTAATAAACTTTTGTGTGTTTTGCCATGATATTCTCAGTTGTTATGTGTTGAGGTGTTATGATTGTATGCTTGATGATAGTAATGCTTAGGTTCGTACCCTACACCTAGTTAGTAGGATCATAACCTCACCGAAACCACGTACACTCAACATCTTTCCGTTTCATGACAGAAAGATGCCTCGCCCAGCTACTCGCGGAAATCCCGAACCAACCCCGCCGGAAGTTGACTCCACTGCTTTCCAGGCAGCCGTGTCTGCTGCGGTCACGGCAGCTATGGCACAACTCCACCGAGGAAACAACGGAGGAGGCAATGGTCAAGGCTCCGGGAGTTCGAACAACGGGACGAACCAAGGGCTCACTAAAACGTGCACCTACAAGGATTTTGCGAACGCTAAACCCCGAACTTTCAACGGTACCGGAGGAGTAATCGCCCTAAAGCGATGGATCGAGAAGGTAGAGTCGGTATTCGAGATATGCGAGTGCCCCGAGCAGATGAAAGTGAAGTTCGCGGCCTGCACTTTTGTGGACCAAGCGCTCACTTGGTGGAATGGTCATGTGGAAGCTATGACACTCCCTGTCGCCAACTCTATTCCCTGGGCAGAGATGAAAGAGATGTTGACGGCTGAGTACTGCCCCCGGGGCGAAATACAGAAGATGGAGCAGGAACTATGGAATCTCACGGTGCAGAATGGGAACATCGATGCTTACATATCGAGATTCAGCGAACTATCCCTGTTGTGCCCAGGTATGATCACATCAGAGGGGAAGAAGATTGAACGATTCATTTGGGGACTGACATCCCCCATTCAGGGGAATGTGATAGCTGCGAACCCTGAAACTTTTGACAGTGCGAAGAGATTGGCAAAGAGGCTGTATGATCATAACCACAAAAAGGGCGAGAAACCGGTAGAGACTGAGAAGAAGAAGGAGAGCGATGGTAAGAAAGGATGGAACAACAAGAGGAAGGGGCGTCAAGGTTCCGAAACCTCTAAAAAGCAACAAACGGTGGCAGTTCACGCTGTCACTGCGCCGGTACCAGTCACATCACATGCTCCAGCCTCAGCTACTTCAAATACTTCAAGACCCTATTCCGGCACTCATCCCAAATGCAACAAGTGCGGTTTCCATCACCAAGGAGAATGTAGGGAGTTCCATTGCACCAGTTGCAATCGAAGGGGACACACTGCAAAGTTCTGCAGGACTTATCCTTCTTAGAACCAGAGTCAGGGAAACAACCAGAATAACAACAACAACCACCGCAATACCAAAAACACCAATGCCGGCGGCAACAACACAGGGCCTAGCCACACCTGTTTCGGGTGTGGAAGGACGGGACATTTCCGTCGAGACTGCCCTAACAACAACAACAACTCAGGAAACAGAGGAGCAGGAAGAATGCTGACTATGGGTCAGAGTGATGCAGTTCAGGACCCCGCAATTGTGACCGGTACGTTCCTCCTAAACCACACTTATGCATGCATCTTATTTGATACCGGAGCGGAGCGAAGTTTCGTAAGCGAGAAGTTTAAACATCTATTAAAACAACAACCCCAAAAACTAAATGAAACCTATACGGTGGAAATGGCCAATGGGAAGACCGAATCCACTAGGGAAATCTACACTGGATGTACCCTAACCCTTAACCAGCACGTCTTTCGAATAGATCTGATGCCAGTGTCAATTAGGAGTTTCGATGTGATTATCGGCATGGATTGGTTAAGCCCCCACCATGCTGAGATTATGTGCCACGAGAAGGCCGTTCGCCTTCGTCTCCCGAATCACGAAACCCTAGTAATTTACGGAGACAAACCTAGCACGAATCTTCGTCTTATCTCGTGCATCAAAGCACAAAAACATCTGCGAAAGAACAACTTAGCGTTCTTGGCCCACATAGTGGACAAGACAAAAGAAGAAACTAACATCCAAGACATTCCGGTAGCGTGTGAATTTCCGGACGTGTTTCCCGAAGATCTTCCAGGAGTACCCCCAGAGAGACAGGTTGAATTCCGAATCGACCTCGTTCCAGGAGCAACTCCCCTCGCTAAATCACCATATCGACTGGCTCCTGCTGAAATGCAGGAATTGTCCAGCCAACTCAGTGAGCTTCTGAACAAGGGATTTATCTGACCTAGCTACTCGCCATGGGGAGCTCCGGTGCTCTTTGTCAAAAAGAAGGACGGATCTTTCAGAATGTGCATCGATTACAGAGAGTTGAATAAACTCACTGTTAAAAACCGCTACCCACTCCCACGAATCGATGATCTATTCGACCAGCTCCAAGGAGCTAGCTATTTTTCTAAAATAGATCTACGGTCCGGATACCATCAACTCAAGGTCCGAGAAGAAGATATTCCTAAAACCGCTTTTCGAACCCGCTATGGACATTATGAATTCGTCGTAATGCCCTTCGGTCTAACAAATGCACCCGCCGCATTTATGGACCTAATGAACCGAATCTGTCGACCGTTCTTGGACAACTTCGTCATTGTGTTTATCGATGACATCCTCGTCTATTCTCGAAGCGAAGAGGAGCATGGCCAACATCTCCGACAAGTCCTAGAGACGCTGCGATCGGAAAGGCTTTACGCCAAACTCTCTAAGTGTGAGTTTTGGCTACGGAGCGTGAATTTTCTCGGTCACGTAGTTAGCCAAGATGGAATTCATGTGGATCCCTCTAAGGTCAAAGCTGTGGAAGGATGGGCAACTCCGACTACGCCCACGGAAATTCGTCAGTTCTTAGGCCTGGCAGGCTACTATAGGAGATTCATCCAAAACTTCTCAAAAATCGCCAAGCCACTTACCTTGCTTACGCAAAACAGTGTGCCATTCAAGTGGACAGACCGACAAGAGATTGCGTTTCGAACCTTGAAGCAAGCTCTTTGCAGCGCTCCTGTACTATCTCTACCTGAAGGAACGGAAGATTTTGTAGTTTACTGTGACGCGTCAAATCAGGGCTTAGGTTGCGTTCTCATGCAACATGGAAGAGTAATAGCATATGCGTCCCGCCAACTAAAGACGCACGAAGTAAATTACACAACCCATGACCTAGAACTGGGAGCTGTGGTCTTCGCCCTAAAACTTTGGAGGCACTACCTGTACGGTACAAAGTGCACCATCTTTACGGACCACAAGAGCCTCCAGCACATCTTGAATCAGAAGGAGCTGAACATGAGACAACGAAGATGGGTGGAATTGTTAAACGACTACGAATGCGAGATCAAGTACCATCCAGGCAAGGCCAACGTGGTGGCTGACGCATTAAGTCGGAAGGAATACACAAATCGCCGTACGAAAACGCACTCGATAACCATTCAGTCTCATCTGACCACTCAAATTGCATCAGTCCAGGCAGAGGCTATGAAAGCGGAAAATAGAACTAGCGAGGCATTGCGCGGAATGGAGAAGAACCTGGAAGTCAAAGGGAATGGGGTATACTACTTCATGAACCGTATTTGGGTTCCAAAAATCGGAGGATTTAGGGAGATCGTTATGAAGGAAGCCCACAAGACGCGATACTCCATTCATCCTGGTTCGGACAAGATGTATTTGGACATTAAGCAGCACTATTGGTGGCCTAACATGAAGGCGGAAATCGCAACTTATGTTAGTAAGTGCCTTACGTGTGCCAAAGTAAAAGTGGAATACCAGAAACCTTCCGGATTGTTACAACAACCGGCAATCCCTGAGTGGAAATGGGAGGGGATTTCTATGGACTTCGTGACCAAGCTGCCCAAGACGTCGGACGGATTGGACACCATATGGGTAATAATCGACCGACTGACGAAATCTGCCCATTTCCTGCCCATCAAAGAGTCCTACAAGATGGAGAGGCTGACGCGTTTGTACCTACGAGAGATTGTAAGACTTCATGGGGTGCCAAAATCCATCATCTCGGATAGGGACAGTAGGTTCACGTCACGCTTTTGGCAGTCGCTCCACAAGGCAATGGGAACTCATCTTGATATGAGCACCGCGTATCACCCACAAACGGACGGTCAAAGCGAACGAACCATTCAGACGCTTGAAGACATGCTTCGTGCATGTGTGATAGACTTCGGAAAGTCTTGGGATAACCACCTGCCGTTGATCGAGTTTTCATATAACAATAGTTATCATTCGAGCATTAAGGTGGCCCCTTTCGAAGCACTGTACGGGCGTAAATGTAGATCACCGTTATGTTGGGCTGAAGTAGGTGACACCCAGCTAGCAAGAGCACATACGTCGGATAGGGCAATGACAGGACCGGAAATCATTCGCGAGACCACAGAAAAGATTGTCCAGATCAAAGCTCGATTACAGGCATCGCGTGACCGGCAAAAGAGCTACGCTGATAAACGGCGAAAGCCCTTAGAGTTCCAGGTCGATAATCGAGTATTGTTGAAGGTCTCACCCTGGAAAGGGGTTATACGTTTCGGAAAACGAGGAAAGCTAAACCCACGGTACATTGGACCCTTCGAAATCGTCGCCCGAGTAGGTCCGGTAGCCTACAGACTACAACTACCCCCGGAGCTAAACGGTGTGCACCCCGTGTTTCATGTTTCTAACCTGAAAAAGTGCCTATCAGATGAAACCCTTGTCATTCCTCTTGACGAAATCGAAATCAATGAGAATCTCCTGTTCGTCGAAGAGCCAATCGAAATCATGGACAGGGAGGTGAAGCGTACTAAGCAGAGTCGCATCCCGATCGTGAAGGTACGGTGGAACGCAAAGCGTGGGCCAGAATTCACGTGGGAACGCGAAGATCAAATGAAGCAAAAGTACCCTCACCTATTCTAGTTTTCTCAAATCTAGCTTTCAAACAGAATTTCGGGACAAAATTCCCTCTAACGGGGGGATGATGTCACAACTGTAAATTTTGAGCCATGTAATCTATGCATTCAACCTAATGGGAATCAAAAACTTCAATCAAATACAAGATACAAGTACTATAAATAGTCATCAAACAATTGGAGACCCTAGAAGTTCTTATTAAGTCTATTTTGGACTAGAACTTCCTTATTGGATCCAAATGGACCAATAAGCTTCCAATTAGACTATCATGGGCTTAGAACCCTAATTGGACTCTAAGTGGACCCATATTTACTTATTCCAACATTTTAGGTCATGAATGGAATGGATTAAGAGCCTTGATACATGAATAACCTAAAACTAGTTCAATAAAAACATAAAAATCCTACTACACTCCTTTAGACTTAAAACACACCCTAATTAACACTAATATTGGGCTTAGGAGCAAAAAGCCCAAAAACCATTTTTTCCCCACCATTCTCGGCCCAAGGCCCAAATACAAGGGAGGTTGACTTTGGTTGCCACCTCACTATTATCTAATGGATTTCTAGGCATATCACATACCTCCATGCATGTATCACTTCAAAGTCACTTCCTTTCTCTCTTCTCTTCTTGTTTGGCCGAGAGCAACACCAACACACACCAAAAATATCTCAACTTTCTCTCTAGAACACACAAGAACTCTCCTTCCTCCCCTCTCCAAAAATCTCGAAATTTAGGGACTTTCCAAGAGGATTTTGCAAGTAAATCATCATCTAAGGTAAGCTTATGCATAGATCTATGGTTTAAATTCTTTTGTTATCAAAATCCTTCCCTAATCTATACAAAAATCGTGATCTTACACCCTAGAATCATCTGAAAACTCAAGATCTTCATCCAAGGGAGCCAAGGCCAAAAATCACTTCATTTCTTCCATCTTTTCTTCCAAAAACCGAGTCAACACCCCAAGGTGAGATTCATACCCCTATTTTCTGTTTTTATAAGTTTTGTGGGGGGGGGAATACAAGTGAAAGTGTAGATCTATATGTGTTTGTATGCTTTGTATGATTTCCATGCTTATATGTATGCTTTTATGTGTTTTTATGTTGGATCTAGCCTCAAAACCCTTCTAAACCGAGATATATCTTGTGTTAAATGACTTTAACTTCAAATATATTTCTAAACACTAAGTGCTTCAAGAAAAATGGCCTAGTGGTTTAGTAATAATTTTCTTTGGGTTAAAAACACAAATTTTGGGCCTAAAATGTGAAAAATGCAAAAATAAGGGCCCAAATTGACATTTCACAGATTCTGATGGATGAAGTGTGCCAAAACAGTTTCTATAAATAAATTTCTGGAAATATACTCATTTAGGGGATCAAAAACATAAATTCCAAGCTTAATGGGCTAAAAATGAAAATTTCGGCCCAATAAGGCCCATTATGCGAATTTTTCTGTTTTGGAGGGCCAAAACTGTAACTTTCTGTAAAACAGTGGACTATAAGTGTTCCAAATCCTTTTCAAAGGTTTAAAATGCTTTTTAAATTTAAAAAGGACCAAAGTTGCAAAAATTTTCCAATTTGGGCCAAAATTGTCAAAATTGCGAAAAGATGGGCTAAAACCGAGAAAAACTGCATTTTCAGGGACTTAAACTGTTTTCTATGAAAAATATGCTGGAAAATATTAATTTCAATACTTTTTGGTGTTAAAATGTCAAGAAAAATAGTTTAAGGACCAAACCGGGAAATATTACATAAAAATGGTTGAAAATGTAACTTTTTACAACTAATGAGGGGCTGAAAACAGAAATATTTCAAGGCTAATTCAATATGTACAACTTGATCAATTAATGACACCGCGACTATCGACGAAATACAACTCATTACAATACCAAAAGTCGTTGTTAAACGAATTGGCTCGGTCTCGAGCCAATGGAAATCTACAATTACTAACTCTTCGATACATACAAATAATGATTGGTAATACATATACATGCGAGTGTGCACAGACGTCTACGCACCATCTTTGGGCCCCACAAGTGTAAAATCTTGTTCGTTGAGCCTAGCTAGCCCAATGACCTGATCTTAAGGCCCGAAGACATTTTTTTTACGGAGTGTTGGATTTTACCGATCCGACACGACGTATATGGACTTTCAATGGCTTGTATACTACTGGTCCCAAGGGTCCTTTGGTATTGCTAGTAAAGTCTACATTTCATGCGAGGCGGGTCGGGGACCCCTCGTACATTTTATCCCCAACCGGCTAATGGAGTTACTGGGGTCTTAGTGACCTCTTTCTCTTCGGATGTGGGACTACACCTTGTCCGGGCGATTGGATAACGTGATTAGTACTGACGACGCCTTCGGGAATCGTTGGTATATCTATAAACTGGGCGTTTGTGTAATGCGGGTTTGTAGTAAATAATCATTGCTCGAGAACCTTCCAACGTCGCCTGGGACTGACACTACTATTTTCGTAATGGTTTCAACGCAACTCAATGGATTTCAAAAGAACTAGGGGAACATCGGGTTTCCCTAGGGTTTTTATTACATAAAGATTTGAAACGCATACATTTTCAATGAACATTTTTTTTGTATAGAAAACAAACAAGCATACCTATGGATCTTCACAAACGTTTTCGAAAGCTTTTCTTTTCAGAAAATATCGGATTTTCTAGTGGTTTTTCAAGCAATATAAACATTCGATTTCAAACACTACTTATGAACTCACCAACATTTCATATGTTGACGTTTTTCAAAATACTTGTATTCTCAGGGAACCAGTGAATCAAGGGAAATCATACTCAGTGACGGTTGCAGTTTATTTTTGTATGAACCAAACAAATTAATTTTTGGGAATGTAATGTCTTAAACAATGTATGACATGTAAACACTACTGGTTGTACTATGTTGATGAATGGTGACGAATGTTGTTTTGTTTCATATATATTCAATGTTATGGTATTCAATTGAGTCACGACAGCCCCCGGACGTTTCCGCCGTCTGGTTCGGGGGTGTGACACTCTTGGGGTTAGACACCATCATAGCATAATCCTCAGCCGTGAGGTCATACTCCTCTAAGTTGATGTCTTCGTCCTCCATCACAGCTTTACTTTTTGACAAGAGGGCCAGCGAACCTAGGCTTGAGACAACATTCTTTTCCTGCAACACAATTTTCTCCTGAGACTTGAGAATACCCACCACTTTCGGCAAAGAATATGATTTAAACTTCTCATGGGCTTTAACTGTAGACACCACTGCTCTCCACTCTGATCTTAGACCATTTAAAATCGTAACCTTCTGCTCGATAAGCTTCCTTTCGATGTCATGTTTGATCATCTTGCTGAGAAGATGATTGAAGCGATCGAACGTTTGGGTCATAGTTTCTCTGACTCCTTACCTGAATTCTCCAAACTCAGATAAGAGTAAGGTTTGGATAGAGTGTTCAAGATCCTCGTCTGTAGAGTATAGTTCACGAAGTCTATCCCAAACTTCCTTTGCCGTGGTGCATGAACTTACTAACCTAAAAGTGTCGGACTGAAGAGCAAATCTGATCAGTCTTAACACCTTGATATTGCACTGGAATTTATCCTTTTCATCTTGCGCAATATCTTTAACATCCTTCAGCAGATCATTATACTCCTTTTGAGTTTTAATAATCCTTGACATTGCAGAGTGAGAAAACGGTCCATTAATAATTGCTTCCCAGATGAGGTATCCATTATCCTCAGATCCTATAACATAGTCTTCAAAGTGATGCGCCCAGACTTCATAATCATGGGTGTATAGGATGGGAATTTTCGTGGTTGATCCAATGCTGTTGGAAATATTGACGGGATTCGATTGCGACTCGTCCATAATGATCGAATAACCTGTTCAAAGATCAGACTTGTAATAAATCAGATTAGGGCAAAACAATAAATATCAAGATACGTCAATAATGAGATGACGGCTCAATAAATATCAGTAATTGCGGAAAACCCTAATTGAAACCTTTTCACAAAAAAGAAGTGTATCGATTACACAGCCTCCTGCTCTGATACCAATTGATGAGATTAAAACTTAATCTTGAAGATCGATTAGATCTTAAACAGGTAAATAAAGATTAAACAGTAAGAACGCAAAAATAATGAACAACTCAAGAATGAATCAAACGTGTCGAATGATTATAAAACAACCCTCAGAAGAGCTCGATCAAGAACATCAACTGTAGAGGGTTAGAAGGTTTACACGAATGATGAAGAAAATCACAGCTATCGTAATTCTCTATAGTATTCTAGATCGTTATCTCTAAATCGTTAACCTAATATGCATGCAAGCATATACTTATATAGTAAACCTAACAGGCTCACGGTTGGACAAGCCCAAACCGGAGTACAAAATAATTGGACAAACAGCCGAGCCCAATGATGCAACACTTAAACGAAAGTTCAACCCAACAAGGATGACTAGTGTAAACTAGTTCCAGAGAAAAATTTCGTTCAGAAGTCGTGGGAGCGACTAAGTGAGGAGTCCTTTGACTCCACAGTTGAATTGGAACTCAGTGTTTCAGTCAGTTCGGTGTTTCAGTCAGTTCAGTGGTCCATCCAGTTCAGTGATTCAGTCGGTTCAGTGTTTCAGTCAGTTCAGTGTTTGGAAAGTTTCAGAGTTTTGGACAGTATTAGTATTTGTGTTGGAATGCAAGTGCTGACGGTATAGTTGGTTGATTTGGAAATGGCAAGTCCCTCTCAGCAGGATCAGTTGAGCCTTCTGCCAAGTATAAGTGATCTGTGCGGATAGCTAGGCAGATAGCTTTTCTTTCAGGATGGAAGGCTCGAGTTACTAGGAGTTGAGTAATCAGATGGCATATAAGCACGCGGGTTCCAGCAGCATCGTTTCAGTATGAGTGGTAGAATGGATACAACAGTTATAGAGAGTCGAAGTATCTTCAGGAATCGCTGGGAGCCACTAGGAGATTGCGATGGAGTGCAGTGACCGGTGGGAGTCCGGTAACTTAGATATCGGCAGATTAGTTACACCTAGGTAGTCTCAGTGCATCCGGTAGGCGGATGAGGGGCATCAAGATTTTCAGTCGGAGGAAGTAACGTTGAGGAAATTATGGAAAAGAGAAGGATTCAGTATGTACCTACAGTAGTGACCAGCACTTCAAGTGGCTGGAGTGATGGGCAAGAAGGGGGTGTTAGATTTTCCAGACAGAGAGTTGGAGGCAGCTCGCAGGACAGTTGGTCATAGCAAACTTCGAGGACGAAGTTTAGTTTAAGTGGGGGAGCGTTGTAACACCCAAAGTTTGGAAAGCCAAGAAAGGAAAGAAAACCCCAAATTTTAAGGGGAGACTCGGCGAGTCCAAGGAGGGACTCGGCGAGTCCGAGAGGGATCCGGGTTGAGGTGTAAGCGACCGACTCAGCGAGTCGGCCAAGGTGACTCGGCGAGTCAGGCCTGAGAAAGGAAAACCCTAAATCCGGACATGGAGCCTATTTAATCATCTCATTCTCCTCCCTAGGGTTCCTTTACTGCCTCTCTACCCCAGAACGCCAAACCCTAGCCACCATATCCGTTTTTGAGCTAGATCTTGCCTTGAAGAGTGCACTAAAGCTTGGAGAAGGAAGAAAGGCCTTGGAGGTGCAAGAAGGGACTGTAGATTCGGGATTGAGAAGACATTTCAGACCAATTGGAGGTAATAAGCTGTTGCTTGGACTCCCTTTGCACCTAGATCTATTCCTATGTGTGAGTTTTGGACATTTTTGGCATGATAAGTAACCATTTCGAGTTAAAGGTCCAGATCTGAGGTTGCTACCTCGGATCCATGCTTGTTTTGGTCTAGAATCCCCTAAAGTATCAGCCCTTGGTATGTTGAAGAAGTATGTTTGCCATAAACCCTAGTTTGAATGTGTTTTGAGCCTAGATCTCTTGATCTACACGTAAATTTTGCCACTTTACGTGGGGGGTAGGCCTTAGAAGTATGGATCTATGAGTTGGAAGCCCTGTTTGGCTTGAAAAGCGACTGTATGGATTAAGGACTGGATAGACTCGGCGAGTCCTTTGAGTGGACTCAGCGAGTAACTTGAAGATGAGGAGGAACTCGACAAGTAGGATGAAGAACTCGTCGAGTCGGATGAAGTTAGCCATGAACTCGGCGAGTTGGATGAACAACTTGACGAGTTGGATGAAGATTGTCTTGGGCTCGGCGAGTCTATTCTTGGACTTGGCGAGTCAGGTCGCGAAAACCCCAAGCCCTTCGAGTTGAAACTCGAATCAGCGAGTCGGGTGGAGACTCTCCGGGTTGGACAGGTCAGGACTCGGGAATAGTTGACTTGGCGAGTCATGGACTGACTCGGCGAGTCGAGTCGCCAATAGAAGGACCCTGAGCATATGAACTCGGCGAGTTATTAGGTGGACTCGGCGAGTAGGGTTGACCTGGAAGGTTGACTTTGACCAGGATTTTGATCTTGACTAGAGTTGGCCTAGTTGACCTTTTGGAGGTCAGTTAGACTAAGTGTTATCTTGGCATTGGTAGCTCGAGGAGCTAGTGGAGCAGCTGTTTGGAGTCGGAGGTTAAGTAGCAGTCAAATGATTAGCTGCATTAGTTCAGCAATCTCAGGTGAGTTTCCTTCCATTAGGAACGGGTTTAAGGCCACAATGCCGGCCGGTTCAGTTAGCAGTAGTTTCAGGACTTCGGTCCAATGCAGTAGTTAGTATGTTTGACGCCTCCGTGGCTCAGATAGGATTTATGTGTTTATGCTAGTTGATATGTTATGCTATGTTGTGTTCAGTCAGTCAGCTTCGGACTTCGGTCCGATGTAGGGGACAAGGTCTCAGTCAGTCAGCTTCGGACTTCAGTCCGATGTAGGGGACAAGGTCCCAGTCTGTCAGCTTCGGACTTCGGTCCGATGTAGGGGACAAGGTCCCAGTCAGTCAGCTTCAGACTTAGGTCCGATGTAGGGGACAAGGTCCCAGTCAGTCAGCTTCAGACTTCGGTCCGATGTAGGGGACAAGGTCCCAGTCAGTCAGCTTCGGACTTCAGTCCGATGTAGGGGACAAGGTCTCAGTCAGTCAGCTTCGGACTTCAGTCCGATGTAGGGGACAAGGTCCCAGTCAGTCAGCTTCGGACTTAGGTCCGATGTAGGGGACAAGGTCCCGGTCAGTCAGCTTCGGACTTCGGTCCGATGTAGGGGACAAGGTCCCAGTCAGTCAGCTTCGGACTTCGGTCCGATGTAGGGGACAAGGTCGCAATCAGTCAGCTTCGGACTTCGGTCCGATGTAGGGGACAAGGTCGCAGTCAGTTAGCTTCGGACTTCAGTCCGATGTAGGGGACATGGTCCCAGTCAGTCAGCTTCGGACTTAGGTCCGATGTAGGGGACAAGGTCCCAGTCAGTCAGCTTCGGACTTCGGTTCGATGGAGGGGGCAAGGCCCCAGTTAGTCCAGACCTCGGTCCGATGCAGTGGGCAAGGCCCATTATGTGCTTTATATGTATTGTATGGTATGTGGTAGTTTGGGGGAGCTCACTAAGCTTCGTGCTTACGGTTTTCAGTTTTGGTTTCAGGTACTCAGTTTTCAAAAGAGGAGCTCGGGAAGATTGCAGTGCACACACCATAATCAGTTAGCATGGGAACGTTTGACTCTGATGATGATGTTATGTTATGATTTAATACTCGAGAAACTATGTTATGACTTATGAAACGGTTTTTATAAATATGAATTTAGTAATGTTTTAAAAGAAATTTTTTAGTCGTGATTTTGGGTCGTTACAAAAATGCTTATTTCCTCTCATCTTTATTGCGCTTTTGCCTCGTTTTCCGTGCATGTGAAATCCCGAAGCCCCGGTTTCCATACTCAAGCCCCGAAGGTCGTTTGTACTCCCGAGATTCCTGAGAATTCCGAGAAAATCCGTTTTCTCGAGTCAAAGTTCTGCTCAGTTTTCATCTCGCCTTCTTCGATCTTTCAAATGAGTTCATACCCCTATAATCCACACTTTTAAATGTTTTATAAATGCTTTTATATGCTTTTAAGGGGGGAATACATGTAAAACACACGGTTATTATCGTGTGTTATATAAAGTTTCATTATACACTTTTTATCAATTGAATCATATGTGATTTATGACTATTATAGGGAAACTTTCGTATGCAAAATATATCACAATAACATCTTGTCCTTTGAAATGAAAATGTTGTTATATATATACAAATCAAACACTCTGCTTATACTTTATGTATATGTGTCCATCTTTGGCACTACAAAAGTTATACTTTTCATAACAAGTGAGCATTTCACTAGGGTTTACTATACAAACGAAACACACTTTTGGAAAACTATAATAGGTATAGTTTTACGAGAACATCACGAAGTTTTACATACTACAAACACTATTTCAAGGAGATACATTCATATACAAGAATAAACGAACATTTTCATACGTAAATCTGTTTTATACTCAGTTTTGTGAGACATTAAACTTCACGTATGTTCGAGTACGGATTTCAAGTCCTATATTATATACTAGAATCCCTTAGAGGGGGAGCATGGTGTTTGTGTATAGATCTATATGGGATTGACAACCCCGCGCCCTGACTGTTAGCTACCGTACACCATTTGGGGTGACAAACGTCAGAACATTCCAACACCTGAAGAACGTTGTGTATAGGCCGTCCTAGTCAATATCATGGTTACAAAACTCACATGAAGTATTAAAAACACATTGATTTACGGGGTTTTTAGATTTCTTGGCTACTTTATACGTACATAAATTAACTACTTTAGGCATGAAATACATTATTGTGTTACAGTTTTGGAACTTCTAAACTGCCACCCACATACGGAAAAACATCAATTTTCTAGAAACAAACATTGGTTTTGATAGAAGGCTGCATTAATACCAGTAGAAAATATGGGATATTCTAGGAAAAAACAAACAAAAACAAACCATTTCATTTTAGTTCATACAAACATTGTCATTTAATACTTATGAAACTCACCAGCTTAAATGTTGATCTACTCTTTCAAGACTACTTGTATGTCCTAGGGATTCAGTAATTAAAGGTAACAAACAGTTTTTGAAAAAGGGACGCTGCGGCGTCAGTTTATATTCATATTTTGGCATCATATTGTAATTGGTTTTGAACATGTACCTTTTAACAATGTAAACTTTCAATTATATATATGATGGTTATATTGCTTTCTTTACTATGTATTCAATTGTTATGGTACTACATGAAGTCATCTACCCCCGAACGTTTCCGCCGTTCCGGTTTGGGGGTCCGACCGATTGGTATTAGAGCATTGTTTATAGTGAACTAAGTATATCGAACCACATAAGATATAGAAACTATAAATGCTTAATGGACTAATACTCTCTGACAAAACATTTTTGTTTTACGCCTAAGCCGCATTTCGTTTAACTTAAATTGTTAGTTAATTCAAATACAATTTCATGCATACAACAACTTATTTTCATGATTATAACTATACAAGAAGTATTTAGGCAAGTTGGACACTACGATTAAACCTCTAAATATGCAGTCGGATTTGGGATGAACATAGCCTGATCAACTATATTTTTCCAAGATCGGACTAATGTATGTCAAGGAATGATCGTAGTGAGCAACAAGTCGAAACTTACCAAAACATCACAAAGATTAAGCGCACAAATTTAAATACTATAGGATTATTTGGTACATAAAATAGTTTAACCTACATGTTTAGTCTTACATGTTCCAAATTATGTTCAATTCTTATAACCCTATTCTCATATAGTCAAATGGCTAGATTTCATCACCCCGGTGACCCCTACTATCCCAACCAAGGCAACGGGGGATGGATCGAAGAGGATCCCGAGGAGGACGAAGAACCCACAGAATTGGATGAAGGGGAGGACTCCTATACCCACTCAGAGCTAGAAACAATCAACCCACCACCCGCACAACCTCCCGTCTTCGTGAGAAACTTTCAAGGACCAACTCCCGTTTGGGGAAGTTACCTCCACCATTAGCACCAGCAACAAGGGGTACGTCCTCCCTACAGCATGTGTCGAGACTTCTACGATGTCCGTGGCGGAGGTTCAACCAATCGAGCACTCCCAGGCATGGTGGGAAAGCCATCCAACCAGTCCTATCAATCCGGGGTTCAAGCTAGCCGGATTCGAGAAGTCAACGTGGAAGTACAGGTTCACTCTTTCGACATCCGTAGGCTGGACAGAGCTCGGGACAATGCCTAACTCCAAACCGAATCATTCCAAGCACAAACGATTACAGCCCTCTCCGAGATGAGGGAACAACAAGCCGCCTTTGATAGGCGTCTTATGGAAGCAAAGCAATCGGATGCGAAGTCAAGCTCCTAGCGCAACCTATGTCGCAAGTAGTGCTTGCCAAATCCCAAATTTTGTTATAAGTTAGGACATCGGCTAAAAGTTTTATTTTTCTTAAACTTTGTAACCGGAGACCCTTAGAGGGGTCAAATTTTCGTGATCGTTGTATCAACTATTATATTAATATAATTGGCACGCTATTATTACTAAATTGAGTATTTCGTTCAATCGTTAAAATGTTAAAGAGAAACCATACGCTTGTTTCATATATTCGAATTTGCGAATAACTTTCATTATTCTATCATTAAGACTCATACTATCATCTGTTGTTGAACTATGGCGATTTAGTTCATGAGACACATTCATTTTCTATGCTATGAAATTCTTACCATTGTCTTTTCAACCTATAGTTGAAGGATGCATCCGCGTAGAAACCCGAGACGAAACAACGGTGGGGAAGCACCGATAGCACCACCGCCTCCACCTCCTCAATTTGATGTTGTTAGGTTCCAAGCAACAGTCACAGCAGCTATGGCGGCTGCGATGTCACAGATCAATACTCCTGTTACTACTAGTTCGGGAATTGGCACACTTCCTTCCAACCATGGCGAGAGTCATGGGCAACCCTGAGAGTGCACCTATAAAGACTTTACGAATGAAAAACCCCATATGTTTGATGGAACAGGTGTGATGATTTTGAGGCAGTGGATCGAAAGGACAGAATCAGTCTTTGAAATCTGCTCCTGTCCCGAGCACAACAAACTCAAGTTTGCCACTTACACGCTTACTGATAAATCTTTAACTTGGTGGAATGGTCACGTTAAGGTACTTACTCTAATAGTGGTGAATTTAATAAGCTGGGAGAGCTTAAAAATATGCTGATGAGAGAGTACTGTCCACGAGGAGAGATTCAAAAACACGAGCACGAACTCTGGACTCTTGGAATGATTGGTACCGAAATATCAACTTATACCAACAGATTTTGCGATCTGGTAAACCTTTGCCCAGATATGATTGCTCCTGAGAGCAAGAAAATACAGAGATACATTTGGGGATTGTCGCCCCAAATTCAGTCAAGCGTGTTAGCTTCAAAACCTGACACTTTTGAAAGTGCCAAGGAGCTGGCATAATCTCTTATTGATCATGGAAGTCATCAGAACTCAATGATTTCTGCACCAGAAGCACAAAAGGGAAACAACAACAACAATAACAGGAAGAGAGGATGGAATAAGGGGAAGGGTGGGTCTTCCCAAGAATCCTCGAAGAAACAACAACTAGCTACAGTGAATGCTGCTACTGTACCTACTACCGTTCCTACAAATCTCTACCCAATAAAGCCTTATGTGGGTAACCTTCCAAAGTGCACCAAATGCACTTACCACCACAATGGACCTTGTCGGGAAATGCAGTGCTCCAACTGCAATAGAAAGGGACACACTGTCGGTTTTTGCAAAGCCCCCGTAAAGCCGATCACTCAAGTTCCCAATGCTGGTGTGGGCCAAGCTTGCTACGGTTGTGGCGAGGTGGGCCATTACAAAAGAAATTGCCCGAAGGCAGCGAATACCGGCGGAGTGGGACAAGTTTCGTCTATAGGCCACGAGGAAGCCGTAGCTGATCCTACAGTAGTTGCTGGTACGTTTCTTCTCGATAATTCATATGCATGCATATTATTCGATAGTGGAACAGAGAGAAGCTTCGTGAGCCAAAATTTTATTCATTTACTTAAACATAAACCTCGCATATTAGAAAAATCATTCACTGTAGAAATGGCAAATGGAAAAGCAGAAAACACTAACTGCATATACATGGGTTGTACATTAACTTTAGACGGTCATTCCTTCCCAATCAACCTCATGTTGGTCCAAATTAAAAGTTTCGACGTCATAGTCGGCATGGATAGGTTAAGTCTTCTTCGCGCCGACATCATGTGCTTTGAGAAAGCAGTTCGTCTTAATCTCCCTAACGATGAAACAGTAGTGATTTACGGCGACAAATCAAGTACAAACCTTCACATCATTTCGTGCATCCAAGCTCTAAAGTGTTTGCGGAAGGATTATCATGCATTTCTTACACACATCGTCGATACGAATCAGGAAGTAAAAGTCATTAAGAGCATTCCAGAAGTACACGACTTTACCGATATCTTTCCAAAAGAACTACCGGGATTACCACCGCAGCGTCAAGTCGAGTTTAAAATCGACTTAGTTCCAGGGGCTACCCCAGTAGCCAAATCGCCTTATCGTTTGGCACCAGCAGAGATGCAATAACTTTCCAGTCAGCTTAACGAACTCCACGAAAAAGGATTCATTAGACCAAGCTTCTCACCTTCGGGAGCACAGGTCTTATTTGTAAAGAAGAAAGATGGATCGTTCCGTATGTGCATTGACTACAGAGAACTGAACAAACTTACTGTCAAAAATCATTACCCTCTACCCCGCATTGACGACCTATTTGATCAACTTCAAGGAGAAAACTACTTCTCTAAGATAGATCTACGATCCGCATATCACCAATTACGAGTACTAGAGGAGGATATTCCTAAGACAGCCTTCTGAACTCGTTATGGACACTACGAATTTGTAGTGATGCCGTTCAGATTAACCAATGCACCAGCGGTATTCATAGACCTAATGAATAGGGTGTGCCGTCCTTACTTGGATCAGTTCGTCGTCGTCTTCATCGATGATATACTTATCTACTCCCGAAGTAAGGAAGAACACAGTCAGCACCTACGAAAAGTCTTAGAAACATTACGATCGGAGAAGCTCTATGCGAAGTTCTCTAAATGCGAATTTTGGATTCGAAGAGTCGAATTTTTGGTCCACGTTGTTACCGAAAAGGGGATACACGTGGACCCCTCCAACATTAAGGCCATTGAGAACTGGTCGGCACCGAAGACACCTACAGATATTCGTCAATTTCTAGGTCTCGCTGGCTACTATCGCAGATTCATAAAGAACTTCTCTAGCATTGTGAAACCTCTTACTACATTAACCCAGAAAGGCGTGGCCTTTGACTGGGAAGCAAAACAAGAGAAGGCGTTCCAAACACTGAAACAGGCCTTGTGCACCGCACCGATACTATCCCTCCCCGAAGGGATAGAAGATTTCGTAGTGTAAGGCGATGCATCAAATCAAGGACTTGGTTGTGTTCTTATGCAAAGAGGGAAGGTTATTGCCTATGCCTCCCATCAACTTAAGAAACAGGAAATAACTATACAACACACGATCGTGAGTTAGGAGCAGTGGTATTTGCTCTGAAGATCTAAAGACACTACCTGTACGGAACAAAGAGTACTATTTTCACCGACCACAAGAGCCTTCAACACATTTTCGATCAGAAGGAGCTCAACATGCGACAACGACGATGGGTCGAGCTACTCAGTTACTACGAATGCGAAATTTGTTATCATTCTGGCAAGGCCAATGTAGTAGCTGACGCCCTCAGTCGAAAAGAATACATTGGTCGGAGAGTCAAATCTCTAACTATGACTATCCATTCCCACTTATCCACACAAATTAAGGAGGCTCAACTAAAAGCTTTGCAACCTGAAAATGTCACGGGTGAATCCCTGAGAGGAATGGAAAAGAGTCTAGAAATCAAGGGTGGCGGAGCATGTTATCTCATGGACCGTATCTTGACACCGAGACATGGTGGCTTCAGAGACGTGGTCATGACCGAAGCACACAACACGAGATATTCCGTTCACCCAGGTTCAGATAAAGTGTATCTGGATCTTAAGAAACTGTACTGGTGGCCTAACATGAAAGCATAAATTGCTACCTTCGTAAGTAAATGTCTTACTTGCGCTAAGGTTAAGGTCGAGTATCAGAAACCTTCAGGATTACTACAACAACCGGAGATACCGGAATGGAAATGGGAACGGATTACTATGGACTTCATAACCAAGTTGCCCAAGACAACGGGTGGACTCGATACTATATGGGTCATCGTCGACAGATTGTCCAAATCCGCGCATTTTCTACCAATCAAGGAGACTGGCAAGATGGAAAGACTTACAAGAACTTACATAAGGGAAATAGTACGACTGCATGGTGTTCCAATATCCATTATCTCCGATACAGATAGTAGATTCACTTCAAGGTTCTGGCAGTCACTATAAAGTTCCCTGGGGACTAGGTTGGACATGAGTACAGCCTACCATCCACAAATAGACGGGCAAAGTGAGAGAACGATACAAACTTTGGAGGATATGCTGAGAGCTTGTGTGATTGACTTTGGAAAGGCATGGGATATATATTTACCCCTTGTCGAATTTTCATACAACAATAGTTATCATACGAGCATAAAGGTTGCTCCATTTGAAGCCCTCTATGGCCGTAAGTGCAGGTCCCCTCTGTGCTGGGCTAAAGTTGGCGACACACAGTTAGCTAAAGGACGAGTTCCTGAAAGCACTCTCACAGGTCCAGAAATCATACGAGAAACGAAAGAGAAGATCGTTCAGATTCGTGAACGATTGAAAGCCTCTAGACACCGTCAGAAAAGCTATGCTGACAAAAGGAGGAAACCTTTGGAATTCCAGGTAGGAGACCACGTTCTATTGAAGGTCTCACCTTGGAAAGGCTTGATACGCTTTGGAAAGCATGGGAAGCTAAATCCAAGATACGTAGGGCCTTTCGAGATTCTCGCCAGAATCAGCCCTATAGCTTACAAACTCAATCTACCACGTGAACTTAGTAACATACATCCAAACTTCCACGTCTCGAACTTGAAAAAGTGTATGTCCGATGAGACTCTTGTTATTCCACTCGATGAGATCGAGATCAACGAGAGCCTTAACTTCGTGGAAGAACCGGTAGAAATCATGGACCGAGAGGTCAAACAAACGAAACAAAGTCGCATACCCATCGTGAAGGTTCGCTGGAACACCAAGCGAGGACCTGAATTCACATGGGAACGCGAAGATTAGATGAAACAAAAGTACCCACATCTTTTTCCTGATTCAAGTATCTTTCTTACATTAAATTTCGGGACGAAATTCCCTCTAACGGGGGGATGATGTGACAACCCGATATTTCAACTCTATGTAATGACCTAAAACGTCAAGTATTGTAACCACTTTGGATATAATGAAATTAACTTCGAAAATAGAATGTTCACAAGTCTCTATTTGGTTACCTACTATGTTAGATATCATTAAACCGTGATCATACATAAAAAGAACGTCCAAATCTGACTTAGTATAAGGAAGTTATGATTTTTCCATGTTCAGCATAGCGACAGACAGCTAAAAACTCGAAACAGAGATCAAGCAACTTTTGGCCAGAATGACCTAAATGAGAAATGAAGGTCTTGACAATGGTTTTTCAACGGTAAAAAGTCTGGCAAAAAAGGACGTTGGATAATGAAGTTATGGATTTCTAACGAAGTTTTCTTACCCCGACCTTTTAAAAATAAATAATAAAAATAATTTCAAAATTTGCTGACGAAGTCTAAATGAAAGTTGTAGGGCGTAGTCTCACCTACGCGTGGATATAAAGAACGTCGAAAACGGAGTTCGTATGAAGAATATATGAATTTTTTAAGTTTACTAAATAATAAAAATATAAATTTAAATCAAATTTCGGTATTATCAGAAGGAGGAGACATCGCGCCAATCCGAGTTACGCCCAGCGTACTCGAGGACTAGGCCTCGGATCGTCCACGTCGCCCCCTATGTGAGGCTATGCCCCATCCCATCCGAGCTCCGAGGCAGTCGAGGATGCGGTCACTCATGACGCATGCGTACGCCCAGCGTACCAAGGCGGTTCCCAACCCCTATAAAAGGGATGCGAGGGTTTCGAGGAAAATGCTCATTTCCTCTCATCTTTCTTGCGTTTTTGCCTCGTTTTCCGTGCACGTGATATCCCAAAGCCCCGGTTTCCATACTCAAGCCCCAAATGTCATTTGTACTCCTGAGATTCCCGAGAATTCCGAGAAAATCCGCTTTCTCGAGTCAAATTTCTGCTCAGTTTTCATCTCGCCTTCTTCGATCTTTCAAGTGAGTTCATACCCCTATAATCCACACATTAAAATGTTTTGTAAATTCTTTTGTATGCTTTTAAGGGGAGGAATACAAGTATAACACACGGTTATTATCGTGTGCTATATAAAGTTTCATTATACACTTTTTATCAATTGAATCATATGTGATTTATAACTATTATAGGGAAACTTTCGTATGCAAAATATATCATGATAATATCTTGTCTTTTAAAATGAAAATGTAGTTATATATATACAAATCAAACACTCTACTTATACTGTATGTATATGTGTCCATCTTTGGCACTACAAAAGTTATACTTTTCATAACAAGTGAGCATTTCACTAGGGTTTACTATACAAACGAAACACACTTTTGGAAAACTATAATAGGTATAGTTTTACGAGAACATCACGAACTTTTACATACTAGAAACACTATTTCAAGGAGATACTTTCATATACAAGAACAAACGATCATTTTCATACATAAATCTATTTTATACTAAGTTTTGTGGGACATTAAACTTCACGTGCGTTCGAGTACGGATTTCAAGTCCTATATTATATACTAGAATCCCTTGGAGGGGGAGCATGGTGTTTGTGTATAGATCTATACGGGATTGACAACCCCGCGCCCTGACTCACATGGAGTATTAAAAACACATTGATTTACGGGGTTTTTAGACGTCTTGGAAACTTTATACGTACATAAATTAACTACTTTAGGCATGAAAAACATTATTATGTTACAGTTTTGGAACTTCTAAATTGCCACCCATATACGGAAAAACATCAATTTTCTAGAAACAAACATTGGTCTTGATAGAAGGTTACATTTACACCAATAGAAAATATGGGATTATCTAGGAACAAACAAACAAAAACAAACCATTTAATTTTAGTTCATACAAACATTGTCATTTAATACTTATGAAACTCACCAGCTTAAATGCTGATCTACTCTTTCAAAACTACTTGTATGTCCCAGGGATTCAGTAATTATAGGTAACAAACAGCTTTTGAAGAAGGGACGCTGCGGCGCCAGTTTAAATTCATATTTTGGCATCATATTGTAATTGGTTTTGACCATGTACCTTTTAACAATGTAAACTTTCAATTATATATATGATGGTTATATTGCTTTCTTTACTATGTATTCAATTATTACGGTACTACATGAAGTCATCCACCCCCGAATATTTCTGCCGTTCTGGTTTTGGGCTGTGACAAATCTGGCTAAGCTCAGATGGCAGATCCCGTCTATACGCCATCTTGCCAACCCAGGCTACAACTCAGAAAGGGCCAACGTACCTAGGGCCCAACTTGCCCTGCTTCTTGAATCGGATGACACCTTTCCAATGTGACACCTTTAGGAGAACCATATCCCTGGCCTGGAACTCCAGGTCCGAACGACGCTTGTCGGCATAAATTTTTTGCCGACTCTGAGCAGTATGAAGCCTGCTCCGGACCTATTGAATCCTCTCCATAGTCTTGAGCACCACTTCGGTGCTCCCCATAACCCTCTGCCTCACCTCACCCGAGCATATTGGGGTCCTGCACTTCCTCCCGTACAACATCTAACAGCTCCTACAGCTGCGTAGACAACTCCTGCATCTTGGGATGAGCCAACCCATATGGTACCTTGGCTATCAGAGCCAAAATGGGGACTAGGTCGATCCTAAACTCCACCTGCCTCCCCGGAGGTATGCCAGACAGCTCCTATGGGAATACATCCTCACACTTTTGCACCACCGGTACATCGCTCATCGTTGCCTTACCCGCCTCCCGGGTATCCATAACATAGGCGACATATCCTGCGTAACCCTGCCGGAGGTAGCGCCTAGCCCTCATTGCTGAACATAAAGTTGGTCCGCATTATGGCCTCTCGCCCTAAATCACCAGGTCTCCCGCATTTGAGGTCCTGACCCAAACCAACTGTTGCGCACAGTCGATCACTGCGCTATTGGGGCTCAACCAATCCATGCCTATAATAACCTTGTTCCTACGCAACGGAATGGGAACCCGGTTCACTAGGTAACGCTCCTCATACAACCTCAGAACATAATCTCTAAAAACCTCCGATGCTCGCACTAAGCGGTCGTCAACAATCTCGACCTCTAGAGGGCAATCAACATGCCCGAAGACTCAGGGAACCTCTAGCTAAGTGCAAGAGAAACAAATGATCGGGTGGCGCCTGAATCGAACAACACCTGTACTTGGATACTGTTCACATGGAAGGATCGTAACCAAAGCATACAACATGGCACATCAATACCATAAAGCATTATATAATAAAAGCTATGGAGAAGAAATAATACCCATCACTACATTGGGTGTCGCGCATGCCTCCTTGGCAGTCAACTGGAAGGCTCGGCTCCTCACCACTGGAGCCTCTGTCTTGCCCTGGTTGGGTCGCTAGAGCTGGCGACGCCACCAACGCTGGTGCTGTCAATCTCGGCAAGTTGGCCTTCTTGTGGCCCTTCTGATTGCAATGAAAATAAATCAGGCCTGATGTCTGAATGGTGGTGGCAGGAGCAGTACGATCCCTACCAAAGTGCCCAGTCTTGTCGTACTTATAGCAGCCTGATCCCGACGCAGTATAACAAACTCCCTCATGTGACCTGCCATATTTCCCATAGCGGCCCCGGCCCTGCTGTCCCTTCGACCTAGAGTCGAATCCCTTGGGTTTCTTCCCAGAAACCCCTGTCACCAGCCCCTCCTCCGCTTTCCTCTTCCTGATATGCTCCAAGTCAATCTCCCTCTCCCTCGCCCTGGAAATCATGGAATCCAGGGTCAGGCATGCCGAGTAGCTAACATGATCTCGAATATCAGCCCTCAACTTGTCATGATAGCGGATTTTTTGCATCTACTCGTTCCCCGCATACTGGGGCACCAACAATGCCCTCTCCCGAAACTTGGCGGTAATCTCCACCACTGTCTTAGTCATCTGCCTCATGTTTAGAAACTCCCTGGCCAGCTATTGAAGCTCCACAGATGGTGTGATCTCAGACCTGAATCTGGCCACAAAGTCCAACCAAGTCATAGCCTAAATAGCTGAGGATCCCAAGGAGTCACCAACTGACTCTTACCAATCCCTTGCCCTATCTCTCAAATAACCCGCAACATACCAGACCTTCCACCCCTCAGGCCAGAAGCTTATAAACCGACCAGAATCTATGTCTGCAATCCATCTCCTGGCCACGATGAAGTCTTTCACCCCATGGATTGAAGGATAGTGTGCACGATCCTGACTGGCTAGACGCCATGTCGTTCATGAAACCCTTGAGGCGATCCTCCCTCAACTCTATAATCACTTCCTTGATCTATCCAAAGATACCCGGGGTTGCCTCAAAGATGTCTCTTGTGATCTTTGACATGCTGAACTCGCGCAGTCTCTCATACTGGTCCGAAACCTGAACCCGAACTTGATCGTGATTTAGATCCTGACCCTGATCCGGATCCTCCTTCTCCGTGATGCGTAATCATCACCATTTTGAAACACAATACATAAAGGTCAAAGTCATATGTAATCTCAAGAGATCTTACATGCTCTACAAGTTTCTTGTCTCTATCTCGACCCTCCTTGACTCGAGTATAGATCCTCTTCTTTCAGTAGTACGGGCCCATACTACCTTCCACATCTATCCGTACTTTCCTCAAGGATTGCTTCGACTTCACCAAGTCCCTTCTTCTACTACTATACTCTTTGCTAATCTCGTAATAGGCTTATCCTAGGCTAACTCTCCAACCCACTCTCTACCATCAGCTGCATAAGAAGTTCCTGCTACCTTTACCTAACTAACTCGCGAATATCGTTACATATCACTTAGACCAGATAATTCTTCGAATGAGAGGTCCTGTCCTACAACGGTTGGACTCAAACAAGAGCTGCGAAATAGTGCTAAACCTAACCCTCTGGAATTATTTAGTCCTCGCAATATTTAATGTAATGTATTCGTTTATTAGTTAGCTTAAGATATCTAGAACTCCTATTAGCACAAAGCAAGCAGCATTCAGGCATTGAGTAACCCAAACCAAGCATATCTTATCCAGGCTATCATGAAACTCAATAAGCATATACAAAAGGCATAACAGGCATTTTCCTAGATCCTTAGCCCTAATCTAGCATGCAGTTCTCGTATACACATAGAAGACATAAAAAGGCATCCTCCCTAGATCCTTAGCCTAATCTAACATGCAGTCCTCATAATCATAATATAACATCACAAGTATCAATATCTTGGGGAAAACTTACTTGAGCTCGGCCGGTCGCACGCATCACATATCTCGTTCTTTCTCAAAACTCTTTATTTTAACCTTTGTTAAAAACTATTTTTCTTTTTAAAAATCTTTCAAACCCTCGATGTGAGTCCAGACACCCCCAAAGGTGTGTCCAAATCCCTCAAACCAAGGCTCTGATACCAACTTATAACATCCCATTTTTCAAGGCCAAAATTTTATTTTCTAATAAAGTAACTTATAAAATCATTTATTGAAAACATTTTCGATATCACATCAATCCATAAACCATAATAAAAATGTCTCAAAATCATAACATTGAATAATAATAAAACCAGAGTACAATCCCATGAATCTCAAAATGTTGAATCCTCTGTGTGTGTGATGCGCTGGTACCGTGCCGACTCCTTCCCCTATGACGAAGAGGTACCTGAAAAAAAAAATGAAAACTGTAAGCACGAAGCTTAGTGAGTTCCCCCATCATACCACCTACCACATAATGTCTATTCCTCGGTATCTTTCAACCGGTAATCGTGAACTAATCTCCCCTTCGGTATCTTTCAACCGGTAACTAAGAGCTAACCTCCTCTTTGGTATCTTTCAACCGGTAACCGAGAGCTAACCTCCCCTTCGGTATCTTTCAACCGATAACCGGGAGCTAACCTCCCCTTCGGTATCTTTCAACCGGTAACCGGGAGCTAACTTCCCCTTCGGTATCTTTCAATCGGTAACCGAGAGTTAGCCTATCCTTCGATATCTTTCAACCAGTAACTAGGGGCTATTTCACCCCTAACACTATCACATAATAAAGTATCATAATCATACTGTTAGGCATGTATGGGTACTATCTACCCCTTCGGTATCTTTCAACCGATAACCGGGAACTATTTCACCCTTACCACTACTACACATATATCCTAGCATCCTAGCACATAAATATAATAGATATCCACATATATACCAAACAATTATCACAAAGACAATCATCTTTACTACATTCTCTTACTAATGGGCCAGCCTTGGTGCCTTAGACCCATTTCTACTGGAAGGTAACTCACCTCGTAAAACGACGTGTCGAATCTCATGAAAAGTAGTCTCTAATAGCTGCTCCGATGACTACCGGCTATCATAATCACATTAACACTCAATCAGAGTCTATAACACGAATTATAGTAAAATTACTATTTTACCCCTTGGTCCAGTTGGAACATTCATAAGTCCCAATTCTAGCTTATTAAGCCTAGCCCTCCTATGGCCCATCCAAGACTCCCTAAGGGCCCACTAATTGCCAAATTTCTAAATTGGGCCCTATTCTCCCAAATGGGCCCATTACCAGTCCAAAAAGTTTCAAGTCCAAATATAATAATTCCAAAGGGTCCAATCATGGCCCAATAGGCCCAATACTCTATTTCTAGATTCCCAAGTCCAAAATTATGCTTTACAGTGGGCCACGGGGCCCAATAGTCGAAGCCCATTCACTTAAGGCTCAAAAGGCCAACATATCCACTATGCATGCGTACGTGCGTGTACGCTGGCCTTGACCAAAACGGGGAGTTAACCCAGTACGTGCGGTTTACCAAGGAGTATGCCCAGCGTACTGGCCAACTTCCTTAGGACATCATTTGTGGCTTAATCCATTAAGTCTTTACGTTTAAAATGTAGATCCAGGCCCTTTAAGGCCTCCTTATCCATAAAGTCATAAACTTTATGTGCTTGCACGCATGGTTGGGGTCAAAACCTGATTTTGGTCCTTTTAACAAACTTTAAGACCAACTAACACTTTCATGGTTGTGGCTTAACCATCAAGGTCCGATTTTTATGACTCTTCGTGCCTCTAAGAGCCCAAAAGGATAGCTATTATGATCTGAAATCGTAAAGATGCAAGAAGCCTTAACCATGAAGTCCAAAAGTAACCTTAAACACCCCCATGAACAAATCTAAGTATACAATGGCCAAGTATGGAACTTGATACCTCAAAAGAGTCAAAAGTGATGCCAATCCCCTAGATCTACAAGCTCTTGGTGGATCCTTGCTTCTTCTTCAAGCTTCTTTCTTCCCTTCTCACTAACACAACACACAAACAATCTCAAATGGCTTCCAAATCACAAAGGCACACAAATATGAGCTAGGGTTTTCTTGGTGGTTGGATATGGGTGAAGGGAGGCTGAGCAAACTAGGGTAATGTTCTTTATATAGGGAGTAAACCCTAAATTTTTGGGTTTAAGGAGCTGCGCATGTATGATGGGCGTACTCCTGGTACACTGGGTGTATGTGCATGGCCTCCGCGGTCCATTCTCATGAGTACGCTGAGCATACATGGCAATGTACGCCCCGCGTACGAAGCTTCCTCAGCCCACTTCTAAGGCCCAAAGGTCAAATCCCAAACCAAACCATTCCACAATTCAATTAAGATGATTAACAATAATTCCTAGAAAATCCCGGATGTTACATTATTATCCTTACCTAGTTGTACCATCTAATCAGCAACCAACTTTTTTGGGGTCCAAAACTGACTCAACACCCCTAGTAAAAGCAACATGATCATACATGAATGGACAAACAATAACTCCCCAAAACCTGATTCGGATTTCAATAGAATGCAATTGCATCTCATCAAAGTATATTGGCTCTACCTCCCAAGACCGTCTCAACACCCCAATAAAAGCAACATAATCATACATGCATGGAAAAACAATAACTCCCCACTGAAAACAAATTGGATTTCAGCATAATGTAGTTGCACCTCACTAATGTATATAGGCTCCACTTCCCACCTCACCAATAGCCATGGTAAAAATCATCTATCCTTATTCTTTATGTAGTAATACTTACACTTAGGTCAATAATGGCTCTCTTCTCCTTATTATCAAGTATGTAAACTCTACCACAAACAATTTACCTATTTCGAAACACAAAAATACTTACTTTCCTTCTTTTCCCTCCTCCTATACCATGCAAACATGATCTAAAAGAGAGATTATGAAACCAAAAAGTCTTTTATCTCTTCACACTCTAAATATCTCTTTTATTCCCACAAAACTTCAAGCCACCATGCTAGATCATAATTGGAATAAGGACATAACGACAGAATATAATGAATTGCTTAAACAACACAAATTTGATCTTTTTCTACGACCATCCTACACCAACATAATTCAATTTCATTGGTTTTTTCGTCACAAATTTTGAGCTGACAATTCCTAGAATGATACAAACACGATTGGTTGTAAATGGAAAGTGTCAAGAGGTGGGGGTCAATTGTCATGATACGTATAGTACTGGTGTAAAGCCTACCATAATACGTATCATTCTCATTCTAGCCATGGGAAGTAATTAGAGAATTCACCAACTTGATGTGGAAAATGCGTTCCTCCATGGTACACTTCAAGAAATACTTTACATGTACCATCCCCCATGATTCTAGAAACCTTCTTGTTCCAGTTCCATTTGTAAATTACATAATCACTTTACGGTCTCTAACAAGCCTTACGGTCTTGGTATAATACATTCTCCAGTTATCTCCTAATTTTCGGCTTTACATGCAGCAAAAGTGACAATTCACTTTTCATACTAAATTGTGATAAAGGTGATGCTTATCTCTTACTTCACGTTGACATCATAGTTCTCAATAGAACATCTCCTGCTATCAAAGTGGAATACCTAACTACTCTATCTCGCGAATTTGCTATGACAGACTTAGGCAAACTCACAAACTTATTGGGAATTTTATTTATAATAGATTCTAAAAGCATGCTTCTCAATCAGCAAAAGTACACGAAATCCATCATTAAAATGAGAACATATGGAAAATTTTAAAATGATGATAACATTGGTTGATAAGAAATTTAAGCTAGGCTCCAACATTGGTGAAATTTTTGAGGAACCAACACTTTATTGAATTCTAGCCAGTGCGTTATGTTATCTTACATTCACTCAACCAATCATGGCTTACGCAGTACATCACATGTCTTTTCATGCATGCTCCTAAGTTCCGCACTTTAACGACTTGAAGCATATCATCCCTCATCTCAACTATACTTGTGCTCTCGATTTATATTTATACCTCTCAACTCCATCACAACTTGTATCGTACACTGATGTTGAATTGCGGTGGCTTCCCTGACATGAGACTTCCGACTCCAGTACTACACTTTCTTAGGTTATAATCTTATTTTCTGGTCGGTAAAATGTCATTCTATGTTTTCGTGATCTAGTGTTGAAGTTGAGTACCATGGGGTTAAAAATATGGTTGTTGAATCATGTGGCTTTGTGAATGCATCTGTTGTTTACCTCTTTGACAACTCTGTTCAACATTAACACACTAAACATGTTGAAATGGATATCTGTTTTGTTCACAAAAAGGATGCTCTTGGCCAAATCTAGATTCTTCATGTCCATATGCTTACTAATATATTGACAGCTTCATAAAGAGTCTACCATCACAATTTTTCCTTGACTTTAGATCTAGTTTGAGCATATGTGACCCTTCTGCTCCAACTATGGGTTAGGGAACTATTAGATTATATTATTATATAGTATTTATCTTGTCAATATAATTTCTAATGTACATCTCGTATATTCATCCCTAAATGTCACACCCCAAAACCGATAACGGCGGAATACGTTTCGGGGTGGATGACGTAGTGAACAGTATCATCACAATTGCATAATAGTAGAAGCAAGAATCATACAACCATAGAATTACATAGTGAATTTAGTTACATGCGTGTTTTGTAATGTTTAACAATCACCCAAAAGCAATTCAAAAATAAGAGATGGGTCTTGTGTGCTCCACCTTCTCCAAAAATGTTGTGTCTGTACCTGTCTATCTTTGACCTGAAGATACAAGTTATTTTGAAAACAATTATCAGCATAAAGCTGGTGAGTTCATAAGAGTTTAGTGTGAGTTTTGTATACAAAGCATTAGTGCTAAAAATGTATCATTTATGTTCATAAGTAGTAGAAACTTTAGAAAATCCCATATTTTCCAGAAAATACATTGTAAATGACAATCGGTGAAAAATATACATTCTTCATTTCTTTGAAACAGATTATTGTAAAAACATATTGGCAAATCTCCAAATAACAAGTGTGATGGAATAGGTTGAGCCTGTAATCAGTGATAGAGGTGCAAGCTTCCTTTAGTGATAGATACTTACTTACTTCGGGATGCAGTTTAACATTTAGTGTGGTATTTTAGAGTAGTTGTAGCGTATTCCTTGTATATTACTAATAGTGAGGATAATAGAGGATCCCATGACCTTCCCGGTCATGCACAGTATAGTGAGTAGTGGCATCCCTGGGCCTGTACGGCACGGACTGAGATTAACAGTCGGGATGTAATAGCGTCTGCCCCGTATAGATCTATACATGTAGAGTCGTATCCTGCTGGAACACTCCGGGCGTAGTGAATAGCGAATAGAGTATCTCGTAGCGGGTTAGTGTATTATTGTTTGTTTAGTGTTTTCTCCATTGTTATAGTGTAATAATTTGTTAGTATTGATCATAGTGTATTCTCTTACTAGTGTATCGTCTAGTAATAGTGAGTATTATAGTGTAGATAGTAATAACTTTAGCGAGTAGTAGCGGTAGCGACCCTAACCATACCTATTATGGTTATCTTAGTGGGGATGTTTCTTAGCACGTTAGTGACTTTAGCATTAAGTGAAAGCAGTAATATTCGTATCCCATACTGATATATAGATTTTATATAAGTAAGAAATCAACGACAGTCGGACGGATAACTACTACCCTAAGCCCACAATCAAACAAGAACAGGAAATAAGGCGAGATATCGGTCCTAAGTCCTCCAAGTCTTATTTATATAAATATTTCAGAGTGGTTACATTTTATAAGCAAATTGATTAAATAAAAGTATTTTTCCAAAAGAACATTTAAATTCTGATTCACTGTTTAAAAATAGTTTGAAAAGGGTAAAACCCGTTTTTAAGGCATAGGGACAAATCACATGTGATTTGAACTAAGAGTAGTGAATCACATGTGATTAATCCATGTAACTCGGAAATCGTTCTGTAAAACTTTACATAAACATTTATAAGCAACTTGTATCTCCCCCCTAAAACATGTAAAACACTTGAAAGGTTCATTAAAGGGGTATGAACTCACCTGAAATCGCGGAAATCGGGTGAATCGGGTAAATCGGGTAATAGTGTCGATTGAGCGTTTGGTACCAAATAACCACTTGAGCACCTTTTAGGACCCTAATGTCATATGAAATATGTATTTTACAAGAAGTTAATCATCTTATGCTTTTCATTATAGTATTTGGACATTCTAGTGTCGTTTTCGGGGTTTTAAGGCCTAGAAAGGGTTCCCGGGAGTGGTACAAGGCCATGGATGATTTACGGGAGGGTCCTTGAGTTCACTCTCTTAGAGTTTATGGCCTAAAAGCCATCCATTGGGAGTTTACGGCCGTAAGCCCCCTAGGCTTGGCCGTAAACTCTTGTGACACTCCAAAATGTGTGTTTAAGGCCTTATCTCACTTCCTTAATTTAGTGGTGGGTGTTTTGGACCAAAAGGGAAGGATTAACATCATAAATTGTGACATTTTTGGGGAGTTTACGGACAAGACTTGTTCTTGGGCCGTAAACTCCTATAAATCCTTCAAGGTGAAGGTTTTCCTTGTACAACATTGTCCCATATGACTTAGAAAAATCCTAGAAGGTCCTATAGTGAGTTTGGAACAATTTGGCATCAATTTTTGGGGAGTTTACGGCCCAAGAACATCCTTGGCAATAAACTCTTCATTTTGTTCCCAAATGTGAAGTTTAATTGTACAACACACTTCCAAAGGCCTTAGATAAATTCCTTTCATGCATTAGGGTAGTTTAGGGACTTGTTTGACACAAAAGTTTGGGTGTTTACGGACCAAGCTTAAGCTAGGCCGTAAACTCCTCTTTTTGGCCTCAAATGGAGTTGTTTGATGCATTTAAGTGTTCCTTGGAGTCAAGTCTAATTTACCAAACATCCTAGAAGTGTTTTTGGGGCTTAAAACATAGATTTATGGGGTGTTTGAGGTGTTTACGGCCTAAGCACATGCTTGGGCCGTAAACTCCTTTTTAAGCATCATTTTCTTGTGTTTTAATGTCCAAACCCTTCTAGTTATAAGCCTTAATTAGTATACTAACATACAAGAAGGAAAAACTTGGTCTTTGGCTTGGTTTTGGGGGTTTACGGCCTAAGGAGCTTCTTAGGCCGTAAACTCCTCTTTGAACCTTGATTCCTATGATTTTTGGCCCTCAAATTCAATGAAGCATGTCTAGAATAAGATAGAGGATGAGTACTTACGTTTGGAAGTCGGAAATTAGCGGAATCGGGGTCGTTTTCGAGTCTAGAGAGAGAAAGTAGAAAGAGAGAGTGGGTGTGTAGTAAATGAGTGTTCAAATGTTGTGCACACCCATTGCATATGTCTCGGGAATCGCACCCGATACACGGCTACCCGATGTTTAAAGTTAACTGGGTTAAAACTTTTTACCCGGGTGAAGTGGTAGAAAAGGTAATACAACTCTATTAGGTTAAACGGGGTTAACACATACGAGTTATATTTCTTATGATAATATTAAGTCATGCATAGACTTAGATATTCGGATATTGACGGTTCCAAATATTACATAAAATAACGTATAGTGACACGTTCCGTTAGTGAAAATGTGATTTGTAACGGAATTAGATTTGGGGTTGTCACATCATCCCCCCGTTAGGGGAATTTCGTCCCGAAATTTAGAATACAAACAGATACGATATTACAGTACTACTAAGCGAAGAGATGAGGGTATTTGAGTTTCATTTGATCCTCGCGCTCCCAAGTGAATTCCGGTCCTCGCTTGGCGTTCCACCGAACCTTCACAATTGGGATGCGGCTTTGTTTCGTCCGCTTTACTTCACGATCCAAAACCTCAGTAGGTTCTTCCACGAAGTTGAGGCTCTCATTGATCTCGATCTCGTCGAGGGGGATCACAAGAGTCTCATCCGACAGACATTTCTTCAAGTTTGAGACGTGAAAGGTAGGATGTATGTTACTTAGCTCGCGGAGTAAGTTTAGTTTGTAAGCTACGGGGCCGATTCTAGCAATAATCTCAAAAGGCCCTATGTACCTTGGGTTTAACTTTCCACGCTTCCCGAAGCGTATCGTGCCTTTCCAGGGCGAGACCTTCAGAAGGACCCGGTCTCCGACCTGGAATTCCAAGGGTTTCCTTCGTTTGTCGGCGTAGCTCTTCTGTCGATCCCTAGCGGCTTTTAGTCGTTCACGTATCTGTACAATCTTCTCGGTCATCTCTCGAATGATCTCTGGACCAGTGAGGGCGCTATCAGGAACTCGTCGTTTAGCTAACTGAGTGTCTCCCACCTCGGCCCAGCACAACGGGGATCTGCACTTTCGGCCGTAGAGAGCTTCGAATGGAGCTGTCTTGATGCTCGTGTGATAACTATTGTTATAGGAAAACTCCACAAGAGGTAAGTGTGTATCCCACGATTTCCCGAAGTCGATCACACAAGCTCGCAGCATGTCTTCTAATGTTTGGATCGTCCTCTCACTTTGTCCATCGGTCTGCGGATGGTAGGCTGTACTCATATCCAGCCTCGTCCCTAGTGCCTTTTGTAATGATTGCCAAAATCTAGAGGTGAATCTACTATCTCTGTCTGATACAATAGATATAGGGACGCCATGCAATCGCACTATTTCTTTTATATAAGTCCTAGTGAGCTTTTCCATCTTATCCGTCTCTTTGATGGGTAGGAAGTGGGTGGACTTGGTCAACCTGTCAACGATGACCCAAATGGTATCTAATCCACCTACTGTCTTGGGCAGCTTGGTGATGAAGTCCATTGTGATTCGCTCCCACTTCCATTCTGGTATTTCCGGTTGTTGGAGGAGTCCTGATGGCTTTTGATATTCTACATTGACCTTCGCGCAAGTAAGGCACTTACCTACAAAGGTAGCGATCTCTGCTTTCATGTTCGGCCACCAGTAAAGCTTTTTGAGATCCAGATACATCTTATCTGAACCCGGGTGGACGGAGTAGCGAGTGTTGTGTGCTTCCCTCATAACCAAATCTCTAAAACCTCCATGGCGTGGAGTCCAGATTCGGTCCATAAAGTAATAGGCTCCGTCACCCTTAACCTCCAGATTTTTATCCATTCCATGCAAGAATTCTCCCGTCACGTTTCCAGGCTTTAGAGCTTCCAGCTGAGCCTCTTTGATCTGCGTGGATAGATGTGAGTGTATAGTCATTGTCAACGACTTGGTCCTTCGTCCGGAATATTCTTTTCTGCTCAGGGCGTCTGCTACTACGTTGGCTTTCCCCGGATAATATCTAATTTCACAGTCGTAATCGTTAAGTAATTCGACCCATCGATGCTGTCTCATGTTGAGTTCTTTCTGGTTCAGTATATGTTGGAGGCTTTTATGATCAGTGTACACCACGCTCTTCGTCCCATACAAGTAGTGTCTCCAGATTTTTAGTGCGAAGACGACCGCTCCTAACTCAAGGTCGTGAGTAGTGTAGTTCACTTCATGGTTCTTTAGTTGTCTCGAGGCATAGGCGATAACTTTGCCTCGTTGCATCAAGACACAACCAAGCCCCTGATTAGATGCATCACAGTATATGACGAAATCTTCTGTCCCTTCGGGAAGGGATAATACTGGTGCGGTGCATAGGGCTCGCTTCAAGGTCTAAAATGCCTTCTCCTGTTTCTCTTCCCAGTCGAATGATACACCCTTCTGTGTTAGCATGGTGAGAGGTTTCGCAATCCGAGAGAAATTTTGGATGAATCGACGGTAGTAGCCAGCGAGGCCTAGAAATTGACGAATTTCCATAGGCGTCTTTGGTGCTGACCAGTTCTCAATAGCCTTGATTTTGGAGGGGTCCACGTGGATTCCTTCCTCACTGACCACGTGTCCTAAGAATTCAACTCTCCGGATCCAAAACTCGCACTTAGAGAACTTCGCATACAACTTCTCGGATCGCAGGGTTTCCAGGACTAATCATAAATGGCTTCTGTGCTCTTCCTCGCTCCGAGAGTAGACAAGAATGTCGTCAATAAAGACGATGACGAACTGATCTAGATATGGACGACATACCCTATTCATCAAGTCCATGAATACTGCGGGGGCGTTAGTCAGTCCAAAGGGCATCACCACGAACTCAAAATGCCCGTAGCGGGTTCGGAAGGCTGTCTTCGAAACATCTTCCTCTAACACCCGTAACTGAAGATACCCCGATCTAAGATCAATCTTGGAGAAGTAACTTGCTCCTTGGAGTTGATCGAATAGGTCATCGATACGAGGGAGAGGATAGCGATTTTTGATCGTGAGTTTATTGAGTTCCCTATAATCGATGCACATCCGAAACGACCCATCCTTTTTCTTCACGAACAAGACCGGAGCTCCCCAAGGTGAGAAGCTCGGTCTTATAAAACCCTTGCTAAGCAGTTCGTTGAGTTGACTGGATAGTTCTTGCATTTCGGCGGGCGCTAGGCGGTAGGGCGACTTAGCTACGGGGGTAGCTCCTGGAATTAGGTCGATTCTGAATTCAACCTGTCGTTTAGGAGGTAGGCCTGGGAGATCCTCCGGAAAGACATCAGGAAAATCGCATACTACTGGAATGTCTTTTGGATCTCTTGATTTCTGGTTAGTGTCGACGACGTGGGCAAGAAAGGCGCGATATTCCTTGCGCAAGTATTTCTGAGCCTGAATACTAGAGATGACACGAAGGTTCGTACTTGGCTTATCTCCGTATATCACTAGGGTCTCTCGATTCGGAAAGTTCAGGCGAATGGTTTCTCGGAACATAGGATGTCGGCGTAGTGAAGGCTTAGTCAATCCATACCAACAATGACATTGAAATTTTTGATTGAGACTGGTATAAGATCGATTAAAAAGGGGTGATCATCTAACATGAGAGTACAACCTATATAGATTTCATTAGAGCTTTCTGTCTTCCTATTAGCCATTTCTACAACGAATGTTTCTTTTAGTGGTTGAGGGGTTTGTTTGAGTAGGTGTTTAAAGTTTTGATTTATGAAGCTTCTTTCTACTGTAACAGCCCGGAATCCCAGGTATTATTAAAATTATGTTTTTGGGGTGATCTAAGAGGGGACTCGGCGAGTTGGAGCCTAGACTCGCCGAGTAGGATCGCGGACTTGGTCGCGGGTCCGCGACTGGACTCGACGAGTCCAGATATGGACTCGGCGAGTCGACGCTGTTCAGCAGAAACCCTAACCGTTCAGTTTGGATCGTATTTAACGCCTCTTAGGCCGTCATTTTCAGTCTTTTGGTCAATTGAGAGGAACCCTAATCGCTGTGGACGCCTAGAGCAAGGGAGAAAGCTTTGGAACTTGGAAGAATTGGTTAGGCAAGAAGAAGAGGGATTTGGCTAAAGGAATATCAAGGAGGATTGAGTCCTGAGATTTGGGGGACACAGAGAGCGCGTTTTCAGGTAATACTCGGACCAAATCTGTTATTTTGATGTATTTATGAAATTAGGGTTTATAGAACCCATTTAGTGATTTAATGAAGTAATGCCTTGTTATCCCACGACTATAGTCTTGTATTAGGACCTTTAGAGGTCCAGAAGGTCCCATGAATGTGTACTTCGGGACGAGACCTATCTCAGGAAGCAGTTACTCGTCTGCATGGCATGGACTCGCCGAGTTGTTCTTCAGACTCGGCGAGTAGCTTGAAGATTTGCTGGGACTCGCCGAGTTGTTCATCAGACTCGGCGAGTGGAGTCGGGGTGGCCCCGCGATTCTTCCACGAGAACCTCGTCGAGTCAAGAGGGATACTCGACGAGTAGAAAGGGAATATTCAGGATTTTGTGAGGACGACTAGACTCGCCGAGTCGCCATGGTACTCGCCGAGTCCAGTCGAGTTGACCGTTGACCGTTGACCAGAGTTGACCTAAGTCTGACTTCTTAGGGATAGTCACACTTAGATGATATGAGTGTTAATGAGCTATATAATGTTATAGGAGGGTTGTAGCTCGTTGGTTTGTGCGCGAGTGATTTCAGGAGTTGCTAGCTTCAACACTTACGAGGTGAGTCTTCTCACTATACTGTACCCGGAAGGGTTTGACTGTGTGACCGGAAGGTCGGATATGATATGTGATATGTATGCTATATGTGGTATGTTATATGTTATATGTGCTATGTATGTTATGGGCCGGAAGGCGAATATGTTATGGGCCGGAAGGCGATATGATGTGTGATGGACCGGAAGGTCGGCGTGGGTAAGGCCGGAAGGTTTACCCAGCAGGGACGGAAGTCCCCTGAGACACATGGACCGGAAGGTCGGGCCGGAAGGCAATGTTATGTGGACCAAATGGTCCGGGCCGGAAGGCGTATGTGCGTAAGTTGTATATTGGGGAACTCACTAAGCATTTATGCTTACAGTTGTTGTGGATGTATGTATTTCAGGTACTAGCGAGGACCGTGGGAAGGCGCCGGCATGATCGATACACACTGAAGAATGTTTCATGATCTTGGGAGTTTGAATAATTGTATTGACCGAATGATTAAACTGTTTATGTCTTGTTTTAATGGAAATAATTATGTTTTTAAAATGAAAAATTTGTTTGAAAATTTGAGCTGTTACAATTGGTATCAGAGCCAGGTTTGAGGGATTCGGGTGCACCTTCGGGGGTAACTGAACTCAAACCGAGGATTTGAGAGAACTTTTCAAATAACGGCATAAACTTTTGTAAATGAGTTTTGTGGTAAGCAAGAAAGAAGCAGTGTGTACGATCAGTCAGCGCCCGAACGGTAAAAGATCCCCAAAATACCTTACAATATTATATGATATGAATTGTTATGCATGCTAGAAGACTAGGTATTCATGATAGGACTAGAGTGGCCTGATTTGTGATGCCTTAGTCTAGGGAAGTTGCCTGTATGTGATGCTTTGCTAGTATGCGGGTAGATAGAGCGTATCATAAGTAGAGTACTCACTATCTGGAGTTTGGGGAGGAGGACTTGGGATGAACATTGATGCGGTGTGGTCGGTAGTATTGGGCCCGTACTACCGAGGACACCGGGTCAGTGGGAGGCCCAAGTAAGAATCCCTGGATATCTGGGACTGAGGAGGGTTGCGTGTCGAGTACGATTATACTCGGTAGAATCTCTGATAGTTTTATGTTGTATTTCAGAGATATCATGGTTAGACCGCGGCACGGGGCAAGTACGAGCGGTGTGAGTGACGAGGATATTCGTCAGATGATCCACGAGGAGGTGGCGGCGGCGATCCGGGCTGAGATCCCGGAGATGTTTGGGTCTATCAAGACCACCCTGATGGAGACGTTCGACGAGCGGTACGCCGCATTGACTGAGGCTGCAACCGCTGCAGCTACCGCAGCTGTGGCCGCTGCTAGGCCACAGGGGGGTGATTCATTGCTGTTCCGAGAGTTCAGCAACACGAAGCCACCAGAGTTCGATGGGACGCAGGATCCGATTGCTGCGATGAGGTGGATCGCAGATATAGAGGGGTGCTTCTATACTTGTTCATGCCCGGAGCACCTGAGGGTACGGTTCGCTTTGAACCAGCTCCGTCTGGGAGCGAAGGACTGGTGGAAGTTCGTGACAGCGAATTTCACTTTGGCAGAGACTACAGCGGTGACATGGGAGGGATTTACTGCCATGTTCAGGGATGAGTACGTTCCCCCGGTGGAGAGAGAACGATTGGTGCAGGAGTTCTTAACCCTCAAGCAGGGTACCGATTCTGTTGCGGTGATTACACGGAAGTTTCATGAGAGGGCGATGTTTTGCCCTGAGCTGGTGTCCTCAGAGCAGGCTCGGATGAGCCGATACTTGGGTGTCTTGAGGAGGGATATTCGGGAGTTTGTGTCAAACTCCACTTACCATACTTTTGCTGAGCTTCAGGCGAATGCCAGGAAGCGTGAGATCGAGTTGGAGACCCAGGCTAGGGAGGAGGCCGAGTCTCAGCGGGTGGATCGGCGACCGGCTCAGTTCCAGCCGGCAGCCAAGCGGACCAAGTCCGCTGATTCGAGGACAGGAGGTTCGAAGGGTCGCACTTGCGGAAAGTGCGGCAAGAGTCATGATGGAGTATGTCGATCTGGTGCTTGCTACAAGTGTGGCAAGGAGGGGCACATTGCTAGGGAGTGCCCCAAGGGATTTTCGGTTTGCTTTCATTGCAACCAGACTGGCCATAGGAAGGCTGAGTGCCCTCAGCTTCTTCAGGGATCTGCACCTGCTGCCGGAGTTCCTGCGACTCGACCGGTGAAGGCCGAGGCCCCGAGGGCTCGGGGAAGAGCCTTTCAGCTGACAGCGGAAGAGGTCCGCGCTGCGCCCGATGTTGTGGCAGGTACTTTCCTTGTGAACTCTGTGCCTGCCTTAGTGTTATTTGACTCGGGTGCGAGTAGGTCCTTTGTGTCCTTGGCCTTTAGTCAGCATATTGGCGTTAGTCGTGAGTCGTTGAGTCGACCTTTGAGAGTCTCTATAGCTGACGAGAAGGTGATTTGTGCTACGGAGGTTCTTCGGGGTTGTGTACTAGAGATTTTCGGGATTGGATTTCCGATTGACCTGATTCCTATCGCGATGGGGGATGTCTGTGTCATCGTGGGCATGGACTGGTTGAGCCGGTTCGGCGCTGTCATCGACTGTGAGCGTCAGTTGGTGACTATACGAGACCCATGTGGGGGAGTTCTTTCGGTATACGGCGAGGGTACCCGTTCGGGATCAGCTTTTTGTTCGGCCGCTAGGGCGAGGCAGTGTCTACGTCAGGGCTGTAAGGGTTTCGTGGCGTATGTGATGGATACGCGGGAGGTTTCTGAGAAACCGAAGTCAGTTGAGGAAGTTCCGGTGGTGCGCGAGTTTTCAGATGTCTTTCCCGAGGAGTTGCCGGGAGTACCGCCTGTGAGGCAAGTAGAGTTTAGTATCGATCTGGTTCCGGGGGCAGCGCCTATTGCCAAGGTGCCCTATCGTCTTGCACCTCCAGAGATGCAAGAGTTGTCCTCGCAACTCCAGGAGTTGCTGGGAAAGGGATTCATTCGGCCAAGCAGCTCGCCATGGGGAGCACCTATTCTGTTCGTCAGAAAGAAGGATGGTTCACACCGGATGTGCATTGATTACCGGGAGTTGAACAAGCTAACGGTCAAGAACCGTTACCCGTTGCCGAGGATCGATGATTTATTCGATCAGTTGCAGGGAGCATCTTGGTTTTCCAAGATCGATCTGAGGTCAGGATACCATCAGGTGAGAGTACGGGATGAAGACGTCCAGAAGACAGCGTTTAGGACGCGATATGGACATTATGAGTTTGTGGTGATGCCTTTTGGACTCACCAATGCCCCGGCTGTGTTCATGGATCTCATGAACAGGGTATGCAGGCCGATGTTGGATCGGTCGGTGATCGTATTTATCGACGACATTCTGGTGTATTCGAGATCGAGAGAGCAGCATGAGGAGCATTTGAGGGAGGTCCTTGAGGTATTGAGGTCGGAGAAACTTTATGCAAAGTTCTCCAAATGTGACTTCTGGTTGCGGGAAGTCCAGTTTCTAGGACATGTGGTTAATCAGAAAGGGATATTGGTCGATCCGGCCAAGGTTGAGGCGGTGATGAGTTGGGAGGTGCCGAAGTCACCCTCTGAGATCAGAAGTTTCCTTGGGTTGGCAGGGTATTATCGGAGATTTATCAAGGATTTCTCCAAGATCGCAGTGCCACTCACCAGATTGACCCGGAAGGGTGTTACGTTCTCATGGGGGCCCGAACAGCAGACCTCCTTTGAGACACTTCGCCAAAGATTGTGCGAAGCCCCGGTTTTAGCTCTTCCAGAAGGGATGGAAGATTTCATGGTATACTGCGACGCGTCGATTTCGGGATTGGGTGCAGTGTTAATGCAGAGGGGTCATGTGATAGCTTATGCGTCGAGGCAGCTGAAGCCTCATGAGGCGAGATATCCCACGCATGATTTAGAGTTGGGGGCAGTGGTGTTCGCTCTCAAGATTTGGCGTCACTACTTGTATGGGGTTCGATGTACGATATACACGGACCATAAGAGTTTGAAGTATTTGATGGATCAACCCAACCTAAATATGCGTCAGAGGAGGTGGTTGGATGTGGTCAAGGATTATGATTGTGAGATCCTGTACCACCCAGGCAAGGCTAATGTGGTAGCCGATGCATTGAGTCGCAGGGCGGAGAGCACTCAATTGCGAGACGTATGCTTGAGACTGACTGTGATGACTCCAGTATTGGACGCCATTCGTGGGGCCCAGGCGGAGGCCGTGCGACCAGAAATGCAGAAGAAAGAGCGGGTTGTGGGGTTAATCTCAGAGTTTGTCAAGGATAGTCGAGGCCTTATGACGTTTCAGGGTCGGATTTGGGTACCGTTCGTAGGCGGTACGCGTACTACCTTGATGGAAGAGGCTCATAGATCGAAATTCTCGATCCATCCTGGTGCTACAAAGATGTATTTGGATTTAAAGAAGGAATATTGGTGGCCCTGTATGAAGAGGGACGTGGCATGGTTCGTTGAGAGGTGCTTGACCTGCCGTAGGGTTAAGGCTGAGCACCAGAGACCGCATGGCAAGTTACAGCCATTGGAGATCCCCGAGTGGAAGTGGGAACAGATTACTATGGATTTTATCACCAAATTGCCGAGGACTGCTAGGGGAGTTGACGCAATTTGGGTGATCGTGGATAGGTTAACAAAGAGCGCACACTTCCTTGCCATCAGTGAGAGTTCTTCGGCGGAGAAATTGGCGGAGATATACGTGAGAGAGGTGGTATCTCGGCACGGGGTGCCGATCTCGATTGTGTCAGACCGTGATGTGCGCTTTACTTCCAGATTCTGGAAGAAATTTCATGAGGAGCTGGGTACTAAATTGCATTTTAGTACCGCATACCATCCCCAGTCAGACGGTCAGAGCGAGCGGACAATTCAGACACTGGAGGACATGCTCCGAGCGTGTGTGTTAGACTTCGGGGGTAGTTGGGATGCGTATTTGCCATTGGCAGAGTTTTCCTACAACAACAGCCATCATTCGAGCATTGGTATGCCGCCTTTCGAGCTGTTGTATGGTAGGAGGTGTCGGACTCCCATCTGCTGGGGAGAGGTGGGACAGAGAGTGATGGGCAGCACGGAGATCATACTCCAGACGACAGAGCAGATTCAACAAGTGAGACAAAGATTATTGACTGCCCAGAGCCGACAGAAGAGCTATGCAGACAGGCGCCGATCCGAGCTTGAATTTCAAGTCGGCGACTTTGTGCTCCTGAAGGTCTCTCCTTGGAAAGGAGTGATTCGGTTCAGGAAGAGAGGCAAGTTGGGGCCCCGGTATATTGGGCCATTTCGTGTGATTGCAAGGATAGGTCGGGTAGCCTATCGGTTGGAGTTGCCAGCGGAGTTGGGTCAGATCCATGACACTTTTCATGTGTCGCAGTTGAGGAAGTGCATAGCCGATGAGTCGGCAGTAGTTCCATTGGAGGATATTCAGGTGGATGCGAGCCTGAATTACGCGGAGAGGCCAGTGGCTATCAGGGATCGGAAGATCAAGGTTCTGAGGAACAAGGAAGTACCTCTGGTGTTGGTTCAATGGCAACACCGTAAAGGATCAGAAATGACTTGGGAACCGGAGCGCGAAATGCGGGAGCAGCATCCGGAACTATTTGCAGAATGAGACTTCGAGGGCGAAGTCTAATCCAAGTGGGGGAGAATTGTAACAGCCCGGAATCCCAGGTATTATTAAAATTATGTTTTTGGGGTGATCTAAGAGGGGACTCGGCGAGTTGGAGCCTAGACTCGCCGAGTAGGATCGCGGACTTGGTCGCGGGTCCGCGACTGGACTCGACGAGTCCAGATATGGACTCGGCGAGTCGACGCTGTTCAGCAGAAACCCTAACCGTTCAGTTTGGATCGTATTTAACGCCTCTTAGGCCGTCATTTTCAGTCTTTTGGTCAATTGAGAGGAACCCTAATCGCTGTGGACGCCTAGAGCAAGGGAGAAAGCTTTGGAACTTGGAAGAATTGGTTAGGCAAGAAGAAGAGGGACATGGCTAAAGGAATATCAAGGAGGATTGAGTCCTGAGATTTGGGGGACACAGAGAGCGCGTTTTCAGGTAATACTCGGACCAAATCTGTTATTTTGATGTATTTATGAAATTAGGGTTTATAGAACCCATTTAGTGATTTAATGAAGTAATGCCTTGTTATCCCACGACTATAGTCTTGTATTAGGACCTTTAGAGGTCCAGAAGGTCCCATGAATGTGTACTTCGGGACGAGACCTATCTCAGGAAGCAGTTACTCGTCTGCATGGCATGGACTCGCCGAGTTGTTCTTCAGACTCGGCGAGTAGCTTGAAGATTTGCTGGGACTCGCCGAGTTGTTCATCAGACTCGGCGAGTGGAGTCGGGGTGGCCCCGCGATTCTTCCACGAGAACCTCGTCGAGTCAAGAGGGATACTCGACGAGTAGAAAGGGAATATTCAGGATTTTGTGAGGACGACTAGACTCGCCGAGTCGCCATGGTACTCGCCGAGTCCAGTCGAGTTGACCGTTGACCGTTGACCAGAGTTGACCTAAGTCTGACTTCTTAGGGATAGTCACACTTAGATGATATGAGTGTTAATGAGCTATATAATGTTATAGGAGGGTTGTAGCTCGTTGGTTTGTGCGCGAGTGATTTCAGGAGTTGCTAGCTTCAACACTTACGAGGTGAGTCTTCTCACTATACTGTACCCGGAAGGGTTTGACTGTGTGACCGGAAGGTCGGATATGATATGTGATATGTATGCTATATGTGGTATGTTATATGTTATATGTGCTATGTATGTTATGGGCCGGAAGGCGAATAGGTTATGGGCCGGAAGGCGATATGATGTGTGATGGACCGGAAGGTCGGCGTGGGTAAGGCCGGAAGGTTTACCCAGCAGGGACGGAAGTCCCCTGAGACACATGGACCGGAAGGTCGGGCCGGAAGGCAATGTTATGTGGACCAAATGGTCCGGGCCGGAAGGCGTATGTGCGTAAGTTGTATATTGGGGAACTCACTAAGCATTTATGCTTACAGTTGTTGTGGATGTATGTATTTCAGGTACTAGCGAGGACCGTGGGAAGGCGCCGGCATGATCGATACACACTGAAGAATGTTTCATGATCTTGGGAGTTTGAATAATTGTATTGACCGAATGATTAAACTGTTTATGTCTTGTTTTAATGGAAATAATTATGTTTTTAAAATGAAAAATTTGTTTGAAAATTTGAGCTGTTACATCTACACCACTATCGAATAAGACACAGGCATAAGAGTTGTTGAGAAGAAACGTACCCGTGACCACTGTGGGATCGGTTACTGCTTCATTGTGACCGATAGCAAGTAACCTTCCAGTTCCCCCAGCATTTGCAGTCTTCGGACAGTTCTTCTTAAAATGGCCTGCTTCGCCGCAGCCATAACACGTCGGGGTCACTCCCGTACCAGGAACCTGTGTAATAGGTTTGGGAGGGGCCTTGCAAAATCGGACAGTATGGCACTTCCGTCCGCAGTTGGAACACTGCAATTCACGGCATGGACCGTTTGTGGTGAAAAGGGCACTTGGGACACTTAGGCAAATTCCCACTGTAAGCTTTCGGTGGGGCTGGAGCAGCTGGTGCGGCCGGGGTGGTGGCAGCATGAACCGCCACAATTTGCTGATCCCTGGAGGCGGTTTGAGTTTTCTTGCCTTTCTTCTTATCCCATCGTTTCCTCTTTCTGTCGGATGATCCGGAGGGTGCAGTGGTTGTTGTTGCTGGAGTGGAGGAGATTTCGTGATTGATCAGACTCTGGGCCAATTCCTTGGCGCTGTCGAAAGTGGTAGGGCGTGAAGCCAGAACATTTCCTCGATACGGGGGCACTAAACCCCAGATGTAACATTCAATCTTCTTGCTTTCAGAGGGGATCATTTTGGGACACATAGTCGCCAAGTCGCAAAACCTGGCCGTATAAGCCGTTATGTCGGTCCCCTTCATCTTGAGGTTCCAGAGTTCTTCCTCAAGCTTCTGAACTTCGCCCCTAGGGCAGTACTCTCCTCCCATAAGATCTTTTAGAGTGTCCCAGCCCATGGCATTGGCTGTGACCAAGGAGAGTGCGTTGACATGGCCGTTCCACCATGACAAAGCCCTGTTAGTGAGGGTAGCGGTAGCGAACTTGATTTTGCTCTCTTCGGGACAAGAGCACATTTCGAATACAGCTTCGGTCCTTTCGAACCATTGGGACAATGCCAGAATTCCTCCGGTACCATCGAAGAAAGCAGGTTTACAATTCATGAAGTCCTTATAAGTGCATCCCTGCACTCGTTGGTGGACTTCACCAAATCTAGAATTTCCACCGCTCGCATCACCCGCGTTCATTTGGGCCATGGCTGCTGTTACAGCCGCAGTCACAGCCGCTTGGAACAACACCGGATCGAACTGCGGAGGAGGAGGTGGTGGAGGAGGGGTTTGAGTTTCAGGTCTTCCTCTGCTGGGACGCTTTCGTGGAGGCATCCTTTACTGGAAGATCATAGAAATGATAGCAATAGTAAGAGCCTATTGCGAATATGAATAGAGTGTTTCGTGGATTAAATCAACATAATCCAATATCAGGGTAAGAGCTATAGCAATAGAGAAATCATCTGCCAATACACTGGTATTAATGATGCAACAGAAGTTCATGAAAATTGACCTAGCAGTGGGTCTTACATCATACCATAGAGAAAATGTTGGCAGTTTTAGAAGTTCAGCTAGAGTACTTTTAAACTAAGAATGTTTACAGACAAGAGACCTACGGAACATAGAGATAAAAGGCTAGTCCTTTAAAAAAAGAGTGAGGTAACTAGATGTCTTCTACTGGCGACGGCTGCTTGTCGGGCGAATCCTCAAATCCTCCAGTTGACGCATGACTTCTTGAAGGTGTCGATCATGAGCCCTTTGGTGTGCTCGGAGTTCCCAAACTTCAGCTCGGGATGCAGCCAGTTGATGCTACAAAGCCTCGTTGGTCCTCCTTGTCCTGTCCATGGCTTCTTCGAGTTGGCGGATGCGAACAGTGTTGAGGTTTGAGTTGGCATCCACTTCCACAACTCGACCAATAGCTGCTTGACCTTGTTCAACATTCCTGGCAATCCTTCGGATCATGATGGGCAGAACCCGATCTGTTGATCCTCCTTCGCTTACGTTGTAGAAACTTCGGTCTCCATTGTAAGGCAAGGGCTGACCCTGCTCCTCGCTCCATCGACGCAAGGATATTGCCCACATAGGAGTGGGGCCCTGAAATGTCAGTCGGGGGTTAGGGTTCGGGGCTTCAGGGGGTTGGTTGTTGAATTCTGGCTCGGAGCTCGAGCTATCCGAGAAGCCTTCATCATGATGATCATCCAAAGGAATAGGGTGATCGTCGTCTGACTCCTCTTCGAGCCATCCTCCATTGCCCTGGTTCGGAAAGTACGGATCACCGGGTAGGTGGAAGCCAGCCATGCTATCTACGCGAGAAAGGGGGAAAGAAGATTAATAGACGCACTATTCTAAGATACTTATAGGAGGAATCATTACCAGTTGACCCAATACTTGCATAGTGCGTACCGATTACATGTAACCGAAGCAAGATAGTCCTTCGAATAAACCACCCTAACTTCAGACCCCCAATCAAACAAGAACAGGGAATGAAGCAAAGGCTGCAGATTCTGAGTCTATAGCGCCCTAATCACATGTAATCATGGTGTATCCACTTAGCAACTATTGTCCTACTAGTAACGACCCTTGTTGTTAACACATACGTATAATCTAGAGATACAGAATACTCCTATAGTATTCTTATGTTAGCGTTATTGTGGTATTGTTGGTAAGTTTTAGACTTGTTGCAACATCACAACCGAACTTAGGCACATGCTAGTCACCCTCAGGAAAACCTAGTTGATCAGGCTACAGCATCCTGAATGTGACTATATGTCTCTAAACCCAATTGTGCTGCCCAACAATCTTAATACTTTTGTTTTGTTCTAGGATGATACTTATTCCTGTGTTTCATAGTGATGTGTGTATATATATACTTAGTTAGATCTTTTAGATACTTAACAGTATATATTTTTGGTCAGAGTGTTTTAGTCCCGAAGTGTTTATAGTTCGTATATCTTTTATAGGTTGATATACTTGATTCACTATAAACAATGCTCTGATACCAATCTGTCACACCCCAAAACCGATAACGGCGGAATACGTTTCGGGGTGGATGACGTAGTGAACAGTATCATCACAATTGCATAATAGTAGAAGCAAGAATCATACAACCATAGAATTACATAGTGAATTTAGTTACATGCGTGTTTTGTAATGTTTAACAATCACCCAAAAGCAATTCAAAAATAAGAGATGGGTATTGTGTGCTCCACCTTCTCCAAAAATGTTGCGTCTGTACCTGTCTATCTTTGACCTGAAGATACAAGTTATTTTGAAAACAATTATCAGCATAAAGCTGGTGAGTTCATAAGAGTTTAGTGTGAGTTTTGTATACAAAGCATTAGTGCTAAAAATGTATCATTTATGTTCATAAGTAGTAGAAACTTTAGAAAATCCCATATTTTCCAGAAAATACATTGTAAATGACAATCGGTGAAAAATATACATTCTTCATTTCTTTGAAACAGATTATTGTAAAAACATATTGGCAAATCTCCAAATAACAAGTGTGATGGAATAGGTTGAGCCTGTAATCAGTGATAGAGGTGCAAGCTTCCTTTAGTGATAGATACTTACTTACTTCGGGATGCAGTTTAACATTTAGTGTGGTATTTTAGAGTAGTTGTAGCGTATTCCTTGTATATTACTAATAGTGAGGATAATAGAGGATCCCATGACCTTCCCGGTCATGCACAGTATAGTGAGTAGTGGCATCCCTGGGCCTGTACGGCACGGACTGAGATTAACAGTCGGGATGTAATAGCGTCTGCCCCGTACAGATCTATACATGTAGAGTCGTATCCTGCTGGAACACTCCGGGCGTAGTGAATAGCGAATAGAGTATCTCGTAGCGGGTTAGTGTATTATTGTTTGTTTAGTGTTTTCTCCATTGTTATAGTGTAATAATCTGTTAGTATTGATCATAGTGTATTCTCTTACTAGTGTATCATCTAGTAATAGTGAGTATTATAGTGTAGATAGTAATAACTTTAGCGAGTAGTAGCGGTAGCGACCCTAACCATACCTATTATGGTTATCTTAGTGGGGATGTTTCTTAGCACGTTAGTGACTTTAGCATTAAGTGAAAGCAGTAATATTCGTATCCCATACTGATATATAGATTTTATATAAGTAAGAAATCAACGACAGTCGGACGGATAACTACTACCCTAAGCCCACAATCAAACAAGAACAGGAAATAAGGCGAGATATCGGTCCTAAGTCCTCCAAGTCTTATTTATATAAATATTTCAGAGTGGTTACATTTTATAAGCAAATTGATTAAATAAAAGTATTTTTCCAAAAGAACATTTAAATTCTGATTCACTGTTTAAAAATAGTTTGAAAAGGGTAAAACCCGTTTTTAAGGCATAGGGACAAATCACATGTGATTTGAACTAAGAGTAGTGAATCACATGTGATTAATCCATGTAACTCGGAAATCGTTCTGTAAAACTTTACATAAACATTTATAAGCAACTTGTATCTCCCCCCTAAAACATGTAAAACACTTGAAAGGTTCATTAAAGGGGTATGAACTCACCTGAAATCGCGGAAATCGGGTGAATCGGGTAAATCGGGTAATAGTGTCGATTGAGCGTTTGGTACCAAATAACCACTTGAGCACCTTTTAGGACCCTAATGTCATATGAAATATGTATTTTACAAGAAGTTAATCATCTTATGCTTTTCATTATAGTATTTGGACATTCTAGTGTCGTTTTCGGGGTTTTAAGGCCTAGAAAGGGTTCCCGGGAGTGGTACAAGGCCATGGATGATTTACGGGAGGGTCCTTGAGTTCACTCTCTTAGAGTTTATGGCCTAAAAGCCATCCATTGGGAGTTTACGGCCGTAAGCCCCCTAGGCTTGGCCGTAAACTCTTGTGACACTCCAAAATGTGTGTTTAAGGCCTTATCTCACTTCCTTAATTTAGTGGTTGGTGTTTTGGACCAAAAGGGAAGGATTAACATCATAAATTGTGACATTTTTGGGGAGTTTATGGACAAGACTTGTTCTTGGGCCGTAAACTCCTATAAATCCTTCAAGGTGAAGGTTTTACTTGTACAACATTGTCCCATATGACTTAGAAAAATCCTAGAAGGTCCTATAGTGAGTTTGGAACAATTTGGCATCAATTTTTGGGGAGTTTACGGCCCAAGAACATCCTTGGCCATAAACTCTTCATTTTGTTCCCAAATGTGAAGTTTAATTGTACAACACACTTCCAAAGGCCTTAGATAAATTCCTTTCATGCATTAGGGTAGTTTAGGGACTTGTTTGACACAAAAGTTTGGGTGTTTACGGACCAAGCTTAAGCTAGGCCGTAAACTCCTCTTTTTGGCCTCAAATGGAGTTGTTTGATGCATTTAAGTGTTCCTTGGAGTCAAGTCTAATTTACCAAACATCCTAGAAGTGTTTTTGGGGCTTAAAACATAGATTTATGGGGTGTTTGAGGTGTTTACGGCCTAAGCACATGCTTGGGCCGTAAACTCCTTTTTAAGCATCATTTTCTTGTGTTTTAATGTCCAAACCCTTCTAGTTATAAGCCTTAATTAGTATACTAACATACAAGAAGGAAAAACTTGGTCTTTGGCTTGGTTTTGGGGGTTTACGGCCTAAGGAGCTTCTTAGGCCGTAAACTCCTCTTTGAACCTTGATTCCTATGATTTTTGGCCCTCAAATTCAATGAAGCATGTCTAGAATAAGATAGAGGATGAGTACTTACGTTTGGAAGTCGGAAATTAGCGGAATCGGGGTCGTTTTCGAGTCTAGAGAGAGAAAGTAGAGAGAGAGAGTGGGTGTGTAGTAAATGAGTGTTCAAATGTTGTGCACACCCATTGCATGTCTCGGGAATCGCACCCGATACACGGCTACCCGATGTTTAAAGTTAACTGGGTTAAAACTTTTTACCCGGGTGAAGTGGTAGAAAAGGTAATACAACTCTATTAGGTTAAACGGGGTTAACACATACGAGTTATATTTCTTATGATAATATTAAGTCATGCATAGACTTAGATATTCGGATATTGACGGTTCCAAATATTACATAAAATAACGTATAGTGACACGTTCCGTTAGTGAAAATGTGATTTATAACGGAATTAGATTTGGGGTTGTCACACTAAAATAAAGGGATCTCATGTATGAGAGAAAAATTAAGTAATATAACCACATTTTAATATGTATTTGAAGAAAATAAACAATCTTTTAGCAATAATAAAAATTTGATCCGGAATGGAAATTCTGGACCAAGAAAAAACACATTTTCTAACAAAAAAAGTACATTTCAGACTTAATTCCGGATTCGATACTGAAATTTCGGATTTAGAAAAAAAGGAATTTCAGAATTTCAAGAACAAATCCAAAATCCGATGAATAATTCCGGAATTTTGAGAAAAAAATTTGTTTTTTTACTTAAATCTGACAAAAAGTAAAACAAACATAGTATTGTGAGATATATTATACTTTATAAATCATATTTGGAAAAATGTTGAATTTTAAGTCGTACAAAATTTATAACGATGGGTATAATGCATTTATGCATTAAAATTATCCAGTGAACCATTGAAAGAGCCAAGTAACTCCTATCGCCCCTCTTATTAAGGATTTATTGTTTTGACCTAGCTCATTCCTTATCTCGACATTTCCTGCTATTTTTGTTCATTGTTCATATAACCATTCCTTACCTTGACATTTTCTGCTATTTTTGTTCATAGTTCATATAAATTTGAAGACACATTCAAACATAAGTTCTCCATTTTTTGGCCTCCTATTACAGCGTCATTCGCTGCTCCGCATCAACCACAACCACTGTTTACCGCCAACATATGTTCCTTTCACTCATTTCTTCCCCATGATCAACATTACCTATGTCTTAACCATCTCTCTAAAAACCATTATCTCTATCCCTCTCCCTTTACAAACTCTAGTTGTCACCCTATTTACCAGCTTCACTACCACAACATAATAGTCGGCCTAATGCTTGTGAAAATTAATGCTTACTGCCAAAGCCACTACCTATATCAGGCGCTCTTCGTCTCCTTCCCTTAAATAATTATCGTTTCTCTTTCTAATCTTCCTTTCTCAAGCTCGTAAATCTAGAAACTATCATTTTGATTTTTTGTTCGCTCCATGGGAGTTTCAATCGAATTGATTTCAGGTAAACCCCATGTTCTCCATCTCCTATATATTTTAATCTTTTAATACTCAATTCTCTCCATTGATGTTTAATTTATTTTGATGTCCCTTTGATTTTCGTTTTCCTTTGGTGTTCGGTTGAGCTTTGCTTTTGATTTCCCTTGATTTGCCATAAATGAAAACGCATACCATGTTTTAAATAGAAAAGCCTGGCATGACGAAGATTTAAAAAGAAATGTTTGGAGATTTCTACGCCAGTAAGTTATACAATCCTGGCTTCTTAATTTTCCTTTTGATTTGTTATTTTCTCATTTCAATGATTTTTAATTGTTTCCCTTTTTTGACCACTTCTAGCTATGTTGGCGGTCATTGTTATCAGGTAATTTTGAGAATAATGAATCTATGTGGTTTGAATGTGTAATATCGCTAGAATCGTTGCTGTTTAGATCCTAGAAAGTGGTTAGTGTACTTTGTTTTTCTTCATCCACATGCAAACGAGTTCTAAGTTTAATTTTTATTTTTTTCAAATCATTTTTGTGTTTCATCGGGAAAAAAGGTGGGAAGTGGGAAGTTTAAAGTTTAAAAGTAAAGCATTGGAAAAAGTTTAAATCTGGAATTTAAAGATTGGATGTGGTAAAAATTGATCAATCTCTCAAGGGTAAATGTGGAAACGTAATTTGTTTGTTGCTAAACTTATTATGATGCTAAAATATAGAGAGTTTACTATCTGACATGTGTATCTATTTTATTTTAACTTTGTCCATGAATGAAAATTATAAGATAAAAAATCAGCTCACTTCTTTTGTTTTTAACAACCGGTATCAACAAATTTAGAAGCCATCTTAAGGCATTTTTTGTAGCTCGCAATGTTGGTTGTAGCCTAAACTTCATATATCTTCAACAAAATCACATGGTGAAGTCAACAACCAAAACTTATCTAAATGAGTTGACAATGAGGTGTTTTAAAGTGGCCTTTTGCAACCTACTTTAATTTATTTTTGATTTGTATTCTTTTTTTCGTTAATCATAGCAACCTACTTTATTTTATTTGTTTACTATAACATGGTATTTTTATTTATTTTTATTAGAAATCAGAAATATGTTTTGTGCACTAGACATGATTTTTGAAAGTAGGATGTTAAAAGAAACAATTTAATAAAGTATGCTTCCATTTATTGCACTAAACATGATTTATGAATCTACTCATATATCCACTTTGCAAGTTGTGTGTATGAATGATATTTCCACTTAATAGTTTGATCCATCCACATGAGGTATAACACCTTTAGATCTATAGTACAAATTGGTAAAACATATATTTCAAGTGGATGAATGAATTTACCAATTGGAAATATCACTTGTATTTTAGGGAGTTTCATGCTATTAGTGTGACCTTAAGTTGAAACCAGATTTGCATTAGTTTTTCTTAGTAATAATATCATACATTGTTTCTATGTTTTATATGAATTGACTATATTGTCTAGAAAGTTTAGCAAGCATATACAGTAAATAAATAATCAACTAATTCAAAAGATTTTAGTGTTATTTTATATTTTATAATGTATGAATAAATAAATAAACAAACACTATTTTTATCAAACAAAAATATACATGCATATTATATGTGACATCCCCATTTTTTTCACCGCCAGAAAAGAACGGTTTTGTTTATGCTTTATCAAAATCAGAGTACCTCTTTTAATAAAAATGTTGCATAATTTGTTCCTAGAAAAACATGATAAATAAGTTATCAAACATTTCTGAAGAAATGTATTTTTATTCATTTGTAAAACATTGGGATGTCATCGTCAATACAGAAACATAAGCATAACCAGAACTTACACTCATTTACACTAGTGATCTACATCTCTTTTTAATCCTTCGGTGTAAAGTAGCTTCATATCGACACCTGTGATACAAATAAGCTTGAGTGGGTCAGGATGGGAAACCTGGTGAGTACATAGGGTTTTCAACCCACAATAATATAATTATTATGTTAAACATTAAACAATCAACCCAATTACCCATCCCCATTATCTTTTTTACTCTTAAGGATCTACCCTAAGATTTAGCTATTCCTCATTCATTCATTCATTCCTAAGGTGTATCCTAAGGAATCGGCACTAAGTCTGCATAGTCGCTAGGGTTTATCTCGGTTACTGACAATATCGTTTTCGAGAGTCCAATCGTAATACCTGTCAATGGGTTTTTTATAGTACAGCGGGTGAACACATCGTTCACAACACCTACAGGTTGTGAGCCTGCTAGTGTTCCACTAGACTGTCTAAAATAGTCCATGGTTGTTATCTATACCCTGCTAGATGACGGGGTCATCGCTTGGGTCATCGTTTGGCTCATCATTTTGGCTCATCGCTTCTCACAATATTTTATCACTCATATATCATCGGTCATCATTCGTCTCATCTTTCATTGCTCATCACTTATCTCATCTTTCATCGCTCATCGTTTATCTCACCTCTAATCTACCCATGTTTTACCCAACACATTTTATAGATATAAAATACTTCATATCTATGTGTAAGATGAAAGTAACTATGCACTCACCTGCAAAGGTGGTGACTCGGTACTCGGACAGCACTTCGTTTACTTTAAAACAAATTTCCGTTGACAAAACCTAGTATCATTTCCACTAGAGTTTACTCTAACGGTCAACGAGACTATCTACTAGTCTAGCTATTATTACTATTATATAAGTATTAAACAATACTCTTCACCCACTATGTACAGACAGGGCCAGACATGAAACACCAGAGGGAAGGATCATTTTGGTATATAGCACTTCTAAAATCCAACAACCCAGGTGGCCCTTCAAACTAGATTCCCCGTACCGCGAGTGGTTAAAAAGATATTATAACGACGCTTATATAACCCATAATAATATCTCATATAATTATTATAAGGGCCTAATAACGTTAATATATTTAAATAAAAGTTATATTAAAACTTAGGTAAGCGTATCTTACCTACGAGGGGGTTTGGCTAGAAGTCGTGCTCTGCAGGGGCAGAACTTCCAAGCTGAAAGCTCTTCTTCTCGGAGCCATCGAACGCTCCGGGGCTTTCTTCTAGCGCTAGGGGAGTTTTTGGGAGGTTTAGAGAGAGTGTAGAGACAAGAAAGAATAGGAAAGGTGTGAATAAAATAAGGGTGGGGGATGTTCTATTTATAGGGTGAAATATGGATGAACTTGGTGCCACATGTCACCATCTGGTGGCAAGACTTGGGGAGAAAGCAATGACCAAGATTGTGTCACGTCACCCATTTTCACACAACTTTCGACTTCTAAAATCCGTAACTTTCGCATACGAGCTCCGTTTTTGACGTTCTTTATATCCACGCGTAGGTAAAAATAAGATCTACAACTTTCCTTTTGACTACGTCATCTAATTCTCAACTGATCTTAAATTTAACTGTAGAAGATGACTAGACTGTTAAATGTCTGCGTAAAATTCATAACTTCTAAATACAAACTCCGTTTTCGTCTATCTTTTTGTCGTTGATTTCCTATTAATGAGATCTTTAATTCTCATTTAGGTCGTGTTGGCCAAAAACCACTCGATCTAGTATTCGAGTTTCGGGTCGTGCACTACTTGGCCAAATCTTAGAAAAATCATAACTTCCTCATACGAAGTCAGATTTGGGCGTTTGTTTATGCACACTCTCGGTTTAACATATAATATAACTTTTGTTTAGATCACTAAGTACAAAAGTCCTCTATCGTAAATTCACTATTTATGTTGCGTAGTGTCGTGCCAGTTTTGTCGTGAAACTTCGACGAGCCAGAACTTCTTCGTTATAACTCGGATTTCGACATTCTTTATATGTACGGAACCGTTGTGACATATTCTACAACTTGGTTAAGATTAGTCCTTCTATATAATCTTCTGTCAAAAACTCATTTTTGATGCTCATTGTCTCTAAGTTGACTAGCCCAAATCTACGGGCATGACAATTATCTCTCACTTAGGATGATTACGTCCCGGAATCATCAATGAAACAGGGCTTGTATAATGACTCCCTATGTTAACTCTTCATCCTAGGTAATAACTGTAACTTCTATGTTGCTTCGAATGAGTATTTAACTCTTGGACTCCTTGACTGCAGGCGGTGCTCGATCTTGCACCTGCTCCCTATCTCACTTTAGACTCCAAATTATGACCTTCAAGTCACAATCTCGATCCTTACTGGAGACTGCTTCTTCTTCTTAACAAACTTAAGATAAGTTCTTTTATTACTACAATGGACCGATGTATCATATTCTAATGACCTATCATCGCATGTTGCAACGCTTAGGCTCAGGTCTCTTAGAGTCAAATTCCAGAACAGACTATACCTTCCTTCATGTTCTAATCACATCTTAAAAGGTATCACTTATAGCTACAAGCAACTATCGCGATACCTCTACTGGTCGCTTTGATTATCTTTTATTTCAATCTTCCGGCTTAAGTCAGATGCTACATTGAACTTGGTTCTCTGAACCATGTAACATACTCATCGTAGTTGGACTCAATTTGATATGACCACTAGGGTCGGAATAAAAATCATCGTCTTAGTCATTACCGAAACAATGGTAATAACATACATGAACAAAACGGAATCAACTACTACCTTCTTGGTAACCTTGTGAATTTCCCTAATCCAAGTGTGAGTCATGTGCTTCCGGTAGTATAGGACTCTACTACCATTCACACCTACTCATACTTTTCCAAAGTATTGTCTCACAGTTTTCCAAGTCACCATACAATAAAATCACATAACAACTCAATACATCAGATAGCAAAACGAAGGTTTTATATTATTCCTTGAAACAATTACATAAGTGTTCAAGTTCACCCTAGACTATGCCTCTAACAGGCTACATTATACGATACTATGGCTATTGCATAACTCGATCTTTGGAAATGAAGTCATCATCCTTAATTCCTTGCATTGTTATCTACTCTGTTGAGGATTATGTGAAATGTCGTTGGCTTTGGCGGTGCATTTTTCCTTGCTACTTCATTTTTCTTCGGGCAGTCTCTAGAAATAAGCCCTTCTTTGTTACATCCGAAACATACCTTCTTATTGAATGTGCACTCGTTGGCGTAATGGCCAGACTTTCCACACTTGAAACATATCACCTCTTCGCCACATTTTCCTAAGTGTTTCTTCTCGCACGTATCACACCATCTTGCTTCGCCTCTTCTTCCTCCTCTAAACTTCGAGAATTTACTCTCCTTGTTGGGCCTTGAAGATCCTTCAAACTTCCTCTTTTCTTGTAACACCGTAAATTTCAAAACAATTTTTCGCATTTTATAAAAACATAATTCATTTATTACTCATAAAAACATCATTGTTTAAAACTCAATTCATAGCATATAACAGTCCCAAGATCTCATAGCATAAAAATCCTGTGTGTGTACTGATCAAGCTGGCGCCTTCCCGCGATCCTCACTAGTACCTGAAACACATGACACATAACACTGTAAGCACGAGGCTTAGTGAGTTCCCCAAAATACCATATATAACACGTATTAGCCACTCGAGGCTATAACTCTGTGGGTCTGTGCACCAAAACTCTGTGAACCCTCAGGTTTTATCTCTATGAACCTTCCGATTCTAACTCTGTAACATGCACAACATAAATCACATAGAATAATGCAGTGCAACACATAACACATATATAGCATACAACACTGTATCACATAACCCTGATTACCTACTCAAGGTAAAGTATAGTGAGAAGACTCACCTCAGACTCTCGTAAATCCCTGACTCGGTAGAAGTATTGCCTAGCCTCCGCCTATTCACACAAAGTAAATATCCTCATAAATATAACACTCGAGGCTAGACTCGACCCTCTATTGTCACCCTTAGAAGGGTAAAAGACTCTTTTACCCCCCTCTCGACTCAAGGACTCCATTGTTGACCAAACCCTAAAAGTCAACAATAGTTAACGGTCAAACTTTGACCCAACTCGCCGAGTGCACTCCGATGACTCGGCGAGTACACACATGACTCCTAACTCTTTGTCCCGCTTGGCACGTCGAGTCCCTCCCTACACTCGACGAGTCACATCAAGCACGAATCGCGGGGCCACCCCAACTCAACTCGCCGAGTTTCAAGAACAACTCAGTGAGTACAGCCTAGAACTTGAGTCCTCTAATCCCCTTCTGACTCACTGAGTCATCCCCCAACTCGGAAGTCCACTCACTGAATGATTAAAGGGCAACCTTCATACTACTCGCCGAGTCTGTTCTTGGGACTCGGCGAGTTCATGCCACGCACACTCTCAAAACAACTTCTGAGTTCAGATCTGTCCCATACAATCATAGATCTGGCCTCCCCAAGCATGATAATCACGCAAAGCTAACATCTTGGTGCTCATGCAAAGGCTTAAAGGCCTTATTTGAAGATATGACCACTAAAATGACATCCAATGCTCATAACCCCCATTAACACTCATAAAGCTCAAAGGAAAAGGGTCTCTGGACCTCTTTGGGTCCAGATCTACAGCACCAACACGAGAAGGGACCAATTACTCAATAACCTTCCTCTAAAAGGGGCTAAAAAAGCCCTAACTCTAGGAATTACACCATATACTGAAGAAGGGTCGAATGAATACCTCAAAATGAAGTCTCTGAGCCCTAGAATCATTGGATTTGCACCCTCTTCAACCTCCTCTTGCCTTGCCCCTCTTCTATTTGCAAAAACACCAACAAGTGATCAAGAAATGGCTCCTTTCCTCTTACAATCGCTCTAGCTCACTTAGGGTTTCTCTCTGGGGTCTGGTAGCCGCAAATGACAGCCATAAGGCCCCTTAAATAGGCCCCAAACCCGAGGAATTAGGGTTTCATTAAACAGCGTGGACTCGCCGAGTCCTCGGGGCGACTCGCCGAGTCCAGCCATCCACCTGGATAATGATTCACGTCTCTACTCGGCGAGTCTACGGACCAACTCGCCGAGTTCTCCCACAAAACTTGAAGTACAATGAATAAATATAATACCTGAAATTTTGGATGTTACAATTCTCCCCCACTTGAATCAGACTTCACCCTCGAAGTTTCATCCCTGAAATAGCTCCGGATGCTGCTCACGCATCTCCCGCTCCGGCTCCCAAGTCAACTCGGATCCTCTCCGATGTTGCCACTGAACCTGCACCAGAGGCACCTCCTTGTTGCTTAGAACCTTGATCTTCCGATCCACAATCGCAACTGGTCTCTCCGCGTAGTTCAGGCTCGCATCCACCTGAATATCCTCTAACGGCACTACCGCCGACTCATCGGCTATACACTTCCTCAACTGAGACACGTGGAAGGTATTATGAATCCGTTTCAACTCCGCAAGTAGCTCCAAGCGATACGCTACCCTGCCCACCCTCGCGATCACTCTGAACGGCCCAATATACCGGGGCCCTAGCTTGCCCCTCTTCCTGAATCGAATCACTCCTTTCCAAGGAGATACCTTCAGGAGAACATAATCACCGACCTGGAACTCAAGCTCGGATCGTCGCCTATCCGCATAAATCTTCTGGTGACTCTGAGCGGTCAACAATCTCTGCCTGACTCGCTGTATCTACTCTGTCGTCTAAAGCACAATCTCCATGCTACCCATCACTCATTGCCCTACCTCTCCCCAACAAATGGGAGTCCGACACCTCCTCCCATACAACAGCTCAAAGGGCGGCATAGCAATGCTCGAATGATGGTTGTTGTTGTAGGAGAACTCCGCTAATGGAAAATATGTGTCCTAACTTCCGCCAAAATCCACCACGCATGCTCGGAGCATGTCCTCGAGCGTTTGAATCGTCCGCTCGCTCTGACCGTCAGTCTGTGGGTGGTATGCGCTACTAAAATGCAGCCTCGTACCCTACTCCTCATGGAATTTCTTCCAAAATCTGGAAGTGAAACGCACATCCTGATTTGACACAATCGAGATCGGCACCATCGGTCTTCATACCCTGTTCATGAGATCCATGAACGTTGCAGGCGCATTGGTGAGCCTGAATATCATCACCACGAACTCGTAATGCCCATAACGAGTCCTGAACACGGTCTTCTGGATATCCTCCTCGTGCACCCTCATCTGATGATATCCAGATCTCAGATCAATCTTGGAAAACCAAGATGCTCCCTGCAGCTGATCGAACAAATCATCGATCCTCGGCAAAGGATAACGGTTCTTGACCGTTAACTTGTTCAGCTCTCGATAATCTATGCACATTCGGTGCGAACCATCCTTTTTCTTCAAAAAAAGGATCACTGCTCCCCACGACGAGTTTCTTGGCCGAATAAACCCCTTCCCCAGCAGCTCCGGAAGCTGCGAGGATAACTCCTGCATCTCTGGAGGTGCAAGGCGATAGGGCGCCTTGGCAATAGGTGCTGCCCCTGGAATCAAATCAATGCGAAACTCAACCTGCCTCTCGGGAGGCACACCCGGTAACTCCTCGGGAAAGACATCCGGGAATTCACACACTATCGGAACCTCCTCAACCGTACTCGGTCTCTCTGCACCAACTCTCATATCCATCACATATGCTACAAAACCACTACAGCCCTGCTGCAGACTCTGCCTCGCTCTAGCAGCCGAACAAAACGCTGAATCAGGACGGGTACCCTCGCCGTACACCGTAAGAACTCCCCCACTAGGGTATCATATAGTCACCAGCTGCCGCTCGCAATCAATAACGGCTCCAAATCTGCTCAACCAATCCATGCCTACGATGACATAGACGTCCCCCATCGCAATCGGGACCAAATCAATAGGAAACTCTACACCGAAGATCTCGAGTACACATCCTCGAATCACCTATGTGGCATACACTGCTCTCTCGTCGGCGATGGAGACTCTCAGAGGTTGACTCAACGCCTCTCGACTAATAATGATGTGCTGACTAAAAGCCAACGATATAAAAGATCAACTCACACCCGAGTCAAACAACACCAAAGCATGTACAGAACTCACAAAAAAAGTACCTATGCATATCATAATATAAGCACAAAATCTCAAACATTAAAATAAATACATGAAAGAATACATACCAGCCACGACATCGAGTGCTGCGCGGACCTCTCCCGCAGTCAACTGGAAGGCTCTCCTCCGAGCCTTCGGCATCTCGGTCTTCACCGGCCGACTATCCGAAACTCTAATAGCAGCAGGGGCAGACCCCTGAGAAGCTCCCTGTGCTGAACCTCGCAGCAGCGGACACTCGGCCTTCCGGTGTCCGGTCTGGATGCAGTGGAAACACACTGCAAACCCCTTGGGGCAGTCCTTGGCCATATTCCCCTCCTTGCCACACTTGTAGCAAGATCCAGCTCTACAAACTCCATCATGACTCTTTCCACACTTTCCACAAGTGCGGCCCTTCTGGCTCCCTGCTCTGGGATCAGCGAGCTTGGCCCGCTTGGCTGCTGGCTGGGACTGTATCGGTTGCCGATCCCTCCCCTGAGACTCCGCCTCCTCCCTAGCCTGAGTCTCTAGCTCGATCTCCCTCTTCCGGGCATTTGCCTGAAGCTCGGCATATGTCTGGTATGAGGAGTTCGCCACGAACTCCCGAATATCTCTCCTCAAAATACTCAGATAACAGCTCATACGTGCCTGCTCAGTAGACACGTGCTCAGGGCAGAACATCGCCCTCTCATGAAACATCCTGGTAATAACCGTAACAGACTCCGTACCTTGCTTGAGGGTCAAAAACTCCTGTGCCAACCGATGCCGTTCCACCGGGGGAACATACTCATCACGAAACATGGCGGTGAACCTCTCCCAGGTCACCGCAAGAAGCTCTGTTGGAGAATAGTGTGCTGTCGTGAACTTCCACCAGTCCTTCGCCCCCAGGCGAAGCTGGTTCAGCGCAAACCGAACCCTCAAGTGCTCCGGGCACGAGCATGTATAGAAACACCCCTCAATGTCAGATACCCATCTCATCGCTGCAATCAGATCTTTCGTCCCATCAAACTCTGGTGGCTTCGTGTTGCTGAACTCCCTGAACAACAACGAGTCACCCCCTTGCTGCCTAGCAGCAGCGATGGCTGCGGTGGCCGCTGCAACAACAGCCTCAGAAAGAGCGGCATAACGCTCGTCAAAAGTCTCAATCAGCGTGGTCTAGATAGACCCAAACATCTCTGGTATCTCTGCCCTGATGGCCGCAACCACCTCCTCATGGATGATCCGGCGGAACTCCTCATCACTAGTCTCGCTGCTCTCTGGCGCATGACGTGTCCTCACCATGATCTACCTCTAAAATGCAACATACGATATATTAGAAACTCACTCGAGCATACTCGCACTCGATAACTCATCCCTCCTTGATCCCTGGCATCCCAAAGATTCTTACTTGAACTGTACACCGTCCCGGTGTTTTCAATAGTACGGGCCCAATACTACCGTCCACACCGCGTCAGTGTACACCCGAAGTCCTCCTAGGATCCCAAGTCCCAAGTACTCTATTATGCATAATCCACTCTCTAATAGATCTCTAATAAGCTCCTCACTGCTACCTACTCACTCTCAAGCATCTCATAGCAGCTCACCTCCCCTAGGCTAAGGCATCACAAATCAGGCCACTCTAGTCCTCATAGGAATACCTAGCCCACTCTAGCACGAGAATACATCATATCAATCTCATAAGCATATAACATAAGGGTATTTTGGGAAATCACCGTTTGGGCGCTGACTGATCGTACACACGACTCTGCTCTGCGTTATCCGAAAATCTTTTACTCTTTTTAGAAAACGTGGTTCTCTTTTGAAAATATTTCTCAAATCCTCAGTTTGAGTTCAAATACGCCCGAAAGTGTACTCGAATCCCTCAAACCAAGGCTCTGATACCAACTTGTAACACCGTAAATTTCAAAACAATTTTTTGCATTTTATAAAAACATAATTCATTTATTACTCATAAAAACATCATTGTTTAAAACTCAATTCATAACATATAACAATCCCAAGATCTCATAGCATAAAAATCTTGTGTGTGTACTGATCAAGTTGATGCCTTCCTGCGATCCTCACTAGTACCTGAAACACATGACACATAACACTGTAAGCACGAAGCTTAGTGAGTTCCCCAAAATACCATATATAACACATATTAGCCAATCGAGGCTATAACTCTATGGGTCCATGCACCCAAACTCTGTGAACCCTCACGTTCTATCTCTGTGAACCTTCCGGTTCTAACTCTGTAACATGCACAGCATAAATCACATAGAATAATACAGTGCAACACATAACACATATATAGCATACAACACTGTATCACATAACCCTGATTACCTACTAAATGTAAAGTATAGTGAGAAGACTCACCTCAGACTCTCGTAAATCCCTGACTCGGTAGAAGTATTGCCTAGCCTCCGCCTATTCACACAAAGTAAATATCCTCATAAATATAACACTCGAGGCTAGACTCGACCCTCTATTGTCACCCTCAGAAGGGTAAAAGACTCTTTTACCCCCCTCTCGACTCAAGGACTCCATTGTTGACCAAACCCTAAAAGTCAACAATAGTTAACGGTCAAACTTTGACCCAACTCGCCGAGTGCACTCCGATGACTCGGCGAGTACACACATGACTCCTAACTCTTTGTCCCGCTTGGCACGTCAAGTCCCTCCATAAACTCGATGAGTCACATCAGGCATGAATCGTGGGGCCACCCCGACTCAACTCGCCAAGTTTCAAGAACAACTCGGCGAGTACAGCCTTGAACTTCAGTCCTCTAATCCCCTTCTGACTCACTGAGTCATCCCCCAACTCGGCAGTCCACTCACTGAATGATTAAAAGGCAACCTTCATACTACTCGCCGAGTCTGTTCTTGGGACTCAGCGAGTTCATGCCATGCACACTCTCAAAACAACTTCTGAGGTTAGATCCGTCCCATACAATCATAGATCTGTCCTCCCCAAGCATGATAATCACGCAAAGCTAATATCTTGGTGCTCATGCAAAGGCTTAAAGGCCTTATTTGAAGATATGACCACTAAAATGACATCCAATGCTCATAACCCCCATTAACACTCATAAAGCTCAAGGGAAAAGGGTCTCTGGACCTCTTTGGGTCCAGATCTACAGCACCAACATGAGAAGGGACCAATTACTCAATAACCTTCCTCTAAAAGGGGCTAAAAAAGCCCTAACTCTAGGAATTACACCATAAACTTAAGAAGGGTCAAATGAATACCTCAAAATGAAGTCTTTGAGCCCTGGAATCACTAGATTTGCACCCTCTTCAGCCTCCTCTTTCCTTGGTCCTCTTCTATTTGCAAAAACACCAACAAGTGATCAAGAAATGGCTCCTTTCCTCTTACAATCGCTCTAGCTCATTTAGGGTTTCTCTCTGGGGTCTGGTAGCCGCAAATGATGGCCATAAGGCCTCTTAAATAGGCCCCAAACCCGATGAATTAGGGTTTTATTAAACTGCGTGGACTCGTCGAGTCCAGCCATCCACCCGGATAATGATTCGCGTCTCTACTCGGCGAGTCTACGCACCAACTCGCCGAGTTCTCCCACAAAACTTGAAATACAATGAATAAATATAATACCTAAAATTTCGGATGTTACATTTCTCCTGTGTTATCTTTTTCTAGACCCTTTTCTCTTATATGGGTCTCTATATTCTTCGCTGCTCTAACGACTGTTTTCAAAGTAGTTACATTTTGACCGTTGGGCCAAAGTCTGCAGGCAGTCCGTTAGTGAACCTATCTATCTTGGAGAGTTCATTAGGCACCAAGTAGGGAAATAGCTTCATCCTCTTAGTGAATGTGTTCTCCTACTCATCAACAATCATCTTCCCTTTCTTCAGGTTCTAAAACTCATAGTTTAGGTCTATCAGATCTATCTCTAAGTAGTATTGCATTTTTAACTGCTCCGTGAATGCTTCCCAAGACATTCGTATGGCTTCTCCTCATGGCATTGTATCTGCAAGCAACTTCCACAAACATAACACTTTGGTCTTTAGTTGTCTGACTGCAAAGACTGTCTTTTGCATATCGTTGTAGTCGCAGCTCTTAAATACGATCTCCATCTCGGAGATCCAGTCCATAATCTCCACTGGTTTTGGGCTTCTAGAGAGACTCGGTGGTTTTGCACCCAAGAAATTCTTATACATCCACCCATCCTTGTCATTTCCCTTCTCCAGGCCATTCCTCCTTGCCCCTTAGGTTCCAACTTGACTCTCAGTGCAACTATAATTTCCTTCCTCGGATTGCTCAGCGATCAACTCAGATTGCACAATGGGCACTATAGGTTCATCCCTATTTTCGTGCAACATTTGCCACATCTCTTCTCTTTGCTTAGCCAGCATAGCCAGAAAAGACCGGTTTTGCTTATTCTTAATAAAAATCAGAGTACCTCTTTTAATAAAAATGTTGCGGAATTTGTTCCCAGAAAAACATGATAAATACGTTATCAAGCATTTCTAAAAAATGTATTTTTATTCATTTTTAAAACATTGGGATGTCATCGTCAATACAAAAACTGTCACACCCCAAAACCACGAACGACGGAAACGTTTAGGGGTGGAGGACGTCATGTACAGTATCACAACAGTGTAATATAATAAACAAGCAACAACATCATCCATTGCATTAAAAGGTAAAGTTTTAATACATGTGTGTTGGTTCATAATGTACAACAATAAAAATGAATAATCAAAATATGGCAAGTCTTGACTGTGCTCCGTCTTCTCAAGGTCTGGACATCGTACCTGTCTAACTGATGACCTGAGAATACAAGTTATTCTGAAAGCGAGTATCAGCTATAAAGCTGGTGAATTCATAAGTATTTAGGTGTTATTGTCCTGTTTTGGAATGCTGTTAAGAATGTCGTATAATTCCTTAAATAGAACAGTTGATATAAGTATGAAATGTGGTCTTCTACCAAGACCCGAATGTTTTGTTATGACAAGTAAAATGATAGGTTTTCCTTTCTATTGACTAGTACTAAGAGTACTTAGTCTAACTCATCGTTTATGTGAATATATCATAAAATAAAGTAACATAGGAAAATGATATGATAGTCTTCTACCAAGACCCTAATGTTTTCATATGAATAAGTAGTCTTCTACCAAGACCCGAATGTTCTGTTATGACTAAGTAGTCTTCTAACAAGACCCGAATGTTCTGTTATGACTAAGTAGTCTTCTACCAAGACCCGAATGTTCTGTTATGACTAAGTAGTCTTCTACCAAGACCCGAATGTTCTGTTATGACTAAGTAGTCTTCTACCAAGACCCGAATGTTCTGTTACGACTAAGTAGTCTTCTACCAAGACCCGAATGTTTTGTAAGTAATATGATAGCTTTTCCTTTCTATTGACTAGTACTAGAGTACTTAGTCTAACTCCTCGTTTATGTGAATATATCACAAAATAAAGTAAACAGGAAAAATATAATCATGTAAGTGTTATTGTCTTGGGTCACCAGGACAAACACGACATCGCCGAAGCGAAAGATAGACCCTATGGACATCCGAAGAGTGTCCCCTCATCCTCTATAGCAGCAGTAGGGTGGAGGGAGGGTTAGTCCTGATATCGATCTCTTAAGACAGATCGCTATAACTTAATGATCCTCCGAAGATTCACATCTCATCTACTGTTGCAACAGTGGACAGAGGGATGGTTAGTCCCGTCACTGACTACTAAATAAGTGACTACCTTAGACATTTGTAGACGTTTATCGACCACTGGCGCTAATCAGTGGGATTCGGAATGGTAAGTCCCGCCGAAACATCCCATTGAACCGGGATAGGAAAGACAATTTACATAGTAAGTACTAATAAATCATCCTCTTAGTTCTAAGTACAAGTATCCAAGGTAAGTAAATACACGATAATGCACCTATGAAGAAGTGTTCCTATATGGTATTCATGTAAGTGTGTTCATGTAATAGGTAAGTATATGTAAACATATTCATGTTTCATGTAATCCTAAGTATGTGTACTCATGTATCATGTAAGGTATTGGTATAGACTCATGAATGAACTGAATCTTGTGTGATTTCTTGTAGTAGTAATAATGTTTGATATATTCTAACTATCCCTATGATAATTAACTGGAAAGTAAGTGGTTGTTCAAGTAGGTTTATGCACCCACGATACACCAGGGTGTGGGAAAAAACTGAACGAAGGAGACAAACTATAATCTCTATCATATAAATAAACATATACGCATAAGTATAGTTTGATTCAAGAAAGTAAAATAATGGTTTTGCAAGATATCTAGGAGTTTTGAACAATAATTAAGAATGACTTGATGTCATTTTAATAAAATATTTCAAAACTAATACTTTTGTTATCAACGTATTTTAAGATAGAAAACCACTTCATGTGACACCTTTTGAAATATGTGAAATCTACTGAATGAAAACACAGTTATAAAATACATGAGATTGATTTAATAACATACTGTTTTCTACTTGTATTCCCCCCCCCCCCCATTAAAGCATTTAAATTCATTTAAAACATTGATTAAAGGGTATGAACTCACCTGTTGTTGGTGGTTCGGATGAACTGGACGGCGTAGGATTGCTAGGTGTCAAGTGAGGACTTGTACACACACTACGATCCTAATGAACATATAATCACACATATATGCACTCAATTAGTCTTAAGTTACTAATTGATAATGCTAAGACATCCTATACATAATAAACACTTTATGTAAGTGTTTTAAGCCCTAAGGATTGCATCTAAGCTAATGTGGGACAAGGTACTTGTATTTAGGGTTCCAAAGGACCCCATATATGAGTTTACTCCTCATATACTAACACACATGGAGTTTACGGTTGTAAACATTTGAGTTTACGGCCGTAAACTCCCAACCATGGAGTATTTGTGTGTTTTGAAGTCCCAAATGCTTTCTAGAATTATTCTAACTTGGTGGCTACGTCCTTGGAAGGGTTTAAGGTCTAGAAACACTCCATTTAGGAGTTTACGGCCCTGAGGCCAATCCCCTTAGAGTTTACGGCCGTAAACTCTAAGTATGGTGTGTTTTTGATGCTTTCAAGTCCTTTGCACTTGTGGTATAGGTTCTAGACTTTTATTCCAAGCATATGAAGGCATTAGGCACACCTTGGTGCCCTTTTTAGGAGTTTACGGCCCAAGAACCATGACTTGGCCATAAACTCACTTTGTTAAGTGATTTTGATGTGGTTTGGTCCCTCAAATAAGTGGGTAACAATTTCTTGTAAATGTCTAGGGCTTTAGGTGTCATGAAAACACCCTTTTGTCCATTTCAATGGAGTTTACGGCCTAAGATACACTTGGGCCGTAAACTCTCCTTTGTTTGTGTTCTTTGATGTGTTTAATGCCCTAGATTTAATGGGAACAAGTATAGGTAATTGTCTAAGGCTTTAGGAGCCTTAAAAGTACCATTTAGTGTTTGAATTTGGAGTTCACAGCCTATGATAATCTTGGGCCGTAAACTCCCAAACTTGGGTGGATTTTGGTTGTTTTCTTGTCCTTAATACACCTACAATTTAGTCTAAGGCAGTTGTATAGCACAAGTGTCGGTTTTGGCTTTGTTTCGGGTGTTTACCGCCCAAGAACACCTTGGGGAGTAAACTCCTAGATCTAATGATTTAGCCATCTAAATCATGTTATAAGCATCTAATAAGCATTCTAACACTACTAGAAAGAGTTACTCACGTTTTGGTATAAAAACCCAAAGATCCGTGAGAGAGAAAATGGCTTTTCTCTAGTTGGAAATGTGAATAATGAATAAATTTGGTTCAGAATTCTATTTATAGTCCTGAGATATTTTTGGCAGAAAATATTTTTATTCCTAAAATGACTTCTCATATAACAAAGTGTTGGAATAACAGTGTTGCACAAAACCCTAGTGCAACCACTCTCCTGATATCTCCTTAAGTGTAAATCCTGAAAACTGCCAAACTTATACCCGAAGTCTGGAATTTCCCTGAAACTGTTCTAAGCTCTATTGTCTTGATATGGGTTGTTCAGAATGGAAATTTCGAGTTGTCACATCATCCCCCTGTTAAATGGAATTTCGTCCCGAAATTAGAATTTAGATAAGGAAGTAGGTATAAATGATCGAGTCGTTATGTGAAATTTCCAATCGATTGGTTCTCGCACTCCTAAGTGAAATCGGGTTCCCGGTTGGTATCCCAACGAACCTTCACTAACGGGCAACGGCGTTGCTTCGTCCTCTTGACCACTCGGTCGAGGGTCACTATGGTTCTAATACGAAGGCAAGGATCTCGTAAATCTCGATCTCGTCGAGAGGGATTACGAGAGTCCTAATGGAAGGATACTATTTCAAGTTCGAGATGTGAAGGGGAAAATGTACGTTACTGAGTTTGCGAAGTAGGCCTAGTTTGTGAGATGCAGGACCGATTCTGGTAAGAATCTCAAAGGTCCTAACTATATTGGATTTTTAGCTTTCCACGCTTTACGAAGCGTATTAAGCCGTTCCCAGAGTGAGGTTTCCTAAAGAATTTGGTCTCTCACTTGGAATTCCAAATGTTCATCATCTCGCTTACTTCCCAATCAAGGTCCATCCCTTGCTGGGTCAAAGTCGAAAGGGTTTCTGAAATTTGTGGGGAGTTCCGAATGGACTATGATAGTAGGTCTGTAAGACCAAGAATTTGGCGAATTTTCCGTCGGTGACTACGGTGCCGACAAATTCCCAACGGTTTTGGATAATTTGACAGAGTACTCAAGAATTTCCACAACACTAATAGTGTGTCTCAGGAAATTTGACTCTAAACTCCAAACTCTTGATTAGAGAACTTTGCGGAAAGTATCTCCGAGGGTAATGTTTCTATGGGTTCTTTCTTACTACAAGGGTAGATAAGTAAGCCATTACATGGAGAAATGACGAACTGATCCCAGTAAGAAAGGCATACTCCACTCATTTAGCTCATGAATACTATGGACGTACTGGTCCTATCCGAGGGGTATCACTACGGACTCGAAGTGTCTGTATCGAGTTCGGAAGGTATTCCTTTAGGACATCCTTCCCTAACACTCGAACTAGTGATATTCGGATTTCAGGTCCATTTCTGAAAGTAATACTTTCCCTGTGGTTGCTCAATCGTTGCTTCTAAGCGAGGTAGAGATAACGATTTCTAAAGGAAATCCAAACGAAGTCTTTGGTCATCGAGGTACATATGATGCACTCCGTCAACTTCTGTTAAGAATAAGATCGGAGCTCTCAAGGGTGAGAAGCCTGGTCTTCTAATTCTATGGTTGAGTAGTCGTTGTGTTGTCCGGGTTGTTTCTTGTATCTTTCGTAGGTGTTTAGACTGAAGGTGATCTTGTTATAAGACTCATACCGGGTTCTAAGTTTGTTCTTATGCCAAAGCAATTACTCGTACTCCTGGACAGTCTCCGTCCTGAAGTTCATATTAGAATTCATACGTGATTCAATGATCACAATTTTGTGTATACGAGTCGTATATAATTAAGACTGAAAAGGTAGTCGAATAACTGATTCTTCCTTAATCTCACATCCCTTCGAAGGAAAAGAAGTTAAAGTGGAATCATCAATTCTAAACCTGTAGAACATTGATTATATATCACTCTCATGTATACATTCTTCAGTGATAGATCAACCGTATGAATCCTGGAATTGAACTTGACGTACTACACGAGTAATACTGTGGGGATTCCTTCGGAAAGGAAAAGAACTATAAGGTACTCCTTGTATGAGTACTTCGGTGTTCTGATATGACGGCTTCGCTAAAAGACGTTTACTGAGAAAGAGATGTGCTTATGAAGCTGGTATTGCGAGGATCGAATTGAATCGAGTCGTACGATAATGTCGGAAACATATGAAAACTAAAGACATTAGACTTGAACATAAGGCGTTACAGACAAAACACAACAGTGCAACCATTAACCGAGTTACTGAACTTAGGATTTAGTACATGACTATTGCTGCGAACAAGGTATACTATAAAAGACAAGTATACACAGCACGAGCATCCTTAAACGAACGGGATCTCACAAAAGATAAGACTCTGGTTGCACTAGTTTTGGGATGGTGCATAAGTCTGTTACAACGAAACGCCTAAGTTACATTAACGTGGGTCTGGAGTAGACTCTCCTGCGGCGGTGGTTGGTAGTAGACTTTTTTCTGTGCTAGCAATTTCTGCCCCTGGGCAGTTCCTTTTGTAGTGACCTACTTTGCCACAACCGTAACAAACCTGGTTCCCACTGGTGTTGGGCACTTGAGCGTCCTGAGCTGTTGGAGTCTTGCAGTAACGGGTTGTATGCCCCTTCCTGCTGCAGAGTGAACACTGCATCTCCTTACATGGTCCATAGTGGTGAAAACTGCATTTCATGCATTTTGGGAGAATTCCAGCATAAAGTTTGTCTGGTTTGGGGACCATTGTGACGCCTGAAGGGATGGTAGTTGGAGGTGCTGATGTCGTGGCTGTGAAGGTTGTTACTGGTGGTTGTTTCCTGTTCTCTAAGGTTCGACCTACATCCCTGTGATGCAGTCTGATATGGGCATATTTAGTTATAAAAATCATGCATTATCTTAATACTTTATGTTGATTTTATCTCATTTAATGAACAAAAGGTGCTTAATTAGTTTATAATTTCATTTTTCAGCAACAATGACATGCTCGGATGGAAAGGGAAGCGGAACTAGCGATTGGAAGCTTGGATCTTGGTTTTTGAAGAAAGAAGGATGTTGCTGGACAGCTTGACCCCTCGTCAGTGTTTTGGTCATATCTCATGAACCATAACTCCGATTGATGAGATTCAAAATGTTCTGAAAAGCAGACACAATTTCGGACGACTTTCGTGTTTTGAGAAAATGCTGATTCGAAACGTACTCGGCGAGTAGGGTCGATTACTCGCCGAGTTGGTCAGAAGTTTCGCGATTCTGGACGCGCTGACTTGCCGTGCACGGGTTTTAAGTGACGGACTCGCCGAGTAGGTCACTGGACTCGCCGAGTAGCCTCTGTTTTGTGAAAATCTATATAAAGGGACTTTCAGATCGATATCATAGATGGAGAGAAACCCTAGGAGGCTAAGAAACGATTGGAAGTGCTGCTAGGTCGTGAGGAACTAAAGAATCAACCCTACATTCAATTGTGAAGAGAATCAAGACAATTTTGGTTTATTCTTAGTAACTTTTTGATTTGAATCATGTTTACATACTTTGATTTCGTTTTTGAGTTTATGTTTACTGCAATCATGAGCTAAAAACTTATTCTTCTGTTAGGGTAGACAATTTTGTGAACATGGATTGATTATTTGAGTAGGATTATTTTTAATTGGTAATTATGTTTTGTTAAGCTTGTTAAAGAACCTTATGTGTTGACAATAACTATTCTTCTGTTAATAAATTAGTAATTAAGTTGTATGAACATCTCTTAGTTATTAATTTCATATGATTTATTGTGACCACATAGTTGTATGTCTAGGAATAATGAATGTGAAACTAGAATTAACTAGAAGATAGGTAAGTTAATGTGTGAGATTGTTTGATGAACATCAACAATAGGTTAATTGAAGGGTTAATTTAATTAACCATTACAAGTCTTACTTAACCCGAATCAATAATCTAGGAAACCCGTTAATTTAGACAACTGGCCATTGCTTGAATTAATTTGTTTTCTAAGAATTAGGAATAGCGAACGTGAACCTAATTATCTTAATCGGTAGCCAATGAAGAATTAATCTGATACATTAAAATCATCCATGGGAACAAATGAGTCGTACCTAAACAGAAGTCCTCTTTACTATTGAATTTAGTTGGTAATTAATTGTTTTAGTTGCTAGTTAGTTAATTTGTGTGTTGGTTATTCTAATTAAGTTTCTAGTCTTGTAAAACTAGAGAAAACCCCCATTTTGTTATTTGTTTTATTTAGATAATATTAGCATTTATTTTAATTGTTTACCGTTCCCTGTGTTCGATACCCTACTTGCTTGAACTATATTACTAATCGATAGGTACACTGCCTTTCGTGTGTTTATTTTGTGTCTAAGTTAGTAGGATTAAAACTAGTTGGTTTTACACACATCAAGTTTTTGGCGCCGTTGCCGGGGAACGGTTCAAATAGTTAATTTTATTTGCTAATTGTTATCGTTTTTATTTTATTGATTAGTTTTTTTTTATTTTAATTTTAATTTTGATTTATTATGTATTTTCCAAATCTCGATGCTTTTGATGCTTTTCTTGAGGAAGTAGTGCAGGAAGATGAGGATTATGACTCGGATGAAGATTTGAAGAAATTTGATAGATGGTTAGATATCATCTTGTCTAACGATCAAGAACAATCTGAGTCACAAGAGCTAGATTTACAAGATGATGAATTTAATCCAGAAAGAGACTTGGAGGAGCTGCAAAGGTTGCTAGCAGAGAGGTCAGACGAAGAACAAGAACAAGCTGAATTGCAGGAACCAAGCTGTGGTTTGACCATTACCATGACATGGTCCCCTGTTCTTCCGGTTTGTGTTTCAAAGCATGGGGTGACGATTCCAACTTTGGAGAAAGTTCTGAAGCGCGATCCATTTCTAATTAGTACCCGACCGGTCCCAACCCTTGTCAGAATTCTTGGGTTTTATGTATTAAAGCTCGTTTGGCCAATTTTAGAAGCAAAGAGTCAAATTTTACAAATTGGTCCACCAAAGAAAATATTCAATGCAACAGATGGATTGGCAATGAGTTTATTGGAAGTTTATTAAGTTGGGAGTCCAGCTCAAGACTCGCACAAAAAGAAGCGCTTGCGGGAGGCAACCCGTCATTAGAGTTTTCTTTTCTTTTTCGTTCTAAACTTTTCGTGTTTAAGGATAATTTAGGATTTTTTTATTTTAATGTTTTTTTTTATTACTTGGTTTTTGTTTTTGATCTTTTCAGTTTGAGTGTAAGGATGCATGTGAGGGTCTAGAGTCAAGGCTAAATGAAGCGAAAAATCGAGTCTAGGCGAGAGAGGAAACGAAGTTTTGAGTCAAGATATGAGTCCAACTGATAGAAGGGTTATAGAGTGTTTATCACCTAAAGGAAAAATGAGGGAAATTATTAGTTTATATAACCCCATTCATCAGAAACGGACTTAGGCAGAATAAAATTTATGTCACACAGCGGTCTACTCGTCGAGTGCATCTTATGGACTCGCCGAGTCCATGTGAAAATTCACGATTCTTCTGCCATTTACGCTTCAACTCGGCGAGTCTACATACTTACTCGACGAGTCGCTCATTCTTCTTACTTTTGAGCTGAAGATTTGATGACATTTGATATGGGCATTGGTTCTATTCTTTGAAGATCATTTTCCGAGCATTTCCAAGAGTTTTTCCCATATATTTTGGAGCTGTCAACCACACGAGATGAATGACACCCAAGACATGGATGAGCTGTTCCCATGTCTAAAGTCAATTGAAGATGGAGCTGAAGAGAAGAGATATCAACCTCGCCACTACTATCCCAGGGGAGTTTGTTCCAATTCTCTTCTTATTTTTATTGTTCTTTATCATGCATAATATGCAATGAGGACATTGCAAAAATTAAGTGTGGGGTAGGGGTTGGTTATATTAGTTAAAATTTTAGTTAAAACTCGAAAATCTTGAAATTTTAGTTAATTTTGAAATTTTTGCATTAAAATTGCTAGGGCTAATTTAGAAAATTTTGGTAAAGCAATTAGGGATCATGCTAGTATTATATTTGATGATTTTATGAAGACCCAAATGTTTAGCTGAGCCTATATACGTTCTAGTGCATTTGTGGCTTCCTTATTCTAGTGAAATCATGGGACAAAAACACGACCCTGCTTAGTTTGAAGGATGCAATATGTTTAGCATCGTGTACCAGAAATGTATCCAGGAAAATTATTATCGTTAACCAATAAAGGTTGAAGTTGAGCGCCCCTGCTTAAGCATGTAGGTTTTGAGTGAAAAAAAAAGTGAGTTACATGTTAAAAAAAAAAAAGAGACAGAATTACAAGAAAAGTTGAAGAATTTTTGGAGCATCAAAGTTAAAGTGAAGATCAAAAGATCGAAAATTCCGAAGAAATTCAAAAAGTTGAAGATACCAAAAATCAAACAACAAGGTGGTGAATTCAAAGAAATTAGAGATCAAATGTCAAAGAAGTGAAGAATTCTAAAAGAGCTCCATAGTGGTATCATAAATTGTAATTGTCTAGATTATGTATGCTTGGGTTGCTCAACCAAAAATACCTTGAGGTTAAGAGGTTTTCTGAGGATGGATTCGGAGGGATGCATAAAATGAGCATTGTTCGGAAAAAGTGGGCGAATGTTTATGAGGATTGTGAGTATTTGGAGTATAGGGGGTTATTAGGAAAATTTTAGACACAAATGCATTCGTTGCGGTCTTGGCATAATGGCTGGGTTCGATTGGGATTGTCTTATGTAATATTAGTGTACTAAAATTCAGTTTTGCTTGGGGGCAAGCAAAAGTCAAGTGTGGGGTATTTTGATATGGGCATATTTAGTTATAAAAATCATGCATTATCTTAATACTTTATGTTGATTTTATCTCATTTAATGAACAAAAGGTGCTTAATTAGTTTATAATTTCATTTTTCAGCAACAATGACATGCTCGGATGGAAAAGGAAGCGGAACTAGCAATTGGAAGCTTGGATCTTGGTTTTTGAAGAAAGAAGGATGTTGCTGGACAGCTTGACCCCTCGTCAGTGTTTTGGTCATATCTCATGAACCATAACTCCGATTGATGAGATTCAAAATGTTCTGAAAAGCAGACACAATTTCGGACGACTTTCGTGTTTTGAGAAAATGCTGATTCGAAACGTACTCGGCGAGTAGGGTCGATTACTCGCCGAGTTGGTCAGAAGTTTCGCGATTCTGGACGCGCTGACTTGCCGTGCACGGGTTTTAAGTGACGGACTCGCCGAGTAGGTCACTGGACTCGCCGAGTAGCCTCTGTTTTGTGAAAATCTATATAAAGGGACTTTCAGATCGATATCATAGATGGAGAGAAACCCTAGGAGGCTAAGAAACGATTGGAAGTGCTGCTAGGTCGTGAGGAACTAAAGAATCAACCCTACATTCAATTGTGAAGAGAATCAAGACAATTTTGGTTTATTCTTAGTAACTTTTTGATTTGAATCATGTTTACATACTTTGATTTCGTTTTTGAGTTTATGTTTACTGCAATCATGAGCTAAAAACTTATTCTTCTGTTAGGGTAGACAATTTTGTGAACATGGATTGATTATTTGAGTAGGATTATTTTTAATTGGTAATTATGTTTTGTTAAGCTTGTTAAAGAACCTTATGTGTTGACAATAACTATTCTTCTGTTAATAAATTAGTAATTAAGTTGTATGAACATCTCTTAGTTATTAATTTCATATGATTTATTGTGACCACATAGTTGTATGTCTAGGAATAATGAATGTGAAACTAGAATTAACTAGAAGATAGGTAAGTTAATGTGTGAGATTGTTTGATGAACATCAACAATAGGTTAATTGAAGGGTTAATTTAATTAACCATTACAAGTCTTACTTAACCCGAATCAATAATCTAGGAAACCCGTTAATTTAGACAACTGGCCATTGCTTGAATTAATTTGTTTTCTAAGAATTAGGAATAGCGAACGTGAACCTAATTATCTTAATCGGTAGCCAATGAAGAATTAATCTGATACATTAAAATCATCCATGGGAACAAATGAGTCGTACCTAAACAGAAGTCCTCTTTACTATTGAATTTAGTTGGTAATTAATTGTTTTAGTTGCTAGTTAGTTAATTTGTGTGTTGGTTATTCTAATTAAGTTTCTAGTCTTGTAAAACTAGAGAAAACCCCCATTTTGTTATTTGTTTTATTTAGATAATATTAGCATTTATTTTAATTGTTTACCGTTCCCTGTGTTCGATACCCTACTTGCTTGAACTATATTACTAATCGATAGGTACACTGCCTTTCGTGTGTTTATTTTGTGTCTAAGTTAGTAGGATTAAAACTAGTTGGTTTTACACACATCAAGTTTTTGGCCAAAAACTTGATGTGTGTAAAACTCACTTAGTTTTAATCCTACTTTAATTATCAAATAACACACAAAAGGCAGTGAACCTATCAATTGTGGTATAGTTCAAGCAAGTAGGGTATCGAACACAGGGAACGGCAAATTAAATTAAAAACTAATTCTATCTAAATTACTTTAGCAAATAAGGGTTTTTCTCTAGTTTTACAAGACTAGAAACTTATTAAACAAAACTAATGCAAGGCTAGAAAAGAACAAATTAACTAGATTCAATAATGGGAAAGAAACTTCTGTTTAGTTCAACTCGGTTAACTTTATGGTTGCTTTTAAGGTAATAGTGCAATGGATTAATTCTTTCGTTGGTTACCGATTCAAGTGATTAAGTTGTGTTCACTACCCTAATCCTTAGCAAATAAACTAATTCAAATAGTGGCCAATTGCTTAACTTAATTATATTTACTAGATTAATTATTCGGGTTAAGTTAGACTTGCAATAGCTAATTAAATTGTTACTTTTAATTAACCTCTTGTTCAATAGTCATCTTACAAGCTTGCACATGAATTTACTCAATTTACTTATTAATCCTAGTTTCATATTCATTAATCCTAGACATATGATTTAGTGGTCACTTATCATACGAGGTTGATAATTAATAGATGTTCATGCTAATTAACTATCTTCCTATTAACAGAAAATAAATTATCATTCATACACAAGGTTCTTTAGCAAGCTAATATAACAATTAATCACCAACTTAGAATTAATCCTACCAATCGATCAAACCATATTGTCAACTTTGTATCCCCAAACAGAAGTATAAAGAAATTAGTTCATAACTAAGGTGAATAACAGCAAACAAATAAGTTCAAGTTGCTTAATCATATTGACAAAACAAGAGAATTAAGTAGGATGATGAAATTACGCCATAATTACTCCCGGAATTGGATCTAGCTTCTTTGGTCGACTTCTAGGGTTCTTCTGGCTTCTTATTCGCAGCTTCACCCTTCTGAAACTTCCCAGAATTTTTTTTTCGCATTAAAGAGTTATCTTTATATATGCATACCGACTCGTCGAGTCAAGTGGTGACTCGTCGAGTCCCTCTCACATTAGTCGTAACCTGATAACTATGTAGACTTCCGAATGCTTATCTCTCTGAATCCGCGACCGGACTCGTCGAGTCAAGAGATAACTCGACGAGTAGAAGCCTTATTTTGGCTGTTTTCTTTCTTCTTTCCACTCTTGAGCTCTCAACCGCTTCTCTTGCTTCCTTTCGCTTCCGAGCTTCATCTTTGGACTGAAAAACACAATTTAACACTTTTAAGTACCTTTTGTCCATAATATGCGATAATTTAGCTAATATATGAATAATAAACTACACTTAATACACACTAAATATGCACATATCACAGTCCTAGTATGGAATGGAAGTATGTTCACGAAGGTTTGACCTACATCCCTATGATGCAGTCCTAGCAAAGATCGGGAGTAAGTTCATGCAATGGTCTCAAGATGTTTGTCGTTCTAGCCGAGGTATCGGTGGTTGGCGAATAACGTGATCCAACCATTGAAAGAGACTTGGAGATGTCTCCGGAGTTAAATTGCTATAGTCCAATGACTTGACTAGAGCATGTTTCAAATAGACTCTAATGAAAGTATGATAAGAGTATTCGAATAGAGAACGACACAGAAGTTAGCCGACTGTCAAAATCTTTTATATTCATGACGTACAAGTTCGGGAAAATGACCTTATAAAAAGGTCTTACCTCTTAACCAGAGAAAATAGTTCCTGACAGCAAAAAGACCTAACTAAAGTACTTATAGTACAAGATAGTTTCATAGAAAATGCCACATCAGGCATAGACAGGAACACGATTCCTTTCTAATAAAGAATATAACGTAACACGTCCTCTACTGGCGACGGTCATCCCTCTGGTGAACTCTCAGTTCATCCAGTTGGCGTTACACATCAAGTAGGTGTCTTTCGTACACTCTCTGGCATACCCAAAGTTCCATGACTTCAGCTCGTGATTCAGCCAGTGCTTGCAGCAGGGTTTCATGGTCTCTTTCAGACCTCTCACGAGCATGTTCAAGGCGACTGGTGCGAAGCATATGCATTCCTCCATTTGTATCGACTTCTGCGATGCGTTGTAGAGCTGTCCTGCCCTGAATTTCGTTTTGGGCAACTCTTCGGATCAGGATTGGCATGTTTCTGTCTGTCACACCCCAAAACCAAGAACGGCGGAAACGTTCTGGGGCGGAGGATGTCATGTATAATATCAACAACAATGTAAAGTAGTAAACAAGCAACAACATCATCCATTGCATTAATAAAATAATTATTATACAATTGTATTCTGTCAAATTTTGATAAACACTAAAGCATAAATCAAAATGAAAGATAAGTCTTGAACAAGCTCCATCTTCCTTTCTCCTTGCATCGGTACCTGTCTATGATGACCTGAGGATACAAGTAATTTTGAAAGCGAGTATCAGCTTTGAAGCTGGTGAGATCATAAGTATTTAATGTCTTAATTTGTATGTAAGAATTTGTAAGTCTATGTATTGCAAGAATTTGTAAGTGTATAAGAATTGTAAGTATTTGAAAAATCCTAGAATCCCTATGATTCCTTCTGGTATATGAAGGTGTCTTCTACCAAGACTTAACTGTTCTGTGTGTGTGTGTCTTGTAAGAGTATGTATTTTTCCAAAGTATAATTATCGTTATCCAAAAATATAGTTTGTACATTTATGTTTAAGTGAGGTTATCACTAAAAATATGTAATGGAAAAATTAACGTAGTACTAAAACGTAGCTCTAAAAGGACTACTACCGTACTAACTACCTTAAGCCGGATTTTAGGCTAAGGCACTATGTGATAAATTGCGCCATACTATCGACTAGTAACAATGACATAATGAATGGTCGTAATAAAGAAATGACGTTTGGCACCCGCAGACCTGCAGGTCCGGCTGTAGAGAGCAGCAGGGTGTAGGATTGTCAATCCAGCATAGATCTATACGCAAACTCAACACTCCCCCTTCAAGAGACTCTGGCTGCAACTCAAGTCATGAGGTTTTAAGTCATGCTTCGATTTAAATCACAGTAATTAACATATTCTCGTATATGTAATGAAAGGAACTGTTCTAGTTGTAATGTATGTGCTCTCTACCTAGCAAGTATAGTAATGTAAGCGTTCTAGTATAGTTGTATATGTTCTCGTCCTAGTATAGTTGTATATGTTCTCGTCCTAGTATAGATGTATATGTAATGTACAGTAATGTTCTAGAAAGTATTGACTCATGAATGAACTGACTCATTGTATGATATCGCGTTCTAGTAATGGTTCTAGTATCTTTCTGAACTACCCATATGGTAGCTTACTAGTAATCTAAGTGGTACGTATGGACGTGGATGTATACCCTTGCTACCCAAGGGCATAGGATGAACTGGAAGGACCCTTTTATGACTTTATATGTACACATGATATATAACTAATATTTAATCGACCTTCGGACGAGTATCCGATATCCCACCAGACAACATCTCAAGGCGCGAAAAGGAAATAGGGTGGATAGCCTTCCTAAGTCTTTTAAACATTTATTATATAACTATACATATAGAGGCATGCAATTTATAATATAAAAGCATAAATAAGTTTTGTGAGACATTTGAAATATAAACATTATTTTAAGAAAAGATCGACTTGATGTCAATCTATAAAACAATTTGAAGGCATAAGTTTGATAAAACAATATAAGTATAAGGAACATTCGTTTGAAACACAGTTGTAAATAAGTTTGAAATATGATAAATAGAGTAAGAGGTACAGTGTAATAAGGAGTTTAAAACATATAAAATGTTTATAAAAATCATTTGAAGGAAACTGTTTGGTAAAACGGCTAATGAGTAGCCAAATCTTTTGAATGTTGTATATTAATCACATGTGATTGATGTAATAAGTAATATAATCCTACTTACTAATCACATGTGATTGACATAATAAGTAGCATGATTCTACTTGTATCCCCCCCCCCATAAAACATTTAAAATAGTTTAAAACATTAGTTAAGGGGTATGAACTCACCTGCAGTAAGTGACTGGAATTGAACGGACTGTTATCGTACGGAAGGATCGGACAAGTGCTTGGTGTCAAGTGGAGACTTAGACACACACAATGATCCTAATTACATATGAAAACATATGTATATAAATAATTAGTGATTATAACACTAATTATACAAGTAATAACATTTAAGCGCGAGGATAACACTTTTGGTCAAGTGCTAGGAGGCTAATGGGTTGCAACAAAGAAGTGCAATGCCCCTAATGGAAGTTTAAGGTCAAAAGACCATATTCATTGGAGTTTACGGCCCAAGGGAGTAAGCTCCTGGCCGTAAACTCTCAACCAAGGCTTGGAATGGTACTTAGAATTACTACAACCTTAGTGGGAATTGTTTCAAGGCCTATACAAGTGTTTGGGCACCATATTGACTCCTTTGGGGAGTTTACGGCCCAAATACCCTTTTCCCTTGGAGTTTACAGCTGTAAACTCCCTTGGGAGGGTGATTATGGTGCTTTCAAGTCTCTATAATAACTAGGAACAATTCTAGGCTTTAGTACTTGGCTTTAGGAGGGTTTATGGCACTAAATGGTACCATTTTATGGAGTTTATGGCCTTGGAACCCTTTGGGCCGTAAACTCCCTCACACATGGGGTTCTAAATGTTTTAGCTAGTCCATAACTCATCTAGGTACATGCCCAAATTGTCTCATGGCCTAAGGAAGTGTCTAGGGTGTCCTTTGACCCCTTTATGGGAGTTTACGGCCCAAGAACCACTCTTGGCCGTAAACTCTTCAATACTTGTGCTTTTCTTATGTTTCCTAGGTCCTAAACACATTAAGGTATTTGCCTAAAATAGAGTCCAAGCCTTAGGAAGTGTTTGAAAGGATTTTGGCACTTAAACTTGGAGTTTACGGCCTAAGGAGCTTCTTGGCCGTAAACTCCCTTCTAGAATTGATTTCTAATGGTTTTGGTGGCATAAATCATGAGTTTAAGGCTTCTAGGTTTTTGTTCTAAGGCTAAAGGAACATTAGGCACTCATTTGTGCCTTCACTTGGAGTTTACGGCCCAAGAGATGTTCCTTGGCCGTAAACTCCTAAAACTAAATGGTTTTGATTGATTTCTAGCCTCTAATGCTCATACATAAAGTCCTTAACTAGTTGCCTAACACGGAAATGGGACTAGATGGCCTTTAGGCTTGATTTTGGAGTTTACTCCCCAAGAACGTTCTTGGGCGGTAAACTCCCGGATCTTGCATTTTAGACATGTAAACAATGTTATTTAGCATACAACAAGTATTAAAAGACATCTAGGAAAGTAGACTCACAATCTGGGTTGAAAACCCGAAGATCCGTGAGAGAGAAATTGGCTTTTCTCTAATTGGAATTCAACTAATGAACCAATTTGGTTCAGAATTCTATTTATAGTCCTGAGATTTTTGGCAGAAAATATTTCTATTCTCGGAATGGATTCTAAGGACCTAGAGTAATGGAATTACAGTGTTGCACAAAATCCTAGTGCATCCACTCTCCTAATAACTCCTTAGGTGTAAAACCCTGAAAACTGCCAAACTTATTCCATAAGTCTGAATTTTCACTGTAACTGCTCTACTACTATTGGATTGAAATGGTTTGATTAGAATGGAAATTTTGGGTTGTCACACTATCTGCTGAGCCCCCATTGCTCAGGTCATAGAAGCTTCGGTCACCATTAAATGGCATGGGCTGATCTTGTCCTTGGCTCCATGTTTCCAAACATTCCACCCACTCAAGCGTCGGGCCATGAAAAGTCGGGCGAGGGTTAGGAATCGGAAAGGGGGCTGCCTGGGGTAGGTTCTCAACCTCGGGTTCGGAGATGGCATCGTCTGAAAGGTCATCAGCATGGTGATCATTCAGAGGGATTGGATGATCATCATCTGGTTCTTCTCCAAACCATCCAGCAATCACTTCGTTCGGAAGGAATAGGTTGTCGTGGGGATGGAATCCAGCCATGTTATCTACGCGAGAATTGAGGTAAGAAAATAATTATTAGATGAACTATCTAGATAATTATTTAGGAAGTCTTCATTAGTTCCATCGCTATTTGTAAAGTGCATGCCAGTTATATGTAATCAACATAGGATAGGCCTTCGAATAAGTGACCTCAACTCCAAATTCACAAGGAATAGGGGTAAAGCAAAATTTTCACTGATTCTAAGTCTATAACATCCTAGTTACATATAACTTTAGTGTATCCACTTAGCAATTATCAACTTAGGAATGAAGATTCCATTTTAGTTCTCAAGTATAAAGTACTTATAGTAACGCGAAATACCCCTATCGTATTTTAGACTTAGGTTATATTATAATGTTCTCATTGTGGTAATGTTGGTAAGTTTTTAGACTTGTTGCCATATCACAACCATTCTTGGGCATGTGCTGATCACTCCTCGGAACAACATAGTTGATCAAGCTATGCCACTCCCAAGACTGACCATACATCCCCGAGCTTACCTGTGATATTCAACAATCGTAATACTTATGTTCTCGTCATTGTGACACTGATTTTAGTATGAATGCAGGCACGTATACTTGGTTAAATATTTTATTATTTATAAGTATAAACTCTTAGACAGAGTGTTTTAATCCCGATGTGTCAATAGTTAGTATATCTTTTATGGGTTGATATACTTAATTCACTATAAACAATGCTTTGATACCAATCTGTCACACCCGAAAACCACAAACGGAAGAAACGTTCAAGGGTGGAGGACGTCATGTACAGTATCACAACAGTGTAATATAATAAACAAGCAACAACATCATCCATTGCATTAAAAGGTAAAGTTTTAATACATGTGTGTTCTATCATAATGTACAACAATAAAAATATAATAATCAAAATATGGCAAGTCTTGACTGTGCTCCGTCTTCTCAAGGTCTGGACATCGTACCTGTCTAACTGATGACCTGAGAATACAGGTTATTTTGAAAGCGAGTATCAGCTATAAAGCTGGTGAATTCATAAGTATTTAGGTGTTATTGTCCTGTTTTGGAATGCTGTTAAGAATGTCGTATAATTCCTTAAATAGAACAGTTAATATAAGTATGAAATGTGGTCTTCTACCAAGACCCGAATGTTTTGTTATGACAAGTAAAATGATAGGTTTTCCTTTCTATTGACTAGTACTAAGAGTACTTAGTCTAACTCATCGTTTATGTGAATATATCACAAAATAAAGTAACGTTGGAAAATGATATGATAGTCTTCTACCAAGACCCTAATGTTTTGTTATGACTAAGTAGTCTTCTACCAAGACCCGAATGTTCTGTTATGACTAAGTAGTCTTCTACCAAGACCCGAATGTTCTGTTATGACTAAGTAGTCTTCTACCAAGACCCGAATGTTCTGTTAGGACTAAGTAGTCGTCTACCAAGACCCGAATGTTTTGTAAATAGTATGATAGCATTTCCTTTCTATTGACTAGTACTAGAGTACTTAGTCTAACTCCTCGTTTATGTGAATATATCACAAAATAAAGTAAACATGAAAAATATAATCATGTAAGTGTTATTGTCTTGGGTCACCAGGACAAACACGACATCGCCGAAGCGAAAGATAGACCCTATGGACATCCGAAGAGTGTCCCCTCATCCTCTGTAGCAGCAGCAGGGTGGAGGGAGGATTAGTCCTGATATCGATCTCTTAAGACAGATCGCTAACCTAATGATCCTCCGAAGATTCACATCTCATCCACTGTTGCAACAGTGGACAGAGGGATGGTTAGTCCCGTCACTGACTACTAAATAAGCGACTACCTTAGACATTTGTAGACGTTTATCGACCACTGGCGCTAATCAGTGGGATTCAGAATGGTAAGTCCCGCCAAAACATCCCATTGAACCGGGATAGGAAAGACAGTTTACACAGTAAGTACTAATAAATCATCCTCTTAGTTCTAAGTACAAGTATCCAAGGTAAGTAAATACAGGATAATGCACCTATGAAGAAGTGTTCCTGTATGGTATTCATGTAAGTGTGTTCATGTAACAGGTAAGTATATGTAAACATATTCATGTATCATGTAATCCTAAGTACGTGTACTCATGTATCATGTAAGGTATTGGTATAGACTCATGAATGAACTGACACTTGTGTGATTTCTTGTAGTAGTAATAATGTTTGATATATTCTAACTATCCCTATGATAATTAACTGGAAAGTAAGTGGTTGTTCAAGTAGGTTTATGCACCCATGATACACCAGGGTGTGGGAAAAAACTGAACGAAGGATACAAACTATAATCTCTATCATATAAATGAACATATACGCATAAGTATAGTTTGATTCAAGAAGGTAAAATAATGGTTTTGCAAGATATCTAGGAGTTTTGAACAATAATTAAGAATGACTTGATGTCATTTTAATAAAACATTTCAAAACTAATACTTTTGTTATCAAGGTATTTTAAGATAGAAAACCACTTCATGTGACACCTTTTGAAATATGTGAAATCTACTGAATGAAAACACAGTTATAAAATACATGAGATTGATTTAATAACATATTGTTTTCTACTTGTATTCCCCCCCCCCCCCCCCCCCCATTAAAGCATTTAAAATCATTTAAAACATTGATTAAGGGGTATGAACTCACCTGTTGTTGGTGGTTCGGATGAACTGGACGGCGTAGGATTGCTAGGTGTCAAGTGAGGACTTGTACACACACTACGATCCTAATGAACATATAATCACACATATATGCACTCAATTAGTCTTAAGTTACTAATTGATAATGCTAAGACATCCTAGACATAATAATCACTTTATATAAGTGTTTTAAGCCCTAAGGATTGCATCTAAGCTAATATGGGACAAGGTACTTGTGTTTAGGGTTCCAAAGGACCCCATATATGAGTTTACTCCTCATATACTAACACACATGGATTTACGATTGTAAACTCTTGAGTTTACGGCCGTAAACTCCCAACCATGGGGTATTTGTGTGTTTTGAAGTCCCAAATGCTTTCTAGAATTATTCTAACTTAGTGGCTAAGTCCTTGGAAGGGTTTAAGGTCTAGAAACACTCCATTTAGGAGTTTACGGCCCTGAGGCCAATCCCCTTAGAGTTTACGGCCGTAAACTCTAAGTATGGTGTTTTTTTGATGCTTTCAAGTCCTTTGCACTTGTGGTATAGGTTCTAGACTTTTATTCCAAGCATATGAAAGCATTAGGCACACCTTGTTGCCCTTTTTAGGAGTTTACGGCCCAAGAACCATGTCTTGGCCGTAAACTCACTTTGTTAAGTGATTTTGATGTGGTTTGGTCCCTCAAATAAGTGGGTAACAATTTCTTGTAAATGTCTAGGGCTTTAGGTGTCATGAAAACACCCTTTTGTCCATTTCAATGGAGCTTACGGCCTAAGATACAATTGGGCCGTAAACTCTCCTTTGTTTGTGTTCTTTGATGTGTTTAATGCCCTAGATTTAATGGGAACAAGTATAGGTAATTGTCTAAGGCTTTAGGAGCCTTAAAAGTACCATTTAGTGTTTGAATTTGGAGTTTACGGCCTATGATAATCTTGGGCCGTAAACTCCCAAACTTGGGTGGATTTTTGTTGTTTTCTTGTCCTTAATACACCTACAATTTAGTCTAAGGCAGTTGTATAACACAAGTGTCGGTTTTGGCTTTGTTTCGGGTGTTTACCGCCCAAGAACACCTTGGGGAGTAAACTCCTAGATCTAATGATTTAGCCATCTAAATCATGTTATAAGCATCTAATAAGCATTCTAACACTACTAGAAAGAGTTACTCACGTTTTGGTATAAAAACCCAAAGATCCGTGAGAGAGAAAATGGCTTTTCTCTAGTTGGAAATGTGAATAATGAATGAATTTGGTTCAGAATTCTATTTATAGTCCTGAGATATTTTTGGCAGAAAATATTTTTATTCCTGAAATGACTTCTCATACAACAGAGTGTTGGAATAACAGTGTTGCACAAAACCCTAGTGCAACCACTCTCCTGATATCTCCTTAAGTGTAAATCCTGAAAACTGCCAAACTTATACCCGAAGTCTGGAATTTCCCTGAAACTGTTCTAAGCTCTATTGTCTTGATATGGGTTGTTCAGAATGGAAATTTCGGGTTGTCACAAAAACATAAGCATAAATAGAACTTACATTCATTTATACTAGTGATCTACATCTCTTTTAAATCCCTCAGTGTAAAGTAGCTTCATATCGACACTTATGATACAAATAAGCTTGAGTGGGTCAGGTTAGGAAACCTGGTGAGTACATAGGGTTTTCAACCCACAATAATATTATTATTATGTTAAACATCGAACAATCAACCCAGTTACCCATCCACATTATATTCTTTACCTTTAAGGATCCACCCTAAGATTCAGTTATTCCTCGTTCATTCATTCCTAAGGAGTATCCTAAGGAATTGACACTAAGTTTGCATAGTCACTAGGGTTTATCTCGCTTATTGACAATATCGTTTTCGAGAGTCCACTCGCAATACCTATCAATGGGTTTTTTAGAGTACACCAGTTGAGCACATTGTTCACAACATCTACAGGTTGCGAGCCGGCTAGTGTTCCACTAGACTGTCTAGAATAGTCTCTGGTTGTCATCCTTGCTCTACTAGACGATGGGGCCATCGCTTGGGTTATCGTTTGACTCATCGTTTTGGCTCATGGTTTGGGCTCATCGCTTAGGTCATTACTTCGCACCATATTTTATCACTCATATATTATCGCTCATCATTCATCTCATCTTTCATTGCTCATCATTTATCTCACCTCTAATCTACCTATGTTTTACCCAACACATTTTGTAGGTATAAAATACATATACAGTTTAGATCATTTAAAACATGTATAAAATGTTTCAACCAACATAGACAGCAAGTATTCAGACAGTATACACACATAGCACGTAATTTATAAAAAATACCTCATATCTATGTGTAAGATGAAAGTAACTATGCACTCACCTGCAAAGGTGGTGACTCGGTACTCAGACAACACTTCGTTTAATTTAAAACAAATTTCCGTCGACAAAACCAAGTATCATTTCCACTAGAGTTTAGTCTAATGTTCAACGAGACTAATTAATAGTCTAGCTATAATTACTATTATATAAACGTTAAACAATACTCTTCACCCTCTATATACAGACAGGGGTCAGGCATGAAACACCAGAGCCCATGATCATTTTGACATATAACATTTCTGAAATCCAACAACCCAGGCGGCCCTTCAAACCGGATTCCCCGTACCGCGAGTGGTTAAAAAGATATTTTCATGAAACTTATATAACCCATAATAATAGCTCAAATAATTATTATAAGGTCCTAATAACGTTACTATATTTAAATAAAAGCTATATTAAAAATTACGTAGGCGTATCTTACCTACGAGGGGGTTTGGCTAGAAGCCGTGCTCTGCAGGGGTAGAACTTCCGATCCAAAAGCTCTTCTTCTCAGAGTCGTCGAGCAGTCCAGTGCTTGCTTCTAGCGCTAAGGGAGTTTTTGGGAGGTTTAGAGAGAGTGTAGAGACAAGAAAGAATGGGAAATGTGTGGAGAAAATAAGGGTGGGAGAGGTTCTATTTATATGGTGAAATATGGCTGAATTTGGTGCCACATATCACCATCTAGTGGCAAGACTTGAGGAGAAAGCAATGACCAAAATTGTGACACGTCACCCATTTTCGCAAAGCACACTTCCGATTTCTAAAATCCGTAACTTTCGCATACGAGATCCATTTTTGACGTTCTTTATATCCACGTGTAGGTAAAAATAAGATCTACAACTTACTTTTTGACTCCGTCGGCTAATTCTCGACCGATCTTAAATTTAACAGTAAAAGGTGACTAGACTATTAAATGTCGGCGTAAAATTCATAACTTTTACATACAGACTCCGTTTTCGTCTGTCTTTTTTGTCGTTGAATTCCTATTAATGAGATCTTCAATTCTCATTTAGGTCGCGTTGGCAGAAAACCGCTCGATCTAGAATTCGAGTTTCAGGTCGTGGACTGCTAGGCCAAATCTTAGAAACATCATAACTTCTTCATACGAAGTCAGATTTGAGCGTTTTTTTATGCACGCTCTCATTTTAACGTACACTATTACTTTTGTTTAGCTCACTAAGGCCAAAAAGTCATCTATTGTAAATTCACTATTTACGTCGCGTAGTGTCGTGCCTGTTTTGTCGCGAAACTTCGGTGGGCCATAACTTCTTCGTTATAACTCGGATTTCAACATTCTTTATATGTACGGAACCCTTGTGACATATTCTACAAATTAGTTAAGATTACCCCTTCTAAATAATTTTCCATCAAAAACTCATTTTTGATGCTCATTGTCTTTAAATTGACTAGACCGGATCTACGAGCGTTACATTATATTTACGCTATTATTAATAAACTAGCAACAATTAAACATTATCCTATTCTGTAATTACATTAATAATTTATGCTTTCTTTGTGACGAGCGATCTTAATTTAACATACTAAGTTCTTAAGATTTGATCTTACAAGTACTATTCATTGCATAAAAGCCCAACATGATTTATAATAGAAAATATAACACATGCCTCAAAAAGTAAAAACGAAAAGATGACACATCATCAAATTCTAATCTAATTATTTGGATAAGTATTAAAAATACAAAATTTAAGAAATATATTATTGATCTTCATTGCACTTCACGTGATATATATATATATATATATATATATATATATATATAGTCAAATTCATTTTTATGACTTATTGTAAATGGAGGGGCCTTATATATGTTTTTATTTTATCCAAGTGAACTTTTTCTACGATGAACCTATCTTAATTTAGCATATCAAATTTATGAAATTTGATCTCATCCGTACTGTTCTATTCATAAAAGCCTAACATATTATCTATAATAGAAAATATGACACATTGAAAATGCAAAAAAAAAAAAAAAAAAAAAAAAAAAAAAAAAAAAAAAAAAAGATGACGTATCATCAAATTCTAATCTAATTACTTCATAAGTATTGAAAATACAAAATTTAAGAAATATATTATTGATCTTCGTTGCTCTTCACGTGGTATACATAAAAAAACATAGAAGATATTGTCAAATTCATTATTCATGAAATTATTGTAAATGGAGGGGCCTTATTTAAAAACAATTTGGCAAGGTCTGTGACCTAATAAAATAAATAAATAATCAAATAATTTGAAATATTTTATTTAGTATTTTATAATTGATGAATAAATAAATAAATAAACTTTATTTTTATCAAACGGAAATATACATGAATATTATATTTTTGCTATTATTAAAAAACTAGCAACAATTGTATTTTTTTAATTACAATAATAATTTATATATGTTTTTATTTTAGTATAACTTTTTTTTTTTTTATGATGAGCCCATCTTAATTTAATATACCAAGTTTATAGGGTTTAATCTCACCCTTACTATTCTCTTTATAAAAGCTAGGGATGAGCATGGGACGGAACCGGTAACGACCCGTACCGTTCCCGATTTTCCGAATACCGAATTTGATCGAAAGTTAATCCGAGTACCGAACCGAATTAACAGTATCGGTACTGGGAATGGTACCAGTACCGGCGGTACCGATTCCCGAATTTCATGTATGTAGAGTACCAAGTACCGTCCCATATTTTTAAATTCGGTACGGTTCGGTACCGGTTCCGGTACGGTACCGATACAAGATCGTGATTTGAAACAAACTGCTAATCCATAATAAAAGGCTTACATGACCTATAATAGAAAATATGACAAATGTCATCGAAAAGGCAAAAAGGAAAAAGTGACACATGGTCAATTTCTAATCTAATTACTTATGTAAGTATTAAAAATACAAATTTAAGAAATATATTATTGATCTTCATTGCACTTCACGTGTCATACATTAAAAAACCATAGAAGATGTTAAATTCATTTTTTTGGACTAAATGTAAATGGTGGGGCCTTATTAAAAAGAAAATTTGGCAATAATGTTTGTGGCCTAATGCTTGTGATATAGATTCCATGAGAATCATAAAAAAGGGAATAACTCAACATTGAGCTAAGAGATAAACTAGTTTATGTAATAAATTATTTGTCAGGAATAATGACTTAAAAGAGTAATATATTTTTCGATTTGTATATATTTTGTCATTGGTTTTTTTCGTCCGTATTTACTTCTTCAACTTGTTAAACTGTACACATTCCGTTCTTATGACTGGTTACTCCAGGTTACCCGGGAAAAATGACTTAATAGGGTAATATATTTCTTATTTTGTACACATTTAGTCTTTAATATTTTTGTACATATTTAGTCCTTAATATTTTTTTTTGTTTCAAAATAAGTCATTTTTGTTTTTGTACTCATTCATTATTTATGAATGATTTTTTTTAGGTTTTTCTCACGACATCTTAATGAGACAATCATTGATGAAGTGTGTGAGGCTGTTGATGTTTATGTGTAACGTCTGATTTTCACAACAAAAAATTTTCATTTTTAAATAAAGCAAAAGTCCATAATTGTAAATCCATTAATAAAAAAAATGTTTATTCTAAAATACATTTTTTGAAAATCAAAGTAATATAAGAAACGCAGAATCCTCAATATTGTTGAAGAGTGTATACACTCATGCATTCGCCTTCCCACGATCAATGATAGAACCTGAAAACATTAACAACTGGATAAGCACAAAGTTTAGTGAGTTTCCTCCAAAATACCCGATACAACAAATGTATTATCATGCATAACGGGCCTACGCTCATCGGATTGGAATATCTTTGACCAATCAGTCATCGGACTAGAATGCCAACATGCAACATGTCCAATCAATCATCTGACTGGGTTACCCAGGGTTTGTCGGCATGCCGCCTTAACCCAACCACTCTTCTTGAGCCCCCATACCTACGTAAGATGTCGTGAGAAAAGTCTAAAGAAATCATTCATAAGTACTGAATGAGTACAAAAACAAAAACGATTTATTTTGCAACAAAAAAATATTAAGGACCATATGTGTACAAAAATATTAAGGACTAAATGTGTACAAAGTGAGAAATATATTACCCTATTAAGTTATTTTTACCAGCTAACTTGGAGTAGCCGGTCATAAGGACTAAATGTGTACAGTTTAACAAATTGAAATGGTAAATGTAGATGGAAAAAACATCAGTGACTAAATGTGTAATATATATATATATATATATATATATATATATATATATATATATATATATATATATATATATATATATATATATATATATATTATCCTTTTAAGTCATTATCCCTATTTGTTAATGGATGCATGTTTCATACATAAAACTATTTTCAAATAAAAAAAAAACAAAAACAACACTAATGAACAAAAAGTAACCACCTCCATGCATATTTTTAACCTAGATCAACAACATTTATTTTTACCAAACCAAAAACGTAAACGATATTCGTGATATGATGCATTATGTTCTCTAGACTATAACATGTTTCCGAAAAGATATTTCTTTCAAAAAACCACTTTTCCCTATAGTGACATCACAATGACTATCATTGTGTAAGAACACTACATTTCTTGTGTCAAAGGAATCAATCTACAACAATCTACTCTCCAAAGCCACCACAAACGACACTGATTGTCTTCCCTCACAACCATCTAAGAACCACATCCATCATTCAGCTTTGTCACCACGATTCTAACCCTAAACAATTGACACCTGAGTTTTTTAGGGTTTTGATGAAGCCAAAGCCAAATTTAATTAGGATTAAGGTGAATTCGACACAAATATTCCTTGGGTTCTCATGAATTCACCATCATTTTAGGATTTACTATCCATTCCATTAATGAATCTACCGCCACCTGATGGCCAAGTAATATTTTGTTAGGTGAGAGCCTTCACCCTCACACAATTGTTTTATGTTATCATTTGAAGCCATGACTTCATATTTTCATTTTTAATTTTTATTAATTTTGTTTTTGCTAACATGACTCTTATTGATAATTATTTAGATGCAGTAAACTATTTACCCAAAAACACTAATTGGCTGTAGAAACTAATTTTCAAAATAAATTATTCACAACCGTTGCTTGGCACAGGTAAACGTCTAATATATATATATATATATATATATATATATATATATATATATATATATATATATATATATATATATATATATATATATATGTAGAATTTTATTTTAATATGAAAACTTAATAAATATCGATTGAAGGCAAACAAGCAATAAGTTGCGGCGCTAGCCCTTTCTGGATAACATAAAATTAGAAATTTTGTTGAAAATATTGATATTAAACATTTTGAAATATAGTATTTGGAATCCCAAAAAAAATAATAAGATCTCTTTGAAAACAAAAACACTCCGTAATATAAACAATACTCTGGAACGAGGAGTTCCCAAATAGATATTATTTTTCAAAAACTTCTAAAAATGATTCTTTCCTTTAAACAATAGATTTATAATTGTTAGATTACCCCTTTTATGTATTTATATATGACCAGAATTGGTGAAAGAGGGCCAAACTTTATATAAGTAAAATGGTTAAAAATAAAAAAGAAAAAAAAATCATATCCGTGGTGAATCCTGCCGTTGCTCCGAGTTATTAACGTCCACGTTGAAATTCAATTCCGGCATATTCTTTATTGAGTTAGATTAGTCTTGAATTTTGGTATCATCGATGCATCACAATTGTTTGAATGATGACGTTACCATATGTTTTAATATTATTTGCTCTTATGTTACTCATTTGTCAATAATACACGTTCGATAATCAATTTTATGCTTTATGGGGCCTAATCTGGATGCATTATAGGTGTTTTGATGTTTTGCGTCACAGAATTGTTTCGATAGTCATAGGATGAGTAAATAAAATTGTATAATAGAATGCATAAAATGAATAAAGTAATAACTGTATATATATAGTTTAATTAATTGTCATAAGAAGACCCTAATCTATGGGATAATCATATCATAGAAGGAATAAATAAACGACTATAAACAACATTTTCTTTTTGGATTTCGTATCAAACTAGGATTATATATGTCTACTCTAATAAAAAGATTACTATGTTTTGAATTAATTTGCTTAAAGAATGACCACTAGCCTATTATTTGAGCAAATTTGTCATTTCTTCCATATATAATGCCAGTTTAGTTGCCCAATTTTCAAACCGTGTCTCTCTCTTATGCTAGATGTATGGACCTACCAACTTGAACAACAGTTCTAGAATTCAATAACATAGGTTGAACGCATATGGATTTTATTTTATTTTATTTTATTTTGTTTTATTTATAAATTAAATTGGTTTCTACCAACAAATCATAATTTTAATGAATAAAAATATTTTTAGACAAAAGATAGGAGACAATTATTTATTTATTTATTTATTTTTTATAGTTTATAGGTAATGCTAGTATGTTGATCTTATATATTAAATCGAAAATAATTTCTTTAAAATCAAAATGTTACATCAAATCATATATTAAGGACTTTCTGTTTCATGGATTTCGAAGGAACATGTGGGAGGGAATTCAAATGTAAATCTTAGTAAAAATTATCTTTGCTCCATAAAATTAAATAAATTTAAAATTTTCAGATTTCAATAAATTCTTTTTGCTAAAGATAATCATTTTAGATTTTATTTATAATATTTTATTATAAGACACAAATACCTTATGCATCATCTTTATTTTAACTATAATTAATAAAATCAAAATATATTTTCATCATCTTTTCAAAATCCCACCCATCCACCCCATGTCAAGCCACACTCAAACACCAACCACCACCACTCATACACCTACATGCCCATACCCAAATGCCCACTCTATACCCGCCTACCTTATCCCCCACCAACATGTCTATTTCACCATCTCTATTCATACCCACACCCTTATACCGTCCTTCACACCTAGCCCTACCCACGCCACCCTAAAAAGCATACCAACACATACACCCCTTCGCTCCCTACTCATAACTACACACTTAACCTAAAGATACGCCGCACCTACACCTACATCCACACCAAGACGTACATCCACACCCTCATGCCTACGTCAACTAGCCTAAGAAAATAGCTACTCCATCATACCTACCCATGCCAACACACATCGTACCCAATCTTATTATACTCACTTCCAGACACACTCATACAAGCCTACATAAGTTTTTGAGGGAAAAAGTTTAATTAATGAACGTTTTATCATTTTTATTAAAATTAATATTAAGTTACTAAAAATCAATAAAAAGTATTTTCGTCGTACTAAGTAATTTACATTTTAATTCCTTTGACTAGTCTACAAATAAAACAGGAAACATATTTCATTCCATGTCAACCAAACGCATAACAGATCCAAGCATCCTAAGAAAACATTCTATTTATTCCAAAATGGAACATTGGATTCCTTCACATTTCAATTCCTTTGACAAATTCAATTTTTCCAAAAAAACATTATACAAACCAAACCCCCTTAAGAAAATGTTTGCTAAAACGTTTTAAAAAGTGTCATTTTCAAAAGTTTTATAAGTTCCAAAATAGATTTTGATAAGATGCCTTCCAGCACGGGCCATAAGCTGCGCTTAGATGCGTCAACAATGCCCCAAGGTAGTGTTGGGTTATGAGCATTCTAACACTCCTAAGTGTACATGCAACCCTAAATACCTTGGATCTATGTTTTCTCTATTATACATACAAATATAAACATCCAAGGTATTATCCTAAGCTAGCATATAAAATAATGAATATAACAAGATAGAATACATACCTCTTTCATGTAGAAAGTCTTCATGAAGCTTGAGTGCCAAGTACCCCAAGTGTGACACCTCAAATGATTCACACGACACCAAATACACTTGGAATAACTTGAGAGAAATCCACAACTCTTGAAATCGGCTAGCCCTTATTTTTACACACTCTAGTGGCCGATTTTGTCAAGAATAAGATCTTTATATAGTGTTACAATTAGGGTAAACCCTAATTGTCATGACTTTCCATTTCCTTGGATCCATGGGTTCAAATACACCATGGAGCATCCTATGGGTTTTAGCCCAACTTGATTATCCATGGAGCATTAGCCCACTATACAAGTATGGATGATTTACACAATCAACCCATATATTTAATTAGTCTTCTTTTGATCACTTAATTAATCCTAGATTAATTCTTGATCAATACTAATTAAATAATCTTATTATTCTTATTATTAATATACTAGAACTTATAATATATTAATAACCATAAGTGTCTTATTTCTCTCATTATAGTCTATCCAAGTGCATGATGCCATGCAACCCAAATGGACCATGCTGGGTCGGGTCAAGTCTTACCAATTATAGATATGGACTTAGACATTAATCCAACAGTCTCCCACTTGGATAAGTGTAAAACTATTCTTGCGTTTGACTTCAAGAACTAACTGGCAATCGTAGCTCTCAAAAGCTTCTGTCGAACTCTGACCTTGTAGATGAACTCTGACCTTTGTCAATGACTTGTCCATTAGATAAGGGATCATATACTCCTCCATTCTAGATATCATGTGGACTGAGACATGGATTATAATCATTCTCTGTCCATTTGTTGTTTCCCGATTTCCGATTTATGATGACTGACTAATTGAACAAATCAAATCAGTCCTAGCCCGGCCGAGCATTTCCATTTGTCATCATCAAATCATCGAGGGACCCACAAATATCTCTTTTATCCCGAAGGTAAAAGGAATGGGTAAACTTTGACTCATATGGCTTGTTCTACTACTTGTTGAATCATACACAAAGACACGTTTTATAGCACCGAGTTACCAAATGCGTTTTCGTGCAATCAATGTACTATCAACTCATAGTAACAACTCATATCTCTAGGTTTGAAGAATATAAGATATTATCGTCTCATGATCACTCGTGATAAAATCCATGAAGTGATTCTAATGAGCGCGGGTTGAATCCAATACTCAGAACTTATGAGCACTCATGAGTGTTGTAGCCCTTTGTCCAACACCTTAGACCTCTACAAGCCAACCCATGATAGTCTTAATTCATATCTACTTCCAACATATGACCGACTGTGGATGGTTTGAATAACTTAGTCATTCCGGAAGAATAACCCAGTTTATTCGGGAAGTCAAAACATGCAAAGTGAAACACAATAATAATTGAATCCAATATGGTATCAAAACCTATGAACATAAATAAAACACCTTTTACTTATCACCATATGATTACACATTATTCATTATATACTGTTTCAGCTATCAACTTTATTCTTGAATTTAAAACAATAGTTGTCCCGTGCTCCAAGCATGTACACTATGTTTTCTAAACACTAGTCATGCCATACACCAAGTATGCATACTATGTTTGTCTATGATCTTTACTTTGTGAACTAGATCCATTGAACATAACTTCAATGATTCTCTTTTCACACTCCCAAATCCTTACTGCAAATACAAGAATTCCATATTCATGTCATTTACTGAAATCTGTTGGATTCTAAACTTATCTGCATTGATCCTCTTGTAATGATTATGCACAAAGTCAGAAAGATTTGACAACAATCATTACAGAGTATTCCAAAGGAGATCAACTCCTTGGAAACATCCTTCTTGCATTAAGTTTCCTAATCTTAAATAGATTGAAAAATCTAACTTTGAAACATTTCCAGATTCCATTTTGACTATCACTTCTGAACAAGAGTTACCTCCTTCCAGATTATGTCAATATGGTCCTTCCAGAATTATCACTATACTTTCAACTGTCCTTGAGCAACCAATCTTAGGTAAACCTTAGATTGTCCTCGAAAATTATTTAATCCTTTTAGTCATATCCACTTCTAAACCTTTTCCCTTCTTAATGCCCTAGGCATTTGGAAAATTTTAGAAAGGATGAATATAGCACATGTAATCGATCCTATATTTGAAGCATATGGGACACGATTCATGATGTCTCACATAAAGACTAAACCAGTCTTTTGCTATATTATGTCCATTTTAATTTGCCAAGTTCCCATAATTCAGATTATGAAAAAGGGATGCCGTAATCATAATCGATTTTTAGAACGCAAATAATGGACCCATATACAGAATTTCCTTATGTTGAGCCATTCCAACATGAAATTCATATATATTTCCTTGACTAAATGATTAAAACCTCACGATCTAAGCTTATAGATTTGAGATGAAGTATAATTTCCTCTCCCTTAATTATAGCAAAACAACTCTTTCCCAATTGAAACTTTTGTTTTCTATAATTAACATTGCTAACTTGCAATACTTATCATAATTATCATGCTCCCACTAACATGATGATTATTAGCATAACACTTATGCTCCCACTAGCTTTGACATGTACTCAGAAATCAGCTGACTTTCTTACCAAAGTTCAGATTTCTAATACTAGATTGTTTTGATAAAACTTTATCAAAATCATACACCTTCCCTTAGATAGCACACTTGTGTGTGTAAACAATTATGAAGAGGGATGCCATAATCATAATGGTTAGACCTTTTTGCCACTTCTCACAAGTCCAGGTTAGTGTGCCGGTAAACCACACACGCTCCACTAACGACTTTGAGAATGCAAATATCACAATTGCTATCTAGCTAAAATCTACTTAGTGAAAGTGTTTCCTCACCATCATTTTCATGAATCGGAGAGAAACCTTATGACACTTAGATTTACTGGTGTATGTGTTCTTATCCATGTGAATTGTCAAAACCATATTCACAAGACAAGGATAATGACAAATCCAAACTCATATGGACTGAACTCAATCTTAATTCTTGCCACCTGGCAGCTCAAGGGCCTGCCATTGCTTCCAAGTTGTTGTGCAACAAATTGAGAACTCTAAGAACTCATATGCAAAGCCAAATTTAACTAGAATGGGCACAGAATATGTCAATACGATAGGTTATAAACCTCAAGTCGTGTGCTAGTGAAGAACTTCAGGTTTTATTCTTGATTAGTTCTTGAGACTTTCAAGACCTTTAAGACTCCCACTGTCCTCTTGACCTATAAGACTCCCTTGTCAAACATCCAAGAGATAGTGTGGATTCTAACCAAGACAAACACTTCACATAATTGGCCATAGTTGGTCTTTGTTTTATCCAAAACATCACAACTTACCAATTTCAAATGTACAAGAGTAGGAAACTTTTACTCTTACATTTGACAAGTGTTTTAAACCTTCTTTAAGACATGTCACTCAAGTTACAATCTTGGAGTATGACTCTAAGACTTGTATTGGAATGAAGTATGACTCATCTTCTTGATTTAACCATTTCAACAATTCAAGTTCCTCTTCTTAGTCATAAGAATACACTAAGATTTCCTTAGAGAACTAACTTTGATATGGTTTCTTAATCATTAAGATGATCACAAAAACTGATACTAAAGTACTCTCCCATCTTTTCAGATTTGAGAAACTTTTATCCTTCTGCCTAAGTTGATTCTTCTTATTCGCTCTACCTTACATTGAAACTTTTCCAATGTCTCAGAATTATACTTTAGCCTGTAAGTATAACCATATTTACTAAGCTTTAGTAAATTATGATGAATAATCTTATCGATCTTTTATGGTGGACTTAATCAGTGCACAAGAATGTGTACTCGATCCCTTAGTCTGTTACTTGACTCACACATCCATGTGACCGAGTAATTAGTCTTAATTTTTCCAATACTTGAAAGTTCTCATTCATCATGCTATACACCTTGCATGATTCCAAGTCCTGGTCCAATTGAAACTTGGGTGATGATAATCTTTCCTTATTTGGCAAATTTAGACATTACCACAAATGATAGAATCAATTTTATATTTCCACTCTTGCTATTAATGGAATCTTATAAGCAACAAAAAATTTTCACAGATGCCATTGTAAGGATATTTTAAAATAAATAAATTCAAAAATTTTCCTTTTATTTTAAAACTTTGCGGAAAAACTTATCCTTACAATCCATATGAAAACTTGTTGTTATCTATTCCTAAACAATATCTCATAACTCCTAAGAAGTAGCTCAAGAATCCGATCTTCATACTACGCGATAGAAATCCATCTACGCGATCAGATTCAACATATTCTTTCTTTAAGTTCCTTTACTTTTCTTTGATTCTTAAAACATCAACATGTGACCCAGTCACATCATGTAATAAGAATCTCAGAATAGAAACTTAGCGGAGTTAGATAGTGGACTTTACCTGAAGTAGAGTCAAACTTATTGACTTCAACATCCTTAGGTAAATTTGGCAGATTCGTAACCAATGTCCCTTCCTTTGGCAATATAAACATATGGACCCTTTGATAATGGTACACGGGACTATCACAAACATAGCTTTTCTCTTTACCATTTGGTCAACCGAGTTGACTATGGTCGATCCCTTTCCATTGGGAAAAGAATGCTTTTCTGGATTTCCAGTGTCACTATTGTCAATGTCCATCAAGTTTTAAGGAAGTTGATCTTAACAAATAGATAAAATCATTAAGGGTCTTGTCATAGTCTGTTTCATAGGTGTTCCAAAAGAACTCACTATGTGACTTAGAAAGTAGTTGAACCACCAACTTTCTCAAGACTTTGACACCCAACTCTCCCGGCTTGACAATATGTGACTACATCTCTAAGATGTGATCACACCTAGACCTTACCTTGCCAATAGGGCTTGAGTGACCTTGAACTTGTGGGTTAGGGAGAATAATTGGAGGAGGTGAAAGAAGTATGATTTCCATGGGACATCATCTTCATTTAGGAAAACTTGTTTCAAGAGATTTGGGAAGATCATAAATGTCTAAACCAGACATCTTTTGGGAGATATTCAAGATAGTTGATTTTAAAGTCCTTAATATGACACCCAATATGAAATATTAAGGCTAGGACCCAACAAACTATTTTATAACTTAGAAGACGTATGCCGTAATCCAAGCTATAAAATATTTGAAGGTAGGTGAATGACGATTCACCAATTTCCACCAAGATAAACGAAATGTATTATTAGGTTTTAATTGGTTTTGAAACTCCTAGATCTTTTGAGATTCATTGAACTGTTCAATGGCATGTTTCAATCTCGAGTGTGCCCTTCAGGTTTTGTGACTGGGATGCCGAGGATCACAAAACAATGTGTGAAGTAACTATGCAAATTACTTGGTACCCTTAAGTGTTTACCCCTCAACCGATGTGCCGGTTAACCACACACGCTCCATCGATACTATGATAAACATTAAGTTACCCTTTGCCTACCTTGTTAAATACGAGTTAGTGTGCCGGTTAACCACACACACTCCACTAACCGACTTAAACAAAGTGCAAAGTGTAATTTCATGGATTAGCACCTTATTCACATTTTCCTAAGTAACTAAGATTAGGTATTATTAAGAGTTTAGTTACTTAGTATTTATCATTAATACTTTTAATGAAGGGAGAATTATAGTCTTGTCAAACCCGTTCGGCTAACGACCCTCTACCAGTCAAGCAAGCGGTGGGTGAGAGTGGATACCCATTAAGTTGCCATTTTATAGGCAACAACCTTATACCCACCTTATAGACCGGCTTCGTGAACGAGGCATTCTAGCGGTAAGACTGACTTTACCCTTATATATATATATATATATATATATATATATATATATATATATATATATATATATATATATATATAATTAACTTATAATATTATAAAGTATAAGGGTTGAATTTTAACTCTTTAAAATTCTAAGGGCTAACTTGGAATTAAAGTATTCATAAGTGAAAACTTTTCAAATCCCAAAACTTGAGGGCAAGTTTTGAAACTATTCAAAACTAATTAATTCCATAACTTATGTGTTTAATGTAGTTTTAATCCAAAAACTCTTCAAGTTCCATAACTTGAGGACAAGTTATGGAAGACTTTAAACTAATAAAAGAATTAACTTTTCTTTATTTTATAACTTATGAAATTAATTAAGGTTACACTTTTTTTTAATTTATTATTTAATGAAGAGACTCTTGGTCCTCCATAACTTCAGGACAAATTATGGAGTCATAACACCATTTAATTAGAACTAGACTCTTCATTTTGTAACCTTTGCCAACTTTTATGAGTTTTATGAAACTTAAATGTGACTTTTCATATAACTTGAGGAAAAGTTACAAAAACACATTTTAGAATCAACTCTTAGATTAATTTGGATTGAAAACAACTATTTCACTCAACTTTTCTATTAATCTAAGCAACTCATAAGAATAAGATAATTCAAATCAAACTTTTTCATGCAACTAGTCTAAACCTTAAACTAATACAAAACATGAATCTATTGACAATTATCTTTGAAATTGGATTAGCATGAACATTACCACATCAAAAACAAGTTTATAAGTTCAAAAACATCTTAGGGTAATGTTCCTAGTCCAATTCCAGCCAAAAAAGTCGAATTTATGCTGTCTGGGGGTCCAACTCGTCGAGTGCACGAACCAACTCGGCGAGTTGGATGCATTTTGCCTTGGACTCGGCGAGTCCATTCATGGACTCGGTGAGTCCATTCATGGACTCGGCAAGTCTGCTGGGCAGACAACATCAAAACTCGATTTTCTAGCTTCTTTTGCAAGTATAACAAGAAAACAAGTGTAGGCTCTGATACCACTGTTGGGTTATGAGCATTCTAACACTCCTAAGTGTACATGCAACCCTAAATACCTTGGATCTATGTTTTCTCTATTATACATACAAATATGAACATCCAAGGTATTATCCTAATCTAGCATATAAAATAATGAATATAACAAGATAGAATACATACCTCTTTCATGTAGAAAGTGATCATGAAGCTTGAGTGCCAAGTGCCCCAAGTGTGACACCTCAAATGGTTCACACAACACCAAATACACTTGGAATAACTTGAGAGAAATCAACAACTCATGAAATCGGCTAGCCCTTATTTTTACGCACTCTAGTGGCCGATTTTGTCAAGAATAAGATCTTTATATAGTGTTACAATTAGGGTAAACTTTAATTGTCAAGACTTTCCATTTCCTTGGATCCATGGGTTCAAATACACCATGGAGCATCCATTGACCATCCTATGGGTTTTAGCCCGACTTGATTATCCATGGAGCATTAGCCCACTATACAAGTATGAATGATTTACACAATCAACCCATATATTTAATTAGTCTTCTTTTGATCACTTAATTAATCCTAGATTAATTCTTGATCAATACTAATTAAATAATCTTATTATTCTTATTATTAATATACTAGCACTTATAATATATTAATAACCATAAGTGTCTTATTTCTCTCATTATAGTCTATCCAAGTGCATGATGCCATGCAACCCAAATGGACCATGCCGGGTCGGGTCAAGTCTTACCAATTATAGATATGGACTTAGACATTAATCCAACAGGTAGAACTACAACCGGTGTAGCCAGCCCAATGGAATCTCATGCCCGCGGGCACCCCTAAGCGTGGGGCACCCGCAAAGAAGGCCCGACCCTGCTAAGTGTAAGGTTGAATGTTGTTGTAATTAGTCGAAGTATTTTGTGTCTTCGTATGTTTTGGTCTTCGTTCCTTATGTAATGTATTTTTCTAAGGCAGTCTATTCGAAGCTTAACGCTTAGTCCTTAGAATATTTTTTGTACGCTTTTCTCTCCTATAAATAGGAGTGTTTACTAGAGTTAGAAACAACAGCTTTGACATAACTTGTATTTTGTACTCAGTAAAACTTGAAGCGTAATAGAGCTGAATCAGAAATTATATTTACATCTGTGTTCTAATTTCACAAACATCTTTTATCATTTGAAACTCTGATTGATTTCATACTTGATTCCTTGTTTCATCAATTGGTATCAGAGCAGGAATCATTACTCTGATCTGATTTTCATCTTTTCAAAGAGTTCTTAAATCAAATTTTTGGTTTAAGAAATTCCACACTTTTTGAAAGTGAAAAATTCACTGGATCTAAGTTTGTGATTCGATTCTGCACTTGAATCATTGAGTCGAGTGTTCTACTAGTGATTCAGATTTGAATCATATAGTTTGTTGTCAAATTCTAAAAGTTTTTCCAAAAATTCTCAAGGTTTTCTTCCGTACATCAATGGCGTCTTTCAGTTTGAATTCCATGACTTCATTCTCTCATCTTCTAGGATCATCCACTAAAATTCCTATGCTAATTCCTGAATATTACGATCAATGGGCTGATCGTATGCAGGATTTTCTTAATGGTTTGGATGAAGAGTTGTGGAACTGTATTTCTGGTGATCGCAATCCACCATCAAATGTTCAACCAATTGGTGCATCGTATGGAAATTCCGAGGTAGAGAATCAATCTGATCGTCTTAAAAAATTGGAGAAAAGATGCATGAGAGAGCTAAGAGGAGCTTTGCCTCCTGTTGTTTACAACTACGTAAGAAGTTGTACAACAGCAAAGGAAATCTGGAACAATCTCAAGGAGAAATTTCAGGGAAGTGAAAAGACAAAAGTTAACTTTGTAAAGCAATGCTTAGATGAACTAACGGACTTCAAACAGAAAGATGGTGAAATGATTGAAGTTTATTATGATCGTCTTAATGAATTGATCTATCGATGCAATCGATATGGAATAACTAGATCGACCATGGAGTTCAATCTAATTTTTGTTATGGGACTTCGTAAAGAGTGGCGTAGTGTGAGCATGATGGTTAAGAATCAACAGAGATTTGATACGTCAACTTTGAATGACTTATACAATAAACTGAAGACTCATAAAAGCGAAGTGAACGAAATTGCTAAAGAATCAAAGGTAAGTCCGGGAGGTCCACTAGCTTTGGTTTCAAAGATCTCTGAAAATGAAGCTGAGAAAGATGTTTCGGATGAAGATGAAGGGTTCCTCATGAACTCAGATGATGAAGCAATAGCTTTCTATTCAAACAATCATGTAAAAAAGTTCTTTAAAAATCCTTTCAATCCGAAGGCAAAGTTTTCTGAGACAAAAAGGAATTTTATGATTAAAAGTGCTGGGGATGAGAAGAAGAAGGTAGAGATGAAAGACACGAAGCCTGTTGAGGGAAAAACAGAGAATAAATTAAAGGGAGATGCTGGTATTGATTGTCATTATTGCAATGGTGCTAATCACCTTGCGAATGACTGTATGCTTCAAAAGAAGGATGAAAAGAAGAATAAGACGAAGGATGAAGCGTACTATGTGGAGAAGTTGGAGGAGCTGCGTTCGAAGGCAAAGAATCTCTCATTGGTTGCTCATGGTGAACAAGACGAAGATGGAACTTATCAAATATGGCCATCTGGATCAGATGATGAAGAAATGAGACATTCGACACATGGAGCAATGTATGCAAAGCTAGAGGAAGAATCAGATGAGGGAACATATGAAGTTCGTGGGAGATGCTTCGTATCAAAAGCTGCTGACGAATATCCAATGACCACAAAGGTACGTAACATTCTTGAATCCTTTAATATTCCAGTACATGCTTATAATTCAAAATTAATCTCCTTTGATGAATTTGTTACTTATTTTGATTCAATTGTGGTATCCGCTAGCAATGAGGCTAAGAAGTTGTCTGATCAGTTGTTAGAGACACAGAAGAGATTAGATTCAAAAATTGCTAGAATAGATTGTTTAGAACTTCAAATAACTAATATCATGGTTGATAGAGATAACTTGTCGAGTGATTCGAAACTGTTGTAAGCCCAGAGGAACATTTACTGTAATTCGGCTAAAAGACTGTATGGAAAATTAACTGAACTACATCATTCATGCGAAATCAGCAAAGAACAACATAGAAAATTACTGCCTTTTTTAGCTCACGAAAGAGCTATAATAGATAATATTGCTTATGATTATGAAAAAGAAATTGCTTATTTTAACAAAGTTCCTGATGATATATATGAATATGGAATAGTTAAAGTAGATGAATTTCTTGATTCAAATGAATTGGTTAACATTGTAAATGAAACTTTGACTAAGTCTGAACAAGTTAACATCTTGAAAAAGACTGAGAATTCAACATCTGATTGTCAATCTAATTTTGCTGATATTGAGGATAATTCAGATAATATTAGTGAAATAAGTGATCTTGAGGATGCTGATTGTTCTCAGTTATCTATTATAAATGTTGCATCATCATTCAAAGGAAAAGAAAAAGTTAAGGAATTGTTGGTTGAGATTGACATTGATCAACCATCATCTTCGAAAGTTTGTGATGATAACTTTGTAGAAGTCAAAGACAGTCAAACAGATGATAGTGATGATGAAAAAAGAAGAGAAACAAACAAAGAAAAAGGAAGTTTTAAAAGAAAAAGAAATTCCTCGTATAGTTGTTGATCAAGTCTGTGGAGATACACAACAATTCGAAAAAGTGCTAACTGAGAAAGGGGCTCATTTCTTAGAAATGAATATTGTGGTTTACCCAATTTTCAAATGTTCTGATGATGTTGTTTTTCCGAACCAAGTCTTTGTAACAACTGGAAATGTTGAAAATATTAAACCGGTATTCAAGAAAATGGTGGAACAAGATAACATAAAATCATCCGAAGAAGGGTTTTTCGCAAATCAGAGCACAACTGAAAACAATTTAACCAAGAATTCGTATGTTTTTCAAAGAGAAAAACCAAAGAGAAAATGGGTTGAAAAATCTAAAGTTGCAAATGAGCTTATTACGGCGTTGGTTGAGGAAATTAAACAAGGATCAAAACATAATTCTAAGGAATTCAAGGAGCAAATTGTCAAACTTTCAAAAGAAAATAACATTTCAAAAAGACAAGCAAGAAAGAAAATCTTTTGGCAAACAATTGACAATCAGAAATTGAAACATGAGAAATCAAAATAAGTTCAGTATATGAGTTCAGAACGTTTTTCAGATAAAAAAAAGATTTTTAATCAAATAAACAAAAGAGGGTCTGATTCCAAATCACCAAAACTTGTTTACAAAGTGAAAACCTCTCAAAAGATTTCAAATGAGTCAAAACCTAATGTTTCACACAAATTCTCAGAAAAATCTAATACTCCAAAGATATTCTCTCAAAGACAACATTTTAAAACAACTATGAATACTACTTATGCTGGATCTTTTCTTAATAAACCAAGAGTTGATTTTGTTCCTCAAAAGCCAAATTTTCCTAATCATACGAACAAACAAACATTAAAGGCATCACATACAAAAGGCATAACTTCAAGGAAATATATCGATCACTGGCTCGAAGGACGCGGTAAAGTTTATCAGTCTAGTAAATTCTCAGAAGAACAAATCAAAGAGGCTTATGAAAAGTATGTCAATACTTCTTCGAATGGAAGTTCATCATCAAAAGATTCGAATATCTCAATCAAAGCTTGGCAACCAGTCACAAAACCAAAGATAGTTCAGTCACAATCTAAGAATGCGAAGGGTAAAATCAGTGAACATTCGAAATCAAAAAAATCTTATGTTTCAATTCCTTCAAATGATGATGTAGACATTATTGATAGTCTCAAGACTAAAATTTGTGACTGGGTCAAACATTCCTTAATTAATTCTTTGTTGACATCTAATTTCCAAGGACCCAAAAAGCCTTGGGTACCTAAATTATTTCAAGGATTGCAGGTACTATGTGACGAGCAATATGATAATAAATGGTACATTGACAGTGGTTGCTCTCGTCACATGACTGGGAAGAAGGAGAATCTTAGAGACTTTTAAAGCTTGAAGAATGCAGGAGTTGTTAAATTTGGAAACAATCAGAAGTGCGAAGTAAAAGGATATGACAAAATCACGAATGGTACATTCACAATAAAACGAGTTGCGTATGTTGAAGGGTTACAACATAACTTGATAAGTGTTTCTTAAGTTGTTGTGGGCACTGGCAATCAAGTACTTTTTAACGAAGAGGGAAGCATCATTTCGAATATCGACACTAAAGAAGTTTTGCTTAAATCAAAGAGGAAGGGTGACATTTTTACTTTGGATATTAATCTGATTGTAGGCAAACCTGCTGTTTATCTTCTTTCGAAAGCTACATCAGATCAAAGCTGGTTATGGCATCGAAGACTTTCACATCTTAACTTTTGAAACATCAATAAACTTGTTGTTCATGATTTGGTAAGAGGCTTACCTGTACTTAAATTTGATAATGATTCTTTATGTGCAGCTTGTGAAGTTGGCAAGCAACATAAACAAGGTCATCCAATCACAATTGATTCGAAGATTGTTGAACCACTGGAGCTTTTATATATTGATTTATGTGGTCCTTCGACAGCTTCAACACTTAATGATAAATGGTATATCTTAGTTATTATTGATGATTTTTCAAGATTTACATGGGTTTATTTTCTCAGGCTTAAATCAGAAGTTGCCCAAATCATAATTGATTTTATCAAGCAAATGGAAAAAATGATGAAAAAGATGGTTCGAAAGATAAAGAGTGATCATGGAACTGAGTTTAAGAACAACGTTCTTGATTCATTTTTGGTGGATAAAGGCATTTCGCATAATTTTTCATCTCCATATACACCACAACAAAATAGAGTCGTTGAGCGAAGAAATCAGTCTCTATGCGGAGCTATAAGAACAATGATGGCCTATGCGAATCTTCCACAATATCTTTGGGCTGAAGCAATTTCAACTGCATGCTTTACTCAGAATAGATCTTTTATCCATCGACATTTTAATATTACTCCTTATGAAATCATCAATAACAGAAAACCTAATGTGAAATTTTTCCATGTTTTCGGATGCAGGTGCTTTATTATGAATCTTAAGGATAATCTTTCGAAATTTCAAGCAAAAGCTGACGAAGGGATTTTCCTTGGATATTCACATAATTCTGTTGGCTATCGTGTGCTAAACAAACGAACTCGAAAAGTGGAAGAAACATTTAATCTTACTTTTGATGATTATTATATTAAACATTCTGATAAGCAATTTGAAAATCATTCAATAATGCAAGAAAATCAAACTGAAAATGAAGATATACAATCCTTGGATATTGATTATGATTTGATTTTTGGAAGTTTAGATTATGCTGCGAATGCTGAGAGTAATGCTCCTGACAATTATGTCACTGAAGTTTCAAAACTAATTGATGATTCAACATCATCTCGTCATGAAATGGGCGAAAGTATGCATAATGATCCAGTGGAGGGGGAGGACTTGGATTCGAACACTCTACTTGAGGGGGAGCATTCTTTCGAGGGGGAGAATGAAAGAGCATGTGTCACACCCCGAAACCAAAGGCGGAAACGTTCCAGGGTGGAGGACGTCATAAATATCGCAACCAATGTACATAGTAAGCATAGTAAACACAAAACTTTACATTACATAGACTTATTTACATTGTCTGAAAACAAAGGATTACATGCGTTATACATATACATAACATATGAACAAAAGTAAAGACGTGTCTTTTACATACTTCGCATTCGCCACAAGGATCGCTGGGTACCTGTCTAATATGGACCTGAGAATACAAGCAGTTTGAAAATCAGCATAAAGCTGGTGAGTTCATAAGCGGTTTTGTTTTCTGAAAATGTACGAGTTCCTTTCTATTTCTGAAAAAGTTACACCCAAGAAAATCCCATATTTTTTTAAAAGTTGGTTACCAAATCCAAAATGTAATGTAAAAGATGTACACTGAAAACATGATTGTTCTTGTGAATTGTAAAGTTTAGTTATTTAAATTGTTACACGTTTCTGGTTACGGACTACTATTACCTCAGGAAAATCCTATATTTTCCTAAATGTGTGTGAAGTGTTATCAAATTTGAAAGTAATGTACAAGTATCTACCATACTTAAAGTGTGTGTGTGGAGTCTTGAAATTCTGATTACCTTTAAATGTACATTAGTTTAAACACATATATCAAACTAATAAATACCAGCAAAGTGTTCATAATCTTGATTGCGAGTCCTTAACCATATTTCAGACTAGATATGACTCGAGCCGAGGTCAGTATCTTTTTATGACTTTTGTCACCCTTGAACCTTGCGGTTCGGCTGTAGCTAGCTGCCAGGTGCGGGATAGTCAGTCCCGTATAGATTTATACACTTAAGTCACATTCTCCTTTCTGGAGATTCTGGTCAAAGGGATAGTCCTCCAGTCTCTCGTGCCAAGGGAAGTGTTACAAAGGACTTGTCTCCAATCTTTAAGATTACTCTTTACTCTCGTATCTCGGGGAAGTAGTATCTATGACTGACTAAGTTCTAATGATGCCTTTCCTTCACACTCGAACCTAAGGTGTTTTATCAAGGACAATACAAATGTTCTATGATTTCTATCAGTAAAGGTGTGAACAATCAGTTGTGAAGTATAAAGTATAACACTATATAACAAGAATTGAAATAGATTTGAAGAACAATTCTATAAGTTAAACCGTTTGTTAATATGTTTTCAATTTTTAAAAGTGTATAAATTATGAAACCATTTAAATGAAATAATGAATTTAAGTACAATATATTCTTGTAATTTTGCTTGTATTCCACCCCTGAAAACATTGAAAAACCATTGAAAAAGGGTAGGGGTATGAACTCACCAGACGAGAAAACGTGTTGGTTCGGATGCTATGTGCCAGTTCGGGGCTTGATAACACGCGAAGCTCCTATGTAATATGAAATGATATACAAATATATCTAATTAGATTTTAAATCACTAATTATATATTATTATATACTCCAAGACGCGAAAATACTTCAAAATAAGTGTTTAGAGTGACCTGGGTGATATTTAAGGATGTGAGGGACTAGGGAAATGAGTTTACTCTTCAAGAGTAAACTCCTTATGGAGGTTTCGGCCCATAATACTCTAACCACATGATTTCATGGCCGTGAACTCATGGTTGAGAGTTTTATGGTGCTAAATGGTCGATAACACTTGAGGGATGATGGGGTAAATTTATCTAAGGCATGGAAATGGATTAAATCACCAAGAACAACATTTAAAGGGAGTTTACGGCCCTAAACAAGGATTTTACGGCCGTAAGCTCCTATACTCCCCTTAAATTGATGATTTAGTGGCCTTAGATTAATCACATGTGATTCAAACAATTTTTACAAGCCTTAGGATGAATTTTGGGCACCATTTGGCTTATCTTAATGAGTTTGCGGCCCTGGAACCTATCCTTGGGGGGTTATGGCTGTAAACTCTCAAATGAATAGTTTTTATTATGTTTAAGGTCCCCAAATTGATTTTGGTTGGTTCTAGGATTTATTCCAAGGCTAATGGTGTGTTTAAATGGCTTTTAAACACTTGATTTTGAGTTTACTCTCCATGGATGATGAGTTTACGGCCCAAGCATGTTCTTGGGCAGTAAACTCATGTTTACTCCTCAAAAATGATGATTAGGGTGTTCTAAGTCCGAATTGGTAAGCCATAAAGTCATATCTAAGTCCTAAAGTTGGTTTGGAGGGGTTTTAAGGCTCAAAAACCCTCTTAATATGTGTTTACGGCCCAAGCATGCTCTAGGGCCATAAACTCATGAATATGGTCCATTTTTATTGATTAAACTCGGATTTGAAGGCTAATGAGGTTGAAAAACAAGTTAGGGAAGTTACCTTGAAGATTTGAGGCCTTAAATTGAAGTTTTGGACCTAGTTCTTTTGTTTGAGGAGAGAGGTTAGAGAGAGAGAGAGAGAGTAGTGAGAGAGGGCAAAAGCTTCAAATGGAAGCTTAAACATCTTTAAATAGTGTCTAAGATTTGGACACGGTGGAATTCTACCCGATACCGACGTTAGATGTGGCTTTTGGTCACACCCAATAAAGTTGCCGTAACCCGATATGGTTGATTCTAAAATTTTTCCAATTACTAGAATAAGGTGCTAAAATGAGTCCTAAACGCATTGAGACACCCATTAAGTCATAATAATAATTTCAAATTAATGACTTAGTTTAATTACGAAATTGGAAACGAATTGCTAAAAACAGGTCTTACGGACGAATTGGGTTTCGGCGATGGATAACTTCGGGTTGTCACATTATCCCCCCGTTAGAGGGAATTTCGTCCTGAAATTCAAAGACTTAGGTATAGATCATGAAGTGAAAAGAAAGATGAGAATGAATCTACTGCTTCGGGTCCTCACGCTCCTAAGTGGAATCGGGTCTCCGCTTGACATTCCAGCAAACCCTCAGTACCGGGATGCGACTTTGTTTCGTACGATCAATCTCTCAATCCATGATCTCAATTGATCCTTCCATGGAGGTTCAGGTTTCCGTTGATTTCGATCTCATCAAAGGGATTACTAGGGTTTCATCGAGTCGGCACTCCTTATGAACAAAGATATGGAATACCAGATGGTTGCTGCTGAGTTCTGAAGATAGTTCGGAGAGGGCTACGGAATCAATTCCTAACGAGGATCTCGAAGGGTCTAATGTACCACGAGTGAAGTTTTTCCGCACTTCTCAAGGCGTACTATGTCTCTCCAGAGTAAGACTTTCAACAAGAGGGTACATCTTCATATGGTAGAGTAGCTAAGGGTTTGATGATTCTAAAGGAAATTTCTAGGTGGGTCTGCGATATTAGCCGGCGGGACCTAAAAATTGACGGGTTTTCTATGGGTATCTCCGGTGCCGACTAAATCTCTATCGCCATAGTTTTCGGAAAGGTCCACGGGTATGACTGCTTTGCTTATCTACATGACTAAGGGAAATGATTTGACCGAAGGGCACCACTACTAACTCGTAGTGATCATATCAAGTCCTAGTTGCTGTCTTGGACACATCATTCTCACTGAGGTTTTTGGCTACGAGGTAATTCCAGGGATTAGGTCGATGCGAGACTTGACTACACGTTCGGGAAGAGTTCTCAGGAATTCTTCGGAAAAGGCATTGGGGAAAGAGTTGCAGACTTCTCGTTTCTCGATAATCACACAGACGAGGAATACATGGGAAAAATTTTTAAGCTTTGATGCACGAAGATCAAGAGAGTCGTGTCGGGGGAAAGTTAAGACGGACGGATTTCTCGAAACCAAGAATAACAGCATGAATGAGGCTCGGTCATTACATGCCAAAGATAGTATCAAAGCATTTCATGAAAAGTTTGCCATTAGATCGAATGGAAAAGAATAATTGTCCGGATTGAGGATACAATCTATGGAAATGACATTAGCGTTCTCCTTCTCACTTGTTAACCATCTCGACGGTACACGTTTTCGATTACTAACGAAGGACAGAGTTTAGAAAGATGTTTGAATGAATGGCTAGCAAATTTCTTTCAGCATTAGAATCGAAAAGAATCACAGGCATAAGATTCATCGAGGGGAATTATACGTGTGGCAACAGTGGGATCGGGGTCTGTCTCCTCTCGTCCTATCGCTAAGACTCTTCCAGTGTTGCCAGATGTTACTGCCTTAGGGCAGTTTCGCTTGTAGTGTCCGACTTCTCCGCAACCATAGCAGGCCTGACCAATGCCTGCTCCGGAAGCTTGACTGGTTGATTGAGATGGTGTCTTACAGTTTTTCGCCATGTGACCCTTTATGCCACAACTATTGCAAAATACCTCTATACATGGGCTAGAAGTGAGGTGATGATAGTTGTACTTGTCACAACTAGGGAGGGTCCCACATACCTACTGGTAGGCTTTCGAGTTGAGGATCCAACAACAGAAACAGTTGCAGGGGTAGTAGCAGCGTGAATTGCCACAAGTTGTTGCCTCTTCGAAGACTCCTGCGATGTCTGACTTTCCTTCTTCTTCCCAATTTTCCTTTTCCCGCCACTCCTCTCTGTCGGTTCAGGAGTGGTAGCTGTTTCCCCAAGGTCATCACTATGGTCGATTAAGATTCGTGCTAAGCATTTGGCGCTGTTGTATGTATCCGGCCTCGCAGCTAAGATGTTTCTTTTTGTTGGCTGGGTCAACCACCAGATGAATCTCTCTATCTTCTTACTCTCCGGGGTAACCATTCTCGGGCAGAGTAGTGCCAAGTCATCGAACCTGGAAGTGTAAGCTGCGATATCGGAACCCTTCATCTTCAGGTTCCAGAGTTCGTGCTCTAATTTCTGCATTTCACCCCGTGGGCAGTACTCAGCCAGCAGAAGTTCCTTCATAGCTTCCCAACCCATGGCATTGGCTACAGGTAAGGTTAAGGATTTGACTCCGCCATTCCACCAAGTCAGGGCTTTATCGATGAAGGTGCAAGCGGCAAACTTCACTTTGTCAGATTCTGACCAGGCGCAAATTTCAAAGATGGATTCGATCTTTTCGAACCATCGGGTGAGGGAAATGACACCTCCAGTGCCATCAAAGGACGTGGGTTTTGCATTCATGAAATATTTATAGGAACCCTTCTTTCGGTGTCCCTAGTTATCTTCTTGGTTTTGGGGCTGGGGACCACCTCCTGAACTACCGGGGTTTCTTTGTGACATGGCGACTGTCACTGCGGAAGTAACAACTGCCTGAAGCATTACAAGATCAATTTGAGGAGGAGGTGGTGGCGGAGGGTTGTTGGTCTTTGAGCTGGGTCTCTTTCTTGGAGGCATCTTGATCTAATAAGATTAGGAAAGAGAGGATCATAAGTCCTCTGAATTGAATCAAGAGATATGGGCCAGGAGATATCTCATTAAGACAGATATATGGTATTCTATTAAGTGATAAGCAAGAAAGAGTTAACAAAGCAGATTAGTTATCTCTAAGGGAATGATCGAGGAACAACACTGAAATGAGAATTTCTATAACGGGTTTGGCTTGAGAAATACTCCCATAGTATTTCATGATTCACTGCAGCGATGGCTCGTAGTTTTGGTATTGGGTAAGTTTTAGGCATGCTGCATACCACTGTCACTCCAAAGCACATGTTGGATGTGTCTCGAATGAATATAGTTGGCTAGGCTATATTGATCCTAGACACGACTACATAACTGCCCAGGTTTAACCGCATCGTACAACACCCATTTACTTATGTTCTGTTCTACTTATAGTTACGGATCTCGACGGTTAGGTATACTTATATACTTTTTGCAAATACTTATATCTTAAAGTTTACTTTTAGTTCAGAGCACTTAGGCCCCTTAGTGTTTATAGTCTTATACCATGTAAGGTTTGGTATACTAGTTCAGTATAAACAAGGGCTCTGATACCAATCTGTCACACCCCGAAACCAAAGGCGGAAACGTTCCGGGGTGGAGGACGTCATGAATATCGCAACCAATGTACATAGTAAGCATAGTAAACACAAAACTTTACATTACATAGATTTATTTACATTGTCTGAAAACAAAGGATTACATGCGTTATACATATACATAACATATGAACAAAAGTAAAGACGTGTCTTTTACATACTTCGCCTTTGCCACAAGGATCACTGGGTACCTGTCTAATATGGACCTGAGAATACAAGCAGTTTGAAAATCAGCATAAAGCTGGTGAGTTCATAAGCGGTTTTGTTTTCTGAAAATGTATGAGTTCCTTTCTGTTTCTGAAAAAGTTACACCCAAGAAAATCCCATATTTTCTTAAAAGTTGGTTACCAAATCCAAAATGTAATGTAAAAGATGTACACTGAAAACATGATTGTTCTTGTGAATTGTAAAGTTTAGTTATTTAAATTGTTACACGTTTCTGGTTACGGACTACTGTTACCTCAGGAAAATCCTATATTTTCCTAAATGTGTGTGAAGTGTTATCGAATTTGAAAGTATGTACAAGTATCTACCATACTTAAAGTGTGTGTGTGGAGTCTCCTGAAAGTCTGATTACCTTTAAATGTACATTAGTTTAAACACATATATAAAACTAATAAATACCTGCAAAGTGTTCACAATCTTGATTGCGAGTCCTTAACCATACTTCAGACTAGATATGACTCGAGCCGAGGTCAGTATCTTTTTATGACTTTTGTCACACTTGAACCTTGTAGTTTAGCTGTAGCTAGCAGCCAGGTGCGAGATAGTCAGTCCCGTATAGATCTATGCACTCAAGTCATGTTCTCCCTTCTGGAGATTCTGGTCACAGGGATAGTCCTCCACTCTCTCGTGCCAAGGGAAGTGTTACAAAGGACTTGTCTCAAATCTTTAATATTACTCTTTACTCTCGTATCTAGGGGAAGTAGTATCTATGACTGACTAAGTTCTAATGATGCTTGTCCTTCACACTCGAACCTAAGGTGTTTTATTAAGGACAATACAAATGTTCTATGATTTCTATCAGCAAAAGCGTGAACAATCAATTGTGAAGTATAAAGTATAACACTATATAATAAGAATTGAAATAGATTTGAAGAACAATTCTATAAGTGAAACCGTTTGTTAATATGTTTTTAATTTTTAAAAGTGTATAAATTATGAAACCATTTAAATGAAAGAATGAATTTAAGTACAAGATATTCTTGTACTTTTGCTTGTATTCCCCCTGAAAACGTTGAAAAACCATTGAAAAACGGTAGGGGTATGAACTCACCAGACGAGAAAACGTGTTGGTTCGGGGCTTGATAACACGCGAGGTTCTTATGTAATATCAAATGATATACAAATATATCTAATTAGATTTTAAATCACTAATTAGATATTATTATATACTCCAAGACGCGAAAACACTTCAAAATAAGTGTTTGGAGTGACCCGGGTGACATTTAAGGACATGAGGGACTAGGGAAATGAGTTTACTCTTCAAGAGTAAACTCCTTATGGAGTTTTCGGCCCTAAACACTCTAACAACATGAGTTCACGGCCGTGAACTCATGGTTGAGAGTTTTATGGTGCTAAATGGTCAATAGCACTTGAGGGATGATGGGGTAAATTTATCAAAGGCATGGAAATGGATTAAATCACCAAGAACAACATTTAAAGGGAGTTTACGGCCCTAAACAAGGATTTTACGGCCCTAAGCTCCTATACTCCCCTTCAATTGATGATTTAGTGGCCTTAGATTAATCACATGTGATTCAAACAATTTTTACAAGCCTTAGGATGAATTTTGGGCACCATTTGGCTTATCTTAATGAGTTTACGGCCCTGGAACCTATCCTTGGGGTGTTATGGCCGTAAACTCTCAAATGAAGAGTTTTTATTATGTTTAAGGTCCCCAAATTGATTTTGGTTGGTTCTAGGATTTATTCCAAGGCTAATGGTGTGTTTAAATGGCTTTTAAACACTTGATTTTGAGTTTACTCTCCATGGATGATGAGTTTACAGCCCAAGCATGTTCTTGGGTAGTAAAATCATGTTTACTCCTCAAAAATGATGATTAGGGTGTTCTAAGTTCGAATTGGTAAGCCATAAAGTCATATCTAAGTCCCAAAGTTGGTTTGGAGGGGTTTTAACGCTCAAAAACCCTCTTAATATGTGTTTATAGCCCAAGCATGCTCCAGGGCAGTAAACTCATGAATATGGTCCATTTTCATTGATTAAACTCGGATTTGAAGGCTAATGAGGTTGAACAACAAGTTAGGGAAGTTACCTTGAAGATTTGAGGCCTTAAATTGAAGTTTTGGACCTAGTTCTTTCGTTTGAGGAGAGAGATTAGAGAGAGAGTAGTGTGTAACAAGCCGAAATTTCGTATCATTGCTTATAACCTTTTTCGTAACTCATTTCGATAATCCAATCGCCAATTCCAATTTCGTTTCCAATTTCCGTCATTTAATTAAGACATTAACGTGTATTTTATATTATGACTTAATGGCGTCCTAATGCCTTTAGAACTTGTTCTAACACCCCATTCTAGTGATCGGGACATTTCTAGAATCAGCCATATCGGGTTACGGCAACTTGGCCGGGTGCGACCAAAAGCCCCGTCTAAAGCCGGTATCGGGTAGAATTTCACCGTGTCCAAATCCCGAACACTATTTAAAGTGTTCTAAGCCTTCATTTGAAGCTTTTGCTTTATCTCACTACTCTCTCTCTAGCCTCTCTCCTCAACCAAAGATTCAAGGTCCAAAACATTGAATTAAGGCTCCAAATCTTTGAGGTAACATCCCCAACTTGTTGTTTAACCTCTTAGGCCTTCAAATTCGTGTTTAATTTATCATTTTGGACCTGGAACATGTGTTTACGGCCAAGGAGCATGCTTGGGCCGTAAACACATAAAAACATAGGTTTTTGTGCAATTTAACCCTACCAAACCATGATTGGGACTTAGATATGACCTGAAGGCTTGCAAAACCGGACTTAGAACACCCTAGACATGGATTTTGAGGGACAAATAAGAGTTTACGGCTAGGGATCATGCTTGGTCCATAAACTCCTCATACATGGGGAGTAAACTCATTTTCTAGTGTTGAAAAGGCATATAACTTCACAAATAGCCTTGGAATAAATCCTAGAATCATCTAAAAATAGTTTGGAGACCTTAAACATGTCAAACACCCTCCAATTAGGTGTTTACGGCCATGACACCCCAAGAATATGTTCCAGGGCTTTAAACTCTGAAAGATGAGTCATTTGGTGCCCTAAATTGATACCAAGGCTTGTAAAAATTATAGGAATCATATGTGATTAATTTAAGGCCATTAAATCATCAATCTAAGGGGGTATAGGAGTTTACGACCATAAACTTCATGTTTAGGGCCGTAAACTCCCTTAAATGGTGTTATTGGTGATTTAATTCCATCCAAAGCCTTAGATAACTTCATCCCAATTATCCCTCAAGTGTTATTGACCATTTTAGCACCATAAAACACCCAAACATGAGTTCACGGCCGTGAAATCATGTGTGTATGGTATAAGAGGCCGAAAACTCCATAAGGAGTTTACTCTTGAAGAGTAAACTCAATTCCCAAGTCCCACGCATCAATACACGTCCGTAGATGTCACCCGGGTCACTCCAAACACTCGTTTTGAAGTGTTTTCGCTTATTGGAGTGTAATATCATATCTAATTAGAGTTTATAAATATAATTAGATATATTTGTGTACCATTTCATATTACATAGGAACCTCGCTCGTATTCAAGCCTCGATTCGACGTTTAGCATCCTAGTCGTTACATTCCGCGTTTGGTGAGTTCATACCCCTACCCTTTTCAATGGTTTTTAAATGTTTTTAGGGGGAGGGGGGGGGGGGAATACAAGCAAAAGTACAAGAATATCTTGTACTTAATTTCATTATTTTACTTAAATGGTTTCATAATCCGCAAACTTTTAAGAATTGAAAACCTACTAACAAACTGTTTTAACTTGCAGAGTTGTTTGTTTAAACGATTTCAATTCTTATTATATACTGTTATGTTTCACAATTGATTGTTCACACTTATATTGATAGAGATCATAAAACCTTTGTAATGTCTATAATATAACACCCTAGGCTCGAGTGTAAAGGATAGACACCATTAGAAAACATGAAACATTTGTAATGTCCTTAATAAAACACCTAGGCTCGAGTGTAAAGGACTGGCACCATTAGAACTTAGTTAGTCATAGATACTACTTCCCTTGACACGGGAGTAAAGAGTAATCTTAAAGATTGGAGACACGTCCTCGGTGAACACTCCACAGAGATACGCGAGTGGAGGACCGCACCTATAACCAGAATCTCTTAGATAGGGAGCGTGACTTGATTGTATAGATCTATACGGGACTGACAATCCCACACTTGGCTGCTAGCTACAGCCGAACCGAAAGGTTCAAGGGTGACGAAAGTCATAAAAAGGATACTGGCCACGACCCGAGTCATATCTGGTCTGAAGTATGGTTATGGAACTCGCAATCAAGATTATGAACACTTCACACTTAATTATTAGTTTTATGTACGTAATAAAACTAATGTACAATTAAGGATAATATAGGATTTTCCTCGGTAACAGTGGTACGTAACCAGAAAAGTGTAGGAAAATATAGGATTTTCCTCGGTAACAGTGGTACGTAACCAGAAAAGTGTAGCAAGTTAGATAACCAAACTTTACAATTGACAAGAACAATCATGTTTTCATTGTACACCTTTTACATTACATTTTGGATTTGGTAACCAACTTTTAAAAAAATATAGGATTTTCTTGGATAACTACTTTTTCAGGAAACCAAAGGAACCCGTACATTTTTAGAAAACTAACCGCTTATGAACTCACCAGCTTTATGCTGATTTTCAAACCGCTTGTATTCTCAGGTCCGCATTAGACAGGTACCCGACAATCTCTTTTGGCAAAGACGGAGTGCGCAGAAGACTTGTCTCATTTTGTTCATATATACTATGTATCACATGTATAACTTTACTTTTGAAACAAATGTAAACTTTTCTATATGTAATGTAATGGTTGTTTTACTTTACTTATGTGCATTGGATTTGATACTCAACGTGGAGTCAACGCCGGAAATGTTTTCGCCTTTGGTTTTCGGGGTGTGACAAACCTTACATGGTATAAAACTATAAACATTAAGGGGCCTAAGTGCTCTAAACTAAAAGTATCCTTCAAAATATAAGTATTTTCAAAAGTATATAAGTATACCGAACCTTCGAGATCTGTAACTACAAGTAGAACAAAACATAAGTAAATGGGTGTCGTACGCTGCGGTTAAACCTGGGTAGTTATGTAGTCGTGTCTAGGATCAATATAGCCTGGCCAACTATATTCATTCGAGACACGACCAACATGTGCTTGGGAGTGACTGTGGTATGCGACATGCCTAAAACTTACCCTAATACCACAAACATCGAGCCAGTGTCGTAACGAATCATGAAACACTATGGGAGTATTTCTCGAGCCAACCCTTGGTAGAAATCCTCGTTCATGCATTGTTCTTTGATCATTCCCTTAGTGATAATTTTTCCCGCTTAGATAAATCTTGCCTGCTTTATCGCTTTTTGAGCATATAACCGTCATATCTATTGATTCAATTCATAGGACTTATCATCCTCTCTTTCTTGATCTTATTAGATCAAGATGCCTCCAAGAAAGAGACCCATCTCCAAGACCAACAACCCTCCGCCACCACCTCCTCCCCAAATTGACCCTGTAGTATTCCAGGCAGCTGTTACAGCCGCGGTGGCAGCTGCCATGTCTAAACGGAACTCTGGCGGTTCCGGTGGTTCGGGAAGTGGTACCCAAACCCAAAACCAAGAAAGTAGTCTGGGACACCGAAAAGAGGGTTCCTATAAAGATTTCATGAACGCAAAACCCACATCCTTTGATGGCACTGGAGGTGTCATTTCCCTCACCCGATGGTTCGAGAAGATCGAATCCGTCTTTGAAATTTGCGCCTGCTCAGAATCTGACAAGGTGAAGTTTGCCGCCTGCACCTTTATCGACAAATCCCTGACTTGGTGGAACGGTCGAGTCAAATCCCTAACCTTACCTGTAGCCAACGCCATGGGTTGGGAAGCCATAAAGGAACTACTGCTGGCTGAGTACTGCCCTCGGGGCAAAATGCAGAAGTTAGAACACGAACTCTGGAACCTGAAGATGAAGAGTTCCGATATCATAACTTACACTTCCAGGTTCGATTACTTAGCATTACTCTGCCCGGGAATGGTTACCCCGGAGAGTAAGAAGATAGAGAAATTCATCTGGGGGCTGACCCAGCCAACAAAAGGAAACATCATAGCTGCGAGGCCGGATACATACGATAGCGCCAAACGCTTAGCACAAATCTTAATCGATCATAGTGATGACCCTAAAGAGATAGCTACCACTCCTGAGCCGACAGAGAGGAGTGGTGAGAAAAGAAAAATTAGGAAGAAGGAGAAAAGTCAGACATTGCAAGAGTCAGCAAACGGTGGCAGTTCATGCTGCCACTTCCCCTGCAACTGTTTCTGTTGTTGGATCCTCAACTCGGAAACCTGCTAGTAGGTATGCTAGAACCCTTCCAAGTTGTGACAAGTGAAACTATCATCACCTTCCTTCCGGTCCATGTATAAAGGTATTTTGCAACAGTTGTGGCATGAAGGGTCACATGGCGAAAAACTGTAAGACACCAACTCAATCAACGAGTCAAACTTCCGGAGCAGGCATTGGTCGGGCCTGCTATGGTTGTGGAGAAGTTGGACATTTCAAGCGAAACTGCCCCAAGGCAGTAACATCTGGCAACACCGGAAGAGTTCTTGTGATAGGACAAGAGGAGACAGCCGCCGATCCCACCGTTGCCACAGGTATATTTCCCCTCGTTGAATCTTATGCCTGTGATTCTTTTCGATTTTATTGCCGAAAGAAATTCGCTAACCATCCATTTGAACATCTTTCTAAACCCTGTCGTTCGTGAGTAATCGAAAATGTATACCGTCGATATGGTTATCAAGTGAGAATCAGAACGCTAACGTCATATTCGTAGATTGTATCCTTAATCCGAATAATTATTCTTTTTCATTTGATCTAATGGCTAACTTTTCATGAAATGCTTGGATGCCATCTGTAGCATGCAATGAACGAGCCTCATTCATGCGGTTATTCCTGGTTTTGAGAAAGCCATTCGTCTTAACTTTCCTCTGACCCAACTCTCATGATCTTCGTGCATCAAAGCTTAAGAAGTTTTCCCAGGTATTCCTCGTCCGCGTGATCATCGAGAATCGAGAAGTCTACAACTTTTTCCCTGATGCATTTTTCCAAAGATTTCCTGAGAATTTCCTTCCGAGCGTAGTCAAGTCTCGCATCGACCTAATCCTCGAAATTACCACGTAGCCAAAACCTCAGAGAGGACGATGTATCCAAGGCAGCAACTAGGGCTTGATATGATCATTACGAGATAGTAGTGGTGCCCTTCGGTCAAACCATTTTCAGGTAAAGTAGATAAGCAAAGCAGTCATACTTGTGTACCTTTCCAAAAACTAAAGGCGATAAAGAATTAGTCGGCACCGGAGGTACCCATAGAAACCCGTCAACTCTTGGGTCCTGCCAACTATTATTGCAAACCCGTCTAGAAATTTCCTTTAGAACCATCGGACCCTTAGTTACTCTGCCACATGAAGATGTGCCCTCTTGTTGGAAGTCTTATTTTGGAAAGACATAGTACACCTCGGGAAGTACGGAAAACTTAACTCGTAGACCATTAGACCCTTCGAGATCCTCGTTAGGAATCGATTCCGTAGCCCTCTTCAAGCTATCTTCAGAATTCAGCAACAACCATCTGGTATTCCACATCTTTGTTCGTAGGGAGTGTTGACCTGACAAAACCCTAGAAATCCCTTAATGAGATCGAAATCAACGGAAGTCCGAACCTTCATGGATGAATCAATTGAGTTCATGGATTAATAGGTTGACCGTTCGAAACAAAGTCTCATCCTGACAGTGAGGGTTCAATGGAATGTAAAGCAGGGACCCGATTCCACTTGGGAGCATGAACACACGAGGCAGTAGATTCATCCTCATATCTCTTTTCACTTCGCGATCTGTGTTCAAATATTTGAATTTCGGGACGAAATTCCCTCTAATGGGGGGATAATGTAACAACCCAAAATTTCGTATCATTGCTTATAACCTTTTTCGTAACTCATTTCGATAATCCAATCGCCGCTTCCAATTTTGTTTCCAATTTCCGTCATTTAATTAAGTCATTAACGTGTATTTTATATGATGACTTAATGGGTGTCGTAATGCCTTTAGAACTCATTCTAACACCCCATTCTAGTGATCGGAACATTTCGAGAATCAGCCATATCGGGTTACGACAACTTGGCCGGGTGCGACCAAAAGCCCCGTCTAAAGTCGGTATCGGGTAGAATTTCACCGTGTCCAAATCCCGAACACTATTTAAAGTGTTCTAAGCCTTCATTGGAAGCTTTTGCTTTATCTCACTACTCTCTCTCTAACCTCTCTCCTCAACCAAAGATTCAAGGTCCAAAACATTGAAATAAGGCTCCAAATCTTTGAGGTAACATCCCCAACTTGTTGTTTAACCTCTTAGGCCTTCAAAATCATGTTTAATTTATCATTTTGGACTTGGAACATGTGTTTACGGCCAAGGAGCATGCTTGGGCCATAAACACATAAAAACATGGGTTTTTGAGCAATTTAACCCTACCAAACCATCATTGGGACTTAGATATGACCTTAAGGCTTGCAAAACCGGACTTAGAACACCCTAGACATGGATTTTGAGGGAAAAATAAGAGTTTACGGCCAAGGAGCATGCTTGGGCTGTAAACTCCTCATACATGGGGAGTAAACTCATTTTCTAGTGTTAAAAAGGCATATAACTTCACCAATAGACTTGGAATAAATCCTAGAATCATCTAAAAATAGTTTAAAGACCTTAAACATGTCAAACACCCTCCAATTCGGTGTTTACGGCCATGACACCCCAAGAATATGTTCCAGGGCCGTAAACTCCTAAATATAAGTCATTTGGTGCCCTAAATTCATACCAAGGCTTGTAAAAATTATAGGAATCATATGTGATTAATTTAAGGCCATTAAATCATCAATCTAAGGGGGTATAGGAGTTTACGGCCGTAAACTCCATGTTTAGGGCTGTAAACTCCCTTAAATGGTGTTATTGGTGATTTAATTCCATCCAAAGCCTTAGATAAATTCATCCCAATTATCCCTCAAGTGTTATTGACCATTTTAGCACCATAAAACACCCAAACATGAGTTCACAGCTGTGAACTCATGTGTGTATGGTATAAGAGGCTGAAAACTCCATAATGAGTTTACTCTTGAAGAGTAAACTCAATTCCCAAGTCCCATGCATCAATACACGTCCGTAGATGTCACCCGGGTCACTCCAAACACTCGTTTTGAAGTGTTTTCGCTCATTGGAGTGTAATATCATATCTAATTAGAGTTTATAAATCTAATTAGATATATTTTTATACCATTTCATATTACATAAGAACCTCGCTCGTATTCAAGCCTCGATTCGACGTTTAACATCCTAGTCGTCACATTACGCGTCCGGTGAGTTCATACCCCTACCCTTTTTCAATGGTTTTTAAATGTTTTCAGGGGGGGGGGGGAATACAAGCAAAAGTACAAGAATATCTGGTACTTAATTTCATTATTTTACTTAAATGGTTTCATAATTCTCACACTTTTAAGAATTGAAAACCTACTAACAAACTGTTTTAACTTGCAGAGTTGTTTGTTTAAACGATTTCAATTCTTATTATATACTGTTATGTTTCACAATTGATTGTTCACACTTATATTGATAGAGATCATAAAACCTTTGTAATGTCTATAATATAACACCCTAGGCTCGAGTGTAAAGGATAGACACCATTAGAAAACATGAAACGTTTGTAATGTCCTTAATAAAACACCTAGGCTCGAGTGTAAAGGACAGGCACCATTAGAACTTAGTTAGTCATAGATACTACTTCCCTAGACACGAGAGTAAAGAGTAATCTTAAATATTGGAGACACGTCCTCGGTGAACACTCCACATCGATACGCGAGTGGAGGACCGCACCTGTAACCAGAATCTCTTAGATAGGGAGCGTGACTTGAGTGTATAGATCTATACGGGACTGACAATCCCACACCTGGCTGCTAGCTACAGCTGAACCAAAAGGTTCAAGGGTGACGAAAGCCATAAAAAGGATACTGGCCACGACACGAGTCATATCTGGTCTGAAGTATGGTTATGGAACTCGCAATCAAGATTATGAACACTTCACACTTAATTATTAGTTTTATGTACGTAATAAAACTAATGTACAATTAAGGATAATCATACTTTCAGGAGAATTCGCACACACACACATTCAGGAAAATATGGGATTTTCCTGGGGATAACATTGAACATAATCAAAATTGGTAACAGTTCATCACACACATACATGTAGGAAAATATAGGATTTTCCTCGGTAACAGTGGTACGTAACCAGAAAAGTGTAACAAGTTAGATAACCAAACTTTACAATTGACAAGAACAATCATGTTTTCATTGTACACCTTTTACATTACATTTTGGATTTGGTAACCAACTTTTAAGAAAATATAGGATTTTCTTGGATAACTACTTTTTCAGGAAACCAAAGGAACCCGTACACTTTCAGAAAACTAACCGCTTATGAACTCACCAGCTTTATGCTGATTTTCAAACCGTTTGTATTCTCAGGTCCACATGAGACAGGTACCCGACAATCTCTTTTGGCAAAGACGGAGTGCGCAGAAGACTCATCTCATTTTGTTCATATATACTATGTATCACATGTATAACTTTACTTTTGAAACAAATGTAAACTTTTCTATATGTAATGTAATGGTTGTTTTACTTTACTTACTATGTGCATTGGATTTGATACTCAACGTGGAGTCAACCCCGGAAATGTTTCCACGTTCGGTTTTCGGGATGTGACATAGTGAGAGAGGGAAAAAGGTTCAAATGGAAGCTTAAACATCTTTAAATAGTGTCTAAGATTTGGACACGGTGGAATTCTACCCGATACCGACGTTAGACGTGGCTTCTGGTCACACCCGATAAAGTTGTCGTAACCCTATATGGTTGATTCTAAAATTTTTCCGATTACTAGAATAAGGTGCTAAAATGAGTTCTAAACGCATTGAGACACCCATTAAGTCATAATAATAATTTCAAATTAATGACTTAATTTAATTACGAAATTGGAAACGAATTGCTAAAAACGGGTCTTACGAACGAATTGGGTTTCGACGATGGATAACTTCGGGTTGTCACAACATGTGATGATGTTGAGGGGGAGCAATTAAAATATCATATTGAGGGGGAGTTAAATCAAAATGATGAAACTTTTCATGACATTAATGATGTTTGTTCGATTGCAGGATCTGAAAATGATGAAATGTACGAAGATGCACCTTTGGACTTCGATCCAGCTTATCCACCAATATACAAATGGACAAAAGATCATCCGAAGGAGCAAATAATTGGTAATCCACAAGAAGGAGTTTTAACATGAGCTCAAATTCGTGCGAAGAATGAGGTTTTAAATGCTCATGAAGAATTATGTATGTTCAACGTTTTTATCTCTAAAATTGAACGAAAAACAGTTAAGATTGCAATGGAACAATCATATTGGGTTGTTGCTATGCAATCTGAATTGTCTGAGTTCGAACGGAATAAAGTTTGGAGGTTAATTCCTAAGCCAAATGATGTTCTACTGTCGAATTAAAATGGATTTTCAAAAATAAAACCGACAAAGATGGAAATATAGTTCAAAACAAAGCCAAACTCGTTGTTAAGGGATATTCTCAACAAGAAGGAATTGATTACCAAGAAAACTTTTCCCCTGTTGCAAGACTCGAGGCAGTTCATATATTTTTTGCTTATGCAGCTCACAAAGATTTTAATGTATATCAAATGGATGTGAAGTGTGCATTTCTGAATGGAGAACTCAAAGAAACAGTGTATGTGGAACAACCTCCAGGTTTTGTAAACGAACAACATCCTGATTATGTTTAAATTTTAGATAAAGCAGTTTATGGTTTGAAAAAAGCACCATGAGCCTGGTATGCAACTCTTACTTCGTTTTTGAAGCAATCTAAATTTAAACAAGCATCAGTTGACCCCACATTATTTCGTAAGAAAGTTGGGAATCATCTAATGCTTGTTCAAATTTATGTTGATGATATTATTTTTGGCTCAACTGACCCTGTTTTGTCTAAAGAATTCGAAGATCTGATGAAGAGTAAGTTCGAAATGAGCATGATGTGAAAAATTAACAATTTTCTTGGTTTAAACATTCGTCAAAACAGAGAAGGAATTTTCATAAATCAAGAAAAATATACGAAGAATCTGCTCGAAAAGTTTGGCTTGGTGAATAGTACGAAATTACGCATTCCACTGGCATCTGACGTTAAACTCACTCCTTTGTTAGATAAACCTGCCGTTGATATTACTCTATACAGTAGCATGATTGGATCTTTACTCTATTTGACTGAAAGTAGACTTGATATCATGTTCTCTATTTGTAATTGTGCTACGTATCAATCAAATCCTCGAGTACCACATCTCACTGCTGTAAAGAACATCTTTTGTTATCTCAAAGGAACATATTCACATGGATTGTGGTATCCTTCGAATACTGGATTTTTTATTCAAGGATATTCAGATGCCGATTTGGGAGGGTGTAATCTGGACAGGAAAAGTACAAGTGGTGGTTATCAATTACTTGATGGTAAATTGGTAAGTTGGCAATCGAAAAAGCAGACATGTGTTTCTATCTCAACGGCCGAAGCTGAATATGTTGTTGCTACTGCCTGCAAATCACAGATAATTTGGATTCAAAGTCAATTACGTGATTATGCATCTAATATGAAAAAGATTCCTTTGTATTGTGATTCACAAAGTGCAATAAGAATTTGTCATAATCCTGTGCAGCATTTGAAGACCAAACATATAGCTCTTCGTTATCACTTCATAAAAGATCATGTAGAAGTTGGGAATATTGAAGTTCATTTTGTTAAAACTACTGGTCAATTGGCTGATATTTTCACGAAAGCATTGGATGAAAAATCATTTGTGAGGATTCTGGAAGGACTTGGAATGGTTGATGGTAATTCAGTTTCATACAAAAAAGAAGTTTAGAAGTTCTCAGACACGTCATCAACATATAAGGTTACTGTTCATATGTCACTCTTCAGATGCTTCATATTCGCATGTTTAATATTTTTCATTTTAAAATTTCAAAGATCTGCAACAAGTAACTTTTGTGAATTATGTTTTTGTTCTTTATTCTCGAACACACAAAAACATCAAAAATATTTTCATTTTATTTTGTTCTTTATTTTGGAAAAATCAAAAACAACAAAAAGATTTTATTTCTTCTTTTAAGTACTTTGTTGTAGCTTTTCTTGAGGGAATGAGGTGGCAAATGTTCGAAGGTTCTAGGATCTGGTATAAATTTCTAAACTTTGAATTGCAAATGTTTAAAAAACTAGTTAAGATGTCCCTAGAAGCATGCTGCTGTATGTTGACCAAAGCCTCGAATTGATTCAATGTTCGAAAGCCTTAATGAAATTATTCATACAGAGATTTCTTTCCAACAAGGCTTACATTCACATTAATCAAATGAGCTACCTTACTCATCTCACATGAGTTAAGAGTTTTCTGTTTGGTCCAATATAATAGAGGTACATTATTTCTAAGGAACCAATCATTTTCATCCTAAAATCTTTACTATTGCACACACGAAGACATATATCCAAGAGGTTTCTGATCAAAACCAATCGAAATCTAGATATATCACAAATCTGTGTTTATTATTAGACATCATGAGACCGTGATGAAAGTGAAACCCAAATTTCTTTCCAAATTAAGGAATTGACGGGGAACTATGTTCCAGATTTCACAAAACTTTTGTTTCAGTACCAATCTTCAAAACTCAAAATCATATTCATTTCATATGAGTGGTCTTGATCAAATTTTCGAAACCCACGAAGTTTGTTACCCATCAAGATCCAGCATAAATTTTTCATGGATATGATTTCTGTGTGAGTTTATTTCAGATCCCAAAGTCACTCCAAATATTTTACACAGCACACTTGTCACTAGCTACACTGGTCAAACAAGTAATTTCTGTTACAATTACTCACCTTATGTTAAGGCTGATATGTAACGAAATTGTTTTTAGCCACCCATGTAACCTTACAAAAGATGCCCTTTGAAACTTATCTACAGGTTTTCGATTGTATTTCAAGGGAACATACACAAGCTGTTGATTATCTCTCTTGATAAATAACAAAGCAACCTTTGCCTGGGGTTTAACTGTCTTCGTGTCACATTCATTTTTGACATCACAAATATCCATTTTTTTAAAATTGCTTCTGATCTTAATTCTTTGACACAATGCACACACGAAATCCTTAAGGTTCTGAATAATACCAATTTAGGCTGATGATTTCAAAACTCTGGCAAATGACTTTACTTCGAAACCCAAAAGTAAAAGAGCCTAACCTCCATCTAAAGGGTTCTGACGGTTTGAATTCTATTGGGTCAATAAATACAGGCTTTTCGAGGAGACGTGTGACAACCCGAAATTTCCATTCTGAACAAACCATATCAATCCAATAGAAGTTAGAACAGTTACAGTGAAATTCCAGACTTCGAGTATAAGTTTGGTAGTTTTTCAGGATTTACACTTAAGGAGATATCAGGAGAGTGGATGCACTAGGGTTTATTGCAACACTATTATTCCAACACTCTAGGATAGTAGAGTTCATTCTAGGAATAATTTTTTTTTTTCTGCCAAAAATATCTATGGACTGTAAATAAAATTCTGAACCAAATTCATTCATTATTCGCATTTCCAACTAGAGAAAAGCCATTTTCTCTCTCACGGATATTCGGGTTTTTATCCTAAATCATGAGTACACTTCTCTAGTTGTCTTATAATGCTTATAATGTGCTTAAAACATAGATTAGATAGCGAATCTGTGAGATTCAGGAGTTTACCGCCCAAGAACGTTCTTGGAGAGTAAACTCCTATATGTGGCTTAAATGCTACCTAGTCTTTTCCCCCATGTTAGGAAACTACCTTAGGCTTGTATGCTAGTGTGTATATGACTCGAAAACATCAAAATCGGATCAAGACCCCAAGATTTGGGAGTTTACCGCCCAAGAACACGCAGAGAGTAAACTCCATTTTAAGGGCTAAAAGTGTCCCGAAGTCCCTCAAAGCCTTAGAAATCAAAATAGAAGCCTTCATTACATATTTAGGACACCAAAATCAATTAGAAACAAGGATGAAAAGTGAGTTCATGGCCCAGGGTGTTCTTGGGCCGTGAACTCCATGTTTAAGTGCCAAAATGCCCTTAAAACCTTCCTTAAGCCAAGAGACTAATTTGGGCATGTACCTAAATGAGTTTTGGACTAGCTAACACACTTAGAACACCAAGAGTAAGGTGTTCACGGCCCAAAAGGTTCTAGGGCCGTGAACTCCATAAAATGGTGCCAAATGGTGCCATAAACTCTTCTAAAGTCAAGTACAAAAGCCTAGTTTAGTTCCTAGTTAATTTAGAGACTTGAAAACACCATAAACACCCTCCCAAGGGAGTTTACGACCGTAAACTCAAAGGGAATATGGTCCCAGGGCTGTAAACTCCTAAAAGGAGTTATATTATGCCCTAAACTCTTCCATAGACCAAGCCATTAAGTAGAAATGCTTATTAGGGCCTTATAGAGCATCAAACATCAAATGGACACATAAGTATGAGTTCACGGCCGAAAACTCATGAGTTCACGGCCGTAAACTCATCTGGTAGTGTTGTTAGGGTCGTGAACTCCCTTATGGAGTTTTCCTTGAGCCCTACACACCATAGCTTCCCTACAAACACTTAGATGCAATCCTAGAGGCTAATAACACTTGACAAAGATGTTTAGCATGTCCTAGGGTGTCTTGAATTGTTTATTAGTTGTTTATAGACTAATTTGTTACATATATGTGAAATTATATGTTAACTAGGATCATAAGTGTGTTCTAGACTTCACTTGACACCTAGCGGTCCTACCTCTTCAATTCATCCGTATCACCCACAACAGGTGAGTTCATACCCCTTAATCAATGTTTTAACTATTTTTAAATGTTTTATGAGGGGAGGGGGACACAATTAGAATCATGCTACTTATTATATCAATGACATGTGATTAATAAGCAGCATTCAAATGATTTACTACTCATTAGCCGTTTTATCAAACAGTTTCCTTCAAATGATTTTCATAAACACTTTATATGTTTAAAACTCCTTATTACACTGTACATTTTACTCTGTATATTACATTTCAAACTTATTAACAATTGTGTTTCAAAAAAATGTTTCTTTATACTAAACCATTTTATCAAACCCATGCCTTCAAAACCCTTTTATAGATCGACATCAAGTTGATCTTTTCTTAGAAAATATTTATGTTCAAAGGTTTTACAAATCTTATTTTATGATTTTATATTATAAATTGCATGCCTATATATGTATATTTATATAAGAAATGTTTAAAGGACTTAGGAAGGCTATCCACCCTATTTCCTTTTCCTCGATTTGGATGTGGTCTGGTGGGATATCGGGTACCCATCCGAAGGTCGTTTAAATATTAATTATATATCATGTGTACATATATAGTCATAAAGGTCCTCCTAGTTCATCCAATACCCTTGGGTAGCAAGGGTATACATCCATGTTCATACGTACCAGTTAGATTACTAGTAAACTACCATAGGGGTGGTTTAGGAAGATACTAGAACTAATACTAGAACACAATATCATACTATGAGTCAGTTCATTCATGAGTCAATACTTACTACTATGAGAACTTATACAACTATACTAGGAAGAGAACATATACAACGATACTAGAACAACTAACATTACATTACATGTACATGAATACGTTAAAAATTATGATCCACTATATCGGAGCATGCCTTAAATGTCATGGCCCGAGTTGTAGCTAGAATTATCTTGGAGGGAGAGCGTGAGTTTGCGTATAGATCTATACTGGATTGACTATCCTTCACCTTGCTGCTAGCTACAGCCGGACCTGCAGGTCTGCGGGTGCCAAACGTCATTCCGTTTTACGACCATTCGTATATCGTTGTTACCAGTCGATAGTATGGTGCAATTAGTCACATGATACCTTAATATAAATCCGGTTTAAGGTAGTTAGTACAACAGTTGTTCCTACAATACAACACTACACTACTACATTAATTTCCCCTTTTCATATATTTAGTGATCATTTCACTTAAACATTTAATGTAAAAACTTTATTTTGATAATGATAGTTACACTTGGGAAAATTACACACTTTTACAAGAAACGAACATTTAGAACAGTTAAGTCTTGGTAGAAGAATACATTGAGAACAGTTAAGCCTTGGTAGAAGACACCTTTATATAAAGTAGGAATCATAGGGATTTCTAGGTTTTTCAAACATTACAGTGGTTTTACAAACATTATCATACTTACAGTTCATTTACAAACATTTTCATACTTACAGTTCATTTACAAACATTTTCATACTTACAGTTCATTTACAAACATTCTCATGCTTACAATTCATTTACAAACAATTTCTTACATACAAATTAAGACACTAAAATACTTATGATCTCACCAGCTTCAAAATTACTTGTATCCTCAGGTCATCATAGACAGGTACCGATGCAAGGATTAGGGAAGATGGAGCTCGTCGAAGACTCATCTTTCATTTTGATTTATGCTTTAGTGTTTATCAAAATTTGATAGAACACACTTGTGTAATAATTATATTATTAATGCAATGGATGATGTTGTTGCTTGTTTACTACTTTTCATTGTTGTGATACTGTACATGGCGTCCTCCGCCCCAGAACGTTTCCGCCGTTCTTGGTTTTGGGGTGTGACAGATTGGTATCAGAGCACTGTTTATAGTGAATTAAGTATATCAACCCATAAAAGATATACTAACTATAAATACATAAGGGATAAAAATACTCTGACCAAGAGTTTATACTTTAAATAATTAAATATTTAATAAAGTATACGTGCCTGCATTCATACTAAAATCAGTGTCACTAGGACAGTACAAAAGAATTATGATTGTTGGGCAACGCAAGTGGGCTTAGAGACATATGGTCAAAACTGGGAAGATATAGCCTGATCACCTATATTATCCGAGGGTTGACTAGCATGTGCCTAAGTTTAATTGTGTGGTTGCAACAATGTTAAAATCTTACAAACCCTACCACAATGAGAACAATAGAACATAACATTAAACTTAAAATACTATAAGAGTATTTGGTGTTACTATAAGTACATTATACTTGAGAACTAAAACGGGATCTTCATTACTAAGTTGATTGTTGCTAAGTGGATACACTAAGGATATATGTAATTAGGATGTTATAGACTTAGAATCTGTGAAATTTTACTTTACCCCGATTCTGTGTGAATTTGGAGTTAAGGTCACATATTCGAAGGCCTATCCTATTTCGATTACATATAACTAGTATGCACTTCACAAATAGCGATGTAACTGATGAAGATTTTATAACTAATTATCTAGATAGTTCGTCTAATAATTATTTTCTTACCCCAAATTCTCGCTTAGACAACATGGCTGGACTCCATCCCCTCGGCAACCAGTACCTTCTGAATGAGGTCATAGTAGGTTGGTTTGGAGAAGAACTAGAGAATGATCATCCTAAAAGTGTCCCGAAGTCCCTCAAAGCCTTAGAAATCAAAATAGAAGCCTTCATTACATATTTAGGACACCAAAATCAATTAGAAACAAGGATGAAAAGTGAGTTCATGGCCCAGGGTGTTCTTGGGCCGTGAACTCCATGTTTAAGTGCCAAAATGCCCTTAAAACCTTCCTTAAGCCAAGAGACTAATTTGGGCATGTACCTAAATGAGTTTTGGACTAGCTAACACACTTAGAACACCAAGAGTAAGGTGTTCACGGCCCAAAAGGTTCTAGGGCCGTGAACTCCATAAAATGGTGCCAAATGGTGCCATAAACTCTTCTAAAGTCAAGTACAAAAGCCTAGTTTAGTTCCTAGTTAATTTAGAGACTTGAAAACACCATAAACACCCTCCCAAGGGAGTTTACGACCGTAAACTCAAAGGGAATATGGTCCCAGGGCTGTAAACTCCTAAAAGGAGTTATATTATGCCCTAAACTCTTCCATAGACCAAGCCATTAAGTAGAAATGCTTATTAGGGCCTTATAGAGCATCAAACATCAAATGGACACATAAGTATGAGTTCACGGCCGAAAACTCATGAGTTCACGGCCGTAAACTCATCTGGTAGTGTTGTTAGGGTCGTGAACTCCCTTATGGAGTTTTCCTTGAGCCCTACACACCATAGCTTCCCTACAAACACTTAGATGCAATCCTAGAGGCTAATAACACTTGACAAAGATGTTTAGCATGTCCTAGGGTGTCTTGAATTGTTTATTAGTTGTTTATAGACTAATTTGTTACATATATGTGAAATTATATGTTAACTAGGATCATAAGTGTGTTCTAGACTTCACTTGACACCTAGCGGTCCTACCTCTTCAATTCATCCGTATCACCCACAACAGGTGAGTTCATACCCCTTAATCAATGTTTTAACTATTTTTAAATGTTTTATGAGGGGAGGGGGACACAATTAGAATCATGCTACTTATTATATCAATCACATGTGATTAATAAGCAGCATTCAAATGATTTACTACTCATTAGCCGTTTTATCAAACAGTTTCCTTCGAGAAATTCCTTCCCCTGCTTCTCCATCATCAAAGAAGAGAATGGTTGCTGACATGGTCAAGAATATTGCTCAGAAGAAGAAGCGAAAGTTGATTACATCTTCTCATTCAACAGTTAATGACATAGAAGTTATTCTAGAGACTCTGGAAGCAGATCTTATCATTGAATCTTCCAAAGCTGATACATCAGTAACCCAACCACCCGAAGTTTCAATTGCCAAGACAGTTACTGTGGAGGCTCGAACTTCAGACATCCCTTTAAACATATCTGATATGGATACAAATATCATTATGGGTAAGGATACGTCGAATCCTGCAGATAAAGGTAACATTTCGAATGTGGTTTCCGAATCTTTCATTTCTTTACCTCCACAGATTACTCCTATCATTCCTACCACATCTACCACAGATTCTCCCACCTTTACTCAAATTATTTCACACCCATTTACCACTCTCTATTCTTCACAATCTACTGATCCACCTACCACTACCTCTCCATTGAAAGATTCCTTTGTGGAAACTAAAATTGAATCCGAAGGATTTGGTGGTACTTTTGACAACCTGGAGTTTGATGAAGAAGAAACTGATTTCCCAGACCATATGCTAATGACGATGAAACAATTTAAGATTTTGAATACAAAACTTAATTCCATTATTCAATCTCAAGCTGACATTGGGGGAGGTCATGTTGTGTCAAGTCTGGAAATTGATGGAATGTTATCCTTACTTGAAGGAAGGTTGACGAACAAAGTTTCTGGAATGATTAAAGACTCTGAGTCTCGATTATTGGAAAAGATTGATTTTTTTGATCAAAGCAATGAGTCAAGGATAAAGTTTGCAAAGTCTGATTTCTCATCAAACTTAAAAGATTTGAATATGGTGGCCAAAGAACGATATGCGATCCTTATTTAAGATGTTAAGAAGGTGAGAGAAGACATAAATTTCAAACTTCATGAATTACGTGAAGATATGGAGAAGGAAATTTCGGTTCTTTGTACTAAATTCAAATCCATCAACAAGAAGGTGGATATTATCTGCGAAGCCGTCACCAAGTTTGCCAAGCTCTACGAAATTCTGAGTCCTCAGATAACTCAGCTTTCGACTACTGATAATAAAAATTTCATGGAGGTGTTTGCACTTCTGAAAGAGCTCAAGAGTCTATCTTCCAAGCCTGCTTCGTCCATACTATCTTCGGAAGATTTGCTCCAGAAATTTTCAAAATTCGAAGATCTACTTGTCCAACAACTAGCTCCCTTATCCCGCATGTCTAGTATTTTTCCAACTACGTATGCCCCACCTGCTAGCACAGGGGTGCAAGGTGGAGAAAAACTCATGGCAGGGTTGAAGACTGAAGGAGATTCGAAGGTAGTGGGGAAAGTTTTTTCTACGAATATTCCTTTATCAAAGCCTGTAATTGTTACAGCAGGTCCAGTCACTTCGACAGTAGTGACAACAGTGCCAATCACCAGACCGAAAGGAATTGTGATTTGTAAAACTACTGATGTTGGAGGGAGTGGCTCCAAACAAAAAGAAAATATGGATGAGTCTGGTGTGAAGTCGAAGGGAAAAGGATTTTTTGTTGAGAAGTCAAAAGAGGAGAAGAAGGCAGAGGCAGAAGTTGAGGTTGAGAAGATGAGAATGATACAAAGTATCATGACTCAAAGAGCAAGTGACCCTCCAGGTTTGAACAAGGGTGATCCTACGAAGCACTATAAATATGAAACGATTGAAGCCAAAGTTGCTTTCAATCACATGTATGCGTTTGAGAAAAAGCCCAAGAAAAGCTTCATTGTTACAAACATAGATTCAAGCCAGTTAGATTTCCCTATCAATGAAATGATGTTCATCATGCCAACATTCAAGCCTAAGAGCAAATTTAAAGAAAAGGACGAGGGGACACACATGAAGATAAGATTCCATGCTGTTCTTGCTAAGCCATCTGAGGAAGTGTGGTCATTAACGAAGATTAAGAAGGTGATTAGCATAAAGAAGGATGTGATCTTCGAGGAAACAGTCCAAAATCTCAAGTATGTGGTGGTGAGGGCAGATGGAAAATGTATGAATTCACTGTGGCTGACTTTCCATTGATGAACTTGTATGATCTTATACAAGTTTCATTGATTCTAAAGGAAAGGTCATTTTCGTACTTGCAAAATACTGAGCCAGATGAGTTTAAACTTGGAGTAACTCACATCAAAATCTTTATTGAAAATTACTACGTATGTCTTGCAATGACTGATGTGGAGTTAGCTACTGCAAAGGGTTTGGAAGTAAAAGCTCCCATGAATCCTACGAAGACTCGAGCAGAACATAAAAGATATGCTGATGGAGAACTCTGCTTGAAACCCGTTGGGTTAGTCTTTTCTGGGAAGGATAAGTGTGACAACCCTATTTTTCCCAAAAAGCATTGTAAACACTCGAAAGCTAAAAACAACGAAATTAACCTCGAAAATAAAATGTTCAAGTATCTAAGTTGGGATGCATCGAATATTAGATATCATGCCAAGGTTTCCAAAAACATAAAGAACGCTCAAAACCGGGTTATATTGAAGAAATTATAACCACTCGTATATTTACGACGCGACGTTAAAACAATATTTGACATAAAAAAGTAGAATCTCAATAATGCATTTTAAAGCCTTAAGTATCTAAACAAAAGTCGTAGATCTCGTTGAAAGGTGAGCGTACATAAAAAGATCGCCCAAATTGGACCTCGTATGAAGAAGTTACGAATTTTCAAAGTTTCGTAACAGTAGTAGAGGGCTAAAAACTCGGATTGAAGATCGAGTGTTATTTAGCTAACGCAACCTAAACGGAAGTTGAAGACCTCCTCAGTAGTAATAAAACAATAAAAAGACAGACGAAAACCGACGTCGAATAAAGAACCTATGAATTTTTAACGAACTTTAGGAGGCCCGGCCTATTAAAAATATATCATTAAAAATAAAGTCAAAAGTAGCCGACGGAGTCTAAAGGAAAGTTGTAGAACATAATCTCACCTACGCGTGGATATAAAGAACGCGAAAAACGGAGATCGTACGCGAAAGTTACGGAATTTAGAAGTCGGAAGCAGGGATTACGCCCCGCGTACTCTGGGAGTACGCCCCGCGTATTAGACCCAGAGTCGAGTCCCATCGGCCCGCCCAAGCTACGTTTAGCTCGCCAGGAGTCGTAAGCCATGACGCCATATTACGCCCAGCGTAATGACGTACGCGCCGCGTACGTGAGTACGCCCAGCGTACTCCAAAATTACGCCCCGCGTACTCACTCTTCCAGCACTATAAATAGATGGCATGAGCTCGAGTCTTTGCACACCTTTCTCAAATCCCCAGTTACTCTCACACACTTCCAAGCACTAGAAGCTATCCCGACGACCTCGGTTTCCGCACTCGAGCCCCGACGAAAGATTTACGCTGCAGAGATCCCCGAAGAGCCCGACGACGCAACCATCCGCGGACGAAGTTCTGCTCAACCCTAGCCTCTCTCTTCGAAACGAGTGAGTTCATACCCCTACTTTTCAATTCTTTTCACATTTTAGGGGGGGGGGGGGGGAATACAAGTACATTACAAATCAAAGTATTATTTTTATAATATCGTTCTTATAGAGTGTTGATACAAAAATAACTTTATGTTTTAAAGGGATATTGTATCACCAAGTTGTTATTACCAAATGGGAACATACTTTTGACAAACTATAATGAGCATAGTATTCAAGTGATTCATACATTTTACATATACCTCTCGACAAATGAAATGCTTTCAAAAGAAGTACAGTCTTTTATCATCGTAAATTTGTTTATACCTAGTAATGTGAGACAGCTTCACGTACGTTCGAGTATGCATTATTAAGTCCTGTATTATATACCATAATCCCTTGTAGGGGGAGCGTGATACTTGTGTATAGATCTATACGGGATTGACAATCCCGCACCTAAGCTGTTAGCTACAGCTAGGCCGGCAGGCCTGGGGTGACAAATGCCATAACAGTTCCAACGCCTGAAGAACGTTGTTACAGGCCATCATTGTCAATAGCATGGTTATAAAACTCACATAAAAGTATAAAAACAAGTTAGATTTACGAGATTCATACATGCATTTCAGTTTTCCATTTCATTGTTAATACAAATGTTATCACTATTATTCAAGCATGGAAAACACTAATGCACTCCAACACGGGAAACTTTTCAAATCATCTATAGAAAATATTGGATTTTCTGAAAACCTCGTTCATCGATTTACTATCAAAAAGGACATACTTTTCAATGCAAAACACTTATGAACTCACCAACTTAATTGTTGACACTTTTTCGAAACCACTTGTATTTCTCAGGGAATCAGTAATACAGGTAACTACCAGCTTTTGGAGAAGGAAACACTAAAGATGTTTTATTATTGAACATTTATCATCTCATTGTAATATTCTTTTGCTATTATGTATAACGCAACAACATACGTTTTCATTATATATGTGATGGTTGTGTTACTTTCTTTACAATATTCAATGGTTGTGATACTACGTGAAGTCATCCACCCCCGAATGTTTCCGCCATTCTGGTTTGGGGGTGTGACAGATTGGTATCAGAGCATTGTTTATAGTGAACTAAGTATATCGAACCACATACGATATACAAACTATAAATGCAAAGGGAACCAAAAACCCTCTGATGAAACATTTTCATGAACAAAATACTTTCTTTTAAAGTTATACATTTTTACAAGCATGCATAAATCTCGTATCATAACAAGTTTTACTAAAAAGTATTACGGCAAGTTACGACACTACGATTGAGTCTCGGGGTATGTAATCATGTCGAGAATAAATATAGCCTGATCAACTATATTTATCCTGGATTTGACCAACGTACGTCGAGGAATGGTCGTAGTGGACAACAAGCCGAAAACTTACCAAATACAAAATTGTTCTAGTTTCGCCAAGTTGAAATAGTATAGAAGTATTATTAAAAATAGTTGTACAATAAAAATTATAGTTAAAAATAATAAGTCGCTAAATAGAAATTTCTCTTCTTATAACGTTCTCATACATCTATCCTAGTACAGACAAATGGCCGGGTTCCATTTACCAGGAGATCCCTACTACCCAAACCAAGGCAACGGCGGTTGGATAGAAGAAGACCCGGAGGAAGACCCAGAGGAAATCGAAGAAGAGGTCGAGGAAGAATTCGAAGTCGAAGTCGGAGAGGAGTTCGAAGTCGACGAAGAGATCGTGGAGATTTCTAGCGGGACAGACTCCGAGCCAGAAGTGTACGACCCTCCCATCCCTCATCCTCCCGTAATCAGACCAGATCAACCGGGACCCATCCCCATCTGGGGAAGCCACCTCTACTACTGGAGCCGCCAACAAGGTGTACGCCCTCCATTCGGCATGTGTCGGGATTTTTACAACGTCAGTGGGGGAGGCTCAGCAGATCGAGCACTTCCTGTCGTCGTAAATGCTATAGCTAACCAGAACTACCAGGCGGACCAACAAGCAGCCAGAGTTCGTGAAATCAATGCTGCTACCCAAGGTAACGCCGCTGACATCCGCCGTTTGGAAGGACTACATGAAAATACCCAAATCTACACGGGAACACTTCAGAACCAAATGATAGTGGCTCTGGCAGAAATAAGAGGAATGAAGGAACAACAAGCAGATCTCGAGAGACGACTGATGGGAGTCAAACGGTCGGATGCCGAGTCTAGCTCCAAACGCCGCAAGTAGAGCTTGTTCGATGCCCAACAATTTTGTTATAGATTAGGATTTCGGATAAAAGTTTTTCCCTTTATTTCCCTGTTGTATCAGTAATCGGAGATCCCTAGGAGGATCAAATTTTCCCAAACAAGATATGCAATGTAACACACCTCAGGTGTGACCTATATGTATAAATATAAAGTATTTCTTATATACCTCTCAGAAATTTCGAGTTTTAAATTTCTATGCCTACCTTGAAACCATAAACTAAAGTCAAAACAAATTACAAGATGCAACTAACACACGATTGTCAAAACATTAGAAACTTATAGTATTCATTCTTATTTTTCTCTACCAGAACATGCCTCCTCGTAGATCAACACGCAGAAACTCAACTTCAACACCACCTCCACCACCTCCTCCAATTATGGACACCGTTATGTTCCAGACTGCTGTAACCGCTGCTGTAACTGCAGCAATGGCACAAATGAGCAACAACGGATCGGGGGGAGGGACAAACAGTTTTACAAATGGCCAAGGTCAAAGCCGTTCAGGGGTATGCACTTACAAAGACTTCACCAACGGAAAACCTATTCCCTTTTACGGGACTGGGGGAGTATTGGCTCTATCTCAATGGATAGAGAAAACAGAAGCTGTATTCGAAATCTGTGCATGTCCTGAAGAAAGCAAAGTAAAGTTCGCCGCTTTTACTTTCTCTGAACGCGCCCTGACATGGTGGAACGGCCACGTCCAGACACTAACCCTGGTGGTGGCAAACTCCATGGGTTGGGAAAACCTGAAAAGAATGCTCCTTCGAGAATACTGCCCAAGAGGCGAGATTCAGAAGCTTGAACAGGAACTGTGGAACCTTTCGATGGTAGGATCGGACATAACTGGTTACACCAACAGGTTCAGTGACTTAATAACACTTTGCCCAGGAATGTTAACCCTGGAGAGCCAAAAGGTGGAGAGATACATTTGGGGACTATCACCCCAACTTCGAGGAAGTGTGCTAGCTTCCAGACCCTTGACTTTCGCCAGCGCCAAGGAACTAGCGCAATCTCTTGTTGATCATGGTGTCTGTCAAGGAGTCGCGGCGATTATGGCTGAACCAACCAAAGGGAATAGCAACAATGAAATCAATGCCAACAACAACAACAAGAAGAAATTTTGGAACAAAAGGAAGGGGCAAACTTCACAAGAACCTTCAAAGAAACAAATGGTTGCGGTTTATGCTGCTACTACCCCCACCACAACTCCTGCTACCTCTGCACCAACAAAACCATATGCAGGGATTCTGCCCAAGTGCAGCAAGTGCAACTACCATCACCATGGTATTTGTCGCGAGATGCACTGCAAGAACTGTGACAGGAAAGGGCACACAGCCCGTTTCTGTAAAGCACCGGCACGACCAATTACTCAGGTTCCTGGAACTGGGGTAAGCCGGGCATGTTATGGGTGCGGAGAGACTGGACACTTCAGGAGGGATTGTCCCAAGGAAAGGAATATTGGCGGTGTGGGGAGAGTGCTGACAGTAGGACAGAGAGAAGCAATAGCGGACCCCACGGTGGTTACGGGTACGTTTCTACTCAACAACACTTATGCATGCATACTTTTTGACTGCGGTGCGGAGAGAAGTTTTGTGAGTCATAAATTCAAACACCTACTTAATCAAGAACCCCAACCACTCAATAAAATATTCACTGTAGAAATGGCAAACGGTAAAACAGAACACGCCAACGATTTATACGTAGGGTGCACACTAAATTTAAACGAGCACTTGTTTCAAGTCGATCTTATGCCCATTTCCATAAGAAGTTTCGATGTCATCATCGGTATGGACTGGTTGAGCCTTCACCATGCCGATATCCTTTGTCACGAAAGGGCTGTTCGCTTAAATCTGCCAAACAGTGAAACTCTTGTCATTTATGGCGACAAACCTAATTCAAGTTTACAAATCATTTCCTGTATTAAAGCACAAAAGTATCTTCGTAAGGAATATCATGCCTTTCTAGCCCACGTAGTAGACAAGAAACGAGAATCGAAAAACATTAAAGATATTCCGGAAGTCTGCAACTTCCCGGATATTTTCCCAGAAGATCTTCCAGGAATCCCACCGGAACGTCAGGTCGAGTTCAGAATCGACTTAATCCCCGGGGCTACCCCTGTAGCAAAGTCGCCGTACCGTTTAGCCCCAGCCGAGATGCAGGAACTATCCAGTCAATTAAACGAGCTGCTAAGCAAGGGATTCATCAGACCAAGTTTCTCACCATGGGGAGCACCAGTCCTATTTGTGAAGAAGAAGGACGGATCCTTTCGCATGTGCATCGATTATCGGGAGCTAAACAAACTCACAATCAAGAACCGATATCCCTTACCGCGCATAGACGATCTATTCGACCAACTGCAGGGGGCAAGCTACTTCTCAAAGATCGATCTAAGGTCTGGTTATCACCAACTACGAGTACTGGAAGGAGACATCCCCAAAACAGCTTTCCGAACACGTTATGGTCACTACGAATTTGTGGTAATGCCCTTCGGATTGACGAATGCTCCAGCAGTGTTCATGGACTTGATGAACCGAGTATGTCGTCCCTTCCTGGACAAGTTCGTGATCGTGTTCATAGATGATATACTCATCTATTCAAGAAGCCAGGAAGAACACAGCAAACACCTCCGCCAAGTATTGGAAACATTAAGGGCAGAGAAACTTTACGCAAAATTTTCCAAATGTGAATTTTGGATTCAGGAAGTGGATTTCCTAGGACATGTTGTAAGCAAAGAAGGAATACACGTGGACCCCTCCAAAATAAAGGCAATAGATAGTTGGACTACTCCAAGAACCCCTACAGAAATCCGGCAATTTTTGGGACTCGCCGGGTATTACCGAAGATTCATACCGAACTTTTCAAAGATTGCCAAGCCACTTACCACCCTAACCCAGAAGAATGTGACCTTCGACTGGGGAGAAAAACAAGACAGTGCATTTCAGACACTAAAGCGAGCCTTATGTAGTGCGCCCATCCTAACCTTGCCAGAAGGAACGGAGGACTTCGTGGTCTATTGTGATGCTTCAAACCAAGGACTTGGGTGTGTCTTAATGCAAAGAGGGAAGGTCATCGCCTATGCCTCAAGGCAACTAAAGACGCACGAAGTGAACTACACAACGCATGATCTTGAGCTAGGAGCAGTCGTCTTCGCTCTGAAGATATGGAGACACTATCTCTACGGCACAAAATGTACCATCTTCACTGATCATAAAAGCCTCCAACATATCCTCAACTAGAAGGAACTCAACATGAGACAGAGGCGATGGGTAGAACTACTAAGTGATTACGAGTGCGAAATCCGATATCACCCCGGAAAGGCTAATGTAGTGGCTGATGCACTCAGTCGGAAGGAGTACTCAGGTCGCCGAGTGAAATCCCTAACTATGACAATCCATTCACACCTGTTCACGCAAATCAAGGAAGCCCAAATAGAAGCCTTGAAATCCGAAAATGTGACAGGAGAAGCCCTAAGAGGAATGGATAAGAACCTTGAGACCAAGAACAACGGAATTCGTTATTTCATGGATCGAATTTGGATACCGAAGTTTGGTGGATTCAGAGAAATCATTATGGACGAAGCCCATAAAACACGATACTCCATACATCCCGGCTCCGATAAGATGTATCTCGATCTCAAGAAATTGTACTGGTGGCAAAACATGAAAGCCGAAATTGCTACCTACGTAAGCAAATGCCTAACATGTGCCAAAGTCAAGGTGGAATATCAGAAGCCCTCGGGTTTATTACAACAACCAGAAATACCCGAATGGAAGTGGGAGCGGATAACCATGGATTTCATAACAAAGTTGCCCAAGACAACAAGCGGACTCGACACCATTTGGGTAATTGTCGACAGGTTAACTAAGTCAGCACATTTCCTACCGATCAAAGAGACGGATAAATTGGAGAAGTTAACAAGAACATACCTCAGAGAAATTGTACGACTGCATGGTGTGCCCATGTCCATTATCTCGGACCGAGATAGTAGATTCACCTCAAGGTTCTGGCAGTCGCTACAAAAAGCTTTGGGGACAAGACTAGACATGAGTACCGCTTATCACCCACAAACCGACGGCCAGAGTGAGAGAACTATACAAACCCTAGAAGACATGCTGAGAGCTTGCGTAATCGACTTTGGCAAAGCATGGGACACACATCTACCATTGGTCGAATTCTCGTACAACAATAGCTACCACACCAGCATCAAGGCTGCCCCGTTCGAAGCCCTTTATGGCCGCAAATGCAGGTCACCTTTGTGCTGGGCCGAAGTGGGGGACACGCAACTAGCAAAAGGACAAGCAACTGACAACACGCTCACTGGACCAGAAATCATAAGGGAGACTACGGAGAAAATTGTTCAAATCCGAGAACGTCTAAAAGCATCAAGAGATAGACAAAAGAGTTACGCAGATAAGAGACGCAAACCCCTGGAATTCCAAGTTGGAGACCATGTCCTACTCAAAGTCTCACCTTGGAAAGGCTTAATACGCTTCGGAAAACGTGGAAAACTGAACCCTAGATACATCGGACCATTCGAGATCCTTGCCAGGATCGGTCCAGTGGCTTACAAACTTAGACTACCTCAGGAACTCCACAACGTACACCCTACCTTTCACGTATCAAATCTAAAGAAGTGCTTATCCGACGAGACCCTTGTCGTCCCTCTAGACGAAATTGCAATAAATGAAAACCTTCAATTTGTGGAGGAACCAGTAGAGATCATGGATCGGGAAATCAAAAGGACTAAACAAAGCCGCATACCCATTGTAAAGGTCCGCTGGAACGCCAAGCGAGGACCTGAATACACCTGGGAACGCGAAGATCAGATGAAACAAAAGTACCCGCATCTTTTTTTCCTAAAACTGTAAACTCTATCTTAGATTAAATTTCGGGACGAAATTCCCTTAACAGGGGGATGATGTGACAACCCTATTTTTCCCAAAAAGCATTGTAAACACTCGAAAGCTAAAAACAACGAAATTAACCTCGAAAATAAAATGTTCAAGTATCTAAGTTGGGATGCATCGAATATTAGATATCATGCCAAGGTTTCCAAAAACATAAAGAACGCTCAAAACCGGGTTATATTGAAGAAATTATAACCACTCGTATATTTACGACGCGACGTTAAAACAATATTTGACATAAAAAAGTAGAATCTCAATAATGCATTTTAAAGCCTTAAGTATCTAAACAAAAGTCGTAGATCTCGTTGAAAGGTGAGCGTACATAAAAAGATCGCCCAAATTGGACCTCGTATGAAGAAGTTACGAATTTTCAAAGTTTCGTAACAGTAGTAGAGGGCTAAAAACTCGGATTGAAGATCGAGTGTTATTTAGCTAACGCAACCTAAACGGAAGTTGAAGACCTCCTCAGTAGTAATAAAACAATAAAAAGACAGACGAAAACCGACGTCGAATAAAGAACCTATGAATTTTTAACGAACTTTAGGAGGCCCGGCCTATTAAAAATATATCATTAAAAATAAAGTCAAAACTAGCCGACGGAGTCTAAAGGAAAGTTGTAGAACATAATCTCACCTACGCGTGGATATAAAGAACGCGAAAAACGGAGATCGTACGCGAAAGTTACGGAATTTAGAAGTCGGAAGCAGGGATTACGCCCCGCGTACTCTGGGAGTACGCCCCGCGTATTAGACCCAGAGTCGAGTCCCATCGGCCCGCCCAAGCTACGTTTAGCTCGCCAGGAGTCGTAAGCCATGACGCCATATTACGCCCAGCGTAATGACGTACGCGCCGCGTACGTGAGTACGCCCAGCGTACTCCAAAATTACGCCCCGCGTACTCACTCTTCCAGCACTATAAATAGATGGCATGAGCTCGAGTCTTTGCACACCTTTCTCAAATCCCCAGTTACTCTCACACACTTCCAAGCACTAGAAGCTATCCCGACGACCTCGGTTTCCGCACTCGAGCCCCGACGAAAGATTTACGCTGCAGAGATCCCCGAAGAGCCCGACGACGCAACCATCCGCGGACGAAGTTCTGCTCAACCCTAGCCTCTCTCTTCGAAACGAGTGAGTTCATACCCCTACTTTTCAATTCTTTTCACATTTTAGGGGGGGGGGGGAATACAAGTACATTACAAATCAAAGTATTATTTTTATAATATCGTTCTTATAGAGTGTTGATACAAAAATAACTTTATGTTTTAAAGGGATATTGTATCACCAAGTTGTTATTACCAAATGGGAACATACTTTTGACAAACTATAATGAGCATAGTATTCAAGTGATTCATACATTTTACATATACCTCTCGACAAATGAAATGCTTTCAAAAGAAGTACAGTCTTTTATCATCGTAAATTTGTTTATACCTAGTAATGTGAGACAGCTTCACGTACGTTCGAGTATGCATTATTAAGTCCTGTATTATATACCATAATCCCTTGTAGGGGGAGCGTGATACTTGTGTATAGATCTATACGGGATTGACAATCCCGCACCTAAGCTGTTAGCTACAGCTAGGCCGGCAGGCCTGGGGTGACAAATGCCATAACAGTTCCAACGCCTGAAGAACGTTGTTACAGGCCATCATTGTCAATAGCATGGTTATAAAACTCACATAAAAGTATAAAAACAAGTTAGATTTACGAGATTCATACATGCATTTCAGTTTTCCATTTCATTGTTAATACAAATGTTATCACTATTATTCAAGCATGGAAAACACTAATGCACTCCAACACGGGAAACTTTTCAAATCATCTATAGAAAATATTGGATTTTCTGAAAACCTCGTTCATCGATTTACTATCAAAAAGGACATACTTTTCAATGCAAAACACTTATGAACTCACCAACTTAATTGTTGACACTTTTTCGAAACCACTTGTATTTCTCAGGGAATCAGTAATACAGGTAACTACCAGCTTTTGGAGAAGGAAACACTAAAGATGTTTTATTATTGAACATTTATCATCTCATTGTAATATTCTTTTGCTATTATGTATAACGCAACAACATACGTTTTCATTATATATGTGATGGTTGTGTTACTTTCTTTACAATATTCAATGGTTGTGATACTACGTGAAGTCATCCACCCCCGAATGTTTCCGCCATTCTGGTTTGGGGGTGTGACAATAAGTCAGGAAGATCAAAGAAATTTTTGTTTCAAGCTGCAGAGGTGGAAAGATATTCAACTTCGCAATATACAAAGTTAGTTGTTCGTATGAACCATTGCAAGAAGAATAATGAGGGTGATAAGAAGGAACTGAAAAAAATTATTAACTGGTATACGGAAATACGAAGAGTCATGCTTTACTCAATTCAAATTCTTACCAATTGAAGACTTTGACTTTGATTCCAAAGGGGGAGATTGTAAAGGTGAATATTGTTGTAATTAGTTGAAGTATTTTGTCTCTTCGTATGTTTTGGTCTTCGTTCTTTATGTAATGTATTTTTCTAAAGCAGTGTATTCGAAGCTTAATGTTTAGCCCTTAGGATATTTTTTGTACGCTTTTCTCTCCTATAAATAGGAGTGTTTACTAGAGTTAGAAACAACAACTTTGACAGAACTTGTATTTTGTACTCAATAAAACTTCAAGCGTAATAGAGCTGAATCAGAAATTATATTTACATTTGTGTTCTAATTTCACAAACATCTTTTATCATTTGAAACTCTGATTGATTTCATACTCGCTTCCTTGTTTCATCACTAAGGGCGCTTTCTACTCTGCAGGAAAGCATAATGGCTCAAGATGACAAAGACTATGTTCAACACATTACCACATGAAGCAATCGTTGGCTCTGACAAAAGGAGGATCACGATTGCCAATCAGTGTATCCAATCCTGCCGGGTCTGACGCTCATGTCCCCTACGGACTTTCAGGTGACCTCAGTATAAAAGGCCACCTCGAGTACTCCGAGAGGTTAGTGGCACTCTCTCGATTCACTCCATACAATCAAAGTCTATCCATTGACTTGACCGTTGGAGCATTTTCCCGGGATCTCCTCTTGGAGAACAGCTAGCGGTTCTTCCCTATTGTGACCTTACAGGTTCACCGGATCGCCCAGAATCACTTGAGAACATCGTTGGAGATCCAGGTTGCATCATATGGTGCAATACGGTGTGTGACGAATGACAAACAAAAGCACACCTCACAACGATCAAATATGACAACCGACAACACCAGTGGGGGTAGTGAAACACCAATAAGCCCAATTAGATCCATGATACCGTTGGAACCTGCCATCACTTCCACTTCAACACCTCAATAGCCGACGAAAGTCGCTAGTGAAACACCACAACACAGCGGCTCGACGATGACCACCGCTCCAATAAGTGAGTATGATGAGAATAAATCTAAGATCGATTAGATCTTTCACAGGTAACGAATAAGAATCAAACAAGGACAAACACAATGATATGAAGAACACAGATTAGAACCAATAATGTGCTTATGATTCAAAAGTAGTCATGCCTCAGCAGAGCTCGACAAAGAACATCCACTGCAGAGGCGTGCTAGGGTTTACAAAACATAATACAAATAATAATGAAAGTGTTAACTACATAGTCTGCATGCATGCAACTTATATACTAAACCCTAGAGCAAAATATGCATGGTTGGATAAGCCCAATACCAGCAACCAAAACTGGGCTAAAGAGGCGAGAGAGATTATTTCTCTTTGAGTCGCCTTCACTGTCTTCACCACTTTAAACAGCCGAGGGATTATTGCAAGAAGTGTCTGCCGAAACTGGATATACCACCTCAGCATGTCAGAGAACAACTTCTTGTCATCTGCACTATTACGATCACATCTCTGAATAATCTCTAAAAGATGCTCCAAGCAGGAAGTTTAGAAGAGATGCTTGTCAACAAGAGCGAACATGCATTTCTGTCCTTCGCCCTTGATAAACATAACAAAATGGTACGTTGAATCAATCATCCCCTTGACCATTGTATTGATATTGCCAGCTCTGCCCATAGGTTTGATTGTGGTTCGCTTGTGAATGGCAGAGGCAATCTCTTGGTCCATCTTCGCCACCTCATGAATGTAGCACACAAGCATTCGCTTGACATGGTCGATGATTGGTTGATACTCTTGTGGATTTGACAACAAAATATTGTTGAGGAGTATCCAATCATGGGGATTGAGGTTCCGTAGATCAGCCAGGGTAAAACTGTGAACTGAGCCTTCGGTGCCTCGAGTGACTTTAAATTTGATGTTCACAAATTTCCCCGCTTAGTAGGGCTTCATAACCTTGACCGTTGTAATTTTTTTTGAACTCCAGGTCAGATATTAAGGTTGGGCAAACTCCAAGTAAAACTCCAACAGATCCCTATCTACCTTCGGTTCTGGAGAAGGAAAAGCAACAGTTGAATTAAAGCAGTGGAAAATAAATGCCATTCGCATGATCGGCATATCAAACTGTGCATCCTTAGAGTTATCAAGTCCAAAATAATGGGTTTTAGTGATAAGAACTTTCCTATGTGCGCATGCAAAACCCTAATGCTTGGATCTAGGCTTTCTAATTAAACATGCTTTGAATCCAAGACTTCTAATGGCTAATTAGGTTAAATAAAAACATTGAAACAAATCTAGAACCATACCTTTGAATTCCTTGTTGATCTTGTAGTCTTAGAGCTTCTAAAGTCACAAATGTCACTCCTCTAATGGCTTACAAACACCAATAGCAAGAAAGATGATTTAGGAGAGAAGAGAGGGGAGGAAATCGGCCAGGGTTCTCTTACTTTTGGTGAGGTGCCGATTTCCCTTAGCCATGGGGTCTATTTATACTTGTAGACTTCTTAAGGGTTACAACCTAAACCCTAATTGGATAATCTTCTCTTAAGGCTATCTAAATCCTTTCCATAGATAAGTCATGGACGATTTTGAAGCTATCCTAGCTTCTAGAATCCGTCCACTATATATCTATAAGGATTTATAGTCTAAAGCTTAACTATGAAACAATTGACAGTTTATACCCCTTTATTTAATCAATCTCTTTAAGTCACCAAATTAATTCTAATTAATTCTATGACTTATATTAATCAAATAACAATATATTATTCTTTATATTATTCTTATAATATATTAATAATATTTATTCTCTCTTAATAAATCATCCTATCAAGTTGCTATGGTGAAGGCAACCCAAAAGGACCATGCACAACCGGGTCAAATACTTGCCTAATATAGTTGCAGCCTTAGACACTATTCCAACAGTCTCCCACTTGGATAAGTCTAGTAACTATATGCACAAGTACAATTCGGTTTGCAATCGTAGCTCTCAAAGACGCTGTCAAACTCTGATCTAATCAATCTTGTCCTTTAGATAAGGGATCGTACAGTCCTCTGTTAGATATCATGCTGACAATCCTATGGAATGGTTAGTCAAGCATTTAGGTTTCTCGATCTCTGATTTATTTGACATAGAACTTAATCGAACACATCAATTCAATTCTGACCGGGCCCGACACATAAATCAAATCAAATCATCGAGCGGCCGAGATATCGCTTTTACCTTCTTAGATAAAAGTTACAGATAAACTTCGACTTATATGCATTTACTTATTCATTAACCAACTATACACAACAATGCGTTTTATAACACCGAGTTACTGATGCATTTTCGCATTATCAATGTACAATTAATTAACAAATAACAAACCATATGTCTAGGTTTTAAGACTATATGATATTATCGTCTTGCGATCACCCTTTTATATCATATTCCATAAGGTGATTCCAGCAAGTGCGGGTTTGTTCCAATGCTCAAAACTAGTTCATAAGCACTCTTGAACGTTGTAGCAACCCTTTGCTATGTCTAAAACCATTTAGACAATCTACACACCAATTCATGACAATCTTCATTCATATCTACTTCCAACATATGAACGATTGTGGACAATTTGAACAATTCAATTATTCCTAATAATTTCAATTATTCTGGAAGTCAAAACATGAAAAGTGAAACAATAGCTAAACAATTAACATAAGATAATAACATTACTCATAAATAAAACTCCTTTATTTAATCATCAAATGTTAATTACATTTATCTATTACACGTTTCTAATACTATCTAATCTATGCTAATATGATCCTTCAGCCCAATACTCCTAGCATGCTGCAAGTGCTTAACCCTACTCAGTCCCTTCGTAAGCGGATCTGCTGGGTTATCTTCTGATGATATCCACTTCACTACGAGTTGTCCTTCTTCTACACGATGTCTAATGAAGTGATATTTTCTATCGATATGTCTTGATCTACCATGATCCCTTGGTTCCTTGGTCAAGGCAACCGCTCCTTCGTTATCACAGAAAATCTCCATGGGCTCCTTTATGGCAGGTACAACTCCAAGATCACCGATGAAGTTCTTCAGCCATATTGCCTCCTTCGACGCTTCGCTCGCTGCAATGTACTCTGATTCGCACGTTGAATCAGCTACGGTTTCCTGTTTGGAACTCTTCCATGTCACTGCTCCTCCATTTAGGGTAAAGACCCAGCCCGACTGCGAACGGTAGTTGTCCCTGTCGGTCTGAAAACTGGCGTCACTATACCCTCACACCTTCAATTCATCACTCCCTCCGAGGACTAAGAACCATTCCTTCATCCTCCGAAGGTACTTAAGGATATTCTTCACCGCAATCCAATGTGCTCTGCCAGGATTCCCTTGATATCTGCTAACCATGCTCAAAGCGAAGGCTACATCAGGGCGAGTACAAGTCATAGCGTACATGATTGAGCCAACTGCGAAAGCATATGGTACTCGGCTCATTTCTGCTATCTCAACTTCAGTACTCGGACTTTGAGTCTTACTCAACTTGGCATTACATTGTATTGGTAATTCTCCCTTGTTTGAGTTTTCCATACTAAAACGTTTTAGTACCTTCTCTAAGTAAGTATTCTGACTAAGTCCAATTAGTCTCTTACTTCTTTCTCTTACTATCCTAATTCCCAAAATGTAAGAAGCCTCTTCGAGGTCCTTCATAGCGAAGCACTTCCCGAGCCAGGACTTAACCTCCTGCAGAGTCGGGATGTCGTTTCCTATGAGTAATATGTCATCGACATATAGAATGAGAAAGCTTACTATACTCTCACTGGCTTTGACATATACACAATATTTGTCTTCGCTTCGTACAAATCCAACCTCTTTGACTTTCTCATCGAAGCAAAGATTCCATCTGCGAGACGCTTGCTTAAGTGCATAAATGGACTTCTCAAGCTTACACACTCTATTTGGATGCTTCGGATCCACAAACCCCTCTGGATGAGCCATGTAAACATCCTCAGCCAACTTTCCATTAAGGAAAGCGGTCTTGACATCTATTTGCCAAATCTCATAATCATGAAATGCGGTAATTGCTAGCATCACTCTAATAGATTTAATCTTCGCAACTGGTGAGAAGTTCTCATCATAGTCAACTCCGGGAGTTTGAGTAAAGCCCTTCGCAACCAATCGTGCTTTATATGTGTGTACTTTACCATCCACATCGGTCTTCTTCTTGAAGATCCATTTGCACCCAACGGTCTTACGTCCGGGCACATAATCAACCAAATTCCAAACTTGGTTATCATACATGGATTGGATCTCGCTATCCATTGCCTCTTTCCATTTTGTAGACTCCGAGCCTGCCATGGTTTCCTTATAGCTATTAGGTTCATCAAGATTTACTAGTGTACCATCACTAATATACGTGTCCCCTTCGGTAGTAATATGAAAACCATAAAACTGGGGATGAACTCTAACTCTATCGGAACGTCTAAGAGGTAAGGACTCGTCAATCGGTTCAACTGGAGTTTCCTCCTCGGGTTGAGTGCCAGCGGTAGAGGTTCCTTCATCTATCGACTCTTGAATCTCTTCAAGTTCAATTTCCCTCCCACTTTCTCCTTGACTTATGAGTTCTCTCCCTCGGAAAACTCCTCTCCTCGCAACAAAGACAACGTTGTCCTTCAGTCTATAGAAGAGATATCCAAAGGATGTCTGCGGGTAACCGATGAAAATACATCGCTCACTTTGAGGTTCAAGCTTGTCGTGAGTATCTCGTCTTACGAAAGCCTCACAACCCCAAACCTTGATGTGTGCCAACGAGGGAGCTTTCCCTGTCCACATCTCGTGAGGTGTTTTGGCAACCTTCTTAGTAGGGACTCGGTTAAGGATATAGGCGGCAGTCTCTATGGCATACCCCCAAAAAGAGATAGGTAGTGAAGCACGACTCATCATAGAGCGAACCATATCCAATAAGGTTCGATTACGCCTTTCTGCCACACCATTCAACCGCGGTGTCCTAGGAGGCGTCAATTGCGAAACTATTCCACACTCCTTGAGATAATCGTGGAATTCAAGACTTAGGTACTCTCCTCCTCTATCGGATCGAAGCATCTTGATTTTCCTGCCCAATTGATTCTCCACTTCATTCTTGAACTCTTTGAATCTTTCAAAGGTTTCCGACTTTTGCTTGATTAAATAGATATACCCATATCTACTATAATCATCGGTAAAAGTCACGTAGAAGCGGTTCCCATCCTTCGTGGTTGATCTAAACGGTCCACATACATCGGTATGTATTAGGTCCAATAGACCCTCACCCCTTTCACACATACTCGTGAGGGGTGATTTAGTCATCTTTACAAGTAAACAAGACTCACATGTGTCATCTTCCCTAAGGTCAAATGACTCCTACACTCCATCCTTTTGGAGTTGGGCTATGCGTTTCTTGTTGACATGTCCAAGACGACAATGCCACAAGGATGCTTTATCCATACTAGTGGAAGAATCTATATTCAAAACATCATTTCCTAAGTTATCAACAATCATAACATTTTCATATATTCCATTACATGGTATAGCTTCAAAGTAAAAGACACCATTTAGATAAGCCAAAATAGAACCATTCTCATTATTAAAAGAAAATCTAAATCCTTGTCTATATAAACCATGAAATGAAATGATGTTTCTAGCCATTTCTGGCAAATAGCAACAATTGTTCAAATCTAAACAATAATTATTCCTAAGCACTAAAGAATACACTCCAATCTTGGTCACAGGCGACGATCTTCTGTTCCCCATGATTGGATTGATTCTTCCTTGCTCCACATCCCTACTTCTTCTTAGTCCCTGCACATTAGAACAAATGTGGTAACCACAACCGGTATCAAGAACCGAAGAAATAGCATGATTAGAATTGTTAGATTTAATTGTGTATATAGCTGCGAAAGATGGCTTGATCTTTCCTTCTTTGATTGCTTGCAGGTACTCTGGGCAGCTTCTCTTCTAATGTCCTATCTTGTGGTAGTGGTGGCACTCGGCGTCCTTCGGGATAGGACAGGGCTTAGCGGGATCAACTTTGGTCCCACTAGAAGAGGCACCATCTCGGGCTTTGACCTTGCGATAGTTCTTCGATGAAGCCTTCCTCTTCTTTCCCTTTCCTTGACCAATAGCCAAGACAGGAGCAGCAGTCGGATTGGGAGTTGGTGCAACAGACTTGTCCTGAAAGTTGCTCTCAGCGACTCTCAAGAGACCTTAGAGTTTGCTTAGGGTGACCTCTTCTTTGTTCATGTGGTAGGTAATCCTAAATTGGTTGTACATCGGAGGCAAAGAGTGAAGCACCATGTCGATCGCCAAGTCTCCCCCGAAGTCAACATTTAACTTGCGAAGGCGGTCGACATACCTTTGCATCTTTTGTAGGTGCACGGTAAGAGATTCTCCATGACCCATCTTAGCGGAAATCATGTTGGTGAAAATCTCATAACGCTCTTGTCTCGCGTTCTGGTGGTATCTCTCCAGTAAGTCTTGATGCATCTCGTACGGGTACATGTCCTCATAGGACTTTTGGAATTCGGAGTTCATGGTGGCAATCATGATGCAATGTACCTTCGTTGCATCTCGCTCATGAGTCTCAAAGGCGGTGATTTCGGCCGGAGTAGCGATTTCGGGGTTGATTTTCTCGAGCTTCTCATCGAGGACATAGTCCTTATCGTCATAGAGAGCAATGGTGCGAATGTATCTTATCCATTCGCTAAAGTTCGTTCCATCGAAGGTGACCTTTTGGCAAAGACTCATCAACGTGAAAGAACTAGCAGCAGCGTTGTTTGCGTTCGACATCTACAAAAGAAAAAGGACAAAGATAGATTAGAATAAGAATCCCCAATTATCACCCAATAAGAAGAATTAGGGCTAGGATCCAACAATAACATTTACATACTAGAAAAGGGATGCCGTAATCTAATATGCAAATAAATTAAAGGTAAGTGAATGACGATTCACTAATTCTCCATCACAAAAACTTAACTATTAGTCCTAAGTGTATTGAGAATTCCTAGGTTTGGATGAGATTCATTGAAACTATTCAATGGCATATTTAAATCTCGATATGCCCCTCTTGTTTGTGACTGGGATACCGAGGATCACAAAGCGGGTTTGAATTACCATGCAAATTCACATGGTGCCTTCATTGTAACGATCACCTATTCGATGTGCCGGTAAACCACACACGCTCCATCGAACTATGATAAACAATGAATCACCCTTTGCCACCTTTGCTTAGAACCAATTAGTGTGCCGGTAAACCACACACGCTCCACTAACTTCTTAGCAAGGGTGCAAAGTGTAATTTCATGGGATTGCATCAATTCACTTTTCCTAAAGTAACTAAGATTGGGAAATTTTAAAAATGTGTAGTTACTTTGTATTACTTATTATAATTTTAAAGAGAGGATGAGGTTGCCGTATCCTACCCGTTCGGCTAACGACCCTCCACCAATCAAGCAAGCGGTGGGTGTGAGGGTACACCCATTAAGCGCCATTTTATAGGCCGCAACCTTATACCCACCTTATAGATCGGCTTCGTGAATGAGGCCTACTAACGGTAAGACTAGCATTTAGTTGTACATACATATATATTATTCTAGTAATATCATATTAGTATAGGGTTGTATTTTAAACCTTTTAAAATCTAGGGTTTGAAATTTAAGTTGTCTAAATTAAAACTTTTAATCACAAATATAAATTTCAAAACTTGAGGGCAAGTTTTAAACATTTAAAACATGGAGGATCAAATAACAAATAATTCCAATTAACAATTAATATCCTAATTATCTATATTTGATTTTATTCAAGATTTCTTTGAAAGATAATTACCAAAATAATTAAAATAATTAATTAATTATCATATAAGGAAATTAAATATTTTATTAGTTGATAAATACCTTTAACTAGATCAAGATAATAGTCATATATATCAAAAAATCGGATTTAGGTTGATCTATTATAATTAAGGTAAGTTTCCATAAGATAATTATGAAAAAAATCCCGAATCTGGCCATTCCTGACGCCTGGACTCGCCGAGTGCACAAAGGAACTTGCCGAATCAGGCCTACTTGCCGAGTCCACTTTGGAACTCGTCGAGTCCATGACTCAGAAACCAAAAAATCGAATTTTGCAGGTTTGTTTCAGTTAATCAAGCAACAATTTAATGAAAACCAAGCTAGGCTCTGATACCACTGATGGGTTTTAGCCATAAGAACTTTCCTATCTGTGCATGCAAAATCCTAATGCTTGGATCTAGGCTTTCTAATTAAACACGCTTTGAATCCAAGACTTCTAATGGCTAATTAGGTTAAATAACAACATTGAAACAGATCTAGAACCATACCTTTGAATTCCTTGTTGATCTTGTAGTTTTGGAGCTTCTAGAGTCACAAATGTCACTCCTCTAATGGCTTACAAATACCAATAGCAAGAAAGACGATTTAGGAGAGAGGAAAGGGGAGGAAAGCGGCCAGGGTTCTCTTACTTTAGGTTAGCTGCCGATTTCCCTTAGCCATGGGGTCTATTTATACTTGTAGACTCCTTAAGGGTTACAACCTAAACCCTAATTGGATAATCTTCTCTTAAGGATATCCAAATCCTTTCCATAGATAAGTCATGGACGATTTTGAAGCTATCCTAGATTCTAGAATCCGTCCACTATATATCTATAAGGATTTACAGTCTAAAGCTTAACTATCAAACAATTGACAGTTTATACCCCTTAAAACGGGGTTGGTATCTGTGGATTGTGTAGGAGATAAGGGTTTGGAAGTAACTGGAGGTTCGGTTGTGACTGGTGGTTCGGTTTTTACCATGGTTTTGGTTGTTACTGGTGGAGTAAGAGTTGTAGACTGAGCCCCTGTGGTAGTAGTGGTGGTTGTAGTTTCTGTGAATATAGGTTTAGGGATGGGAATTGTGCTAGATGTTTGAGTGGTTGTCAAAGGAAATATGAGAGGAATGGAAATAGAAATGGTAACACGAGGAGGTGAAGGAGGTAGAGAACGAACCGGAATCTCTGGAGTAGGGGAACAAGGCGGCGTATCACCACGATCCGAAGCTTCATCATTAGAGCTTTGGTTTTCTGAATCTGAAGAAGGAGCAGATTGATGCTTGGGAGGAAGATACTCTTAGTCCGATTCACTTAAGGATTGGAGTATGAGCCTTCCAGCAGGCTTCTTCAGCTTCTTAGGTTTGGACTGGGAAGGAACAGGCCTGTCAGACATTCGCTTCTTAGGGGTTTGCCCCTTGGTTGGTTTGGAAACCTGTGTCTCCTTCTGGGTTTCAAATTTCTTTCCCCGTTTCGCTGGCTTATCAGATTCTTCAATGGAGCGAACCATTGCCGGTGTAATCTCTCTTTGACCCGAAGACAGAAGCTTCATGAATTGTTGCAATACATTACTCGATGCAGAGATACAAGCGAGCATGGTTTCAGGAACAGATCCAATGAAGGAGAACTTGGTGGGATCTGTGACAATAATCTTGGTTGTTTGAAAAGTAGCAATGGAGGAGAGAAGAGAATTTGCCATGATTGGAACGTGAAGACGATCCATGGCCCATTTGGTGATGATTGTCCAGTATCTGCCACATGAAATTTTAGAATGTTTTGAAGAGGAATTCAAGCTTTGAACAACCTGTTGCCAGATGATAGACCCATAGTCCAGATTTATCCCATGATATAGACCATAAAGCATAGTCATGAATGACTTGCTTGCTTCATCTGAGCCAGCACTTTGCTTAGAGAGTCCTTTGAACAACAAAGTAAATAAACCATTCCATTGAGGAGAAAGGCAGGACTACTTAAACTTGGTTATTGTGGTTAGGGTTTCAATATACCCCATTTGGTAGAACATGGAAAAGATCTGACCAGTTGTGATAGAATCAGGGTGAACCAAGTTTGGATCTTGAGAGAGACCGATTAGGGCATAGAAGCTTTCTCGTTGTAGACTTTGAAGTGAATCCGTTCATCAGCTTTATCATAGAATGCAGTGGAGTAGAGAGGGAGAGGCATGACATGGGCACGACTTCAACTTTGGTGAGTGCATCTACGAGAGGCGAGTACTTGAGACACTCGACAGCATAGAGCATATAAGTTTCATAGACAAAGGGAGTGAGATTGATGATCAGGTTTTGTTGAGGTTTGATGGTGAGAAGGTTTGGATGAACAGAAGTATCATGAACTGAAGAAGAGTCTGCGATTGTAGAAGCTTGTTGAAGATGATGAATAGTTAGAGAAATCGCCCTTATGCTTTGAGAGAGTTTGGTAAGTGATAAAAGGGTAAAGAGTACCATTCCGATTCCTTTTATACGTGCAAGGATGAGAGAGAAGAATCCGGCTGAGATCATGGATTATATCAAAAGTCGCGCCTGACTTGACGGATGAACAATTGGCATACTGATGATGACTGTAGGAAAGAGAAGAGACGTTTCCTTTTCGCACGCCATTCCGTAAAATACGCTTTTTCAAATCGCCTAAACATTTGGATTACCGCTGAGTCAGCTTTCACTTTATCCCAATCGTCACCTTTAAATCCATTTGAAACGCTGTCGCCTGTGGTACGTAATTGAATAGTTGTAAAAGAACCAGATTTTGGAAAATAAAAAAAAATAATTTTCGTGCATAATGTTTAAAAGATAAAGAAATAAAGCAAGCTTTTTGGGACAAATTGTGATGTCTGAAAAAGTCATGAAACAATTGATTCTGGGCTCGAATCTCTTCCTTCAATGTCAAGAGTGACTTAAAAGTGTTTGTTTGGTTCCCACAAAATAACGATGATGTACTTGTTGAGAAGTATTGAAAGGCATCTTTAACTTTAAAGCTTATAATGGGTGGCTTTCGCTTCAATTCATAAATTCGATACTTGATATAAGACCGAACCTAAACGAAGTACTTGTAAGATCAATGCGATCTGTTGAACAAGTAGGTAGGGTATATTATATAGTGACAAAGGAAATTGTAGAAATATCAAAAACAAAAATAAACTCGATCTTTAAGGGAAGAAAAGCCTTGGTTTTAGACAAATTCATAAAAGATCACTCAAAAAGAAAAAGAGATTTCATTGGGTAACAAGTAAGATCTTAAATATGATAATTCACCGTCAATTCATTATTGGTGTTGGATGGTGGGTTTTACTTAGTTCATAGTGGCATGAAACTAAGATCATTAACACAGAGTTTGTATAACCATTAACCTCAGTGGTATATTCTGAGAGTCTCAGGGGTTAAATTGGTGAAACGAAGTATAATGGAGAAAATAGATGGAGATGGTGAAAGAAGTGAATGTACCTCTGCTAATAAAAGAAGGACGAAGCAGGAAACTCGAAACTCAATGTGAGTAGAGTAAGGAAGCTCTTGATTAGAGTGAATATTGCAGCCTAGATTGGGAAACATGATTTGTATATATCATGTTATTAAGGCTTCACTCAAAATCAGTTGAGGCTTTAGTCAACATACAACAGCATGCTTCTAGGGACAAGGGGATAGGAGAAAAAGAAGCCATACCTTGGAAATCTTCAATATTGAGAGTAAGGCACACAAACGGAATAAAAAAATTAGAACTAAAAATGTTATTGAATTTTGTGAAAAGAGTTAAATAAACAAAAAGGAAAATATTTTTGAGTTTTAGAGATATAAAAGAAGTACTTAAAAAAAATATACAAAAAAAAATTCAATCAAAATGCCTTGATAAGAAGAGAAGCGAACGAGTTCAAAAGGACCGAACCAGAAATAGACCAAAGGATCAGTTTATTTTGGTTCATGGTCGAACATCACCCGAAATAGACCGAACGTTCGGGTCATTTCGGTTCGCTATAATTCGCTTGTTACCTTTATTGAAGCGAAGGCAATTTTGGTACTGATTCTGCTTCCATCATTCCTAGGCCTTGTAAAATCTTGTTGAAGCTCGCTTCAGGTAAAGCCTTAGTGAAGATATCTACCAGTTGATCAGTTGTCCTTACAAAGTGAATTTCCACATTGCAATCTTCCATGTGGTCCTTCACAAAGTGATACCACAGTGCTATGTGTCTGGTCTTTGAGTGTTGCACTGGGTTATGGAAAATCCTAATTGCACTTTCAGAGTCGCAATATAGTGGGATTTTCTTCAGGTTCAGCCTGTAATCTCTTAGCTGACTTTGAATCCATACAACTTGAGATGTGCACGATGCAACAACAATATATTCGGCTTCTGCAGTAGATAGAGAAACACAGGTTTGTTTCTTCGATTGCCAACTAACCAGTTTACCGTCTAGAAATTGGCATCCTCCAGTAGTGCTTTTACGATCTAATCCACAACCACCTAGGTCAGCGTCTGAGAATGCTTGAACAAAGAATCCTGAGTTGGCTGGATACAACTGACCGAGAGATGAGGTTCACTTCAGATAGCGAAAGATGTTCTTCACTTCTTGCAAATGAGGTTCTCGCGGGTTAGCTTGAAATCTGGCACAATAACAGAATGAAAACATGATGTCAGGTCTACTGGCTGTGAGATACATTAGAGACCCAATCATTTGACAATAAAGTGTCATATCAGCAGCCGGTTTCTCTAGTGAGGGTGTAAGCTTTGTCCCAAAAGCCATTGGAACTTTCACTTTGGAGTCCTCCGTCATAGCAAATTTAGCCAATAATGTCTTGGTGTATGCCTCCTGATTAATAAAAATGCCTTCGGGTCCCTGTCTAATGTTTAAGCCAAGGAAAAAGTTAATGGGACCCATGGAGCTCATCTCAAATTTAGTTTTCATCAACTTTTTGAATTCCGCTGTTAAGCAGGGATTCGTGGAGCCAAAGATGATGTCATCAACAGAAATTTGTAGCATCATAAGGTGGTTACGTTCTCTCTTTCGAAAGAAGGTTGGGTCAGCCGAACCTTGTTTTGAATTTTGACATTTTCAAGAACCGATTTAGAGTTTCATACCATGCTCGAGGAGCATGTTTTAGGCCATATACCGCTTTATCAAGTATGTAGTAGTGATCTGGATACTTCTTGTTCACAATGCCTGGTGGTTGCTCAACATATACATTTTCTTCAAGTTCTCCATTGAGAAAGGCACACTTGATGTCCATTTGATAGACTTCAATGTTTTTATATGCAACATAGGCAAGAAAGATACGAACGGACTCTAGTCTTGCAACTGGAGCAAAGGTTTCTTCATAGTCAATGCTCGCTTCTTGACAGTAGCCTTTAACAACTAGCCGAGCTTTGTTACGAATGACATTCCCCTCCTTATCCATCTTGTTTCTGAATACCCATTTGAGACCGACAACCGAAGCATCATTTGGAGTTGGAATAAGTCGCCATACTTTGTTTCTTTCAAACTCATTCAATTCATCCTGCATGGCTTGAACCCAATCTGAATGATCAAGTGCAACATTAATGGTTTTCGGTTCCACTTTGGAAACAAAGGAGTTGAACATGCAAAACTCTACTTGTGAAAAGAGTGCAGCTTGTTTGTCTTTGACTTGGGATTGAGTTAACACATTTTCAGAAGATTCCCCAATAATTTGACTCTAAGGATGATCATTTGTCCATCTAACAAGCGGTGGGTAATTTGGATCACAAGTGGGATCTAATTCTGCATTGATATCTTCTACTTCCAATTCTGACATATATTCATCATCATGAAAGATGGTGTTCTCCCCCTCGAAGGATGACATCTTCTTAATTTCTGGGTCGGTGTTGCGTCCTCCTTTTGAATTTTTAGAGGAGCTTGAAGACGGTGAAGATGGATTCTCCCCCTGGAATGATGAACATTGATCATGTTGAAGAGTTGGACCCTCCCCCTCGATATTAGGAAGAGCATCTGAAGGTTCGCTTGCTTCTGGCCTTTCGGTTTCTGCAGGTTGATCATTAGCCATCTTTTGAGCAGCATTGTCGATGATTTGTTTTAGATTATCAACTTTGTTGTCTTTTGCCTTAGATTCAGAATCAATCGCATTTGTAGGCTCATCGAATAAAAGCAAATATTGCTCGAAAAGGTTTGAAATAGAAGCAGTAACCTGACCATCCTTCGGAAAGATTTCTTGTGATGTACCTTCGGTTGACTTCAGTCTCTTAACATAACTATCGTCAAAAGTGACATAATATGTTTCTTCAATTTTCTTAGAGCGCTTATTGATAACTCGATACGCCATAGAATTCAAGGAATAACCTAAGAAGATTCCTTCATCAGCCTTAGCATCAAACTTGTTTCGATTCTCTCTAGAGCTGAAGATAAAGCATCTAGATCCGAACACATGGAAAAATTTCACATTCGGTTTACGATTGTTCAAGATCTCGTAAGGAGTGATGGATAATCATTTTTTTAGGTAAGATCTGTTTTGAGTATAACAAGCAACAGCAATTGCATCGGCCCAGAAATATAGCGGCAAAGAAGCGAAACACAACATTGTGCGAGCTGGTTCACACAGAGATCAGTTCTGTCTTTCAATGATACCATTCTATTGTGGTGTGTATGGGGCCGACAAATTGTGAGTCGTTCCCTTCACAGCAAGAAAGTCTTGAAAATATTTGTTCTTGAATTTGTAACACCGTGATTTCCAAAAATAAAATTTTCATTTAATTAATCAATTTAATATTAAAAACACTTGTTTAAAATCTTATTCACATTCAAATTACAAAACGTAGTTTCATTTTCGTTATAAAAGAAGACCAGGATCCTCCAAAACTCAACTCTTTCTTCGGTGTGTACAATCGAACCGTTGCCATCCCGCGTTGCTGTAAGAACCTGAAACAACATAACATAAACAACGTAAGCACGAAGCTTAGTGAGTTCCCCAAAATACCTTACGCACGTACGCCTTCCGGCCCGGACCTTTCGGTCCACATAACATATCGCCTTTCGGCCCGGCCCTTTCGGTCCACATAACATATCGCCTTCCGGCCCGGACCTTTCGGTCCACGTAACATATCGCCTTCCGGCCCGGATCTTTCGATCCACATAACATTGCCTTCCGGCCCGAACCTTTCGGTCCACAATATAATCGCCTTCCGGCCCATACATATATATAACACATAATGCAAATACTCTAACACATAAAGCACATACACCATATATCATACCTGACCTTTCTGTCACATAATACTTTGCCTTCCGGCCCATATATAAGCATGTATATCACGCGTAGCAGCTAACTTTCCATTTATAGCATATAACATAACACATAACATACTTGACCTTCCGGTCACACAATCAAACCCTTCCGGGTGAGGTATAGTGAGAAGACTCACCTCGCGATCACTGGAAGATAGCAACTCCTGAAATTCCTTACACTTGATCCTCCGAGCTACAAGCTCCCTGTAACATCATATATCTCTTTTTAATACTTCTATCTTCCACGTTAACTGACCCTAAGAATCACACCAGTCAACTCTGGTCAACAGTCCAATGTCAGCTCGACTGGACTCGGCGAGTTCCCTGGCGACTCGACGAGTCTAGTCGTCCTTCAATCCTCTGAGATTCCCCTGCTACTCGTCGAGTATCCTCTTTGACTCGACGAGTCTCTCCTGGAAGAATCGCGGGGCCACCCCGACTCCACTCGCCGAGTCTGAAGAACAACTCGGCGAGTCCCAGTGAATCTTCAAGCTACTCGCCGAGTCTGATCATCCGACTCGGCGAGTCCACGCCATGCAGTCGATCCAACTGCTTCCTGAGATACGTTTATTCCCGAAAAACACACTCATGGGACTTCTGGACCTCTAATCATCCTATTACCAGGGTATAAACTTATGTATAACAACATAATAATCCACCAAATCACCAAATGGGTTTCATAAACCCTAATTCCATAACACATCAACATAGCAGAGGATAATTCGAAACCTTACCTGAAAAACATACTCTCTGTGTCCCCAAACATCAGAACTCGACCCCCTTGCTCTTCCTTTGGCCAAAATCCTCCCTCTTCTTGCACCACAATTCCTTCAAAGTCAATAATGGCCTTCAAGTTTTGCTCCAAGTGCCACAGTCGTCTAGGGTTCTCCACAATCGGCCAAAAGACGTGAAATGACGACATGCAACCCTTAAATACGACCCAATACGAAACGGCTAGGGTTTCTGCTGAACAGCGTCGACTCGCCGAGTCCATACCTGGACTCGTCGAGTCCAGTCGCGAACCCGCGACCAAATCTGCGACCCTACTCGGCGAGTCTGGCTCCAACTCGCCGAGTCCCCCCTTTAAAACACCCTAAAATGCAATTTAGCAATACTTGAGATTTTGGGCTGTTACAATTCTCCCCCACTAGAATTAGACTTCGCCCTCGAAGTCTCACTCTGAAAATAGTTCTGGATGCTGCTCCCGCATCACACGTTTCGGCTTCCTTAGACACTTCCGATCTCTTCCGAGGCCGCTACTGAACCCAATACCAGAGGTACCTCCTTGTTCCTCAGAACCTTGATCTTCCGATCTCCGACGACCACTGGCCTCTCAACGTAACACAGGCTCGCATTCACCTAACCGTTCTCTAGTAGAACCACTGCTGACTCATCCGCTATACACCCCTTCAATTGCGACACATACAAGTGTCATGGATCCGATCCAATCCCGTTGACAGCTCCAAACGGTAGGCCACCCTTCCTACCTTCGCACCTTCACGAAAAGTCCCAACATACCGGGGCCCCCCATTTACCCCTCTTCCTACATCGAAGCACCCCGTCAGAAATACGAAGTCGCTGACCTGAATCACATACTCGTAACGGCGTCTGCCTGCATAACTTTCCTGTTAACTCTAGACGATCACTAACTCTCTTTAACCTGCTGAGTCTGCTTTGCCAACTAGAGCCCGATCTCCGTACTGCACATCACTCTCTGTATCCGAAAATTACCCAAGATGCAACTCTACTATAAATCTCGACGATCACTCGACCCTTAAGGGTTAGGAAACCCTGAACCACCGGATCCCCGATCCAAGCCCACTTTGTCCATCCCAGACCAACTGAGAGATCCATTCTCACTCCCAGAGTAACTCTCACAAATTCTCCTCTTGCCATCATATACACATGCTGAACTAGCCCCAACACTCGTAGGTTGGAAGACCCGATACACTGATGATATCCTCGAACATCTCCCAAGATGAACCACTACATCCACCCTACACTCTGATCGGACTCACACTGAAAATTTAAAATTTTCTCTCTCCATGCATCCCTTCTGAGCCTCAACAGACATCCCAACCGGATGGGTTCCTACTCCACTGCCGCAACACGATACTCAGAACCATACTCGAAGTACTCTAACCATAACTCTGCTCTGCAGCTTTCACTTTCGTGAACTTTTGCACCCCTTCGGAGTTACACACCTTCCTCTTTTCCTTTTCCAAGGAACCCTCCTGGCCATAATGCCACTCCAACCGGTGCCACGGTGCTCGCCCCAAGCGACACCACCCCTTTTTGCGTAACCGCTATCCACATACTCTGGTTCCCATTGCAGGGGTTCTCAATCCCATACGCTCTCTCCACTCATCAGAATCACTGCCTCAGCTAAACAAGATCACTAACCCGGGGCCAGACCTTCCAATGCAATCACACCGCACATACGCGATCCGCAATTCCCAAACTAATCCAGCAATACCAACAGAGTCTCCAGTATGACTGGACCGACTCTCACAACACATACTAGCCACTCGAGGCTATATCTCTGTGGGTCCGTACACCCAACTCTGCGAACCCTCAGGTTCTAACTCTGGAACCTTCCGGTTCCAGCTCTGGAAACATGCACAACATAATCCCGTGGGATTAATGCAGTACAACCCATCACGTACCTCAAACGTACCAATACTCTGATCGCAAAATTCCGATTACTTACTCAAGCTTGATTCCGGCCTTCTCCCAGGCCTCCACAATCGAATACCCTAGGTCTGTATCCCGCCCCGCATGCTCAACACCCGTTCTCGACGGCCTATACTTTGCGCTAACAAACACTGCTGAATCCCGGCAGCTAAGCACCCTCACATACTCATCGATCTCCCGGAGAATTTTACAATTCTCCCCCACTAAAGCACTGACTAACTGCCACCGATTGTCATTAACGACCTTTCAGAACCATCCTGCACAAAGAGAACATTTACCCACTGACTGCTTCCCACAAGCGTAAGCAACCCTCAGCAAAACACATCTCCTCCCTGATCAATCCGCTCAAAAGAATCCGATCTTTCAATTATCCACTCCACAACTGCAGATGCTACCCATCATTCAACCCAGTGCCGCACCTCCACTATCAACCCTCACGAACGATGACCAACGGAATTCCCAAGCAATAACCCATAACCAAACCCACAACCTGCCAAAGGTTGAATATCGCATCGAAAACCGCACAAAGTTACCGGCACTAAAACACCAGACTATAACCGTACCAAACCATCGGGGAACAACGAATGCCAAAACGAAACCTGAAGCACCAATCCATAACCATGCCCGACCCGCGAAACAACGAATACCGCATCGAAATCCATACAAGATACCAGCACAAACAATACGCCACATCCATGCAAGACAATTAAGACATCCCGAAAGCATCATACCTGCCGCTGTCTCCGACACTGCTCCGTCTCCCTCTGTCGCACGCAGATAAACACGACCCTGAGCCCTCTGGGGCTCCGCTTCATTCTGTCCTCCTCAAATCCCGAATTGGCACTGACTGCCAGCAATCCCGCGTACAGTGCCCCTCCTTTCCGCACTTGCGGCATGTACCACCGGACCCGCAAGTTCCGATGTGACCCCTTTTCACTCGATCATCGACACCTATGATCTCATGCTCTCCTACTGCATCTCTATACTCCACTTATTACTACTCCTGACAATTCTTGCTTTCTTACATACTGCACCCGGTTCTCCCCCACTAGGGTTCGAACCAACACCAATTGGTATACAATCAACCCACGACTATCTTTCACCAGCGAAGTCGTACCTGCTCCAGAAAAGTGCTGTGCAACACCCGATAGTCCCTCCCCTTATGAAGTCAATCACTCCCCTATACTCTGATCCTCTAGCTAACTCTCCAAGAACTTCTCATCACAGCTGCCTCTAATCGCTCCAAATCCCATACTGATCTAATACTAAGCACCTGCACTGCTCGAGAACATATCTGGCTCGTAGACTGCACCGCAGCATCATCGTTCCTCTCATCTCAACTCATCAACCCGTATCCAACGCCAGATTTGTCCCAAGAACAGGGACTTACTCTCAATACAGACGATAACTCTCCGCACTGCAAAACTCGTCTGAACTCTTCACTGCTACCACTATAGCCCAACCTGCTATTCAACGTCTACGGTCATGGACCGTTTCGGCGCCGACTACGACTGCATCGGGGCCTGCCTCATCTCACGCTACTGCAACTCAACCTCTAACTCACGCCACATGGCGGCCTCCTGCGATACCAACACGGTCTCGCGTCTCTGCGCAGACACGAACTGTCTGATACTCCCCCTCTTGAGCATACTTGGATTCCGGAACATCTGAGCCTGCTCCGAAGCGATCTCAGGGCAAAACATCGCCCTCTCAATAAACACCCCGGTGCTCTCAGTCACCGACTCCAAATCCTGCCTCAGCTTAAAGAACCTCCGAGCCACTTTCTCCTTTTCATCCCGCAGAACATAGCGAGTACTGAACATCCCTCTGAATTGATCCCATGAAACCGCAGCCCTCTGCGCATCGGAAAATGACCTCGTGGTCAATCTCCACCAATCCTTCGCCCCGAGCCTCAACAGGTTCAGAGCACACCCCACCCTCTGATCAGCAGGGCATAAACTCGTGGAGAAACACCCCTCCATGTCTGATAACCATCTCATAGTAACAATCGAGTCCTGAACTCCATCGGATGTGGGAGGCTTCGCATAATAGAAGTCCCGATACTGAAAACCCCGACTAGTTCCTTTCTTTGCCGTTGCTACAGCCGCTGTAACCGCTGCGGCAGCCGTCTCTGCGAAAACCACATATCGCTCATCAAACTACTTCAATCATAGTGGTCCTGATCGACCCAAACAATTCTGGCGACTCAACCCGCAACAATGCAGCAACCTCATCACGCCGGATCTCGCGAATCCTCGCATCCCGCTCGCTCGTGCTCGTCCGATCGATAACCGGATAACAAGATAGCCACAAGCATCATCCACTACGAACCATGGTACTCACCCCATGACATCCTTCCTCAACATGCTTCGGTGTATGGTACCTGAACCATAGCACCATTCCTCAACCTGCTCCAATGTATAGCACTCGAACCACAACATCTATCTCAATCTGTTCCGATGTATGGTGCCCTGACCATAACATCACTCTGTATCCGCTCCGATGTATGGTATCCGAACCATAACATCACCCCTCAATCTGTTCCTTAGGACCTTCAGAACGCCCCCTGTATCAAGTATAGGTCCTCTGCTTTCAGTAGTACGGGCCCATACTACCTGCCACATCTACCCATACTTTCCACACGGACCATTTCAGAGTTCCTAAGTAGCTGATAAACCTGCTCTTCCACCAATCTCATCGCGCGTGCTCGCTTTCCAGCGAAATCCTCTACTCTACCAGCGCACTCATCTGGCTAGGTTTAATCTCTAGCCCATTCCGCCGTCCTCCCACTTCTTTGCTATCAGCTGCTGAAGAGCTCCTGATGATGCCAAACATCTACCTCCTGAGTATCGTCATACTCACTTAGTAGCTGTCTCCCATCATCGAGAACTCCACAAAGCACGAAGCAAGCAGCATTCGAGCATCGAAGCATACATAGGACTCCTTAGCTGTGATAGCTCCACCTTCTCGGCTCATCCTCGGAAGTACCACTGTACTCTGAAGCTCTACCCCTCGTGCGTTCTAACTAGATACACTCACTCATCACATACACACAAAAGCATAACGCACATATAACAGCAACCCTAGACTAAGGCATCACAAATCAGGCCACTCTAGTCCTAAGATGTGAAATACCTAGCCTGTCTCTAGCATGCAATAATATCTCATAAAGTGCATAACAGATATTTCATAATACAAAAGTAAGAGTATTTTGGGAAATCACCGTTTGGCTCTGGCTGATTGTACACACTGCTCTTTCTTGCTTTCTCTTTGAACTCTTATTCACTTTTAGAAAACCATTTATTTGAAAAACTTTTTCTTACTTCCTCAGTTTGAGTCCAGATTTACCCGTAGGCGCGTCCGAATCCCTCAAACCAAGGCTCTGATACCAATTTGTAACACCGTGATTTCCAAAAATAAAATTTTCATTTAATTAATCAATTTAATATTAAAAACACTTGTTTAAAATCTTATTCACATTCAAATTACAAAACGTAGTTTCATTTTCGTTATAAAAGAAGACCAGGATCCTCCAAAACTCAACTCTTTCTTCGGTGTGTACAATCGAACCGTTGCCATCCCGCGTTGCTGTAAGAACCTGAAACAACATAACATAAACAACGTAAGCACGAAGCTTAGTGAGTTCCCCAAAATACCTTACGCACGTACGCCTTCCGGCCCGGACCTTTCGGTCCACATAACATATCGCCTTTCGGCCCGGCCCTTTCGGTCCACATAACATATCGCCTTCCGGCCCGGACCTTTCGGTCCACGTAACATATCGCCTTCCGGCCCGGATCTTTCGATCCACATAACATTGCCTTCCGGCCCGAACCTTTCGGTCCACAATATAATCGCCTTCCGGCCCATACTTATATATAACACATAATGCAAATACTCTAACACATAAAGCACATACACCATATATCATACCTGACCTTTCTGTCACATAATACTTTGCCTTCCGGCCCATATATAAGCATGTATATCACGCGTAGCAGCTAACTTTCCATTTATAGCATATAACATAACACATAACATACTTGACCTTCCGGTCACACAATCAAACCCTTCCGGGTGAGGTATAGTGAGAAGACTCACCTCGCGATCACTGGAAGATAGCAACTCCTGAAATTCCTTACACTTGATCCTCCGAGCTACAAGCTCCCTGTAACATCATATATCTCTTTTTAATACTTCTATCTTCCACGTTAACTGACCCTAAGAATCACACCAGTCAACTCTGGTCAACAGTCCAATGTCAGCTCGACTGGACTCGGCGAGTTCCCTGGCGACTCGACGAGTCTAGTCGTCCTTCAATCCTCTGAGATTCCCCTGCTACTCGTCGAGTATCCTCTTTGACTCGACGAGTCTCTCCTGGAAGAATCGCGGGGCCACCCCGACTCCACTCGCCGAGTCTGAAGAACAACTCGGCGAGTCCCAGTGAATCTTCAAGCTACTCGCCGAGTCTGATCTTCCGACTCGGCGAGTCCACGCCATGCAGTCGATCCAACTGCTTCCTGAGATACGTTTATTCCCGAAAAACACACTCATGGGACTTCTGGACCTCTAATCATCCTATTACCAGGGTATAAACTTATGTATAACAACATAATAATCCACCAAATCACCAAATGGGTTTCATAAACCCTAATTCCATAACACATCAACATAGCAGAGGATAATTCGAAACCTTACCTGAAAAACATACTCTCTGTGTCCCCAAACATCAGAACTCGACCCCCTTGCTCTTCCTTTGGCCAAAATCCTCCCTCTTCTTGCACCACAATTCCTTCAAAGTCAATAATGGCCTTCAAGTTTTGCTCCAAGTGCCACAGTCGTCTAGGGTTCTCCACAATCGGCCAAAAGACGTGAAATGACGACAAGCAACCCTTAAATACGACCCAATACGAAACGGCTAGGGTTTCTGCTGAACAGCGTCGACTCGCCGAGTCCATACCTGGACTCGTCGAGTCCAGTCGCGAACCCGCGACCAAATCTGCGACCCTACTCGGCGAGTCTGGCTCCAACTTGCCGAGTCCCCCCTTTAAAACACCCTAAAATGCAATTTAGCAATACTTGAGATTTTGGGCTGTTACAGAATTCCAAGCCATTGTCGCTTCTTATGTTACGAACAACCTTTCTTAGTTGAGTTTCCACGTGTTTTATAAAGATCTTAAGATTTGGAGTGGCTTCAGACTTTTGCGTCAGAAAGAACACCCAAGTGAACCGAGAGAAACCATCCACTATAACCAGAATATACTTGTTTCCACCAATACTTTCAATGGACGAGGGGCCACACAGATCTATATGCAAGAGCTCCAATGGTTCTATCGCTTTTGTATTGATAATGGAAGAATGACTTTTCCTAATTTGCTTTCCCATTTCACACGCCGCACAGAGATGTTCTTTTTCAAATTTTAGAACTGGAAGACCCCGAACATGATCAACTAAAACCAGCTTGTTGATGTCCTTGAAATTCAGATGAGAGAGTCTTCAATGCCATAACCAGTTTTCATTTGAGTGAGCCTTTGTGAGTAAGGAAACTGCTGGTTTACCTCGAATTGGGTTGAGGTTCAAAGGATACATTTCACCCTTTCGCTTTGACTTCAGCAAAACGTGATCATATTTCTTCTCGACAATCTCTGAGCCTTCATCATCAAATGACACCTTCAATCCAGTGCTAACTACCAGCTGTGACACGCTTATAAGGTTGTGTAGGAGCCCTTCAACATACGCCACTTTTCTTATTGAGAACTCACCATTAGTGATCATTCCATAGCCTTTTATAGTACCGAACGAGTTGTTGCCATACTTCACAATACCACCATCTTTGAGAGACCGAAACTCCCTCACTTCCTCTTTCCTTCCTATCATGTGACATGAGCAGCCACTATCAATGTACCATTCTTTGTCAAACTGCTCGTCACGAATAACCTGTAAATTATTAAGCAGATTTAGGAACCCAAAGTTTCTTGGGTCCTTGTGAGCCTTTTACAGGGTAGGAAATAGTGAGAGAAATATCAACCATGTAATTTCGTTTAATTAAAGTTGTTTCATCTTTTCTTTTTATGGTGAAAACTTTAACTTTGGTTGGTTCAGATTTGGTTGGTTTGGGATTTAAGGTATTGACGACAGCATTCTTGTGAATCTCTTTTGGATGTCTATCATCTTCTGGAAAGAGCTTTCCTTTTCCCTTTAAATCTTTTGAAGAATGAGAATTAGAGTTAGAAGTGTTGGGCTTAGAAGTGGAATTGGATCCTCTGTGAGTCTGATTGAGCTTGTAGGGACGAGGATCGAAACTTTCCTTTCGGTTACAGTTGGGTGGAGAACCGAGACTGCTCTTTCAATTGATATTGTTCCGAGGACCGAAACTCTCCTTTCGGTTCCTTTCGGTTGAGGGACCGAAACCATTCTTTCGGTTGACATCGCTTCGAGGAGCGAAACTCTCCTTTCGGTTCCTTTCGGTTGAGGGACCGAAACCATTATTTCGGTCGGTGTCGAAGTTACCTTTTTGGTACATATTGTTTATGGGACTGAAACTCCCCTTTCGGTTCCTTGAATCCTCTTGCGATTTGTGCTTCCTGTCTATCCTTATAAAGTGAGGATTTTTTGATTTCCAAAACTGTTTTCTTTGTGAGAGATTCTTCTTGTATCTCAGATTTCTTTGGTGTTTTCGATCAGCCACCTGTTTTGGGTTTCGGTGGATGCTTTCCTTTCTCTTTGGAGTGTCATCACAACATTCGCTTTTTGCTGAGGATGTTTCACTAGTGGTTTGTGTAGGTTCGCCTGTTGAGGTTTTGGTTCCACTTGTGCTTGGCACATCATATTTTGTAGGGTCATTTAGTGGTTCGGTTATATATCTACCTTTCACTCTCCATGAGGTCTTCTGTGATAGGCCCTTAGTTTCATCAGCGTTGCCGACTGGTGCTTACCAGAAAAACTCATCACATCCGCCAGGACTATCTTCTTCCACCATGGCTGTCAATTCTGCAGTTTGCTGTGGAGTGACACCTGGTACTATGTAGACTTGATTTGGAGTAGTTTCCACCTTTTGATACACAACAACTTTTGCTTTGAGAAATTTGGTCTTGTCGGTAGAGGAGCGAGCGAACTCAATAGAGTTTTCAGAAATCAGGTTTTTGCGTGACTTAGGTTCGCTTCTAACAAATTCTGAACAGTCCACCACATCCTCTATAGAGATTTCACTCAGATCATCATCCTCATTAAGTTCAGATGCATTTTCAACATCAATTTTATTTTCTGAACTTAATTGGGCATTCAAGGAGTCAAATTTCTGTAGGGATATCGGGTAGCCGTCCGAAGGTTGTTTAAATATTAGTTATATATCATGTGTACATATATAGCCATAAATGTTCCATCAGTTAATTCAGTTCCGACACTCTTGGGTAGCAAGGGTGTATAAACCTACTTGGACACTCATCAATTACATTCTAGAAAACTATTATAGGAATAGTCTAGGATATATAAAACATTATTCCTATTACAAGGAATCACACAAGAGTCAGTTCATTCATGAGTCTATACCAACGTCTTATTTACAAGTATGTATTTTCATAACTAGGATAATCTTTTCATATAAAAAGGGCATTTCGTTATATTACTCGTGAACTTGTTGTTAGCAAACATGTGAGACAATGGCTTTGTTAGTACCAAAATGAAAGTCCCCACCTATAACCAAAGTCTCTTGGAGGGAGAGCGTGACAAGTGTGTATAGATCAATACGGGGCTGACGACTCCGCACCCTGACTGTTAGCTACAATTCTCGGGGTGACAAATGTCAACATAGGTACTGCGTCTAGTATGGTTATGAGGAACTCACAACACGCGGAAACAACATCTCTTGTACGTAGTAATATACATTTAACTCAATCATGCTCAGGGGGTAATAACTACACCATGGGATATTATTAGCATGTTCACAATTCTGGATAAACACCCTTTTAACCAGTTTTACTTAAACAAAAGACTCACAAGGAGTATTAAAAATATATTGGTTTATAGAATCATCAAGTTCCTTGGCGATTTGATACATACATAAATCTATTATTTAGGCATGAAAAATATCATTGTGTTATAGTTTTGGAACTTTTAAACTACCACACACTTATGGATAAATGTTGGACTTTTAGAAAAAAATATTTAAAAACGGGCAGGTCTTGGTGGAAGACTACTTTCAAAATATTCAGGTCTTGGTAGAAGACTACTTACAAAACATTCGGGTCTCGGTAGAAGACTACTTTCAAAACATTCAGGTCTTGGTAGAAGACTACTTTCAAAACATTCAGGTCTTGGTAGAAGACTACTTACAAAACATTCAGGTATTGGTAGAATACTACTTTCAAAACATTCAGGTCTTAGTAGAAGACTACCTTCAAAACATTCGGGTCTTGGTAGAAGACTACTTTTTATACTAGTAGGAAATATGGGATTTTCTAGGGTTTTTCGTACTTATACTAAATGTTTCATCAAACGTTCACCAGTCTTTCATAACAACTTTTCAAAGAAATAACATTAAAATACTTATGAATTCACCAGCTTTATTGCTGATACTCGCTTTCAAAATAACTTGTATTCTCAGGTTACAAATAGACAGGTGCTGATGCAAGGTTTAGAGAAGACAGAGCAGTCAAGACTCGTTTATTATTTTGATTAGTTATCAGGTTGTCTTGTACTATGAAAGAACAAACTTGTATTCAAAATTATACTATTAATGCAATGGATGATGTTGTTGCTTGTTTACTACTTTACATTTGTTGTGATACATTAAATGACGTCCTCCGCCCCAGAACGTTTCCGCCATTCTCGGTTTTGGGGTGTGACAGCTCTATATGTGGTCACTCCTAGTTCGTTCGCCGTTACAGCTCATCATGGCTAGTGGTTACGTCACTTTGTCAGGGGTTTTGAACATCCCGCATTTTTACTTTGTTAAATAAGGGCGCTTATCATCTTTTTATCCTTTCTCCTGACGTTACTTCTTTTCTCCTATTTTCCTTCTTCAAGGGTTCGTTCATTCTTTTTCCCATGGCTGGTTAACCCGGGACCCTTCCTTCTGATGTTGAGTTTAAGTTTCTTGGAGAGACGTATGGCCTCTCTCCGGCCGATGGTGTCGAGCTTTCGCTACCTGGCTCGTCCATTTTGTCTCCCCTACCCGGTAAGGGGGGAGTTTACCTGAAAACTCTCGATGCCGGATTGCGCCTCCCCTTAGTGACTTTCAGGAGGAGGTCTTGCAGAAGGTTTGATGCAGCATGCAGATGCTGACCCCCAATGCCATAAACAATGTAGTGACGTTCGAGATGATCTTTCATGCCAATGGCGTTCTCCTGGATTACTTTGTCTTCAAGTACTATATAGGTTTTGTTGTACTGGTGATAAGTGCAGCTTTTCCGTCTGGCGGGGAGAGCACACTTTGGTTCCCGACGATCGGACCCCTAAAAATTGGCAAGACAAATGGTTGTGACTAAACCACAGAGTGGTGGGCTGTGGTCAGTATAGTGTTAATTCTTTCGACGATGTCACTCCTAAATTGTTCACACGCAACCAGGGTGTCGCCGACCTACTAAAGAGTATCTAGGTCACCCCGAAGGATTACTCCGAGGCGCTATTGGCCGGTGTGGGGATGAGCCACTCTTGGAGGCAGTGAGGGAAAATGGCGGTCTTTTTCTCTAGTGTTGATGGTGAGTTGTTTGTACTGTATCTCCTCGTCTTCCTTCCCATCCCTTTTTGTCTTTTCTTCTTCCTTTGTCCCTTTCTCTCTCTCTCTCTCTCTGTGTCTCTTAGATATATATATATATATATATATATATATATATATGTGTGTATACACACACACACACATATATATATATATATACATATATATATACATATATATATATATATATATATATATATATATATATATATATATATATATATATATATATATATATATATATAAGAGCTAAGGGTTAGCATGCTTGATCCTAACATTTGGTTGTGTGTTTTCCTGGTGTTTTGTTTTCTGCAGGTGTTGAGTCCCTATTATCCATGGATGAGGTGCTACGGAAACACTACCGGGGGAAGTTGGAGCACCAGGAGGTGGATTTGGTCAACAATATCCCTCCTCCCCGCCGTCTTGCTTTGTCTGTGGTTGCTCCTGTTCCTCCTGTGGTTGAGGGGGAATCGACGTTAGTTGGGGGAACTCCCTTGGCTGCCCATCCTATTTCAGACGCCGCTCCTCCGGTCGATGCCCACTCTAGGTTGTTGGACATTGTTGAAGACAACAAGGAATGTATAATCTCTCACATCCGTCGCTTACAGGCAAAGAGGAAAGTCGTCTTGGCCATGGGAGAAAGGGTTACCAGTTCGCTCAACATTGGCAAATGGGTTCAGAAGAGGCGTAATTTCAACCGTCTCCTGAATTCAATATCCTCGACACCAGATTCGGTTTTTGTGATCGCTAATGATGACGTTCAACAGTCTGAAGGGGGTCATGGGGCGTCTGAGCATCCCAAAGTTCCTGTTTAAGTTATTTCTCAAGTCCTTTCCGACTCTTCCTCTCCCCGAGGTTCTGGTGCTGTGGAGCGGTCCCCGTCTTCAGGTGGAGGCAATATCGTGGACCCTTCTGGGTTCCATATTTTTGTTCCTTCCTAGAATCTCCACAATGATTCTCGCCTGTCTGAGTGCTCCAACACGGTGGAGTTTGCACGCCATACATTGCCTCCTGCTGCGATTGTGGATATGGAAGCTATGGGTAGCTCCACTCTTTCGCAAAACATGTCGTAAGCTGCTGCACAGGATATGTTTTACCTTGTTGCTGGTGCTCGTTGGATTCAGCTGCTTGGTAATATTAAGGCCATTCATGCAGGATGTGATGTTCGCGAAGTTGGGTTGAGGCGCCAAATTTTTGAGCTTGGGAATGATATCTAGGGTTTTGAGCAAAAGTGCTTGTTGCTCGCCACCGAGAAAACTGATGTGGAGGAAGTCAGGTCCATTCTGGAGAGTCAGGTGGATGCCATGTCACATGTGAATGATGGGTTGATGATTAAAAATGAGAGCCTCGAGCACGATGTTGTTGATCGCGACAAGTGGATTGCCACCATTCAAGCAGATGTCGAAGCTACCTGGCGTGACTTGGATTGGCTGCTGCATGTGGGTGTTGTTCGACTTATGGTTAAATTGGTTAAGCATCCAGAATTTACCAGTGTTGTGAGCCTCATCTGGCATTCTACTTTCGTTGTTGAAGCGGAATCCAGTCGTAGTGGCTTGATGTCTGAAACAGGTTTTGGCTCTATTGATCATAATGTTGGTGCCCCCCAACCCAACTCTGTTCCTAGCATGAATGATGCTCTTCTTGCTTTTTCCAGGATGTATCATGCAACTTTAATAGGGTTGGGAGATTTAGACATTCAGGGGTCCGGGCACTTTGCACTTTCGATGGCTCTGAGGGTATCCCTGAGGACATGATTGTTGATAAAAATGTTGTTGGTGACATTGGCGATGGTAATGGCGGTGGTGGACCAATTAGTGGTGGTGATGAGGATGCTGGTGGCCGTGTTGGGGGTGGAGACGGCGATGGTGGGGCTGTTGTTGATGCAGATGTTGGTGGTGGTTGCTGGCAATTGTGATGGCAACGATGGGCCTTCCGATGGAAGCGCTGGTGGTGGTGTTGGTTCTACTGATACTTAGGGTACTTATGTATTGTGTGCTGCCCCTCTGGGGTGTGAAAAATTTTCTTAAGCTTGTTTCGAACAACTTGTTGATTTTGGCCTTGTTGGCTCTGCTTCTGTATTGGCTCTTTGTGTATTGCTTTTATGTAATTGACTGTGGCCTTTAGGCTGTATTATTTTGTTTTTTTTCCTTTCCTTAGTTCATTTATGCGCGGAAAAGCTTCTCTAGGTGCTCTAAGCGCTTTAATTCAGCGTATCAATTTGTGAATGGGAGTATCCCTTCAGTACCCTAGAGCCTTTGTCTTAATACACTAAGTATTGTGGGGATAAGTTTGTTTATAATATGTTTCATACTTAGGCCAATACCTTGAGTATGAAAATTTTGCATTTAATACAATGAGTATTTAAGGTTGATACGCTAAGTATAAAAATTTCGGACTTAATACATTGAGTATTTAAGGCCCATACGCTAATAATAAAAATTTCGCACTTAATACACTGAGTATTTAAGGCCGATACACTATGTATGAAAATTTCTCACTTAATACACTGAGTATGTAAGGCCGATACGCTAAGTACAAATATTTCGCACTTAGTACACTGAGTATTTGGTCATGGAAACTTTGCTCCTAATACATTGAGTATTACATTAAGCATTTTGTTCTTAATACATTAAGTGCTAAGAAGCAGACTTGCCCACTCGACCACTAAGTAGGGCTATATGTCCGGGTATCTTGTATTCTTGTTGTTGTTTACCCTTGTTCGACTTGGTGGGGTCTGCCAAAAGTAGAATTTCCTTAAATCTCTCACATTCCAAGTACTTGGGATTTGCCTCCTTTCCATTGTTTCCAACATGTATGCTCTGTTGTGATTTGCTTCAATGACTCTATACGACCCTTCCATTATTTCCAGCATGTATGCCCTGTGGTTGGGCCCGACTCGCCTTGTTTCGCCATAGAACATAGTCTCCCAATTTGAAGGCTTTCTCTCTGACCCATTGGTTGTAGTATTTTTCAACAGCATGCTTGTAGGCAGCTTACTGCAAGCTCAACCGTTCTCATCGTTCCTCGAGAAGGTCTAGACTTACCCTTAGGTCTTGGGAATTGTTCTCCTCTTCATCGTGAATCGTCTGTAAGGTGCCTATTGTCAGTTCTACCAGGAGCATCGCCTTCGCTCTATACGTCAGGTTGAATGGAGTTTCTTGTGTGCCTATCCTTAGCGTCGTCCCGTATGACCATAACACCGTTGGTAGTTCCTCAGCCCAGTTTCCTTTGGCTTTTCCCAATCGTTTCTTGATCCCCTTGATGATCGTCCGATTGGATACTTCTGTCTGCTCATTTTATTGGGGGTGTGCTACTGACGTAAACCGTTGAATGATTCTTTTATCAGCGCACCAGTCTCTGAATGGGTTTTTGGAAAACTACAATCCATTCTCACTGATGAGTACCTTGGGCATTCCAAATCTAGTAATAATGTGTTTCCACATAAATTTCATCATCTGTCTTCCTAATAAGCATGTTAATGGCTCAGCCTCGATCCATTTTGTGAAGTAGTCCACTGCGAACAGCATGTATTTTAGTTTTCCAGGAGCTTCTGGAATTGGCCCCACGATATCTATTCCCCATTGGTTGAATGGTGTCACACCCCAAAACCGGAACGACAGAAACGTTCTGGGGTGGATGACGTCATGTCAATATCACAACACATGCATTATAGTAATCAAAGTACAACAAAACATTGCATTAATAGTAATAACTTTACATGGTTACATTACAGTACATCAAGGTAACACAAGTAATAGAAATAAATACAGCGTGGTACTAAGCTATCTTCATCAACAGCTCCGGGGATATACCTGTCTAATGCTAACCTGAGAATACAAGTTATTTGAAAAGCGGGTATCAGCATTTTTACAAATGCTGGTGAGTTCATAAGTATTTAGTGGCATTTATTCAAATAACTTTATAAAGTAGTAGTTTAAGTGTTTACAGTGCATTAGAGTTCTTTCCAGAAAATTCTATATTTTCTTTAATAAAAGCAGCCTTCTACCAAGACTGGTCAGTGTTATGTGGTAAGAAGTCATTTTCCCTAAATTGCTATCATTATCAAAATACTGAATTTGATTATTGAGGAAAGCAAACGACATCAGGGAATAACATATGCCTCAACAGTGAGGACTGCTGACTAAGGCAAGGGAATCATAGACTCCAGGAGAGTATCGAACTAACGACACACCTGGTTCAGTCTAACAAGTAGAGACTCAGACCCCAGAGGGTACCAAATGAAAGGTACAGCTGGTAAGGTCTAAAACAGTGAAAAACAGACCCCAGATAGTATCAAATAAAAGATATGTCTTGTAAGGTCAAAACAGAGAAAACGGACCCCAGACAATATCAAATGAAAGATACGTCTTGTAAGGTCAAAACAGAGGAAAACAGACAGTATCAAATGAAAGATAGGTCTAAAACAATGTCCGCTCTCCCTACAGGAGATTCTGGTTACCATCTAGACGACGGAGAAGGCCGTGTCCTGAAGATGCATCCCAAATAGTGGGTAGAGACTTCCAAATAGTGGGTAGTCTGTAAGGGCTGAACTAGAGGTAGACTTCCAAATAGTGGGTAGTGTGTTTCTAATGTAAGTGTAGACTAGAGGTAGAGACTCTTAACTGAACTGACTAGAGAATTCCTGTATGCCCATACTCATATACATAATATATAACTAATGAATCAAATGACCTTCGGACGGCCATCCGATCCCACCAGACCACATCTCAACGAAGAAAAGGAAATAAGGCGGACGGGCCTTCCTAAGTCTTTCAATCATTACTTATATGTACCTATATAAGCACATACAAACATCTAACTACGACTGAGTGTGTATCAAGTAGAAGTGGTTCTAGTGAAGTAGGAGTGTCTAACAAGTGAAGTAGGAGTGTCGAACAAGTGAAGTAAGAGCGGTCGCAAGTGAAGTAGGAGTGTCGAACAAGTATAAGCGTATCACAAAGTATAGACGACAATAAGTGAAGTAAGAGCGTCTATCAGGTATAAGCGACTACAATTATAAGTGAAATAGAGACAATAACAGGTATAAGCGCTACAAGAAGTGAAAGCGTTACCAAGTAGGAGTATAAAATAAGTATAAGCGAAACAGTAGTAACTAACAAGTAAAAGTATACGTTGTGAAAGAGAACTTTGATTAAAATCTTGTAAAACCTGTATAAACCAGTTTAAAGTGAATTTCAAGTAAAGCAGTATAAATAAGAGTCTTTAAATAAATGAAAAACCTTTTTGAAAACCATTATAGTGTCCTACTCGATAAAATAGTATACAGTGTGGTAAAATCTTGTGCATGCGGGTTATCAATCACATGTGATTGATATGATAACTGGCATGTTTAACTTGTATTCCCTCCCTATAAAACATGTAACAACATTTAAAAGGTTCATTCAGGGGTATGAACTCACGTGGTGTAAGTAGGTCCGACGAGGGTGCCGGTTGGGCGTTCGGTGTCACGTAAGGACTCGAACACACTCAATGACCTATTTAACATATGATAACATATGTTCACATACAATTAGTATATTGAATACTAATTAAACAAGTATACGCGCTCAAAGGAGCGGAAAACACTTTGGTTCAGTGTTTGGGGTGTCCCGGGTAGCGTCTAAAGGTGTGTATGTGTTGAGAATGGAGTTTACTCTCCGAGAGTAAACTCGCAAAGCTTAGTTTACGGCCCAGGGACATCTCACCATGAGTTTACGACCATAAACTCATGGTGAAGGGTTCTAGTGTGCTAAAGTGACTCATATCAATTGTAGATTTATGCTAGGCTCAAATATCAAATGTGTGAATGGGTTTAAAGCACTAAATGGCCTCTTTGAGGAGCTTACGACCCTAAGCAAGGGATCTTACGGCCATAAAATCCTATACACACTTTCTTTTGGTGTTTTAAGGCTCTATCTTGTTAGTGGAATTTTTCTAAGTCCAAAAACAAAAGTCATGAGTGAGTTTAAGGTCTTTAAGGGCTTCATTAGGGAGTTTACGGCCCAGGGACAACTCCTAAGGGAGTTTATGGCCGTAAACTCTCATTCCTTGAGTTTTTGGAAGTATTAAGCCCTTATATCACTTCTAGCATTTTATGGTAATAGTCTAAGGGCATTTGGGGGACAAAAACCAACATTTTTGGCTTGCTTTGGGGAGTCTACGGCCTTGACACATGTATGGGCCGTAAACTCCTTTTCATCCTTCCATTCCTTGTGTTTAAATGGTCTAAACCCGAAAGGATAAGCCCCTAATTTATGTATTAAGTCTAAGGGTGTTTTTGGAGTGTTGTGGAGGCATTTTGACATAGTTTAGAGGTGTTTACGACCTAAGCATGTGCTTGGGCCGTAAACTCTCTTTTACCCCCTAAATTGATTGCTTTAATTGATCAAACACTCCTAGGCTAAATCCCTAATTTATTTCCAAGCCTTTAGGGACATTTTGGGGTCATTTTGGCCCCTTTTTGGCCTCATTTTGGGTGTTTACGGCCTAAGGAGGAGCTTAGGTCGTGAACTTCTTTTCAACATCTTAAATGGTCCAATTTTAAGCTATAAACACGAATCATAATGTTTAGAATAAGCTAGGGTAAGTGGACTTATGATTTGGAAGCGTTAGGTTGCGGATTCGGGTCGAAAACGAGTCTAGAGAGAGAGTATAGAGAGAGAGAGGGTGGAAAAGCTCCAAATGGAGTTTACTCCCCCTTATATATGGGTGGGAGTTGGAGCTCAGTGGAATTCTACCCAATACTGTCGTTATACGGGGCTTTGGGTCGCACCGGATTTAGTGGTCGTAATAATACAAACTAAGTTTTTCCAACTAAATGGAAATATGTGTTATGTGTTTTTATTCCCTTTTGTCACGACTTAACGGCATATTAAACATAAACAATTGAAATGTTTATTTAATTGACGACCTCTGATTAATGGAACTTTTATAAACTGGAATATTCCGTTAATGGTAACGGGGAAATGTAATGGAACAACTTGGGTTGTCACATCATCTCCCCGTTAGAGGGAATTTCATCCCGAAATTCAAGTCTAGTCAAGGAAGTAGGTGTGAATGGCCAAGTAGAGGTAAGGGAGTACTTCCTATACGGTTGTCCTCGCATTCCCAAGTGATCTCTGGTCTGTGTTTGTCATTCCAACAGACCCTCACGTACGGGATGCGGATTCCGTCTCGTGTAGCTAGTGGGTTCCAGCTAGTGTATCTACAAGATTAGGGTTCTCAATGGATTCTATCAAGATGAGTGAGGCACGAAGAGTGATGTCGGGAGATCACATATCAAGTCTAAGAAGTGGAGCGATCGGGTGTGAATCTTGTGGTATATCCGAAAGTAGTAGCGGCCTTAAAAGGGTTAGACCAAGTCTCCATGAGGATTCTCAGATGGTCCTAAGCTCTCGGAAGGGCAGAGCTCTTCGCTACTTAGAACATAGTGTGCTTCTATGGCAAGATCATCACTGGCATGATCACCATTCCGAAGTTCCTAACGTTCTCTCGCGTACCGTGTGTGTAGTCCTTCAAGTTGGTTTTTAGGAAGCTCGAGTGGTCTTTGGTTCCGTGTTTCCTATCAACTAGCTGTTAGAGACTTTCTAGATCATCGAGTGGGTTGCGTGACTATGGTTATTGGTTTGCTATTGAGTGTCTATCTCAAGCTTGTGCAAAATGAATCTACACTAAAGGCTATTGAGATGCGGAAACTCTGAGGGTCGGGGAGATACAGTTTCACTAGACAAGTGTTGGACTATTTCGGGAGGTGGTTCTACTATCTTTGCGTGAGATAGTATTCGTGGAACACCTAATAATCCAAGGATTCTCCAATACTTTTGTTTATTCTAGTGCGGAAAGCGCATGTTCCTGCATAACCCTTCGACTAACACCATGGCTGGTGTCACATCTATAATCTCTTCGGGATATGGGTCATGAGGTTTCACGCAACTACTTTTGCACTTTGACCAAGTATTCTTGGCTGCGAAGGTTATCCTGTGGTTCTCGGTGTCCTAGTGTTTACTTCGGAGAATGTTGTCTATCGTCTACAGGGCGACGACGATATCCTCCATGCGAGAGGGTGGAGGGTCATAGGCACTACCTGTCTGTAACAGGGTGAACGATGTGCCTAAGTAGTGCGAACATCTACTTCAACTACTCTTCCGAAGGTCCTGAGTTTTCTCGGTCTAGGTCAACTCTAGTGAGTATAGGGTCTCATCACTCGGAACTTTACTAGCTCAACCCACAGTGATTCTCTTGACTCCGGCTCCTATGTTATGGAATACGGTGAAAGTGTTTTGCGAAGAGGTCCATGGTAGAGCTCATGCTTGGCTTAACCACCAATACTTGGTGTATGCAAGCAATATACAATTGAGGTCGGCAGGATGTTCAGCTGTGCGACTCCACCCCAAACCCACAACCCAACGAGGAACAGGGAGTAGGGAGGAAACGCACACCTAAAATCTTTTTGATCTCAATTATATGCCACCTTTATGCATATGCCCAGTTATAGTGGTCAGTCTCATGAGTTCTGTTCTCTGGGTTTCACGAACCTAATGTGCGAGGTGCGAAGGGTCTTTCTGGGGAATCTACGAAGTATGCTTCGGATGGTTGTCGTCTTCTGGAGTATCTACAGTGTCCTTCGCTTTGGTGTTCATTTGACTAGGAGGGGTCGATCAACGGCGCGGGGTACCCTCTCTTGGGTACTTCGGAAGGTTTGAGATAAGTGGGACGATTGATGGATCGCATTAGGTTCGATTTATTTGTGTTGGGTTTAGGTTCGGGAGAACCTTTTTTTGCCGACATGGCTATGGAGAAAGCTCTCTTTACACAGCACTAGGGATGAACACATGGTTGAATGAAGTCAAACCATGATCGATAGAGTCGTCGAGCTTGGCACACTTCGAAATCATATAAAGTGAAGATCGGTAGAGTCATGTGCCGAACAGGCACACAAGTTCTAGGTGTCTTGAGTTTCGTTCTGTGTATGACTACCGCGGATACTTGGACCGACAGAGTCGACGTGGAACTATAGAGAGTCCTAAGTGTTTCCGAATAGAGTACCTTTTCATGAGTGGATTCTCACAAGGCATTTCTATAATCGCCTCACATATACTAGTCATGTATATTTAAGGTGGGGAGGACTGTTGACTGAGCGACCCCGCCCTAAATCCACAACCAAACGAGGAACAGGAAATGAGGCAGCATTCGCTCACTCTAGGTCTGTCCATCTTAACTATACATGGTCGTGACGTATATGTTTAGCCATTATAGTTTTACCTAATGAATTTTAAATTTTAAAACAGTGCTGCGACTTTCGCCTTATTGGGGAGATATCTACATTTGAATTAGTCTTTATTGTTTTTAGTTTAGTTATCCGAGATTGAGAGGCATACCAAAAATTCTACTGAGTTCCTTGACGCTTCTTCCTAAGCAGTAGAGTCGGCTCCTCATGTGTCCTTGTTGTTTCCTTTAGCTGGGCAATCCCTTTTGAAGTGTCCAATCGCACCACATAGACGGCAAACTGGATTGGTCGTCACTTTGGTGATTGATGCAATACACCCCACCGGAGTTCTGTATACACGAGCAGTATGCCCCTTCATGTTGCACATAGCACAATAGAGTTCCCGACAGGCACCATGATGATGGTAGTTGCACTTGCTGCAGTGGGGAAGGTTTCCTAGGAATGGTCTCCTAGGTGTAGGGATGGAAGGGTTGGTAGGGAATTTGACCATCTCAGCTCGCTGCCCTTCGGAAGGTCCTTGAGCCGAGGTACTTTCCTCCTCGATCTTGATCTTTCTCTTCAGTGGATTTGAGTGAGGTTCTTGGGTGACTGGGTATGAAAGTGTTGGTTGCTGCTGTCCATTGCCAGGATTGGAATTCCCGACAGGGCCCTTGCTAACATTGGCGGTGTTAGCATTTAGGTGAGCCATGACAACTGCTACGGCTGCTGAGACTGCAGCTTGGAACGTAGCTTCATCGAATAAGAGAGCAGGTTTCTTTCTTGTGGATTGGTTACGCTTCTTTGGTGGCATCGTTTTCCTACACGGAAAGGAATACAAGGTAATGAGAGACGATGATTAACCCTGGACATTTCTGTCCTGAACGTATTAGGCATAAATTTTTCCCGTGCCTTGGGTATTGGTCGTCTGAGTGTCGACCTACATCCCTATGATGTAGTCCTGGTAATCAAGGTGGGTGTATGAGTATCGGACAAAGGCCAAAGATGCGAGTCGTTCCTACTAAGTACCTTTATACTGGGAAAGGTTTCACTCTCCGGCCTAGAGAGATTTGAGAACAGTTCGGAACGAAACTGCGGAAAGAGAGGCTCATAAGGGCAAATGACTAAATTCTCACAATAGAGATGCGGGGATCCGCCCTAATCGTGTATCTGGAAACGGGAAACAACGATTTACCTAAAACATAGCGTGAGTAGTGTAACCACTAACTCACTAAACTGTATTATTTTATGGGTGTATTAGCGTGACGAACACGAGAAAAAGACAATTCCCGGGTTCCATGTACTGGCTCCCTCGATCTGCCTCGTATCTTTGTCTGGAATCGACGTTGGTTTCCTTCGGGTAGTTACCTAGGGTTCTTTTCTCGTATGGACATATTGAATCTCTACTATGACAACCCGATATTTAGAGACAATGTAATGTAAAACCAGTCAAATTTAGGTCAAACTATAACTTTCCTAAAATCTTATTTAAGTTAAATCAAGTGGTAGGAATCGTAACAAGGTTTTCGTACATATAAAGAACCCAAAAATCCTAGTTATAACGAAGAAGTTATGACCATTCTAAGATTTCCGACAAAACCGGCAACACCGATTAAATGAAAAACGCGAAGTTTCAATATAATAGTTTTTAGCCTTAAATATCTAAATGAAAGTTGTAGATAACATTAAACCGTGAGCGTACATAAAAAGAACGTCGAAATCTGACTTCATATGAGGAAGTTATGATTTTTCCAAGATCCGGATATAACAGTAGACAGCTAAAAACTCGAAATAGAGCTCGAGAGACTTTTGACCAAAACAACCTAAATGAGAATCTAAGGTCTCAAAAATAGTAGCACAACGGCGAAAAGTCTGACGAAAACGGACATCGGATGAAGAAGTTATGGAATTTTAACGGCCTTTTCGTGTTCCGGCCCGTTAAAAATAAATAATAAAAAATAAAGTCAAAATTTTCCGATGAAGTCCAAACGAGAGTTGTAGATAACATTTTCAGCTACGCGTGCATATAAAGAACGTCGAAAACGGAGCTCGTATGCGAAAGTTACGGATTTTACAAATTCGGGGTCCAAAATCCGAGGCTGTCAGGCCCCCACGACGTGGCACAGCTTGGCCACGACCCGACAAGTGACTGAGGGCGTCCAATCAACAGAAGGGGATAAGGCTTGCTCCCCACGACGTGGCCAACCTTAGCCATGACGTGGCACACCAGAAATGCCCCTATAAATAGAACTCTTGGGGTGTCGGGTTTAGGTGCTCCATTCTTCCATCTCTCGTGCTGAAACTCTGCGGTTAAGCTCCCGAAGCCCCGGTTTTCACCTTCAAGTCCCGAAGGAAGGTTTTGTGTACCCGAGATTCCCAAGATTCCCGAGATTCCCGAGAATCCTGAGATTTTCCCCCGCTTTCAACTCTTCTTGTCGAAGTTCTGCTCGATTCTTCGCTAGACTATTTCAAATCAACCACTTCAATCAAGTGAGTTCATACCCCTAATCAATATTTTAAAAGATTTTAAATGCTTTAATGGGGGGGGATACAAGTAGAAACAAACATGTTATTGAATCATTGATATGTATTTTATAACTGTGTTTGTCATTTAACAGATTTCACATGCTACAAAATGTGATGCATGAAATGATTTTACATCTTTCATTTAGTTTCCCACACACTTGAGTAGTAAGAGTGTATAAACCTACATGATCAACCAGTTATATTACAGTAAATTATCATAGGGATAATTTGAAGATATCAAACATTATTTCTATTACAAGGAATCACACAAGAGTCAGTTCATTCATGAGTCTATACTAGTACATTTCCTGATACATGAGTACTTACAGATGCTTACCTGATACATGAATATGTTCACATATACTTTCCTGTTACATGGACACACATACATGAATGCCATACAGGAACACTTTTACATAGGTGCATTATCCTGTATTCACTTACCTGGATACTTGTACTTAGAACTAAGAGGATAATTTATTTGTACTTTCTGTGTAAATTATCTTTCATATCCCGGTTCAATGGGATATCTAGGCGGGACTTACCATTCTGAACCCCACTGATTAGCACCAGTGGTCGATGACCATCTACGGAGGTCTCAGGTTACTATTTATATTAGGTAGATCGATTGGGACTAACCCTTCCACTCACCTGCTGCTGCTACAGAGGACAATTGGACAATCTTCAGATGTTCATTAGGTTATACATTTCGCTTAATGCGATGCTGTGTTGATCCTAGTACCCAGTGACAACACTTACAGTAATGCATTTTCCTATTTACTTTATTTTGTGATACATTCACATAAACAATGAGTTAGACTAAGCACTTTTAGTAGTAGTCAATACAAAGGAAAAACTATCACTTTACAAACAGAACATTCGGGTCTTGGTAGAAGACTACACTTCATACTTACAAAACATTCGGGTCTTGGTAGAAGACTACACTTCATACGTACAGAACTTTCGGGTCTTGGTAGAAGACTACATTTCATACTTATAGAAAATAAGGGTTTTTCTAGGGATTTCATACTTACCTCAACATTTTCATTTAAAGGTTTACAAGGCCTTCATAACAGATTTTCACAAAAAAGGCAATGACACTATTATACTTATGAATTCACCAGCTTTAAAGATGATACTCGCTTTCAAAATAACTTGTATTCTCAGGTCATCAGTAGACAGGTACGGAGGCCAGGTTTTGAGAAGACGGAGCAGACAAGTCTCTTCTTTTATTTTGATTGTATATTTTTGGTGTCTGATTACAATGAAAGAACACACATGTATTAAACTTTACTTATAATGCAATGGATGATGTTGTTTCTTGTTTATTATATTACACTATTGTGATACTGTACATGACGTCCTCCACCCCTGAACGTTTCCGCCGTTCGTGGTTTTGGGGTGTGATAGATTGGTATTAGAGCATTGTTTATAGTGAATTGAGTATATCAACCCATAAAAGATATACTAACTATAAATACAAAGGGATTAAAAATACTCTGATTTAGAGTTTATACTTTTAAAATAATAAAATATTTAAGTACCTATACGTGCCTGCATTCATACTAAAATCGGTGTCACAATGACAAGAACAAAAGTATTATGATTGTTGAATATCACAAGTAAGCTTGAGGATGTATAGTCAGTCTTGGGAGTGGCATAGCCTAATCAACTATGCTAGTCCGAGGAGTGATTAGCATATGCCCAAGAATGGTTGTGATATGGCAACAAGTCTAAAAACTTACCAACATTACCATAATGAGAACATTATAATAGAACCTAAGTCTAAAATACCATAGGGGTATTTTGGGTTACCATAATTACTTACTTGAGAACTAAAAAGAATCTTCATTTCTAAGTTGATAGTTGCTAAGTGGATACACTAAGGCTATAAGTAACTAGGATGTTATAGACTTAGAATCGGTGAAATTTTTGCTTTACCCCTATTCCTTGTGAATTTGGAGTTGAGGTCACTTATTCGAAAGCCTATCCTGTGTTGATTACGTATGACTGGTATGCACTTTACAAATAGCGATGTAACTAATGAAGGTTTTCTAAATAATTATCTAGATAGTTCGTCTAATAATTATTCTCTTACCCTTAAATTCTTGCATAGAAAACATAGCTGGACTCCATCCCCATGGCAACCAGTATCTTCCGAACGAAGTCATAGCTGGTTGGTTTGGAGAAGAACCAGAGAATGATCATCCTATCCCTTTGAATGATCACCATGATGAGCACCTTTCAGACGATGCTAATTCCGAACCAGAGGTGGAGAACCTACCCCGAGCAACTCCCTTTCCAATTCCTAACCCTTGTTCGGCTTTTCATGGCCCGACGCCTGAGTGGGTGGAATGCTTGGAAACATGGAGCCAAGGACAAGATCAGCCCATGCCATTTATTGGCGACCGAAACTTTTACGACCTGAGCAATGGGGGATCAGCATGCAGAATTTTGCCAATCTTGGTCCGCAGAGTGGCCTGAAATGAGATTCAAGGCAGGACAGCCCTACATTAGATTGCCGAAGTTGTCGCCGATGCGAGAATGCATACCCTCCGCACCATTCATCTAGAAGATGCTCACGAGAGATCAGAGAGAAACCATGAGACCCTGCTGCAAGCACTAGCTGAAAACCCGAGCCAAAGTCATAGAGCTCCAAGTATGCCAGAGAGTGTACGAGAGATACCTGCTTGATATGGAACATCAGCTAACCGAACTAAGGGTTCACCATAGGGGTGACCGTCGCTAGTAGGAGATACCTTACTTACTTCTTTGTTTTAAAGAACTGTGTTCCTGTCTACGTTCCGTGTAGTACGTACTTTCTATGTAACTACCTTGTACTGTAAGTACTTTTAGATAAGTCTTTATGCTATCAAAGACTTTTCTACTCTCAATATGATGTAAGACCTACGACAAGGTCAATTTCCCCAAACCAATTAAATCTTAAACATCAATGATATCGACAGTCGTCTAAATTCCATGCCAATCTTTATTTAAATGCTTTCATTGGAGTCTATTTGAAACCCCATCTAGTCAAGTTATTGGACTATGGTAATTTAACTCTGGAATCATTTCTAAGTCTCTTTTAGTGGTTGGATCATGTTATTCACCAACCAACGATACCTTGGGTTGAACGGAAAACGTCTTAAGACCAGTCTACAAACATTCTTCTACTATGTACTAGGACTGCATCATAGGGATGTAGGTCAAACCATCATGAACATACTTCCAATCCGTACTAGGACTGCATCGTAGGGATGTAGGTCAAACCTTCGAGAACATACTTCTATTCTTTACATGAACGATCGAACTACGTCTACGTTCAACCATACTCGCTCATAAAAATCATTTTTCTTTCCATGTAACATAATCATGTCGCCTAAGAAAAACGATCAACCCATCAACCAAATACCAACTCTTCAGATTGGTGCAGCTACCTTTCAAGTTGCAGTCTCGGCTGTCGTGTCAGCTGTTCTGACCCACCTTAACGCTAACAACGCGAATGTTAGCGGGATTCTTAACAATAATTCCAATCCAAGTAACAATCAAGTACCTCAATGAGAAACAAACTACCACGACACCCCGAATCCCAAGCCCAAGAATAATAAACGAAAGTTCTGGGCTAAGGCTAAAGGGAAATCATCCCAAGGGGCGAGCAAAAGACAACAACCTACAGCAACCTTCATAGCCACAACATATGTACCTCCTACTACCATCCCTTCTGGTATCCCAATTGTCCCTACACCAGCTAGGCAATATGCCGGAAACCTACCGAAATGCAATAAGTGCAGCTTCCATCATCTGGGTAGTTGTCGTCTGTTACATTGCTTTCAATGCAACAAGAACATACATACTACAAATTACTGCAGGACTCGGATCCAACACATTACTTCAACCACCAATGTAGAAATCTCTCGAATATGCCATCTATGTGGCATAATGGGACACTTCAAGAGGGACTGTCCAATAGAGGAAAATGACGGCGAATTCGAAGGAGTTTGACCTCTTAATGGAAAGAGGCAACGAAGGACCCCACTATAGTATAGGTTCACTTCCAATCGTCAGTATTATGTATATTTTTAAAACATGTTTAAAACTAGTGCAACTCGAGTCTTATATTTTGCGAGATCCCGTCAGTTAAGGGACCCTCATGCTGTGTCTACTTGCCTTTCGTAGTATACTTTGTTCGCAGCAGTATTCTTGTAGTTACTCTAAAGTACTGTAACTTTGTTAAAAAGTTGCACTGTTGTGTTTTGTCTATAACGCCTTTATGATCAAATCTAGTGCCTTTATTTCCAAGTGATTCCGATTTCATCATACGATCAGAGTCTATTTGATCGTCACAATACCAGTTTCGTGCGTAAATCTCTTTCTCCGAAATCATCTTTCTAACGAAACTATCACTTCACAACTCCGAAGTACTCATGCGTAGAGTACCTCATGTTTCTTATCCTTTTCCAAAGAAACCTCAGCAAACCTCCCCGAAGTACCAGTCGTGCAGTACGTCAAGTTCAATCCAAAGACCCACCTTTTCAATCTTAATTATATACGACTCGTATACCCGAGACTGTGATTGGTGAACCTGGTATGGGTTCTACTATGAACTTCAGGACGGAGACTGCCCAAGACTGAGAGTGATCGTGCATCCGTGGGAATAAACTTAGAAATACCTATCCTTTTGCCTAATTCATGAGTAGTCATACTTTCTTTTAGATCTTCACGACATGTAATCCACCCACAAGGTTTTGACATCATAATCAGTAGGAGTTGGTTAAGTCTACATCGAGCCGACATCAGGTGCTTGGATAAAGCAGTTCGTCCTAACCTCCCTAAACAACGAATCTCTAGTTATTTACAGCGATGAACCAAGTACGAACCCTCTCATCATTTCGTGTATGCAAGCTCAGAAATGCTTATGAAAGGAATATCATGCATTCCTTGTACACATCGTCGATACGAGTCAAGAAGTGAAGGACAATCAGAACATACCAAAAGTACGCGACTTTCCCAACACCTTTCCAGAACAACTACCGGGATTACCACCACAACGTCAATTCGAGTTCAAAATCGACTTAGTTACAAGGGCTACCCCAGTAGCCAAATCACCTTATCGTCTAACTCAAACTAAGAGACTAGAACTTCCCAGACATCTTAACGAACTCCTCAGAAGAGGATTCTCTAGGCCAAGTTTCTCACCTTGAGGAGCACCGGACTTGTCTGTAAACAAGAAAGAGCATTCCAAACGCTAAAGAAAACCCGGTGCACCGCACCGAAATTATCCCTCCCAAAAGGGGATAGAAGATTTTATGGTGTAATGCGATGCATACAACCAAGGGCTTGGTTGTATTCTTAATCAAAAGGAAAGGTCATTGCCGATACCTCAAGACAGCTTAAGACACAAGAAGTTAACTATTCAACACGTGATCTTGAGTCATGAGCAGCGGTAATTGCTCTGAAGATCTGGAGACAATACTTGTAGGGCATACTCTCACAAACAAGAAAACATTCAACACACATTCGACACGGAAGGGTTATCATACCAGCGAAGTCAAACGAAAGAAGCAAAGTCGTATCCTGATAGTGAAAGGTTCGCTAGAATGCCAAGCGAGAACCTGAGTTCACGTAAGAACACAAGAAGCAAATAAAACTTATATCCGTAACATAATAATTAAGTCTTGCTTAAACTCTAATTTTGGGACGAAATTCCCTCTAACGGGGGGATGATGTGACAACCCGATATTTAGAGACAATGTAATGTAAAACCAGTCAAATTTAGGTCAAACTATAACTTTCCTAAAATCTTATTTAAGTTAAATCAAGTGGTAGGAATCGTAACAGGCTTTTCGTACATATAAAGAACCCAAAAATCCGAGTTATAACGAAGAAGTTATGACCATTCTAAGATTTCCGACAAAACCGGCAACACCGATTAAATGAAAAACGCGAAGTTTCAATACAATAGTTTTTAGCCTTAAATATCTAAATGAAAGTTGTAGATAACATTAAACTGTGAGCGTATATAAAAAGAACGTCCAAATCTGACTTCGTATGAGGAAGTTATGATTTTTCCAAAATCCGGATATATCAGTAGACAGCTAAAAACTTGAAATAGAGCTCGAGAGACTATTGACCAAAACAACCTAAATGAGAATCTAATGTCTCAAAAATAGTAGCACAACGGCGAAAAGTCTGACGAAAACGGACATTGGATGAAGAAGTTATGGAATTTTAACGGACTTTTCGTGTTCCGGCCCGTTAAAAATAAATAATAAAAAATAAATTCAAAATTTGCCAATGAAGTCTAAACGAGAGTTGTAGATAACATTTTCAGCTACGCGTGCATATAAAGAACATCAAAAACAAAGCTTGTATGCGAAAGTTACGGATTTTACAAGTTCGGGGTCCAAAATCCGAGGTTGTCAGGCCCCCACGACGTGGCACAGCTTGGCCGCGACCCGACAAGTGACTGAGGGCGTCCAATCAACGAAAGGGTATAAGGCTTGCTCCCCACGACGTAGCCAACCTTATCCATGATGTGGCACACCAGAAATGCCCATATAAATAGAACTCTTGGGGTGCCGGGTTTAGGTGCTCCATTCTTCCATCTCTCGTGCTGAAACTCTACGGTTAAGCTCCCGAAGCCCTCCCGAAGCCCCGGTTTTCACCTTCAAGTCCCGAAGGAAGGTTTTGCATACCCGAGATTCCCGAGATTCCTGAGAATCCCGAGAATTTCCCCCGCTTTCAACTCTTCCTGTCGAAGTTCTGCTCGATTCTTCTCTAGACTATTTCAAATCAACCACTTCAATCAAGTGAGTGTTGGATTAATGTCTAAGTCCATAACTATATTTGGTAAGACTTGACCCGACCCGGCATGGTCCATTTGGGTTGCATGGCATCATGCACTTGGATAGACTATAATGAGAGAAATAAGACACTTATGGTTATTAATATATTATAAGTTCTAGTATATTAATAATAAGAATAATAAGATTATTTAATTAGTATTGATCAAGAATTAATCTAGGATTAATTAAGTGATCAAAAGAAGACTAATTAAATATATGGGTTGATTGTGTATATCATCCATACTTGTATAGTGGGCTAATGCTCCATGGATAATCAAGTTGGGCTAAAACCCATAGGATGGTTCATGGATGCTCCATGGTGTATTTGAACCCATGGATCCAAGGAAATGGAAAGTCATGACAATTAGGGTTTGCCCTAATTGTAACACTATATAAAGATATTATTCTTGACAAAATCGGCACTAGTGGGTGTACTAGAAGGGCTAGCCGATTTTCAAGAAGTGTAGAATTCTCTCAAGTTATTCTAAGTGTATTTGGTGTTGTGTGAACCATTTGAGGTGTCACACTTGGGGCACTAGGCACTCAAGCTTCATGAAGACTTTCTACACCAAAGAGGTATGTATTCTATCTTGCTATAGTCATTGTTTTGTATGCTAGATTAGGATAATACCTTGGATGTTCTTATTTGCATGTATAATAGAGAAAACATAGATCCAAGGTATTTAGGGTTGCATGTACACTTAGGAGTGTTAGAATGCTCAAAACCCAACAGTGGTATCAGAGCCACGGGTTGTTTTCTGTTATATTGATGCAAATATTTTATTTTCAAAGTTGAAAAAAAAAAGAAAAAAAAACACGAAGTTCGTCAAATTTTAAGATAATTACTTGTTCTTGTGAAAAACTAATTATTTGTAAAATTTGAATAATTTGCTTTATGAGTTGAATTAGGTCAAATTTAATAAAAGATAAAATAATATGATTATTTTATTAGTTTTAAAAGTTTGATCTAAAGAGTTTTATTTTTTGAAACCTCCATAAGTTATGGATATGAAAAGGTTTTAAAAAAAAAAATTGATTCAAAGTTTTATGGAGTTACAAAAAATTTGGTGTTAATGTTTTAAAGGATTCCATAACTTAAGAATAAGTTATGGATCACCAAAAGTTTTTTGTGTTACTTTGTTTTATGAGTGAATTTAGATTAATGAATAAAATTATGTGATAGTTGGTTTTAATCCAAATTAATCTAAGAATTGATTCTAAAATGTGTTTTTGTAACTTGTCCTCAAGTTATATGAAAAGTCACATTTAAGAATCATAAAACTCATAAAAATTGGCAAAGGTTACAAAAATGAAGAGTCTAGTTCTAATTAAATGGTTTTATGACTCCATAACTTGTCCTCAAGTTATGGAGGACCAAGAGTCTCTTCATTTAATAAAATAAAATAAAATAAAAAAAAAAGGTGTAACCTTAATTAATTCCATAAGTTATAAAATAAAGAAAAGTTAATTCTTTTATTAGTTTAAAGTCTTCCATAACTTGTCCTCAAGTTATGGAACTTGAAGAGTTTTTGGATTAAAACTACTTTAAACACATAAGTTATGGAATTAATTAGTTTTGAATAGTTTCAAAACTTGCCCTCAAGTTTTGGAATTTGTAAAGTTTTCTCTAATGAATACTTTAATTCCAAGTTAGCCCTTAGAATTTTAAAAGTTAAAATTCAACCCTTATACTTTATAATATTATAAGTTAATAATATATATATGTATAAGAGTAAAGTCAGTCTTACCGCTAGTACGCCTCATTCACGAAGCCGGTCTATAAGGTGGGTATAAGGTTGTTGCCTATAAAATGGCAACTTAATGGGTGTCCACTCTCACCCACCGCTTGCTTGACTGGTGGAGGGTCGTTAGCCGAACGGGTTTGACAGGACTAGAATTCTCCCTTCATTAAAAGTATTAATGAAAAATACTAAGTAACTAAACTCTTAATAATACCCAATCTTAGTTACTTAGGAAAAATGTGAATAAGGTGCTAATCCATGAAATTACACTTTGCACTTTGTTTAAGTCGTTAGTGGAGCGTGTGTGGTTAACCGGCACACTAACTTGGACTTAACAAGGTAGGTAAAGGGTGACTTAATATTTATCATAGTATCGATGGAGCGTGTGTGGTTAACCGGCACATCGATTGAGGGGTAATTTATTAAGGGTACCAAGTGATTTGCATGGTTACTTCACACCTTGTTTTGTGATCCTCGGCATCCCAGTCACAAAACCTGAAGGGCACACTTGAGATTGAAACATGCCATTGAACAGTTCAATGAATCTCAAAGATCTAGGAGTTTCAAAACCAATTAAAACCTAATAATTCATTTCGTTTATCTTGGTGGAAATTGGTGAATCGTCATTCACCTACCTTCAAATATTTTATAGCTTGGATTACGGCATACCTCTTCTAAGTTATAAAATAGTTTGTTGGGTCCTAGCCTTAATATTTCATATTGGGTGTCATATTAAGGACTTAAGATCAACTATCTTGAATATCTCCCAAAAGATGTCTGGTTTAGACACTTATGATCTTCCCAAATCTCTTGAAACAAGGTTTCTTAATGAAGATGATGTCCCATGGATATCATACTTCTTCACCTCTTCAAATTATTCTCCCTAACCCACAAGTTCTTGAAAAGTTTAAGGTCACTCAGGCCCTATTGGCAAGGCAAGGTCTAGGTGTGGTCACATCTTGGAGATGTAGTCACATATTGACAAGCCGGGAGAGTTGGGTGTCAAAGTCTTGAGAAAGTTGGTGGTTCAACTACTTTCTAAGTCACATAGTGAGTTCTTTTGGAACACCTATGAAAAAGACTATGACAAGACCCTTAATGATCTTTGCTAAGATCAACTTCCTAAAACTTGATGGACATTGACAATAGTGACACAGGAAATCCAGAAAAACATTCTCTTCCCAATGGAAAGGGATCGGCCATAGTCAACTCGGTTGACCAAATGGTAAAGAGAAAAAGCTAAGTCTGTGATAGTCCTGTGTGTCTTTATCAAAGGGTCCATATGTTTATATTGCCAAAGAAAGGGGCATTGGTTACGAAGCTGCCAAATTTACCTAAGGATGTTAAAGTCAATAAGTTTGACTCTACTTCAGGTAAATTCCACTATCTAACTCTGTTAAGTTTCTATTCTGAGATTCTTGATACATGATGTGACTGGGTCACATGGTGATGTTTAAGAATCAAAAGAAAAGTGAAGAAACTTAAAGAAAGAATATGTTGAATCTGATGGCGTAGATGGATTTCTATCGCATAGTTTGAAGATCGGATTCTTGAGCTACTTCTTAGGAGTTATGAGATATTGCTTAAGGAATAGATAACAACAAGTTTTCATATGGATTGTAAGGATAAGTTTTTCCGCAAAGTTTTAAAATAAAAGGAAAATTTTGATTTTATTTATTTTAAAATATCCTTACAATGGCATTTGAGGAAAATTTGTTGCTTATATAATTCCATTAAGAGCAAGAGTGGAAATATGAAATTGATTCTTTCATTTGTGGTAATGTCTAAATTTACCAAATAAGGAAAGATTCTCATCACCCAAGTTTCAATTGGACCGAAACTTGGAGTCATGCAAGTTGTATAGCATGATGAATGAGAACTTTCAAGTTTTGGAAAATTAAGACTAATTACTCGGCCACATGGATGTGTGAGTCAAGTAAAGGACTAAGGGATCGAGTACACATTCTTGTGCACTGATTAAGTCCACCACAAAAGATTGATAAGACTATTCGTCATAGTTTACTAAAGCTCAGTAAATATGATTATACTTACAAGCTTAAGTGTAACTCTGAGACATTGGAAAAGGTTCCAATGTATGGCAGAGCGAATAAGAAGAATCAATTTAGGCAGAAGGATAAAAGTTTCTCAAATCTGAAAAGATGGGAGAGTACTTTAGTATCATTTTTGTGATCATCTTAATGATTAAGAAACCATAGCACAATTAGTTCTCTAAGGAAATCAACTAAGAAGAGGAACTTGAATTGTTGAAATGGTTAAATCAAGAAGATGAGTCATACTTCGTTCCAATACAAGTCTTAAAGTCATACTCCAAGATTGTCATTTGAGTGACATGTCTTAAAGAAGGTTTAAAACACTTGTCAAATGTAAGAGTAAAAGTTTTCTACTCTTGTACATTTGAAATTGGTAAGTTGTGATGTTTTGGATAAAACAAAGACCAACTTAGGCCAATTGGGTAAAGTGTTTTTCTTGATTAGAATCCGCACTATCTCTTGGATGTTTGACAAGGGAGTCTTATATGTCAAGAGGACAGTGGGAGTCTTAAAGGTCTTGAAAGTCTCAAGAACTAATCAAGAATAAAACCTGAAGTTCTTCACTAGCACACGACTTGAGGTTTATAACCTATCGTGTTGACATATTCTGTGCCCATTCCAGTTAAAGTTGACTTTGCATATGAGTTCTTAGAGTTCTCAATGTGTTGCATAACAACTTGGAAGCAATGGTAGGCCCTTGAGCTGCCAGGTGGCAAGAAATTAAGATTGAGTTCAGTCCATATGAGTTTGGATTTGTCATTATCCTTGTCTTGTGACTATGATTTTGACAATTCACATGGATAAGAACACATACACCAGTAAATCTAAGTGACATAAGGTTTCTCTCCGATTCATGAAAATGATGGTGAGGAAACACTTTCACTAAGTAGATTTTAGCTAGATAGCAATTGTGATATTTGCATTCTCAAAGTCGTTAGTGGAGCGCGTGTGGTTAACCGGCACACTAATATGGACTTGTGAGAAGTGGCAAAAGGTCTAACCATTATGATTACGGCATACCTCTTCATAATTGTTTAGATACACAAGTGTGCTATCTAAGGGAAGGTGTATGATTTTGATAAAGACTTATCAAAACAATCTAGTATCAGAAATCTGAACTTTGGTAAGAAAGTCAGCTGATTTCTGAGTACATGTCAAAGCTAGTGGGAGCATAAGTGTTATGCTAATAATCATCATGTTAGTGGGAGCATGATAATTATGATAAGTATTGCAAGTTAGCAATGTTAATTATAGAAAACAAAAGTTTCAATTGGGAAAAAGTTGTTTTGCTATAATTAAGGGAGAGGAAATTATACTTCATCTCAAATCTATAAGCTTAGATCGTGAGGTTTTAATCATTTAGTCAAGGTTATATATATGAATTTCATGTTGGGATGGCTCAACATAAGGAAATTCTGTATATGGGTCCATTATTTGCGTTCTAAAATTCGATTATGATTACGGCATCCCTTTTCATAATCTGAATTATGAGAACTTGGCAAATTGAAATGGACATATTATAGCAAAAGACTAGTTTAGTCTTTATGTGAGACATCATGAATCGTGTCCCATATGCTTCGGATATAGGATCGATTACATGTGCTATAATCATCCGTTCTAAAATTTTCCAAATGCCTGGGGCATTAAGAAGGGAAAAGGTTTAGAACTGGATATGACTAAAAGGATTAAACAATTGTCGAGGACAATCTAAGGTTTACCAAAGATTGGTTGCTCAAGGACAGTTGGAAGTATAGTGATAATTCTGGAAGGACCATATTGACATAATCTGTAAGGAGGCAACTCTTGGTCAGAAGTGATAGTCAAAATGGAATCTGGAAATGTTTCAAAGTTAGAATTTTTCAATCTGTGTAAGATTAAGGAAACTTAATGCAAGAAGGATGTTCCAAGGAGCTGATCTCCTTTGGAATACTCTGTAATGGTTGTTGTCAAGTCTTTATGACTTTGTACATAATCATTACAAGAGGATCAATGCATATAAGTTTAGAATCTAACAGATTTCAGTAAATGCCATGAATTTGGAATTCTTGCATTTGCGGTAAGGATTTGGGAGTGTGAAAAGAGAATCATTGAAGTTATGTTCAATTGATCTAGTTCACAAAGTAAAGATCATAGACAAACATAGTATGCATACTTGGTGTGTGGCATGACTAGTGTTTAAGAAAACATAGTGTACATGCTTGGAGCATGGGACAACTATTGTTTTAAATTCAAGAATAGAGTTGATAGCTGAAACAGTATACAATGAATAATGTGTAATCATATGGTGATAAATAAAAGGTGTTTTATTTATATTCATAAGTTCTGAGACCATATTGGATTCTATTATTATTGTGTTTCACTTTGCATGTTTTGACTTCCCGAATAAACTGGGTTATTCTTTCGGAATGACTAAGTTATTCAAACTATCCACAGTCGGTCATATGTTGGAAGTAGATATGAATTAAGACTGTCATGATGGGTTGTAGAGGTCTAAGGTGTTGGACAAGGCTACAACAATCATGAGTGCTCATAAGTTCTGAGTATTGGATTCAACCCGCGCTCATTGGAATCACTTCATGGATTTTATCACGAGTGATCATGAGACGATAATATCTTATATTCTTCAAACCTAGAGATATGAGTTGTTACTATGAGTTGATAGTACATTGATTGCACGAAACCGCATTTGGTAACTCTGTGCTATAAAACGTGCTTTTGTGTATGATTCAACAAGTAGTAGAACAAGCCATATGAGTCGAAGTTTATCCGTTCCTTTTACCTTCGGGATAAAAGCGATATCTGTGGGCCCCTCGATGATTTGATGATGACAAATGGAAGTGCTCGGCCGGGCCAGGACTGATTTGATTTGTTCAATTAGTCAGTCGTCATAAATCGGAAATCGGGAAACAACAAATGGACAGAGAGAATGATTATAATCCATGTCTCAGTCCATATGATATCTAGAATGGAGGAATATATGATCCCTTATCTAATGGACAAGTCACTGACAAGATCAGAGTTCATCTACAAGGTCAGAGTTCGACAGAAGCTTTTGAGAGCTACAATTGCCAGTTGGTTCTTGAAGTCATACGCAATAATAGTTTTAGACTTATCCAAGTGGGAGACTGTTGGATTAATGTCTAAGTCCATAACTATATTTGGTAAGACTTGACCCGACCCGGCATGGTCCATTTGGGTTGCATGGCATCATGCACTTGGATAGACTATAATGAGAGAAATAAGACACTTATGGTTATTAATATATTATAAGTTCTAGTATATTAATAATAAGAATAATAAGATTATTTAATTAGTATTGATCAAGAATTAATCTAGGATTAATTAAGTGATCAAAAGAAGACTAATTAAATATATGGGTTGATTGTGTAAATCATCCATACTTGTATAGTGGGCTAATGCTCCATGGATAATCAAGTTGGGCTAAAACCCATAGGATGGTTCATGGATGCTCCATGGTGTATTTGAACCCATGGATCCAAGGAAATGGAAAGTCATGACAATTAGGGTTTTCCCTAATTGTAACACTATATAAAGATATTATTCTTGACAAAATCGACACTAGTGGGTGTACTAGAAGGGCTAGCCGATTTTCAAGAAGTGTAGAATTCTCTCAAGTTATTCTAAGTGTATTTGGTGTTGTGTGAACCATTTGAGGTGTCACACTTGGGGCACTAGGCACTCAAGCTTCATGAAGACTTTCTACACCAAAGAGGTATGTATTCTATCTTGCTATAGTCATTGTTTTGTATGCTAGATTAGGATAATACCTTGGATGTTCTTATTTGCATGTATAATAGAGAAAACATAGATCCAAGGTATTTAGGGTTGCATGTACACTTAGGAGTGTTAGAATGCTCAAAACCCAACAGTGAGTTCATACCCCTAATCAATATTTTAAATGATTTTAAATGCTTTAATGGGGGGGGGGGATACAAGTAGAAACAAACATGTTATTGAATCATTGATATGTATTTTATAACTGTGTTTGTCATTTAACAGATTTCACATGCTACAAAATGTGATGCATGAAATGATTTTACATCTTTCATTTAGTTTCCCATACCCTTGAGTAGTAAGAGTGTATAAACCTACATGATCAACCAGTTATATTACAGTGAATTATCATAGGGATAATTTGAAGATATCAAACATTATTTCTATTACAAGGAATCACACAAGAGTCAGTTCATTCATGAGTCTATACTAGTACATTTCCTGATACATGAGTACTTACAGATGCTTACCTGATACATGAATATGTTCACATATACTTGCCTGTTACATGGACACACATACATGAATGCCATACAGGAACACTTTTACATAGGTGCATTATCCTGTATTCACTTACCTGGATACTTGTACTTAGAACTAAGAGGATAATTTATTAGTACTTTCTGTGTAAATTATCTTTTCTATCCCGGTTCAATGGGATATCTAGGCGGGACTTACCATTCCGAACCCCACTGATTAGCACCAGTGGTCGATGACCATCTACGGAGGTCTCAGGTTACTATTTATATCAGGTAGATCGATTGGGACTAACCCTTCGACCCACCTGCTGCTGCTACAGAGGACAATTGGACAATCTTCGGATGTTCATTAGGTTATACATTTCGCTTAATGCGATGCTGTGTTGATCCTAGTACCCAGTGACAACACTTAGAGTAGTACATTTTCCTGTTTACTTTATTTTGTGATACATTCACATAAACGATGAGTTAGACTAAGCACTTTTAGTAGTCGTCAATACAAAGGAAAAACTATCATTTTACAAATAGAACATTCGGGTCTTGGTAGAAGACTACACTTCATACTTACAAAACATTCGGGCCTTGGTAGAAGACTACACTTCATACGTACAGAACATTCGGGTCTTGGTAGAAGACTACATTTCATACTTATAGAAAATAAGGGTTTTTCTAGGGATTTCATACTTACCTCAACATTTTCATTTAAAGGTTTACATGGCCTTCATAACAGATTTTCACAAACAAGGCAATGACACTATTATACTTATGAAATCAAAAACTTTAAAGCTGATACTCGCTTTCAAAATAACTTGTATTCTCAGGTCATCAGTAGACAGGTACGGAGGCCAGGTTTTGAGAAGACGGAGAAGACAAGTCTCGTCTTTTATTTTGATTGTATATTTTTGGTGTCTTATTACAATGAAAGAACACACATGTATTAAAATTTACTTATAATGCAATGGATGATGTTGTTGCTTGTTTATTATATTACACTGTTGTGATACTGTACATGACGTCCTCCACCCCTAAACGTTTCCGCCGTTCGTGGTTTTGGGGTGTGACATCTACTCTGCCTTGCTTGCGAATTCCGACTATGGGTGTCATCACCTCATAATGGGCGACTGGGAATCTTAGAAGTTTAGGCAAATTTTGCACCGATGTCCCTAGAAGAATATGGGCACTTGGTGCATTCAATAGTCTCGACCCGGTTCATTTATTTCCGAACAGGAAATCTTCTCAATGAACCTCTTCTAGGCCTGAATCAACTTCTCTGTCATGCACTGAAGTGGATTGGGTTGTGTACAGGGTTCGTTCAAGAATGGAAATGTCTAAAGAATCCTAAGAGATTATTAACATTTCACTGTATGATCCATATCGAGTCCTGCTATGATTACACAGGGTATACAAATCATATATAACTTAGATCCGATAGGCCTTCGAATATGTGATACTACTCTAGAACCACATCCCAACGAGGAAAAGGAAATAGAGCGAAACCACACATTCTTAGCCTATGGGATCCTTATTATATATAACGTTGGGAGTATACCCTCTGTAGTTGTAGGTATATTAATAAGGATCTTTTTAGTTCTTCACACAGGGTTGTTTATGGTTCCTAAAGTACCCCTATGGTATTTTAATTCTTGTTTGTTTCTTATCTTCTGAATATCATTCTGGGATTAGTGTGAATCTTTTAGTGTTCCAAAATACTCCTATAGTATTTTAACTTTATGTTTGGCTCTAGCAATCCTAGTTGGTAAGTTTCAGACCTGTTGTACACCACTATCACTCCCAAGCACATGTTCATTGCATCTCGGATAAATCTAGTTGATCAGGTTACATTTATCCCAGCTTAAGATTACATAACTGCCCAGGTTTGACGGTAATGCTCAACATCCAAAGACTTTTATTCTTGTTGTTCTTGTGATACTTGTGTTCGAGTGTTTAGGTTTTGGATGTTATTATACTTTGGTAAAATATGGTTATATTTTAAAGTATAATTCTTGGTCAGAGTGTTTTATCCCATTGTGTTTATAGGTTGTATATCTTTTATGAATTGATATACTTAGCTCACTATAAACAATGCTCTGAAACCAATCTGTCACACCCCAAAACCGGAACGACGGAAACGCTCTGGGGTGGATGATGTCATGTCAAGTATCACAACACATGCATAATAGTAATCAAAGTACAACAAAACATTTAATTAATAGTAATAATTTTACATGGTTAGATTACAGTACATCAAGGTAATACAAGTAATAGAAATAAATACAGCGTGGTACTAAGCTATCTTCATCAACAGCTCCGGGGATGTACCTGTCTAATGCTAGCCTGAGAATACAAGTTATTTGAAAAGCGAGTATCAGCATTTTTACAAATGCTGGTGAGTTCATAAGTATTTAGTGGAATTTATTCAAATAACTTTATAAAGTAGTAGTTTAAATGTTTACAGTGCATTAGAGTTCATTCCAGAAAATCCTATATTTTCTTTAATAAAAGCAGCCTTCTACCAAGACTGGTAAGTGTTTTGTGGTAAAAAGTCATTTTCCCTAAATTGCTATCATTATCAAAATACTGAATTTGATTATTGAGGAAAGCAAACGACATCAGGGAATAACATATGCCTCAGCAGTGAGGACTGCTGACAAAGGCAAGGGAATCATAGACTCCAGGAGAGTATCGAACTAACGACACACCTGGTTCATTCTAACAAGTAGAGACTCAGACCCCAGAGGGTACCAAATGAAAGGTACAACTGGCTTGGTAGGCCGGGACTGTAGCTAGCAGTCTGGGTGCAGGGTTGTGAATCCCGTACAGATCTATACACACAATGTCCCCTCTCCTTATAGGAGATTCTAGTTACCATCTAGACGACGGAGAAGGTCGTGTCCTAAAGATGCATCCCAAATAGTGGGTAGAGACTTCCAAATAGTGGGTAGTGTGTTTCTAATGTAAGTGTAGACTAGAGGTAGAGACTCTTAACTGAGATGACTAGAGAATTCCTGTATGACCATACTCATATACATAATATATAACTAATGAATCAAATGACCTTCGGACGGCCATCCGATCCCACCAGACCACATCTCAACGAAGAAAAGGAAATAGGGCGGACGAGCCTTCCTAAGTCTTTCAATCATTACTTATATGTACCTATATAAGCACAGACATACATCTAACTACGACTGAGTGTGTATCGAGTAGAAGTGGTTCTTGTGAAGTAGGAGTGTCTAACAAGTGAAGTAGGAGCGGTCGCAAGTGAAGTAGGAGTGTCGAACAAGTGAAGTAAGAGCGGTCGCAAGTGAAGTAGGAGTGTCGAACAAGTATAAGTGTATCATGAAGTAGAGATGACAATAAGTGAAGTAAGAGCGTCTATCAGGTATCAGCGACTACAAGTATAAGTGAAATAGAGACAATAACAGATATAAGCGCTTCAAGAAGTGAAAGCGTTACCAAGTAGGGGTATAAAATAAGTATAAGCGAAACAGTAGTAACTAACAAGTAAAAGTATACGTTGTGAAAGAGAACTTTGATTAAAATCATGTAAAACCTTTATAAACCAGTTTAAAGTGAATTTCAAGTAAAGCAGTATAAATAAGAGTCTTGAAACAAACTAAAAACCTTTTTGAAAACCATTATAGTGTCCTACTCGGTAAAACAGTATACAGTGTGGTAAAATCTTGTGCATGCGGGTTATCAATCACATGTGATTGATATGATAACAGGCATGTTTAACTTGTATTCCCCCCCTATAAAACATGTAACAACATTTAAAAGGTTCATTCAGGGGTATGAACTCACCTGGTGTAAGTAGGTCCAACGAGGGTGCCGGTTGGGCGTTCGGTGTCACGTAAGGACTCGAACACACTCAATGACCTATTTAACATATGATAACATATGTTCACATACAATTAGTATATTTAATACTAATTAAACAAGTATACGCGCTCAAAGGAGTGGAAAACACGTTGGTTAAGTGTTTGGGGTGTCCCGAGTAGCGTCTAAAGGTGTGTATGGCTTAGGAATGGAGTTTACTCTCCGAGAGTAAACTCCCAAAGCTTAGTTTACGGCCTAGGGACATCTCACCATGAGTTTACGGCCGTAAACTCATTGTTAAGGGTTCTAGTGTGCTAAAGTGACTCATATCAATTGTAGATTTATGTTAGGCTCAAATATCAAATGTGTGAATGGGTTTAAAGCACTAAATGGCCACTTTGAGGAGCTTCCGGCCTTAAGCAAGGGAGCTTATGGTCGTAAACTCTTATACACACTTTCTTTTGGTGTTTTAAGGCTCTATCTTGTTAGTGGAATTTTTCTATGTCCAAAACCAAAAGGCATGAGTGAGTTTAAGGTCTTTAAGGGCTTCATTAGGGAGTTTACAGCCCAGGGACAACTCCTAAGGGAGTTTACAGCCATAAAGTCTCATTCCTTGAGTTTTTTGAAGTATTAAGCCCTTATATCACTTCTAGCATTTTACGGTAATAGTCTAAGGCCATTTGGGGGACAAAAACCAACATTTTTGGCTTGGTTTGGGGAGTTTACGGCCTTGACACATGTATGGGCCGTAAACTCCTTTTCATCCTTTCATTCCTTGTGTTTAAATGGTCTAAACCTGAAAGGATAAGCCCCTAATTTATATATTACGTCTAAGGGTGTTTTAGGAGTGTTTTGGAGGCATTTTGACATAGTTTAGAGGTGTTTACGACCTAAGCATGTACTTGGGCCGTAAACTCTCTTTTACCCCCTAAATTGATTGCTTTAATTGATCAAACAATCCTAAGCTAAATCCCTAATTTATTTCCAAGCCTTTAGGGACATTTTGGGGTCATTTTGGCCTCATTTTGGGTGTTTACGGCCTAAGGAGGAGCTTAGGCCATGAACTCCTTTTCAACAGCTTAAATGGTCCAATTTTAAGCTATAAACACGAATCATAATGTTTAGAGTAAGCTAGGGTAAGTGGACTTACGATTTGGAAGCGTTTGGTTGCGGATTCGGGTCGAAAACGAGTCTAGAGAGAGAGTATAGAGAGAGAGGGTGGAAAAGATCCAAATGGAATTTACTCCCCCTTATATATGGGTGGGAGTTGGAGCTCAATGGAATTCTACCCAATACTGCCGTTATATGGGGCTTTGGGTCGCACCCGATTTAGTGGTCGTAATAATAAAAACTAACTTTTTCCAACTAAATGGAAATATGTGTTATGTGTTTTTATTCCCTTTTATCACGACTTAACGGCATATTAAACATAAACAATTGAAATGTTTATTTAATTGACGACCTCTAATTAACGAAACTTTTATAAACTAGAATATTCTGTTAATGGTAACGGGGAAATGTAACGGAACAACTTGGGTTGTCACAAATGGCCATGGGCTAGATATATTTGTTAGATGGCCTGAAGGGTTTCCTTGGACCAGAGAATACGCACTGGCATTCCACATACTTCCTTGTCAATTCCACCGCATCTTGGTGTGTGGTGGGCAAATAGATTCCCATGCGAAATACCTTCCTAGTCAGGGAACGCGCTCCCTCATGCGTGCCTGCCTGACCAGCATAGGCTTCGTGGAGTGCTTCTATACCGCTGGGTTCATCCACGTACTTTAGCCAGGGCGTCGTGAACCCTTTCCGATATAGCTCTCCGTTCCCAAGTGTGTATATAGGTGACTTTATGCGTATCTTTCTAGCTTCTTCATGGCTGTCTGGTAGAACACTGTGTTGCAGGTATTCGATTAATGGGGTTATCCATGTGCGCCTAGCCATTGCTAAGGTGTTCACCTGCCGCTCTTCTACACTTCTTTCTTTGATCACTTCGACTACGACCTTTTTGGATAAGTGATCGAAAAATGTTAACGCCAGCTTACTTAAGGCGTCTGCTCTTCGGTTCTCACTTCTTGGTATCTATTTGATCACGAGTTCTTTGAAAGACTTGATAAGCCGTTGCGCAATCCTGAAGTACTTCTCCATCCTTTTGTCTTTTTCCTTGAAACTCCCATTGTTTTGGTTGGCGGCCAATCTCGAATCTGTTAGTGCCACCACTACTTCTGCTTCCATTTGTTTGGCTAACCGTAAACCAGTGAGTAGGGCCTTGTATTCCTCTTCATTATTGGAGGTATGGAAGTTGAACCGGAGGGCATACATGACTTCCTCCCATTCAGGGCTGGTTAGAATTAACTCTGCCCCCGAGCCCTCTCTGCTGGATACCCCATCTGTGTATAGGGTCCATTTCCGGTTATTCTCTGTGAATTTCCCTATGGTTGGTATTCCTTCGTGGTTCATATCTCCTCCTCCCCCGGGAATTTCGAAGCAAAAAATCTATGAGAGCATGTCCCTTGATTCTTGTTCGTGGGAGGTAGCTGATGTCGTGCTCGCCTAATTCGATCGTCCATTTTGCAGGTCGATCTAAGGTTTCCGGCTTGAGCAATATCTGCTTGATTGGGAAATTTGTTAGGACCTTGATTTGGTACACCTGGAAGTAGCGTCTCAGATGACATGCAACATAGATAAGAGCAAGCAATATCTTCTTGAGAACGGGGTAATTGAATTCGGGGCCCTGTAATGGCCGGCTAATAAAGTAAATAGGTTTTTGCTTTCCTTCTCATTCTACGACCAAGATAAACGAGATGGATTCAGCTGAAGTTGAGAGATATACTTGTAACGTCTCGCCCGGGATAGGACTGGCCAGTGTGGATAGCTTATGTAGGGCTTCTTTATTTGTTGGAGTGTTGCTTCCGCTGCCGCTATCCACTAGAAGTTATTTTTCTCAAACTACCCTTTGATCGTGTGGAAATGTGGCATAGCCTTCTCAGCTGACTTTGAAATAAAACGAATAAGAGCGCTGAGTTTTCCGTTTAAACCTTGGGCATCTCTTAGGCTATTTGGCGGTGGCGTCTTCATGAGTTCGTCTACTTTGATCGGGCTAGGCTGTATTCCTTGCCTAGTGATGCAGTATCCTAAAAATTTCCCTTCTTCCACTCCAAAGGTGCACTTGCTAGGATTCAGTTTCATCTTGACTTTCTCCAACATCTTAAAGGTTTCCTTGACATCTTCTAGGAACTGCTCCTAGTCCGGGCTCTTAATAACAATGTCTTCCACGTATACTTCGATGTTTCTTCCAATCTACTTGGCAAATATGGAGTCGACCAAGGGCTGGTATGTCGCCCCTACTTTCTTCAGTCCGAATGACATTTTGGTGTTGCAGAAAGCTCTGTGATCTATGTGAAAGGTTGTCTTCTCCTCATCTTCTCTACTCATCAGGATTTGGTGATACCCCTTGTATGCATCCAGGAAACATTCTAGCTTGAAACCCTATAGCTATTCCACCTTCTGATCGATCTCTGGTAATGGGTAACAATCTTTGGGGCATGTTTTATTCAGATCGGAGTAGTCGATGCACATGCGCAATGAAACGTTATGCTTCTTAACCATGACGGATTTGGCGATCTGTAGCACCCGATTCCTGGTACGCATTTAACTCAAAGCATTCTCATGTTTCTCCCTGGGACTCGACGAGTTGGAGGCCCAACTCATCGAGTAGAGTTGGGATCTGCGGACATTTTAAGTGACCTACTCAACGGGTCGGTAGACTAACTCGGCGAGCAGGTGCTGTACGAGTAAAACACTAAATCTGAGGGTTTGCACCCTATTTAAACGTCTTATTCCAACCTCCATCGTCCCTTATGCTCCCAAGAAGTTGTATATCAAAACCCTAATCGTTGTTGTGTGATCTAAGGCCATATTGGTGCTTTTGGGTGGTTTGTGAAGCTTGAAAGGAAGGAAGCAGCTTGGGAATTCGAGTTGGGGCTTGTAGATCTAGAGATCTTACTCCATCTTCTGCTCAACCAAGGTAAATGCCCCTTTTTTAGTCTTCTATTTGGTTGTTCATCTTTAGGTCTTAGATTTTGGGTGCATTTAAGGCTTCCTAAGCCATTTGTGGATTTGTGAAGTGATTCATGGGGTTCTAGTTTCAGATTTGAGTCATTGGAGGGGTCTCATGACGTAAAGTTGCCAACTTTATGGCCATGAGAGCCCCATGCACATTGTAGAGCACCTTTTATAGATTTTTGAGCCAAAAACCCCATGCATGTGCACCATGTTTGGAACTTTACGTATAAAATGGACTTTAGGAGGCGAAATCTATGGTTTTGATGTGTTAATACCCATTTAAATTGGTTGTATAGTAAGTTCAAGAAGGGACTCGACGAGTTGTTCTTGGGACTCGGTGAGTCGAGTTGTAGTGACCACCAAATCCATTCTGCGAATGGACCAGTTGTTAAGGAGGGAAGTCTCGTGGATGTTTAGACGTGAAAAAGGACCAGAGAATCATAAGACTCGGCGATTATATGAACAGACTCGACGAATCCAAGGCAATCTCCCAACCTTTGAAGATTGACTCGATGATTTATTTGTACAACTCGGCGAGTCGTAGACTGGACATGTTCTTATGAGGGAGATAAACTCGCCAACTTCAAGGAAGAACTCGGCGAGTCAGATGAAGATGGTCCCGATAGTTTGAAGGAAGAAGAACCCGTCAAGTTCTTGCTTGACTCGAAGAGCGGAGTCGGGGCTGTATCAGATTAGTGGAGTATGGACTCAGCGAGTTGGCGGGCCAACTCGGCGGGTCAGGTCAACTCAATGTTGACTTTGACCAAGGTTGACTTAGACTGGTTATGGTATTGACCCTGGTTAGGGTCATATGTTCTGTTTGATGACTTGAGGATTGTCGTGTAGGGATTGAGGAGTCGAGGAGAGCCAACCTTCATGCCAAGGACAGTCTAAACGCTACACAACATCGATCTGAGTTACCTTCCAGTAGTGGTGGTTCTACGGCCACAACGCCGTCCCATTAGAAGGAGTTATATGTTCGATGATTGTCTTTGTGATATTTATCTAGGTTTGCTACTACCTGATATGTTATATGCTTGCATGATATGTTATATGTGATAGTGGTAGTAGGGGATATTAGTCCCTAAGTTCGGTTGTTAGGACCGAAGGGTTGGTCGGACACCCCAGATATGTCTGACAGTCTGTTATGATATGTTTATATACTGGCATGATATGTTATATATGATAGTGTTAGTAGGAGGGGAATAGTCCCCAAGTTCGGTTGTTAGGATCGAAGGGTAGTTCGAACACCCCAGATTTGTCCGATAGTATGTTTACGTTATGATATATGTGTTAGTAGCAGTAGGGGGTGGAATAGTCCACGAGGTTCGGTTGTTAGGACCGAAGGGTAGGTTAGCACCCCAAAACAGCTTGACATGGGTAGGTCAGCACCCCAGAATGGCTTGACATGGGTAGGTCAGCACCCCAAAATAGTCGTATCGGGTACGTCGGGCACCCCAAAATTGCCTGGCAGTATGTAGGCTATGTGATTGTGTGGTATGTGGTATGATGGGTGAAATCACTAAGCTTTGTGATTACAGCTTCAGTTTTGGTTTCAGGTACCTCTTCGTTCAAGGGGAAGGAGCTGGCAGGGTAGCAGCGCATCACACACACATATGATTTCCGCTTAGATTTTCTGGGATTGTACTATAATATTTTATTACATTAAGATGATATGGTTTTTGAGATATGATGCTACGGTTTTATGTATTGATATGATTTTAGTAATGTCTTCGCAAGTTATTTTATAATTCACTAAATTTAAAAATGAAAATTTTGGCCTCGGTTTTTGGGATGTTACAGAATCCAAGTTGGGGAAACTGCCTCTTTTAAGATTCCTGCTCTTTCCATCTTGTCTAGCTCCACGTTAATTGTCGTGTTGCGGTCCCCTCCTTGGACTCTCTTGTTTTTGTTTAACCTCCTTTGTGCCTGGTTTGATCATTAGCTTGTGCTTTATGACCTTCCTGTCTACGCCAACGATGTCTGTGGGAGTCCATGCGAATACATTCTTGTATCGTTTGAGCAAGCTTACTAGCACCCCCTGGTGCACTCGAGAAGGTTACTGCCGATGCTGAACGGTTGATTCGGGTATGCTTCGTTGATTACTTCTTTTCCGTTTGCCGACATGACGGGCGCCTTTTTGATATCTTGCGTCATTTCTGCTGGTTACATGATTTCGAAACACCGCAGTTCCTTTGGGGGTGTGGCGAGGACTGTGCCTAGCCCTTCAGTGGTACTTAATTTTATGATCCCATGCACTATAGACGGGATCACGCGAAGCTTGAGCAAGGATGTCCTTCCTAAGATGATGTTGTGCTCCGTAGGGTTTCAGATTGCCACGAAGTCGATTAGGGTCGTTTTCCATTGCTGCTTGTCGTGGCTGGTCAGCGTGAGTGGCAAGTGAATTGAGCCTAGTGGCCATTAGTTTTTCCTTGTGAATCCCACGAGCCTTCCTGTAGTGGGTTTGCGATTCTCCTTCCATCAGTTGGGGAGGAGATGGAAAAAATATTCATAGATTATATCCGTTGAGCTCCCTGTGTCTATGTAAACGCTGTGGATGGTTACATTCTTTATGGACCCCTAGATTATGAGCGGATTATCACCCATCCAGTCTCTGGGCCTGGGGTCTCTTACTGAAAACGTAAGTCCTTGCGTTGTTGTTGTGAAGCTTACCAGTTCACCTTTCTCGTCTTGCCACTCCCTCTTGATGCGTAAAATGAGGATTTCTCTGGGCTAGGCGTGCTCTCTTGTTGCATCCTTAGCATTCTCATAATCAAATTTGGCAAGCAGGTTTCGCGCTATCTCAATGCGGTTCCCCTTTAATTGTTTTTCCTCCATTTCTTTCTTTACGACCGAACAGTTGGTGGTGTCATGCGTTTTGCTCTTGTGGTATTCACAGTACCGTCCTATTGTTGCTTTCGCTGGCTGTAGTTTATCTACGACTACGTAGACATCTGGCTGGCGTCCCTGCCTATCCTCTCTAGAGAGCGGTTAGAAATGTCCTTGTAAGCGCTTCCCCCGTCCGAAATGCCTGCTTTCGCCCGACGCATCTGTGTGAATCGGGCTATGGCGCTTGGCGGAGAGGGTCATGATGTTAAGGTATGCTTGTTTCGTTTCCTCTCCTTCCTTTTCCCTAAAGTATCGCTATAGCTTTTCCTTTAGCTCGGCCCCTGTTTGCGGTTTCTTGCACATGAGTTTTTGGGATAGGCGACCTAGCAGGATTCCCCACGTGAAGGCTCCTGCTATCAAGCCTGCGTAATGTCCTGGGACATTGAGCATGGCGTTTGTAAATATCGTGAAGTATTCCCTCGCCGTCTCTCCTTCTTTCTTCTTGCAACCGATGATTGAGTGTGAGTCGCCTTTGTATTTTTACAGCTGCATGAAATTTGTGAGGAAGAGGTATTTTAGGTGCCCAAAGTTGTATATGCTGCTTGGGCATAGCGTTTTGAACCATGTTCCTGCATTTCCATCCAGGGTTATTGGAAAATATATGCACCAGAACCGCTCATCCAATTTGAGTGACGTCATCATTCATTCATAGGTATTTATGTGGCTATCCGGTCTGTGGTTCCATTGTAGGTTTTCAAGTTGGGAAGTTTGGCAGTGTTCTGGATTTTGTAGTCTAGCAACTCTTTGGCAAATGGAGATGTGACACTTCTTGATAAAAAAATCTTGGTTTGGGATGGTTAATGGCCCTTGCATGTTATATGGGTGAAAATTTTTGTACGGTTGTGCACCTATGATACTGTATAATGCGTGATATCCTGGGTTTGGCACGTAAAATGCTTGTTGCTGGAATGGCAGTGGAAGCAGGTGGCTAGAGGATATGGGCCGGCTTTGGGCTTGGAGGTTGCGCATGGTGGCTTGCTGGTAATCGGGTTTGTAGTGACAATTGTTGCGCCTGTCGCAAGCGGTGAATAGAAAAAGGCTAGAAACTGGGTTGCGATGGCTTTGGCCAATGGTGGCAGCGAGAATGTTGGTTGAGTTCCTACTGGTTGGCCCGATCGCGGTTGTCCTTGCGTCATTGAGTTGAATGGTGGTGGCATTTGGGATATTGTATTTTGCACCGCTACTGGTTGGCCCAATCGCGGTGTTTGAAGAGCGTAGTCAGTGGCATCGTCATTTGAACCAACGTCTGTTGCAGAAATGGGATCGGTGTTGTGACATACGTGCTTGCCACCGATGACATTAGCGGTGGTTGGGGTGTTGTGTTGGGACAACCGCCGATGAGATAGTGGTTGAAAGGAAATGCCCTATAGGAGCTAGTGGATGTTGGTCATCTAGTGGTTCGACTGTTATGGCCGAACCACCTTCTCCTGGGACCTCCCTGTGGGTCGTCATGGGCGGCGGTGTTTCGTCTAACGACATCATCAACCAGATGGGACTAGCTAGTGTCCTACTGGCTACTCTGGTGTTGTTAGATTCCATTTTTGTCGTTGAACAGTGTGCATTTAGCTTTGTTTATCGTCACAAAAACGGACGACGCCAAATGAAGTGACCTTGGCTTCGTTTTGCTTAAACTCCGACAATGATTATCTAGTTGCTCCTGCAAGGTCACAGAGAAGTGAAGGCCGTCAGCCGTGTACTGGGAGGAGGCTCCCGGAAGGATGCTCTGACGGTCAAGTTAGTAGGGTTCTCTACGTGTGTATGAGTGTTGCTTGGAGAAGATTAGTTACATGTCAGGTTCGTGAGCGTCTCCTTATATACTCAGCGCTCCTGCTTGTCCGTACATTACAGGATCGCCAGAGGCAACAGGATCAGGGGCGCTGATTGGAGGATCGTGCTCCTCTAACTGTCAGTGCGATGCCATTGGTTCTGGCAAAAATGCCCTAATCTCTTGTTTTGTTGGCTGACCGTATCATTTTTCTTGGAGCTGAGGGCGCCTTTGGTGGGTGCGAGCCTTTCATGGGAGCGCTTATGGCGGGCACTAACCTTTTTCTAGAGCACCCTGCCTGTATGGGCGCTGGTGGGCACTCAGCTCCACTGAGTCTGTTCGGACAGGTGCGCTAGTCCTCGAGGTCGGGTGCGGTTCTTTTATGCTAGATAGGGCATGTTATCAAGTCCCTTAGTTCGGTAGGTGTAGCGTTGTTGCGCTAGCTACGACGTTCTGGACTTAACTTTAGTGAGCACGCTAGTCCTGTGGGCCGGATGCGGTTCTTACGTGCTGGCTAGGGCATGTTATCATGTTGCATGTATGGGTATTTTGGGTTAACCCACTAAGCTTCGAGCTTATAGTTTTGGCTTTTATTTCAGGTACATTAGATGACCACGTGAAGGCGAAGGCATGATTGTGCGCCTCCTCACATTTTTATGATCCGGATTTCTGTGATACTCTGATGTTTAAACTATGTTGAAAACACTTTGTAATAATTTAATGGTTTTGAATGGTTGAAAAAGTTTTAAATTGGATTGATTTTTATTGATATTACATGTTGGTATCAGAGCCTTAGTTTGAGTGAATTGGAGGAACACTCGTGTGAATCCAATCTCAAACTAAGGAAAAGATTTTCAAAATGGTTTTAAAAAGGTTTTCAAAATAATTAAAGGAGGATGCAGAGTGTACCATAAGCCATAGCTAGTAAGTAAACCCCAAAATACCATGCAATTATTTGGTACTGGGATATGTTAGAACAACATGCTAGTACTAGGCTAAGGATCTTCAGGAATTGCATGATAGAATTGCCTGATTATATGATGCCTGATAGCCTAGGGTCTTCCTTATATGAAATTGACATCATTACTGTAGTTGCTCAGTGTACGCATCATAGGTTGTAAATAATTAAGATCTTATAGCCTGAGAATATTTGGTTTAGCTTTATTTCCTGTTCCTTGTCTTGTTGTGGGCTTAGAGTAGGACCGAGTATTCGAATGTGTATAGGGTCCAGCATTATGTATGGCTAGCATACACTAGTGCTGCAGGGTTGGTGGAAGTTTCATGGATGGTTGAATTGTGCGGGGTCAGTACGCCAGTTATGAGATCGTTAGCCTTCCTCTAGGAGTGAGGAATAAGCACACACCATGCATATGTATATTGTTAGGGAATTTTGATGATACTTGATACAAATATCGGTAGGTGTGGAAGGTAGTATGGGCCCGTACTACTGAAAGCAAAGGACCCATATGTGTAGCAAGGAAGTCACAACCCCTAGGGTTCAGTTGGGAGTTGGTTCCCTGTTATTCATGTGGATTATCTGATATGTTCCTGGTGTATTTTCAGTATGCTGGTTACTAGTTGTTTTGTGACTGGATCTGGATCGGTATCAGGACAACACAGTCAGGGTGCCCCGGCAGTACCCTAGACTATCGGCCAGGACAGGCCAACAATGACAGAGGATCGTGTCAGGGAGATCATCCTTGAGGAGGTGCTCGAGATTGTCTGAGGTCAGATTCTGGAGATGTTTGGGCCTATTAAGACCGCCATGATGATTTTGATGGCAGATATGTAGCCCTTAATGAGACGGCTATGACGGCAGCTGTAACAGCGGTAGGGGGAGGATCCGATCGGGCTTTTTCAGTATTAGGACTTCGATAACACGAAGCCCATGAATTTGATAGGACTCAGGATTCGAACATAGCCATGAGGTCGCTATCTAACATGGAGGGATGTTTCTTCACGTACTCATGTCCTGCTGACCAGAAGGTCATATGTGCCCTGAACTTGCTGAGGTCTGGGGCATAGGACTGGTGGAGGTTGATGACTGGGTCGTATTCGGATGATTAGAGAGTTGCGGTTACTTGGGAGCAGTTCAAGGAGATGTTCCACGCTTGCTACATTCTATGGGTCGAGCTCGAGCGACTTTCAGAGGATTTTTGGGATCTGAGACAGGGTACGGAGTCGGTGACGGAGATCACCCACATGTTCACTAAGAGGGCGATGTTTTTCCTGGAGCTTGCTTCTGAGCAGGCTCGGATGACACGTTATTTGAGCATGCTCAAGACTGATATCCTTCAGTTTGTTGCTACCCAACGATATGATACACTGTTGGAGTTACAGGAGGCCACTAGGCGGCATGAATTGGAGATTGAGTTATAGTTACGGGAGCAGAGGCAGGCCCCAGCGCCGACGCAGTCCAAGGCCATTGATACTAGGTCTGGAGGTCAGCCAGGCTGCACTTGTGGGAAGTATGGAAAGGTTCATTCAGGGGTTTTCCAATAGGGGAGTAGGTGCCACAAGTGTAGCAAGCAGGGTCATCTTGCCAGGGATTGCAGTCAGCATACTCTAGCTTCTGGAGTCAAACTTTGTTACCGTTGTGAGTAGGTGGACCATATGAAGGCACAACGTCCCTAGCTAGCCGCCAAGCCGGTGCAGGCTCCCACGCCAAATACACTTAGGATTACTAATGGGAGTCAGGGTAGAACAACGCCCCTGAGGGCTCAGGGACGTGCCTTCTATCTAACAACAGAGGAGGCCAGGGCAGCACCAAACGTGGTTGCTGGTATGTTTCTATCCCTTATCTTACTGATTATATTTGTTTTATGCTTATGTGTGTTGTACCATGTCTGGTACATTCTTAGTGAACTCCTTAACTGCTTTAGTTTTATTCGACTTAGGGGCGATTCGGTCGTTTTTCTCTCAGACATTTACTAGGGAGTTCGGCTTGCCAGTAAGACAGCTAGAGTGTCTGTTGCGAGTCTTTATCGCCAACGAACACAGGGTTTCTGCTTCTTCAGTCTATTGGGGTTGTGTGTTGGAGATCTTTGGGGAATCTTTTCCGATAGACTTGATTCTAATTCCCATGGGAGATGTGTGGGTGATCGCGGGTATCGACTGGCTTAGTTGATTTTGTGCCATGTTTGACTGCGAGGGTCAGCGAGTAGTAGTTCGAACCCCAAGTGGGGGAGAACTTGTTTTCTACCGCGAGGGCACCAGATTGGGATCAGGGTTTTGCTTAGATGTCTAGACTCAACAATACATTCAGCATGGTTGTACGGGTTACATAGCGTATGTGGTGGATACACAGGTCATGGATCAGATTTTCAAAGGTTCCAGTAGTCAGGGAGTTTGCTGACGAGTTCCCGAAGAGGTTACCAGAGTGCCTCCGGAGAGGCAGGTCGAGTTTAAGATTTACCTAGTGCCAGGTGCAGCCCGTATCGTCAAGGTGTCATACTATTTGGCACATCCAGAGATGTAGGAGCTCTCATCATAGCTACAGGAACTGTTGAGCAAGTAGTTCATTCATCCGAGCAGTTCTCCGTGGGAAGGGCCGATCCTCTTCGTCAGGAAAAAGGATGGTTCACACCGGATGTGCATTGACTACCGGGAGTTGAACAAGTTGACGATGAAGAACCGTTATCCACTCTCGAGGATAGATGATCATTTCTATCAGTTGTAGGGAGCATCTTGGTACTCCAAGATAAACCTGAGGTCTGGGTACCATCAGGTCAGCATTAGAGAGGAGGACATGAAGAAGACTGCGTTCAGGACTCGTTGTGGAAATTACGATTTTGTGGTGATGTCGTTCGGGCTCAATAACACGTCGAAGGTATTTATGGACCTAATGAATTAGGTATGCAAACCAATGCTCGATCGCTTGGTCATCATGTTCATAGACGATATGTTGGTGTTCTCCAAGACCCGAGAGCAGCATGAGGAGCATCTGTGGGAGCTATTGGGAGTTTTGAGACGAGAACGACTTTATGCCAAGTTCTTGAAGTGCGAGTTTTTGTTACAATAGGTTTAGTTCCTTGGACATCTCGTGAACCAAGATGGGATTTTGGTCCATCCAGCCCAAATCGAGGCGGTTATGCAGTGGGAGGTTCTGAAATCTCCCTCGGATACCAGGAGCTTCTTGGGATCGGTAGGTTACTATCGGAGATTCATACAAGATTTCTCCAAGATTGCAGTACCCCTCACTCGTCTAACGAGGAAGGGGGTGGACTTCGATTGAACCCTAAGCAACAGAGGGTATTTGAGACCCTCAGACAGCGACTATGTGAGGCTCCATTATTGACTCTCCCAGAGGGAGTTGAGGATTTTGTAGTGTTCTATGATGCTTCCATCACGGGACTGGGAGCGGTCCTCATGCAGAGAGGACGGGTGATAGCCTATGCATCTCGGCAGTTGAAGCCGCACGAGACGAGATACCATATCTATGATCTGGAGTTGGGAGCGATGGTATTCATTCTCAAGATTTGGAGACATTATCTCTATGGGGTCTGCTTTATCATATACATGGACCACAAGAGCCCGAGACACATCATGGATCAGTCGACCCTGAACATGAGATAATGTTGGTGGTTGGATGTAGTCAAGGACTTCGATTGTGAGATCCTTTACCATCCATGTAAAGTGAACGTGGTTACAGATGCTTTGATCTGTAACTCAGTTGGATCTTCTACTTCAGAAATAGGTATGAGGATATTAGTGGATTCTCCACTAGTGAGTGTGATCAAGGAAGATCAAACTGAGGGTTTGTGATAGGAAAATTGGAAGCTTGTGTTGATTAGGGGTGAGAAAACCCAGTTTTTGTAGGATAGCCAGGGATTATTGACCCATTGCAGTAGGGTTTGTGTTCTAATGTCTTGTAGGGTGAAACAGATTGTTCTGGAGGAGGCTCATAAGTCTTGCTTCTCTATTCTGTTGGGTTTTGAGCAATCTAACACTTCCTAAGTGTGCATGCAACCCTAATAAACCCTTGATCTATGTTTGTCTAAATACATGCAAAATAATAATTTTCCAAGGTTCATAACCTATCTAACATGGCATAGGGTACTTTTAAACATAAAAGAATTAGATGAGATTACATACCTTTTGATGAGTTTCATTCCTTTGGAGTTTAAGAGCCAAGCACCAATACTGTGAATGCCTCAAATGGAAATCACAAATCACCACAAACACTTGGAAAACTTTAGAGAGTGTACACACACTTGTAATTTTCGGCCACACACAAGCACACACAATAGTGGCTATTTCATGCAACATGAGCATGCTTATATAGTGTACATGATTAGGGTGAAACCCTAATAACCCATGACCTTTCCTTTTCCAAGGATCCATGGGTTAAAAGCTCCATGGATCATCCATGGACTTCCATACAAGCCTAGCCCATTAACAAATGAGTGTTAGCCCACACTATATAAAACCAATAGCCCACAATCTAATTAATCTTCCTTTTAATCTCTAAATTAATTCATAATTAATTTAAGACTAAGACTAATTAAATAACATGACTTCTCTCTAGCTAGATATCTTCATGCATAGGTTTAGGGCCATTTTCGGACATTTGTGAATCATTTCGGGTATTGGTCACGATCTGAAGTTGTAACTTCAGATCTGGACTCCTATAGGTCCCTATAGTCCTAAAGTTATCAGATTCAACAAGCTTTGGCCTTTCTCCTTGGTTTAAACCTTTCCCTTATCTTGGTTTTGGCATTTAGTACCATACATGTACGTAAAGTTTACAACTTTACATGGAAATCATGCTCCAGGAGTTTAGATATGCAGTTTGGAGCTCTGGGGTAGCTTAAAAACATCTGTATAAGAAATGGATTGAAGGGACTCGATGAGTTGCATGGTTACCTCGACGAGTCGGATGAAGATTTTCTATTGTGGGTTTCTACATTGACTTGGCGAGTCAGTGAGACGACTCGACAATTCAGTTAGTGTTTTCCCGAGATGTGGACATGCATGGACTCGACTAGTTGTCTGGAAACCCGGCGAGTCAACTAAGGTTTTCACGTTTTCTCGTGTTTTGGAAGGACTCGACGAGTCAGTGAGCTACACTCGTCGATCTGGGTCAACATGTACTATTGACCTTGACTGTTGACTTTGACTTTGACCAAGGGTTCACCAGTTGACTTTTGGGGTTATTTTAGTAAATTGGGAATTTATGGAAGTGGTCTTATGCTGAATATATGTAACACCAAGATTTCCAAAAATAAAATTTTCATTTAATTAATCACTTTAATATTAAAAACACTTGTTTAAAATCTTATTCACATTCAAATTACAAAACGTAGTTTCATTTCCGTTATAAAAGAAGACCAGGATCCTCCAAAACACAATTCTTTCTTCGGTGTGTACAATCGAACCGTTGCCATCCCGCGTTACTGTGAGAACCTGAAACAACGTAACATAAACAACGTAAGCACGAAGCTTAGTGAGTTCCCCAATATACCTTACGCACATACGCCATCCGGCCCGGACCGTTCGGTCCACATAACATTGCCTTCCGGCCCGGATCTTTCGATCCACATAATATCGCCTTCCGGCCCGGATCTTTCGATCCACATAATATCGCCTTCCGACCCGGACCTCTCGGTCCACAAGATAATTGCCTTTCGGCCCATACACATATATAACACATAATACAAATACTCTAACACATAAAGCACATATATCATATATCATACCTGACCTTTCTGTCACATAATGCCTTGCCTTCCGGCCCATATATAAGCATGTATATCACGCGTAGCAGCTAACTTTCCATTTATAGCATATAAATATAATACATAACATACTTGACCTTCCGGTCACACAATCAAACCCTTCCGGGTGAGGTATAGTGAGAAGACTCACCTCGCGGACACTGGAAGATAGCGACTCCTGAAACCTCTTGCACTTGATCCTCCGAGCTACAAGCTCCCTGTCTCATCATACATCTCTTTTTAATACTTCTATCTTCCACGTTAACTGACCCTAAGAAATCACACCAGTCAACTCTGGTCAACAGTCCATTGTCAGCTCGACTGGACTCGGCGAGTTCCCTGGCGACTCGGCGAGTCTGGTCGTCCTTCAATCCTCTGAGATTCCCCTTCTACTCGTCGAGTATCCTCTTTGACTCGACGAGTCACTCCTGGAAGAATCGCGGGGCCACCCCGACTCCACTCGCCGAGTCTGAAGAACAACTCGGCGAGTCCCAGTGAATCTTCAAGCTACTCGCCGAGTCTGATCATCCGACTCGGCGAGTCCATGCCATGCAGTCGATCAAACTGCTTCCTGAGATACATATTTTCCCGAAATACACACTCATGGGACTTCTGGACCTCTAATCATCCTATTACTAGGGTATAAACTTTTGTATAACAACATAATAATCCATCCAATCACCAAATGGGTTTCATAAACCCTAAAATCGTGCACCCATCAATATATCAGAAATGATCCGGAATATTACCTGAATAACACCCCCTCTGTGTCTCCAAACCTCAGAACTCGATCCCCTTGATATTCCTTTGGCCAAAACTCTTCTTCTTCTTGCTTAACAAATTCTTCAAGGTTCCAAAAGCTTCTTCTCCTGCCCTAGACGTCCACAACGATTAAGGGTCCTTCTCAGTCGGCCAAAAGGCGAACAATGGAAGCATAAGATCCCTTAAATACTTCCCAAACCGAACGGCTAGGGTTTTCCACTGAACAGCGTCGACTCGCCGAGTCCATACCTGGACTCGTCGAGTCCAGTCGCGAACCCGCGACCAACTCTGCGACCCTACTCGGCGAGTCTGGCTCCAACTCGCCGAGTCTCCCCTTTAAAACACCCCAAAATGCAATTTAGCAATACTTGAGATTTTGGGCTGTTACAATTCTCCCCCACTAGAATTAGACTTCGCCCTCGAAGTCTCACTCTGAAAATAGTTCTGGATGCTGCTCCCGCATCACACGTTTCGGCTTCCCTAAACACTTCCGATATCTTCCGAGGTCGCTACTGAACCAATACCAGAGGTACCTCCTTGTTCCTCAGAACCTTGATCTTCCAATCTCCGACGGCCACTGGCCTCTTGACGTAACACAGGCTCGCATCCACCTAATCGTTCTCTAGTAGAACCACTGCTGACTCATCCGCTATACACCTCTTCAACTGCGACACCTTCCAGTGTCATGGATCCGTCCCAATTCCGTTGACAGCTCCAAACGATAGGCCACCCTTCTTACCTTCGCACCTTCACGAAAAGACCCAACATACCGGGGCCCCCATTTAGCCCTCTTCCTAAGATCGAAGCACCCCGTCAGAAATACGAAGTCGCTGACCTGAATCACATGCTCGCAACGGCGTCTGCCTGCATAACCTTCCTGTTAATTCTAGACAATCACTAACTCTCTTTAACCTGCTGAGTCTGCTTTGTCAACTAAAGTACGAACTCTGAACTGCTCATCACTCTCTGTAATCGGAAATTACCCACGATGCACCCTGCTCCAAATCTCAACGATCACTCGACCCATAAGGGTTAGGAAACCCTGAACCACCGGATCCCCGATCCAAGCCCACTTTGTCCATCCCAGACCAACTGAGAGATCCATTCTCACTCCCAGAATAACTCTCACAAATTCTCCTCTTGCCATCATATACACATGCTGAACTAGCCCCACACTCGAAGGTTGGAAGACCCGATACACTGATGATATCCTCGAACATCTCCCAAGATGAACCACTACATCCACCCTACACTCTGATCAGATTCACACTGAAAATTTAAAATTTTCTCTCTCCATGCATCCCTTCTGAGCCTCAACAGACATCCCAACCGGATGGGTTCCTACTCCACTGCCGCGAACACGATGCTCAGAACCATACTCGAAGTACTCTAACCATAACTCTGCTCTGCAGCTTTCACTTTCGTGAACTTGCACCCCCTTCGGAGTTACATACCCTCCTCTTTTCCTTTTCCACGGAACTCTCTTTAACATAATGCCACTCCAACCGGTGCCACGGTGCTCGCCCCAAGCGACACCACCCTTTTTGCGTAACTGCTATTCACATACTCTGGTTCTCATTGCAGGGGCTCTCAATCCCATGCACTCTCTCCACTCATCAAAATCACTGCCTCCGCTAAACAAGATCAACAACCCAGGGCCAGACCTTCCAATGCAATCACACTGCAACATACGTGATCCGCAAATCTCAAACTAATCCAGCAATACCAACAGAGTCTCCAGTATGACTGGACCGACTCTCATAACACATACTAGCCACTCGAGGCTATATCTCTGTGGGTCCGTACACCCAACTCTGCGAACCCTCAGGTTCTAACTCTGGGAACCTTCCGGTTCCAGCTCTAGAAACATGCACAACATAATCCCGTGGGATTAATGCAGTACAACCAACACGTACCTCAAACGTACCAATACTCTGATCGCAAAATTCCGTTTACTTACTCAAGCTCGATCCCGACCTCCTCTCAGGCCTCCACAATCAAATGCCCTAGGTCTGTATCTCGCCCTGCATATCCAACACTCGCTCTCGTCGGCCTATACTTTGTGCTGACAAACACTGCTGAATCCCGGCAGCTAAGCACCCTCACATACTCATCAATCTCCCGGAGAGTTTTCTAATTCTCCCCCACTAAAGCACTGACTAACTGCCACCGATCGTCATTAACGACCTCTCAGAACAATCCTGCACAAAGAGAACATTTACCCACTGACTGCTTCCCACAAGCGTAAGCAACCCTCAGCAAAACACATCTCCTCCCTGATCAATCCGCTCAAAAGAATCCGATCTTTCAATTATCCACTCCACAACTGCAGATGCTACCCGTCATTCAACCCAGTGCCGCACCTCCACTATCAACCCTCACGAACGATGACCAACGGAATTCCCAAGCAATAACCCATAACCAAACCCACAACCTGCCAAAGGTTGAATATCGCATCGAAAACCGCACAAAGTTACCGGCACTAAAACACCAGACTATAACCATACCAAACCATCAGGGAACAACGAATGCCAAAACGAAACCTGAAGCACCAATCCATAACCATGCCAATCCCGCGAAACAACGAATACTGCATCGAAATCCACACTACCAGCACAAACCATACGCCACAATCAACGCAATCTACTCAAGACATCAAGAGAGCATCATACCCGCAGCTGCCTCCGACACTGATAACAAATCCTGGGATCCCGAATTGGCACTGACTGCCGACAATCCCGTGCACCATGCCCCTCCTTTCCGCACTTGCGGCATGCACCATTGGGCCCACAAGCTCCGGTGCCACCTCTCTCACACTTCCCACAAGTGTGACCGCTCCGATCCCCCATTTCAACGTCTACGGTCCTGAACCGTTTCGGCGCCGACTGCGACTGCATCGGGGCCTGTCTCAGCTCACGCAACTGCAACTTAACCTCTAACTCACGCCACATGGCGGCCTTCTGCAACTCCAACAGGGTCTCGCACCTCCGCGCAGACACGAACTGTCTGATACCCCCTTGAGCTTACTCGAATATCGGGCATCTGAGCCTGCTCCGAAGCGAACTCAGGGCAAAACATCGCCCTCTCAACAAACATCCCGGTGCTCTCAGTCACCGACTCCAAATCCTGCCTCAGCTTAACGAACTTCCGAGCCAATTTCTCCTTTTCATCCCGCGGAACATAGCGAGTACTGAACATCCCTCTGAATTGATCCCATGAAACCGCAGCCCTCTGCGCATCAGAAAATGACCTCGTGGTCAATCTCCACCAACCCTTCACCCCGAGCCTCAATAGGTTCAGAGCACACCCCACCCTCTGATCAGCAGGGCATAAACTCGTGGAGAAACACCCCTCCATGTCTGATAACCATCTCATAGCAACAATCGAGTCCTGAACTCCATCGAATGTGGGAGGCTTCGCATAATAGAAGTCCCGATACTGAAAACCCCGACTAACCCCTTTCTTTGCCGTTGCTACAGCCGATGTAACCGCCGCGGCAGCCGTCTCTGCGAAAGCCGCATATCGCCCATCTAACTACTTCAATCATAGTGGTCCTGATCGACCCAACAATTCTGGCGACTCAACCCGCAACAATGCAGCAACCTCATCCTGCCGGATCTCGCGAATCCTCGCATCCCACTCGCTCGTGCTCGTCCGATCGATAACCGGATAACAAGACAGCCACAAGCATCATCCACTACGAACTATGGTACTCATCCCATGACATCCCTTCTCAACATGCCTCGGTGTATGGTACCTGAACCATAGCACCACTCCTCAATCTGCTCCAATGTATGGTGCCCGGACCATAACCTCACTCTGTACCCGCTCCGATGTATGGTATCCGAACCATAACATCACCCCTCAATCTGTTCCTTAGGACCTTTAGAATGCCCCCTGTATCAAGTATGGGTCCTCTGCTTTCAGTAGTACGGGCCCATACTACCTGCCACCTCTACCCATACTTTCCACACGGACCATCCCAGAGTTCCTAAGTAGCTGATAAACCTGCTCTTTCACCCATCTCATCGCGCATGCTCGCTTTCCAGCGAAATCCTCTACTCTACCAGCGCACTCATTTGGCTAGGTTTACTCCCTAGTCCCTTCCGCCGTCCTCCCACTTCTTTGCTATCAGCTGCTGAAGAGTTCCTAATGATGCCAGCCCTCTACCTCCTGAGTATCGTCATACTCACTTAGTAGCTGACTCCCATCATCGACAACTCCACAAAGCACAAAGCAAGCAGCATTCGAGCATTGAAGCATACATAGGACTCCCCATCTGTGGTAGCTCCACCTTCTCGGCTCATCCTCGGAAGTACCTCTGTACCCCGTAGCTTCACCCCTTGTGCGTTCTAACTAGATACCCTCACTCATCACATACACACAACAGCATAACGCACATATAACAGCAAACCCTAGACTAAGGCATCACAAATCAGGCCACTCTAGTCCTAAGATGTGAATTACCTAGCCTGTCTCTAGCATGCAATAATATCTCATAAAGTGCATAATAGATATTTCATAATACAGAAGTAAGGGTATTTTGGGAAATCACCGTTTGGCTCTGGCTGATTGTACACACTGCTCTTTCTTGCTTCCTCTTTGAACTCTTGTTCACTTTTAGAAAACCATTTATTTGGAAAACTTTTTCTTACTTCCTCAGTTTGAGTCCAGATTTACCCGTAGGCGCGTCCGAATCCCTCAAACCAAGGCTCTGATACCAATTTGTAACACCAAGATTTCCAAAAATAAAATTTTCATTTAATTAATCACTTTAATATTAAAAACACTTGTTTAAAATCTTATTCACATTCAAATTACAAAACGTAGTTTCATTTCCGTTATAAAAGAAGACCAGGATCCTCCAAAACACAATTCTTTCTTCGGTGTGTACAATCGAACCGTTGCCATCCCGCGTTACTGTGAGAACCTGAAACAACGTAACATAAACAACGTAAGCACGAAGCTTAGTGAGTTCCCCAATATACCTTACGCACATACGCCATCCGGCCCGGACCGTTCGGTCCACATAACATTGCCTTCCGGCCCGGATCTTTCGATCCACATAATATCGCCTTCCGGCCCGGATCTTTCGATCCACATAATATCGCCTTCCGGCCCGGACCTCTCGGTCCACAAGATAATTGCCTTTCGGCCCATACACATATATAACACATAATACAAATACTCTAACACATAAAGCACATATATCATATATCATACCTGACCTTTCTGTCACATAATGCCTTGCCTTCCGGCCCATATATAAGCATGTATATCACGCGTAGCAGCTAACTTTCCATTTATAGCATATAAACATAATACATAACATACTTGACCTTCCGGTCACACAATCAAACCCTTCCGGGTGAGGTATAGTGAGAAGACTCACCTCGCGGACACTGGAAGATAGCGACTCCTGAAACCTCTTGCACTTGATCCTCCGAGCTACAAGCTCCCTGTCTCATCATACATCTCTTTTTAATACTTCTATCTTCCACGTTAACTGACCCTAAGAAATCACACCAGTCAACTCTGGTCAACAGTCCATTGTCAGCTCGACTGGACTCGGCGAGTTCCCTGGCGACTCGGCGAGTCTGGTCGTCCTTCAATCCTCTGAGATTCCCCTTCTACTCGTCGAGTATCCTCTTTGACTCGACGAGTCACTCCTGGAAGAATCGCGGGGCCACCCCGACTCCACTCGCCGAGTCTGAAGAACAACTCGGCGAGTCCCAGTGAATCTTCAAGCTACTCGCCGAGTCTGATCATCCGACTCGGCGAGTCCATGCCATGCAGTCGATCAAACTGCTTCCTGAGATACATATTTTCCCGAAATACACACTCATGGGACTTCTGGACCTCTAATCATCCTATTACTAGGGTATAAACTTTTGTATAACAACATAATAATCCATCCAATCACCAAATGGGTTTCATAAACCCTAAAATCGTGCACCCATCAATATATCAGAAATGATCCGGAATATTACCTGAATAACACCCCCTCTGTGTCTCCAAACCTCAGAACTCGATCCCCTTGATATTCCTTTGGCCAAAACTCTTCTTCTTCTTGCTTAACAAATTCTTCAAGGTTCCAAAAGCTTCTTCTCCTGCCCTAGACGTCCACAACGATTAAGGGTCCTTCTCAGTCGGCCAAAAGGCGAACAATGGAAGCATAAGATCCCTTAAATACTTCCCAAACCGAACGGCTAGGGTTTTCCACTGAACAGCGTCAACTCGCCGAGTCCATACCTGGACTCGTCGAGTCCAGTCGCGAACCCGCGACCAACTCTGCGACCCTACTCGGCGAGTCTGGCTCCAACTCGCCGAGTCTCCCCTTTAAAACACCCCAAAATGCAATTTAGCAATACTTGAGATTTTGGGCTGTTACAATATAGGTGGTTGAGTTTGTGGCTGTGATTCGAGAGTTTGAAATTATCACTACAGTTCGACATTGGATGGTGAGTTTTCCTCACTATACTCAAGGGTCTAAAGCACCAAGGTCGGCCCTTTTTGGATTATTTTCTTGATATGTTATATGCTCGAGTATTGTATGATCTATTAGATCGATATCCTGGTAGATAGGATGTTATCATGCTATTATGATCTGTTAGATCGGTATCCTAGTAGATAGGATGTTATTATGCTATTATGATCTGTTAGATTAGTATCCTGGTAGATTGGATGTTATCATGTTGTTATGATCTGTTTTTTTGTCTATGGGCTGTTATGTAAGTATCTGATATATATATATATATATATATATATATATATATATATATATATATATATATATGTGCACATGTTTGATTAGTGGTTGAGACTTATCTATTTTGAGCGAGAGCCAACAGAACTGGGCATTCCAACCCACTGGTTATGGGTTGTGAGTCTTCCATCCCGAGAATGATTGGACTCGTAGTATGTGGGCATTCCAACCCGATGGTTGTGGGCCGAGGGTATTCCATCCCGAGGAGGATTGGACCCATAGTATGTTGGGATTCTAACCCGATGCTTGAGGGTCTGGGTTATTCAAACCCGATGGTTGATTGGACCCATAGTATGTTGTTTCTGATTATGTGTATATCGTTGTATGTATGGGTATTTTGGGGGAACTCACTAAGCTTCGGACTTAGAGTTTTGGATTTTGTTGCAGGTACTTCAGACAACCGTGGGAAGGCGAAGGCGTGAATGTGCACCTCCTAACATTTTTATGGATGTTACACTTTTTAGCGTGCGTGATGGATACGCGCATTGCCACTGAGAGGCCGAGTTCTGTTTCCGATGGTCTAGTAGTATGTGAGTTCCCGGATTTTTTCCCCGAGGAATTGACGTGTGTGCCTCCTGAGAGATAGGTGGATTTCCGGATCGATCTGATTTTGGGGCCGATGCTTATTGCCAAGGCACCGTATCGCCTTGTGCCGCCCGAGATGCAGGAGTTATCCTCACAGCTCCAGGAGCTGTTAGGAAAGGGATTCATTAGGCCGAGTAGCTCACCGTGGGGAGCACCGATCATTTTTTCAAGAAAAAGGATGGTTCACACCGGATGTACATCAACTACCGGGAGTTGAACAAGCTGGCGTGTAACACCACGTTTATTTAATTAATAAATAAATAAATTAGTGAATGTATAGTAGCCCTAAAATTAGTAATTATATAGCAAGGTGTTGGTTTTAAGAAGCCAAACGCCATAAGTTGGATTATTTAGGGGTTAAATTATAAATTTGAGATTGATTTTGCAAAGATTTATGAAGGTAGGGACTAATTTGTGAATTATTGGGACTTTATTTGAGAACAATTTGTAGAAGAGTGGCAGAATGGTAATTATCGGAGCTGATTTGAAAAGATTCTAAGGGGGAGGGACCAAACTTGTAAAAATGGGCAAAGGCTTGATTGGAGCGGGATTTAAATCCGAAGTATTCTTCCTCCTGTTACATTACCTAAACACTAACCCTATCTATACCTTCATCCACCACTTTGTCTTCTCCACCCTTCCAGCTGTCACATCCTCACCACCTCTGAAGGATCACCAGAGCAGCACCTTGTTCCATCGCCGACGAAGACAAAGAGTCGAGGAGATCGGGAAAAACATGGTCCGTGGGTGCTACTGCTATTTGCGAGTTTGGTCGCCAACCTTCTTCGTCTCCATTTCTCTTCCACCGTTGCTTCTACCACTAGCGACGACGAGGGCTGTTAGGAGGATCTGTCGAGACCGAAGAGGGAAGCTGCCATCAAGCGGAAGTGGTAGATTGGTGTGTCTTTCTCTCTAATCCAAACCCCTTCTGCTGATTACTACGTGGCCGTTGCCCCGGCGACCACCCTCTGATTCTCGTGGACATCATTGCCACCATCAGCAGTGGCTGTGTTTACATGTGTGTGTTTGTGTAAGTAACCCACTATGTTGAATGTAATTTCACATATGTGTATGGATGTTACACCCGCCACCACCAGCTACCATGTAGTGCTAGTTGTATGTGTTCTAGTATGTACGAGTGCAGTTGAGAGTGTGATGATGTGTGTTATTTTGTCAGCCGGAAAACCAAGGAACAACCCCACCACCACCGTGAGGTGGTGGCTACCACCATTTACCACCATCGGCCACCACAAGGTGACTACGTGTGTGTGTGTGTGTTTATTTTATTTAGTGTGTGTTTATTTTGGGATTAAAGCCTTGTAAAATGTAATTTGAAAGTGGATTCATGAAAAGAAAAATAAACCACCACTGTAGGGTGGTGGCTGCCGCCACCGGCCGCCGTGTCGGGTGGCGGTGTGTTGTGCCTCGTTGTGATCGATTCGTTTGGGGTGCTTGAAACCCTAGTGAGCCTTGTAAGCCCTAATGGCCCCAATGAAGCTTAATGGACCCAAATTGACCCAATAAAACCCTAATGGGCTTAATGATATTCTAGTGGGCCTAATAGGCCCAATAAAGCCCTAACTGACCTAAGGCCTGACAAATTGATAAATGGGCTAGTATTTGGGTTGGAAAAACCATAATGCCAATAAAAATCTTAATTTGGGGAATTAATCGGGACACACGGCAATTATTTAATAATTGGAGATATTAAATAACAACCATTGGGAAAAACTAATCTAAGCAATATTGGACTTAATCGATTAAGTCCTTAGTGGATTAAGTCCTTAATGGGTTAAGTAGGACACTTAACCCTAATCATTATTTTATGAGAAACCCTAATTTCACTTGGGCCTTGAGTTGGGCCTTTTTAATTAATAGGCATTAGGGTAAGGCCCATATGAGGGGTCGAGCCCAATTTGGAAAGTTGGCCCATAGATGGGCTATAGTTGGGCCTAGATGATTATGAGACATTGGGCTATTGAAATGCCAATTGTTTGGAATGGAATTTATGGTTGGGCCTTAGGGTAAGACCTTTTAAAGGTTAGGCCCAATTTAGAAAATTGGGCCATATGTTGGGCCTTGATTCCTAGTTGGCTTTAGGCCTAAGGATTTAGGCCTTGGGCTTGAATAAGCCAAACTTAGGGTAATGTAGTAATTATCCAAAGTATGTACTTATCGTTATGTAGTGAGACCCAATTATTAATTGGGTATTATTTTGGTGCTGACAGTTCGCGAGTCTGTCATTCAGTGGCTGGGGCCTGAGTCTACGGGACTTCAGCAGTGTGGGATCGAGCCTTCGGGACTTCAGCAGTGCCAAATGAGTCTTCTCACTATACCTTACCCAGAGTGGTAATTATGTGTGACTGGAAGGTCTTATGTGCATATACGTGATATGTGATATATGTTATGAATTGCCTGGTTTGGACCGGAAGGTCGACAAGGTTTGGACCGGAAGGTCAATAGAGTTGGGCCGGAAGGTCAATAAAGTAGGACCGGAAGGTCAACAGAGGTTAGTCGGAAGGTCAACTGAGTAGCACCGGATGGTCTATAGCGTTAGGACCGGAAGGTCTTATGTGCTTACATGAGTTATGTGATATTATGAAATTTGTTTATGTGATATTATGCATTTTGTCTATGTGATATTATGCATTTTTTCTATATGGTATTATGCATTTTGTTTATGTGATATATTCTTATCTATGTGATATGTGTATGCTATGCCTTGAGCTTGCAGTGTGGTTCAGAAGGTCAATAGGGTTTGGACCAAAAGGTCATCAGATTATGGACCAGAAGGCCATCAGAGTATGCACCGGAAGGTCAACAGAGTAGGACCAGAAGGTCTACCAGAGTTGTGGGACCAAAAGGTCCCATAGAGACACATTGACCGGAAGGTCTCGTAAAGCTTTAGCCTCGAGTGGCTAATTATATGTGCATGGTATTTTGGGGAGCTCACTAAGCATGCGTGCTTACCGTGTTATGTGTTATGTGTTTCAGGTACTTTGTCTGAAAGGAGAGGAGTCGGCTTGGTCACAGCGCATCACACTATGTTTTCCGCACACGGGATCCTTGGGATTACACTCTAATATGGTTTTATGATACTATGTTTTGATTATTGACACTTTGGTTTTGACATGAGATATTATTATTACAGTTTTTATATTGATCAGTTTTAATCAATAACTTAAATAAAAATGAAATTTTTGGCCTTGAATTTTGTGACGTTACATGACGGTCAAGAACCGTTACCCACCACCGAGGATCCATGAGTTTTTTGGTCAGTTTCAGGGGGCATCTTGTCTTCCCAAGATTGATTTGAGATCTGGGTATCGTTAGATGAGAGTCTACAAGGAGGATATTCAGAAGACGACCTTTCGGAGTTGTTATTGCCAATACGAGTTTGTGTTGATCCCTTTCGTGCTTACCAATGCACTGGCAGCGTTTATGGACCTCATGAACCAGGTTGTGTAGGCCCATGTTGGATTGGTCGGTGATCGTGTTCATTGACGACATTTTGTTGTAGTCGAGGTCTAGGGAACAGCACGAGGAACATCTTTGGGAGATTCTTGGAGTGTTGATGATGGAGAGGCTTTATGCCAAATTCTCCAAGTGTGATTTTTGGTTACGAGAGGTCCAATTTTTAGGACACCTCGTTAACCAGAATGGGATTTTGGTCAACCCGGCCAAGATTGAGGCAGTTATGCGATGGGAGGTGCTCAGATCTGCATCCGAGATCAGAAGTTTTCTGGGTTTGGCAGGCTATGATCGGAGGTTTATCAGAGATTTCTCCAAGATTGTTGTTCCTCTCACTAGATTGACTAGGAAGGGTGTTACTTTTTCTTGAGGGCTTGAGCAACAGGCATCATTCAAGACTCTTCGCCAGATATTGTGCGAAGCTCTAGTGTTAGCCCTTCTGTAGGGAGTAGAGGAGTTTATAGTCTACTATGATGCATCCATATCAGGAATGGGTGTCGTCTTGGTGCAGAGGGGGCACGTGATAGCATATGCATCGAGATTTGGTGCCACTATCTTTATGGTTTCTGGTGTACCATATACACGGACCATGAGAGCCTAAAATACCATATGGATTAGCTCAACCTAAATATGAGACAGAGGTGGTGGCTGGATGTAGTGAAGGACTATAACTGTGAGATTTTGTATCACACTGGCAAGGCTAATGTGGCAGCCAATGTCTTGAGTCGTAGGGCTACGAGTGCTCCGATCCGAGATGCATGTATGAGCTGATGGTGATGACTCCAGTCTTAGATACCATTCGAGAGGCCCAAGTGGTGGCCATGAGACTAGAGAACCGTAAGAGAGATGGGTGATCGGGCATATTTCTAATTTTGAGATTGATAACCGGGGCTTATGACCTTCCGTGAGTGGATATGGGTGCCATATTGGGTGGAGCTCGACAAATTTTGATGGAGGAGGCCCATAGGTCGAGATTTTCGATCCATCCTAGGGCCACCAAGATGTATTTGGATTTGAAAAAGGATTAATGGCCCCGTATGAAGAGATATGTGGCATGAGTAGTTGAGAGATGTTTGACCTGCTGTCAGGTCAAGGCAGAGCACCAACATCCCCATGCCCAGTTGCAGCCTTTGGAGATTCCCCTGTGGAAGTGGGAACAAATCTCCATGGATTTTATTATCAAGTTACCAAGGACTGTGTGTGGTGTCGATGCGATATGCGTAATTGTAGATCGGTTGAAGAAGATTGCTCACTTCCTGGCTATAAGTGAGAGCTCTTCTGCGGAGAAATTGGCCGAGATCTACGTTTGGCAGGTGGTGTCACGATATGGGATGCCAACATCGATAGTGTCATATCATGATGTGCATTTTACTTCCAGGTTCTGGAAGAGTTTTCATGAGGATTTGGGTACCCGACAACATTTCAGCACCGTATACCACCCGAAGACGGACGGGCAGAGTGAATGGACGATTCAGATGTTCGAGGATATGCTACGTGCTTGAGTTATGGACTTCAGTGGAAGGTGCCACACCTACCTGTCCTTGATAGAGTTTTCATACAACAACATCCATCACTCTAGTATCGGTATGCCTCCCTTTGAGCTTTTGCATGGGAGGAGGTGTCAGACTCCCATCTGTTGGGGAGAGGTAGGGTAGAGACTAATGGGGAGCACCGAGAAAGTGCTCAAAACGATAGAGCAAATCCAATAGGTTAGATAGAGATTGCTGAGAGACCAAAGTCGTCAGAAGAGTTACACAGACCGGAGACGTTTCGAGCTAGAGTTTCAAGTCGATGATTTTGTCCTCCTTAAGGTATCCACATGGAAAGAAGTGATCTGATTCAAGAAGGAGGAAAATTTGTTCCCAAGTTACATTTGTCCTTTCAGAGTGATTGCTCGAGTAGGTAAGATGGCTTATCGATTAGAGATTCCTGCAAAGTTTATCTAGATTCATAACACCTTCACGTATCCCAGTTGAGGAAGTATGATTGTCTGAACTGCATTGATAAGCTGGTGGCGATTTTGGATAAGAAAGTGAAGTTCTTGAGGAATAAGGAGGTGCCCTTGGTTAAGGTTCAGTGGAAACATCGGAAGGGATCCAAGTGGACTAAGGAGTCGAAGTCCAAGATGAGTGAGCAGTAGCCAGAGCTGTTTCCGGAGAATGACTTCGTGTGCGAAGTCTGATTCTAATGGGGGAGAATTGTAACATCCTGACTCTCAGGTATAAATTTGAATTGTTTATATTCATTTTTTCAGGGCAACTCGACGATTTGGACGTCCAAACTCGTCAAGTAGAGATCGAGATGGCCGCGTGATTTTTTGAGTCAACTCGACGAGTTAGAGCTGAGTGAGAAAACCCTAATTTTTAGGGTTTGCACCCTATTTAAAGGACCTTAAGCCCTTTATTCTAGCTCCCTCATCATCTTACCAACCATAGACAAACCCTAATCGAGTTGTGAGAGATACAGAGAGAGAGAGAGAGAGAGAGGCTAAGAAAGTGTGTTTTGGTGCATTCTTTGAAGGAACTTGAGGAGTAAAAGGATTGGAACAAAAAAGGAGTCCTTGGATCCGACATCTATTATGTTGTAGTAGCCAACTAGAGGTAAGAATTCATCACCTTGATCATTTGGTTGTTTGATCTCTTCACTAGGGAGTTTAGGGCCATTTTTAGCATCTTCTTGGGTCCTTAGTGGTGTTGAGCTTACCTTGATGCCAAGAATTCAGATCTGGACGTTATTAGGCCCTTTAGGCCTAAAGAGTTGAGCTTTATCCATGTTTTGGCCAACTTCCATGCCTTAAACCCATTGTTGAGCTTTGGGTTGGCAAACACATCCCAAGATTTCATGCATGGATGTAAAGCTTGCAGCTTTACATGGTATTTCAGCCTTAGAAGGCCAAATCTAGAGTATGGGGCCTTAGTTCTACTTAAAAGCATATGAATGAGTGTTTGAGCTGAAGGAACTCGACTATTTGGTTAGGGTTTTCCCTGATACCCTGGACGCTGTATGAACTCGGCGAGTTGGTGAGACAACTCGACGAGTTGAGTTGGATTTTCCCGACTTTTCTGAGAACAGAAGGAACTCGAAGAGTCACATAGATGCACTCGACGAGTTGGTTCAACATGGACTGCTGACTTGAGTTTTGACTTTTGTTGACTATTAGGGTTTGGTCAAGTTATGGATTTTAGAGACCATGGAAGGGTAAAATGGTCTTTCACCCTTTCCGAGGAAACGGAATTAGCTTAATATGTTCTAGCTGTTATTATAAATTGTTAATTAGAGATGATTATAATATATGTAGGTGGTGTCTAGATCTACTGTTGAGTACAAGAAATACTTGTTCTACCTACGAGGTGAGTCTTCTCACTATACTTACATGAGTGGTAATATTGTGTGACCGGAGGGTCTTATGTGCTTATACTGAGCTATGTGATATTATGCATTTTGTCTTTGTGATTTATGATGTATATTATTCTGTGCCTTATTGAGTTAGGACCAAAGGGTCCAAACTGAGTTGTGAAACCGTAGGGTCTTCACTGAGATACCGGACTGGAGGGTCCAACCCAAGCTGTGAAACCGGAGGGTCTTCACCGAGACACATGACTTGAGGGTCCTCATCATGTATAGCCATAACAGGCTAATTATTTGTCTGTGGTATTTTAGGGGACTCACTAAGCTTCGTGCTTATAGTGTTGTGTGAAATGTGTTTCAGGTACCTCTTAGGATCGCGGGAAGGCGCCGACATGATTGTACACACAAGCTAGTTGTTTGTGTTTTGGAGGATTCTGGGTTATTGTTAAACAAATATTGTTCTATGTTTGAGACAATTTACAAATTTGGGTTTGAGAAATGTATAACTGTGTTTTATGTGGATTTAAAAATGAAAAAGAATTATTTGAAAATTTAGAGTGTTATAGTCAAGGACAACAGTCCATGTTGACCCAATCATCGAGTGCATCTACTGACTCGTCGAGTTCCTTCCAAACTCAGAAACCGAAAACTCGAGTCAACTCACCGAGTTACCTAAGTAACTTGTCGAGTTCTTCAATATCCATAAGACCGGGAAAACCCTAATCAAATCGTCAATTCATTTCACCCACTCAACGAGTTCACTCAAAATCCAGAAGGCGAGTAAACCCATCCAACTCGTTGTGATGGCTATGCAAATCGTCGAGTTCCTTCACCCCTTTTCTCATTCAAATTATTTTAAGCAAAACCAAGGATCCAAACTATAGATCTTGCCTCTTAGGGTGTAGTTGTCACATAAAGTTTCCGACTTTACATGCATGCAAGGACTCAAAGGTATTAAAACACTAGAACCAAGCTTAATAAGAGGTTTAGGGCATGGAGAAAGTACAAAGCTTGCAAAAGTCAAGAACTTTATGTCCATGAGGGCCTAGAGGAGTCCAAATCTGAACACCTCACTTCAAAACATGCTTAATACTAGAAATTCCTCATGAAAAAGCTAGAAATGACCCTAAACTCTTGAATGGAGAGATCTAACAAGAAAATGATCAAGGTAATGACTTTTTACCTTTAAATGAATGCCAAAACGAAGTAGATGTTGGATCTACAAGTTTCTTCTCGTTCCAAGCTTACCAATCTTCAAGTATCATCAAAAAAATGCACCAAACACACACTCTTTAGCCTCACACAGACTTAAAACAGGAGGTTAGCTCGATTAGGAGTAACACTCCAAATCAGGTATTACGTTGAATCCCTTGAAAATTCGATAATAGGTCCCTTAAGTACGTTGGGAGTACTCATGGGTATGCTTAGTGTACTTTGCAAGAATGATCACGGAGGGACAGCACATACGTTGGGCGTACCAAGAGTAAGTTGGGCGTACGTGACGGATGTCCAAACCCTAATTTTTGGACTAAAGACCCATACAAGTATCCATATCTCAATTGAGCCTCACCCTAATCAGCATCTTTCACCTTCAAATGTCTCTAAAAACCCTAATACCATTTGAGATTGTATTTTAAGCATAAGGAGTGCATTTGTGGCCATTTTAGTGTCCATTCAAGAAGAAAAAGTTAATAAGCAAACTTGGAGTGGCATTGGGCTTCAAGAATCTGTATCTAATTCACCTTGAGGAACTTTTGGAGGTATTAAGATTTGATCTTGCCTTCTTATTCTTTAGATCTAGTTAGTGTTTTCTTTATGGTCCCTTTTGTTGGTTTTCGACCTTCTCCTGAGAGTTGAGCAACTCCAGAGGTTGAAATGGTTAGATCTGAGCCTTGTGAGCATACTAGATGCATAAAGGTGCTAGCTTGGAGAGTATCTAGACTCCATGAAAGAGTTTGTAGCCTTCTATGAAGTCCTAATGCGAATAATGAAGCTTTTAAGTCCCATAGAGCGTGAAAGGGAAAAAAGTTGCCATCTTTATGCCCTAGGACATCTTAATGAGCTCAGATCTGGTTTTGGATGTTAGAACATCGATTATTAAGCACTTAATGGAAGGAAGTGCTTAATATATTTGTACGTTGGGCATAAGTTAGCGTACGCTATGCATACTACTCAAGGACTCAGTACGCTGTGTGTACCTGTGTGGTACGCCGGGCATATGCACAACAGTCGGGCATCGATTTATTTTGGGCCTTTGAGCTTTTGGGCCTCAATTAGTCATTGGGCCTGGCCATGCTTTGGTATTAGTGGGTCAGTTTATCTATTTTGGGCCATGGATGTTATGATTGGGCTTTATTGGTCCATGAGGCCTATTAATGATTTTGGATATGGACTTTGGGCCCATTAACTAATGAATACCTTTTGGGCCATTGGGAAAGGACTTGGAGTTTGGGCTTTTTCAATTCGATTGTGTTTATCTCTAACCTTGGGTAATGTTATCATTGTGCAGCACAAGCGGGTATGGACTGTTAGGAGAGCAGCTCTTAGATTTAGTAGATAGAGGTGAGTCTTCTCACATACCAATGGGTCCAAGGCACCAATACCGACCCATTTTATGATATATGGTATACTTGTTGTGTAGAGATGTGTGGTATACTTGTTGTAGAGATATGTGGTATGATAGTTAGATATGATTGGTAATATGCTAGCTATATATATATATATATATATATATATATATATATATATATATATATATATATATGATACTCACAGGGAAAGCCCATGGGGGAGCCCGTGATACTTGGATGTAAGACCATGGGGGGAGCCCATGGCACTTAGGTGTAAAACGATGTGGGGGAGCCCATGGTGTCCTTATGCAGGGATATGTGGTAGAGATAGCTTTTATAGCTAATGTGATATATGTAATCTGGTAGAGATAGCTTTTATAGCTAATATGATGTGTGGCATGTGGTAGAGACGGATTTTGTAGCTAATGTGATATATGTTATGTGGTAGAGATAGCTTTTATAGCTAATATGATACCTGTTATGTGGCTTGTGTGTAAGGTATGCTCTATGGAACTCACTAAGCATTAGCTTATAGTTTGGGATTTGTTTCAAGTATATATGAGCCTAAGGGCAAGGGCAAGCCCTGACAGTGGGGAGTGCACTCTCTAGGCGATTTATGGGACACTCGGATGTTTTAGAATAAAAGTTGTAATTGATATGATTTTTGAAAACAACTATATTTGGTGTTCATGATTTATGGACAAGTGTTTGGTTAGTCAAATATGAAAAATTTCTTTTGAAAAATTGGGTCATTACGATTTGGTATCAGAGCCTTGGTTTGAGGGATTCGGGCATACTCTTGGGTGTGTCAGGACTCAAAATAAGGAAATTGTAAAAAAAAACTAAAGGGAATAAAATAAAATAAAAAGCTTTTAAAGAAAGGAAAAGATGAGAGTGCAACGTGTGTGATCAACCGATCCAAGTAAGTAGTTCCCCAATGTGTTAGCCATGTTATATTGATATTTGAGCTTTGTTGATCGAATGGAACTTGCTATGTGTATGCTTTTAAAATTTTATACGGTTAGGAGCTTATAGCCTTAGAATGGTTTATTTGGTCTTATTTCATGTTCCTTGTATGGTTGTGGTCCTAGGGTAGAATATTTTTTCGAAAGTCTATTTGATCCTTTTATGTGCATAATTTGCATGCATAAAGGCAACCGGATATGATTTTAATGGTTAGAGCAAATCTTAGGACATCCTAGGATTTAAGATATGTTGTAGTCTGTGGGATGTGATTAATTTTGGGAAAGGTGCACGTAGGTGTGGAAGGTAGTATTGGGCCCATACTACTGAAAGCAAAGGACTTGTACCCGAACCAATGTTAAATTTGACAAGTCTAAGGAGGACCGGTATGGGAAGATCCCCTATATGCAAAGGACTTGTACCCGAACCAATGTTAAATTTGAAACTTCAGTTCAGCATGGTGGTGACACGATTTGGAGTAGGGGGATCAGGATCGGGATCTGGATCTGGGGTTGGATCAGGCGACACTATCGAGGTCATTAACGAGAGGTTTCATGAGCTTATTACAGTCGAGGTTAAGAGGCGCATCCTTGACGCTACCCCATTCATCTTTGGGACGGTCAAGGAGGGTATGATGGAGATTATGGAGGAGAGGCTCAGGGAATTCAGAGCCGAAATTTATGCAGCCAAGTTGGGGCCTGAACTCCCTCATTCCGATAGTTCAAGGCGTGCGGAGCACCTGAGTTTTTCGGGGTCAAAGACCCCATTGTTAGCCGATGCTGGATAGTGGATATCGAGAACGCCCAACGCACTATTTCTTGACTCGATGCGGTGAAGGTGGGTTTTGCTTCTCGTATGCTAAGAGATAGAGCCCAAGATTAGTGGGGCGAGGTTACTAGCCAGGTAAGAGCAACCGGTGTGGTTGAGATGATATGGGTAGATTTCGCTCGACGAATTGACTTGGAGTTTTGCACCAGCCATTAAGGTGAAGAGGATGGTGAGAGAGTTCCATGAGTTCTAGCAGACCACCGAGACTTTAGCGGAGATCACCGCCAAGTTTTGGGAACTAGCATTGTTGATCCCACAATATGGTAACGATGAGGACATGAGGAGGACACGGTATCATTCCCTGTTGAGGGATGATATTCGGGAGTTTGTGAGCTTCACAGGGTGCGAAACCCTAAATGAGATGGTGGAGAAGGCCTGTGAGCGGGAGATGGAGTTAGCCTTCCACACCAACCGAAAGCCTGAGCAGGCATAGACAGCAGTGGGTCAGGCTAAAAAGCCTAAGACCTCGGATTCATCTAGTAGAGCCCAGCAGGGCCGGGGCCGGTGTGCCAAGAGCGGTAAGCCGCATAGTGGAGCTTGTCGGATAATAGGCTCGGGATGCTACATATGTAGCCAGCAGGGTCACTTCAGTAGGGATTGCCCCACGAAGGGCTTGATTTGTTTTCACTGCCACCAGACCAGCCATAAGCGGGCCGATTGTCCGAGGTTGGAGGGAGGATGAAGAGCAGTGGTGATGTATGTGTCCACCACGATGAGGATTATCGATGGCCGCCCTACTAAGGCGGATACTCCAGCAGTGAAGAGCCGCGCATTTCAGTTGACTACTGAGGAGACTCGGGCAGCACCAAACCTTGTGGCTGGTACGTGTTTATTCTTATCTGCTCTAAATCTCTTGTATTGCTTATGTATACATTGTGCTCGTATATACATTGTGCTCGTATAGAGACCTTTTTGGTCAACGGTATGTCTGCTCATCTTTTGTTCACATTTGGGAGCTACCCAATCATTTGTGTCTCTTGTGCTTAGTAAGAGGTTTTGGGATGCATCGGGAACTTTGGATTCCCCGCTCGAGGTAGATATTGCAGATTACCGCACTGTAAGTGTTGTGAAGGTGTATCAGGACTGTGTCTTGAATGTGCTTGGCGAGAGGTTTCGCGTTGATCTAGTCCAGATACCATTGCGATTGTTGAAGGTGGTTGTTAGGATGGATTGGTTGGGGGCCAATGGGGCCATGATTGATTGTGAGCTCCAGTTTGTTAGGGTTTGAACCCCAAGTAGGGGAGAACTAGTTATACATGGTGAGAGGGCCTCGCAGGGGCCAACTCTCTATTCGGATGCGAGGGCTAGGATATTTCTGCAGCAGGGATGTATGGGATTTCTGGCTTATATCTCAGATACGAAGGTTGAGACCACAACGGATGTGGGCGGTGTGCCGGTTCTACAAGAATTTTGGTATGTCTTTCCCGAAGAGTTACCAAGAGTGCCTCAGGAGAGGAAGGTGGAGTTTCATATTGATTTGGTGTTGGGTGCCGCTCCGATAGTGAAGGCACCATACCGGTTGGCACCGCCCAAGATGCAGGAGTTATCTACGCGGCTTCAGGAGCTGCTAGATCGAGGATTCATCCGTCCGAGTAGTTCCCCGTGGGCAGCACCGATCTTGTTTGTGAAAAAAAAGGATGGATCACACAGGATGTGCATTGATTACCGAGAGCTGAACAAACTAACGGTGAAGAGCTGTTATCCGTTGTCGAGGATCGATGATTTGTTTGATCAGTTGGGTGCGTCTTGGTTTTCCAAGATTGATATTCGGTCAGGGTACCATCAGATGAGGATTCGAGATGAGGGTATGCCAAAGATAGCTTTCAGGACTCGGTATAGGCATTATGAGTTTGTGGTGATGCCGTTTGGGCTCACCAATGCCCCAACAACGTTCATGGATCTCATGGACAGGGTGTGTAGACCAACGCTGGATCGGTCGGTGATCGTTTTCGTTGATAACATCTTGGTCTATTCTAGGACCAGGGAGTAGCATGAGCAGCATCTGAGGTAGGTATTGGAGACCCTGAGGGCGGACTAGTTGTATGCCAAGTTCTCCAAGTGTCATTTTTAGCTGCGAGAGGTCTAGTTTTTGGGGCACATCATCAACCAGGAGGGCATTTTGGTTGATCTAGCCAAGGTTGAGGCAGTAATGCAGTAGGAAGTATTGAATAATGCGTCTGAGATCCGTAGCTTCTTGGGTTTAGCGGGCTATTATCAAAGATTTATTCAAGATTTCTCCAAGATTATTATGCCATTGACTCGCTTGATCATGAAGAATGTAACATTTCGGTGGGGCACATATCAGCAGTTAGCTTTTGAGATGTTAAGACGAAGGTTATGCGAGGATCCGGTCCTAGTACTACCCGAGGGGTTAGATGATTTGGCGGTGTACTGTGATGCATCGATTTTAGGGTTAGGCGCGGTACTGATGTAGAGGGGGCATGTGATAGCCTACGCCTCGAGGCAATTAAAGCCTCATGAGGTGAATTACCCCACTCAAGACTTGGAACTAGGGGCAGTGGTGTTCGCTCTCAAGATCTGGAGGCTCTACTTGTATGGAGTGCAGTGCACCGTCAATACTGATCACAAGAGCTTGAAGTATTAGATGGATCAGCAGAACCTCAACATGTAACAGAGGAGGTGGTTGGACGTGCTGAAGGATTATGATTATGAGAGCCTATACCATCCATGGAAGGCCAATGTAATGGTTGATGCTTTGAGCCGCAAGACGGTAGGGTCCCCGATTGGGAACATTTGTATGAGGATGATGGTGATCTCTCCATTGTTGGATATGATAAAGGAGGCCCAGGTCGAGGGTGTAAAGAAAGAGAATTGGAAGATAGAGCGGATTCGGGGACAATATCCTTTGTTTGTTAAGGCTAGTCGTGGACTTTTGACATAGTGTGGTCGAGTGTGGGTATCGATGATTGGAGGAGTGAGACAGAAGACATTATAGGAGGCACATAAGTCCAAGTTCTCTATACATCGAGGGGCTACAAAAATGTATAGAGACTTGCGACTGAGTTATTGGTAGCCTTGCATGAAGCGGGAGATCGTCTGGTTTTTGGAGCGGTGCTTGACCTGTAGGAAGGTCAAGTCGAGCATCAATGGCCTCATGGCAAGGTTCAGCCGCTACCCATTCCCATGTGGAAATGGGAAGAGATCACTATGGACTTCATCACGAATTTACCGAGGACGGCGAGGGGCATGGACGCCATATGGGTGATCGTGGACAGACTGAGAAAGAGTGCCCACTTCATTTTGATTTCTGAGAGTATATCCACTGAGAAGTTGGTGGATATTTATGTGCGAGAGGTGGTGGCTAGAAACGGGGTGCCAGTATCGGTAGTCTTTGATAGGGATGTTCGGTTTACATCTAGGTTCTGGAAGAAATTCCACGAGGAACTGGGCATTCAGCTACATTTTAGCATGGCGTACCACCCCCAGATTGATGGCCAGAGTGAGACGATGATTCAGACACTAGAGGACATGCTTCGAGCATGCGTATTGGATTTTGGAGGGAGTTGGGATACATACCTCCTGTTGGCAGAGTTTTCATACAACAACAGTTAGCATGCCAATATCGATCGAGCTCCACTCAAGATATTATATGGTTGGAGGTGCAGGACCCCGGTTTGTTGGGACGAGGTTGGACATCGGGTCATGGGGAGCACTGAGGTAGTGCTTAAGACTACCGGGCAGATTCAACAGGTTCGCGACCAGCGGGGGGTAGCGCAGAGCCGCCATAAAAGTTATGTTGACCGGCGGCTATCGGATCTTGAGTTCCAGGTAGGGGACTTTATGTTATTGAAAGATTCGCCATGGAATGGGGTTATCAGGTTACGAAAGAGGGGCAAGCTAGGACCTCAATACATAGGGTCGTTCATTATTACCGCCCGGGTGGGCAAGGTGGCATATTGCTTGGAATTGTTGAATGAGCTTAGCCAGATTCACAACACCTTCCATGTGTCACATCTTCGGAAGTGTGTCCTTGACGAGTCTACAATCGTTTCTCTGGATGACGTTCAGGTAGACAAGAGCCTAAACTAAATTGAGAGGCCCATTGCAATTTTGGATAGGAAGACCAAGGTTCTTCAGAACAAATAAGTGAAGCTTATAAAGGTGCAATGCCAGCACCGAAGGGGCTCCGAATGGACATCGGAGGCAGCGGAGGAGATGCGGGAGCATTATCCCGATCTATTCACATCTACGGACTTCGAGGATGAAGTCTAGTTCAAGTATGGGATAGTTGTAACACTCCAAATCAGGTATTACCTTGAAGCCCTTGAAAATGTGAAACATTGCATAATAGGTCCCTTAAGTACGTTGGGCGTACTCATGGTTACAATTAGCGTACCTTGAAAGAATGATCATGGAGGGACAGCACGTATGCTGGGCGTACGTGACGGATGTCTAATAACTAATTTACGGACTTGAGACCTATATAAGCATCCTTATCTCATTTGAGCCTCACCCTAATCAGCCTCTTTCACCTTCAAACGTCTCCGAAAACCCTAATACCATTTGAGAGTGTATTTTGAGCTTAAGGAGTGCATTTATGGCCATTTTAGTGTCCATTCAAGAAGAAAAAGTTGTCAAGCAAGCTTGGAGTGGCATTGGGCTTCAAGAATCTGTATCTAATTCACCTTGAGGAACTTTTGGAGCTATAAAGATTTGATCTTGCATTCTTATTCTTTAGATCTAGTTAGGGTTTTCTTTATGGTCCCTTTTGTTGGTTTTGGACCTTCTCCTGAGAGTTGAGCAACTCCAGAGGTTGAAATGGTTAGATCTGAGCCTTATGGGCATACTAGATGCATAAAGGTGCTAGCTTGGAGAGTATCTAGACTCCATGAAAGATTTTGTAGCCTTCTATGAAGTCCTAATGTGAAGAATGAAGCTTTTAAGTCCTATAGAGCATGAAAGGAAAAAAGTTGCCAACTTTATGCCCTAGGACATCTTAATGAGGTTAGATTTGGTTTTGGATGTTACAACATCGAGTATTAAGCACTTAATGGAAGGAAGTGCTTAATCTATTTATACGTTGGGCGTAACTTAGCTTACGCCATGCATACTGCTCAAGGACTCAGTACGCTGTGCGTACCTGTGCGGTACGTCGGGCGTACGCACAACAGTCGGACTTGGATTTATTTTGGGCTTTTGAGCTTTTGGGCCTCAATTAGTCATTGGGTCTGGCCATGTTTTGGGATTATTGGGCCAGTTTATCTGTTTTGGGTTACGGATGTCATGATTGGGATTTATTGGACCCTGAGGCCCATTAATGATTTTGGATATGGACTTTGGGCCCATTAACTAAGGAAGACATTTTGTGCCATTGGGAAAGGACTTGGAGTTTGGGCCTTTTCAATTGTAATGTGTTTAACTCTAACCTTGGTTAATGTTATCATTGTTTAGCACAAGCATTTACGGACTATTAGGAGAGCAGCTCTCAGATTTAGCAGACAGAGGCGAGTCTTGTCAACCATACCATTGGGTCCAAGGCACCAAGGCCAGCCAATTTTATGATACATGGTATACTTGCTGTGTAGAGATGTGAGGTATACTTGTTGTAGAGATATGTGGTGTGACAGTAAGATATGGTTGGTAACATGCTAGCTATATATATATGTGATACTCACAGGGAAAGACCATGGGGGAGCCCATGGCACTTGGATGTAAGACCATGTGGGGGAGCCCATGGCTGTCCACCAGCGAAAGACCATGGGGGGGAGGCCCATGGCACTTAGCTGTAAGATCATGTGGGGGAGCCAATGGCGTCCTTATGCATGGATATATGGTAGAGATAGCTTTTATAGCTAATGTGATATATGTTATATGGTAGAGATTGCTTTTAAAGCTAATATGATATGTGGCATGTGATAGAGATAACTTTTATAGCTAATGTGATATATGTTATATGGTAGAGATAGATTTCATAGCTAATATGAAACGTGTTATGTGGCTTGTTTTGGATTAGTGTCTAAGTCCATAACTATTTTCGTATGTACTTGACCCGATGATGCATGGTCCTTTTGGGTTGCCTTCACCAAAGCAACTTGATTGGAGAAATAAATAGAGAGAGAGGTTATTATGATTTATTAATATGTTATAAGAATAATATATTAAAGGAGAAATCATATTTGTTTAATTAATATTGGTCAATAATTAATTAAGAATTAATTTTGTGATCAAATGTAATTAATTAAACTAGAGGGGCTGAATTGTAATTATGTGATAGTTACAAAATAAGGTAAGGATTATCTTAAGGATAGGTTGGACGAATTTGAGGTGATAAGGACTTTAGAATTCGACCATGATAAGGATTCAAGGCTTATCTTATGGGTTGCTTGGTAAGCAAGCAACTAGATAAGGATAAGGACTGAAACCCTATCTCTACACCTATATAAACCCCCTTTGGCTCTTGATTTAGGTCCAGACCTTCCCAAGGCTTCTTAGGGACGAAATCTTATACCTCTCCTCTCTCTTTATACCTTCTGCATTTGCTCTTGGTGTTTGTAAGCCATTAGAGGAGTGACACTTGTGACTTCCAAAGTCAATACAAGGAGATTTGGGATTGTTATTGCTACATAACAATCAAGGTAATATTATAAACCTATTCTCGTGTTAATATGATTATTTGAATGCTAGAATTAGGGTTTATAGCTTTGGATAACTGGCTTGTACAATAGAGAAACCTAGATCCAAGCATTAGGGTTTGTATGAGCACATAAGATGTCTTATGACCAAAACCCATCAGTGGTATCAGAGCCTAGACTGGTTTCAATTGTATTGATGCATTACATGTTCAAAAAATTCGATTTTTGATGTTCTGGAGGCTGGACTCGCCGAGTCCATAGCTGAACTCGCCGAGTCCATGCAGACTCGACGAGTCCAAGCCTAACTCGACGAGTCAACTCGTCAGATGGAGTATATCTCGGGATTTCTTGCTATTTTTGCTTTGGGATAGTTACCTTATCATATTAGATCAATATAAATCCGATTTTATGATATATTTGACTATATTCCTGATCTAATTGAAGATATTTATCAATTAATAAGATAATTGTTTCCTTATGTGATAATTGATTAATTATTTTGACTAAATTGATAAATTGTTTTGCATGAAATCATTAAATAAATCAAATATGGATAATTATGTGATTAATTGTTAATTTAGATTATTTGTTATTTGATCCTTGTTGTTATGAAATGTTTCATATTTTTCCCTTTAGGTTTTATAATTTAAATTTGAACCCAAAAGTTTTGTTGTTTTGAAATTTAAATAGTTAAAACCCTAATGTTTTGAAATGTTTCAAAACTTGCCCTCAAGTTTTGGAATTTAAATTTTGATTAATTTTTTAATTTTGATGTATATTTAAATTCTAAACCCTAATGTTTGAAATGTTTCAAAACTTGCCCTCAAGTTTTGGAATTTAAAAGTTGATTAAAAGTTAAATTAGGAATGTTAAATTCTAAAACTCTAGTATTGTTTTGAAAAAGTTCAAATCACACCCTTATGGTTTTATTAATTAATTAAGGTGTATAATTAAAAGAGGTTTAATAAATCCATAAAAGTTTAGGTTTACAATTTAATTGAATTAAAAGTATAATTGTTAAATTAGACCACCTAGTATTTTGGAAGTATAAAATACACCCTATACTATATATAACATTAAAAGTCTAACATTATATATATGTATGAGTAAAAGTCAGTCTTACCGTTAGTAGGTCTCATTCACGAAGCTGGTCTATAAAGGGTGTTTAAGGAAATTGCCTATAAAATGGCGACTGAATGGGTATCCACTCTTACCCACAGCACTATTGACTAGTGGAGGGTCGTTATCCGAACGGGTAGGATAGGACGAAACCTTTCATTATAAGTATAATAAAGTACAAAAGTAACTAAATGTTTTAAAAAATTCCCAATCTTAGTTACTTAGGCAAAAGTGAATTGATGCAATTCCATGAAATTACACTTTGTGCCCTTGCGAAGACGTTAGTGGAGCGTGTGTGGTTAACCGGAACAATAAATGGTTCTAAGCAAAGGTAGCAAAGGGTGACTCAATGTTTGTCATAGTTCGGTGGAGCGTGTGTGGTTTACTGGCACATCGAATAGGTGACTGTAACATGTGAGGGCACCATGTAATTTCTCATGGTTATTCACACCCGCTTTGTGATCCTCGGCATCCTAGTCACAAACAAGAGGGGCATATCGACATTTAAACATGCCATTGAAAGTTCAATGATGTGACAACCCGATATTTCGAGACAATGTAATGTAAAACCAATCAAATCTAGGTCAAAATATAACTTTCCTAAAATCTTATTTGGGTTAAATAAAGTAGTAGGAATCGTATCAAGGTTTTCGTACATATAAAGAACCCTAAAATCCGAGTTATAGCGAAGAAGTTATGACCAACCAAAGATTCTCAGCAAAACCGGCAACAGCGATTAAACGAAAAACGCGCAGTTTCAATACAATAGTTTTTAGCCTTAAGTATCTAAATGAAAGTTATAGATAACCTCAAACCGTGAGCGTACATAAAAAGAACGTCCAAATCTGACTTCGGATGAGGAAGTTATGAGTTTTTGAAGAAATTCCTTAATCACGTCATTTTATTAAATAAATAATAAAAATAACTTCATAATTTGCCAACCGAATCTAAACGAAAGTTGTATATCTTAGTCTCACCTTCGCGTGGATATAAAGAACGTCAAAAACGGAGTTCGTATGAAGGAGATATGAATTTTAGAAGTTTATTTAAAATAAATATAAATTTAATTATAAACTCCCGGTATTATCCGAAGGGGAGTCATCGGATAGGACCGGAGTACGCCCTGCGTACCTTCGTACAACCCGCGTACTCAGATCAAGGGCCTCGGATCGTCCACGTCCCCCTATGCGAAGCTTCCGACCCGCCCCATCCGACCCGCGCTGTCCGACCCGTCCCATCCGATCCGTCCCATCCGAAGCCGAGGCAGTCGAGGACTCACTCATGCATGACGTACGCGTACGCGCTACGTACAAGCGTACGCCCCGCGTACGTGGCTTCTCAGACCCCCCTATAAATAGAATGTGAGGCTTTCCGAAAATTTTGCTCATTCTCTCTTTTTCTCTCATGATCTTGCCTCGATTTCCGTGCCCGTTCAAACCCGAAGCTCTGGTCTTTTTGCTCAAGTCCCGAGGGTCGATTTTACTCCCGAGATTCCCGAGAATCCCGAAAAAATCCGTTTGCCGAGATGAAACTCTGCCCGTTTTTCCATCTCGCTATCTTCAAACTTTCAAGTGAGTTCATACCCCCTTAAACCAACCTTTGATATGATTTTAAATGTTTTAAATACTTATGGGGGGGATACAAGTTAAATACTTATAGTTATTTCTTCAATCACATGTGATTGCATTAATCACATGTGATTAATAACTAGGGAAACCAGTGATTTTATCACTGTTCAAACTATCTATCAAACTGTTTTACTTCAAAATATTTTACAAACCCATTTGCTTTTCAAATTTATATTACAACTGTGATTCAAACAAATGTTCCTTATACTTAAACTGTTTTAATCAAACCTATGCCTTCAAATTGTTTTATAGATTGACATAAAGTCGATCTTTCTTTAAAATAATACTTATGTTTCAAATGTCTTATAAAAACTTATTTATACTTTTATATTATAAATTGCATGCCCATATATGTATAGATGTATAAATAATGTTTAAAGGGCTTAGGAAGGCCATCCACCCTATTTCCTTTTTCTCGATTTGGATGTGGTCTGGTGGGATTTCGGGTGACCATCCGAAGGTCGTTTCAATATTAATTAATTACATACCAAATATACATATATAGACATAAAAGTACTTCCATATTCATACGTACTAGACACATCGTTAGTGAGTTACCATCGGGGTAACACAGGATCATACTATTACAACTGTTAGATCAATGAGTCAGTTCATTCATGAGTCTATACATTACTATACTATGAGAACATATACAACTATATTAGGAAGAGAACATATACAACTATACTAGAACGAGAAACATTACCCTTACATTAATACGTTAACAATTGTGATCCACTGTATCGGAGCATGCCTTAAATGTCATGGCCCGAGTTGTAGCCAGAATTCTCTTGGAGGGAGAGCGTTGAGTTTGCGTATAGATCTATACTGGATTGACTATCCTACACCTTGCTGCTAGCTACAGCCGGACCTGCAGGTCTGCGGGTGCCAAACGTCATTCCGTTATCACGACCGTTCTTAATGTCGTTGTTATCAGTCGATAGTATGGTGCAATTATCACATTATACCTTAATATAAATCCAGTTTAAGGTAGTTAGTATAGCAGTAGTTACTATAAAACTAAGCTACAGTAATACAATGATTTACCCATTACATATTTTTAGTGATAACCTCACTTGAACTTTAATGTACAAACTATATTTTGTTAAAAGATAGTTGCACTTGGGAAATTACACACTTTTACAACAAACGAACATACAAAACAGTTAAAGCCTTGGTAGAAGGCTACTTTATTAGAAAATATAGGTTTTTATGAGAGATTTAAACTTTTACAAACACTTACATACATTTCACGAACTTATACTTGAGACATGTTCAAACGTTTTTGATAACAGACACCGACATTAAAATACTTATGAACTCACCATCTTAATGCTGATAAACTCTTTCAAAATAACTTGTATTCTCAGGTCATCAGTAGATAGGTACCGATGCCAGCTTTTGAGATGATGGAGCGCATTCAAGACTCATCATATTATTATTTTGATTTACGTTATATTTTTGGTGTCTAAAACTGTACAGAACACGCTTGTATTAAAATTATATATTTAATGCAATGGATGATGTTGTTTGCTTATTTACATTTACTGTGTTGTGATTACTTTACATGACGTCCTCCGCCCCAGAACGTTTCCGCCGTTCTTGGTTTTGGGGTGTGACAGATTGGTATCAGAGCATTATTTATAGTGAATCAAGTATATCAACCCATAAAAGATATACTAAACTATAAACCCACTAGGGATTAAACTCTGACCCAAAGTCTGTACTTTAAATAATAAATTATTTAATTAAGTATACTAGTCTGCATTCATACTAAAATCAGTGTCACAATGACAAGAACAAAAGTATTATGATTGTTAAACATCACAAGTGAGCTCGGGGATGTATGGCCAGTCCTGGGAATGGCATAGCCTGATCAACTATGTTGGTCCTAGGAGTGATTAGCATATGCCCTAGAATGGTTGAGATATGTTAACAAGTCTAAAAACTTACCAACAATACCACAAGAAGATCAGTAGAACTTAAACTTAAAATACTATAGGTGTATTTTGTACTACTAGTTACACGTATACTACATTCTTATACCTCTCTTCTCGAGTAGGTCTAATGGCTAGATTTCATCACGGCGACCCGTACTTTCCAAATGAAGGCAATGTCGGGTGGATCGATGAAGAGCCCGAGGATGAGCATCCAATCCCTTTGGATGATCACCTCGCAGAAGGCTTTTCTGATGGATCCGACTCCGAGCCTGATGTCAACAACCTACCGCTCGTAGGTCAAACCCTGAACAACAACCATCGACCAGCTTTTCTATGTCCTACTCCCTTGTAGGCAAACGACTTGAATCGCTGGAGTGATGAGCAGGGTCAACCCTTACCATACTTTGGGGACCGAAGCTTTTACAACGTCAGCGATGGTGGCTCTGCTGACCGAGCTCTGCCTGTCTTTATCCGCATAATAGCTCGTAATGTCAAGCAAGGCCGAGCAGCCATCGACCGGGTCATGGAGATTGATGTCAACTCAGGTGTCAACACAGTCCGCATCCGCTGTCTTGAAGAAGACATGTAACAGACCCGGAGAACAAATGAAACCCTGCAGCAGCAGTTGGCTGCCTCACGAGCTGAAATCCTGGAACTTCGAGCTCGTCAGAAGGCTCAGGATCGATACCTTCAAGAGGTGTTCCGTCAAGTGTCCAACCTCAGGGCTCGCCCGGAAAATTCCCATCGCCGTTAGATGATGTCTAGTAATCTCTGTCTTTTGATTTAAGAATAGCCTTTAACATCTGTGCTCTATGTAGCACTTGTCTGTAAAATATTCCTAACTTTCAGTACTCTAATTAGGAATCTAAGAACTGTCAAACTTTTCTATATGGTATGATGTAAGACCTACTGTTCGGTCGATTTTCCCTGAGCTTATTACATCAGTAATACTAGTATTATTGAGATCTATCTAATCTGTGGGAAAAATCTATACACTTGTGCTTTCCTACTAATATTTCTTATTGTGATTTCAAACACTCATTCAACTGTTGGGCTATGGTTAGTTAGTCCATGTGTCACTCTCACGTTGCTTACAAATTGATTCTTACCATTTTTCTTATCTTTATAAACTTATAGCTGAAAGATGCCTCCTCGCAAATCTCCCAGGAACAATCCTGCACCACCACCTCCTCCGCCTCCGGTCATCGATACTGTAGCCCTGAATGCTGCCGTAGCTACAGCAGTGGCAACTGCCATGGCTCAGTATCACTCTTTTGATGCCAGCAGAGGAGGAACCCCTGTGGAATCAACCCCGGTTGAAACCCCTATGCGCTCGAGAGAGTGCTCATACAAGGATTTCACAAATTGCAAACCGAAGCCTTTTTACGGCACCGGCGGAGTCATTGCCCTCTCGCAATGGCTCGAGAAGACTGAATCAGTCTTCGAAATCTGTTCATGCCCTGCGGCGAGTAAAGTAAAGTACGCCGCATGCACCTTTGAAGGAAAGGCCCTGACATGGTGAAACGGCCATGTCAAGGCACTAACTCTCGTCGTAGCCAACGACATAGGCTGGGAAACAATGAAAGACCACATGACTGAGGAATACTGCCCGAGGGGCGAGATCCAGAAACTGGAGCAGGAACTTTGGAACCTGACGATGAAGGGCACCAACGTGGTCGCTTATACTGCCCGATTCAGCGAGCTGGTGGCCCTCTGCCCCAATATGGTTCCCACCGAGGGGAAGAAGGTCGAGAGGTACATATGGGGGCTAGTGCCTCCGTATCAGGGGAATGTTCTAGCATCAAACCCCGCTACCTTCGACAGTGCCAAACGATTGGCACAACGACTCATTGACCATGGAGTAAAAACCCTTGCAATCACAACCACCCTAGCCATCCCGGAACCCTCCAAACCCGCTGATACTAAGCAGAAATTCTGGGATGAAAAAAGAAGCAACAGGCTGCCAAAAAGCAGCAAATTGTGGCAATACATGCCGCAATAACCCCTGCTGCTGCTACTAATGCTCCGGTGAGTCGGTATGCTGGAAGTTCGCCCAAGTGCAACCAATGCAACTACCACCACAACGGCCCCTGCCGTGAAATGCAGTGCTCTAACTGCAACATGAAAAGACACACCGTCCGTTTCTGTAAGTTCTCGGCACAACCTATCAACCAAGTCCCTGGCTCTGGCGCGAGCCCAACCTGCTATGGATTTGGCGAAGCAGGCCACTTTAAGAGGGACTGCCCCAAAGCGAGGAATGTTGGAGGAGCAAGGAGGGTACTAGCTATAAGCCACGGGGAAGCAGTTGCTGACCCGACAGTGGTGAGTGGTACGTTCCTCCTCGATAACTCCAATTCATGCATTCTGTTCGATAGTGGAGTGGAGCGAAGCTTCGTAAACCATAAGTTTGCTCGCATGCTTAATCAACCACCGCATGCACTCAAAGAACTATTCACAGTAGAAATGGCTAATGGAAAAACTGAAAGTACGAGTAGCATATACTTAGGTTGTACCCTAACTCTAGATAACCGTTCATTCCCAATCGACCTCATGCCAGTCTCAATAAAAAGTTTCGACGTTATCATTGGCATGGATTGGTTAAGCCTTCATCGTGCCGACATCATGTGCTACGAGAAAGCAGTCCGTCTAAACCTTCCGTCTAACGAAACTCTTATAGTCTACGGCGACAAACCCGGTGCAAGTCTTCGCATCATATCAAGTATTCAAGCACAGAAATATCTGCGTAAGGAATACCATGCATTCCTTGCTCACGTCGTCGACACGAGCCTCGAAACGAAAGAACTAAAGAACATCCCTGTAGTGAGAGACTTCCCCGACATTTTCCCAGAAGAACTACCTGGGTTACCTCCGCAACGACAGGTTGAGTTCAGAATCGACTTAGTCCCAGGAGCTACCCCAGTAGCCAAGTTGCCCTACCGCTTAGCACCAGCTGAGATGCAGGAACTCTCTGGTCAACTTAACGAACTGCTCAGCAAGGGCTTTATAAGACCGAGTTTCTCACCTTAGGGAGCACCGGTCTTGTTTGTTAAGAAGAAAGACGAATCATTCCGTATGTGTATTGACTACAGAGAACTCAACAAACTGACGGTCAAGAATCGTTACCCTCTGCCTCGCATAGATGATCTATTCGACCAACTGCAAGGGGCAAACTATTTTTCTAAGATTGATCTGAGATCCGGATATCACCAGTTACGAGTGCTAGAGGAGGATGTGCCGAAGACAGCCTTCCGAACTCGTTACGGACATTACGAGTTCGTGGTGATGCCATTCGGATTGACCAATGCGCCCACAGTCTTCATGGATCTGATGAATAGAGTATGCCGACCTTACTTGGATCAGTTCGTCATCGTTTTCATTGACGACATCCTGATCTACTCCCGAAGTAAGAAAGAGCATGGCGATCACCTGCGACAAGTTCTAGAGACATTACGAAAAGAGAAGCTTTATGCGAAGTTCTCGAAATGTGAATTTTGGATCCGGAGAGTCAAATTCTTAGGACACGTGGTAAGCGAAGAGGGAATCCACGTGGACCCATCCAAAATTAAAGCCGTTGAGAACTGGTCAGCACCTAAGACGCCTACAGAAATTCGTTAATTTCTAGGTCTCGCTGGCTACTACCGCAGATTCATTCAGAACTTCTCTCGAATAGTGAAACCTCTTACAACCCTAACCCAGAAAGGCGTCGCCTTTGACTGGGAAGAGAATCAAGAAAGAGCATTCCAAACACTCAAACGAGCCTTGTGCACCGCACCAATACTCTCCCTTCCCAAAGGAATAGAAGAATTCGTAGTCTATTGCGATGCATCGAATCAAGGGCTCGGATGTGTCCTGATGCAGCGAGGTAGGGTCATCGCCTACGCCTCGAGACAGTTGAAGACACACGAGGTTAACTACACAACCCACGATATTGAACTAGGAGCAGTAGTGTTTGCTCTGAAGATCTGGAGACATTACTTGTATGGAACAAAGAGCACTATCTTTACCGACCACAAGAGTTTACAACACATTTTCGATCAAAAGGAGCTCAACATAAGACAACGACGGTGGTTCGAGCTACTCAGTGATTACGAATGTGATATTCGTTATCATCCGGGTAAAGCCAATGTAGTAGCAGACGCCCTAAGTTGGAAGGAATATTTTGGTCGCAAAGTCAAGTCATTGTCAATAACCATCCATTCACACTTGTCTAAGCAAATTCAGGAGGCTTAACTTGAAGACATGAAATCTGAAAATGTGACTAATGAATCCCTTAGAGGAATGGACAAGAATTTAGAAGCCAAGGATGACGGAGCCTTATATTTCATGAACCGAATCTGGACACCGAAACACGGTGGTTTCCGAGACTTGGTCATGACCGAGGCGCACAACACTCGGTATTCCGTCCACCCAGGTTCAGATAAGATGTATCTGGATCTTAAAAAGCTATACTGGTGGCCTAATATGAAAGCAGAGATTGCTACCTTCGTAAGTAAATGCCTTACTTGCGCAAAGGTTAAGGTCGAGTACCGGAAGCCCTCTAGTTTATTGCAACAACCAGAGATCCTGGAATGGAAGTGGGAGCGGATCACTATGGATTTCATAACCAAGTTGCCCAAGACAACGGGTGGACTTGACACCATATGGGTCATCGTTGATAGATTGACCAAGTCTGCACACTTCCTGCCTATCAAAGAAACCGACAAGATGGAGAAACCTACGAGGACATACATTAGGGAAATCGTACGGCTTCATGGTGTACCTATGTCCATTATCTCCAATAGAGATAGTAGGTTCACCTCAAGATTTTGGCAATCACTACAACATTCCCTAGGAACAAGGCTGGACATGAGCATAGCCTACCATCCTCAGACCGACGGACAGAGTGAGAGGACCATCCAAACACTGGAAGATATGTTGCGAGCCGTGATTGACTTTGGGAAGGCATGGGATACTCATTTACCCCTTGTCGAGTTTTCCTATAATAACAGTTATCACACGAGCATCAAGGCTGCTCCATTCGAAGCTCTCTACGGCCGAAAGTGCAGATCCCCTCTATGTTGGGCTGAGATGGGTGATACCCAATTAGCCAGGGGGCAAGCTTCCGACAGTACTCTCACTGGTCCGGAGATCATTCGGGAAACGACAGAGAAAATCGTTCGGATCCGTGAATGATTGAAAGCCTGTAGAGACCGACAAAAGAGCTACGCTGATAAACGAAGGAAACCTTTGGAATTTCAGGTGGGAGACCGAGTCCTTCTCAAAGTCTCACCTTGGAAGGGCTTGATACGCTTCGGCAAGCGTGGGAAGCTTAATCTGAGGTACATAGGGCCTTTCGAGATTCTTGCAAGAGTCGGCCCCGTAGCTTACAAACTCGAACTACCAGACGCACTTCGTAACGTACATTCTATATTCCACGTATCTAACTTGAAAAAGTGTCTATCCGACGAGACTCTTGTAATCCCACTCGACGAGATCGAGATCAACGAGAGCCTCAACTTCGTGGAAGAACCTGTAGAGATCATGGACTGTGAGGTCAAGCAGACAAAGCAAAGTCGTATCCCTATCGTGAAGGTTCGCTGGTATGCCAAGGGAGGACCGGAATTCACTTGGGAACATGAGGATCAGATGAAACTGAAATAACCTCACCTTTTTGCTTAGTTATTTGTAATTTCTTACTTGCTTAAATTCTAATTTCGGGACGAAATTCCTTCTAACGGGGGGATGATATGACAACCCAATATTTCGGGACAATGTAATGTAAAACCAATCAAATCTAGGTCAAAATATAACTTTCCTAAAATCTTATTTGGTTTAAATAAAGTAGTAGGAATCGTATCAAGGTTACCGTACATATAAAGAACCCTAAAATCCGAGTTATAACGAAGAAGTTATGAACAACCAAAGATTCTCGGCAAAACCGGCAACAGCGATTAAACGAAAAACGCGAAGTTTCAATACAATAGTTTTTAGCCTTAAGTATCTAAATGAAAGTTATAGATAACCTCAAACTGTGAGCGTACATAAAAAGAACGTCCAAATCTGACTTCGGATGAGGAAGTTATGAATTTTTGAAGAAATTCCTTAATCACGTCATTTTATTAAATAAATAATAAAAATAACTTCATAATTTGCCAACGGAATCTAAACGAAAGTTGTAGATCTTAGTCTCACCTTCGCGTGGATATAAAGAACGTCAAAAACGGAGTTCGTATGAAGGAGATATGAATTTTAGAAGTTTATTTAAAATAAATATAAATTTAATTATAAACTCCCGGTATTATCCGAAGGGGAGTCATCGGATAGGACCGGAGTACGCCCTGCGTACCTTCGTACGCCCCGCGTACTCAGATCAAGGGCCTCAGATCGTCCACGTCCCCCTATGCGAAGCTTCCAACCCGCCCCATCTGACCTGCCCCGTCCGACCCGTCCCATCCGATCCGTCCCATCCGAAGCCGAGGTAGTCGAGGACTCGCTCATGCATGACGTACGCGTACGTGCTGCATACAAGCGTACGCCCCGCGTACGAGGATTCTCAGCCCCCCTATAAATAGAATGCGAGGCTTTCCGAAAATTTGCTCATTCTCTCTTTTTCTCTCAGGATCTTGCCTCGATTTCCGTGCCCGTTCAAACCCGAAGCTCTGGTCTTTTTGCTCAAGTCCCGAGGGTCGATTTTACTCCCGATATTCCCAAGAATCCCGAGAAAAATCCGTTTACCGAGACGAAACTCTACCAGTTTTTCCATCTCGCTATCTTCAAACTTTCAAGTGAGTTCATACCCCCTTAAACCAACATTTGATATTATTTTAAATGTTTTAAATACTTATGGGGGGATACAAGTTAAATACTTATAGTTATTGCTTCAATCACATGTGATTGCATTAATCACATGTGATTAATAACTAGGGAAACCAGTGATTTTATCACTGTTCAAACTGTCTATCAAACTGTTTTACTTCAAAATGTTATACAAACCCATTTGCTTTTCAAATTTATATTACAAGTGTGATTCAAACAAATGTTCCTTATACTTAAACTGTTTTAATCAAACTTATGCCTTCAAATTGTTTTATAGATTGACATAAAGTCGATCTTTCTTTAAAATAATACTTATGTTTCAAATGTCTTATAAAAACTTATTTATACTTTTATATTATAAATTGCATGCCCATATATGTATAGATGTATAAATAATGTTTAAAGGGCTTAGGAAGGCCATCCCCCCTATTTCCTTTTTCTCGATTTGGATGTGGTCTGGTGGGATTTCGGGTGACCATCCGAAGGTCGTTTCAATATTAATTAATTACATATAGACATAAAAGTACTTCCATATTCATACGTACTAGACACATCGTTAGTGAGTTACCATCGGGGTAACACAGGATCATACTATTACAACTGTTAGATCAATGAGTCAGTTCATTCATGAGTCTATACATTACTATACTATGAGAACATATACAACTATATTAGGAAGAGAACATATACAACTATACTAGAACGAGAAACATTACCCTTACATTAATACGTTAACAATTGTGATCCACTGTATCGGAGCATGCCTTAAATGTCATGGCCCGAGTTGTAGCCATAATTCTCTTGGAGGGAGAGCATTGAGTTTGCGTATAGATCTATACTGGATTGAGTATCCTACATCTTTCTGCTAGCTACAGCCGGACCTGCAGGTCTGCGGGTGCCAAACGTCATTCCGTTATCACGACCGTTCTTATTGTCGTTGTTATCAGTCGATAGTATGGTGCAATTATCACATTATACCTTAATATAAATCCGGTTTAAGGTAGTTAGTATAGCAGTAGTTACTATAAAACTAAGCTACAGTACTACAATGATTTACCCATTACATATTTTTAGTGATAACCTCACTTGAACTTTAATGTACAAACTATATTTTGTTAAAAGATAGTTGCACTTGGGAAATTACACACTTTTACAACAAACGAACATACAAAACAGTTAAAGCCTTGGTAGAAGGCTACTTTATTAGAAAATATAGGATTTTTTGAGAGATTTAAACTTTTACAAACACTTACATACATTTCACGAACTTATACTTGAGACATGTTCAAACGTTTTTGATAACAGACACCGACATTAAAATACTTATGAACTCACCAGCTTAATGCTGATAAACTCTTTCAAAATAACTTGTATTCTTAGGTCATCAGTAGACAGGTACCGATGCCAGCTTTTGAGATGATGGAGTGCATTCAAGACTCATCATATTATTATTTTGATTTACGTTATCTTTTTGGTGTCTAAAACTGTACAGAACACGCTTGTATTAAAATTATATATTTAATGCAATGGATGATGTTGTTTGCTTATTTACATTTACTGTGTTGTGATTACTTTACATGACGTCCTCCGCCCCAGAACGTTTCCGCCGTTCTTGGTTTTGGGGTGTAACAAATGAATCTCAAAGGATCTAGGAGTTTTCATATATTTAAAACTTAATTTTCCTTTTCGTATTTCGTGGTGGAAATTAGTGAATCGTCATTCACTTACCTTCAAATATTATGCAATTAGGGTTACGGCATCCCTCTCCCGAGTTGTAGAATATTGTGTTGGGTCCTAGCCTTAGTATTTCATTTGGGTGATTTACTAAGGACTCAATCTATCAACTAACTTGAATTCGTTTTTCTCCCATATTTGTAGATGTCACAGTTCGACAACTATGGTTTTCCCAAATCCCGTGGAACAAGCATTCCACATGAAGATGATATTCCACGATTCGATCGAGGAACAAGAGATCATGCTTCACTTCCTCCTCCTCCTCAAATTATTCTCCCTAACCCACAAGTTCAAAGACTTGAAAAGTTCAAGATCACTCAATCCCTTTTGGCAAGTAAACATAAAGAAGGAAAGCCGATGTGTGCACACGTCCTAGGGATGAAGTCACACATTGATAGGTCACTACTAGAAAAAAGGCCTTTTACGACGCTCATTGCGTGTCGTAAAATGCTCAGACGACGCGCAAATGCGTGTCAAGGAAGGCCCTGTCATAAAGAGAGACGACGCGCTTTTGCGCGTCGTCTATAGACGACGCGCATTTACGACGCGCATTTATGACGCGCATTTACGACGCGCGGTTACGACACGCAATGCGTATCAAGGAAGGCCCTGTCATAAAGGAAGACGATACGCATTCGCGTGTCGTAACCTTATGACGCGCGTGTTAATGACACGCAATGCGTATCAAGAAAGCCTCTGTCAAGAAAGGCCATGTCATAAATGAAGATGACACGCATGTTTGCGTATCATAATTTTAAATGTTAAAAAAAATTATTTTTTATAGATTTACTAATTTTCAAATTAAATTTGCATTTAATGCCTCACAATATAAAATAAAATATCATATACAAAAAATATAATCCATTTCATAAAATTTAATGTCTAACAATTCTATTTCTTACAATATATAAATTTACATCTAAAAACATCTCTACAGTCTACATGTTTCATGCTTGATTTCCATCTTTTATCGTTTTTAAAAACAAAAGTTCTAACAAGAAACCTTCTTTTAGTAATGCAAGTGATGCTCTTGATAAGCTGATATTCTTAAGTGTAACGGATCCCTCATTACTTGGAGATGCTGGTGAGCTTGAAATCCAAATTAAACCTGATCCAGAAAAAAGGACAATCACAATATCATAAGATTACTTACTTTTCTTCATTCTTGAATCTTTACTCATAAAATACAACTCTACAAGAGATTTATAAACCTTTTTTTACCCTTATTGTAGAGACACTGGTACACTGGTATTAGAATGACCAAAGAAGAACTAATAGACTGCCTTGGAACCATTTCTCAAAGTGGTACTTTACCTTCTTTCATATAAATCATTAGCAAATATGTACTACATTACATTAATTGGTTAATTTTATAAAATGTTGAATCTTTTTGTTTAGGAGAACAGGGATCTTGGAAATGATAACAGTTTAATTGGTCAGTTGTTTTTTACACTCTCTGGCACTGCAGTAGAAAAGATGTATTTTTTTTATACCAAGTGGCTCTCAGTCTCACTTTACAAATTTTCATGTTTTGGGAAAACAAAATACCTGATTAGGACCCTTAAATATTGAGTCATCAACTGCAATTGAAGGTTTCTTGATGAAAGCCCTAATTTTCTTAAAGAGGAAGAGGCGACTAATCCGTAAATGGAAGCCTTTGGATTAGCTAGTCATCCAGTTTCTCTGAAAAATAGAACACCAGAATCAAACAACTATCAGTAAGCAATCAAGTTCCAAAACATTAAGTCACAAAGATATTATAATGGAATGAGACATTTTGAAAAGTTCATTATTTCATGTAGTTATTATTATTTATTTTTTCTTTTAACCAAACCCATAATTCCATTTTCAATAAAACGGTAAGTCAAAGATACATCCCAGTTTAACCTAAAATCCATCAAAAGATTGAACTAACATACTAAATCAAGGATAAGTTAGCCAAAAAAATCCAGGAAAACACTAAACCAACATAAAGTTTCATAAATAAACTACATATCTTCCTTGTTGCCATCATTAATGACATTTTTTGGTAATTCAAACTTTGGAATATGAGAAAATTTTAACTACCTGGCCAAACTGTAGTTGCTTGTTTTGTGGAACAGATGATGTGATGTTTGATGTTAAATCCCCAAACGGATTCTCTGTAGTCGATGTTGACCTGTCACAGAGCTTTCCCAAATCAACAGGAGATGAGTGAAAATGCTTTGTTTGCCAATTAAAGGGAAGTGAATCATCAATTGCAACAGCATCAGAGGGATTCAGAAGTGGTGTCTTCAAATCATCATCCTTCCCATTGACTTCCATTCCTGCAACCAAATCAACAACCCATTACTAGAGTATAAATAAATAATCAAGTAGACTTTAAAAAAACTAACCCAAAATAATTATCTTCTCTCATATTTCGTAAAAATATACTGTAAACAGTAGAAATAACTAACTAACATCATTCCTCAAGCATATACTTAGTTCCTAAAATTAAATAAACTGCATTGCAACAATTTCACCATCTTCTTTGTGGTTAGCACCAAATGGACATTCTTTCATAGAACCCCTAGACCTGTACATTGTAACTTGTGAAGCAACAATATCTTAGGAAATTAATGGTTTCTTTTTTACATCTTTATTGCTGCAAATAACTTGTGTTTGTGTCTCACTAAATCTATCACTATACACTTACAAGCTTCGACATGCTTCAAATCACCAATAGAATAGCAAACTGCACCAATACCTTCTTTTGGATTGTAAGAAGCAGAGGTCCTGATGAAGTTTTTGGAAGCAAATGATGTCCCCATCCTCAATCTGAATAAAAAGAAAATAAATTATTTTACATATAATTTGTTATAAGATATGTTGGGTTTGGGGATTAATCATACATACTGGCTAGATTTTAATGAAGCACTCCATTCCACCAAAATTATTACAATTCCATACCAAATATTAATTAATTAACTATTAATTAAAATTAAAAACATTACAGAAATGGGAGCATACATATTGTGTTTCGTCTTTGGTGTCAAAGGGCGATTGGGACTGTATGTATGATTCTGCCTCTTTGCCCATATCCAAAACCTCTGGCATTGAATAGGTATACCAAATTCTTTTACCACCTCTTCCTGCATCCCAAAATAGATAGTTGGAATAACTTAAATTAATTCTATAATTATTGATTTAAACATAACGAATGACCAGCATAGATTGCCTTCTCCTATTTTTTTTCTATACTACCTGAAAAATGTCTGTCTTCACAATCTGCTATTGAGACAAGTTGTTCAGAGTTATATAGAATCATAGAGTAAGAGTACCTTGAAATGATTAAACAACATCTGTTTTTGGATACGGAAACTGTGAACTTTTTCATGATCGACAAGATCAAAATATATATCTTTCCCCATCTGTTCTAATAGATCACTTCCACGTGCAACCTAGCCATGTGATATATATATATATATATATATATATATATATATATATATATATATATATATATATTATTTATGAATTCCCTAAAATGTATAAAAGTGAGCCTCCAAGCATTTATTTAAAAGATTTGATTATAATATCAACTAACCTTTATAACAGTGTAAAGATGAGTCTGGGCTTTGTATCTTCTCTTTTCTTCCTTCTCTTCTTACTCTTTCTTCAACCTTATCTGGAAGAAAATAATTTTAAGGAACTAAAACATAATAATTTAATAGATGAAATTTCTATGTTTACCTCTTTATTAAACTCTGAACAACATGCACGCAACATCTATTATTATTGCATCTCCTTAAGCAACAAAGGGACTACTTCCAAGGCATCCAACTGAAAGCTTTGGAAATGATAAACAATCATCAAGAATTCAAGATTCAGGAATGAAAGATAGGAGTAAAGAAAAAGAAAAAGAAAAAAGAAAGATATTACATATTTACATACTAGGGCATCCAACTGAAAGCTTGCCCATTGACGTTTTTGGCTAGTTAATACTTCTGGATTGTAAGTTCTACTTTTATCTTCATAAGGTGGAGATAAACCTTTTAGTGCTCTGAAAACTTGGTTCTGAAGCTTTTGAAGAGGACTTGTATCCCCTTTTGATGAGAATACTACTGAAGATCTTGGTGAAGGAGAAGGAGGAGTAACAGTAATTCCAGAAGCATCTTCAGCTGTCTGCACCAAAAATGAAGCACCCCAACCTGGGCTACTTGCCTCTTCGTGAGTTCCATTCCCTTTCTACATGAGTGGAAGTGGAAGTCGAAGTCCCTTTTGTTAATAATACTAGAATTTTGTTAATAAAATTGCGACAATACCTAGTTTAGTTCTTCCTTTGCCAGCATTAAAACAGGGTTTAAGAGGGAAAGAGAAAATAGAAACGTACCATTTGTAGTTCTTGGGGAGTCAACTGAGATTGAGGTCGTTAGGATTTCCACGAAGATGACAACGGTAGACTACCAGAAGAAATGCAAAAAACTTGTGAGTTATAAGGGAGTGCGGTTGGATTGATATTTCTGGGATTTTGGATCTACTTTTTCGTGAGTTCCTATTATCATATATCGCGTGAGCTTTACCGTTACACTTCTTGAGGTCGAACACATTTTGAAAGATCAAAATCAAGTTGTCTTTTACTAAACTTCACCATATCTCTAATTAAACATCTGATTGCTTCTTGAATCCTTTTGTTCATAAAATAAACGAATGTTCTGGTAAGAAAATTATATGATCAGGAGAGAGAGAGAGAGAGAGAGAGAGAGAGAGAGAAAGAAAGAGAGAACCTCGATCTAAGGGAAGAGGCCATGGTAGCCACGAGATTTGAGAAAACTGTATGCGACATCCTTAGAACCATGAGTATCGGGAGCAGAAGAAGTGCCTCCAACGCAAAATTAGCTATGGCCACCGGAGGAGGAAATCATGATTGAAACTTGTATGGTTTTTCTGGTTAGGGTTTTACAGAAGAGAAGAGAAGAGGATTCAAAATAGAAATTAGAGGCATGAATAAAGGAGAAATAAGAACCTGGATCTTGTCTTCGACATTATCGACGATGTTGATGTTGCTTTCAACATCGAGTGGGAGATATGGTGGTTCCAGTGGGTAGAAGTAAGTGAGCCTTGATCGATGTCCTCCCTTTCTCTCGAACGCCTTTTGTATCCCACAGATATTCCTTTATAACAGAGGTGAAGGGAACACACAAAGAAACCCCTGTGAGAGAGAAAGCAATAGTCGATTTGAAGCAACCGACAAATGAAATTGAAAGGTAGAGGCGCTACACTCCTTTTTTTGTTCGTGTCACCACACATCAACATAGAGAAATCGAGAACCCCTGCGGGTTTGATCTGTTCAGAAGACGGGATCAAAGATTTGGTGATATTGCGATTTTGTTGTGGGAGAAAAGAGGATTTGTGATGATATTAGGGTTTTTTTTGGGTATTAGAGTAAGAGAGATAGAGAAAGAGAGAGAGAGAGTGAGAGAGAGAGAGAGAGAGAAGAAAGATGGAAATAAGATAGAGGATAACAATGGCGCATTTCAAACTTTTGGGATTTTCGTTTCCCCCAGCTGCAAAAAAAGAGAACGCGCCTTTCATTCAAAAAATATAAAGCGACATTTCTAGATGACGCCCATTTTTAAATAAGTGCCCTCCGTGTTTTTAATTTTTTTTCTTGGACATTAATTTTAGGGCACGCACAAAAGCGTGACCTCTATCCTTCAAAAGTTTGAAGAGATGACATTATTTTTAGAGCGCACGCTTTTGCGTATTGTAAATCACCGCGTGTCATTGTTTGCGCGTCATTAAAGGCCTTTTTTCTAGTAGTGGATTAAGAATGTTGAGATCTGTTGTCTGTGAAGAAATGGCTGTTGATTGGGTTCGTCAGTCACTTCCTAACTCATATAGTGAGTTCATAAGAGAGTACTATGTGATGAACTGCGACGTGACCCTTATAGATCTCACCTATATGCTTATTGTTGCTGAATCAGCAATGGTTTGGCGCAATAGAAAAGCAAAGTTGATTGGTGAATCTGCCTTCAAGACTTCTATGGATATAGACAATGGCAACGAAAGACATGCTATGATCGAAAAGTTTGATCATAAGAGAAAGGCAATGTCTGAAGTAGTTCCATGTTCTGTTCCGAAAGAGTCAATTTGCTTTTATTGCTAAGAGAAGGGGCATTGGAGACGAAGGTGCCCTATTTACCTAAGAGATCTAAGAGATGGGAGAGTCAAAACGTATGGCTTTGCTTTAGGTAAAATCCATTGACTAACTCTTTTAAGCTTCTATTCTAGATTCTTAATACATAATGTAATAAGATTACAATTGATGTTTTGTAGGATCGAAGAAAAGAAAGGAAGCTTAAGGGAAGAAGTGAGCAAAATCTAACCGTGAAGGAATGGATTTCGATCGCATTTCTCGAAGATTAGATTCTTGAGCTACTACTTAGAGTTAGAATTAGATTGCTAAGAAAGATTTATTAGCATAGTTTTTCAATGAATTGCATTGTAACGACAAAAAAATTTTCCACAATAAAATAAATTTTGACTTTATATTATTTATTTATCCTTGCAATGGCATATATGAAAATTTGATGTTTGGATGTTTCTATTATTAGCAATAATGGAGTTGATTCTTAGTTATGGAAATGTCGAAAATTTAACAAATAGGGAGAGTTTCTCATCGCCCAAGTTTCAATTGGACAGAAACTTGGAATCATGCAACTTGGTTGCACGATGAATGAGAAATTTCATATTTGAAAATTAGACTAATTCGTTGACAAAGTGTCAAGTGAAGGACTAGGAGATCGAGTACACAAAGTTGCGTATTGATCAAGTCCACCATAAGAGTAACCAAGATATTCGTCATGATTTACTAAAGGCTTAGTAAATATGATTATACTTATAAGATTAAGTGTAATTCTGAATTGATTCAAAAGGATTAAATCAATGGCAGAACGAATAAGAAGAATCAAGTAGGCAGAAAGATAAAAGTTTCTCCATTGTAAGAAGAAGGGAGAGTACCTTTTATGCTTTATGATAGGTCTTAATGATTAAGAGCCATATCTCAATCGATCCTCTAAGAGAATCTTAGTACAATTGCATAGAGGAATCAAGAATTGAAGAAATGGTTAAAATCAAGAAGTCAATCATACTTCGTTCCAAAACAAGTCTTAGAGTTAAGATTGTGAAATTGAGTGATAAGTATTAAGAAGGTTTATAACATTCATCAAATGTGGAAAGTTGTGATGTCTTGGATAAAACAAAGACCAACTAGGACCAATTTATGAAGTGTTTTGATAAAAGCTACACTAACTCTTGAATATTTGTTTGTCAAGAAATGTTTATTGACAAAAGAATCTTATATGTCAAGGAGTCAGTGGGAGTCTTAATGGTCTTGAAAAGTTTCAAGAACAAATCAAATAAACTTTATCGATCATCACTAGCACACGAGTTGAGGTTTACAAACTATCGTGATGACATTATTTTGTTTTTGTGCCAATCCAATCGAGTTAGTTATGCATGTGAGTCCTATGAGTTCTCATTTGAATGCATAAAAGGAAAGGACCTTGATCAATGGAAAGTACATTGATAAGAAAAGGGTGAGCTGCTTAACTACTTGGAAGACATGGTGGGCAGCTGTGCTACCATAAAGGCAAGAAATCGAGATCAAGAAAGTTCGATCCATATGAGTTTGAATTTGTCGTAAACTTTGGTTTTGACAAATTCACATGGATAGGAACAGATACACCGTTTAAATCTAAGTGTCATAAGATTTCCTCCTTCATGAAAATGATTGTGAGGAAATGCTTTCACTAAGAAAGATTTTAAGAAGATAGTGATTGTAAAATTGCGTTCTCGAATTCGATTATGGTTATGGTATCCCTTTCCATAATTTGAATTGTGAGGTTTGGCAATTGTTTACACACACATATGAACTATCTAAGGCAAAGGTGTATAAGTTCAAGAAGCTTTGATAAAAGATTATCAAAGCACTAAGTATTAGAAACATGAACTTAAGAAATTCAATAAGCATTGTTTTTCTAAAAGTTAAGCTGTTTCTGAATACATGTCAAAGCTAGTGGGAGCATAAGTGTTATGTTTTTAATAATCATTATGATAGTGGGAGCATAAATTTTATGATTGTATGATTATTAAGGCACGTATTGCAAGTTGGCTGTAACAGCTCAAATTTTCAAATAAATTTTCCGTTAAAAATAAAACATCATTATTCAACAAAAGGGTTTATTCCAAGTTTATTTCAAAATAAAAATAATAAATCTCCAGGATCTCCAACAGTGGCAGTGTGTACGTGTCACGCCGGCGCCTTCCCACGGTCATCACTAGTACCTGAAAAACATAAACACAACTAGTAAGCATAAATGCTTAGTGAGTTCCCCAGTATACGACTTACCCACATACGCCTTCCGGCCCGGACATTTCGGTCCACATAATATTGCCTTCCGGCCCGGACCTTTCGGTCCACATAACATTGCCTTCCGGCCCGGATCTTTCGATCCACATAACATTGCCTTCCGGCCCGGATCTTTCGATCCACGAGATAATTGCCTTCCGGCCCATACACATATATAACACCTAACACAAATACTCTAACACATAAAGCACATATATCATACCGTTCTTGCTAACACATAAAGTCTCGCCTTCCGGCCCGTATAATCATACATCACATATAAGCACACATCGCATATAAAGCATCTATCTCTCTAGACATAGCATGAATATAACATACGCGACCTTCCGGTCTAACAGTCAAACCCTTCCGGGTGAAGTATAGTGAGAAAACTCACCTCGTAGTATGCAGGCTATAACCTCCTCGAGCTACTCGCACACGATCCGCTAGTCCGCAGGTTCCCTATAATACCACAGCCCTAGTTAATGATCTTATCAAACAAGACAACTGACCCCTCTAAGAGATATACAGGTCAACGGTCAATCTTGACCAGACTCGTCGAGTGCAAAGGGTGACTCGACGAGTATAGACACCCTGACACCACTCGCCGAGTCTGAAGAACAACTCGGCGAGTCCTAGTGAACCTTCAAGATACTCGCCGAGTCTGAAGAACAACTCGGCGAGTTCTAGTACATCTTCAAGCTACTCGCCGAGTCTGATCATTGGACTCGGCGAGTCCTCGCCATGCAGTCAATCCACTGCCTCCTGTACTTCACATGATTACGCGGCATATAGATATGGGACTTCCTGGGCTTTCATATATACTATTACAGGGTTTTTAAAAACACTTACACAACAACATAATATATCAAACCCTTAAATGGGTTTCCTAACCCTAATCACGCATTCAACGTAAAAACTACAGATTTTCGATCCGAATAATACCTGGAACGTGTTCCCTGTGTCCCCAAGCCTCCAACACTCAATTCCTTTGATCACTAACTTGCTTCTCCTTGTCTAGCAACTTCTTCAAGCCTCCTCAAGTCTTCTCTCTTGCCTCAAACGCTCACACGCTCCCAAGATGTCTTCAACCGGCCAAAAGACGTGACATGACGGCCATAAGATCGTTATATACGATCAGAAATGAAACGGCTAGGGTTCAGCTGAAACAGCGTCGACTCGCCGAGTCCTTATTTGGACTCGTCGAGTCCAGTCGCGTATCTGCGACTGCGACCAAGACTATGGCCCTACTCGGCGAGTCATGCACCTACTCGCCGAGTCCCCCTTTAAATATACCCAAAAATAATTTAAATAAATACCTGGAATTCCGGGCTGTTACAACTCTCCCCCACTAGAACTAGACTTCGCCCTCGAAGTCTCTCATTCTGCGAATAACTCCGGATGTTGCTCCCGCATTTCTCTTTCCGGCTCCCAAGTCATCTTCGATCCTTTCCGATGTTGCCACTGAACCAACACCAGAGGTATCTCCTTGTTCCGTAGAACCTTGATTTTCCGATCCCTGACAGCTACTGGTCTCTCGGCGTAATTCAGGCTCGCATCCACCTGAATATCTTCTAACGGAACCACTGCTGCCTCATCGGCTATACACTTCCTCAACTGCGACACGTGGAAGGTATTGTGAATCTGACTCAGCTCCACTGGCAACTCCAACCGATAAGCTACCCGACCTACCCTTGCAATTACCCGAAATGGACCTATGAACCGGGGCCCCAATTTGCCCCTCTTCCTGAACCGGATCACCCCTTTCCAAGGAGAAACCTTTAGGAGAACGAAATCGCCGACCTGGAATTCGAGCTCGGACCGGCGTCTGTCCGCGTAACTCTTCTGTCGGCTCTGGGCGGTCAATAACCTCTGCCTCACCCGTTGGATCTGCTCAGTCGTTTGAAGTACAATCTCTGTACTGCCCAACACTCTCTGTCCCACTTCTCCCCAGCAAATGGGAGTCCGACACCTCCTACCATACAACAACTCAAAAGGTGGCATACCAATGCTCGAATGATGGCTGTTGTTGTAGGAAAACTCAGCCAGCGGCAGATGCGCATCCCAGCTACCCCCGAAGTCTAACACACACGCTCTAAGCATATCTTCCAATGTCTGGATCGTCCGCTCGCTTTGACCGTCGGTCTGGGGATGGTATGCGGTACTAAAATGCAGTTTAGTACCCAACTCCTCATGGAATTTCTTCCAGAACCTGGAAGTGAAACGTACATCGCGATCCGAAACAATCGAGGTCGGCACTCCATGCCGAGATACTATCTCTCTCACGTACAACTCCGCCAACTTCTCTGCTGATGAACTTTCACTAATGGCAAGGAAATGTGCACTCTTTGTTAGTCTATCCACAATCACCCAAATCGCATCGACTCCCCTGGCAGTTTTCGGCAATTTGGTGATGAAATCCATCGTAATCTGATCCCACTTCCACTCAGGGATCTCCAAGGGTTGCAACTTACCGTGCGGTCTCTGGTGCTCGGCCTTAACTTTACGGCAGGTCAAACACCTCTCCACGAGCCACGCAACGTCTCTCTTCATGCACGGCCACCAGTACTCCTTTTTCAAATCCAGATACATTTTCGTAGCACCGGGATGGATCGAGAATTTCGATCTATGTGCCTCCTCCATCAAAATGACACGCGTACCGCCCACGAATGGCACCCAGATCCGACCCTGAAATGTCAGAAGTCCCCGCCCATCCGTAACGAACTCCGAAATCAACCCGACGACCCGCTCCTGTTTCTGCATTCCAGACTTCACAACCTCGGCCTGTGCCCCACGAATAGCATCTAATACCGGAGTCATCACCGTCAATCTCAAACACACATCCCGCAATGGGGTACTCTCCGCCCTACGACTCAATGCATCGGCTACCACATTAGCCTTGCCTGGGTGGTATAGGATCTCACAGTCATAATCCTTAACCACGTCTAACCATCTCCTCTGGCGCATGTTTAGGTTGGGTTGATCCATCAAATACTTCAAACTCTTATGGTCCGTGTATATGGTACAACGAACCCCGTACAGGTAGTGACGCCAAATTTTGAGGGCGAACACTACTGCCCCCAACTCTAGGTCATGCGTAGGATATCTCGCTTCGTGAGGCTTCAGCTGCCTCGATGCATAGGCTATCACATGGCCCCTCTGCATCAACACTGCACCCAGTCCTGAAATCGATGCGTCGCAATATACGACGAAGTCCTCCATCCCTTCAGGAAGGGCTAATACTGGTGCTTCGCACAGTCTTTGACGAAGTGTCTCGAAGGAAGTCTGCTGCTCGGGTCCCCATGAGAATGTAACACCCTTTCGGGTCAATTTGGTAAGTGGCACTGCGATCTTGGAGAAGTCCCTAATGAACCTTCGATAGTACCCTGCCAACCCAAGGAAACTCCTGATCTCCGAAGGTGACTTTGGTGCCTCCCATCTCATCACTGCCTCCACCTTGGCCGGATCGACCAATATCCCTGCCTGATTTACAACGTGCCCCAGAAATTGAACCTCCCGTAACCAGAAGTCACATTTGGAGAATTTTGCATATAGCTTCTCCGACCTCAGTACCTCAAGGACCTCCCTCAAATGTCCCTCATGCTGCTCCCTCGACCGCGAATACACCAGAATGTCGTCGATGAATATAATCACAGACCGATCCAGCATCGGCCTGCATACCCTGTTCATGAGATCCATGAACACTGCTGGGGCATTGGTGAGCCCAAAAGGCATCACCACGAACTCGTAATGCCCATACCGCGTCCTAAAGGCTGTCTTCTGGACGTCCTCATCCCGCACCCTTACCTGATGGTACCCTGATCTCAAATCAATCTTGGAAAACCAAGATGCCCCTTGCAACTGATCGAATAGGTCATCGATTCTTGGTAACGGATAGCGGTTCTTAACTGTCACCTTGTTCAGTTCCCGGTAATCGATACACATCCGGTTTGAACCATCCTTCTTCTTGACGAACAAAATCGGTGCTCCCCACGGGGAGCTACTCGGCCGAATAAATCCCTTCCCCAACAACTCTTGAAGTTGCGAGAACAATTCTTGCATCTCTGGAGGTGCAAGACGATAAGGCACCTTCGCAATAGGCGCCGCCCCTGGAACTAGGTCGATACCAAACTCCACTTGCCTCGCAGGAGGTATTCCCGGCAAATCCTCGGGGAAAACATCTGGAAACTCGCGCACCACTGGAACCTCCTGCAATGTCTTTGGTCTCTCAGAACTCTCCCGCGTATCCATCACATACGCCACGAAACCGTTACATCCCCGCTGTAGGCATTGCCTCGCCCTAGCAGCCGAACAAAAAGCTGGTCTCGAACGGGTACCCTCGCCGTACACCGTAAGAACTCCCCCACTAGGGTCTCGTATAGTCACCAACTGACGCTCGCAGTCGATGACAGCGCTGAATCGGCTCAACCAGTCCATGCCTACAATGACACAGACATCCCCCATCGCAATAGGAATGAGGTCAATCGGAAATGCGACCCCGAAGATCTCTAGCACACATCCCCGAAAAACCTCCGTAGCACAAATCACCCTCTCAGCCGCAATGGAAACGCTCAAAGGCCGACTTAACGGCTCACGACTAATGCCGATGTGCTGACTAAAAGCTAACGATACAAACGATCTACTCGCACCCGAATCAAATAATACTAGAGCAGGCATAGAGTTCACAAGGAAAGTACCTACACATACATTAACATAAGCATAACATTTCGACCTTTAATTAAATACATGAAAGATAACATACCTGCCACAACATCGGGCGCAGCGCGGACCTCCTCCGCAGTCAGCTGAAAGGCTCTCCCGCGAGCCCTCGGAGCCTCGACCTTCACCGGTCGGGTCTCAGTAGTCCGGGTAGCAGGTGTAGCTCCCTGACGAAGTTGCGGGCACTCGGCCTTCCGATGGCCCGTCTGGTTGCAGTGAAAACAAACCATAAACCCCTTAGGGCAATCCCTGGCAATATGTCCGTCCTTGCCACACTTGTAGCAACCACCGGTTCGACAAGCCCCCTTGTGACTTTTGCCGCACTTCGCGCAAGTGCGACCCTTCAAACCTCCCACCCTCGAACCAGCGAACTTAATCCGCTTGGCTGCCGGCTGGGACTGGGCCGGCCGTCGATCCACCTGCCGAGACTCAGCCTCCTCCCTCGCTTGAGTCTCTAACTCAATCTCGCGCTTCCTGGCGTTCGCCTGAAGCTCAGTGAAAGTGCGATAGGTGGAGTTTGACACAAACTCCCGAATCTCCCTCTTCAAAACACCCAAATAGCGGCTCATCCGCGACTGCTCCGTAGATACCAGCTCGGGGCAGAACATTGCCCTCTCATGAAACTTCCGTGTGATCACTGCCACGGAATCAGTACCCTGCTTAAGGGTCAAGAACTCCTGAATCAACCGCTCCCTCTCTACCGGGGGAACGTACTCCTCCCTGAACATCTCTGTAAACCTCTCCCATGTCACTGCCGTAATCTCTGCCTGAGTGAAGTTCACCGTCACGAACTTCCACCAATCCTTCGCTCCCAGACGGAGCTGGTTCAAGGCGAACCGTACCCTCAAGTGTTCCGGGCATGAGCAAGTATAGAAGCACCCCTCGATGTCGGCGATCCACCTCATGGCTGCGATCGGATCCTGCGTCCCATCAAATTCAGGGGGTTTCGTGTTGCTGAATTCCCTGAATGGTAATGAATCACCCCCTTGCGGCCTGGCAGTAGCCACCGCTGCGGTAGCGGCAGCGACTGCAGCTTCAGAAATTGCGGCGCACCGCTCCTCAAACTCCTCCATCAACGTGGTCTTAATAGACCCAAACATCTCCGGGATCTCAGCCCGGACCGCCGCAGCTACCTCTTCCTGAATAATCTGACGAATCTCCTCGTCACTCGCACCGCTCGAACTCGCCCCATTGCGTGTGACAACCATGATGTCTCTGAAATACAACATAAAATCATCAGAGACTCCACTAAGTACAATTGTACTCGATACGCGCCCTACCCAGTCTCCGATTTCCAGGGATTCTTATTTGAGCCTTCCACTGATCCGGTGCCTTCGATAGTACGGGCCCAATACTACCGACCACACCGTATCAGCATTCGTCCCAAATCTTCCTCCCCAAATCCCGAATAATGAGTACTCTACCTCTATTATGCACTATCTACTTACATGCTACCAAATATCTCATATAAGCAATCCCCTAGACTAAGGCATCACAAAACAGGCAATTCTAGTCCTATCATGTATACCTAGTCCCCTAGCATGCATAACAATTCATAATTCAGTGCATAACATAAACATTGTAAGGTATTCTGGGGATCTTTACCGTTCGGACGCTGGCTGCTCGTACACACTGTTCCACCCTTGTTTTTACCGCCTTGTCCTTATCATTTTAAGAAAAAGTTTTTTCTTCAAATCCTCGGTCTGAGTTCAGTTGCACCCAAAAGTACACCCGAATCCCTCAAACCTGGCTCTGATACCAATTGTAACAGCTCAAATTTTCAAATAAATTTTCCGTTAAAAATAAAACATCATTATTCAACAAAAGGGTTTATTCCAAGTTTATTTCAAAATAAAAATAATAAATCTCCAGGATCTCCAACAGTGGCAGTGTGTACGTGTCACGCCGGCGCCTTCCCACGGTCATCACTAGTACCTGAAAAACATAAACACAACTAGTAAGCATAAATGCTTAGTGAGTTCCCCAGTATACGACTTACCCACATACGCCTTCCGGCCCGGACATTTCGGTCCACATAATATTGCCTTCCGGCCCGGACCTTTCGGTCCACATAACATTGCCTTCCGGCCCGGATCTTTCGATCCACATAACATTGCCTTCCGGCCCGGATCTTTCGATCCACGAGATAATTGCCTTCCGGCCCATACACATATATAACACCTAACACAAATACTCTAACACATAAAGCACATATATCATACCGTTCTTGCTAACACATAAAGTCTCGCCTTCCGGCCCGTATAATCATACATCACATATAAGCACACATCGCATATAAAGCATCTATCTCTCTAGACATAGCATGAATATAACATACGCGACCTTCCGGTCTAACAGTCAAACCCTTCCGGGTGAAGTATAGTGAGAAAACTCACCTCGTAGTATGCAGGCTATAACCTCCTCGAGCTACTCGCACACGATCCGCTAGTCCGCAGGTTCCCTATAATACCACAGCCCTAGTTAATGATCTTATCAAACAAGACAACTGACCCCTCTAAGAGATATACAGGTCAACGGTCAATCTTGACCAGACTCGTCGAGTGCAAAGGGTGACTCGACGAGTATAGACACCCTGACACCACTCGCCGAGTCTGAAGAACAACTCGGCGAGTCCTAGTGAACCTTCAAGATACTCGCCGAGTCTGAAGAACAACTCGGCGAGTTCTAGTACATCTTCAAGCTACTCGCCGAGTCTGATCATTGGACTCGGCGAGTCCTCGCCATGCAGTCAATCCACTGCCTCCTGTACTTCACATGATTACGCGGCATATAGATATGGGACTTCCTGGGCTTTCATATATACTATTACAGGGTTTTTAAAAACACTTACACAACAACATAATATATCAAACCCTTAAATGGGTTTCCTAACCCTAATCACGCATTCAACGTAAAAACTACAGATTTTCGATCCGAATAATACCTGGAACGTGTTCCCTGTGTCCCCAAGCCTCCAACACTCAATTCCTTTGATCACTAACTTGCTTCTCCTTGTCTAGCAACTTCTTCAAGCCTCCTCAAGTCTTCTCTCTTGCCTCAAACGCTCACACGCTCCCAAGATGTCTTCAACCGGCCAAAAGACGTGACATGACGGCCATAAGATCGTTATATACGATCAGAAATGAAACGGCTAGGGTTCAGCTGAAACAGCGTCGACTCGCCGAGTCCTTATTTGGACTCGTCGAGTCCAGTCGCGTATCTGCGACTGCGACCAAGACTATGGCCCTACTCGGCGAGTCATGCACCTACTCGCCGAGTCCCCCTTTAAATATACCCAAAAATAATTTAAATAAATACCTGGAATTCCGGGCTGTTACATTGGCAATATTAATTATAGAAAAAAAGAGTCATACTTTGCAAAGTTGTACGAGTTGAAAGGTTGTTTTGCTATAATTAAGGGAGAGAATATTATGCTTCATTTCAAATCTAAAGGTTTAGGTTGAGAAATGTTAATAAATTTAGTCAAGGGTACATAGTGTGTTCTTAAAATTTCGATTATGATTACGACATTCCTCTTCACAATTTGAATTTTGAGAACATGGAAAATAAAACATTATGCGTCGTGTCTCATATGCTTCGGGTATAGGATCGATTGCAAATGCTTTAATGTTTGACCATTCTAAAATTTTCCAAACGTCTAGCGCATTTAGAGGGAAAAAGGACTAGAATCGGTTTTGACTAAAATAATTAAACAACTATCAAAGGACAATCCGAATTTCGACGAGGATTGGTTGCTTGTGAGTAGTTGGAATCATGGTATTGGATGGACAATATCAACATTATTATGAATAGAAAAGATTCTATTAAGAATGACTTGTCATATGGAAAATATGGAAACGTGTCCATATGGGGAATTGAATATTGAAAATCTATGTCTAGATTAGAAACTTTTATGCAAAAGGATGTTCAAAGGAATGTACTTTGAGTGAGAGACATCATATCTAAGGAATTGTCTTATAACAATCTCCGATAGAGGACTTTGTAATATCATTGGCAATAGTCTTTGTGACTTTGGTGCAGTGAAATCACAAAAGGATCATTGCATAAAATGTTAGAATCTAGCATATTCTATAAGTAACAAGAATTTGATATTCTTTCACTTATGAAAAGGATTTGGAGTTGTGAAATGAGAATGATTAGAAATGTGTTCAATGTGATCTATTTCACAAAGTAAGAACCATAGGTAAACATTGTGTGCATTCTAGGAGCATGGGACAAGTGTTGTAATTCAAGTAAGAAGTTGATTACCCAAAACGACAAATAATGAGTAATCGATATGGTGATAAATAAAAGGTGTTTTATTTATACTCAAAGGTTTGAGGCCATATGGGATTAGTATTATTCTTGTGTTTCACTTTGCATGTTTTGACTTCCAGAATAATTGAGTTTATTAAGAATAATCGAATTATTCGAACGGACCATAGTCGTTCATATGTTGGAAGTAGGTATGAATAAAGACTGTCGTGAATTGGTGTGTGGATTGTCTAAAGAGTATTAGACATAAGCAAATGTTTGCTGCAACGTTCATGAGTGCTTATGAATATGAATTTTAGCATTGGATTAAACCCACGCTCACTTGGATCACTCCATGAATTGCATCACGAGTGATTGGTGAGATGATAACATCTTATATTCTTGAAACCGAGATGTGTGAGTTGTATCTTGCAAATCGGTTGCACATTGATAATATGTAAACGCACCAGTAACTTGGTGTTATAAAACATATTGTTGTGTGTGATTCGGTGAGTGAGTGCAAGCAAGCATTGTAACAAAGTTTATCCGTTCCATTTATCCAAAGTAGGATAAAAGCAATATCTTTGGGCCCCTCGATGATTTAGTGATGACAAACGTAAATGCTCGGCCGGGCTAGGGCTAATTTGATTTGTTCAGTTAGTCAGTCATCATAAATCGGAAATCGAGATATAGTACAAAAGACAATGATTAGAATTCATGTCTCATATGATATCTAGAATGGAGGAATATATGATCCCTTATCTAAGGACACACGTATCTGATAGGATCAGAGTTGACAGCGGCTTTGGAAAGCTACGATTGCAGATCAGGATCTGAAGTCATACGCAAAATAGTTATTAGACTTATCCAAGTGGGAGACTGTTGGATTAGTGTCTAAGTCCATAACTATTTTGGTATGTACTTGACCCGATGGTGCATGGTCCTTTTGGGTTGCCTTCACCAAAGCAACTTGATTGGAGAAATAAATAGAGAGAGAGAGAGAGGTTATTATGATTTATTAATATGTTATAAGAATAATATATTAAAGGAGAAATCATCTTTGTTTAATTAATATTGGTCAATAATTAATTAAGAATTAATTTTGTGATCAAATGTAATTAATTAAACTAGAGGGGCTGAATTGTAATTATGTGATAGTTACAAAATAAGGTAAGGATTATCTTAAGGATAGGTTGGACAAATTTGAGGTGATAAGGACTTTAGAATTCGACCATGATAAGGATTCAAGGCTTATCTTATGGGTTGCTTGGTAAGCAAGCAACTAGATAAGGCTAAGGACTAAAACCCTATCTCTACACCTATATAAACCCCCTTTGGCTCTTGATTTAGGTCCAGACCTTCCCAAGGCTTCTTAGGGACGAAATCTTATACCTCTCCTCTCTCTTTATACCTTCTCCATTAGCTCTTGGTGTTTGTAAGCCATTAGAGGAGTGACACTTGTGACTCTAAGCCTTCCAAAGTCAATACAAGGAGATTTGGGATTGTTATTGCTACATAACAATCAAGGTAACATTATAAACCTATTATCATGTTAATATGATTATTTGAATGCTAGAATTAGGGTTTATAGCTTTGGATAACTTGCATGTACAATAGAGAAACCTAGATCCAAGCATTAGGGTTTGTATGAGCACATAGGATGTCTTATGACCAAAACCCATCAGCTTGTGTGTGGGGTATGCTGTTGGGAGCTCACTAAGTGTTAGCTTACAATATGGGGATTTTTTTCAGGTACATCTGAGCCTAAGGGAAAGGGCAAGGCCTGACAGTGCGGTGTGCACTCTCTCAAGCATTTTATAGGACAATCTGATGTTTTGGAATAAAATTTGTAATCGATATGAGTTTTGAAAACACATCTATTTGGTTTTCGTGATTTATGGACATGTGTTTGGTTAATCAAAAATGAAAATTTTCTTTTGAAAAATTGGGTCGTTTTATTAGGGTTTGTTTCTGGACGTGAAGGGGGTAAGGGAGGCTGGGACGAGGACTTAAGGACATTTAAATAGGGTGCGAACCCTAAAAATTATGGTATTCATGCACAGCCTCAACTCATCGAGTTGGGGTCCTCGAACTCGGCGAGTAGGTCCCAAAGTTCATGCGGCCTGATCAATTTCTACACCCTAAGTTGGTGCAACCAAATCGTCGAGTAGGTCTAGAATTATGAATACAAAAGCTTTAAATTTATACCTGGGAGTCGGTATGTTACAGTTCTTGTTTGATTATTGTCTTAGGATCGAGAACGTGGGCCTTGACTTAAATTTGGATTTTACAGGAAGATGCGGTGTATAGAGTCATCCAGAGCCTGAACAGCAAAATACCCATATTGTTATGTTTGCTGAGTTTTTATTTTGCTGATATATAGATTCTTAGAAAAGCATGCTAGTTGATAAGGTTCTTTTAGAAACTATTGGATTGTGATGCTTGATTTCTATGATGACTTCTGATTTATGGAGTTGTTTACATGATATATGATTTTGATTATATGATTGCTACATGTATGTTGATTAGTTTTATATGGTTGGGATTGAATAGCCTTAGAATGATCGACTTGGCTTTACCTCCTGTTCCTTGTTTGGTTGTGGATTTAGGGCAGAGTTTATTATTCGACAATCTATTTTACCCCACATTGTGTACAAGAAGCATGCACAAAAGCAACTAGTGGTGTAGCAGTGAGGGTAATCCTAGGAAGAGTTCCTTGGAAGTTAGGTGTAGCTTGCAGGAGAAGTGGGTGTTAGCACACCTAGGAGTGGCTTATTTTGGTGACTAGTTCATATACTCCTAAGTAGAGGACTACGGTGACTTAGGAGTAGCTCTCCGAGATATTCCATACAAGTTATGTTCCCCTGGTAGAGAGGGAGAGACTGGCCCAGGAGTACCTGGATCTGAGACAAATAACCGAGTCGGTGACGGAGATCACCAAGATGTTCACTGAGAGGGCTTTGTTCAGTCCTGGGTTCGTTTCATTAGAACAGACTCAAATGACTCGGTATTTAGGCATGCTCAAGACGGATATTCAGCAGTTCGTGTACACCCAGTACTATGGTTCTCACAATGAGCTTTAGGATGCCACCAGAAGGCGAGAGATTGAGATATAGACCCAGGCGAAGGAGCAGTGTCAGGCTCCGGATCGGTCCCAACCTGAAGTGAATCGATACACGTTCGCCCGCCAGATTTTGGGGTCAATTAGAGGGAGGTACAAATCTTTTTTTTATGTCATAGGTGTCGCAAGGAAGGCTATTTTGGTAAAGATCACAAGCAAAATGCACAAGTTTGTTTCCATTGCAGCCACGAAGGCACATTAGAGCTCGTTGTCCTTATCTCAGTGAGGTGTTGGATCCTACACCCTTAGCTTGGCAGTAACCTGATGGTCGTCATGGGACCATCAGGGTCTCGAAGACTAAAAGATTATTTAGCAGTTCTTCTATTTAGCAATTTTGATGGTATTGGTATTCATCTATAATTTTTGTTTATGATTCGAAGTTCAGTTATATGTTTTGGATGATCAATTGAATGGAATTATCTTATTTAGTGCTATTAAATTAATACTTGTTATGAATAAATTAATCATCGTTTCCCTCAATTATATGTGTATTGGGATCTATATAGGTTGTGTGCGTTCTGAACCGCCTATATAGCAGGATATCAGTGGTTGGAATCAAGTGGTAGAGTTCAAGTTAGTCTAGGTTTTGAAGGATTATGAAGTCCTCATATTCTAACATATTTCAAGTGGGGGAGATTGGAATGTTGCTGCAGGAAGACTTTGTGCCAAGGTTCGGTTTTTAGTCGGATTTCTCTAATTTCTAGACTTTCGCACAACTAATAAATCTTGTGGATTCGCGGAAAGATCATTGTCATTGTTCGATTTTTCCATTCGACTAGCATTAGTCTTAGTTTTGATAGCATCCGTAGGGCATGTTTTTGCTTTAGACCCTAGGGTGTTAGAAGCTCAGGTTGAGGGTTTACTTGTCCGTTATTGTCTAGTCGGGGGATGAGCCCTAGTGTTGATAGTAGATAGCTTAGTTGGGCTGTCAGAGCCAAGTGAGAGTGTGGTCTAGTTCAGTACGTGATCAATTAGTTTTCATTGCAGTGATGCTGTTTTATGCGGGATTAGCATGTCGACATTCGGCCGACAAGCTCTTGGAGAAATAAAATCCGTGGATTTTCGTACATCTTGGTTGTTGTGGCGGCGGGCATCATGAAGTGCAGGCAAGAGTTGATTTCGAGGACGTAAATTTAATTTAAGTGTGTGTGTGTTTTCGTTGGCCAAAAAAACAAAGAAACCCACCATGGCTGCCAACTTGCTACCAAGTCCTTCCACCGCCAACCATCGTGCAAGATGGTTGTGTGCGTGTAATATTGTGTGTATGTGTGGTTTTTTTTCATGTTTGTTGTAGTGGGAGTTATTTAGTCAAATTGTAACTCAAAACTACCACTGTCTCCATGAGTGGTGGCTGCCGCCATGGACCGCCGCTGACCATCATTGCCCAAGGTGGCAGTGGGTGGTGCACAACTTACTAAACACTAAATGGAGTAGGCATCTAACCTTAGATTGAGTGGCATGTTTTTGGGTTGGAAACCCTAACTGGGGAACGCTAATGTCATGAAAACCCTAGTTTTGGAGTTTTGTCGGGACCCGTGTTGAATTGTTAATTAGACTTTAAGTTGTACTCGATAATGCCCTACGATTAACTTGATGCAGTATTAGAATTATGGAATTTAGTCCTTAAGGGGTTAAGTGTGGAACACTAACCCTAGTTATGATTTTATAAGGGAAACCCTAGAATCGGGAAACCCTAGTTTGGACAAAAAAAAAAGGGCGTATATTTCGGCTATTGCTTGGATTATTATTATACCCGAGAATGACTAGGTCAAACCTTAATTAGTCCTACTCTTAGTTAGTTAAATCCTTAATGGGTTAAGTGTCCTTACTTAACCCTAATCGTCATTTATGTGGAACCCTAATCGTCATTACATGTGAAGTCATCATTGTTGCAAGTGATTTTGACCTGTGATTGAGGATTGACTCAAGTATCTTTCTGTAGGTGATTGGAAGTTGAGTTGAAGCTGGTAGAGTTCCTTGTTGCTATGGTGGTGACCTATGTGCATATCGAGATGAGTTTTCCCTTACTGTACCCATGTGATGAAGACACAAATGCGTCCCACTGGTTTTGATTATCTGTTACTAGAGGAGTATGTTAGGACTATACGTAGTCATGTAGGATAGACTGAAGTCTCTTGATCTAGGCTATTTTACATGTTTCTTGTTTGGTTGTGGTCCTAGAGTAGGATCACCTGTTCAGGTGACTATCTCACCTCTGATTATATACGGTCATGCATTCCTTGGATTGTTGATATTTAGTATGTTGTTATGTTGTAGTGATCTTGTAGATCAGTATCATAGTATTGAGTATGTTGTTATGCTGTGGTGATCTGTTAGACGTGTATCCTTGTATCGAGTATGTTGTGTTGTTGTAGTAAATTGTAGAAATGTATGTTATATGTGCTTGTTGGTTATCATCTGGTCGAGTGCCCCCTAGGGACTATCTGTAGTCAAGTAAGATAGCCTTAGAACTCTTGATCTACGCTTTCTTGCATGTTCCCTGTTGGGTTGTGGATCTAGAGTAGGATAATTTGTTCGGGTGGCTATCTTAACTTTGGTTACACATTTCATGGAGTTTAGCTAGTAGTGGCTATATGCTATTAGAGAACTAGTAGGAAATAATGGTTGCATGAGTGATGTTTGCATGTATTATGTGCCTAATTGACCCTTGATTGGTTACGTGTTGACATTTTATGTTTGGTTGGGTTGAGATGGTGCTGCTTTGTGCTGAAGGCAAAGATACTTGGTGTGGGCTGGCTATAAGCTGTAGGCACGGCGGCTCGGGATGAGCGGTTAGGTTGAGGTGGTAAGGCCAACAAACCCGGTATAGTTGGGTATTCTAGCCCGATTACTGATTGGGCCTATTGCTCATTTATCTGTTTGATTATGTGCGATATTTTGGGGGAAACTCACTAAGCTTATGCATATCCAGTTGTTTATTGTTTCAGGTATCACCTGTGTCTATAGGAAGGCGAAGGCAGGACTATACACACTCATCAACAGCATTGAGGATTCTCATTTCTATGATACTCTGATTTTTAGTAAATGTAATTTGAAATAAATGGTTTTCTTAATAATGGATTTATAAATTGGGAAGTTTTACCTTAATAAAAATGAAAAATTTTGGGTGTGAAAAATGGACGTTTCATCGACTGTCTCTAAAAAATAAACGAATTTGTCCCCTGATCCGCTCGGCCTTCCAATTATCCTTTTTCAATCCCTCCACCTGAGCCTTCTTAATCAAATCTAACAAAGGTGATGTGACAACCATCCTTAAGCAGATATTTATGATAGAAGAACTCACTGCCTTGCGGCTCAAAGCATCGGCCACCACATTGGTTTTCCCAAGGTGGTACAGGATCTCGCAATCGTAATCCTTTACCAAATCCAACCATCTCCGTTGCCGCATATTCAGATTCAGCTGGTCCATCAATTACCTCAGACTCTTATGGTCAATATAGATAATACACCTAACCCCATACAGATAGTGTCTCCAAATCTTGAGGGCAAAAACCAAGGCCCTTAACTCGAAATCATGTGTAGGGTAGTTCGCCTCATGAGGCTTCAGCTGCCTCAAAGAGTAAGCAATTACATGTCCCCTCTACATAAGAACGACTCCCAAACCTGAAATAGAGGCGTCACAATAAACCACAAAATGAATACATATCTGGGTAATCTCAGAAGATAGACACATCATCAACCGTTTTCTTTCTCTCCTCTTTGGTATCTAATACATAAGACACAAAAACCTGCTGAAGATATCTCCTAGCTCTCGCGACTAAACCGAGAGTTGGTCATGCTGGGCACCCTCTTCATGACTAACTAGTTCTCCCTTACTTGGGGTTCGTACCTGAACTAAGTAGTTCCCACAATCAATCATAGTCCCTTTAGGGTTCAACCAATCCATCCCCACGATCATTTTGCTCTCGGGCAAGGGTATAGGAACCAAATCAATCGGATACTGTTCACAAAATAACTCCTACACAGAACCCGAATGAACCCTTGATACTCTTATTAGACAATTGTCAACGATCTCTACTTCCAACGGATTCTTAAAGATTCCCTGGAGTGTCGCTGAATCTCGTGCTAAGCGTAAGAGATACGAACAATTGGGTGGTGCCCGAATAAAAAAGAACTAAAGTTGGAACACCGTTCACTAGGAATGTCGCTATATAATATCATAAATAATAAGCATAAACATCATAGCAATATATAAAATAAAGGAAGGATATGTATTAGTAACCACATTCGGTGTTGCACGAGACTCCTTGACTGTTAGTTGGAAAGCTCGACTCCTCATGACTAGCGCATCCGCCTTGCCTTGGCGGCCATCATACCTTACGAATATAATTACATGCAACAAACACTAGATAATTCTTTGACTGCAAGGTCTCACACTACAACGGTTGGACTCAAACAAGCGTTGTGCAATAGAGTTAAACCTAACCTTCTAAAATTATCTAATTTTTGTAACATCTAATCTAGAATATTCGCTTGATAGTTAACTAGTTCTAAGTGTGGTTCTTAAAAACACAAATAAAGCCGCATTCGAGCATCAAATTCTAACTTGTGCACTGCCTAAGCAGGCTATCTTATCATATCAGTTGAAGTCCATACTTGCATGCAGTTCTAGAGGCTCACACAGTAGGCATACAAAGACATATCTCCTAACTAGTGCACTGCCTAAGCAGATACTTAGCTTTAATCTAACATGATATACACATATTCAGATATTGAATCAAATAAACAGTATGGGTATTTTGGGAAATATTTGCTTGAGTTTGGCCGATTGCACGCATCAAACCCCATTTTTAGAAAAATTCCCTTAGAAAATCCTTTTCTTTTTACCAATTTCTCAGTTTGAGCTCAGATACACCTGAGAGTGTGTCTGAATCCCTCAAACCAAGGCTCTAATACCAGTTTCTAACATCCATAAAGTATTATGTAAAATTTTTTGTTTTTAAATCAACTGAAACCATCAACCATACATTTAAAAAACCATCAAAGTATGTCAATATATAAAAATAGTTATCAGAGTATAATCGAAATCATAAGATGAAAAACAAGGGTGGATGCTGGCAATCATGTAATGTCCTTCCCCTTCAAACCAGAGGAACCTGAAACCATAAACATAAACTGTAAGCACAAAGCTTAGTAAATTCCCCAAAAATACCACATACCATATGTATAATGGGCCCTACCTGTCATCCGGCCCCTCCTAGTATAGATCTGTCAATAACATGCGATGGGCCCCACCTAACATATTAATTAGGCCCCACCCGATGTACATACAATACATGCAAGAGTCACACAGACAACTAGCGTCATATAAACATAAATCAATGGGCAAACCTTGGTGCCTTCGAACTATAAATACCGTCAGGAAACTCACATCAATATGTTGATAAACTAGTCAAACACTCAAGCTACTGCTACCAAGACTCCTCACACAAAACAAATCCATAACCTACCCTAATTAATAGTTAAGGTAATAACCCATAACCAAGGTCCAAAACATAATCTCTCTTACTAAGTGTAAAAGACCATTCCACCCTTTCCAAACTAGACCCGACTAAGCATGGTCCAAGGCCCAAAATGGTTCAAGGCCCAAAAATGGCCCAAAATGCATTTCTGGGAGTACGCCCTACATACTCTCTTGCATTACACCCTGCGTACTCAATGTCCACATAGAAGGCATAGGGGGACAACCCGTTATGACATGCTTACATAGAGGTTATGCCTAACGTAACCCTCTATTGTCCAAAATCACTTTTAAGCCCTTAATACCTAAAGTCCAAACGTTTAACTATCAAATCTAAATCTTGGGAAAGTCTTAACTGGTATAGTTGAAAACATCAAGATTTTCATGGCTTAATAGAACCCAAAACCAAACGCTAAACCCATAACACTCTTTAACAATCTCAAACTCTTGCATGAGTGAGAAATAACAACAAAGATTTCATTTTTATGACACAAGATCCTCAAAAACAACATAAAGTGACAAGCTAGAGCTCTGAAGTAGCTTTTTCTCATAAGAACCAAACCATGGGACAATAATTTAAGCAAATCTAAACACAGCCTAGATTTAAACCATAAAACCACAAAAAATTTGAGCTTTATACCTCCAAAAGCATGCAAATGTGATGAAGGCCCTGAGTCTATAAGCTCTAGCCACAACAATCTTCAAGGAAAAGCTTCTACTCCTTCAATATGCACCAAGAACACACAAAAGAGGCTCACACAAGCTGATCAAGGATTAGGGTTCGAGACACTAGTTGCGGAGGATGGAGGTTGAATATGGTGAGTCATCAAGGGATTTAAGGTCCTTAAATAAGGGCTCAACCCTAAAATTTAGGCTTCGAATTCTGCATGAGGACATTTTGCATACTCCTCACGTACGCCCTGCGTGCTTGACAAAACCTACGTTCAATTTACACGACCTATGCCCAACATACGCATTAGGTATGCCATGCATAGGGACCAATATTGCAACGAATTTGATATTTAAGCTGGAAATGAAATATACATGGAAACGGATGTTACAGTAAGAATCAACTCCTTTAAGTCTAACCTCTCATTATGTATAATAATATAAGTATAAAATATAATTATGATAATATCACTCTTTTTTATCTTATTATTTGAACACACCCGAACGTCCCTATTTAAGCACTTGAACCTAATTGTTCCACGAAAAATATGGTGTTGTATTACACACAAAAATGGGATCTACTTTGAGACCATTGTTTTTTAAGATGCCTACCTTATCCACCTTTGTTGTTTCGTCGTTAATATGGGGACTAAATTAAGAAATCTACTAGTGTTTTTTGTTTCTTATAATAGTCAACCCCTTTTGTTGTTTATGATTGTAACACCTGTTCCAGGTATCGTTTAATTTATCAAATTTTTAGGGTTTTGTGCTTGCGGCAAGTTGGGGAGCTCCAACACGTCGAGTAGAGTCATTTATGAGAACGCGGGATTCAAATCCTACTCGATGAGTCAGAAGGCCCGACTCGACGAGTAGGCACTGTAACGAGAAACCCTAATTTTCAGGGGTTTGTACCCTATTTAAAGAACTTATGACTCATTTGCAGCCTTTTCCATCGTTCCTATAGCCATAGAAACCCTAGTTTGAGCTTTACACCTTCTTGAGAGAGAAAGAAAGCATTTGAGAGTGATTTTTTGTGTGATTGTGAAGATTTGGAGCTTGAATAAGAAGGAACAAAGAGGGAAGTAGTAGATCCTAAATCTACCATGTATTGGTGACCATATTGAGGTATAAAGTCACTATATTAACCTTTAGTTGCTTAGATCTCTTTTCTTGGATGTAACTAGTCACTTTTGGTGCCAAAACGGTGTTATCTTCGGATCTGGACTTGTCATAAGGATATGGTTCCAGATCTGGACACCTGTAGGTCTTCAATGACATAAAGTTGCTTCGTTTACTTAGTCTAAGCCCTTTCCCATGTCCAAAGTTTTGCATGAAACTTAGTTTTATTGTTATAGCCTTATGAGGCCTTGCATGTATGTAAAGTTTGCTACTTTAAGTGGTAACTACGCTATAAGGGGTTGGATCTGTAGTTTTGAGCCTTGGAACCCAATGGAAGAGACTGAACCCAAAAAGGACTGGAGGAACTCATCGAGTCCCTTAGCCAACTCGAAGAGTCGAGTAGGGTTTACCCATTTTCGAGATTCAAAGTGATACATGTTAGGGTTTGGGGTTTTTAGTCTTCATGAGTATTCGGTCTTCTGGATATTGAAGAACTCGATGAGTTACACAGGTAACTCGGCGAGTTGGCAAGTTACACAGGTAACTCAACGAGCTGCTAGATGCACTCGACGAGTTGAGGTCAACATGGACTGTTGACCAAGATTGACCAGGGTTGACTTTGAGGGCACTATGGTATTTCGGGATTTTGACAAGTTAATCACATGACGATTATAGGTAGTTGAGTTGTAGTAGTCCATGGGACTATTTAATATTATCTTATCAGTTCAACATTTACGAGAGGTGAGTCTTCTCACCATATCAATGGGTCGAAGGCACCAAGGCTCGCCCATTTAGTCAGTTGTAGTGTTTGTCGTGGATTCACTACTTATATGTCTATTATGCATGTATATGAGAATGTGCTAGTACTTATTGATTGGATATGTGAAGACCCCGGGGGAGCCCGTTACAGTTGGATATAAGACCATGTGGGGGAGACCATGGCATTCCTAGGTAAAGACCACGTGGGGGATCCCATGGAAAGTAGTTAAGACCATGTGGGGGAGCCAATGACACATATGAGTAAGACCCTGGAGGGAGTCAACGACATCCCTATATGTTTATGTATGAGTTATGTAGTTTGATAAATATCTTTGTAATATATGGTATGCTAGTTGAATATTATGTTATTTGCATGGAAGACCCTGGGGGAGCCTGTGGCAGTTGGAATATGAGACCATGTGGGGGAGTCCATGACATTCCTAGGTAAAGACCATGCGGGGGAGCTCATGTCAAGTAAGTATAAGACCTTGGGAGGAGCCTACGACATCCTTATATGTTTGTATGCATGTCTTATGTGGTTTATGTAGCTTTTATAGTTAATATGATTATATGATTATGTGGATTGTGTGGGGTATGCTCTGAGGAACTCACTAAGCATTAACTTACAGTCTGTGGATTTGTTTCAGGTACATCTGAGCCTAAAGGCAAAGGTAAGGTTTGATGACGCGACATGCACTCTCTCTCAGGCATTTTGTGAGACACTCTGATGTTTAGAATAATTTTGATGATGATATGAATTTGAAAACAATTGTACTTAAGATTTTATGACATAGTGGATGTTTTTGAATAATTTTAAAATGAAAAATTTCTTTTTAAAATCGGGTCGTTACAATGATTTACTGTGGCCTACCTCAAACGATACTTGTGAGTATTGAAAAGAGTTACCCATTCCTTCCAACTTGACTGTTTCTTGAACTTTCAAAACAAAATGAAAAACCTATAAAAGGCTATATATTAAAAATAGGGTTTAAATAAATGATGGTCTAAGATTGATGTTAAGGCTAAATTGTAGATTTGGTCTCCAATAACAAAACAACAAATCCTATGATGGGGTAAGGGGAGATAATCTTTATCTACAACTATGCAATGACTATTTCTATAGTTGACCTTCGACATATGAAAACATATGAAAGATGAATCGGGTGAGGTGGGGTGGGGGATTAAAAAAGAAAGCTGATTCTAGCTATTGTTAAGTTGAGAGTAAAAAATAGGACTATGAAAAACATAAACATATGAAAAAAAACTAGGACTTCATGACCTCCTATCTAAGTCGGTGTTCTCATAAAGAACCAACTTCATGTCTCACATCATGCAATCATACTATTTTCTCCTCATTCCATAAATCTTGATTATTTCCACCCTCCTAATTATTTCCACCCTCCAAACTATAGTTGTTTGTCGCCTCCTTTGAATGTTTTCAAGTACATCAATCTCCCTTCCCCCAATTTTGCGGTAATCAATTACTTAATTAGTTAGAATATTACTTAGAGTAAGATACTTGGGTTGATATAATTTTTTAGGTTCATATTTGTGTGTTCTTATGTTATTCTTTTTTGATATTATCTTTCTCACAATTACTGTTTTGCTTATTTCACATGTTAGAATCTGTAGGTGTTTGATGTTTTATGTTATTTAATTCTTGCCAATAGGGTATTTTAAGGTTCTTAAATTTATTTTCTTTCTATTGATTTCCCAGTTCCCTAGAATGCTATGTAGTATCGGATATGAAATAAATTTGTTAAATCTCTTTGTTCACTATACCTTTTACTGTTTTCTAAAATTCTCAACCAAATTACTAAATACCAATACATACATTTTAACTCTCTTTTATTATTATTAATATTATTATTATTATTATTATTATTATTATTATTATTATTAGTTATCAATGATGGGTACTATAGTACCTATTGTGTTGCCATCACAATTGCCTATTTTTCAACCTTACCTTTCTCATATCATTTTCTGTCTTGTCATTCTCATTTCATTTCATTTTCTGGAATATAACTATTTTTCAACCTTACCTTTCTCATATCATTTTCTGTTTTGTCATTCTCATTTCATGTCATTTTCTTGAATATAACAGTCTGCCAACTTTGACAACAAAATAGGAACACCATTTTATCCTCAAAAAGTTATATATTTCCTTTTTAACCTCTTATTCGTGTTTATATTTCCACCCCAACATTCGATGCAATCAAATCAGGAGTTATATGCTAAGTTTTCATTTCTATTTGATCAATGAATTATCCTTTCATTCATATAAATCGTAACATAATGGATACACAATCATTATTACATTCACGGAGATATACAACAAAATTAATGGAATTAATGGTATGAATAGAATTTCCCTAAATAATAACCACTAATCTGTACCTTTCATGATTTATCCAAAAGTGACATAATCAAATTACTCAATAACTTAGGGTATGTATATTTAATTTTTGAATGATAATAAATTGCTACATCATTATTTAGTTTTCTATACAATTTAAATTTTAAACAAAAATTTTGTAAAATACATTACATTCTATATAAAGTTCAATGAAGATATATTTAGGAATTAAAAAGGTTTATTTTTTGACAATGAACTTCATATCCACCAATATAAATCCGACAATAATTGAGTTTAATCCACTTGAGACATGTCACTTCATTTGATTCACACATTAAACATGCATTAGAGTTTAATCCATTAACACATGTCATTCATTTAACTCACTTATTAAACATGCATCATGGAGCTCTAAGAATCCAAAACATAATATAAACTCTATCACCGAATCACCTACCAACCGAACAAGTATCTTTTGAAACATCACTCGGCTGCGTGAAATACGTGTCTGACTCAAACCCTCCACCACTGCTGTCATTCGACGACAAACCATGTTGTATTGCTGCTGCAGTTGACGCTGCAGATATAGTCGTCTCAACTTGCATAGGATACAAAAAATCTTGATCACTCCCCCACGCGCCACCTTTCAACTCACCCACAACGCCACCTGTCTTCTCCGCAGCTTGTTGTAACTGCAACGCAAACTCTAAACCCCAAACAACTTCATCCATCTTCGGACGTTTACGTCCTTTCATTCGTATACAACTATTCGCCACCTCACCAAACTTCAACAAACAATTAGGAGCAATCTCATCACTTATTCTCTTATCAACTATCTCATTCAGCGTCCCCTTTTGATAGTTTACCCTACCCCATTCAGCCAAATTCACCTCCTCATCCGGCAAACCCCGGTGTATGATCACTGGTCTAGCACACAACACTTCGAACAAGACAACCCCAAATGAATAAACATCAGATTTGTCTGTAAGTTGTTGCATTCGGTAATATTCAGGATCCATATACCCTAATGTCCCTTTCACAGCTGTACTAACATGATCTACCCCTTTCTCTTTTGGTCCTAACCTTGACAAACCAAAATCCGCCACTTTCGCAACCCAATTCTCATCGAGCAAAATATTAGTCGACTTCACATCGCGATGAATAATCGCACGATTTGCACCTGTGTGAAGATAATGTAAACCTCTAGCTGCACCGATGCAAATTTCTAAACGTAGTTTCCATGGTAAATGAGCGTTGTTTCTTTTGTATAAATGATCCTGTAATGTCCCATGAGACATGTAATCATACACAAGTATCATTTCGCCATCGTCCTCACAGTATCCGATTAATGAAACTAATTGGACATGGCGTAGTTTTGATAGAAAACCGATTTCGGTTTGGAACTCATGAGAACCTTGACTTGATGTCGCTTTTAGCCTTTTGATTGCAACCACGGTGGTAGAATTGTCGATGTACCCTTTGTACACCATACCAAACCCTCCTTTCCCAATAACACAATTTTCATCAAATTCTCCGGTGGCATCTTTCACTTCCTTGATTGTAAACCGGCGACACCTATCCGACGGAAGGCCTGAATCTTTAGGTGTTGGTTCTTCGGGATATTGCTTCTCATCTGTTGCACCACCTTGTTTTACTCGTCTGTGCCAGAAAATTATAAAACCTAAAGCGAAGAGTAAAAGTAACACGCCGCCAGCGCCACCAATTATGGTGGCATACGGCAGAGTTTTCTTGTTCTCTTTTATGGAAGGTGGCAGTGGTGGTAGCGGTGTAAGGCTGAGCTCCGGGTTGGGGCCAGCAAGATTACCGCCCATACTAATCTTGAAAACTTCTAAACCGTTCAAAAAAGCATCACCATATTCGTCCGCAGCTTTACTGTTAGGAGCCATCGCGAGCCATAAATCTTGTTTTCTTCCACTACCATCAAAATCGTACACAAATACGACATAATCCTGAAACACAGGAAGCCCGGTACCTCCACTCCAGTAAAAAACATCGGCTTGATCTTCAGCCGTTTGATTATTAATAAAAATGCTAAATACCACTGCACCCTGTTTCGTATATTGCGGGATAATATTACAAAAGTGGAGCCTAAGCTTGTAATAAAACCCGGAATCCACCGGAAGTAGCCACGTCAGATTGTAATGTCGAGACAAATTTCCCATACTCCTTTGTGTAGCGTAAACCAACTCAGGTGCTGTGTAATTCGGTGTGTTGGCAGTGTAGACGATCGGAGTCTTGTTAACTGGCGTTAACCCCATAGCTGATACTGGGAACACGTATCGATCGTCTTGATCCCATGATCGATACATCCCTGTATCAGCAGTTGGAGAAATCTGTCCCCCACCGACGTTTAACCTGTAAATATTCTCGAGACCCGTGTTCTCTGCGATTATTAGTCCAGAATGTTGACCGACGTATTTCACACTCGTGGATTTATGATATAAGTTTTCAGGGAGTGAAACGATTTCGATACCATTAATGAAAGCGTACGAGTTGGGGGAGGGAGTAAAAGTGACATTTAATGATTGGGTATTGTTTACGTAGATAATGAATTCTTTGATAAAGTGGGGAACTGGGGGATTGCCACCGAGGCTAGTTGCTAGATAAGATGAGGTTAGGAAAGCACTGAAGTTAGATACGAGAGAGTAACCGTTGGATGATACGGAAAAGAAAGATTGGTTTGCATTGTGGTTGGAGTACGTGGCGGGGTAGAAATAGAGGCGGAGGTATTTAGGGCCGTTGGCCACCGGAAAAGTGTAGGTAAACGATGAAGTGTTAAAGATTCGCGCGGTGGAGTATGGGATTTCTGGGACGGAAGGGTCGCGGTTGTTTGGGGTGTAGGTGAAGGAGGTGGCGGAGGAGATAAATTTGGAATTTTCATCGGTGTCCCATTTCCGATCAGAAGTGGTTGTTGCACCACCGCAGTTGAGGAGGAAGTAGTCTGTGGGTTTGTATGGTTGGGCGGCGGTGGTGGAGAAGAGGATGAAGAAATAAAAGAGTGGTAAAAGGAAGGTGTACATGGTGGTGGATAAGTTTACTTGCTTGTTTAGTGAGGTCCTCTTATAAAAGTGGATCGGTTTATACAGTTGAAGCCTGAAGGAATTGTTTAATAAGACTTTGAAAAGTCATGGTTATCGCCATTTGCCAATAGCCAGTAGGGAGCATTTTGCACCATGGAATGTATAACGTGTTTATTAGATATTTCATGACTTGATATAGACGTCATTTGGATTTTGTTTCAACTAATGACGAAGGACATCCCTCCGTCACATTTCATTTGTATCTTCTTCGAAGTTGGTCGTATATGATTTTTGTTCATTTATGATGTTATTTAATTGTATATGTTGCTACAAACAAGCAAATATAATTTATGATTTGTTAAAACCATTATATGAACTAAGCAAATATAATTTATGATTTGTTAAAACAAGGGTTAATGAGCATCACATTGATATACTAAAATATAATTAAATGAGTATCAAATATTAATTGATAGAAGAATTTGTAGGAACAAAAAGTAAACGATATCCCTACTAGAAAATTTTGTTTTAGCTACCAAATATTTCCTACGAAATTTTTTTGTTGGAAATATCCATCTAGTTTCCTACAAATTTGCAACAAAAATGTAATTCAACAAAATTCCAACAAATTGCCTATAGAAGTGGGTGCCCTAAATATTCCGTTGGAAAACGGTTGCTATTTTCCTACAAAACACCAACCAACATATAAATTAATATTTAAAGTTAATATTATGTTGAAATTTGTAGGAAAAATAATTGCGGGAATTGAAAACATCTTCCCACCTTTTTTCTTTCTTTTCCCTCCTAATATTTAAAGGCTTTTTTTTCTTATTTATTATTTTTTTTTACATTTTAATATACATTATATAAAAAAATTAACAAACAATTATTACAAAAAAACTAAAAATATAGAATTTGAATACAACAAGAAAATAAAACTAAAATTTTGAAGTTATTTACAATAGAAATAATAAGAAAATAAAAAACGTACAAAACAAATAAAAACTTTAGAAGTTAATAAAAACAATAATTTCTAATATATATAACTTGAAAGGCTTCTCAAATGGTTTGCTCGAGTTCAATTCTCATTGGCTTTATTTTTTGGGTTGTGCTATTTGAACGAATTAATTAGTATATTATTCTTGGAAATGGTAAAAATATATCACATGTATCAATTAATCATATGTAACACCCTGTTTCGAGTTGTTTCTTAATTTGGGATCGTGACTCAAATATCAATTATCATAAGGCTTCAGAATTTGAGGAAACAAAGGTTTAGAATCATTTAATGTAGGTAATGTAGATTATATGATCCAAGAGTTCGGTTTGTGCTTTGGAGCCCAATGGTATAATGGTAAAGTGATGCTTCAGACCTTTCATTAATTAAGGATTTAAGTTCGGAATGTTTTGTGGCAAATGAGAGTTAGTAGGAGTGTATGGCTTTTCATTACCTTTCCGAGCATATAAAGAACGCCGAAATCAGTGTCCAGACGAAGAAGTTATTGCTTTCGGAAAATAGGAAAAATTTTGGTCTAGTCTGATACGTTGGGCGTACTGGGCTCGTGTGATCGCAGATAACTAGCTTGGTATGCTGGGGGTACCATGAGTATAGTTGGCATACGACCACCAGACTCAAACCTTAATTTTTAGGGTTTGGACCATTTTTAAGCATTGTTAACTGTAACGCCCCGATTCTCGAATACCAATTTATGGTTATGAATTCTCATGAATTCAAAGTCTACTCAACGAGTTGGTTGCCTGACTCATTGAGTAGCAGCGGGTTTGGACCACGTGTTAAGTGACCAACTCGCCGAGTCGGAAGAGTGACTCGACGAGCTGGAGGGTGAAACCCTAATTTTCGGGGTTTGGCACCCTATTTAAGGGATCATTAGCATCCCTTAGTCCCTTTGCAGCCTCTTGAGAGTCCAAAAACCCTAATTCGTGTGTGTGTTCCATATTAGTGTACATCGACACCCTTCTAGCTAGATCTTTCTATGTTCATGATTTTGGGGCCATTTTAGCATGTTGGAGATTAATTTCGGGTGTTGGGCCATGATCTGAGGTTGCAACCTCAGATCTAGTCTCATTTTGGTCCATGTAGTTATAAAGTTTCAACCTTTAGCATGTTAGTGCACTTCTCTTGCCTAGATAGAACCTCTTCTTTAGCTTGATTTGAGCCATTATCACCTGGTTTAGGTCGGTATCCTGGTATATAGGATGATGCTATGTTAGTGACCTGGTTTAGGTCGGTATCCTGGTATATAGGATGATGGTATGTTAGTGATCAGTTAGGTCGGTATCCTGGTTATAGGATGTTGCTATGCTATATGATCTGTTAGATCGGTTTGTTTGTCTATAGACTGTTATGTGATTATCTGTTATATGTGCACATGGTTGTTTGATTGGGTGATGGGTTGAGGAGGGTCCTGCTTTGTGCTGTAGGCCAACATACCCAGAGCGGACCGGATAGACTGCAGACCCGGGAGGGTACATAGTCACTTGAGCTCTCAAAACAAAAGAATCTCTCTTGCTTACTAACTACTCCAAAGGAGTGCTCACAACCTCACAATGATTACGCTCTTGAAATTTCTAAGCACATATAATGTTGGAGATACAAGTCTATTTATACTTTAGAGATTATAACTAAAACCCTAATAGGTCAAGCCCATTGGCCCATAGGCCCATGAATGGTGACAACTAATCATATTCTACCACACATCATCTTTCTAGAACATTCATCCATGTCATACAACCCATGAGCATCAGCAACACACATAATAGACCACCTTGACCATAGTGAAGCATCATGATGCACATGTGCCGCATCATGAACACTAATGGTCCAACATCCATCATGGTGGTGCAAAACAGCAAGAAATCCCGAAATCCCCTCTTTCTGACGCTTGAACTTGCCGAGTTCCTCTATGGACTCGCCGAGTTGAGGGCTACTCGCCGAGTCCACAATGGGACTCGCCGAGTTCATCAGGCAGACTCACAAAAATTGAATTTTTCAAGCATGAACAATTAAACAAGGCATCAATACAATAGAAACCAACTAGGCTCTGATACCACTGATGGGTTTTAGCCATAAGAACATCCTATGTGCTCATGCAAACCCTAATGCTTGGATCTAGGTTTCTCTATTGTACATGCAATTCATCCAAGACTTTAAACCCTAGTTCTAGCATACAATTAATCATATTAACATAAGAATGGGTTTTTAGATCTTACCTTGATTGTTATGTAGTAATAACAATCACAAATCCTTCTTGTAATGACTTTAGAAAGCTTAGAGTCATAAATGTCACTCCTCTAATGGCTCACAAACACCAAGAGCAAGAGGATGAAGAATAAGGAGAGAGGAGACACCCAAAAACGTGTAGAAACCCTAAGGGTTCAGTTACCCACGTTTTTGGTGCCTAAGGGATCCTTAAATAGTGAGGCTATTAGGGTTATCTAACAAGGAAACCCTAATTTGGATGCTTAGGCCCTAAGCAACCCATGGACTCCCTCCTTAGAGGCCTTGGACGATTTCTAATGGGTATCCCCCATAGAATTCGTCCACTCCTCTAAAATGGAGTCCATTAGCCCAATATTCAACTATCATACAATTGACAGTTTTAGTCCCTTAAGTTTAATTAATGTCTTTTAGCCACAAACTTAATTCTTATTAATTCTTGACTAATATTAATTAAACAATATGATTTCTCCTTTAATATATTATTCTCATAATATATTAATAAATCATAATTAATCATTTCTCTCCATAATTCATCCTATCAAGTTGCTTTAATGAAGGCAACCAAAAAGGACCATGCACCATCGGGTCAAGTACATACCAAAATAGTTATGGACTTAGACACTAATCCAACAATTATATTATTAATGCAATGGATGATGTTGTTGCTTGTTTACTACTATTTATTGTTGTGATACTGTACATGACGTCCTCCACCCCCGAACGATTCTGCCGTTCAAGTTTTGGGGTGTGACATTATTGAGCACGGTCATCTTGTAAGCATACATGGATCAACATGACACAATAAAGAAATCAAGATGGCACATCATGAACCAAGATGGTCCATGATGGCACAACATCTCCTCTATGGTGCAACTTCCTTTCTTGATAGAGCAACAACATCTTCATATCTCAACATCTCCTTGGCTCAACATCAGCTTGGTGCAACTTCATACATGATGGTGCACCCTACTATCATTTGGCGCAACATCCCCAAGGATGACACAACTTCCTTCTATATGACGCAACATGTTGCTCCAAGTGCTCCTTGTTGCTCTAAGCCACTCCAAGTTGCTCCAAACTTCCTTTTGGACAACCTGTTCCATTTTTACTTGATTTGTTCTTTTATTAGTTGATCCGTTCCTTTGTCTTGTGATCTAAAGCCATCTGAGATGATCCGTTCCTTTGTCAAAATGCTTCATCCAAGTGCTCTACTTGAGTCTAAGTGCTCCATGTTGGACGAGACTTCATACCTCGACAATTATGACACCCATTAGAATAAGATCTGATCCTTGGATGTAAAGTCTTAAAGGATTAAACACTTTTAAGTGAGTTCTTGGTCATTTTGTTATGCTAGGAAGCTTAAGTTTGGTGTTGGGCTCTACTATGTCTTGCTAGGTCATAAAGTCAAGAACTTTATGATTCTAGACATCCATTATGCATGAACTTGAGGATTTGGACATTAGTGTATTTTTATTGTTATATTTTTAATATTTATTGTTACATGTGAAATTTTATTTGTTATTATATGTGAAGTTTTTATCTAAAAAATTTATAACTATTTCACATCCATCATAAAGTTGTATGCCATTTTACACAAATATTATATATATATATATATATATATATATATATATATATATATATATATATATATATATATATATATATATAATACGTCTTAATAATAAAGGATATAAAAAAAATTAGTTAGCATAAAAGAAATTAACAACAACTTGGAGTTAAGCTTTCATAAAGTAAAAAAAGTAAGACAAAACTCCAAAAACGCTCCCTGTTGTTTCCAAAAATATCAAGTTTAGTCCCTAAGTTCAAAAAACCTCATGGATCATCCCTGTGGTTTCAAAACTTTTAATGTTTAGTCCTTCCGCCTAACTCCGTCAGTTTTCTGCCGTTAAGTGAGGGGCATTTTCGTCATTTCAATACCAGGGACCATTTATGAGGTTGTCTCTATTAAAAAAAGAAAAAAATATAATTATTTAATAAAAGGGCCCCACCCCCTCTCCCTCTCTCTCTCTCTCTCTCTCATACACACGTTCATCTTCTTCGTAAATAAAAACTCAGATACATTTCACACCAACAAACACACTTTGAACAAAATTGGAATCTCCATAAATGTTGTACAAGGACGCCATAGAATTAGATCGAGATGCTTAATCTCCAATTGGGTATCAGGTAAAAAAAACATAATCTGATTACCATTCTTTCAAATCGTTATTCAATATGTTTCATATTTCATCATCTTAATCAAAAACTTTGATGGGTTCACAAGGATTTATCAGGTTAAGACTATCTTCCTTCTTTAACACCACAATAGTATCAAATCGTTCAGGGGATTCCATTTTCCATTTACAATCTGTACTGAAAAACCCCATGATACTAGAATCATCCATTCCCTTTTCTATTCATAGGAAATGGCTTATTGTATGATACTAGCAGAATCGAATTTAGATGATTCCAAGGGAGGATAACATTACAAATTTATGATAGAGAGGCAGCTCCTCCGGTGGTGGTGGCGATGGTCTGGCGAGAGCATCTATCTCTAATAATCATCGAACAAGGAAGAAAAGAAATCGTTAGGGAGAGAATTCAACAACTCTTTTAAGCAGAATCGATGTTGTTCGCCATCAACCTTTCAAACCTTGGTTCACCGGAAAAATGAAGCAGAAGAATGGGGACTGCCGCCTCCGATCTAACCCCCTCTCCACCTTTCCCGTCGAACTCCAACCCCCAAACACCATACTTTGATCGGCGACTGCAGTTGCCCCCTCCCTTCGAGTTTCACTGCCAGAGTAGCCGAAGTCAAAGAAGAAATCAACGATAGCTGTCACTTCCATTCTTCTTCACTCTTCAATCTGATCAAGCATCGGTGGTACACCCCCTTAATCGGAAACCGGAGGTCCCGTCAATTTCTTCAGTTCGCTCCTCCTGTAAAATACTTGAGAGGGATGAAGAAGATTCAGTCATTTCCGGGGAATAGCGAGATCAAAATGGGGATAGGGTTGGATGTTAAGAGAGAGAGAGGGGGGGGGGGTGGGGCCCTTTTATTAAATAATTATATATTTTTTCTTTTTTTTAATAAGACAACCTCATAAATGGTCCCTGGTATTGAAATGACGAAAATACCCCTTACTTAACGGTAGAAAACTGACGGAGTTAGGCGGAAGGACTAAACATTAAAAGTTTTGAAACCACAGGGACGATCCATGAGGTTTTTTGAACTTAGGGACTAAACTTGATATTTTGGAAACCACAGAGACCGTTTTTGAAGTTTTGTCAAAAAGTAAAAAGTATTCTTTTTGAAACTTTGATAAAATTGAAGCATATGAACTGAAAATAAATTTGAAATCATGATAATATAATATTTTATTGTTGATTGATAATGAATTGATTATAGTTTGTGAATTTAATTTTTGGTTTGTCCTTTTAGAATAACTTTTTTGGGCTTCCGTAGGAAATGGGTTGGAAAGTTCCAACGAATTTCCTAAAAAATCAAAAACCCTTACTCTCGTCTCTTTTAACCTAGCCGCTTTTACATTTGGATGAAAAAAATGTGCTACTATTCTCCCCAAAACCATGGCCGACGACTCCCCAAACAACCTCTAGCCACTGGCAAATTACGCCACCACACTACCTTTGCTGCGATACACCACCATCACAGCTGCTTCGCGTCAACATTTCTCCCCACTGTTGTTGCGACACACCACTAGCACACTGATATGGGCATAATTAGTTCATATTAAGTATACATTTTTTATTCATTTATTAACTTAATTATCGCATATTATGGACAAAAGGTACTTAAAAGTGTTAGATTATGTTTTTCAGTCCAAAGATGAAGCTCGGAAGCGAAAGGAAGCGGGAGAAACAGTTAGAAGATTGAGAATGGAATAAAGAAGAAAAACACTGAAAAAGGCACCTACTCGGCGAGTCAGATCGTCTACTCGGCGAGTCCAATCGAAGAATTGAGAAGATAATGACTCGGGATCCCAGAGAGTTATCGCAATACGGGGAATGTGAGAGGGACTCGACGAGTCACCACTTGACTCGACGAGTCGGATCGTATATTTAAAGATAATTCCACAGATCGATTGGGAGGCGACTTCTAACCTAATTTAGTCGACAATTAACTTCTGTTAAGCCGTTTTGAGGGTCTAAGAGGCGGCCGGAAGGCCGTTAAGCTAACGAGAGCGGAGATCGGAAGGGTTGGAGAGCGGATACGTGTCGGTAATCATATGGTTTGCTGACGTGACCATGTTTAGCATTCCATTGTGGTACTTTTCTGTATAAAGTTTCTGATTTAGGTGTAAAAACCTTTTACTTTGTGTTTATGATTGAATGAAGCTTTGATTATTAGACTAATTGCTATATTGAATTGTTTATTTGTCTTTAATTTATCTTGCCAAGCTTGTTAAAAGATCCTCATGTGTTAATGATGATTATTTTCTGTTAATTGTTAAGTGAATTGAGTTGCTTGAACATCTGCTCGATTGCTTGTCTCTTATGATTTTTGATGACCATCGAGATTATAAGACTAGAAATAACGAATGTGAAACTAGAATTAATTTGAGAATAAGTAAATTAATGTGTGAGCCTTGTTTGATGACCATCAACAAGAGGTTAATTAAATGTATAAATTGATTAACTAAATTTACAGGTCTTGCTTGATACGAACTGAACACTAGGAAGCATGTTAGTTTAATCAACTGATCACTGTTTGAATTGACTTGTTTGCTAAAGGATTAGTTATAGTGAACGCGAATCTAATCATTTTAGGAATCGGTGAACATTATTAAATGAATTTGTGTATGCAATTGTCTATGTTTTTAAGGTGTAATTTATCTAAACCAAAGTACCTGAAGAGATTTGATTCCCTGTTAGTTTATCGAGAGTTGTTATTTGCTAGTTTGAGATTTATTAAACCATTTTCTTTATTATTTTCGTGTGACCTGTAACCTATAACCAAATATATTAAATTAATCCACCGTTCCCTATGATCGACATCCGACTTACCTAAGCTATACTGTAATCTGACTAGGTACACTGCCTATAAGTGCATAGATAGTCTAAGTTTGTTAGGTTATAAATATTAAAATTAGTGGGTACTTTTGTGCACATCAAGTTTTTGGCGCCGTTGCCGGGGAACGGTTTTCAATTAATTTAGTTTATTTGATTATTCGTTATTTGTTTTTAGTTAGTTTTTTATTTTATTTTATTTTATTTTTTGTTTTATTTTCGTTGATATTATGTCACTTGTCGGGAAGGTTTTTGTTGTTATGTGCAGGAATTCATGATCATACACATTGCTTGGTTTGATTTTTGTGCATGGGTTTCGAGATTGCAAGCGATTAGGGAATTCTTGACTTGTTTAGTCTACTACTTTGGGTGATTTGTCCAACTCGATCCACGAGGCGTAGTATAGCAAGGCGTATCATGGTGGTTAAGTGGAAGACCGAGCTCTTGTTGTTCTTGACTAGTTTGGTCACTTCTTGTTCTACTTTTAGTTAATGGTGCAAAGAAAACAAAGGAAATAGTCTAACAGGTCCCGAAAGTTTTTGTTTTCACAAACCACCTCTTGCATGCAAGGGATTTAATCAACAATTGTAACTTGATTTCGACGAAGTCAAGTGATCGTGATATCCTTTTTAGTTATTTTGTTTTTTTTAAGTTATTTTAGTGAGTTTTTATTTTGTTTAAATTTTGTTTTCCATGTTGATGCTCTTGATGTTTCAGATCTTTGCAAAACTTTTACCCTTCAGATGCTTTCAGAATTGAATTAGGAGTACTAGCTTCAAATGGGTTTAGAGTCATGGAATCAAAGTGAGAAAGAGAGTCAAGGAAGTGGAACTTTAACGTTAAAGTATTGAGTCCGGTCCTAGGGGTATGAGCAATTGAGTCCAAATGGGAGGAAGAGTTAGAGACGTCTTTAGAGGCTAAAACAGTTGCAAAATACCAAGTTTTTTTTATTTAGTGGCCTACTCGACGAGTGCACTAAGCTGACTCGACGAGTCGCCTTGTATTTCTACATATTCTGAGAAGGCGCGCTGGTACTCGACGAGTCCACCATAAGACTCGACGAGTCGTTCGAATGTTATACCGACGGACTGCTGATTTGATGCTGCTACTTGTCCCACTTGCTCACTTATTCTTCCATATCCATTCCTGGAGATCTTACACTGTTTTCCGCGTATTTGGAGCGACCCACACGAGACGAGACACCCAAGGCATGGATGAGATGTTACCATGTCTAAAGTTGATTGAAGTTGGAGCTTAAATGGAAGTGATCAGCCTATCGACTGCTATCCCAGGGGAGTTTGTTCCAATTCCCTCTTTAGTTTATTTTTATGTTTATATTAGGCATAATATGCAATGAGGGCATTGCATCAAATAAGTGTGGGGTAGGGGGTTGGTTACATAATAGAAAATCTAGAGTCTTAATTTAGGATAATTTTAAAATTTTGCATACCAAAAGTATTACTTAGGATTTTATTTAGAAAATTTTGGTAAAAAATTAGGATTCCATGTTAGAGTTGTGTTAATAATTGCATGAGAACCCAAACGTTTAGTTGAGCCTATACACGTTCTAGTGCATTTGTGGCTTCCTTATTTCAGTGAAATCATGGGACAAAAACACGACCTTGCTCAGCCTGAGGGATGCAACATGTTTAGCAGCCTCAACCTGAAATGTATCCAGGAAAATTGTTATCATTAGCCAATAAAGGTTGAATTTGAGCGCCCCTGCTTAAGCATGTAGGATTTGAGAGAAAAAAAAGTGAGGTACATGTAAAAAGAGAGAGAGAATTGCAAGAAATTGTATGAATTTTGGAGCAATAAAAATTCCAAGAAATCCAAAAAAATTGAAGATACCCGAAAATCAAACAATAAAGGTGGTGAATTTAAAGAGATCAAAGCAAATATCAAAGAAGAGATGAATTCAAAAGAGCTTCATAGTGGTATCGAAAAATTGTAATTTTCTAGAATATGTATGCTTGGGTTGCTCAATTAAAAATACCTTGAGGGTAAAGAGGTTTTCTGCGGATGGATTCGGAGGGTTGCATAAAATGAGCATAGTTCGGGATGAGTGGGCGAATGTTTATGAGGATTGTAAGTATTTGGAATAGGGGGGTTCTTTAGGAAAAATTTTAGACACAAATGCATGCGTTGCGATCTTGGCATAATGGCTGGGTTAGATTGGAGTTGTTATACATAATTCTAATGTGTTAAAATTCAGTTTTGCTTGGGGGCAAGCAAAAGACAAGTGTGGGGTATTTTGATATTGGCATAATTAGTTCATATTAAGTATACATTTTTTATTCATTTATTAACTTAATTATCGCATATTATGGACAAAAGGTACTTAAAAGTGTTAGATTATGTTTTTCAGTCCAAAGATGAAGCTCGGAAGCGAAAGGAAGCGGGAGAAACAGTTAGAAGATTGAGAATGGAATAAAGAAGAAAAACACTAAAAAAGGCACCTACTCAGCGAGTCAGATCGTCTACTCGGCAAGTCCAATCGAAGAATTGAGAAGATAATGACTCGGGATCCCAGAGAGTTATCGCAATACGGGGAATGTGAGAGGGACTCAACAAGTCACCACTTGACTCGACGAGTCGGATCGTATATTTAAAGATAATTCCACAGATCGATTGGGAGGCGACTTCTAACCTAATTTAGTCGACAATTAACTTCCGTTAAGCCGTTTTGAGGGTCTAAGAGGCGGCCGGAAGGCCGTTAAGCTAACGAGAGCGGAGATCGGAAGGGTTGGAGAGCGGATACATGTCGGTAATCATATGGTTTGCTGACGTGACCATGTTTAGCATTCCATTGTGGTACTTTTCTGTATTAAGTTTCTGATTTAGGTGTAAAAACCTTTTACTTTGTGTTTATGATTGAATGAAGCTTTGATTATTAGACTAATTGCTATATTGAATTGTTTATTTGTGTTTAATTTGTCTTGCCAAGGTTGTTGAAAGATCCTCATGTGTTAATGATGATTATTTTCTGTTAATTGTTAAGTGAATTGAGTTGCTTGAACATCTGCTCGATTGCTTGTCTCTTATGATTTTTGATGACCATCGAGATTATAAGACTAGAAATAACGAATGTGAAACTAGAATTAATTTGAGAATAAGTAAATTAATGTGTGAGCCTTGTTTGATGACCATCAACAAGAGGTTAATTAAATGTATAAATTGATTAACTAAATTTACAGGTCTTGCTTGATACGAACTGAACACTAGGAAGCATGTTAGTTTAATCAACTGATCACTGTTTGAATTGACTTGTTTGCTAAAGGATTAGTTATAGTGAACGCGAATCTAATCATTTTAGGAATCGGTGAACATGAATAAATGAATTTGTGTATGCAATTGTCTATGTTTTTAAGGTGTAATTTATCTAAACCAAAGTACCTGAAGAGATTTGATTCCCTGTTAGTTTATCGAGAGTTGTTATTTGCTAGTTTGAGATTTATTAAACCATTTTCTTTATTATTTTCGTGTGACCTGTAACCTATAACCAAATATATTAAATTAATCCATCGTTCCTTGTTATCGACATCCGACTTACCTAAGCTATACTGTAATCTGACTAGGTACACTGCCTATAAGTGCATAGATAGTCTAAGTTTGTTAGGTTATAAATATTAAAATTAGTGGGTACTTTTGTGCACATCACACACCCGCTTCATGCCGACACTGTCTCCATTGCCGACGTCGGATACTTCTAGACCCGCACTTGCTTTCACCGCCGGTGACTTCAGGTCAGTTGCGTGATACCACATCTATCAATTGCTACCGGTTTATCAACTAGTTTCATCTATTGTTTATCATCTAGTTTCATCTATTAATTTCTACCTGTTTATCAAATGTATTAGTATATATGTATCAAATGTATCAATAAGTATGTATGTATGTCAATGTATCACTATGTGTGGATGGTATCTGTATACATCAATTTGTACCTGTTCATTTTCTCAATTATGTATGATAATTGTGCTCATGGATCTGTATCAGTATGTATTTATGTATGAATCTTGTATCTACTGTGTATCACCATTTTTGTATGAATATGAGAGTGCACTAATGACCAGATTAGTAGATGCAACAAAAATAAGGCTGATTGCATCCCAATTTGTTTTGGCATGGTTAATAACCTCTAAATCCATTATACTTACATATGTATGAGTTATGATGAGCACCGAATTAGGCTGGTATGTATTCATATCATATAAATTTTGGTAATATTTTTTCGTTTAACATAAATTACATCATCTATGCTTGTAGACAGCAGATTTGGGACGACCAACCACCTTTTTGGAGTTGTTCTTGTTTACTCATCTAGATAAAACTTCAAAATTTTTTTTTTGCTGGAGATGTTGAGGGAAAGCAATTTTTGCACAGATATAGAGCAAGGGAACCTTATGTAAGATATCTTTATCATTTTTAGATTTTTTTTGTCCGTAACTTTTTGTACAATAACAATTGTGTTTTTTTATTTTCTTGTAGGAGGTGTACTCTCGATCCTTGCTTGAGAAGTATAGGGATGATTTTCATGATCACTCGATCGATGATGCTGAACTGTGGGCGAAAAGCCAAAGGGAGATACGTGGAGCTTCTAAGAGTAGTTATATCTATAGGATTGGATCCTCGGATATAAACTTTTTGTTCAATGGGAAATCATCTGCTGCTACGGGATGTTCATCGTCCTTTTGTGGGTCTCAACAAGAGGTATATTTACTTATTAAATAGATTGTCTATATTGTGAATAAAGAAAATTAATTGCTAAGACATTTACAGACAAAACACAACCGTGCAACCATGAACAGAGTTACAGTACTTTAGACTTACAACAAGACCATTGCTGCGAATTAGGTATACTACAAAAGACAAGTATACGCAGCACGAGCATCCTTATACTGACATGATCTCACAAAAGGTAAGACTCTGGTTGCACTATAACTGGATAGTTTATAAGTCTGTTACAACGAAACGCCTTAATTACATTAACGTGGGTTCCGGAGCAGGTTCTCCTGCAGCTGTGATCCTGAGAATCCTCCCATCTGTGCCAGAGTTCTTTGCTATAGGGCAATCCTTCTTGAATTGCCCTATCTCCCCGCATTGGTGGCATGACTGGCTAGTACTAGCTTTGGTGACGGGATTGCGGTGTTTAGCCAGTGTTATGTGGACACGAGTGCCTTCCTCATTACTCCACTTTGAAAATTTCTTCCTAAAGCGTTCGGCTTTATAAGTACTCTCATGTGTAGGGTTAGTCCCGATGAAAGGGACTTGAGTGATGGGTCGTGCCGGTGCTCCACAGCCACGAGCATGGTGCCCTATGTTTAGGCAATTGCAACATTGCATCTCATGGCAAGCCCCATGATGATGGAAACTACACTTATCACACTTCGGGAGTTTTCCCTCGTATGACCTGCTCGGTACGGGAGTGGCAGGGGTTTCCACTTGCTGCTGTTGCATAGCCACCCTTTGGGATCTCTTGCGTTCTTTCCGGGCTTGACGCTTTCGTTTCTTGTTCTCTGCTTTTCGGCTTTGCGAGCCTATGACTGTTACTATTTTGCGACTTCCTGGATGAATACCACGATTGGAAACTTCATTCCCATCAGCAGCATTGAATGTGTAGATAGCGCTACGTTGTGCAAGGACCGTGGTTACGACAGCCACCACGGCAGCTGTAACTGCTGTTTGAAAGGTAGCGGCGTCCATAGGAAAGGCGGAGGTTTCACCGTTCGACTGATTGCTTCCGGATGACGATATGATTCTGTAACACGAAAGATAAGGATTTTGTGAGCGATTCTGGATGACCCTTGATGTACTTAGATTGTTCATGTAAAGAGTACGACTATGTTCTAGAAAGTTTGACCTACATCCCTATGATGCAGTCATAGTACGGAATGGAAGTATGTTCGCGAAGGTTTGACCTATATCTCTATGATGCAGTCCTAGTACTGAGTAGAGGTGTGTTTATGAAGGGTTGACCTACATCCCTATGATGCAGTCCTAGTGATGAGTGGAAGTAATTTCGAACACTGGTCTCAAGACGTTTGTCGTTCAAGCCGAGGTATCGTGGGTTGGTGAAAATACAAGACCTAACCGCTGAAAGAGACATGGAAATGTCTCCGGATCTAACTTGCTATAGTCCCATGACTTGACTAAAGCAGGTTTCAGATAGACTCAAATGAAAGTATGATGAGAATACTTGAATAATGGAAATAACACAGAAGTTAGCCGACTGTCAATATCTTTGATATTCATGACGTAAAAGTTTGGGAAAATGACCTTGTAAAGGTCATACATCATATCTAGAGAAGATAGTTCTTGACAGGATAAAGACCTAACCTAAAGTACTTACAGTACAAGGTAATTTCATAAAAAATGCCACATCAGGCAAAGACAAAAAACGATTACTTTCTAATAAGGGAAGTAAGGTAAAGAATCTACTACTGACGACGGTCATCCCTCAAGTGAACTCTCAGTTCAGCCAGTTGACGTTCTACATCAAGTAGGTGTCTTTTGTACACCCTCTGGCGTACTCGGAGCTCTATGACTTTAACTCGTGATTCAGGCAATGCTTGCAGCAGGTTTTCATGGTTTCTCTCTGATCTTTCGCGAGCATCTTCTAGATGAATGGTACTGAGGGTATGCATTCTAGCATCGGTGACAACATCGGTAATCTGATATAGGGCTGTCCTGCCTTAAATCTCATTTCGGGCCACTCTGCGGACCAAGATTGGCAAGATTCTGTATGTTGAGTCCCCATTGCTCAGGTCATAAAACCTTCTATCGCCATTAAATGGCATGGGCTGATCTTGTCCTTGGCTCCTTGTTTCCAAGCATTCCACCCACTCAGGGGTTGGGCCATGAAAAGCCGGACGAGGGTTAGGAATTGGAAAGGGTGTTGCTCGGAGTAGGTTCTCAACCTCTGGTTCGGAATTAGCACCGTCCGAAGGGTTTTCATCATGGTGATCATTCACGAGGATCGGATGATCATTCTCTGGTTCTTCTCCAAACCAACCAGCAATGACCTCATTCGGGAGGTACTACTTGCCGTGGGGATGGAGTCCAGCCATGTCATCTATGCGAGAACTGGGGGTACGAAAATAATTATTAGACGAACTATCTAGATAATTATTTAGAAAATCTTCACAGATTCTCAGTTTATAACATCCTAATTACATATAGCCATAGTGTATCCACTTAGCAACTATCAATTTAGTAATGAAGATCCCGTTTTAGTTCTCAAGTATAAAGTACTTATAGTAACACCAAATACTCGTATAGTATTTTAATTTTAATGTTATGTTCTATTGTTCTCATTGTGGTAGGGTTGGTAAGATTTTAGCATTGTTGCAACCACACAATTAAACTTAGGCACATGCTAGTCAACCCTCGGATAATATAGGTGATCAGGCTATATCTTCCCAGTTTTGACCATATGTCTCTAAGGCCACTTGTGTTGCCCAACAATCGTAATTCTTTTGTACTGTCCTAGTGACACTGATGTATGAATGCAACACGTATACTTAATTAAATATTTTATTATTTAAAGTATAAACTCTTGGTCAGAGTATTTTTACTCCCTTATGTATTTATAGTTAGTATATCTTTTTTGGGTTGTTATACTTAATTTACTATAAACAATGCTCTGATACCAATCTGTCACACCCCAAAACCAAGAACGGCGGAAACGTTCTGGGGCGGAGGACGTCATGTACAATATCACAACAATGAAAAGTAGTAAACAAGCAACAACATCATCCATTGCATTAATAATATAATTATTATGCAAGTGTGTTCTTTCAAATTTTGATAAACACTAAAGCATAAATCAAAATGAAAGATGAGTCTTGAACAAGCTCCATCTTCCTTTCTCCATGCATCAGTACCTGTCTATGATGACCTGAGGATACAAGTAACTTTGAAAGCGAGTATCAGCTTTGAAGCTGGTGAGATCATAAGTATTTTAGTGTCTTAATTTGTATGTAAGAATTTGTAAGTTTATGAACTGTAAGTATGGAAAATGTAAATGAACTGTACGTATAGAAAATGTAAATGAGCTGTAAGTATAAAAATGTTTGTGAAACAAGTGTAAACGTTTGAAAACCCTAGAAATCCCTATGATTCATACTTTTATATAAAGGTGTCTTCTACCAAGACTTTACTGTTCTCAATGTAGTCTTCTACCAAGACTTAAGTGTTCTAAATGTTCGTTTCTTGTAAAAGTGTGTAGTTTTCCCATGTGTAACTATCATTATCAAAATATATTTTTTACATTAAATGTTTAAGTGAAAAGATCACTAAATATATGTAAAGGGAAAATAAATGTAGTACTGTAGTGTTGTATTATAGGAACCACTGTTGTACAAACTACCTTAAACCGGATTTATATTAAGGCATCATGTGATTAATTGCACCATACTATTGACTGGTAACAACGACATACGAATGGTCGTAAAACGAAATGACGTTTGGCACCCGCAGACCTGCAGGTCCGGCTGTAGCTAGCAGCAAGGTGTAGGATAGTCAATCTAGTATAGATCTATATGAAAACTCACGCTCTCCCTCCAAGAGAATTCTGGCTACAACTCGGGCCATGACATTTAAGGCATGCTCCGATACAGTGGATCAAAATAATTAACGTATTCATATATATGTGATGTAATGAACTGTTCTAGCTGTAATGTACGTGCTCTCTACCTAGAAAGTATAGTAATGTACTATAATGTTATAGCGGCAATGTACGTGCTCTCTACCTAGCAAGTATAGTAATGTACTGTAATGTTATAGCTGTAATGTACGTGCTCTCTACCTAGCAAGTATAGTAACGTACTGTAATGTTATAGCTGTAATGTACGTGCTCTCTACCTAGCAAGTATAGTAATGTACAGTAATGTTCTAGAAAGTATTGACTCATGAATGAACTGACTCATTGTATGATATTGCGTTCTAGTAATAGTTCTAGTATCTTCCTAAACTACCCATATGGTAGTTTACTAGTAATCTAACTGGTACGTACGGACATGGATGTATCCCCTTGCTACCCAAGGGCATGGGATGAACTGGAAGGGCCTTTATGACTATATATGTACATATGTTATATAACTAATATTTAAATGACCTTCAGACGAGTACCCGATATCCCACCAGACCACATCTCAAGCGCGAAAAGGAAATAGGGTGGATAGCCTTCCTAAGTCTTTTAAACATTTCTTATATAACTATACATATAGAGGCATGCAATTTATAATATAAAAGCATAAATAAGTTTTGTAAAACCTTTGAACATAATTATTATCTTAAGAAAAGATCGACTTGATGTCAATCTATAAAACAATTTGAAGTCATGGGTTTGATAAAACAGTTTAGTATAAAGAAACATTTGTTTGAAACACAATTGTAAATAAGTTTGAAATGTAATATACAGAGTAAAATGTACGGTGTAATAAAGAGTTTAAAACACATAAAGTGTTTATGAAAAATATTTGATGGAAACATGTGATTGATATAATAATTAGCATAATTGTACTTGTATCCCCCCGTCCCATAAAACATTTAAAAACTGTTAAAACATTGATTAAGGGGTATGAACTCACCTGCAGTAAGTGACTGGAATTGAACGGACTGTTATCGTAAGGAAGGATCGGACAAGTGCTTGGTGTCAAGTGAAGATTTTAGACATACAAGTATAAACATTTTAACGCGGGGAAAACACTTTTGGTCAAGAGCTAGGAGGCTAATGGGTTGCAACAAAGGAGTGCAAGGCCTCTAATGGGAGTTTATGGTCAAATGACCATGTGTTTTGGAGTTTACGACCCAGGGGAGTAAAATCCTGGCCGTAAACTCTCTTTAGGATCACTAAATGAAGCCTAACTTTAATACAACTCTAGTGGTGAATTGTTCCAAGGCTTAAACAAGTGTTTGGGCTTCCTATTAACTCCTTTGAGGAGTTCACGGCACTGGGACCATATCCCATGGAGATTACTGTAACCACCGAAAAATTCCAACCAATTTAAATTTTCCAAAAACAACCCGATTTCATTAAAGTATTCCAAAAAGGTTTTCAATACAATTTATTTAAAGTATTCCCAGAATCATATCACGACAAAAACATGAGGAGTGGTACGATCACGCCTTCACCTGGCCACGGCCTCCTGAAGTACCTGAAAAACATTAAACCACAACTGTAAGCCCGAAAGCTTAGTGAGATATCCCCAAAATACCAACTACATATACCATACACGCATAACATGACATTACATATCCGATCACAGAACAACCATGCACTTCGGGTCTACTATGTGACTGGTCCGCCGCACCGGCCAACAGTCCACCTGGTCCACCCTCCGAGTCTAGCCATATACATCGAGTCTGCAGTGTGATTGGTCCGCCCGCGCCGGGCCTTCAATCTACCTAGTCCACTCTCTGAGTCTACAGTATGACTGGTCCGCCCGCACCGGGCCTTCAGTTGGTCTGGTCCACTCTCCGAGCCTCGGCACGTCTGGTCCGCCCTCTTGGGGCCTACAGCCTATCCGGACCGCTCGTTGGGCCTTCGGGACAACCGGTCCTCCCTGGGTATCTTGGCCTACAGCACAAAGCAGGACCGGCCTCAACCCAACTCCAGTACAAACAACCATGTGCACATAAACATTCAATCATATAATAATCCACAGTCAACAAACTAATCAGACAGATCACATAGCATCTCATCATCCTAACCAGGATACCGACCTAACCGGTCACTAGCATAGCATCACCCTACATAACAGGATACCGACCTCAACCAGGTCTCTAACACGTACCATCCTAACTACCAGGATGCAAACATATCAAAGCAATAACATAACAACAAATAACCGGATCTTAATCCGATCAAGGGCCGGCCTTGGTGCCTTAGACCCTGTTGATATAATGAGGATAACTCACCTCGCAACTGCCGACTAAACAGATAAACCCAAGCTGCTCCAACCACTGATAAGATCTCCACCACTCGCCCACCACCAAAACACTGAACTCAAAACAATAACCAACAATTACCAAAATACCCCTGGAAGACAACTGGTTACTCTTGGTCAAGGCAAGTCAAAGTCAAACCCTGACTGACTCTACTCGCCGAGTCAACCCGATGACTCGCCGAGTCCTCATACACAGAACCTCCCCAATCCGCGACTCAACTCGCCGAGTCACCTCGAGACTCGCCGAGTCCAACAACTCTGAGTCCACTCACACACCACTCACCGATTCACCCCCTGACTCAATGATTCACGGCTCAACCAGAAAGGATTGGGACTCTTCGTCAAGACTCGCCGAGTCCAAGAACAGACTCGTCGAGTCTAAGGCTATCTTCAACCTACTCGCCGAGTTGTTCTTCCAACTCGCCGAGTTCTAGGCAATCTTCATCCAACTTGCCGAGTTGTTCTTCCAAGTCGCCGAGTCCCAACTTATCTTCAAGCAACTTGCCGAGTCCACCCATGTGACTCGCCGAGTACCATCGGGTCTGAATCCATACAGTCGCTTTCCAAGCCATGCAGATGATCCAAACCATAGATCTACCCCTCCTAAGGCCACCCATCACGTAAAGTGGCAAAATTTACGTGAATCCAAAAAGATCTAGGCCTTTTCACTCTAGGGTTTGGGTTTGGGACAAGATAGCTCCTTTAATCACTCACAAACGGGGACTTTTATGCATTCTAACCCTTCTCCATTCCAGATCTGAGGTAGCGACCTCAGATCTAACCTCTAAACTCCAATACACCAAAGGATAAGATCTCTAACACCTCCAAAAATGATGAATCAATACAATAGCAGCTCAAACAATGAAATAATACCTCAAAAGGAAGCTCCAAGAGAAGATTAACTCGATTCCTTGCAAAGCCCTTTGATCCAAGCCAATCTCCTTCAAGATTTCTTCAACAACCACCTCTCCAAGCCTCCAAATGCACTTTGATCCTCTCACACACGACAACTAGGGTTTCTGGACTTAAGAGAGAGTAGAGAGGCTGGGGGAAAGGATGTTATATTCTTTATATAGGGCTCATCCTCCGGATTTAGGGTTTTCTCCACTCAGCGCCTACTCACCGAGTCCATCCACAGACTCGCCGAGTCGGCCACTTAACACGCGACGAAGTCGCGACCCTACTTGCCAAGTCCACCCATGGACTCACCGAGTTCCCCTTCCGAATTTACTCTTTTAGCCCTTCAACTATACTCTTGATATTCCGGGATGTTACAATTCTCCCCCACTTAGATTAGGCTTCGTCCTCGAAGCCTGCGGCAACTCAATTCTAGAATTACTCCCGCAACGTGCCATCTGGCATTAACCAAACCAGGTTCCTCAAGGCAGAACCTTCGAAACTCGAACTCAACTTCTCCTTTCTTACGGTGTCCTGACCACCGTCTCAAGCCGGCCATCGACTTTAGTTTCTGATAACCCCACTTAACAACTGAGTACTACCCATGATGCATCACTGCTCCAAATTACAACAATTGCTCGACCCATATGAGCTACAAATAACCACGAACCACCGGACTCCCGATCCGAGTCTGACTCTATTCATCCCATGCCGATAAAATGACACGTTCTTCAGAGCGACTCCCATGAGTTCTCCTCTTGCAATCACATACACATGCTGAACTAGCTCTAGCACCCTCGGGTTGGAAAAACCCATCACACTGACGACACCCCCAAACATCCCCCAAGATGAATTACCCCTACATACTCCATTCCTTGATCAAGATCAAACTGGTAATCCAAGAGTCTATCCCTGCATCCTTTCTGAGCCTCTTGGCTCTACACCCTCAGAATTCCTTCTGTGACCTCAGCAGACATCCAATCCGGATGTGATTCCATACCACTGCCGCAAACACACTGCTCAATGACCATACTTGGATTACTCCAACCGTAACTCTGCACTGCTGCTTTCACTTTCATGAACTTACACTCCCTCTCGGAGCTACATTCTTCCCTATCCTTACCAAGGAAAACCACTTCGCTGCCTTGACATAACCACAAGTGCCACGACGCTCGCCCAATGCTACACCACTCCTTCATAGCGTAACCGTTATCCATCAAACACACATGCTCTGACTCTGATCGCAGGGACTCTCAAGCCCATGCACTATCTCCACGAATCAAGATCAATACCCGGGGCCAGACCTTCTAATGCTAACACAAAGCAACATACTCAACCATTTCCTCGCACTGATCTAACAATACCTGTAGAGTCTTCAGCATGACTGGACCGCCTTACCAGGCCTTCAGCCAATCTGGACCACTCTTAGAACCTTCAGCCAATCTGGACCGCCCTCCAAGGCCTTCAGTCTGGCTGGACCGTTCTTCGAGCCTTCGACCTAACTGGTACGCTTATCAGCGTTCAGTCTATCCGGACCGCTCAACTAGCATTCCTCATCCGAGTCATCTCTCCGGGAAATCCTCCCATGCATACTGTTCTAGCCCCCTAGGGGTTCCGAACTCTATCTCTATCACACATAATCGATCCCGGCCTGATCCCAGGCCCTCCACAATGAAATGCCCTAGGTCTGTATCCCACCCCGCATGCCCGACACTTACTCATACCAGCCTACACTCTGGGCTGACAGATCACTGCTGAATTCCAGACAGCTCGACAATCTCACATAATCAACGATCATCCGGAGAATTTTCCAATTCGCCCCCACTTAGGGCACTGACTATCAACCACCGACTGCTATCACCGACCTCCCAGAACAACCCTGCACAAAACCAACACTTACATGCGAACTGATTCCCACTAGCACGAGCAACCTTCACGAAATCACGTATCAACACTGATCATCCCAGCTCAAAAGAAACTCGATCTTCAGCTAACCACTCCTCAGACTGCAGATGCTACCCGACATTCAAACCAACACCAGATTTCCACTAATAACCTTCATGAATGAAAACCAACGAAATTCCCAACACTAAACCCATAACCATACCATAACCCTCAAATCAGCGAATATAATACCGAAAACCATACATGAGACTAGCAGATAACAATATTCCACAATAATCATAAAAATAACAAGACATCAAGAAATAAACATACCCGCAGCTGCCTCCGGCACTGCCCTGACCTCCTCTACTGCAAGCTGAAAAGCACGACCCTGAGCCCTTGGGGGCTCCGCTCCACCCTGACCTCCACCTGTGATCCTCAAAGTGGCCGGTGCTGGAGCCTGCACCGGTCCTGCAGCAAGCTGTGGACAGTTGACCCTCAAATGTCCAACCTGATGACAATGATAACAAATCCTCAAATCCCGAACCGGCGCTGACTGCCTACGATCCCTCGCATACTACCCCTCCTTTCCGCACTTGCGGCATGCACCACCGGACCTAAAAACTCCGGTGTGACTCCTCCCATACTTCCCACAAGTGTGGCTGCTCAGATCCCCCACTCTAGAATCAACGGTCTTAGACCGTTTTGGCGCCGGTTGCGACTGCACCGGAGCCAGCCTCAGCTCACGCAACTGCAACTCAATCTCTAACTCACACCGCCTAGCGGCCTCCTGCAACTCCAACAAAGTCTCGCACCTCTGCGTAGACACAAACTGTCTGATATCCCTCTTGAGCATAATCAGATATCGGGATATCTGAGCCTGCTCCGAAGCAAACTCAGGGCAAAACATCGCCCTCTCAGTGAACATCCTGGTGATCTCAGTCACCGACTCCAAATCCTGCTTCAGCTCAAGGAACTCCTGAGCCAATCTCTCCCTCTCAACTTGCGGAACATAACGAGTGCTGAACATCTCTCTGAACTGATCCCATGAAACTGCAGCCCTCTGTGCATCCGAATATGACCCCGTGGTCAATCTCTACCAATCCTTCACCCCAAGCCTCAACAGGTTCAAAGCACACCTCATCCTCTGATCAGCAGCGCATGAACACGTGAAGAAACACCCCTCCACGTCCGATAACCATCTCATAGGAGCAATCGGGTCTTGAACTCCATCAAAGGTGGGAGGCTTCGTATTATCGAAGTCCCGATACTGAAAACCCCGACCAACTTCTCCTCCTGCCGCTGCTACAACCGATGTAGCTGCCGCGGCAGCCGTCTCTGTGAGAGCCGCATAGCGCTCATCAAAATACTCAACCATGGCGGTCTTGATCGACCTAAACAGTTCCGACAACTCAGCCCGGAACAATGCAGCAACCTCATCATGCAGGATCTCATGAATCCTCGCATCCAACTCGCACGAGCTCATCTGACCAACAACCTCAGGCGACACAGACCCACCCTGAACTCCCTCTCCTGCTCCCGATCCTGACCCGGATCCACTCCCAGCATGCCTCGGAATCTCCATACTGAAAAACACCACAAAATCTCAAACACTTCCCACAACCCGGGAACCAACTCTCAACCCAACCCTAGAGGTCATGGTTTCCCTGATATGCGTATGGGTCCTATGCTTTCAGTAGTACGGGCCCATACTACCTTTCACACCTACTCATATTTGTATGAAGTACTACCACAACGCCCTAGAGAAATCATACAAACAAGCGCTCAACCCTCACCGCTAGAGGAACATTGGAAATCTCCCACAAGGAAACCCTAGGCTACAGGCATCACAAATCCGACAACATTATCATGAAATCCTGAAGATCCCAAGCCTAGCACTAGCATGCTGTTCTAACAAAGCTCAGAAAAACAAATATCATGTATGGTATTTTGGGGTTACTTACTGGCTCCGGCTGATCGTACCTCCGCGTCCTCCTTTACTCATTTTGAAAACCATTTTAAATTCTCTTTTGAAAACTCTCCTCGATTTGAGACTGGAGTCACACGAGTGTTCCTCCAATTCACTCAAACCAAGGCTCTGATACCAACTTGTAACGACCGAAAAATTCCAACCAATTTAAATTTTCCAAAAACAACCCGATTTCATTAAACTATTCCAAAAAGGTTTTCAATACAATTTATTTAAAGTATTCCCAGAATCATATCACGACAAAAACATGAGGAGCGGTACGATCACGCCTTCGCCTTGCCATGGTCTCCTGAAGAACCTGAAAAACATTAAACCACAACTATAAGCCCGAAAGCTTAGTAAGATATCCCCAACAGTCCACCTGGTCCGATCACAGAACAGCCATGCACTTCGGGTCTACTATGTGACAGGTCCGCCGCACCGGGCAACAGTCCACCTGGTCCACCCTCCGAGTCTAGCCATATACATCGAGTCTGCAGTGTGATTGGTCCGCCTGCGCCAGGCCTTCAATCTACCTGGTCCACTCTCTGAGTCTACAATATGACTGGTCTGCCCGCACCGGGCCTTCAGTCGGTCTGGTCCACTCTCCGAGCCTCGACACGTTTGGTCCGCCCTCTTGGGGCCTACAGCCTATCCGGACCGCTCGTTGGGCCTTCGGGACAACCGGTCCGCCCTGGGTATCTTGGCCTACAGCACAAAGCAGGACCCACCTCAACCCAACTCCAATACAAACAACCATGTGCACATAAACATTCAATCATATAATAATCCACAGTCAACAAACTGATCAGACAGATCACATAGCATCTCATCATCCTAACCAGGATACCGACCTAACCGGTCACTAGCATAGCATCACCCTACATAACAGGATACCGACCTCAACCAGGTCTCTAACACGTACCATCCTAACTACCAGGATGCAAACATATCAAAGCAATAACATAACAACAAATAACCGGATCTCAATCCGATAAAGGGCAGACCTTAGTGCCTTAGATCCTATTGATATAATGAGGTTAACTCACCTCGCAACTGCCGACTAAACAGATAAACCCAAGCTGCTCCGACCACTGATAAGATCTCCACCACTCGCCCACCACCGAAACACTGAACTCAAAACAGTAACCAACAATTACCAAAATACCCTTGGAAGACAACTGGTTACTCTTGGTCAAGACAAGTCAAAGTCAACCCCTGACTGACTCTACTTGCCGAGTCAACCCGATGACTCGGCGAGTCCTCATACACAGAACCTCCCCAATCCGCGACTCAACTCACCGAGTCACCCCGAGACTCGCCGAGTCCAACAACTCCGAGTCCACTCACACACCGCTCACCGAGTCACCCGTTGACTCAACGATTCACGGCTCAACCAAAAAGGATTGGGACTCTTCGTCAAGACTCGCCGAGTCTAAGAACAGACTCGTTGAGTCTAAGGCCAAATTCAACCTACTCGCCGAGTTGTTCTTCCAACTCGCCGAGTTCTAGGCAATCTTCATCCAACTTGCCGAGTTGTTCTTCCAAGTCGCTGAGTCCCAACTTATCTTCAAGCAACTTGCCGAGTCCACCCATGTGACTCGCCGAGTACCATCGGGTCTGAATCCATACAGTCGCTTTCCAAGCCATGCAGATGATCCAAACCATAGATCTACCCCTCCTAAGGCCACCCATCACGTAAAGTGGTAAAATTTACGTGAATCCAAAAAGATCTAGGCCTTTTCACTCTAGGGTTTGGGTTTGGGACAAGATAGCTCCTTTAATCACTCACAAACGGGGACTTTTATGCATTCTAACCCTTCTCCATTCCAGATCTGAGGTAGCAACCTCAGATCTAACCTCTAAACTCCAATACACCAAAGGATAAGATCTCTAACACCTCCAAAAATGATGAATCAATACAATAGCAGCTCAAACAATGAAATAATACCTCAAAAGGAAGCTCCAAGAGAAGATTAACTCGATTCCTTGCAAAGCCCTTTGATCCAAGCCTCTCTCCTTCAAGATTTCTTCAACAACCACCTCTCCAAGAGAGAGTAGAGAGGCTGGGGGAAAGGATGTTATATTCTTTATATAGGGCTCATCCTCCGAATTTAGGGTTTTCTCCACTCAGCGCCTACTCGCCGAGTCCATCCACAGACTCGCCGAGTCGGCCACTTAACACGCGACCAAGTCGCGACCCTAGTCGCCGAGTCCACCCATGGACTCGCCGAGTCCACCCATGGACTCGCCAAGTTCCCCTTCCAAATTTACTCTTTTAGCCCTTCAACTTTACTCTTGATATTCCGAGATGTTACAATTACGGCCGTAATCTCCCTTGGGGAAAGGTTTATGGTGCTTTCAAGTTCCTAATTTATCAAGGAATGCATTAAGGTAATTGCCCAAGGCTTTAGGAGGATTTATGGCACCATTTGGCACCGTTTATTGTAGTTCACGGCCCTGGAACATCATGGGCCGTGAACACCATTTTCTTGGTGTTTTAATCGTGTTTGCTTGCTCCAAACACTCTAGGGTACTTGTCCTAATTTGTCTCTTGGCTTAAGGAAGATTTTCAAGGCATTTTGACACCTAAACATGGAGTTCACGGCCCAAGAACCTCCTTGGCCGTGAACTCACTTTCATCCTTGATTCTAACTGTTTTTAGTGTTCTAAACATGCAATGGTAGTCCCTATGTTGAGTTCTAAGGCTTTGAGGGGCATTGGGACACTTTTGGCCCTTAAAATGGAGTTTACTCCCCAAGTGTTCTTGGGCGGTAAACTCCCAATTCTTGGGGTTTTGGTCTGAATTTGATGTTTCTAAACACAATCTAAGCTATATAACATAACTAGATCGATGTACTCATAATTTGGGATAAAAACCTGAAGATCCGTGAGAGAGAATTTGGCTTTTCTCTAATTGGAAATGTAACTAATGAATTATTTGGTTCAGATTTCTTTATATAGTCCTGGGATTTTTGGTAGAAAAATTTTTTATTCCTGGAATGAACTCTAATATCCTAGAGTATTGGAATAACCGTGTTGCACAAAACCCTAGTGCATCCACTCTCCTAATATCTCCTAAAGTGTAAATCCTGAAAAACTACCAAACTTATACTCGAAGTCTGAGTTTTCACTGTAACTGTTCTACTTCTATTGGTTTGATATGGTTTGTTCAGAATGGAAATTTCGGGTTGTCACACTAATACAATACATACGTTATAGAGATACAATACACGATAACATAAGAGAACACACAATAAAGGAATATAGGGAGGAAGATACAATACACGACAAGGTGCTATAGCATGGAACAATTACAGGATCTAACTATACCAATTAATCACTAACACATTGTTTTAAACAAAAGGTGGTAATTATATTGGGTAGACATGATAATAATATTGTGGATATTCATGGCTTGCAATCATTGCAAGGGTCGCGTTTGGCTCCCAGAATCTCTTGACAGGGGAGCGTTTAGTATGGGATCTAGCTATCACATTAAGCCTTAATACTTAATTAAGGCAATTAGTATAATAGTAGTCACTTACTACAAATACTACAGTACTTACACTTTACATACAACAAATACAAAAGGATACAATTCTAGTTATTATATTATTATTACCTTTACTTTGTGTCACATTCACATAATCGATGAGGTAGATTAGATTTGAATAATAATAGTTGTACAAGGAAAAACCTTCACTTAAGTAAAGCTTCTAACATTCAAAATAGTCGGGTCTTAGTAGAAGGCTACTTTCAAAACAGTCGGGTCTTAGTAGAAGGCTACTTTCAAAACAATCCGGTCTTGGTAGAAGGCTACTTAAAAATAGTCGGGTCTTGGTAGAAGGCTACTTTCCAAACAGTCGGGTCTTGGTAGAAGACTACTTTTTATACTAGTAGGAAATATGGGATTTTCTAGGGTTTTCAAACGTTTACAATTACTTACAAACATTTTCATACTTATACAAACTTTTCTTCAAACATTTACAAGTCTTTCCTTTACAGTTTTGCAAGCCAAAAGACACATAAATACTGATGAATTCACCAGCTTTATTGCTAATACTCACTTTCAAAATAACTTGTATTCTCAGGTCACAAATAGATAGGTACGACGACCAGGTTTGGTGAAGACGGAGAAGTCAAGACTCGACTTCTATTTTGAATATTCATTATGTTGTTTTATACTATGAATGAACACACTTGTAATTAAAATTATATCATTAATGCAATGGATGGTGTTGTTGCTTGTTTACTACTTTACATTGTTTTGATACTTTACATGATGTCCTCCGCCCCAGAACGTTTCCGCCGTTCTTGATTTTGGCGTGTGACAGTAGCCGATGCTCTGTGCCACAAAGCGGAGAGTGCCCTAATTCGAGATATATGTTTGAGGATGATGGTGATGACTCCGGTATTGGATACCATCCGAGAGGCCCAAGCAGAGGCGGTGAGGCCGGAGAACCGCAAGAGAGAGCGGGTGATTGGGCAGGTATCCGAGTTCGTTACCGATAGTCGAGGGCTTATAACATTTCATGGTCGGATTTGGGTGCCATTTATGGGCAGGGCACGTAGCATATTGATGAAGGAGGCGTACAGATCGAAGTTCTCGATCCATCCCGGGGCGACTAAGATGTATTTGGACCTAAAGAGAGAATATTGGTGGCCCTGTATGAAGAGGGATGTTGCATGGTTTGTAGAGAGGGGCTTGACCTATCGCCGGGTTAAGGCCGAGCACCAGCGTCTGCATGGCAAGTTGCAGCCATTGGAGGTTCCCCAGTGGAAGTAGGAACATATTTCTATGGATTTCATCACCAAATTGCCAAGGACCGCGAGAGGTGTTGATGCAATTTGGGTGATTATGGCTCAGCTGATGAAGAGTACTCACTTCCTTGCTATTAGTGAGAGCACTTCTGCTAAGAGGCTGGCAGAGTTATATGTGAGGGAGGTGGTGTCGCGACATGGGGTGCCAATCTCGATTATGCCGGACCGAGATGTACGTTTCACTTCCGGGTTTTGGAAGAAGTTTCAGGAGGAGCTGGGTACGAGATTGCACTTCAGTACTACATACCACCCACAGACGAATGGATAGAGTGAGCGGACGATTCAGACGATCGAGGACATGCTTTGGGCATGTGTTTTGGACTTCGGTGGAAGTTGGGATATGTACCTACCTTTGGCTGAGTTTTCCTACAACAACAACCACCATGCGAGTATTGGTATGCCTCCCTTTGAGCTTTTATATGGGAGGAGGTGTCGCACACCCATCTGCTGGGGAGAGATAGGACAGCGAGTGATGGGTAGCACTGAGATAGTTCTTCAGATGAATGAGCAGATATAGTAGGTCAGACGGAGGTTGCTGACAACCCTGAGTCGCTAGAAGAGTTATGCGGATAGGCGACGATCCGAGCTCGAGTTCTAGGTTGGAGACTTCGTACTCTTGAAGGTATCTCCTTGGAAAGTAGTTATATGATTCAGGAAGAGGGGAAAGATGGGGCCCCGGTACATTGGTCATTTTTAGGTGACCGCGAGGGTGGGCAAGGTAGCATACCGTTTGGAGCTACCTGCAGAGTTGAGCCAAATGCATGATACCTTCCACATGTCTCAGTTGAGGAAGTGTATAGCTGATGAGACGGCAGTAGTACCGTTAGAGGATATTCAGGTGGATGCGAGCCTGAATTATGTTGAGAGGCCGATTGAGATATTGTATTAGAAGATCAAGGTTATGAGGAACAAAGAGGTGCCCCTGGTTCAGGTCTAGTGGCAACATGAGAGTGGGTCCGAGCTGACTTGGGATCCAGAGGAGGAGATACGGGAGCAACATCCAAAGTTTTTTGTAGAATGAGACTTCGAGGGTGAAGTCTGATTCTAGTGGGGGGAAATTATAACATCCGGATTTCCAGGTATCATAATTGAAGTATTTATTTTTGAGTTAGGAAGAGGGACTCGATGAGTTGACGCCTAAGCTCATCGAGTAGGAACGTGACTGATGACTCGGATTAATGAATGGATTCGATGAGTCAGCAAGACGACTCGACGACTCTGCGTTGTAGACAGAAACCCTAAATCTTTGAGCCTGTGCCCTATTTAAGGGTCCTTATGGCCTTCATTGGCGGCCACCTTCACCCTTGAGAGATCCCTACAAACCAGAGAGCCTAGATAGTGAGAGAATATACATCTTGAGCTTTATTGGTGTAATTTTGCAAAGGAAAAGAAGGGTTTCAACAAGAAGGACAAAAGGAGGTTGTCATTCTGAGTTTTTGGAGCAAGGATCTTCACTTTGAGGTAACAAATCGGCTGTGACAACCCGAAAAACTTCTTGCATGCACTCTTCAATCCTTTCCAATATTAGACTTATTTTACTATATAGTAGTACCCTTTAGAGTCTAATGAAGCGTTCTAAATATGATATAATCAAGGTAGGAGTGTTAATAAGGATTAACTCGAAGTGTAGGAATCAAAACCGGGCCAAACACTCCAACACATGGAGTGTGCGGCCATTCACTTGAGTGTGCGGCCACACACTCTTGTTTGCGGCCTCACACCTCCCCAACCGCACACTCTAATAACCTTGGATCTATGTTTGTCTAATTATCATGCAATGTTGAATTTCCAAGGTTATATTCCTATCTAGCATACATGGGGAACAATTTTAACTTGAATGAAAGATAGAATAACTTACCTTGTTGTTGCTTATGTTCTTTGAAACCTGGTGAGCCTAGCACCCCAAGTGTGATGCCTCAAATGCTTCACACAACACCAAATGCTCTTGGAAAGACCTTTGAGATAATACACACTTCTTAAAATCGGCCAAGCCCTCTAGTTTCTTATGTCTAGCCGATTTTGGTGGAGAATGGGATCCTTATATAGTGTTGACAAATCTAGGGTTACACCATGTAAACCCTAATGTGTCATGACTCTTCATTTCCATGACCCATGGGTTTGTAACTCCCATGGAGCATCCATGGAGCATCCTATGGGTAGAACCCAACTTGATAATCCATGGAGCCTCTTAGCCCACTATACAAGATATGAATGATTTACATAATCAACCCATATATTTAATTAGTTATCCTTTGATCGCTTAATTAATTCCAAATTAATTCTTTGATCAACTAATCAAATAATATTATTAATATATTAGAACTTATAATAATATTAATAATCTCCAAGTGTTATTTCTCTCATTTAGTCTATCAAATTGCATGGTGCCATGCAACCCAAATGGACCATGCCGGGTCGGGTCAAGTACACACCCGAAATAGTTATGGACTTAGACACCTTATCCAACAGTCTCCCACTTGGATAAGTCTTATAACTATATCTCTAGTACTTTAGGAACCGACCGGCAATCGTAGCTCTTTCAAGGTCTCTCGGAACTGAGAAGATGATGGTACGCCATTTAAGATAAGGGATCATATAATCCTCCGTTCTAGATGTCAGCTGGACAAATACATGGAACAATCTCTTACTTATTGTCCAGCAGTTTGTTTCTCGATTTCCGATTTGTTTGACAAAGAACTTAATTGAACACATCAACTTAGTTCTGACCGGGCCCGGTACATAGGTCAAAACAAAATCATCGAGGGGCCCAAATATCAACTTCTAATCCAAGAAGGAACAGATAAACTTCGACTCATATGTTTGTTCTACCACTCATTGAATTACACACAAAAGCACGTTTTATAACATCGAGTTACCAATGCGTTTTCGTAGAGTCAATGCATAACCAACTTGTAAGTAACAAATCATATCTCTAGGTTTGAAGACTTATATGATATTACCGTCTCACGATCACTCGAGATAGAATTCCATGAAGTGATTCCAGTGAGCGTGGGTTGAGTCCAATACTCAGAACTTATGACTACTCATGATTGTTGTAGCCTTGTCCAACACCTTACACCTCTACAACCCATCATGACAGTCTTGATTCATACCTACTTCCAACATATGACCGACTGTGGAGGTTTGAATAATATGTTATACCAAACAAAATTATTCTGGAAGTCAAAACATGCAAAAGAAATATAGTAAACGATCGACAAGAGATAGCAACACTTTACTCATAAATAAAACTCCTTTTATTCATCATCTAATGTCAATTACACTTTACAAATTTCTGGGTTATCTAACTACTGAATCTAATATCATCCTTCAGCCCTATGCTCCGAGCATGCTGGAGATGCTTAACCCGAGTTAGTCCCTTCGTGAGGATCTGCTGGGTTCTCATCCGATGATACCCTCTTTGCCACGAGGAGTCCTTCTTCTATTCGATGTCTGATAAAATGGTATTTTCTGTCGATGTCTCTGGATCTCCCGTGATCCCTTGGTTCTTTGGCTAAGGCAACAGCACTTTCACTATCACAGAAAATCTCCATTGGCTCTTTGATAGCTGGTACAACTCCAAGGTCTCCAATGAAGTTCTTCAGCCACATCGCCTCCTTTGCCGCCTCGCTAGCTGCAATATACTCTGATTCACAAGTTGAATCAGCCACTGTTTCTTGCTTGGAACTCTTCCAAGAGATTGCTCCTCCATTCAGGGTAAAGACCCAGCCCGACTGAGAGCGGAAATTATCCCTATCGGTCTGGAAGCTGGCATCACTATACCCTACAACTCTCAAGTCATCACTCCCACCGAGGGTAAGGACCCAGTCCTTAGTCCTCCGTAGGTACTTGAGGATATTCTTTACTGCAGTCCAGTGTGCCTTGCCAGGGTTCGCCTGATACCTGCTAACCATGCTCAGGGCAAAGGCTACATCAGGTCGAGTACACGTCATAGCATACATGATCGATCCTACAGCCGAAGCATAAGGTGTTCGACTCATTTCTGCTATCTCAGCCTCAGTGCTAGGGCTTTGTGTCTTACTCAATCTGGTGTTACTCTAGATGGGTAACTCTCCTTTCTTGGAATCCTGCATGCTGAATCTCTTCAGCACCTTATCCAAGTAGGTACTCTGACTAAGTCCAATTAGTCTTTTACTCTGATCTCTCAAGATTCTTATCCCTAGAATATAGGTAGCTTCTCCTAGGTCCTTCATAGAGAAACACTTCCCAAGCCAGGACTTAACTTCCTGCAGAGTTGGGATGTCATTTCATATGAGTAGTAGGTCATCCACATACAGCACCAAAAAGCTAACAATACTCCCACTAGCCTTGACATACACGCAAGACTCATCTTCACTCCTAGAAAAGCCAAATTCCTTGACCTTTTCATCAAAGCAAAGATTCCATCTGCGAGGTGCTTGCTTTAATCCATAAATGGATTTCTCAAGCTTACACACTCTATTAGGGTACTTGCTGCTAACAAAACCCTCTGGCTGACTCATGTGAACATCTTCAGCCAACTTTCCATTAAGAAACGCGGTTTTGACATCCATTTTCCATATTTCATAGTCATGAAATGCAGCTATGGCCAACAGAACCCGAATAGACTTAATCTTGGCTACTGGAGAAAAGGTCTCATCATAGTCCACTCCAGGAATTTGAGAGAAACCCTTTGCAACCAGTCTAGCCATATATGTGTGTACATTTCCATCCATGTCGGTCTTCTTCTTGAAGACCCATTTGCACCCTACTGTCTTACGACCTGGTACATTCTCAACCAAGTTCCAAACTTGATTGTCATACATGGACTGTATTTCACTGTCCATTGCCTCTTTCCACTTGGCTGACTCAGGGCCTGCCATGGCTTCCGCGTAACTGTTAGGTTCATCCAGACCTATCAGTGTCTCATCACTGATAAGTGTATCTCCTTCTGCAGTAATATGAAATCCATAGTAATGCTCAGGAGCATTCTTAACCCTTGTGGAACGCCTCAGAGGTACAGACTTGTCAATTGGCTCAACAGGAGTTTCCTCCTCAAGTTGAGTGCTAGGGTTTGAAGTTCCTTCACCGCTTGACTCTTGAATTTGTTCAAGATCAACTTGCCTCCCACTGTTTCCTTGGCTTATGAACTCTCTTTCTCTAAAGAAAGCCCTCCTAGCTACAAAGACCACATTTTCACTAGGTCTGTAGAAGAGGTAACCAAAGGACTGTTGTGGGTAGCCGATGAAAATACACCTCTCGCTTCGGGGTTCGAGCTTATCATGAGTCTCGCGTCTCACGAAAGCCTCACAACCCCAAATCTTGATGTGGTCTAGTTTGGGTACTTTACCAGTCCACATCTCGTGAGGAGTTTTGGCAAGTTTCTTTGTAGGGACTAGATTAAGGATATGGGCGGCAGTCTCTAAGGCATACCCCCAGAATGAGATTGGTAGTGAAGCTCGACTCATCATGGAACGAACCATATCTAACAAGGTTCGATTACGCCTCTCAGCCACACCATTCAACTGTGGTGTCCTGGGAGGTGTCAATTGTGAGACTATCCCACATTCCCTTAGATAGTCAAGGAACTCTGAACTAAGATACTCACCACCACGATCGGATCGAAGCATCTTAATGTTCCTGCCCAATTGATTCTCGACTTCCTGTTTAAATTCCTTAAACCTTTTGAAAGTCTCTGACTTATGCTTGATCAAGTAGACATATCCATATCTACTATAATCATCAGTAAAAGTCAAATAATAACGATTAGCATCCCTTGTGGCATGTTTGAATGGTCCACACACATCCGTGTGTATAAGGTCCAACAAACCTTCACCCCTCTCACACGAACCTGTGAAGGGTGACTTTGTCATTTTTCCAAGTAAGCATGACTCGCAACTATCATCTGACTTTAGGTCAAATGACTCCAAGACTCCATCCTTTTGGAGTTGGCCTATGCGTTTCTTGCTTATATGTCCAAGACGACAATGCCATAATGATGCTTTATCCATGTTATTATTATTAATAGAATCAATACACAAAACATGATTTCCTAAGTTATCTATAACAGATACAGCTTCATACACACCATCACAAGGTAATGCTTTAAAATAAAGAACATTATTAAAGAAAGCATCAATCGAACCAACTTCATTATTAAATGAAAAGGTAAACCCTTGTTTGTACAAAGCATCAAAGGAAATAATATTTCTTGCCATTCCTGGCGAGTAACAACATTTATTCAAATCTAAACTAAACCCACTACTTAGCGATAAAGTATAAACTCCAATCTTGGTAACAGGTAAAGCTTTCCTATTCCCCATGATCAAGTTTATTCTTCCTTGCTCCACATTCTCACTTCTTCTTAGTCCCTGCAAGTCACAACAAATATGAATACCACAACCGGTATCAAGGACCCAAGATTTAGAATGGGGTGAGTTATTAGAAATGATAGTGTAAATACCTGCATGGTTGGGTTTAACTTTCCCATCCTTCACATCTTGCTGGTATTTTGGGCAGTTCCGCTTCCAATGTGATTTTTCATGGCAATAAAAGCATTCAGCCTCTTTTAGGTCAGAAGAAGGAGTGATGAAACCTTTCTTGGTTCAACTTGAAGAAGAGCCATCAAGGGTCCGAGCCTTGGTACCCTTCGAGGACCTCTTTCTCTTCCTCCATCGACTTTTCCCAATTGCCAAAACCGGAGTTGAGTTTGGAGTAGGAGTGATAGCAATTACCGACTTCCCCTTAAGACCTGTTTCTGCGGTCTTGAGAAGTCCCTGAAGTTTGCTGAGTGTGACCTCTTCCTTATTCATGTGATATGTCATGCGGAATTGATCATAGCACTATGGTAAGGAGTGCAAAATGATATCTATTGCAAGCTCCTCAGGGAAGTTCACATTAAGCTTCAGCAACCGATCCACATACCTTTGCATTTTCTGCATGTGGCTCATGATGGATTCCCCGTCCTTCATCATGGTTGTTATCATGGAGCAGATGATTTCATACCTCTCTTGTCGTGCACTTTGATGGTATCTTTCCATCAAATCTTGGTGCATTTCATCAGGGTAGAAATCCTCATAAGACTTTTGGAGTTCCGCTGTCATCGTGGCCATCATGATGCAAGCCACTTTCGTAGCATCCCTTTCATGTGCCCAAAATTCAGCGATCTCCTGAGGAGTTGCAGTGGTCTCATCAATCTCCTTAAGCTCCTTGTCAAGGACATATTCTTTGTCCTCATAGCGGGTAATCATCCTGATGTTTCTGATTCACTCATTGAAGTTGGATCCATCAAAGGTGACTTTCCCACACAAGTTCATAAGGGTAAAGGAGCCATTAGGATTAGAGCCAGAAGCAACATTGTTTGAAGACATCTGAAAGAAAAGGACAAGATTAGTTTAGATATAAGAGAGTCCTTAATAAAACACCCAAATGTAATATTAAGGCTAGGATCCAATCACAATATAATATAACTTAGAAGAGGTATGCCGTAATCTAAGCTATACCATATTTGAAAGGTAGGTGAATGACGATTCACCAATTTCCACCACGAAAGCCGAAATATTTAAGTATTAGGTTTTTGATTGGTTCTTAGAAATTCCTAGATACTTTGAGATTCAATGAACTTTTCAAAGGGATGTTTCAATCTCGAGTGTGCCCTCCAAGTTTTGTGACTGGGATACCGAGGATCACAAAACGAGGTGTGAAGTAACCATGCAAATCACCTGGTACCCTTAAAGTTTATCACTCAATCAATGTGCCGGTAAACCACACACGCTCCATCGATACTATAATAAACCCTAAGTCACCCTTTACCTACCTTGTTAAGTCCAAGTTAGTGTGCCGGTTAACCACACACGCTCCACCAACGACTTAATCAAAGTGTAAAGTGTAATTTCATGGATTAGCACCTTATTCACATTTTTCCTAAAGTAACTAAGATTGGGAATTTAATAAAAACATTTAGTTACTTTATAATATTCATCATACTTTGAATGAGAATTTATAAGTCCTTGTCTTACCCGTTCGGCTAACGACCCTCCACCAGTCAAGCAAGCGGTGGGTGAGAATAGACACCCATTAAGTTGCCATTTTATAGGCAACAACCTTATACCCACGTTATAGACCGGCTTCGTGAATGAGGCGTACTAGCGGTAAGACGACTTTGTTCTTATATATATATATATATATATATATATATATATATATATATATATATATATATATATATATATATAATTATTAAATCATAATAATATAAGTATAAGGGTTGAATTTTAACTTTTAAAATTCTAAGGGTTGGAACTAAAGTTTTAATCTTGACTTTACTTGTTCCAAAACTTGAGGGCAAGTTTTGTAAACTTTCAAAACTTTTCATATCTTGTAACTTATGAGTTTAATAGAGTAATAAAATGAAGACTCTTCACTTTTCTAACTCTTGTGTTCTTTTAATGGTTTTTAATACAAGAGACTTTTGGTTTTCCATAACTTGAGGACAAGTTATGGACTCCATTAAAACACATTATGATCAAGAATCAAACTACCACATAGGTTACAAATAATTCCTATGATCATCTAAACATCATAAGATCAAGAACATGAACATAAGCATTTTCATGAATCAAAACTACACTTAAAACTTTGTAATTTTTGATAACTAGTTATTGTAAATGAATTAGCAAGACATTACACCATCTAAAACAAGTTTTCAAGTACCAAAACAGTTTAGGGTAATGTTTCTAATCCATTTCCAGCAACTAAAGTCGAAAATTTGCACTCTGTCGACCCTACTCGTCGAGTGCATGAACCTACTCGCAGAGTAGGTTGAAGATACAAGTGAACTCGACGAGTCCCCCCATGGACTCGACGAGTCCATCAGTCAGACAGCAAGTTTTTCGACTTTCTTCAACTTTTAAGCACAAATAACAAACAAACAAGCCTAGGCTCTGATACCACTGATGGGTTTTGAGCATTCTAACACTTCTTAAGTGTACATGCAACCCTAATAACCTTGGATCTATGTTTGTCTAATTATCATGCAAAGTTGAATTTCCAAGGTTATATTCCTATCTAGCATACATGGGGAACAATTTTAACTTGAATGAAAGATAGAATAACTTACCTTGTTGTTGCTTATGTTCCTTGAAACCTTGTGAGCCTAGCACCCCAAGTGTGATGCCTCAAATGCTTCACACAACACCAAATGCTCTTGGAAAGACCTTTGAGATAATACACACTTCTTAAAATCGGCCAAGCCCTCTAGTTTCTTATGTCTAGCCGATTTTGGTGGAGAATGGGATCCTTATATAGTGTTGACACATCTAGGGTTACACCATGTAAACCCTAATGTGTCATGACTCTTCATTTCCATGACCCATGGGTTTGTAACTCCCATGGAGCATCCTATGGGTAGAACCCAACTTGATAATCCATGGAGCCTCTTAGCCCACTATACAAGATATGAATGATATACATAATCAACCCATATATTTAATTAGTTATCCTTTGATCACTTAATTAATTCCAAATTAATTCTTTGATCAACTAATCAAATAATATTATTAATATATTAGAACTTATAATAATATTAATAATCTCCAAGTGTTATTTCTCTCATTTAGTCTATCCAATTGCATGGTGCCATGCAACCCAAATGGACCATGCCGGGTCGGGTCAAGTACACACCCGAAATAGTTATGGACTTAGACACCTTATCCAACAATATATACCACCCTTAGATCATTCTTGAACACTACCTTCACTTCTTCAAACATAGAAGACGAAAATCCTCTCAAGTATCATCCATTCTCCTTGAAGATCTTCATAAAAGGTACCAACAACACCAAGAACACCAAGATCTTCATCTGGCAGCACACATGGCAGCACACACCACCTGGCAGCACACATGGCCGCACACACGTGCTGGCAGCACACTAGGCCGCACACCTGGCCGCACAAACACATATAGTGTGTATTTTGGCCATGCACCCTTTTGTATAGACTTATAAACCCTTATACAATCATATGTGATTATAACACTTCATTATAAGTGTTTACTAGTCCCTAAGGTGGTCCCAAAATCATCAATTTGATGTTCATAACACTAATTAAATCCATATATGTGCCTACATATGCTTAATAGGATTCGCGCGTGTTCTCAAGTCACCACTTGACACCTAGCGTCAAATCCAACATTGTCATTAGAACCAATCACTACAGGTGAGTTCATACCCCCTTAAACTAACATTTGAAATACTTTTAAATGTTTTAAATACTTTTATGGGGGGGGAATACAAATTGAATACCTATAGTTATTACATCAATCACATGTGATTAATAACTACCAAACCAATTATTTTATCACTGTTCAAACTGTTTATCAAACTGCTTTACTTCAAAATGTTTTACAAACTCTTTTACTTATCAAATACTTTTATTTAAACTTTATTATACTTCTTATAAATTACATGTCCATGTATGCATATATATATAAGAAATGTTTAAAAGGCTTAGGAAGGCCATCCGCCCTATTTCCTTTACCTCGATTTGGATGTGGTCTGGTGGGATGTCGGGTAGCTGTCCGAGGGTCATTTCAATATTAATTATATATCATATGTGCATATATTGACATAAAACTACTTCCATATTCATGCGTATCAGTTACATCATTAGTAAGTTACCATCAGGGTAACGCAGGATTACTCTTACACTATTGCTAGATCAATGAGTCAGTTCATTCATGAGTCAATACTTATTACTACGAGAACATATACATTACATTACTATGAGTACATATACAACTATACTAGAAAGAGAACATATACGACTATACTAAGGAAGAGAACATATACAATGATACTAGAACAAGAACAATACATATACATATACATACATATACTTTCATAAATGTGATCCACTGTATCGAAGCATGCCTTAATTGTCATGGCCCGAGTTGTAACCAGAATCTCTTGGAGGGAGAGCTTTAGTTTGCGTATAGATCTATACTGGATTGACTATCCTACACCTAGCTTCTAGCTACAGCCGGACCTGCAGGTCTACGGGTGCCAAACGTCATACCTTTATTATGACCTACATTTGTCGTTGATACTCAGTCGATAGTATGGTACAATTAAATCACATGCTTCCTTAATATAAATCCGGTTTAAGGTAGTTAGTACAGCAGTAGTTCCCATAATACAACACTACAGTACTACATTAATTTACCCATTATATACATTTAGTGATTATTTCACTTAAACATTTATGTATAAGCCATATTTTGGATAATGATAGTTACATTTGGGAAATTGCACACTTTTACAACAAACGAGCGTACAAAATAGTTAAGCCTTGGTAAAAGGCTACTTTAAATAGAAAATATAGGTTTTTCTGAGAGATTCAAACTTTTACAAACACTTACAAACATTTACATACATTTTACAAAATTACACTATAGACATATTCAACCGTTTTGATAACAAACACCGACACTAAAATACTTATGAACTCACCAGCTTAATGCTGATAAACTCTTTCAAAATAACTTGTATTCTCAGGTCATCAGTAAGCAGGTTCCGAGACCAGCTTTTGAGAAGATGGAGCGCCTTCAGGACTCATATCTTTATGTTGACTTACATTATTTTTGGTGTCTATACTGTACAGAACACACTTGTATTAAAAATATATATATAATGCAATGGATGATGTTGTTTGCTTATTTACTTTTACTGTGTTGTGATACTTTACATGACGTCCTCCGCCCCAGAACGTTTCCGCCGTTCTCGATTTTGGGATGTGACAGATTGGTATCAGAGCATTGTTTATAGTGAATTAAGTATATCAACCCATAAAAGATATACAAAACTATAAACCCATTTGGGATTAAAACACTCTGACCAAGAGTCTATACATTAAATATCAAAATATTTAATTAAGTATACTAGGTTGCATTCATACTAAAATCAGTGTCACAACGACAAGAACAAAAGTATTACGATTTTTAAATATCACGAGTAAGCTCGGGGATGTATGGTCAGTCTTGGGAATAACATAGCCTGATCAACTATGCTGGTCCGAGGAGTGATTAGCATATTCCCTAGAATGGTTGTGATATGTTAACAAGTCTAAAAACTTACCAACACTACTACAATAGGAACACTAGAACAGGGCATAGGCTTAAAATACTATAGGTGTATTTTGCACTACTAAATACACATATACTATATTCTTATACCTCTCCTCTTGCGTAGATTTAAATGGCTGGATTTGCGGATAGAGCTCTGCCTGTCATGGTACGTAGAACAGGGCATAGGCTTAAAATACTATAGGCGACCCGTACTTTCCAGATGAAGGCAACGCAGGGTGGATCGAAAAAGAGCCCGAAGATGAGCATCCAATCCCTTTGGATGATCACCTTGCAGAAGGCTTTTCTAACGGATCCGACTCCAAACCGAAAGTCAACAATCTACCTCCCATAGGTCAAGCCCCAAATAACGGTCCCCGACCAGCATTCCCAGGCCCCACTCCTATGTGGGTAAACAACTTAAATCACTGGAGCGACGGGCAGGGTCAACCTTTACCTTACTTTGGGGACCTAACCATTTACAACGTTAGCGAAGGTGGTTCCGCGGATAGAGCTCTACCTGTCATGGTGCGTAAAATTGCTCGAAATGTCGAACAAGGTCGAGCAGCCATCGACAGAGTCATGGAAATTGATGCCAATTCAGGCCTAAATACCGTCCGCATTCGACATCTAGAAGAAGCACTCGAAGGGACGAGGAGAATCAGTGATGCACTGCGAGAGCAATTAACCACCGAAATCGCAGAACTTCGAGTTCGCCAAAGAGCTCACGAACGACACCTTCAGGAAGTGGTTCGCCAGCTGGCAGATATGAGGATTCGCCCTAGGAATTCTCGTCGTCGTTAGAAGATGTCTAATACATCTTTGTCTTTTGATTAAGGAATAGCCTTTAGTATCTGGACTTTTAGTAACGCTTATCTGTAAATTATTCCTAACTCTCAGTACGCTAACTAGGAATCTAGTAACTATCAAAATTTTCCGTATGGTATGATGTAAGACCTATTGCTAGGTCGATTTTCCCTAAACCCGTTACACCAATAATACCAGTAATATTGACAGCTAGCTAATCTGTGAGAGAATCTTTATACTTATGTTTTCCTGCTATTCTTCCCTATTGTGAATTCAATTCATACGCTCATTCAACTGTTGGACTTTGGCTATTTAGTCCATGTGTCACTCTCAACTTGCTTACAATTGATTCTTACTATTGTATCTGCCTTTATAAACTTATAGCTGAAAAATGCCTCCTCGCAAATCTCCCCGGAATAACCTTGCACCTCCACCTCCTCTTCCTATTATCGATACCGCGGCTCTAAATGCTGCAGTAGCTGCAGCAGTGGCAACTTCCATGGCTCAATATCACTCAACTAACAACAGCCAAGGTGGAACCCCTGTTGAATCCACTCATGCTGAAATCCATGTGCGCACGAAAGAATGCTCCTACAAGGATTTCACCAACTGTAAGCCGAAGTCCTTTTATGGAATCAGCGGAGTCATTGCCCTCTCGCAATGGTTCGAGAAGACTTAATCGGTCTTCGAAATTTGTTCATGTCCTGCGGCGAGCAATGTTAAATATGCCGCATGCACTTTTGAAGGAAAAGCCCTGACGTGGTGGAATGGACACGTTAATGCTCTAACTCTCGTCGGAGCCAACGACATGGGCTGGGAAACAATGAAAGACCTCATGATTGAGGAGTATTGCCCGAGGGGCGAGATCCAGAAATTGGAACAGGAACTTTGGAGCCTGACCATGAAGGGCACCGACGTGGTCGCTTACACCGACAGATTTAGCGAACTGGTGGCTCTCTGCCCCAATATGATTCCCACTGAAGGGAAAAAGATCGAAAGGTACATCTGGGGGCTGGTGCCTCCGTACCAAGGAAATGTTCTATCATCAAACCCTACTACTTTTGACAGTGCCAAGCGGCTGGCACAGCGGCTCGTCGACCATGGAATTCAATCCCCAACAGCGACAACAACCCTAGCCATCCCGGAACCCTCCAAACCCACTAACTCTAAGAGAAAGTTCTGGGATGACAAGAAGAAGCAGCGAGCTGCCAAAAAGCAGCAGATTGTGGCTGTGCATGCTGCAATAACCCCTACTGCTACTACTACTCCGGTGAAGCAGTATGCAGGAAGTCTGCCTAAGTGCAACAAATGCAACTTCCACCACAACGGCCCCTACCGTGAAATGAAGTGTTCTAACTGCGACAAGAAAGGACACACTGTCCGTTTCTGTAGGTCTCCGGCAAGACCGATCACTCAAGTCTCTGGCTCAGGTGCGAGCGCAACCTGCTATGGATGTGGTGAAGCAGGCAACTTCAAGAGGGACTGTCCCAAAACAAAGAATACAGGTGGGTCAGGGAGAGTACTGGCAATAAGCCATGGGGAAGCAGTTGCTGACCCGACGGTGGTGACTGGTACATTTCTTCTTGATAACTTCTATGCATGCATTTTGTTCGATAGTGGAGCGGAGCGAAGCTTCGTGAACCATAAATTTGCTCACATACTTAAACATCAACCACACACACTTAAAGAACAATTCACGGTAGAAATGGCAAATGGGAAAACTGAAAGCACCAGGAGCATTTACTTAGGTTGTACCTTAACTCTAGATAACCATACATTTCCAATTGACCTCATGCCGGTTTCAATTAAAAGCTTCGACGTTATAATCGGCATGGATTGGTTGAGTCTTCATCGCGCCGGCATCATGTGCTTCGAGAAAGCAATCCGTCTAAACCTCCCGTCTAACAAAACTCTCATAGTCTACGGTGACAAACCCAATACAAGTCTTCGTATTATCTCTAGTATCCGAGCATAGAAATACCTACATAAGGAATATCGCGCATTCCTTGCTCACGTTGTCGATACAAGCCTAGAAACGAAAGAACTAAAGAACATCCTAGTAGTGAACGACTTCCCCGACATTTTCCCAGAAGAGTTACCAGGTTTACCTCCGCAACGACAGGTCGAGTTTAGAATCGACTTAGTTCCAAGAGCTACCCCTGTAGCCAAGTCGCCCTATCGATTAGCACCAGCAGAAATGCAGGAATTATCTAGTCAACTTAACGAACTGCTCAGCAAGGGCTTCATAAGACCAAGCTTCTCTCCTTGGGGAGCACCAGTCTTGTTTGTTTAGAAGAAAGACGGATCATTCCGTATGTGTATCGACTACAGGGAACTCAACAAACTGACGGTCAAAAATCGTTACCCTTTGCCTCGCATAGACGATCTATTTGACCAACTGCAAGGGGCGAATTATTTTTCCAAAATTAATCTAAGATCCGGATATCACCAGTTACGAGTACTAGAGGAGTATGTGCTAAAGACAGCCTTCCAAACTCGTTACGGACACTACGAGTTCGTGGTGATGCCATTCGGAATGACCAATGCGCACACAGTCTTCATGGATCTGATGAATAGAGTACACCGACCTTACTTGGATCAGTTCGTCATCGTTTTCATTGACGACATCCTGATCTACTCCTGAAATAAGGAAGAGCATGGTGATCACCTGCGACAAGTTCTAGGAACATTACGAAAGGAGAAACTTTATGCGAAGTTCTCGAAATGTGAATTTTGGATCCGAAGAGTCGAATTCTTAGGACACATGGTAAGCGAAAAAGGAATCCACGTGGACCCGTCCAAAATTAAAGCCATAGAGAACTGGTCAGCACCGAAGATGCCTACTGAAATTCGTCAATTTGTAGGCCTCGCTGGCTACTACCGCAGATTCATACAGAACTTCTCCCGAATAGTGAAACCTCTTACAACCCTGACCCAGAAAGGCGTGGCCTTTGACTGCGAAGAGAAACAAGAGAGAGCGTTCCAAACGTTCAAGCGAGCCTTGTGCACCGCGCCAATACTATCCCATCCCGAAGGAATAGAAGACTTCGTAGTCTATTGCGATGCATCGAATCAAGGGCTCGGGTGTGTTCTGAAGCAACGAGGTAAGGTCATCGCCTACGCCTCCAGACAGTTAAAGACACACGAAGTTAACTATACGACCCATGATCTTGAACTAGGAGCAGTGGTGTTTGCTCTGAAGATCTGGAGACATTACTTGTACGGTACGAAAAGCACTATCTTTACCGACCACAAGAGTTTACAACACATATTCAATCAGAAGGAGCTCAACATGAGACAACGACGGTGGGTCGAGCTACTCAATGACTACGAATGCGACATTCGTTATCATCCAGGTAAAGCCAACGTAGTAGCAGACGCCCTAAGTCGGAAGGAATACTCTGGTCGCAAGGTCAGATCATTGTCAATAACCATCCATTCACACTTGTCTAAGCAAATTCAGGCAGCTCAACTTGAAGCCATGAAACCTGAAAATGTGGCGAGTGAATCCCAATCCCTTAGGGGAATGGACAAGAATTTAGAAGCCAAGGGTGACGGAGCCTTAGATTTCATGAACCGGATCTCGACACCGAAATGCGGTGGTTTCCGAGACTTGGTCATGACCGAGGCGCACAACACTCGGTATTCCGTCCACCCAGGTTCAGATAAGATGTATCTGGATCTTAAAAAGCTATACTGGTGGCCTAATATGAAAGCGGAAATTGCTACCTTCATAAGTAAATGCCTTACTTGCGTAAAGGTCAAGGTCGAGTACCAGAAACCCTCTGGTTTACTACAGCAACCAGAGATCCCAGAATGCAAGTGGGAGCGGATCACTATGGATTTCATAAACAAGTTGCCCAGGACAACGGGTGGACTTGATACCATATGGGTCATCATCGATAGATTGACCAAGTCTGCACACTTCTTGCCTATCAAAGAAACTGACAAGATGGAGAAACTTACAAGAACATACATTGGGGAAATTGTGCGACTACATGGTGTTCCTATATCTATTATCTCTGATAGAGATAGTAGGTTCACCTCAAGATTCTGGCAATCACTACAACATTCCATGGGAACAAGGCTAGACATGAGCACAACCTGCCACCCTCAGACTGACGGGCAAAGTGAGAGGAACATCCAAACACTGGAAGATATGTTGAGAGCCTGTGTGATTGACTTTGGAAAGGCATGGGATACTTATTTACCCCTTGTCGAGTTTTCCTACAACAACAGTTATCACACGAGCATCAAGGCTGCTCCATTTGAAGCTCTCTACGGCCGAAAGTGCAGATCCCCTCTGTGTTGGGCTGAGGTGGGTGATACCCAATTAGCTAAGGGTCAAACTTCTGACAATACTCTCACAGGCCCGGAAATCATTCAGGAAACGACAGAGAAGATCGTTCAGATCCGTGAACGATTGAAAGCCTCCAGGGACCGACAGAAAAGCTATGCCGATAAACGTAGGAAACCGTTGGAATTCCAGGTGGGCGACCACGTCTTATTGAAGGTCTCACCCTGGAAGGGCTTGATACGCTTTGGAAAGCGTGGAAAGCTAAATCCAAGGTACATTGGGCCTTTCAAGATTCTCGCAAGAATCGGCCCAGTGGCTTACAAACTTAGTCTACCGAACGAACTTCGTAACGTACATTCTACCTTCCATGTTTCCAACTTGAAAAAGTGTCTATCTAAAGAGACTCTTGTAATCCCACTCGACGAGATCGAGATCAACGAGAGCCTCAACTTCGTGGAAGAACCCGTAGAAGTCAGGGACCGTGAGGTCAAACAGACGAAGCAAAGTTGTACCCTGATTGTGAAGGTTCGCTGGAACGCCAAGCGCGGGCCGGAATTCACTTGGGAACGAGAGGATCAGATGAAACTAAAATATCCTCATCTTTTTACTTAGTTATTTGTAATAATCTAGTAATTTAAACTCAAATTTCGGGACGAAATTCCCTTAACAGGGGGATGATGTGACAACCCGAAAAACTTTTTGCGTGCACTCTTCAATCCTTTCCAATATTAGACTTATTTTACTATATAGTAGTACCCTTTAGAGTCTAATGAAGCATTCTAAATATGATATAATCAAGGTAGGAGTGTTAAAAAGGATTAACTCGAAGTGTAGGAAACAAAACCGGGCCAAACACTCCAACACATGGAGTGTGCGGCCACTCACTTGAGTGCGTGGTCACACACTCTTGTTTGCGGCCTCACACCTCCCCAACCGCACACTCTACATATATATACCACCCTTAGATCATTCTTGAACACTACCTTCACTTCTTCAAACATAGAAGACGAAAATCCTCTCAAGTATTATCCATTCTCCTTGAAGATCTTCATAAAAGGTACCAAGAACACTAAGAACACCAAGATCTTCATCTGGCAGCACACATGGCAGCACACACCACCTGGCAGCACACATGGCTGCACACAGGGCCGCACACATGTGCTGGCAGCACCCTAGGCCGCACACCTGGCCGCACACACACATATAGTGTGTATTTTGGCCATGCACCCTATTGTATAGACTTAATAAACCCTTATACAATCATATGTGATTATAACACTTCATTATAAGTGTTTATTAGTCCCTAAGGTGGTCCCAAAATCATCAATTAGATGTTCATAACACTAATTAAATCCATATATGTGCCTACATATGCTTAATAGGATTCGCGCGTGTTCTCAAGTCACCACTTGACACCTAGCGTCTAATCCAACATTGTCTTCAGAACCACTCACTACAGGTGAGTTCATACCCCCTTAAACTAACCTTTGAAATACTTTTAAATGTTTTAAATACTTTTGTGCACGGGGGGGGGGGGGGGGGTGATACAAGTTGAATACCTATAGTTATTACATCAATCACATGTGATTAATAACTACCAAACCAATGATTTTATCACTGTTCAAACTGTTTATCAAACTGCTTTACTTCAAAATGTTTTACAAACTCTTTTACTTATCAAATACTTTTATTTATACTTTATTATACTTCTTATAAATTACATGTCCATGTATGCATAGATATATAAGAAATGTTTAAAAGGATTAGGAAGGCCATCCGCCCTATTTCCTTTTCCTCGATTTGGATGTGGTCTGGTGGGATGTCGGGTAGCCGTCCGAGGGTCATTTCAATATTAATTATATATCATACGTGCATATATTGACATAAAAGGACTTCCATATTCATACGTATCAGTTACATCATTAGTAAGTTACCATCGGGGTAACAAATGATTACTCTTACACTATTGCTAGATCAACGAGTCAGTTCATTCACGAGTCAATACTTATTACTACGAGAACATATACATTACATTACTATGAGTTCATATACAACTATACTAGAAAGAGAACATATACGACTATACTAAGGAAGAGAACATATACAACGATACTAGAACAAGAACAATACATATACATATACATACATATACTTCCATAAATGTGATCCACTGTATCGGAGCATGCCTTAATTGTCATGGCCTGAGTTGTAACCAGAATCTCTTGGAGGGAGAGCGTGAGTTTTGTATAGATCTATACTAGATTGACTATCCTACACCTAGCTGCTAGCTACAGCCGGACCTGCAGGTCTGCGGGTGCCAAACGTCATACCTTTATTACGCCCTACATTTGTCGTTGATACTCAGTCGATAGTATGGTACAATTAAATCACATGATACCTTAATATAAATCCGGTTTAAGGTAGTTAGTACAACATTAGTTCCCATAATACAACACTAGAGTACTACATTAATTTACCCATTATATACATTTAGTGATTATTTCACTTAAACATTTATGTATAAGCCATATTTTGGATAATGATAGTTACATTTGGGAAATTACACACTTTTACAACAAACGAGCGTACAAAACAGTTAAGCCTTGGTAAAAGGCTACTTTAAATAGAAAATATAGGTTTTTCTGAGAGATTCAAACTTTTACAAACACTTACAAACATTTACATACATTTTACAAAATTACACTATAGACATATTCAACCGTTTTGATAACAAACACCGACACTAAAATACTTATGAACTCACCAGCTTAATGCTGATAAACTCTTTCAAAATAACTTGTATTCTCAGGTCATCAGTAGGTAGGTTCCGAGACCAGCTTTTGAGAAGATGGAGCGCCTTCAGGACTCATCTCTTTATGTTGACTTACATTATTTTTGGTGTCTATATTGTACAGAACACACTTGTATTATATATATATATATATATATATATATATATATATATATAATGCAATGGATGATGTTGTTTGCTTATTTACTTTTACTGTGTTGTGATACTTTACATGACGTCCTCCGCCCCAGAACATTTCCTCCGTTTTCGGTTTTGGGGCGTGACATCGGCCCTCTTTTTCTATATGGTGTAGATTGCATGAGTTTTGGGTTTCTTGACCCTTTTCTTCAAAGGATTATGGAGTATATGAAGTCCCAATGTGGAATAAGCATTAGATCTGGACCTTAAGAGGTCCAGGGAGTCCCAACCTTCCAGCTTTATGTAGTCCCTTTGGTGTTGTTGACATTGTTTGCCATTTTAGGAGCTATTTCATTAAATAAGGACATATGAGTGTTGCAAGAGCTTAAAGATTGAACCTTTACATGATTTTTGGGTGTTAGGAGGTCAGATCTGTAACTTAAAGAAGCAGACCTGACCTCAGAAGGTCATTTGAGTGTTGCCATGGAAGGAACTCACCGAGTTTAGGAGGATTCTGAGAACATGCGTGGACTCGCTGAGTCACCCAAGTGCACTCAAAAAGTGTGGTCAAAGTTTAACTGTTGACTAGAGTAGAATTCAGTTGAGCTTAGGGTTTTGGTCAAGCTGATTCACGAGAGGTCAGGGAAGGGTAGAATGGTCTTCTACTAATTCTTTAGAGATGAGGACAAGTGAAAGTATTGATTAGAGGTGTTATCATTTTGATAGGAGGAGCCTAAGTCGGGTTATCAAGCATGAGAGGTTATCCAACATCATACGAGGTGAGTCTTCTCAATATACTTTACCTAGAGTGATAATTATGTGTGACTGAAAGATCTTATGTGCTATGATGCGTATGTGATGTATGTTGTTATATTATATGTATGTGCTATGTTATGTTATGAGTATTATGATATGGACCAGAAGGACAACGGTGTATGGACCGGAAGGTCAACAATGTATGGGCTGGAAGGACAAGATGATACAGACCGGAAGGACAGGGGAGTGAGACCGGAAGGTCTACCAGGATTATGGGAAAAAAGTCCCCTATGACACATTGAACGGAAGGTCTTGTAGAGTATTAGCCTTGAGTGCCGTATGTGTTGTATATCGTATTTTGGGGAACTCACTATGCATTTATGCTTACTGTGTTGTGTGATATGCGTTTCTGATACCAGCAAGGATCGCGGGAAGGCACCGACATGATCCGTAAACACTTATAGAGATTTATGTGTTTGATATTCCAAGACATGTTTTTTGAGATGACATTTGATACAATGAGTTCAGAAATTGTTTTACGAAATTTATTATGTCTGGAAATGAAAAATTCTTTTGAAAATTTATGTGGTTACACAAGGGACCCGGGTTCGATCCCCGGAAATCCCCAAAATCGAATTTTTTATAAATGTACACTTTTGCGTGCTCGGTCTTGTTGACCGGAAACGCGGGCCATAAAGTAGTGGAAGATTAACGCTCTTGGCTTCTTTCTTTCTAGGTTTACTTTTCGACTTAGAGCATTAGCTAGGACTTTTTCTTTACCATGGTGGTAAACTATCTCACAGTTGTAATCCTTAAGCAGTTCTATCTAGCATCGTTGCCTCATATTTAATTCCTTTTGATCAAAGAGATATTGGAGACTTCTATGATCAGTGAGGAGTTTTCACTTTGTGCCATAAAGATAATGCCTCCATTTCTTTAATGCGAATACTACCACTGCAACTCCAGATCATGAGTGGGGTAGTTCTTTTCATGCTCTTTGAATTATTGAGATGCAAATGCTATCACTTTATCTCTCTGTGTCAAAACACAACCTAACCCAACTCCAGATGAATCGCTATAGACTGCAAAGTCTTCAACTCCTTCAGGTAAAGAAAGAATTGGTGCTTCACACAACTTCTTCTTTGATTTCTTGAATGCCTCTTCATGTTTCTCACTCCATGTGTATGTATCTCATTTATGGGTCAAAGCTGTTAATGAAGCAGCTATCGAAGAAAAGCCTTGGATAAACCTGATGGGTTTTGAGCATTCTAACACTTCCTAAGTGTACATGCAACCCTAATAACCTTGGATCTATGTTTGTCTAATTATCATGCAAAGTTGAATTCCAAGGTTATATTCCTATCTAGCATACATGGGGAACAATTTTAACTTGAATCATAGATAGAATAACTTACCTTGTTGTTGCTTGTATTCCTTGAAACCTTGTGAGCCTAGCACCCCAAGTGTGATGCCTCAAATGCTTCACACAACACCAAATGCTCTTGGAAAGATTCTTGAGATAACACACACTTCTCAAAATCGGCCAAGCCCTCTTGTTTCTTAGTAGTGCCGATTTTGGTGGAGAATATGCTTCTTATATAGTGTTGACACATCTAGGGTTACACCATGTAAACCCTAATGTGTCATGACTCTTCATTTCCATGACCCATGGGTTTGTAACTCCCATGAAGCATCCATGGAGCATCCTATGGGTAGAACCCAACTTGATAATCCATGGAGCCTCTTAGCCCACTATACAAGATATGGATGATTTACATAATCAACCCATATATTTAATTAGTTATCCTTTGATCACTTAATTAATTCCAAATTAATTCTTTGATCAACTAATCAAATATTATTATTAATATATTAGAACTTATAATATATTAATAATCTCCAAGTGTTATTTCTCTCATTTAGTCTATCCAATTGCATGGTGCCATGCAACCCAAATGGACCATGCCGGGTCGGGTCAAGTACAAGCCCGAAATAGTTATGGACTTAGACACCTTATCCAACAGTCTCCCACTTGGATAAGTCTAATAACTATATTTCTAGTACTTCAGGAACCGACCGGCAATCGTAGCTCTTTCAAGGTCTCTCGGAACTGAGAAGATGATGGTACGCCATTTAAGATAAGTGATCATATAATCCTCCGTTCTAGATATCAGCCGGACAAATACATGGAACATTGTCTTACTTCTTGTCCAGCATTTGTTTCTCGATTTCCGATTTGTTTGACATAGAACTTAATTGAACACATCAACTTAGTTCTGACCGGGCCCGGTACATGGGTCAAAACAAAATCATCGAGGGGCCCATATATCAGCTTCTAATCCAAGAAGGAACAGATAAACTTCGACTCATATGTTTGTTCTACCACTCATTGAATTACACACAAAAGTACGTTTTATAACATCGAGTTACCAATGCGGTTTCGTACAGTCAATGCATAACCAACTTGTAAGTAACAAATCATATCTCTAGGTTTGAAGACTTATATGATATTACCGTCTCACGATCACTCGAGATAGAATTCCATGAAGTGCTTCCAGTGAGCGTGGGTTGAGTCCAATGCTCAGAACTTATGAGCACTCATGATTGTTGTAGCCTTGTCCAACACCTTAGACCTCTACAACCCATCATGATAGTCTTGATTCATACCTACTTCCGACATATGACCGACTGTGGAGGTTTGAATAATATGTTACACCAAACAAAATTATTCTGGAAGTCAAAACATGCAAAAGAAATATAGTAAACGATTGACAAGAGATAGCAACACTTTACTCATAAATAAAACACCTTTTATTCATCATCAAATGTCAATTACACTTTACAAATTTCTGGGTTATCTAACTACTAAAACTTATATCATCCTTCAGCCCTATGCTCCGAGCATGCTGGAGATGCTTAACCCTACTCAGTCCCTTCGTGAGGGGATCTGCCGGGTTCTCATCCGATGATACCCTCTTTGCCACGAGGAGTCCTTCTTCGATCCGATGTCTGATGAAATGGTATTTTCTGTCGATGTGTCTGGATCTCCCATGATCCCTTGGTTCCTTGGCTAAGGCAACAGCACTTTCACTATCACAGAAAATTTCCATTGGCTCTTTAATAGCTGGTACAACTCCAAGGTCTCCAATGAAGTTCTTCAGCCATATCGCTTCCTTTGCTGCTTCACTAGCTGCAATATACTCTGATTCACAAGTAGAATCTGCCACTGTCTCTTGCTTGGAACTCTTCCAAGAAATTGCTCCTCCGTTTAGGGTAAAGACCCAGCCCGACTGAGAGCGGAAATTATCCCTATCAGTCTGGAAGCTAGCATCACTATACCCTACAACTCTCAAGTCATCACTCCCACCGAGGGTAAGAACCCAGTCCTTAGTCCTCCGTAGGTACTTGAGGATATTCTTTACCGCAGTCCAGTGTGCCTTGCCAGGGTTCGCCTGATACCTGCTAACCATGCTCAAGGCAAAAGCTACATCGGGTCGAGTACACGTCATAGCATACATGATCGATCCTACAGCCGAAGCATAAGGTGTTCGACTCATTTCTGCTATCTCAGCCTCAGTGCTAGGGCTTTGTGTCTTACTCAATCTGGTGTTACTCTGGATGGGTAACTCTCCTTTCTTGGAATCCTGCATGCTGAATCGCTTCAGCACTTTATCCAAGTAGGTACTCTGACTAAGTCCAATTAGCCTTTTACTCCGATCTCTCAAGATTCTTATCCCTAGAATATAGGCAGCTTCACCAAGGTCCTTCATAGCGAAACACTTCCCAAGCCAGGACTTTACTTCCTGCAGGGTTGGAATGTCGTTTCCTATGAGTAGTATGTCATCCACATACAATACCAAGAAGCTAACTATACTCCCACTAGCCTTGACATACACACAAGATTCATCTTCACTCCTAGAAAAGCCAAATTCCTTGACCTTTTCATCAAAGCAAAGATTCCATCTGCGAGGTGCTTGCTTCAATCCATAAATGGATTTCTCAAGCTTACACACTCTATTAGGGTACTCGTTGCTGACAAAACCCTCTGGCTGACTCATGTAAACATCTTCAGCCAGCTTCCCATTAAGGAAAGCGGTTTTGACATCCATCTGCCATATTTCATAATCATGAAACGCAGCTATGGTTAACAGAACCTGAATAGACTTAATCTTGGCTACTGGAGAAAAGGTCTCATCATAGTCCACTCCAGGAATTTGAGAGAAGCCCTTTGCAACCAGTCTAGCCTTATAAGTGTGTACTTTACCATCCATGTCGGTCTTCTTCTTGAAGACCCATTTGCACCCTACTGTCTTACGACCTGGTACATTCTCAACCAAGTTCCAAACTTGATTGTCATACATGGATTGTATCTCGCTATCCATAGCCTCTTTCCATTTAGCAGACTCGGGGCCTGCCATGGCTTCCTCGTAGCTGTTAGGGTCATCTTGACTTACTAGTGTCTCATCACTAATAAGTGTCTCACCTTCTGCAGTAATATGGAATCCATAGTACTGCTCAGGTGCACTCCTAACTCTCGTGGAACGTCTCAGAGGTACAGATTTGTCAATTGGCTCAACAGGAGTTTCCTCCTCAAGTTGAGGGCTAGAGTTTGAAGTTCCTTCACCGCTTGATTCTTGAATTTCTTCAAGATCAATTTGCCTCCCACTGTCTCCTTGGCTTATAAACTCTCTTTCTCGAAAGACTCCTCTTCTTGCTACAAAGACCACATTGTCACTAGGTCTGTAGAAGAGGTAACCAAAGGAATGCTGTGGGTAGCCGATGAAAATACACCTCTCGCTTCGAGGTTCGAGCTTATCATGAGTCTCGCGTCTCACGAAAGCCTCGCAACCCCAAATCTTGATGTGGTCTAGTTTAGGTACTTTACCAGTCCACATCTCGTGAGGAGTTTTGGCAACTTTCTTTGTAGGGACTAGATTAAGAATATGGGCGGCAGTCTCTAAGGCATACCCCCAGAATGAGATTGGTAGCGAAGCTCGACTCATCATGGAACGAACCATATCCAACAAGGTTCGATTACGCCTCTCAGCCACACCATTCAACTGTGGTGTCCTGGGAGGTGTCAATTGTGAGACTATCCCACATTCCCTTAGATAGTCGAGGAACTCTGAACTAAGATACTCACCACCACGATCGGATCGAAGCATCTTAATGTTCCTGCCCAATTGATTCTCGACTTCCTGTTTAAATTCCTTAAACCTCTCGAAAGTCTCTGACTTATGCTTGATCAAGTAGACATATCCATATCTACTATAATCATCAGTAAAAGTCAAATAATAACGATTAGCATCTCTTGTGGCATGTTTGAATGGTCCACACACATCCGTGTGTATAAGGTCCAACAAACCTTCACCCCTCTCACACGAACATGTGACGGGTGACTTTGTCATTTTTCCAAGTAAGCATGATTCGCAACTATCATCTGACTTTAGGTCAAACGACTCCAAGACTCCATCCTTTTGGAGTTGGCCTATGCGTTTCTTGCTTATATGTCCAAGACGACAATGCCATAATGATGCTTTATCCAAGTTATTATTAGTAGAATCAATACACAAAACATTATTTCCCAAGTTATCTACAACAGATACAGCTTCATACACACCATCACAAGGTAATGCTTTAAAATAAAAGACATTATTATAGAAAACATCTATAGAACCAACTTCATTATTAAATGAAAAGGTAAACCCTTGTTTGTACAAAGCATGAAAGGAAATAATATTTCTTGCCATTCCTGGCGAATAACAACACTTATTCAGATCTAAACTAAACCCACTACTTAGCGATAAAGTATAAACTCCAATCTTGGTAACAGGTATAGCTTTCCTATTCCCCATGATCAAGTTTATCCTTCCTTGCTCCACATCCTCACTTCTTCTTAGTCCCTGCAAGTCACAACAAATGTGAATACCACAACCGGTATCAAGGACCCAAGAATTAGAATGGGGTGAGTTATTAGAAATGATAGTGTAAATACCTGCATGGTTGGGTTTAACTTTCCCATCCTTCACATCTTGCTGGTATTTTGGGCAGTTCCGCTTCCAATGAGCTTTTTCGTGGCAATAGAAGCATTCAGCCTCTTTTGGGTCAGAAGAAGGAGTAACGAAACCTTTCTTGGTTCCACTTGAAGAAGAGCCATCAAGGGTCCGAGCCTTGGTACCCTTAGAAGAGCTCTTTCTCTTCCTCCCTCGACTTTTCCCGATTGCCAAAACCGGAGTAGAGTTTTGATTAGGAGTGATAGCAACCGACTTCCCCTTAAGACCTGTTTCTGCGGTCTTGAGAAGTCCCTGAAGTTTGCTGAGGGTGACTTCTTCCTTGTTCATGTGATATGTCATGCGGAATTGATCATAGCACGATGGTAAGGAATGCAAAATAATATCTATTGCAAGATCCTCCGGGAAGTTCACATTAAGCTTCAGCAAACGATCCACATACCTTTGCATTTTCTGCATGTGGCTCGTGACGGATTCCCCGTCCTTCATCATGGTTGTTATCATGGAGCAGATGACCTCATACCTCTCTTGTCTTGCACTTTGATGGTATCTTTCCATCAAATCTTGGTGCATGTCATAAGGGTAGAAATCTTCATAAGACTTTTGGAGTTCTGCTGTCATCGTGGCTGTGATGATGCAAGCCACTTTCGTAGCATCCCTTTCATGTGCCCGAAATTCAGCGATCTCCTGAGGAGTTGCAGTGGACTCATTAATCTCCTTAAGCTCCTTGTCAAGGACATATTCTTTGTCCTCGTAGCGGGTAATCATCCTGATGTTTCTGATCCACTCATTGAAGTTGGATCCATCAAAGGTGACTTTCCCACACAAGTTCATAAGGGAAAAGGAGCCATTAGGATTAGAGCCAGAAGCATTGTTGAAAGACATCTGAAGGAAGGAGGACAAGATTAGTTTAGATATAAGAGAGTCCTTAATAAAACACCCAAATGTAATATTAAGGCTAGGATCCAATCACAATATAATATAACTTAGAAGAGGTATGCCGTAATCTAAGCTATGTCATATTTGAAAGGTAGGTGAATGACGATTCACCAATTTCCACCACGAAAACCGCAATATTTTAGTATTAGGTTTTTGAATGGTTCTTAGAAATTCCTAGATTCTTTGAGATTCAACGAACTTTTCAAAGGCATGTTTCAATCTCGAGTGTGCCCTCCAAGTTTTGTGACTGGGATACCGAGGATCACAAAACGAGGTGTGAAGTAACCATGCAAATCACTTGGTACCCTTAAAGTTTATCACTCAATCGATGTGCCGGTTAACCACACACGCTCCATCGATACTATAATAAACCCTAAGTCACCCTTTACCTACCTTGTTAAGTCCAAGTTAGTGTGCCGGTTAACCACACACGCTCCACCAACGACTTAATCAAAGTGTAAAGTGTAATTTCATGGAATAGCACCTAATTCACATTTTTCCTAAAGTAACTAAGATTGGGAATTTAATAAAACATTTAGTTACTTTATAATATTCATCATACTTTGAATGAGAATTAATAAGTCCTTGTCTTACCCGTTCGGCTAACGACCCTCCACCGATCAAGCAAGCGGTGGGTGAGAGTGGACACCCATTAAGTCACCATTTTATAGGCAACAACCTTATACCCACCTTATAGACCGGCTTCGTGAATGAGGCGTACTAGCGGTAAGACGACTTTGTTCTTATACATATATATATAATTATTAAATCATAATAATATAAGTATAAGGGTTGAATTTTAACTTTTAAAATTCTAGGGTTTGGAACTAAAGTTTTAACTTAACTTTACTTGTTCCAAAACTTGAGGGCAAGGTTTGTAAACTTTCAAAACTTTTCATTTCTTGTAACTTATGAGTTTAATAGAGTAATAAAATGAGGACTTTTCATTTTTCTAACTCTTGTGTTCTTTTAATGGTTTTTTAATCCAAGAGACTTTTGGTTTTTCCATAACTTGAGGACAAGTTATGGACTCCATTAAAACACATTATGATCATGAATTAATCTACCACATAGGTTACAAATAATTCCTATGATCATCTAAACATCATAAGAACAAGAACATGAATATGAACACTTTCAAGAATCAAAATCACATTTAATCTTTGTAATTTTGATAATTTGTTGTTGTAAATGTGTTAGAAAAGACATTACACCTTCTAAAATAAGTTTTCAAGTACCAAAACATTTTAGGGTAATGATTCTAATCCATTTCCAGCAACACAAGTCGAAATTTTGCACTCTGTCGACTCTACTCGCCGAGTGCATAAACCTACTCGCCGAGTAGGTTGAAGATACACATGAACTCGTCGAGTCCTCCCCATGGACTCGCCGAGTCCATCAGTCAGACAGCAAGATTTTCGACTTTCTTCAACTTTTAAGCACAAATAACAAACAAACAAGCCTAGGCTCTGATACCACTGATGGGTTTTGAGCATTCTAACACTTCCTAAGTGTACATGCAACCCTAATAACCTTGGATCTATGTTTGTCTAATTATCATGCAAAGTTGAATTCCAAGGTTATATTCCTATCTAGCATACATGGGGAACAATTTTAACTTGAATCATAGATAGAATAACTTACCTTGTTGTTGCTTGTATTCCTTGAAACCTTGTGAGCCTAGCACCCCAAGTGTGATGCCTCAAATGCTTCACACAACACCAAATGCTCTTGGAAAGATTCTTGAGATAACACACACTTCTCAAAATCGGCCAAGCCCTCTTGTTTCTTAGTAGTGCCGATTTTGGTGGAGAATATGCTTCTTATATAGTGTTGACACATCTAGGGTTACACCATGTAAACCCTAATGTGTCATGACTCTTCATTTCCATGACCCATGGGTTTGTAACTCCCATGGAGCATCCATGGAGCATCCTATGGGTAGAACCCAACTTGATAATCCATGGAGCCTCTTAGCCCACTATACAAGATATGGATGATTTACATAATCAACCCATATATTTAATTAGTTATCCTTTGATCACTTAATTAATTCCAAATTAATTCTTTGATCAACTAATCAAATATTATTATTAATATATTAGAACTTATAATATATTAATAATCTCCAAGTGTTATTTCTCTCATTTAGTCTATCCAATTGCATGGTGCCATGCAACCCAAATGGACCATGCCGGGTCGGGTCAAGTACAAGCCCGAAATAGTTATGGACTTAGACACCTTATCCAACAAAACCTTCAGTAATATCTAGCTAACCCCTGAAAATTTCAAATCCCAGTTGGACTTTTTAATCGTTCCCATTTCATTACAACTTCAATCTTTGGTGGATTAACCATTAGTCCTTCTTGGTTAACCACATGACCCAAAAATTGAACTTCTCGAATCCAAAATTCACATTTGGAGACCATTGTGTACAACTTCTACTTCTTCAAAACTTCTAACACTTCTTGCAAGTGCTTTCCATGCTCTTGCTGGCTCTTTGAGTTAATTAGAATGTTATCTATGAACACTATTACATATTTATCGAGGAAAAGTTTACAAACTCTGTTCATCAAATCCATAAATGTTGCTGGAGCATTAGTTAGTCCAAATTACATAACAAGGAACTCATAGTGTCCGTATCTTGATCTTAATGCAGTCTTCTCGATATCTTGCTCCTTTACCTTTAAATGATGATATCTTGACCTAAGATAAATCTTTGAGAAATAGCTCAAAACTAGCAGTTGATCAAATAGGTCGTCAATATTTTGTAATGGGTACGTTTTTTTCACCGTTTCCTTGTTCAGTTCACTATAGTCTATACACATCTTCATGATCCCATGCTTTTTCTTCTTCACGAATAACACTAGAGCTCCACAGGGTGAAGAACTAGGTCTAACGAAACTATTTTCCAACAACTACTAAAGTTGCATAATAAGCTCCTTCATCTCTATTGGTGCTAATTGCTATGGTGTTTTTGCTATTGGTGTCATTACTGGAAACAAGTCTATTAAAAAATCTACTTACTATCAGGAGCAAATCCAGGAAGATCTTCAGGAAAGACTTCCAGATAGACACATACTACTGGTATTCTTTGCATCTCTTTCTTTTCCTTCTTTTCATTGATCACGAATGCCAAGTATGATTAACATCCTTTGGACATACACTTTCTGGCTATCATTAGGTGGGTTTACTCTCACAATGTAACAACGAAATATTGAAAACAAATTTTTCAGTTTTCAACAACCAAAATTACGTTTAAAAACATTCTCAAAAGAGTATTTCACAATTATTATTACTCAAAACATATTCCCATGATCATAGACAAATATCCACTCTGAGTGTACGGTTCACACCGGTGCCTTCCCACGGTCCTAACTAGTACCTGAAACACATAACACAACAACTGTAAGCATAAATGCTTAGTGAGTTCCGTAAAATACTACATAAAACACATACGCCACTCGAGGCTATAGCACAACCCTCTGGTCGATGTGTATCAATAGGACCCTCCAGTCCAGTAGCTCGTTGGACCCTCTGGTCCAGTCATAGCTCGTTGGGCCCTCTGGCCAGGTCTAAATCATTGGACCCTCCGGTTCGGTCTGTATCGTTGGACCCTCCGGTCTGGTCTATAAAATCATAAAACATACATATAGCACATAGCACATAATCTCATACATAGCACATAAGACCCTCTGGTCAACACATAATACCACTCTAGGTAACGTATAGTGAGAAGAATCACCTCTTGTAACTCGGTAATTTGGAAATCTCGGACTTTGTGAAACAGGACCTAGCCTCCGCCAAATCATATGAAACAAACACTCGTCATCAACATATTTTCCAAGGCTAAACCATGCCCTCTCATATCACTCTCAGGAAGGGTAAAAGACCATTTTACCGCTTACTTGGCCCAAATACACTAAAGTTGATCAAACCCTAAAAGTCAACAAAAGTCAACCCTTTGGGTTACGCTGCGCGTTCCAAACACCCAACTTCCTTATCCTTCTTATTTAGGTCTTAATAGGTTAAGACTTGCGTCCAAAATCTAGATCTAACTCCTCTAATACGACTTAATCCATAAATTTGAAACCTTTAAACCTTTGCATGGCTGTAAAGGTCACCTTGTGCTCAAAACACCTTTCCTTTTTCCATAATGAGACTATAACTCATGCATGACACAAGAACCATGACCAAGACTGGATTTTTATGAATCCTCAACACAATATACACTAGAAAAGGCAAGATCTAAGCTCTTGGAGACTCTTTGCACACAAAGTCTCCAACTTTGAACCAAAAACCCTAAAAATGGTCCAAAAAGCAAAACTTATGAAGAACAAGGAAAGCTTTGAGCTTTTTACCTCAAAAGGGATCTCCAACCACTGTAGAACTCGGATCTACACTTGTTCTTCAACTTCTAGCTCCAACAATGCCTTCTTCTTCTCCTTCTTCACCTTGAAAAGATATCTCAAAGCTCAATAACACACACACACAATCTAAAGCATGGATTTCTGCTCTCTAAGGACTCACTAAAGGAAGGTATGGTGGCTAGGGAAAAGGACTAGATGTTCCTTTTATAGTGCACAAGCCAAAAATTAGGGTTTGCATCTGGGCTCACTACGCCCAGCGTAATCCCTGGGTATGCCCAGCGTACCTGGGCGAGTCCGCATCCAAATTAAGCGCGTGAGTACACGTGACGTACACCTCATTACGCCCAACGTACTCACAATTCCAACATACAACTTTAAGGGACTTAGTTTGCCAACTCTCAAAATAGAAGGGTTATAAAGCTTACCTGGATTTGGGTTGTTACAATTCTCCCCCACTAGAACCAGACTTCACCCTCGAAGTCTCATGCTGCAAACAACTCTGGATGCTGCTCCCACATCTCCGACTCAGACTACCAAGTCAGATCAGACCCTCTCCGATGTTGCCACTGGACCTGAACCAGGGGCACTTCCTTGTTCCTCAGAACCTTGATCCTCCGATCCAAGATTACGATTGGCTTCTCAGCATAATTCAGACTCGCGTCCACCTGGATATCCTCTAATGGTACCACTTTCGATTCATTGGCAATACACTTCCTTAGCTGCGACACGTGGAAGGTATCATGAATCTGGTCCAACTCCGCAGGTAGCTCCAAAGAGTACACTTCCTTGCGCACCCTTGTGATCACTCTAAACGGCCCAATATACCGGGGTCCCAGCTTTCCCCTCCTCCTGAATCGGATCACTCCTTTCCAAGGAGATACCTTCAGGAGCACGAAATCACGGACTTGGAACTCGAGCTCAGATCATCGCCTATCCGCATAACACTTCTAGCGACTCTAAGCGGTCAACAACTAGTGTATGACCTGTTGTATCTGCTCTGTCATCTTAAGCACTATCTTCGTACTACCCATCACGTGTTGCCCTACTTCACCCCAGCAAATGGGGTCCGACACCTCCTCCCATATAATAACTCAAAGGGTGGCATACCAATGCTCGAGTGATGGCTGTTGTTATAGGAAAACTCAGCCAAGGGAAAAACGTGTCCCAACTCTCGCTGAAATCCAACACACATGCTCAGAGCATGTCCTCGAGCGTCTGAATCATCCTCTCACTCTGCCCGTCAGTTTGTGGGTGGTATGTGGTACTAAAATGCAGCCTCGTACCCAATTCCTCATGGAATATCTTCCAAAATCTTGAAGTGAAACACACATCTCGATCTGAGACAATCAAGATCGGTACTCCATGTCGCTATACCACCTCTTTCACGCACATTCGTAATACTCCTTACATTCGCTATATGCACTCATTGGCATAATGCCCAGTCTTTCCATGCACCTCCTCACCATATTTTCCAATGTGTTTCTTTTTGAAGTTATCGCACCGTCTTGCTAAACCTCATCCTCCTCCAAACTTCTTAGAACTAGAGTTTGAGACTTTTCTTTTCTTGTTGGAACTTAACACTACTAGAAAAACAGCCTTTTACGACGCTCATTGCGCGTCGTAAACGGCTCAGATGACGCGCAAATGCGTGTCAAGGAAGGCCCCGTCAAAAAGAGAGATGACGCGCTTTTGCGTGTCGTCTATAGACGATGCGCATTTACGATGCTCATTTACGACGCGCAATTACGACGTGCGTTTGCGACACGCAATGCTTATCAAGAAAGGCTCTGTCATAAAGGAAGACGACACGCATTCGCGTGTCGTAACCTTACGACGCGCGTGTTAATGACACGCAATGTGTATCAAGAAAGCCCCTGTCAAGAAAGGCCATGTCAAAAATGAAGATGACACACATTTTTGCGTATCGTAATTTTAAATTTTTTTTAAAAAAAAATTATTTTTGGATTTACTTATTTTCATATTAAATTTGCGTTTCATGTCACATAATGGAAAATAAAATACCTTATACAAATAATACAATGCATTGCACAAAATTTAATGTTATACAAATAATCATTCCAATAGTAGACAAGTGTAATACTACAAATAATCATTCCAATAGTAGACAAATGTTACGTTTCAACATTTTTTATATAATTAACTAAATTATTAGCCAAATTTCCTAAAATAACAACATACTTTTCTATGAAGAGCATTAAAACTTTTCTTTTCCATCAAAAACTTCAAAACCTGCATAATTAATTTAATGTTTAATCAGCTACAGGTCAATAAGGTAGGTTTAAGCAAAAGAGTTTCATAGTAGTAACATTTTACCTACCACTGTTGTTAATGAGATTAAAAGAAGCAGCCTAAGAAACACCCCCTCAACAAAAGAGTTTCATAGTAGTAACATTTCATAGTAGTAACATGGGCTTATGCATTGGGACATGTACTTGAGGTTGTTGTTGTTGAACAGAAGAACCACCACCTTTATTATCTTGTTCTTTAAGAATGTACCTTAAGGAAGTATGCCTTGCAATCTTTCCTGAATCAGTTAACCAAGTTGGAGCAGGTGTAGGAGTTGCAGTCTCCCCTTTCCAGACAACAAAATCTCCAAATGAAGGACCCGAAGGGACAGCTGGAAGCAAAAAATCTCAGGCAAAAAAAATTCCAGGAGAAAACAGTTAGTAACTCAAAAGCAATGGTGTACTCCCAACATCAACACCTGAGATAAATAAAAAGAAGTGTTTAACATATGATTCCATGTAATGCTAAAAAAACATTGCTACAAAACCTTAAGACCCAATTAACACAAATTTTAAAGCACAAATCATTTGTTACTGTGATTTTAGAAATTTCAAAATTAGATATGAATCAAAAACTAAAAAGCTTTGGAAAACTAACCAATTGAAATATTGAAAAGCGTTGAAAAAAACATTGTTATCTCTTGCAATTAATCAAAAACTAAAATACCAGAAGTGAAGCTAACAAACTGGTTGTTCCTAATTTAACCTTAGCAGCTCGTGCATCACTCTGCATACAAGTACAACCATATGTGTTGTGTTAAATGTTAATAATCAATTTATGCATAAAAACATAATTTATTGTTTACATATCATATGTGAGCCGATTGCGAGCCATTAATAAGAACCAACTGTAGAAAACATGTTTTATTACCAACTATGGAAATAAAACTTAAAAATACATCGGCTTGGTAACTTTGCAATAACCATAAACCAAAACCATAATCTAAGTACATGAAACTGGATTTCAAGATAAAGGGGAAAATGTCAAAAGTGAAGACAAACTCTAAAACCAAATAGCAAAAATAACACATAAAATGATGTCTGGTGGGAGCATATATAACAAAAAATAAATTTACCAGTAAACCAAATAACAAAAATAACACATAAAATATTTTGCTAACACTTTCCGAGTCCGATCCGGTTTTTACCCGAAAACCAAAATATGAAAAACATTAGAACCGGGAACTTCCTCGGTTATATGTAACTCAGGTTCTGTCTGGTCCAGTCCATTTTCCGATTCTCCGGCTCATACACTCATCCCTAATATAAAATAGTTAAAAGGGCATAAATGGAATTAACATATATTAAATATATAATATATCAAATCTGTTTTTGTTTGAATAAAAATTCAAATAACACTTACTTGAAGCATGTAACTTGTGGTGGGATCAATGGTTTCCATTTGAGTTCCTTGTAACAAAATAAGAACTTCCATCACCTTGAAACCATTTTCAAGATTATTAGAAACTTCAAATAAACTAAAAATAACTATTCAATGGTGCATGTTTTTTGATGAAATGTGTGAAAATTACTTTATCTCTAAATATCTCTTTTCCAACAGCCATCCCAACAAGGTTAATGCATTCAATGGCTTTGGCTCGAAGCATGCGACTAGCTTTATCAGTTGCATTTACAAATATGTCTTTTCAGTAGCTTTATCATGGCACTTTTAGAAGTGTTCTGTAACGAATTTACTTTCCACACACACAAAAAAAGACCCTCAATATTATTGTTCTTTTAACTTCTGGTAAGGACCGGTGAGAAACAAGGATGAATCATCCCCTCACAGCCTAGTTTCTCACTGATTAAAATCCTGATAAGCTCGAGACATCATCCACCATGCCATTAGGTGGCTTTGCTGCCTCTAATCCTGATATTCCTTTTTATTCTTTTCAATTTCTGTAATGAAATTGTCCCAACTTCCTGCTGTTTTTTTTATATTAATATTTTCAGTCTTTAAAAAAAACTTTCAAAAATCAAACAAATAGAGAATCTCCAAAAAGCTAAATGCAACAATAAAAAATGATGAATTATACAACATCAAGATTAAAACCTATGGAATAAAACTACCTTTGCCACTTGTGAAAAGATTGAACAGGTTGACAGCCCGTAAGGAATCATTCTGAAAATCCAAACTCTTCCATATCCTTTGCTTAGCAAGGATTTTAGAAACTACACAAAGAAGAATTACAAACCTAAGCGCAAATAAGTTGCCAGTTAGCCTTAATCATGACAAGAGAAACCCAAAAGACTACCAAACTCATTAAATAGATTTAAAATTGTAATAACTATCACAGAATGATCATTAATACATAAATAGAGGTAATGTACCATTGATTAATAAAACATGGATTGCCTGGATAATAACTTAAATATCTAGAACTTGTTAGCATCTAATCGGTTTAAGAATTAATGGCATAAATATAAAGAACTTGTTAACATTTTTGGTTATTGGTTTGATTTGAAGAATTTGATACCCGTTTATTGTCTCACCCACCTGGATTTCATGAAGCGCTGTTGTCCTGAAAAAGAAATCAATAGAATTTAAGTCTAAATCACTAAAACAGAATTGACCTCCAAATCACAGAAACTGAGTGACTTTCATGGCGAGAAGAGAGAGAGAGAGAGAGAGAGAGAGTGAGCATGATCGTACATGTCAAGCATCTTGGAACGAAAATAGATTGATAGTCTAAAGAAAAGGATGGTGGCTAGCTTTAAGCTTTCGATGAAAATGAGAGATTACCAAGGAGAAGTCGATGACATAAGGGTTAATTAGCCTCCAAAAAAAGAAAATTCATGATTAGTAAATTTGGGATTGCAAACGGGGGAGAGAGGAGTCGACTGTCGGAGGCAGCAGAATGTTGGGTTGCCGATCGATCAATTGTTGAGATGTAAGTTCATGATTAGGGTTCGCGTTTTATAGGGCGGACTCGACACCGAAGCCGGATCCAACTACCGTCTCAGATAAAAAAAGGTGCTCCTCTTCAATGCGTTCTACCGGTCAGGGGCGCACTGAATCATTTGGTCTTCAACTTCACACCATATTCTCCATTCTCCAAACCAATCTAACACGCTCTACAGTGGTTCTATCTATGTTTCTCTTTCTAAAGTTACAAAATAACCTAAAAAAGAAGAAATCATTCAAAATGGAACATGAAAACGACTTACAGTGGGGTGGGAATGAGATCCAGAGAACAGAAGAAACGATAAAAAGCCATTGTATCTTTATTTTATGTGCTTGCTGTTGTACGAGATAAAACCGAGGTTGAGAGAAGAGATACATACTTGGTAGAAAGAGGAAGAGAAAGATCGAAATGGAGGTAGATCAGAACAAGGCGGGTTTTTTGATTTTTTGGAATTTCGTGTTCCGCCTAGATACTAAGCAAAACGCACGTTCAGTAAAAAAACATATAAAGTGACACCTCTACACGACACATGCATTTTTTAAGTGCCCTCCGTGTTTTATTTTCCTTTAGTTGGGACACTAATTTTAGGGCACGCAAAAATGCGTGTGCTAAATCCTTCTAATTTTGGCAGAGATAACATTAATTTTAGGGTACACACTTTTGCGTATCATAAATCTGTGAGTGTCATAATTTGCGTGTCATTAAAGGGTCATTTTCTAGTAGTGTAAAGATCCACCAAACTACATTTTCTCGCTAGCTTAGCTCTCTCCAGACCCTTTTACCTTAACTGCGTCTCAAAATTCTTAGCTGCCTAGATGGCGGTTTTTATGGTGGTTTCTTTTTTGACCATTAGACCAAAGACTGCTGGTGATCCATTAAAAAACTTGTTGAACTTTGAGAGTTCATTTGGAACTACATAAGGAACAAGCTTCATTTTCTTAGTAAAACTTGTAGCATACTCAGTGGCGCTCATTCATCCCTTCTTTAGATTCTGAAACTCATTGTTGATCTCTAGTATATCCTGCTCAGAGCAGTATTTCATTTTTAGTTGCACTAAAGGGTCTTCCCAAGACATACTTCTAGCTTCTCCCTTGGGTATGGTATCAGCTAGTAGCTTCCACCAGCTTAATACCGTAGTCTTCAACAATGTAACCATGAGAGCGGTCTTCAGTTTGTTGGTGCAGTCGCTACATTCAAAAAACATCTCCATCTTAGAGATCCAATCCATGACTTCCACCGGTGTTGGGATTCCAAAAAGACATGGTGGCTTTGATGCCAAGAAATCCTTATACTTACATACACATCCACCATTCACTCTGTTGTGTTGGTTTTTTTCAAACCATACGTGGCTCAGCTTGACTGACAGTCTGACTAAAGTTTCTTTCCTCTAACTATTAAATGTTCAGTTTAGGTTGTACAGTAGCTACATGTCACACCCCAAAACCGATGGCAGAAACGTTCCGGGGCGGAGGACGTCATGTAATGTATCACAACCAATATACATAGTAAGCATAGTAAACAAAACCATTACATTACATAGAAGTATTTACATTTGTTTGAAAGTAAGGTTATACATGAGTATAGATATATACATCCAAAATGAACAAAAGTAAAGACGATACTTCTATACGCTCCATCTTCTCCAAAAGGTCGTGGGGTATCTGTCTAATGCGTACCTAAGAATACAAGCAGTTTGAAAATCAGCATAAAGCTGGTGAGTTCATAAGCGGTATATTTTCTGAAAATGAACCAGTTTCCTTTAGTTTTTCTGAAAAGTTGTCATCCAAGAAAATCCCATATTTTCTTATAAGAAAAGTTTAGTTATCCGTTGATCACACAGCCTGGTTAAGAATAGTCATGTTATCCCAGGAAAAACCTTTATTTTCCTTAAAAGTTTGCAGTTGGTTATTGGTTTTGAATGTAATGTACAAGTATCTATCATACTTAAAGTGTTTGTGTGAAGTTTCTTGAAAGCATGGTTATCCTTTAAAAGTACATTAGTTTTAACACGTATATAAAACTAATAAGTATGTAGAAAAGTTATCATAATCTAAGTTGCGAGTTCCATAACCATACGATAGACTAGATAAGGCTCGAAACGGGGCCAATGTTATTTTATGACTTTTGTCACCCTTGGACCTTTCGGTGCGACTGTAGCTAGCAGCCAGGTGCGGGGTTGTCAATCCAGTATAGATCTATACACTCAAGTCACGCTCTCCCTCTAGGAGATTCTAGTTACAGGGGTAGTCCTACACTCTCGTATTTAGGGGGAGTGGTACCAAGGACCTGTCTCCAATCTTAAGATTAATGAATTTTAAAAAGTTGTCCTTCACTCTTGAATCTAGGGGGAGTGTTACCAAGGACATTTAAAAAGTAATAATAATATGGAAAACTCTATTTACTAGTCCTTCACTCTCGTATCTAAGGGGAATGTTATCAAGGACGGGTCTAAAGTGCTGAAGTCCTTCACTCTCGTATCTAGGGGAGTGTTACCAAGGATGTTTCGAAAGTTCTAAGCTAATGCTTTTAACAATAATGATGTGAAAAACTCATTTGTGAAGATAAAATACAACATTTTATAATGGGTTTCACAAACAGTTCGAAAACTAACTCTGCAAGTTAAATAGTAGGTTAATACAATTTCCAATGTTAAAAGCATACGAAATATGAAACATTTCCAATAAAAATCATAAGTTTAAGTACAAGATTTCCTTGTACTTTTGCTTGTATCCCCCCCTGAAAACATTGAAAACACGAAAAAAGGTGTAAGGGTATGAACTCACCGGATAAGAAATGTGTCGGTTGGATGCTAAGTGTCAGTTCGGGGCTTGAGTACACGCAAGGTTCCTATGTAATATGAAGAGATACATAATTGTATCTAATTATATTTTGAACTACTAATTAGATAAGAATATACACTCCGAGGCATGAAAACACTTCATTTCAAGTGTTACGAGTGATCCGGGTAGCATCTAAGGGTGTGTATGGACTAAATATAGAGTTTGCTCTTCAAGAGTAAACTCCTAATGGAGATTACGGACCTAAGACGATATATACGGTCGTAAACTCATGGGTGGGGTGTTCTTGGGTGCTTAATGGCCTTATAACACTTGAGGGATGATGCTAGGTTTAGTTTTAGGGCATTGGAAGGAGTTTAACCATCAAAGGGATCACTTTAAGGACTTTACGGCAGTAAACTAGGAGTTTATGGCCGTAAACTCACACACACACCTTCCTTGTGTGTTTTGATGGTCCTAGGTTAAGCATAAGTGGTTCTAGTCCAAAGTATAAGCCATGGAAGGAAGTTAGGGCACCATTTGACCACCTTATAGGAGTTTACGGCCCAGGAACCATTCCTTGGGGGGTTTACGGCCGTAATATCCTAAGGGGATGGGTTCTTTCATGTTTAAGGTCCCTAACACAAAGGTGGATGGTTCTAGACATTATTCCAAGGCTTAGGAGGTGTTTAAGGGGCATTTTAACACCTTAAAAGGTGTTTATGGCCTAAGAAAGGGTGTTTACGGTCCAACATGTTCTTAGGCCATAAACTCATGTTTACCCATCAAATGTTAAGGTTTTGGTGTTCTAAGTCCAATATTGTAAGCCCCTAAGTCATATCTAAGCTCCCGAAGTGGTTTGGAAGGGTTTTGGGGCTCCAAAACCCCACTTATGTGTGTTTGCGGCTTGGGGCTGTTCCTAGGCCGTAAACACAAGTTCTTGGACCTATTTCATGATTTAAACACGAATTTGAAAGCCAAACATATTATACTATGAGCTATGATAGATTACATACCAAATTGGAGCTTGAAAGGGGTGATTTTGGATTAAAGATTGAGTTTGTAGAGAGAGAGTGGAAAAGCCTCAAATGAGATCCACTCAACTTTATATATGGTTTGAGTTTAAGACCCGGTGGAAACCTACCTGATACTAACATTAAACGAGGCTTATGGGAGTACCCGATTAATTTGTCGTAACCCGACGTGGTCGTAACTAAAAATTTACCTAGTTGAGTATTGAAGGTGTTTTCACGTGTTACTAATGGGTTTGAACACTCACAAGGTCATAATGAAATTCTCAAATTAAATAATCTAATTCACGATGTAAATAGAACAAATCGATAAAGAGGAGTTTTATTGACAGATATGGGTTACAGCGATGTAATAAACTTCGGGTTGTCACATTATCTCCCCGTTAGAGGGAATTTCGTCCCGAAATTAAAAATTAAGATACAAATCATGGATTTGGAAAGAGATGCAGTTATTTCTGTTTCATTGAGTCTTCGTGCTCCCAAGTGAATTCGGGTCCCCGCTTGGCATTCCAGCGAACCTTCACTATCGGGCTGCGGCTTTGCTTCGTATGTTTGATCTCTCGATCCATGATCTCGATTGGTTCTTTCCACAAAGTTCAAGTTTTCGTTGATCTCGATCTCTTCAAGAGGGATTACTAGGGTTTCATCAGATAGGCACTTCTTAAGATTCGATACGTGGAATACAGGATGGATGTTGCTAAGTTCTTGAGGTAGTCAAAGTTTATAGGCTACAGGACCGATCCTAGCGAGGATCTCGAAAGATCCTATGTACCTCGGGTTAAGTTTTCCATGCTTTCCAAAGTGTATCATACCCTTTCAGGGTGAGACCTTCAACAGGACACGATCTCCAACATGGAATTCCAGAGATTTCCATCGTTTATCGGCGTAACTCTTCTATCTGTCTCGTGAAGCTTTCAGTCGTTCTTGGATTTGGATGATTATCTCGGTGGTTTCACGGATGATTTCAGGACCAGTTAGAGCACTGTCAGGCACTCGACTCTTGGATAGTTGCGTGTCCCTTACCTCGGCCCAACACTGAGGGGATCGGCACTTGCGACCGTAGAGGGCTTCGAACGGGGCAGCCTTGATACTAGTGTGGTAGCTATTGTTATACGATAACTCGATCAAGGGTAAATGGGTGTCCCACCACTTTCCGAAATTGATGACACATGCTCTCAGCATGTCCTCCAGGGTCTGTATAGTTCTCTCACTCTATCCGTCTGTCTGAGGATGATAAGTTGTACTCATGTCCAGCTTATTTCCAAGAGCTTTCTGAAGGGACTTCCAAAAGCTTGAGGTAAACCTCCTATCTCGATCGGAGATAATGGACACAGGCACACCGTGCAGTCGGACTATCTCTTGGATGTAGGTTCGTGTAAGTCTTTCCATCTTGAATGATTCTTTGATCGGAATGAAGTGAGCAGATTTTGTCTAACGATCAGAAATTACCCAAATGGTATCGTACCTACTCGAAGATTTAGGTAACTTGGTGATGAAATCCATCGTAATCATCTCCAATTTCCATTCGGGTATCTCGGGCTGCTGGAGCAAACCTAAGGGTTTCTGGTACTCGACCTTCACCTTGGCGCAAGTCACGCACTTGCCCACGAATGTAGCGATTTCGGCTTTCATGTTTGGCCACCAGTATTGTTTCTTGAGGTCCAGGTACATTTTATCTGAACCCGGGTGAACAGAGTATCTGGTCTTGTGTGCTTCATTCATGACAACCTCCCTGAATCCTCCGAACTTTGGGGTCCAGATCCGATTCATGAAACAATAGACTCCGTCACCTCTGATCTCAAGATTCTTATCCATTCCTCTCAATGCTTCATTCAATACATTCTCTGGTTTGATGGCTTCTAACTGGGCTTCTCGGATTTGCATGGATAAGTGGGAATGGATGGTCATTGTCAGTGTCTTCACCTTGCGCCTTGAACTCTCCTTTCGGCTGAGGGCACCTGCTACCACATTGGCCTTACCGGGATGGTAGCGGATTTCGCACTCGTAATCACTAAGTAGCTCTACCCATCATCGTTGCCTCATGTTTAAGTCTTTCTGATTGAAGATGTGTTGCAAGCTTTTATGGTCAGTGAAGATCGTGCACTTAGTCCGTAAAGATAACGTCTCCAACTCTTCAGTGCGAAAACCACTGCTCCTAACTCAAAGTCGTGAGTTGTGTAGTTAACTTCATGTGCCTTCAGCTGTCTTGAGGCATAAGCGATAACTTTTCCTCTCTGCATAAGCACACAGCCTAAACCCTGATTGGATGCATCGCAATAGACAACAAAATCCTTTGTTCCTTCGGGCAGGGACAAAATAGGTGCGCTGCACAGGGCTCGCTTCAACGTTTGGAATGTTGTGTCCTATTTCTCACTCCAAAAAAAGGGTACACCTTTTTGTGTCAGAGTGGTTAAGGGTTTGGCGATTTTGGAAAAATTATGGATGATCCTGTGATAGTAGCCAGTAAGACCCAAGAATTGACGGATTTCTGTGGGTGTCTTTGGTGCTGACCAATTCTCTATCGCCTTGATTTTAGACGAGTTCACGTGTATACCCTCCTTGCTTACCACGTGACCAAGGAATGCTACTTTTCGAATCCAGAATTCGCACTTAGAGAATTTCGCGTAGAGCTTCTCTGATCTAAGGGTTTCCAACACTAATCTCAAATGTTGTTTGTGATCTTCCTCGCTTCTGGAGTAGACAAGTATTTCGTCAATGAACACGATGACGAACTTGTCCAGAAAGGGGCGACACACCCGGTTCATCAGGTCCATGAACACATCCGGTGCATTGGTTAGACCGAAGGGCATCACTACGAACTCGTACTGTCCATATCGAGTCCATAATGCTGTCTTGGAAACATCATTCTTGTGAACTCGAAGCTGATGGTACCATCACCTATGGTCTATCTTCGAGAAGTAGCTGGCTCCCTGTAGTTGATCTAAGAGGTCATCTATTCGAGGGAGAGTATACCGGTTTTTGACAGTCAACTTATTCAGCTCACGGTAGTAGATGCACATCCGGAAGGATCCATCTTTCTAATGGGATTTGAACATTCTAACACTTCCTAAGTGTACACGCAACCCTAATAACCTTGGATCTATGTTTGTCTAATTATCATGCAAAGTTGATTTCCAAGGCTATGATCCTATCTCATACATGGGGAACAATTTGAACGTAAATAATAGATAGAATTACATACCTTGTTGTTGTAAATGTTCCTTGAAAACTTGTGAGCCTAGCACCTCAAGTGTGATGCCTCAAATGCTTCACACAACACCAAATGCTATGGAGTAAACTTGGAGAGAATGTATAACACACTAAAATCGGCCAAGCCCTCTTGTTTCACTAGTGGTGCCGATCTTGGGAGAACATATGACCTTTATATAGTGTTGACACATCTAGGGTTACACCATGTAAACCCTAATGTCTTATGTCTCTTCATTTCCATGACCCATGGGTTTGTAACTCCCATGGAGCCTCCATGGAGCATCTAATGGGTTTAACCCAACTTGATTATCCATGGAGCCTCTTAGCCCACTATATAAGTTATAGATGATTTACATAATCAACCCGTATATTTAATTACTTATCTTTTTATCACTTAATTAATTCTAAAATTAATTCTTAATCAAACTAATTAAATAATATTATTAGTATATTAGAGCTTATAATATATTAATAATCACAAGCGTTATTTCTCTCATTTAGTCTATCCAATTGCATGGTGCCATGCAACCCAAATGGACCATGCCGGGTCGGGTCAAGTACATACCAGAAATAGTTATGGACTTAGACGCCTTATCCAACAGTCTCCCACTTGGATATGTCTAATAACTATTACTGCAAGTATGAATTCAGGAACCGATCGGCAATCGTAGCTCTTTTCAAGGTTTCTCGAAACTGAGAAGATGATGGTACGCCATTTCAGATAAGGGATCATACAATTCTCTATTCTAGATATCAGCCGGACAAATACATGGAACAATGTCTTACTTATTGTCCAGCAGTTTGTTTCTCGATTTCTGATTTGTTTGACAAAGAACTCAATTGAACACATCAACTTAGTTCAGACCAGGCCCGATACATAGGTCAAAACAAAATCATCAAGGGTCCCAGATATCAGCTTCTAATCCAAGAAAGAACAGGTAAACTTCGACTCATATGCTTGTTCTACTACTTGTGAAATTACACACAAACGCATGTTTTATAACATCGAGTTACCAATGCGGTTTCGCACGTTCAATGCATAACTAACTCATAGTTAACAAGTCATATCTCTAGGTTTGAAGACTTATATGATATTACCGTCTCGCGATCACTCGAGATAAATTCCATGAAGTGATACCAGCGAGCGTGGGTTGAATCCAATACTCAGAACTTATGAGCACTCATGAGTGTTGGGGCCATGTCCAACATCTTAGACCTCTACAACCAACTCATGACAGTTTTACTTCATATCTACTCCCATCATATGACTGACTGTGGAAATTTGAATAATATGTAAAACAACATAAATATGTTGGAAGTAAAAACATGCAAAAGAAATAATAGTAAACAATTGACAAAAGATAGTAACACTTTACTCATAAATAAACACAACTTTTATTCATCATCAATGTCAATTACATTTTACAAATTTAAAAAATTTATCTAACTACTAAAACTTATATCATCCTTCAGCCCTATGTTGCGAGCATGTTGGAGATGCTTAACCCTACTCAGTCCCTTCATGAGGGGATCTGCTGGGTTCTCATCCGATGATACCCTCTTTGCCACAAGGATTCCTTCTTCTATTTGATGTCTGATGAAGTGATATTTTCTGTCAATGTGTCTGGATCTCCCATGATGTCTTGGGTCCTTGGCTAAGGCAACCGCACTATTGCTGTCACAGAAAATCTCCATTGGCTCCTTTATAGCTAGTACAACTCCAAGGTGTCCGATGAAGTTCTTTAGCCATATAGCCTCCTTTGCTGCCTCGCTTGCTGCTATATACTCTGATTCACAAGTGGAATCAGCCACTGTCTCCTGCTTGGAACTCTTCCAACTGATTGCTCCTTCGTTTAAGTTAAAGACCCAGCCCGACTTAGAGCGGAAATTATCCCTATCAGTCTGGAAGCTAGCATCACTATATCATACAACTCTCAATTTATCACTCCCACCGAGGGTAAGGACCCAGTCGTTAGTCCTTCGCAGGTACTTGAGGGTATTATTTACCGCAATCCAGTGCGCCTTGCCAGGGTTTCCCTGATACCTGTTCAACATGCTCAAAGCAAAAGCTACATCAGGTCGAGTACACGTCATAGCATACATGATCGAACCTACAGCTGAAGCATAAGGTAGTCGACTCATTTCTACTATCTCAGCCTCAGTACTAGGGCTTTATGTCTTTCTCAATCTGGTGTTACTTTGAATGGGTAACTCACCTTTCTTGGAGTTATGCATGTTGAATCTTTTCAACACTTTGTCCACATAGGTGCTTTGAATAAGTCCAAATAGTCTTTTACTCCTGTTTCTCAAAATCCTTATCCCTAGGATATAGGCAGCTTCACAAGGTCCTTCATAGCGTAACACTTCCCAAGCCAGGACTTTACTTCCGTCAGGGTTGGGATGTCATTTCCTATGAGTAGTATGTCATCCACATACAGTACCAAAAAGCTGACTATGCTCCCACTAGCCTTGATATAGACACAAGATTCATCTTCACTTCTTGAAAATCCAAATTCCTTGACTTTCTCATCAAAGCAAAGATTCCATCTGCGAGGTGCCTGTTTCAATCCATAAATGGATTTCTCGAGTTTACACACTCTATTGGGGTACTCTGTACTGACAAAACCCTCTGGCTGAACCATGTAAACATCTTCAGCCAACTTTCCATTAAGGAAAGCGGTTTTGACATCCATTTGCCATATTTCTTAGTCATGAAATGCAGCAATGGCTAAGAGAACCCTAATAGACTTTATCTTGGCCACTGGTGAAAAGGTTTCATCTAATCAACTCCCGGAGTTTGAGAATAACCCTTTGCAACCAGTTGTGCCTTATAAGTGTGTACATTACCATCCATGTCGGTCTTCTTCTTGAAGATCCATTTGCACCTAACTACCTTACGATCAGGTACATTTTCAACCAAGTTCCAAACTTGATTGTCATACATGGACTGTATCTCGCTATCTATAGCCTCTTTCCATTTAGCAGCCTCATGGCCTGCCATGGCTTCCGTGTAGCTGTTAGGCTCATCTACACCTACTAGTGTCTCATCACTAATAAGTGTCTCACCTTCTACAGTAATATGGAAACATTAGTAATGCTCAGGTGCATTTCTAACTCTCGTGGAACGCCTCAGAGTTACAGATTCGTCAATTGGCTCAATAGGAGTTACCTCCTCAAGTTGTGGGCTAGGGTTTGAAGTTCCTTCACCACTTGACTCTTGAAGTTCTTCAAGGTCAATTTGCCTCCCACTATCTCCTTGGCTTATAAAATCTCTCTCTCTCGAAAGACTCCTCTTCTTGCTACAAAGACCACATTATCACTAGGTTTGTAGAAGAGGTAACCAAAGGATCTTTGCGGGTAGCCGATGAAAATACACCTCTCACTTCGGGGTTCTAGCTTGTCATGAGTCTCGTGCCTCACAAAAGCATCGCAACCCCAAATCTTGATGTGGTATAGTTTGGATACTTTACCAGTCCACATCTCGTGAGGAGTTTTGGCAACTTTCTTTGTAGGGACTATGTGACAACCCGAAGTTCGTTTCCGTCGTCGTAACCTGATACGTCATTAAAAATTCGTCGTCTTAAATTGTTTCCGTTCATTTCTAAATTAAGTCATTTATTTTAAGTTTGTTATTATGACTTAATAATTGTCCAAATACGTTAAAAATTCATGGAAACGCTTCAATTTATTAATTTGAAATTAATTGTTTTATTTCGTCAAGTTATAAAAATAATTAAATCGGACACGACCAAAAGCCTCACTTGACGACAGTATCGGGTAGAATTCCACCGTGTAGCAAACTTTTAGCATATATAAAGTTAAGAGAACCTCATTTGAAGCCTTTTCACACTCTCTCTACTTCCTCTCTCTACTCTCTCTCTAAAATCCGATTTTGAGCCAAAAACATCCAAATCAAGCTTCAAAACATCAAGGTAATTATCCTAGCTTCTAGTTTAACACCTTTGGCCTTTAAATTCGAGATTTATATGAGGATTAGGACCATTAGCATGATTTTACGGTCCTAGAACATCCCTAGGGCGTGAACTCATGTAAATGGGGTTTTTGTGCCATAAAACCCTTCCAAACCTCATTTGGAGCCTAGATATGACTTAAAGACCTAGTTGCATGTACTTAGAACACCTTAGACCCATCAATTGGAGTATAAACATGAGTTTACGGCCCAAGCACATGCTTGGACCATAAACACCAATTCATGGGGAGTAAACTCATCTTCTTAGACCTTAAACTCATTTTTATGTGTTAAGATGCCACTTAAACACACCATGAGCCTTAGAAATGAGTCTAGAAGCAACCACAATCAAGCGAAGGACCTAAATTCATGCCAAAACTACCCCCATGGACTTTTACGGCCGTAAACCTCCCAAGAACATCTTCTTAGGCCGTAAACAACATTATATGGTCCATATGTGGGTTTAATCCATTCCTAAGCCCTAGATTCCATCCTAGCCAATTTTCCCAAGTGTTATAAGACCATTGGGCACCATAGAACACCCCACCATGAGTTTACGGCCGTAAACTCATGGGGAATGGTTCATTAGGACCTTAAACCCTCTTGTGAGTTTACTCTTGAGGGGTAAACTCCATATCCGAGCCTTATACGTCCCTAGATGTCACCTGGGTCACTCCAAACACTTGATTTGAAGTGTTTTTGCGTCTTGGAGTGTATAATCATATCTAATTAGTGATTTAAAGTCTAATTAGATACATTTGTATATCATGTCATATTACATAGGAACCTTACGCGTTATCAAGCCCCGAACTGATACTTAGCATCCAATCCGACACGCTTCTCGACCGGTGAGTTCATACCGCTACCCTTTTTCAAATGCTTTTTCAGTGTTTTCAGGGGGGAATACAAGCAAAAGTACAAGGAAATCTTGTACTCCAACTTATTATTTTCAGTTCAATTAATTTCATTCTGTATGTTCTAATATTAAAAACTGTGTTTATCAAATAGTTCGAATTACGAAGTTAGCTTTCAGACTAATCATAGATTTCTTGATAAAGTGTTACAATCTAAATTATATTTCATAATCTGTGAATACGAATACGAATACGAATACGAATACGAATACGAATACGAATATGAATACGAATACGAATACAAACAGTATTAGGAGTAGGATTAGGGATACGAATACGACTGCGAATATGAATATGGATACGAATACGAATATGAATACGAATAGTATTAGGAGTAGGATTAAGGACACGAATACGACTGCGAATATGAATACGAATATGAATACAAATGCGAATACGAATATGAATACGAATAGTATTAGGAGTAGGATTAAGGATACGAATACGAATACGAATACGAATACGAATACGAATACGAATACGAATACGAATAGTATTAGGAGTAGGATTAGGGATACGAATATGAATGAGAATACGAATACAAATGCGAATGCGGATACGAATAGGACTACAAATATAATACAAATACAAATATAAATTACAACTATGAATATGATTAAGAATAGGAATACGAATACAATGACATGTATCTAGGTACACTCTAGTGAAACACCATTAGGATATCAGACTACCTAGTTAATACAATAAGTACAAATGGTAATCAAATATTACATCGAAATTCAATAACTAAACTTACTTTTAGGAAAATATAGGATTTTGCTGGGATCATAGTTAAACATAACCAGAACCGTGTAACCTAACAATTAATCAAACATTACTTTTAAGAAAATATGGGATTTTCTTGGATAACAAACTTTTCAGAAAACCAATTGAAACTCGTACATTTGCACAAAACAAACATCTTATGCACTCACCAGCTTTATGCTGATTTTCAAACTGCTTGTATTCTCAGGTCCATATTAGACAGGTACCCGCGAATCTTTTGGAGAAGACGGAGCGTACAGAAGACTCGTCTCTACTTTTATTCATATATACATATGTATAACACTTGTAACACTTTACTTTTGAAGAAATGTAAATTCAAATATGTAATGTAATGGTTGTTTACTTTGCTTACTATGTACATTGGATTTGATACTCAGCGTGGAGTCCGCCCCGGGAATGTTTCCGCCTTTGGTTTTCGGGGCGTGACAGATTGGTATCAGAGCCCTTGTTTATAGTGAACTAGTATACCAAACCTTACATGGTATAAAACTATAAGAATTAAGGGGCCTAAGTGCTCTGAACTAAAAGTATACTTCAGAATATAAGTATTTTCAAAAGTATACAAGTATACCCAACCATCGAAATCCGTAACTACAAGTAGAACAAAACATAAGTAAATGGGTGTTGTACACTGCGGTTAAACCTGGGCAGTTATGTAGTCGTGTCTAGGATCAATATAGCCTGGCCAACTATATTCATTCGAGACACGACCAACATGTGCTTGGGAGTGACTGTGATGTACGACATGCCTAAAACTTACCCAATACCCAAACAATGAGTCGTCGCTGCAGCGAATCATGAAATACTATGGGAGTATTTCTCGAGCCAAATCTGTTATAGAATTCCTCATCCCAGCGTTGCTCCTCAATCATCCTTTTAAGCGATAATTTATCTGTTTTGATAACTCCTTCCTGCTTTATCGCTTAATACAATTCTATGTCTGTCATAAAGAGATATCCCTTGTTTCATATCTCGAGATTCAATTCAGAGGACTTACCATCCTCTTTTTCCTGATCTTTTTAAATCAAGATATCTCCAAAGAAAGGACCTAGCCCAAGGAACAACAACTCTCTGCCGCTATACTCTCCTCCGTTCAACAACATTCAGAGAGCCAGCTACTTCTCATAGATAGAGCTTTGAAGCATTCATTGGCATGGATTCATTGAATCTCAATCTTGCTGAATTCCTTTGTTCCGAAGAATCTATCCATCTCAACCTTCCCCCTGGTCAAACTCTTATAATCTACGACAATAAACTTAGTTTCAGCCGTTGCCACAAGTATATTCCTCTTCGACAACCCTTCTGCTTGCAATCCTTTTTCAATTCTAGTCCTGAAAGATAAACTGTTACCTATTCAGTCGAACCTCTTCATAAACATAGTCCTCAATTAGTAACCGAAACGTCCTCCATCAAGGTAGCCAACAGTGAGAAAGATGGCGTGTTACATTCTGAAGTGTGTATCCCAAGGAACATAGAACTTTTTGAAATCCCCATTAGGATTGATTCCATAGCCTACAAACTCCGACTACCCTCAGGACTTAGCAGCATCCATCTGGTATCCCACGTCTCTGTCCTTAAGGAGTATCTACCCGATGAAACCCTAGTAATTCCTTCGATAAGACCGAAATCAACAAAAGTCCGAACCCCATGGTAGAACCAATCGAAATCCTAAATTGAGAGACTAACGTACGAAACAAAGTCATATCCCAACAATGAAGATTCGCCAGAAAGCCACACTAGGACTCGAATTCACTTGAGAGCACGAAAATCCAACAAAGTAGAAGTATCCGTATCTCTTTCCAAATCCTTGAGTCACATCTAAAGTTTGAATTTCGGGACGAAATTCCCTCTAACGGGGGGATAATCTGACAACCCGAAGTTCGTTTCCGTCGTCGTAACCTGATACGTCATTAAAAATTCGTCGTCTTAAATTGTTTCCGTTCATTTCTAAATTAAGTCATTTATTTTAAGTTTGTTATTATGACTTAATAATTGTCCAAATACGTTAAAAATTCATGGAAACGCTTCAATTTATTAATTTGAAAATAATTGTTTTATTCCGTCAAGTTATAAAAATAATTAAATCGAATACGACCAAAAGCCTCACTTGACGACAGTATCGGGTAGAATTCCACAGTGTCCCAAACTTTCAGCATATATAAAGTTAACAGAACCTCATTTGAAGCCTTTTCACACTCTCTCTACTTCCTCTCTCTACTCTCTCTCTAAAATCCGATTTTGAGCCAAAAACATCCAAATCAAGCTTCAAAACATCAAGGTAATTATCCTAGCTTCTAGTTTAACACCTTTGGCCTTTAAATTCGAGATTTATATGAGGATTAGGACCATTAGCATGAGTTTACGGTCCTAGAATATCCCTAGATCGTGAACTCATGTAAATGGGGTTTTTGTGCCATAAAACCCTTCCAAACCTCATTTGGAACCTAGATATGACTTAAAGACCTAGTTGCATGTACTTAGAACACCTTAGACACATCAATTGGAGTATAAACATGATTTTACGGCCCAAGCACATGCTTGGACCGTAAACACCAATTCATGGGGACTAAACTCATCTTCTTAGACCTTAAACTCATTTTTATGTGTTAAGATGCCACTTAAACACACCATGAGCCTTAGAAATGAGTCTAGAAGCAACCACAATCAAGTGAAGGACCTAAATTCATGCCAAAACTACCCCCATGGATGTTTATGGCCGTAAACCTCCCAAGAACATCTTCTTAGGCCGTAAACTCCATTATATGGTCCATATGTGGGTTTAATCCATTCCTAAGCCCTAGATTCCATCCTAGCCAATTTTCCCAAGTGTTATAAGACCATTGGGCACCATAGAACACACCACCATGAGTTTACGCCCGTAAACTCATGTGGAATGGGTCATTAGGACCATAAACTCTCTTGTGAGTTTACTCTTGAGGGGTAAACTCCATATCCGAGCCTTATACGTCCCTAGATGTCACCTGGGTCACTCCAAACACTTAATCTGAAGTGTTTTCGTGTCTTGAAGTGTATAATCATATCTAATTAGTGATTTAAAGTCTAATTAGATACATTTGTATATCATGTCAAAATACATAGGAACCTTATGCGTTATCAAGCCCTGAACTGATACTTAGCATCCAATCTGACACACTTCTCGACTGGTGAGTTCATACCCCTACCCTTTTTCAAATGCTTTTTCACTGTTCTCAGGGGGAATACAATCAAAAGTACAAGGAAATCTTGTACTCCAACTTATTGTTTTCAGTTCAATTGATTTCATGCTGTATGTTCTAATATTAAAAACTGTGTTTATCAAATAGTTCGAATTACCAAGTTAGCTTTCAGACTAATCATAGATTTCTTGATAAAGTGTTACAATCTAAATTATATTTCATAATCTGCGAATACGAATACAAATACGAATATGAATACGAATACGAATACGAATATGAATAGTATTAGAAGTAGGATTAGGGATACGAATACGACTGCGAATACGAATACAGATACGAATACGAATACGAATACGAATACGAATAATATTAGGAGTAGGATTAAGGACATGAATACGACTGCGAATACGAATACGAATACGAATACGAATACATATATTATTAGGTGTAGGATTAGGGATACGAATACGAATACGAATATTATTAGGAGTAGGATTAGGGATACGAATACGACTGCGAATACGAATACGAATGCGAATGCGAATATGAATAGGACTACACACCAGTGAAACACCATTAGGATATCAGACTACCTAGTTAATACAATAAGTACGAATGGTAATCAAATATTACATCGAAATTCAATAACTAAACTTACTTTTAGGAAAATATAGGATTTTCCTGGGATCATAGTTAAACATAACCAGAACCGTGTAACCTAACAATTAATCAAACATTACTTTTAAGAAAATATGGGATTTTCTTGGATAACAAACTTTTCGGAAAACCAAAGGAAACTCGTACATTTTCACAAAAGAAACATCTTATGAACTCACCAGCTTTATGCTGATTTTCAAACTGCTTGTATTCTCAGGTCCATATTAGACAGGTACCCGCGAATCTTTTGGAGAAGACGGAGCATACAGAAGACTCGTCTCTACTTTTATTCATATATACATATGTATAACACTTGTAACACTTTACTTTTGAAGAAATGTAAATTCAAATATGTAATGTAATGGTTGTTTACTTTGCTTACTATGTACATTGGATTTGATACTCAACGTGGAGTCCGCCCCGGGAATGTTTCCGCCTTTGGTTTTCGGGGTGTGACGGACTAGATTAAGAATATGGGCGGCAGTCTCTAAGGCATACCCCTAAAATGAGATTGGTAGCGAAGATCGACTCATCATGGAACAAACCATATCCAACAAGGTTCGATTACGCCTCTCAGCTACACGATTCAACTGTGGTGTCCTGGGAGGTGTCAATTGTGAGACAATCCCACATTCCCTAAGATAGTCGAGGAACTCTGAACTAAGATACTCACCACCTCGATCGGATTGAAGCATCTTAACGTTCCTGCCCAATTGATTCTTGACTTCCTGTTTAAATCCCTTAAACTTTTCGAAAGTCTCTGACTTATGCTTGATTAAGTAGACATATCCATATCTACTATTATCATACGTAAAAGTCACGTAATAACGATTAGCATCCCTTGTGGCATGTTTGAAGGGTCCACTGTGACATCCCCAAAATCACGGCCAGAAAAAACCGATTTTGTTTATGCTTTATGAAAATAAGAGTACTTCATTTTATAAAAGGGTTGCGGAGTTTGTTCCCAGAAAAACATGGTAAATACGTTATTAAAACATTTTTGAGGAAACGTATTTATTTCATTTTAAAACATTTGGGATGTCATCGTTAATACCGTAACATAAGCATAAACAGAACTTACAATGATTTACACTAGTGATCTACATCTCTTTAAATCTCTCAGTGTAATGTCACTTCACTTCGTCATCTGTGATATACATAAACTGAGTGGGTCAGGTTGGGAAACCTGGTGAGTACATAGGGTTTTCAACCCACAATAATATAATTGTTATGTTCAATCATCAAACAATTAACCCAATTACCCATCCCCGTTATCTTCTTTACTCTTAAGGATTTAACCTAAGAGTCGTTTATCCTGCATTCGTTTATTCCGAAGTCCCTTACTTCCAGGGTTATAGGACTGGCACTAAATCCATAGTTGCCAATGTTCGTTCATAAAGCACTAATTCCATAGCTGCTATAGTCTATTCATCGGGTAATAAATCCATAGCTACCAGTCTTTATCTAATAGGTACTAAGTCCATAGCTACCAATGTTCAACAGGTATTAAGTCCATAGCTGCCAATTCCTACAGGTACTACATCCTTAGCTACCATCGTCTAACTAATAGGTACTAAGTCCATAGCTACCAATTCCCAACAGGTACTAAATCCATAGCTACCAACGTCTAACAGGTACTAAGTCCATAGCTACCGGTGTTTGTCCCATAGGCACTATGTCTATAGCTGCCAATGTATACTCACATCATCTTCTATCTCTCATCATTCATCTACCCATCTCATACCCAACATATTCGTATAAATAAAATACGTATACAGTTTAAATTCTTTAAAACATGTATAAAACATTCATCCAACATAGACAACAAGTATTCAGATAATATGCACACATAGCACGTACTTTATATAAAATACTTCATATCTATGTGTAAGATGAAAGGGACTATGCACTCACCTGAGTAGGTGGTGACTCGGCGCTTGGACAACACTTCGTTACTCTTAACACACTTTTCCTTCGGCAAAACCTAGTATCATTGCCACTAGGGTTTAGTCTAATATTCACCGCGACTAATTAGTAGTCTAGCTGTTATTACTATTATATAAGCATTAAACGATACTTATATTACCCATAATAATAGCCCAAGTACTGATTATAAGGTCCTAATAACATTACTATATTAAAACATAAGCTAAACTAAAGATAGGATAGGTACAGCTCACTTACAGCGGATTTTTCTAGAAAACCGGGCTTCGCTGGAGCAGCGTTCCCGAGATAAAAGGATCTTTTCTTGGAACTCCGGGAGCCTCGGGACTTCCTTCGGGTGCTAGGGGGTTTACCTAGGCTTTTAGGGGAGGGGGGGTTTGGGGGCTAGAGAGAGAGTCTAGAGAGAGAAAGAATAGTTTGGGAAGGTGTGAAGAATGAGGGACCCCAACACCTCTATTTACAGGGTGAAATCCTGACGGACTCGGCGAGTCGGTTTACTGACTCGCCGAGTCAGTGCCACGTGTGTAACAACCCGAAATTTCCATATCAATTATTGTAACTCTTTTGTAGTCCAACTCGCGTAACCAATCGTCGTTCCAAATTCGATTTACGATCTTACGTATAATTAAGTCATTTATTAGTACACATTTAAAATGACTTATTGGGTGTCTTAATACATTTAGAAATCATTTTAACACCCAACTTTAGTGATCGGAATATTTCTAGAAATTACCGTATCAGGTTACGGTAACTCAATCGGGTACGACCAAAAGCCTCACTTAACGTCGGTATCGGGTAGAATTCCGTCGTGTCCAATTCCCGAACACTATATAAAGTGTTTTAAGACTTCATTTGAAGCCTTTGGCCAATTTTTCACTAAACTCTCACAACCTCTCTCCTCAAGCTAGAATTAAGGTCTAAATCTCAAGTTTAAGGCTTCAAATCATTAAGGTAACCTCCCTAGCATGTTATTCAACATCTTTAGCCTTCTAATTGATGAGTTAAGTGAGTTTTGGGACCAAGAACATGAGTTTACGGCCAAGGAGCAAGCTTGGGCCGTAAACACCATTAAATGGGGTTTTTGAGCAGAATAACCCTTCCAAATCATAGTTGGGACTTAGATATGACCCTATGGCTTGCTAAACTAGGCTTGGAACACCTTGAACATGATTTTTGGGGGACAAAAGTGAGTTTACGGCCAAGACATATTCTTGGGCCTTTAAACTCCACTTAAAAGGGGATTTAATGCCTTTAAACTTGTCCAAATGCCTTGAAACTCAACCAATGGCCTTGTGGTAAAATCTAGATGCATCTAAAAATAGTTTAAGGATTTGAAACATATCAAAAGTATCATTTACAAGAGTTTACAGCCTAAGAGCATACCCTTGGCCGTAAACTCATAAAACTATGTTAATATTGCATCAAATACACTCAAATGGCTTGTATAAATTTCTAGAATCACATGTGATTGTTTTAAGCATCAAAAACTATCATTTTCATGGGTAAAGGAGAGTTTATGGCCTTAGAACATACCTCTAGGCCGTAAACTCCAATAAGTGTGTTAAATGGTAACCTAAATTCATAACAAAGCTTAGAAATTTAGTTAGAATCACATGTGATTGTCCTATAAAGCTCAAATCAAATTTTCCTTGGCCATGAGTGAGTTTACGGCCGTAAACTCTTATGGAGTGGCCGCAAACTCCCTTTTAAATGTTGTAAATTCATTTCCAAGTGTTCCAAAGCATTTTAGATAATCCATTTTAGCAATCCCCATGTCCATTCAAGCCCTTAAACCATCAAAATCACACCAACATGAGTTTATGGCCGTAAACTCATGTGTGTGTGTGTGTTTTGTGGTTGAAAACTCATTTAAATGTTTACTTATGGAGAGTAAACTCAAGTCCCAAGTCCCTAGTGCCTTTACACATCCGAAGATGTCACCCGGGTCACTCCAAATGCTCATTTTGAGGTGTTTAACCTCGTTGGAGTGTAATGTTCCATATGATTAGTGAATGCATCCCTAATAGTATATATATGGACATTATTTCATTTTACATAGGGTCATCGCAAGTAAACAATCCCTAAATCAACGCCTAGTATCCAAAACCGACACATTCTCGAGTCCGGTGAGTTCATACCCCTACCCTTTTTCCACTGTTTTTCACTATTTTCAGGGGGGGAACAGAAGCAAAGTACAAGGGTTTTCTTGTACTCAAAACTTGTTTTCATGTGTGTACTTCACATTTCATATGCTTTTAATACTGATTACACAACTGATAACGAGTTGAATACACATATTACTTAAACATTTATTTGTGAAATGAGTTTTATAAACTGTTATGTTTTAAATATTTCACAAATGGTTTCCACATTTTATCAGTTAAAAGCATGACTTATAACACATGAATAATATATTCTGTACACTGTCTTGTCCTCGGTAACATTCCACCGAAATACGTGAATGGAGGATTATACTATTATTACTAGTAAATTTGTTAATCCGTATGATTGGAGACACGTCCTCGGCAAACACTCCACAGAGATACGCGAGTGGAGGACTGCACCCGTAACCAGAATCTCTGGAATTTAGAGAGCGTGACTTGAGTGTATAGATCTATACGGGGCTGACTACCCCACACCTGGCTGCTAGCTACAGCCGAACCAAAATGGTTCAAGGGTGACGAAAGTCATAAGGATTGTGGACTACTTATTGCCACAAGGCTGTGGACTACTTATTGCCACAAGTTCAGTCTTTAGTATGGTTATGGAACTCGCAACTAGGATAACAGAGATTTACTTATAGTAATAATGAACCACATACTACATTTTACAGATAACTGGGATTCAGTTTACATCTTTTAGATCTTTTACATCTTTTACATATGATAACCAACATTCAGGAAGGTATGGGACCTTCCTGGGAAATCTTGTACATAACCAGGTCTAAACGAATACATCTTTCACATTGAAACCCAACATACAGGAAAGCATGGGGCATTCCTGGGTAACATACACATAATCAGAAACAAGTAACCAACTGAATAACATTACATCTTTTACAATAACTTCCCTTCAGGAAAGTATGGGACTTTCCTGGGAATACACTGATACATTAAAGACATAAAACGATGAATTGGACAACTAAACCATACTTTACTTTTATGAAACAACAACCAACTTTTAAGAAAATATGGGATTTTCTTGGCGTGTGTTACATTTTCAGAAACAGAAAGGAAACATAAACATTTTTACAAAACTGCTTATGAACTCACCAGCGGTATGCTGATTTTCAAACTGCTTGTGTTCTCAGGTCATCGATAGTACAGGTACCCGAAGACTTACTTGGTTCAGGATCGTGTGCGTGCAAGGCTCGTTCATTTTGTTTATATCTATTTTATGTATCACAACTGTATAAGCTGTGTCTTTTGAAACAAATTGTAAAACTTTTAATATGTAATGTAATGTTTGTTTCACTTTACTTACTATGTACATTGGATTTGATACTCAACGTGGAGTCAACCTCGGAAATGTTTCCGCCTTCGGTTTTCGGGGTGTGACAGATTGGTATCAGAGCCCTTGTTTATAGTGAATAAAGTATACCAAACTTTACATGGTATAAAACTATAAACACTAAGGGGCCTAAGTGCTCTGAAATAAAAGTATTTCCAGACTACAAGTATTTTCAAAAATATACAAGTATACCGAACCGTCGAGATCCGTATCTATAAGTAGAACAAAATATAAGTAAATGGGTGTTGTGTATTGCAGTTAAACCTGGGCAGTTATGTAGTCGTGTCTAGGGTCAATATAGCCTGGCCAACTATATTCATTCGAGACACGGCCAACATGTGCTTGGGAGTGATTGTGGTATGCGACATGCCTAAGACTTACCCTAATACCACAAACATCGAGCCAGTATCGTAACAAACCATGAAATACTATGGGAGTATTTCTCGAATAATCATACATGTATAGACCCCCGATCATTCCGTTAGCGATATTATACTTGCTTCAATAACTCTTTCCTGCTTTACCACTTAATTGGAATAAATACCTGTCATATCTCTCGATTCAGAGGACTTATCATCCTCTCTCTTTATTGATCTTATTAGATCAAGATGCCTCCCAGGAAGAGACCCAGCTCCAACAATCCTCCACCACCTCCTCCTGAAATCGACCCCGTGTTATTTCAAACAGTTGTGACCGCCGCGGTGGCAGCTGCCATGTCTCAGCTAAATACCGGTGGTTCAGGAGGTAGTAATCAAAGTCAAGATGGTAATCAGGAACGCCGTAAGGAGGGTTCCTATAAGGACTTCATGAATGCGAAGCCTTCTTTCTTCAATGGCACTGGTTGTGTCATCTCCTTATCCCGATGGTTCAAGTTCGCAGCTTGTACCTTCCTTGATAAAGCATTGACTTGGTGGAATGGCCGAGTCAAATATTTAACTCTCCCTGTAGCCAATGCCATGGGCTGGGAGACTATGAAAGAACTCCTCCTTGCTGAATATTGTCCCAGAGGCGAAATGAAGAAGCTAGAGCACGAGCTCTGGAACCTGAAGATGAAAGGTTCCGATATTACTGCCTACACTTCTCGATTTGATGATCTTGCCCTTCTCTGCCCTGGATTACTCACCCCTGAAAGCAAAAAGATTGAGAGGTTTATTTGGGGGTTAACCAATCCGACCAAAGGTCATGTCTTAGCTGCTCGCCCAGATACTTATGATAGCGCTAAGACTTTAGCCCAAGCTATAATTCACCACAGTGATGACGTTGAGGAAGTCACCACCATTACCCCTGAGTCGACCAAAAGCAGTGGCGAGAAAAGAAAATTCTGGAAGAAAAAGAAGGGTCAATCTTCCCAAGGCTCCTCCAAAAGACAACAAACAGTAGCAGTTCATGCTGCTACTACCCCTGTAGTTGCTGCTTCTGTTGTGGGATCCACAGCACCAACTCCTACCAACCGATATGTTGGTAACCTCCCTCTTTGTGAAAAATGCAAGTATCACCACAACCCTGGTCCCTGTCGAGAACTATCCTGTACCAATTGTGGCAAGAAGGGGCACATTGTTCCATACTGCAAGGCTCCGACTCAATCAACGAATAAATCTTCTGGAACAGGGGTTGGTCAAGCCTGTTATAACTGTGGTGAGGCCGGGCATTTTAAAAGGAACTGCCCCAAGAAGACTACTGCTGGCAACACAGGAAGGGTCCTTGCTATGGGACGGGAAGAAGCAGTTGCCGATCCCAATGTTGTCTCGGGTACGTTTCTTCTCGACAGCTCATATGCTAATATTCTTTTTGATTCGGGCGCTGAAAGAAGTTTTATTAGTCATGCATTCAAACATAACCTAAAACATGATTCCCAACCTCTAACCAAAATGTTTACCGTCGAAATCGCAAACGGAGAGAAAGAAAGTGTGAGTGAGGTATTCGTAGATTGCATTCTTACCTTAAACGACCATTCATTTCCTATCGATCTTATTCCCGTATCCATAAAGAGCTTTGATGTTATTATTGGCATGGATTGGTTGACTCCCAATCATGCAGATATCCTTTGCTTCGAAAAAGCCATCCTTCTTAACCTTCCTTCGGGTCAAACTCTAGTAATCTATGGCGATAAACTCGGTTCCAACCTTCATATCATTTCCTGCATCAAAGCTCAGAAACTCCTACGAAGGGAGTGTATTGCATTCTTAGCCCATGTAATCAATGAGAAACAAGAAGTTAAAGACCTCGCGAGCATCCCCAAGGTCTGTAATTTTCCTGATGTGTTTCCCGAAGAGCTTACAAGAATCCCTCCCGAGCGTCAAGTCGAGTTCCGTATAGACCTAATTCCTGGGGCTACTCCTGTAGCGAAGTCTCCGTATCGCTTAGCTCTAGCAGAGATGCAGGAACTATCCAGTCAACTTAACGAGTTGCTTAGCAAGGGATTCATTAGACCGAGTTCCTCACCCTGGGGAGCCTCGGTTTTGTTTGTCATGAAGAAGGATGGATCCTTTCGAATGTGTATAGATTATCGTGAGCTAAATAAGTTGACTGTCAAAAACCGATATCCTCTTCCACGAATAGATGACCTTTTCGATCAACTCCAGGGGGCCAGTTACTTCTCTATGATAGACCTTCGGTCAGGGTACCATCAGTTGCGAGTTCATTTAAGTGATGTGCCCAAAACAGCTTTCAGGACTCGATATGGACACTACGAGTTCGTAGTAATGCCCTTCGGTTTAACCAACGCACCGGCCGTGTTTATGGATTTGATGAACCGGGTGTGTCGTCCTTATTTGGATAAGTTTGTCATAGTATTCATCGATGACATACTCGTCTATTCCCGAAGTGAAGAAGACCACAAACAACACTTGAGGTTAGTGTTGGAGACCCTGCAATCCGAGAAGTTATACGCGAAGTTTTCAAAATGTGAGTTCTGGATACGGAAGGTAACTTTCCTTGGTCATGTGGTAAGTGAGGAGGGTATTAATGTCGATCCTTCCAAGATTAAGGCAATAGAGAATTGGTCAGCACCGAATACACCCACAGAAATCCGACAATTCTTAGGTCTCGCTGGCTATTATCAAAGGTTCATCCAAAACTTTTCCAGAATCGCCAAACCTCTAACCACTCTAACACAGAAAGGTGTACCCTTTTGTTGGGGTGATAAACAAGAAACCGCATTTCAGACGTTGAAGAAATCTTTATGCAGTGCACCTGTCCTGTCCCTACCCGAAGGGACAGAGGACTTTGTTGTCTACTGCGATGCGTCTACTCATGGTTTAGGCTGTGTGCTTATGCAGAGAGGAAAAGTAATTGCTTATGCCTCTAGGCAGTTGAAAGCACACGAGGTCAACTATACCACACACGACTTGGAGCTAGGAGCCGTAGTTTTTGCATTGAAGATTTGGAGACATTACCTTTACGGAACCAAGTGCACGATCTTCACCGACCATAAGAGCCTACAACATATCTTTGACCAAAAAGACTTGAACATGAGACAAAGGCGATGGGTAGAACTACTCAGTGATTATGAGTGTCAAATCCGTTACCACCCCGGCAAGGCCAATATGGTAGCAGATGCCCTTAGCCGAAAGGAGAGTACCAACAACAAAGTGAAGAGCTAGTCGATAACCATCCATTCCAACCTACCCGTGCAAATCCGAGAAGCTCAATTAGAAGCCCTGAAACCTGAGAACATGACAACTGAAGCTTTGAGAGGGATGGAAAAGAAACTTGAGATCAGAAGTGACGGAGTCCATTGTTTTATGGATCGAATTTGGATTCCCAAGTCCGGAGGGTTTAGAGAATTAGTCATGGAGGAAGCACATAGAACCAGATACTCTGTTCACCCGGGCTCTGACAAGATGTACTTAGATCTCAAGAAACAATATTGGTGGCCAAATATGAAGGCTGAAATAGCTTCATTTGTGGGAAAATATCTGACTTGCGCCAAGGTAAAAGTTGAACACCAGAAACCCTCGGGTCTGCTCCAGCAACCTGAGATACCTGAATGGAAATGGGAGATGATCACCATGGATTTCATCACCAAACTACCCAAGTGCTCAAGTGGGTATTATACCATTTGGGTGATTGTCGATCGTTTGACAAAGTCAGCTCACTTCGTCCCAATCAAGGAATCATTCAAGATGGAAAGACTCGCACGGATATATATTCAGGAGGTAGTCCGACTACACGGTGTACCAGTATCCATTATCTCTGATCGAGATAGCAGGTTTACTTCCCGCTTTTGGCAACTTGGAACCCAACTAGACATGAGCACAGCATACCATCCTCAGACTGACGGTCAAAGCGAGAGAACAATTCAAACCCTGGAGGACATGCTTAGGGCATGTGTCATTGACTTTGGAACATCATGGGACACACATCTACCTTTGATCGAATTCTCGTACAACAACAGTTACCACACCAGCATTAGGGCTGCACCATTCGAAGCCCTATACGGTCGCAAGTGCAGATCCCCTCTATGCTGGGCAGAGGTAGGAGATACACAGTTAGCCAAGAGTCGAGTCCCCGTCAGTGCACTTACTGGTCCTGAGATCATCCGTGAAACCGCTGAGAAAATTATCCAAATCCGTGAACGACTAAAGGCCTCGCGCGATCGTCAGAAGAGTTACGATGATAATCATCGGAAACCACTAGAATTCCAGGTTGGGGACCGTGTTCTGTTGAAGGTCTCGCCCTGGAAAGGCACTGTACGCTTCGGTAAGCATGGGAAACTTAATCCGAGGTACATTGGACCTTTTGAAATCATCGCCAGAGTTGGTCCGGTAGCCTATAAGCTTCATTTCCCTCATGATCTTAGTAACATCCATCCCGTCTTTCATGTTTCAAACCTCAAGAAGTGCCTATCCGATGAAACTCTAGTAATTCCATTAGATGAGATTGAGATCGATGAAAACCTCAACTTTTTGGAGGAACCAATCAAAATCATGGATCGAGAAGTCAAACGTACGAAACAGCGTCGCATCCTGTTGGTGAAGGTTCGCTGGAATGCCAAGCGGGGACCGGAGTTCACTTGGGAACAAGAAGACTCGATGAAACAAAAATATCCGCAACTCTTTCTAGGTCCATGATTTGTATTTTCTCTTATCTCTTGTCTTGAATTTTGGGACGAAATTCCCTCTAACGGGGGAATAATGTAACAACCCGAAATTTCCGTATCAATTATTGTAACTCTTTTGTAGTCCAACTCGCGTAACCAATCGTCGTTCCAAATTCGATTTACGATCTTACGTATAATTAAGTCATTTATTAGTACACATTTAAAATGACTTATTGGGTGTCTTAATACATTTAGAAATCATTTTAACACCCAACTTTAGTGATCGGAATATTTCTAGAAATTACCGTATCGGGTTACGGTAACTCAATCGGGTACGACCAAAAGCCTCACTTAACGTCGGTATCGGGTAGAATTCCGTCGTGTCCAATTCCCGAACACTATATAAAGTGTTTTAAGACTTCATTTGAAGCCTTTGGCCAATTTTTCACTAAACTCTCACAACCTCTCTCCTCAAGCTAGAATTAAGGTCCAAATCTCAAGTTTAAGGCTTCAAATCTTTAAGGTAACCTCCCTAGCATGTTATTCAACATCTTTAGCCTTCTAATTGATGAGTTAAGTGAGTTTTGGGACCAAGAACATGAGTTTACGGCCAAGGAGCAAGCTTGGGCCGTAAACTCCATTAAATGGGGTTTTTGAGCCAAATAACCCTTCCAAATCATAGTTGGGACTTAGATATGACCCTATGGCTTGCTAAACTAGGCTTGGAACACCTTGAACATGATTTTTGGGGGACAAAATTGAGTTTACGGCCAAGTCATATTCCTGGGCCGTAAACTCCACTTAAAAGGGGATTTAATGCCTTTAAACTTGTTCAAATGCCTTGAAACTCAACCAATGGCCTTGTGGTAAAATCTAGATGCATCTAAAAATAGTTTAAGGATTTGAAACATATCAAAAGTATCATTTACAAGATTTTACGGCCTAAGAGCATACCCTTGGCCATAAACTCATAAAACTATGTTAATATTGCATCAAATACACTCAAATGGCTTGTATAAATTTCTAGAATCACATGTGATTGTTTTAAGCATCAAAAACTATCATTTTCATGGGTAAAGGAGAGTTTACGGCCTTAGAACATACCTCTAGCCCGTAAAATCCAAGAAGTGTGTTAAATGGTAACCTAAATTCATAACAAAGCTTAGAAATTTAGTTAGAATCACATGTGATTGTCCTATAAAGCTCAAATCAATTTTTCCTTGGCCATGAGTGAGTTTACGGCCGTAAACTCTTATGGAGTGGCTGTAAACTCCCTTTTAAATGTTGTAAATTCATTTCCATGTGTTCCAAGGCATTTTAGATAATCCATTTTAGCAATCCCCATGTCCATTCAAGCCCTTAAACCATCAAAATCACACCAACATGAGTTTACGGCCGTAAACTCATGTGTGTGTTTGTTTTGTGGTTGTAAACTCATTTAAATGTTTACTTATGGAGAGTAAACTCAAGTCCCAAGTCCCTAGTGTCTTTACACATCCGAAGATGTCACCCGGGTCACTCCAAACGCTCATTTTGAGGTGTTTAACCTCGTTGGAGTGTAATGTTCCATATGATTAGTGAATGTATCCCTAATAGTATATATATGGACATTATTTCATTTTACATAGGGTCATCGCAAGTAAACAATCCCTGAATCAATGCCTAGTATCCAAAACCGACACATTCTCGAGTCCGGTGAGTTCATACCCCTACCCTTTTTCCACTGTTTTTCACTATTTTCAGGGGGGGAACACAAGCAAAGTACAAGGGTTTTCTTGTACTCAAAACTTGTTTTCATGTGTGTACTTGACATTTCATATGCTTTTAATACTGATTACACAACTGATAACGAGTTGAATACACAGATTACTTAAACATTTATTTGTGAAATGAGTTTTATAAAATGTTATGTTTTATATATTTCACAAATGGTTTCCACATTTTATCAGTTAAAAGCATGACTTATAACACATGAATAATATATTCTGTACACTGTCTTGTCCTCGGTAACATTCCACAGAAATACGTGAATGGAGGATTATACTATTATTACTAGTAAATTTGTTAATCCGTATGATTGGAGACACGTCCTCGGCAAACACTCCACAGAGATACGCGAGTGGAGGACTACACCCGTAACCAGAATCTATGGAATTTAGAGAGCGTGACTTGAGTGTATAGATCTATACGGGGCTGACTACCCCACACCTGGCTGCTAGCTACAGCCGAACCAAAATGGTTCAAGGGTGACGAAAGTCATAAGGATTGTGGACTACTTATTGCCACAAGGCTGTGGACTACTTATTGCCACAGGTTCAGTCTTTAGTATGGTTATGGAACTCGCAACTAGGATAACAGAGATTTACTTATAGTAATAATGAACCACATACTACATTTTACAGATAACCGGGATTCAGTTTACATCTTTTACATCTTTTACATATGATAACCAACATTCAGGAAGGTATGGGACCTTCCTGGGAAATCTTGTACATAACCAGGTCTAAACGAATACATCTTTCACATTGAAAACCAACATACAGGAAAGCATGGGGCATTCCTGGGTAACATACACATAATCAGAAACAAGTAACCAACTGAATAACATTACATCTTTTACAATAACTTCCCTTCAGGAAAGTATGGGACTTTCCTGGGAATACACTGATACATTAAAGACATAAAACGATGAATTGAACAACTAAACCATACTTTACTTTTATGAAACAACAACCAACTTTTAAGAAAATATGGCATTTTCTTGGCGTGTGTTACATTTTTAGAAACAGAAAGGAAACATAAACATTTTTACAAAACTGCTTATGAACTCACCAGCGTTATGCTGATTTTCAAACTGTTTGTGTTCTCAGGTCATCGATAGTACAGGTACCCGAAGACTTACTTGGTTAAGGATCGTGTGCGTGCAAGGCTCGTTCATTTTGTTTATATCTATATTATGTATCACAACTGTATAAGCTGTGTCTTTTGAAACAAATTGTAAAACTTTTAATATGTAATTTAATGTTTGTTTCACTTTACTTACTATGTACATTGGATTTGATAATCAACGTGGAGTCAACCCCGGAAATGTTTCCGCCTTCGGTTTTCGGGGTGTGACAACGTGTCATCACCTGATGGCTTTCCTTGGGGAGAAAGCCTTGGCCCATATTCAGCCACGTCACCCTTTTTGCAGCAGCACCCTGCTGACTTCTAAACCCCGTAACTTTCTCATACAAGCTCTGTTTTTGACGTTATTTATATCTACGCGTAGGTAAAAACAACATCTACAACTTTCGTTTAGACTCCGTTGGCTAATTATCGACCGGTCTCAAATTTAATAGTAGGAGGCGTTTAGACTGTTAAATGACCGCGAAGAATTCGTAACTCCTTCATACGGACTCCGTTTTCGTCCATCTTTTTACCATTGAGTTCCTATTAATGAGATCTTCAACTCTCATTTAGGTCGTGTAAGCCAAAAACCGCTCGAACTAAAATTCGAGTTTCGGGTCGTGCACTGCTAAGCCGAATCTTAGAAAAATCCTAACTTCCTCATACAAAGTCAGATTTGGGCGTTCTTTTTATCGACGCTCTTAGTTTAACATATTCTACGACTTTCATTTAGATTGCTAAGGCTAAATCTCACTCTATCGTAAATTCACTATTTACGCCTCCCGGTGCCGTGCCGGTTTTGCTGTAAAACTTCGACGGGCCATAACTTCTGCGTTATAACTTGGATTTTGGCGTTCTTTATATGTACGAAAACCTTGAGACATATTCTAAAACTTGGTTAAGATTATTTATTCTAAATAATCTTTTGTCGAAAAGTCATTTTTGACACTTATTGCCTCAAAATTGACTAGCCCGGATCTGCGGGCGTTACATCCACACACATCTGTGTGTAAAAGATCCAACAAGCCTTCACCCCTCTCACATGAGCCAGTGAAGGGTGACTTTGTCATTTTTCCAAGTAAGCATGATTCACAACTATGATCCGACCATATGTCAAATGACTCCAAGACTCCATCCTTTTGGAGTTGGCCTATGCGTTTCTTGCTTATATGCCCAAGATGAAAATGCCATAATGATGCTTTATCCAAGTTATTACTATTAGAAGAATCAATACACAATACATTACTTCCTGAGTGATCTACAACAGACACTGCTTCATACACACCATCACAAGGTAATGCTTTAAAATAAAACACATTATTAAAGAAAGCATTTATTCCACCATATTCATTATCAAAAGAAATGGTAAAACCTTGTTTATACAAAGCATGAAGGGAAATAACATTTCTTGCCATTTCTGGTTAGTAACAACAATTATTCAAATCTAAAGTAAATCCATTACTAAGCAACAAAGTATAAACTCCAATCTTGGTGACAGGTGAAACTTTCCTATTCCCCATGATTAAGTTTATCTTTCCATGCTCCACATTCTCACTTCTTCTTAGTCCCTGCATTTCAGAACAAATATGAATACCGCAACCGGTATCAAGGACCCAAGAGTTAGAATAGAGTGAATTATTAGATGAGATAGTGTAAATACCTGCATGGTTGGGTTTAACTTTCCAATCCTTCAAATCTTGCTGGTACTTTGGGCAGTTACGCTTCTAGTGCGCCTTTTCGTGGCAGTAGAAGCATTCAGCCTCTTTGGGATCAGAAGAAGGTGTAATGAAAACTTTCTTGGTTCTGCTAGAAGAGGAGCCATCAAGGGTCTTACCCTTGGTACCCTTCGAAGGGTTATTTCTCTTCTTCCCTCTACCTTTCCCGATTGCCACGACAAGTGCTGAGTTTGGAGTAGTAGCAGGAGTGGTCACAACCGACTTACCTTTAAGACCTGATTCTGCGGTCTTTAGGAGTCCCTGAAGTTTGCTAAGTGTAACTTCCTCCTTATTCGTGTGGTATGTCATGCAGAATTGATCATAACACGAAGGTAAGGAGTGCAAAATAATATCTATTGCTAACTCCTTAGGGAAGTTCACATTCAACTTCATCAATCGATCCACATACCTTTGCATTTTCTTCATGTGGTTTGTGATGGGTTCGCCATCTTTCATTCAGGTTGTGATCATAGAGGAGATGATTTCATATCGCTCTTGACGAGCAATTTGATGGTAGCGGTCCATCAAATCCTGGTGCATCTCAAAAGGATAGTAGTCCTCATAGGACTTTTGGAGCTCGGCTGTCATGGTGGCCATCTTGATACATGCCACTTTGGTAGCATCTCTTTAATGTGCCTCATATTCTGCAAACTCCTCAGGAGTAGCAGTTGGCTCAGGCACCTTGAGCTCCTTGTCAAGAACATATTCCTTGTTCTCATAACGAGTGACCATCCTGATGTTTCTGATCCAATCAGTAAAGTTAGATCCATCAAAGATGACTCTCCCACAAAGGTTCATGAGAGAGAAGGAGCCTGTAGGGTTTGAGCCAGGAGTAGCATTGTTGGAAGACATCTGAAAAGAAGGAAAAGTTTTAGTTTAGATATATGGATAGTCCTTAATAAAACACCCAAATGTAGTATGAAGGCTAGGATCCAATCACAATACATTATAACCTAGAAGAGGGATACCGTAATCCAAGTTATAACATATTTGAAAGGTAGGTGAATGACGATTCACCAATTGCCACCATGAAAACGAAATATTAATTATTAGGTTTTATTTGGCTTTTAGAAATTCCATGATTCTTTGAGATTCATTGAACTTTTCAATGGCATGTTTCAATCTCGAGTGTGCCCTTCATGTTTTGTGACTGGGATACCGAGGATCACAAAACAAGGTGTGAAGTAACCATGCAACTTACTTGGTACCCTTAATGTTTTTCACTTAATCGTAGTGCTGGTAAACCACACGCGCTCCTTCCGACCTTATGAAAAACTTAAGTCACCCTTTGCCTTCCTTGTTAAGTCCAAGTTAGTGTGCCGGTAAACCACGCATGCTCCACCAACGACTTAGACAAGGTGCAAAGTGTAATTTCATGGATTAGCACCTTATTCACATTTTCCTAAAGTAACTAAGATTGGGAATTTATAAAACATTTAGTTACTTTATAATAATCTTTATACTTTTAATGAGAATTTATAAGTCCTTGTCTTACCCGTTCGGCTAATGACCCTCCACCAGTCAAGCAAGCGGTGGGTGAGAGTGGACACTCATTAAGTCGCCATTTTATAGGCAACAACCTTATACCCACCATATAGACCAGCTTCGTGAATGAGGCGTACTAGCGATAAGACGACTTTGATCTTATACATATATATTATTAATAACTTTTATAATATTATAAGTATATGGGTAGAATTTTAACTTTTAAAAATATAAGGGTTGGAACTAAAGTTTTAATCAAGAATTTACTTGTTCCAAAACTTGAGGGAAAGTTTTGTAAACATTCAAAACTTTTCATTTCTTGTAACTTATGTGTTAATTAGAGTATTAAAATGAAGACTCTTCATTTTTTTAACTCTTGTGTTCTTTTAATGGTTTTTAATTCAAGTGTGACTCTTGGTTTTCCATAACTTGAGGACAAGTTATGGATTCCATTAAAACACATTATGATCAAGAATTAAACTACCAAGTAGGTTTCAAGTAATTCCTATGATCATCTAAATTCATAAGATCAAGAACATGAATATTCATATCAAAGTTTCAAGATCATATGAGCACATATAATCATGAAAAATTGATATTAGCCATTGTAAATGGATTAGAACAAATATTACTCCATCTAAAATAAGTTTTATAACACCAAAACAATTTAGGGTAATGTTTCTAGTCTATTTCCAGCAGCAAAAGTCGAAAATTTGCACTCTGTCGCTCATACTCGCCAAGTGCATGAACCTACTCGGCGAGTAGGTTGAAGATACAAGTGAACTCGACGAGTCCCCCCATGGACTCGGCGAGTTCATCAGGCAGACAGCAAGTTTTTCGACTTTTTTCAACTTTTTAGCACAAAAAACAAACAAACAAGCCTAGGCTCTGATACCACTGATGAGTTTTGAGCATTCTAACACTTCCTAAGTGTACATGAAACCCTAATAACCTTGGATCTATGTTTGTCTAATTATCATGCAACGTTGATTTCTAAGGCTATGATCCTATCTAGCATACTTGGGGAGCAATTTTAACTTAAATAATAGATAGAATTACATACCTTGTTGTTGTAAATGTTCCTTGAAACCTTTTGAGCCTAGCACCCCAAGTGTGATGCCTCAAATGCTTCACACAACACCAAATGCTATGGAGTAAACTTGGAGAGAATGTATAACACACTAAAATCAGCCAAGCCCTCTTGTTTCACTAGTAGTGCCAATCTTGGGAGAACACATGACCTTTATATAGTGTTGACACATCTAGGGTTACACCATGTAAACCCTAATGTCTCATGACTCTTCATTTCCATGACCCATGGGTTTGTAACTCCCATCGAGCATCCAATGGGTTTAACCCAACTTGATTATCCATGGAACCTCTTAGCCCACTATATAAGTTATGGATGATTTACATAAACAACCCATATATTTAATTAGTTATCTTTTTATCACTTAAATAATTCTAAAATTAATTCTTGATCAAACTAATTAAATAATATTATTAATATATTAGAACTTATAATATATTAATAATCACAAGTGTTATTTCTCTCATTTAGTCTATCCAATTGCATGGTGCCATGCAACCCAAATGGACCATGCCGGGTCGGGTCAAGTACATACCAGAAATAGTTACAACACTTTCTTCTTTACAAACAATATCGGGGCTCCCCAAGGTGAGGAACTCGGTCTGATGAACCCTTTGTCGAGCAGCTCATTAAGCTGACTCGATAACTCCTGCATTTCTACTGGCGCTAATCGATATGGAGATTTGGCTACGGGGGTAGCTCCAGGAATTAGGTCAATGCGAAACTCAACTTGACGTTCGGGAGGAATTCCAGAGAGTTCTTCAGGAAAGACATCAGGAAAGTTGCAGACTTCGGGGATGCTCTCGAGGTCTTTAACTTCCTGTTTCTCGTTGATTAAATGGCTAGGAATGCATGGCACTCTTTTTGCAGAAGCTTTTGAGCTTTGATGTAGGAAATGATGCGAAGATTGGAGCTAAGCTTATCGCCATAGATCATGAGAGTCTGGCCAGAGGGGAGATTAAGATGGATGGCTTTTTCGTAACAAAGGATATCAACATGATTGGGACTCAACCAATCCATGCCAATGATAACATCAAATCTTTTTATGGAGACTGGCATAAGATTGATGAGAATATAATGATCTTTCAAGGTAAGGGTACAGCCTATGAATATATCGTTAGCGCTTTCTTTCTATCCGTTAGCCATCTCGACGGTAAGTGTTTTGGTTAATGGTTGGGGATTATGTTTAAGAAGGCGTTTGAATGAATGGCTAACAAAACTACCTTAAACACCAGAATTGAAAAGGATACTAGCATAAGAGTTGTCGAGAAGGAACGTACCTGAGACAACGGTGGGATCGGCGACTGCCTCCTCTCGTCCGGAAGCTAGGACTCCCTAGTGTTACCAGCTGTTGCCGCCTTGGGGCAGTTGTAACGCCCGAGTTTCAAGGCTATACATTTTTAGACAATGTAATAGTCTAGGTCAACTATTGTAACTCTTTTTGAAGTAATCAAGATGAAATATTTGAGTATTATGTGAATTATGTGTATTTATGTACTTATTATTTAATTATAAATGTATAATTAATAAAGAATAAAAATAAGCGTCAAAATTAAAGTGTGAGATAAACCTGATATCTTTATATAAAGTTGTAGTGGTCGAAATAAGGATTCCGGGGATATAAGGAACGCTGAAATCCGAGTTATAACAAAGAAGTTATGACCTGTCGAATTTTCGCGACGGAACCGGCACGATACTGGGAAACGTAAATAGTGAATTTACGATAGATCGAGATTTAGCCTTAGCGCTCCAAACGAAAGTTGTAGAATATGTTAAACTAAGAACATCGATAAAAAGAACACCCAAATCTGACTTTGTATGAAGAAGTTATGATTTTTCGAAGTTTCGCATTAGCATTGTACAGCCCAAAATTCGAATATTAGATCGAGCAGTTTTTAGCCAACACTACCTAAACGAGATCCGAAGATCTCATTCAGAGTAGCTTAACGAGAAAAATATGGGCAAAAACGGACGTCGGATGAAGAAGTTATGAGAATTTAACGGACCAATCCTGTCCCGTCCTGTTAATAATATAAAATTTGAAATCGAGTCAAAATTAGTCGACGCATTGTAAACGAAAGTTGTAGAGTACGTTCCACCTTCGCGTGGATATAAAGAACGTCGAAAACGGATCTTGTATGTGAATGTTACGATTTTTAGAAGTTGAGAGTGCAATTTGCGAAGCTGGTGATGACGTGGCATGATCCTAGCCTTTCCTTTCTCCCCACGGTGTCGCATCCGATGACCGACGCGTCACCCTCGCATTACGCCCCGCGTCCGAGGTCCAGTACCCCCCCGCATACAATAGCTTCTTATCCACTCCGTGAACAAGCCATGTGCAAGACAGCTGGAAACCTTATCCGAGGAGTACGCCTAGCGTACCCTAGGTACGCCCAGTGTAATTCCGAGATCAGGCGCCTATAAAAGGCATGTGAAGGGAGCTTTTCACACATTTTCACACCAAATCTCTTTCTCTCTCTAGTTTCTTTCTCTCTCTAAGACCCCAAACCACCCCTAAACCCTAGATAAACCCCCTAGCTCCCGAAGGAAGCCCCGAGGCTCCCGGAGACCCGAGAAAAAGAGTCTTTCGGTTTCGATACGCTGCTCCAAATAAAGTTTCAGTTTTTGTTAAAATCTGATGTAAGTGAGCTAAGCTTACGCAATTTTTAATATAGCTTTCAAATAATTATAGGAATGTTATTAGGTCCTTAAAATAATTATTTGGGCTATTATTATGAGTTATATTGAGTGTTATTAACGCTTATATAATAATAATAATAATAGTCAGACTAATTAATTTGTCGCGGTTATCGTTAGACTAAACCCTAGTGGTATTGGTACAAGGTTTTATCAAACAAAAATTGTTTTGAGAGTATCGAAGTGTTGTCCAAGTGCTGAGTCACCACCTTTCAGGTGAGTGCATAGTTACTTTCAGCTTACACATAGATATGAAGTATTTTATATAAACTAGGTGTGAGACCCATGTATTACATGGGTTTATTTAAAAAAATTAAATATAAAATTTTAACAATTTGAAAATTTTAAATTTATAAGAAAAATAAGAAATTTTTTGAATTATTAAATTTAATGAGACTGTAATGCATTGGATACATTACATATATAAACCATTTTCTAATAAATACCTTACATATATATTACCTTATATATTAAATTTGGAATTTTAATTTAATAAAATAAAAAATACAATAAAATGATAAGTCGAAAATACAAAATTTAAAATTTCTAGAAAATGCCATGTGTCCAAATGAATGAGAAGAGGACATGTGGCAAAAAACCTTCATTTATTATAGTAGATTACATTCTATGTGTGCATATTATCTGAATACTTGCTATCTATGCTGGATGTACGTTTTTATACATGTTTTCAACGATTTAAACTATATATGTATTTTATATCTACGAAAATGTTGGGGTAAAACATGGGTAGATGTAATAGGTGATGTGTGATAAAATGATGAGAGGCCTCGATGTTGATGTTGTTGATTCTGTCATCTAGCGGAGTATGGATTATGACCACGGACTTTTCTAGACAGCCCAGTGGAACGCTAGCAGGCTCGCAACCTGTAGGTGTTTGTGAACGATGTGTTCACCGGTGTACTCCATCCCCCACATGGTTGCCTTTTGGACATTTATTGCTGAGGAATCCCCTTACCAGTAGTGTCCATCCCGATGATGATCCTTCGGCTAGGTCCCTTATGATAGGTGTTTAGGGACATAAAGTGAGGATAACGGGAATGGGTAATCGGGTTAGTGTTGATTGTTGAAATTAATAAACTTATTTATTATGGGTTGAAAACCCTATGTGCTCATCAGGCTCCCCAGCATGACTTACTCAGTTTCATGTATTACAGGTAGTGGCGCATGAGCATAGATGTGATGTTTTGGGTTGAGGGATTACAGATATAGGCCTGTAGATACGAAATAATGTAGTAAGGCTTATATTGTACTGTTTATGCTTTTGATCTGTATCAAAGATGACATCCCAAGTCTTTTAATGAAATACATTTCCTTGGAAATGCTTTTGATAAATCTTTATCATATTTTGTTTTGGGATAAATTCCGCAACACTTTTATTTAAAATGTTACTATGATTTTCAAACAAATCATAAACAAAATCGGTCTTTTTCTGGCCGTGAAAATGGGGATGTCACAGCAGTTCCTCTTAAAATGCCCGACTTCACCACATCCGTAGGAGGCCTGACCGGCACCCACTCCAAAAGATTGATTCATTGATTGGGTTGGTGCTTTGTCGCTTTTTAGCAGCGTGGCCCTTTATACCACAATTGTTGCAAAGCACTTCCCAACATGGGTCGGAAGTGAGGTAATGATAGTTACACTTGTTGCACATGGGGAGGGTACCAACATACCCACTGGTAGGTGTTTGAGCTGTGGATCCGAAAGTAAAAACAACAGCAGGGGTAGTAGCAGTGTGGACTGCCACCATTTGCTGCTTCTTCGAGGATTCCTGCGAAGACTTACTCTTGTTCTTTTTCCAAAATTTCCTTTTCTCACAGCTCCTCTTTGTCGGCTCAAGAGTGGTGGCTGCTTCCTCAAGGTCATCACTATGGTCAATCAAAGTTTGCGCTAGGCATTTGGCGTTGTCGTAGGTGTCTGGCTTCGCAGCTAAAATGTTACCCTTAGTTGGCTGAGTCAACCCCCAGATGAACCTCTCAATCTTTTTACTCTCCGAGGTAACCATTCCCGGACAGAGTAGCGCCAAGTCATCAAATCTTGAAGTGTAAGTGGCGATATCAGAACCCTTCATCTTCAGGTTCCGAAGTTTATGCTCCAACTTCTGCATTTCTCCCCGCGGACAGTACTCCGCAAGCAAAAGCTCCTTCATGACCTCCCAACCCATAGCATTGGCTACGGGTAGGGTTAAGGATTTGACTCGACCATTCCACCAAGTCAGGGCTTTATCGGTAAAGGTGCAGGCGGCGAACATCACCTTATCAGGTTAAGGATTTGACTCGGCCATTCCACCAAGGAAATACCTTCAGTAAAGGTGCAGTAGGAGCATCAGAGGGGATCCAAGTGGACGTGGGAGCCAGAGGCGGAAATGCGCAAGCATTATCCGACATTGTTTTCTTCAGCGGACTTCGAGGACGAAGTCTAGTTCAAGTGGGGGAGAGTTGTAACGCCCCGACCCTCAGGTATTTCTTCATTATGAATTTCTAGATAAAGCTCTACTCGACGAGTTGGTCGACCTAATCGTCGAGTAGCAGCGGGGTGAGAACGCGTGTTTAGTGACCTACTCGGCGAGTCCACTATTGGGACACGGCGAGTAGGAGCTGGCAGATGAAACCCTAAATCCTAGGGTTTGCACCCCTATTTAAAGAAGCCTCAGCCTCCTTTGGGCTTCCTTATAGTCTTTGAGAGTCCTTATAAACCCTAATTCGTGTGTGTGCGCCTTGGTGTGGGTTTGAAGCTTGGAAGAGAGGATTTTGGAGGAAGGGAGCTAAAACTACAAAGGAAATTGAAGCAAGAAGGGAAGGGGAAACGGGTTTTACCTTAGCTAGCATCTTTTGAACGTAACAAAGTGCCATTCTTACTTCTTTTTCCTTCCTCTTGTTGAGTTCTAGGGATTTTTATGGATTTTCAAGTTGGGATGTTGAGCTATAGGCCAGATCTGAAGTTGTAACTTCAGATCTGGACCCTCCTTGGGTGCTAGAGTCATAAAGTTGATGTATTGGTTGTGGTTGAAGTCCCTCTTGGACTAGAAGCTCCATTAAGAACTTAAAATAAACTTTTGGAGCCCTTATAGCTATGCATGTATGTAAAATTTGCATCTTTACGTGGCAAGTATGCCCTTGAAGCTTGGATCTGTGATTTGGAGCCGCTGCATGGTTGAAAACAAATCTGTATGGAAAGAAGACTAGATGGACTCGGTGAGTTGCAAGGGTGACTCGGCGAGTCCCATGAATATAGTCATTTAACTTGGCGAGTTGGATGAACAACTCGGCGAGTCCTAGGAAGGTCGCCATAAGACTCGATGAGTTGAAGAACAACTCGGCGGGTCGGATGACTTTTCCCTTGGATAGACTTGCGTGTGTACCCATCGAGTTGCAAGGGGGAAACTCAACGGGTGGCCCGTAAGGGTTGTTCGGGATTCGAAGTAACTCGATGAGTCTCTCCGATGACTCTGCGAGTTGGAATGTGCTCCATGGACTCGACGAGTGGCCGAGTGCACCCGACGAGTAGAGGTTAACATGGACTGTTGACCTTGACTGAGGACTCTGACCTTGATCGGGAATTACTAAAAGATTATGGGGGTGTCTCATCAGGGTAGGAACTTATGAGTATATTGTGCTATGGTTATAGGTGGTGGAGCCGGTGTCAAGTGATTCGATAGTTGGAGTTTGCTTTCCAATCAACCTCTACGAGGTGAGTTATTCTCACTATATCGATAGGGTCTACGGCACCAAGGATGGCCCTTTATGATTTATATCCTGGTTTATCATGGCTGCTTGTTATTGCCATGATAGATTTCATCCTGGTTTAGGATGGGTGTTATGTTATTGCCTTGATAGAATTCATCCTGTTAAGGATGGTTGTTATACTAGAGATTGGTTAGATCGATTGTTATTGTATGCTGCATATGATTTGGATCCATTAGATCGAAATCAGGATAGATAGTATGTCATGCTTTCGTGATCCGTGAGTATTGGTATGTTAATGAGTTGTTAGGTCGATACTCTAGTTACTATGTGTGTAAACCAATATATGATAGTATGCGAATATGGTTAGTCATTTGTTGGTTGGGTTGAGGCGGTCCTGCTTTGTGCTGAAGGCCAACACACCCTCTGAGCGGTCCGGGGAGACTGTAGGCCCACGCGGTGGACCAGTTATGCCGAAGGCTCAGGATAGATTCAGATAGACTGTAGGCCCAGTAGGGCAGACCAGTCTCGCCGATGGCCTAGTATGTATGGTGTTTGAATGATTGTTATGGTTATGGTAACTGCTAGTGTGGTATTGGTATTTTGGGGATAGATCACTAAGCCCTCGGGCTTACAGTTTTCAGTTTATTGTTTCAGGTGCTTCAGGAGAGCGAGGGAAGGCGAAGGCGTGACCATACCGCACCTCATCCTCGTGATCTATTTTGGGATACTCTGATGATAAATTAATTGGAAATGTTTTGTAAAAAAAATTACTATATGACTCTTTTCATAGCGTTAAAAGTTTAAATTTGGCATGAATTTTATGGGTGTTACCAGTTGGTATTAGAGCCTTGGTTTGAGCGAATTGGAGGAACACTTGTGTGAATCCAGTCTCAAACCGAGGAGATTTTTGTAAAATAAGTTTTAAAAATGGTTTTTAAAAAAACTAAAGGATACAGGATGCAGAAGGTACGATCAGCCGAAGCCTGTAAGTAAGCCCCAAAATACCATACAGTTATTTGATATTCTAATGTGATTAGAACAGCATGCTAGTGCTAGGCTAGGAATTCTCTGGAATCGTATGATAGATTGGCCTGATTTTATTATACCTATTAGCCTAGGGTTTCTTGTATATGGGATTGACATCATAAATGTAGATGTTTAGTGTATGCACCACGTCTGTGGATAGTCAAGGTCTTATATCCTGAGAATGTCCGATTCGACCTTAGTGTATGATTGGATATTCGAAAGTCTATCGGGTCTGGCACTATGTGCAGCCAGTGTACACTAGCACTGCAGGGGATGATGGAAGTTTCATGGATGTGTGAGTGGTGTAGAATTGCAGGATCAGTTACTAGTTAGGCGATGTCCCCTGTTAGTGAGGGTTGAACGCATATTATGTTAAACACAGCTTAGGGCGTTGTGGAGATACTAGAGACAAATATGGGTAGGTGTGGAACGTAGTATGGGCCCATACTACTGAAAGTACAGGACCCATATACGTATCAAGGAAGTCACAACCCCTAGGGTTTGAGGGTAATTGGTCTTCCGTCATTATTTGATCTGTCTGAGACATTGAGTGTGTTTGCAGTATGGTGGTGACGAGACGTGTTGCTTTGTGGTCCGCATCACGATCAGGATTAGGATCAGGGACAAGAGACGGAGGATTGGAGGTGTCGGTAGCACCTAAGCCCGTGGTTCAGATCGGGACTGAGGAATTGGATGCCCAGATTCGGGAGATCATGCGATGGTTGAGTATTTTGATGTTGCGTTTCGAGCGCAGCTGCCAGAGATGTTTGGGTTGATTAAGACCGCGATGGTTGAGTATTTTGATGAGCGGTATACCGCTCTAGTAGAGACTGCTGCCGCTGCAACCACTTCGGCTATAACAGCTGCAGGGATTAGAGGAGGAGGAGGCGGCAGGGCTTTCCAGTATTGGGACTTCGACAATACGAAGCCCCCGACATTTGATGGTACACAGGATGCTATTCGGGCTACAAGGTGGTTATCTAACGTGGAGGGATGTTTCTTCACGTGTTCATGTCCTGCTGACCAGAAGGTCTGGTGTGCCGTGAACCTGCTGAGGCTTGGGGCGGAGGACTAGTGGAGGCTGACAATTGGGTTGTATACTGATTATCAGAGGGCTGCTATTACCTAGGAGCAATTCCGGGATATGTTTCGCACCTGCTATGTTCCACGCGTGGAACGGGAGCGACTTGCTCATGAGTTTTTGACCTTGAAATAGGATGGGGAGTCTGTGATGGAGATTACCCGTATGTTCACGAAGAGGGCTATGTTTTGCCCAGAGTTTGCTTCTGAGCAGTCTCAGATGACTCGTTATCTGAGTATGCTCAAGACGGATATTCGACAGTTTGTGTCTACTCAGCGATGTGATACCCTCATGGACCTACAAGAAGCCGCGTGACGGCGTGATTTGGAGATAGAGCTACAGCTGAAGAACCAGCGTCAGGCACCGTACGGTCTCAGCCGGCGCCTAAGCGGTCTAAAACCGCTGATACACGGTTCGGGGATCATCAGAGCCGCATGTGTGGAAAGTGTGGCAAGGCTCATTCAGGGGTTTGTCGAGCAGGAGGAGGGTGCCAAAAGTGTGGCAAGGAGGGGCATTATGCCAGGGACTGTCGTCAGTCTGCCCCTCCAGCAGATATGAGGATTTCTTTCCATTGGCATCAGGTTGGTCATGTCAAGAACAACTATCAAAAGCTCGCCGCCAAGCCGGCACAGGGTTCCGCGCCAGCTACTGTGAGGATTGGAGATGGGAGGCCAGTCAAGATGGAGCCTCCGATGTGGTTGCTGGTACGTTTCTATTCTCTATCTCAGTTATTGTATTTGTGCTATGCTTATTGGTTGTACCTATGATCAAGTACGTTTTTAGTAAATTCGTTGCCTGCTTTGGTTTTATTTGACTCGGGGGCGAGTCGGTCGTTCGTATCTCAGACCGTCTCTAGAGGGTTCGGTGTGTTGATAGATGATCTTGAGTGCCCGTTGTGAGTTTCGATAGAGAACAAGCACGGGGTTTCTGCTTCTTCGGTCTACCGGGGATGCAAGTTGGAGATTTTTGGAGTGTCTTTCCCGATAGATTTGATTCCTATCCCCATGTGGGATGTATGCGTGACTGTGGGAAGGGATTTGCTTAGCCGTTTTGGCGCCATGATCGACCGTGATAGTCAGCGGGTGGTGGTTCAAACCCCAAGTGGGGGAGAAGTGGTGGTATATGGTGAGGGCACCAGGTCGGGATCAGGGTTCTTTTCGGCAGCCAAGGCTCGAAAGTATATTCAGCACGGGTGTACCGGTTATTTGGCATATATGGTAGATACGCGGGCTAGAGAGAAGCTCTCAGTTTCAGAGGTCCCTGTGGTTAGAGAGTTTGCTGATGTATTTTCGGAGGAGTTACCCGGAGTGCCTTTGGTGAGGTAGGTTGAGTTTAGGATTGATTTAGTGCCAGGTGCGGCCCCTATCGCCAAGGCTTCGTACCGTTTGGCACCGCCAGAGATGCAGGAGCTGTCATCTCAGTTGCAGGAACTGTTAGGTAAGCAGTTTATTCGACCGAGTAGCTCACCTTGGGGAGCATCGATCCTCTTAGTCAGGAAGAAGGATGGATTGCACAGGATGTGCATCGACTATAGGGAGTTGAATAAGTTAACGGTAAAGAGCTGTTATCCGCTCCCGAGGATATATGATCTTTTCGACCAGCTGCAGGGTGCATCTTGGTTTTCCAAGATTGAATTGAGATCAGGTTACCACCAGGTCAGGTTGAGGGAGGAAGATGTGGAGAAGACCGCGTTCCAGACTCGTTATGGTCACTATGAGTTCGTGGTGATGCCGTTTGGACTCACCAACACGCCAGCAATGTTCATGGATCTGATGAACCGAGTCTGCAGACCGATTCTCGATCGCTCGGTCATTGTGTTTATAGATGATATCTTGGTGTATTCCAAGACCCGAGACCAACATGAGGGGAACCTCAGGGAGCTGTTGGAGGTGCTACGGCGAGAACGTCTTTATGCCAAGTTCTCAAAGTGTGAGTTCTGGTTGCGGGAGGTTCAGTTCCTTGGACATCTCGTTAACCAGGATGAGACTTCGGTCGATCCGGCCAAGGTAGAGGCGGTTATGCAGTGGGAGACTCCAAGATTTCCCTCAGACATCAGGAGTTTTTTGTGCTTAGCAAGGTATTATCGGAGATTCATTCATGATTTCTCCAAGGTTGTTGTACCCCTCACTCATCTAACGAGAAAGGGAGTGGACTTCCGGTGGGGCCCGGAGCAGCAGAGGGCATTCGAGACCCTCCGGCGGCGGTTATGCGAGGTGCCAGTATTGACACTCCCCGAGGAAGTGGAGGATTTCGTAGCATATTGTGATGCGTCTATCGCAGGCTTAGGGGCAGTTTTCAAGCAGAGGGGGTGGGTGATAACTTATGCATCGCGGCAGTTGAAGCCGCATGAGACGAGATACCCCACACTATCTGTACGGGGTCCGTTGTACCATTTACACGGATCACAAGAGTTTGAGGCACATTATGGATCAGCCGAACTTGAACATGAGGCAGCGCAGGTGGCTGGATGTAGTCAAGGACAATGATTGTGAGATCATTTACCATCCTGGTAAAGCGAATATGGTTGCGGACGCCCTGAGCCGCAAGTCAGCTAGGTCATCTACCCTAGGCACATGTATGAGGATAGCGGTGGATTCCCCGCTGGCGGGTTTGGTCAGAGATGCTCAGATCGAGGTTATGAAGCCAGAGAACAGGAAATTGGAAAGGATTAAGGGCGAAAGCGCCCGGTTTGTGCAGGATAACCGCGGGCTACTGACCCGACATGGTCGGGTTTGGGTTCCAATGACTGGGGGAGTTAGGCAGACAGTGATGGAGGAGGCTCATAAGTCTCGTTTTTCTATTCACCCGGGGGATACCAAGATGTACCGAGATTTGAGTTTGAGTTATTGGTGGCCTGGCATGAAGCGAAATATCGCTTGGTATGTTGAGAGGTGCTTGATCTGTAGAATGGTAAAGGCCGAGCACCAGAGGCCGCATGGTAAGTTGCAGCCCCTGGAGATTCCCATGTGGAATTGGGAACATATTACGATGGATTTCGTCGCAAAGTTGCCAAACACGGCAAAGGGGTTCGACGCTATATGGGTCATCATGGATCGATTGACCAGGAGTGCTCATTTCCTAGCTATTCGGGAGTGTTCATCGGCAGAGAAGTTGGCCGACATATACCTCCACGAGATTGTCTCTCGCCATGGGGTTCAAGTTTCCATAGTTTCCGATCGGGGTGTCCGATTTACTTCCCGTTTTTGGCAGAAGTTCCACGAGGAGGTAGGTACGAGAATGCATTTTAGTACGGCGTTCCATCCATAGACAGAGTCTACCCTCCATATCAACCTATGTCGTTTAATGGGGACATAAGCTTCTACAACGTAAACGAAGGGAGCTCAACAGACAGAGTCTACCAATCCTAATCCGTAGAGTTGCCCGAAATGAAATTTAGGGCAGGACGGCTCTCCAACGTATCGAAGAGGTTAATACCGATGCGAGAATGCATACCCTCCACACCTTTCGTCTAGAAGATGCTCGTGAGAGATCTGAAAGAGACCCTAAAGCTCTGCTTCAAGCACTGACTAAATCACGGGCCGAAGTCATAGAACTCCGCGTACACTAGAGGGTGTACGAAAGATACTTGCTGGATATGAACCGTCAACTAGCCAAACTAAGGGTTCACCATAGGGGTGACTGTCGCCAGTAGGAGATACTTTATTTTACATCTTTGTTTTAAAAAGAACCGTGTTCCTATCTATATTTTGATTAGCACTGTTCCCTGTGACTACCTTGTACTGTAAGTACTTTTAGTTAGGACTTTATGCTGTCAAAGACTTTTCTACTCCAGATATGATGTAAGACCTTCTACAAAGTTAATTTTCCTGAACCTATTACATCTTAAACATCGATTATATGGGCAGTCGACTAACTTCTGTGTCACTCCTTGTTCAGATACTCTCATCATACTTTTATTGGAGTCTATCTGAAACATGCTTTAGTCAAGTCATTAGACTATAGTAATTTAGCTCCGGAAACATTTCCAAGTCTCTTTTAATGGTTGGACAATGTTATTCACCAACCAACGATACCTCGGCTTGAACGACAAGCGTCTTGAGACCATTCTACGAACTTACTTCCACTCATTACTAAGACTGCATCATAGGGATGTAGGTCAACCTACATAAACGTAGTTCCAATCCGTACTAGGACTGCATCATAGGGATGTAGGTCAAACTTTCGAGAACATAGTCTTACTCTTTACTTGAACAATCGAAGTACATCTAGATTCAACCAGAATCGCTCACAAGATCTTTAATTTTTATGTTACAGAATCATGTCGTCATTCGGAAACACAGCTGAGCAACGAAACCCCTATACTCTATATCGACGCCACTACATTTCAAGCTGTAGTAGCAGCTGCTGTGACAACTTTCCATACACACATCAAGTCCGGCAACACAAGCAAGACCGACAAAGGAGTCGCGAGTTCCGATGGTAGTACCAAACCAGGAAACCAACAAATGGCAACAGTCATAGACTTGCGAAGCCGTAAGACTGAAAGGAAGAGACGATATCGTCAAGCCCTAAAGGAGCGCAAGAGATCCCAAAGACTCACCATGCCACAGCAACAAGTGGCAACTCCTGCAGAACGCTTTAGGAAGCAATTTCCAAGGTGGTGTAATGAGGAAGGCACTCGTGTCCACCTAACACTGGCTAAACACCTCATTCCCGCCACCAAGGCTAGTAATAGCCAATCATGCCACCAAGGCGGGGAGATAGGGCACCTCAAGAAGGATTGCCCTATAACAAAGAACTCGGGCGCAGACGGTAGGATTCTGAGCATCACAGCTGCAGGAGAACCTACTCCGAACCCACGTTAATGTAATTTAGGCGTTTCGTTGTAACAGACTTATAAACCATCCAAAACTAGTGCAACCAGAGTCTTATCTTTTGCGGGATCCCGTTGGTATTGAGATGCTCATGCTGCGTATACTTGCCTTTTTTTGTATACCCTATTCGCAGCAATAGTCTTGTAGTAGTCTAAAGTACTATAACTCTGTTGATGGTTGCACGGTTGTGTTTTGTCTGTAAACGTCTTATGTTCAAACCTAATGTCTTTAAGTTTCCTTATGATTCCGACATTATCATACGACTTGATTCAATTTGATCCTCACAAAAACAGCTTCATACGTACATCTCTTCCTCCGAAATCGTCTTTCCAGCAAAGGCGTCATTCCAGAACACCAAAGTACTCGTGCATAGAGCACCTCATGTTTCACATCCTTTACGAAGAAAAACTCAGCAAACTGCCCCGAAGTACCACTCGTGCAGTACATCAAGTTCAATCCAAAGACCCACAGTTTGAAGCTTATTTATATACGGCTCGTATACCCGAGACTGTGATTGATGAACCTGGTATGGGTTCTACTATGAACTTCAGGACGGAGACTGCCCAAGACTACGAGTGATCGTGCTGCCATGCGAATAAACTTAGAAGCCCAACACATGCCCTTTCTGTCGATTGGGACAAGAAAGACAGATAGAACAAAAGTACCTATCCTTTTTCCTTAATTCATGAGTAATCATACTTTATTTTAGATCTTCACGACATCTAATCAACCACAAGGTTCTGACTTCATAATTAGTATGAATTGGTTTTGTTCTTATACAAGAGGAAAGGTCACTGCCTATACCTCAAGACAGCTGAAGACGCAGGACGTTAAGTATACAACATATGATCTTGAGTCAGGGGCAGCTGTAATTGCTTTGAAGATCTGGAGACACTACTTGTAGGGTACAAGATGTACTATTCTCACAGTCCACAAAACATTCAACATACGTTCGACCAAGAAGAGTTTTCATGCCAGTGATGTCAAACAAAAGAAGCAAAGTCGTGTCCCAATAGTGAAAGGTTCGCTGGAATGCTAAGTGAGGAACCGAGTTCACTTAAGAACACGAGAAGCAAATAAAACTTCTATTTGTTGCATGTCTATCAATTCTGTTTAAACTCTAATTTCGGGACGAAATTCCCTCCAACGGGGGGATGATCTGACAACCCGATATTTCGAGGCAATATGATGGAACGCAAGTCAAATTTAGGTCAACATTTAACTTTCCTTAAATCTTATTTGGGTTAAATAAAGTAGTAGGAATCATATCAAGGTTTTCATACATATAAAGAACCCTAAAATCCGAGTTATAACGAAGAAGTTATGACCAACCGAAGATTCTCGAAATAGAGATCGAGAGACTTTTAGCTGACACAATCTAAATGAGAATCGAAGGGCTCAACAATACTAGCACAACGATAAAAATTCTGATGAAAACGGACGTTGGATGAAGAAGTTATGGAACTTTAACGGACTTTTCCTGTCCCGACCTATTAAAAATATAATATTAAAAATAAATCAAAAATTGCCGACGGAGTCTAAACAAAAGTTGTAGATCGTAGTCTCACCTACACTTGGATATAAAGAACTTCGAAAACAGAGTTCGTATGAGGAAGATATGAATTTTTGAAGTTTACTAATTAACTAAAACATAAATTTAATTAAAATCCGGTATTATCCGAAGAAGGAGTCGTCGGACCGATCCAAGTTACGCCCAGCGTACGCCCGATGCTTCGACCGAGGATGCGCTCATGCATGACGCATGAGTACGCCCCGCGTACTCTCGTACGCCCAGTGTACCCTCATACGTCCAACGTACCGAGGTCCTCCAGCCACTATAAAAGGGATGTGAGGGTGCCAGCCATTTTCGCTCATTTCCTTCCTTTCTCACGCCGAAGCTCTGCGTTTCAACCCTCGGAGCCATCCCAAAGTCCCGGTTTTCATATCCAAGTTTGGAATGAAGTTTTACGCTCCCGAAATTCCCGAGATTCTCGAGAATCTCGAGAGATCCGCTTTCTCGTGTAGAAGTTCTTCTCGGTTTTCGTCTTGCTTTCTTCAATCAATCAAGTGAGTTCATACCCCTACAATCCGCACTTTTAAATGTTTTATAACTACTTTTATATGATTAAAGGGGGGAATACAAGTAAAACTCTCGATTATTATCATGTGTTATACAAAGTTTCATTGTACACTTTTTATCAATGGAATCATATGTGATTTATAACTATTATAAGGAAACTTTCATATGCAAAATGTATAACGATAACATCATATCTTTTGAAATGAAAAGTATTGTTATATATGTATAAATCAAACACTCTGCTTATACTGTATGTATATGTGTCCGTCTTAGGCACTACAAAACTTATACTTTTCATAACAAGTGAGCGTTTCACTAGGGATTACTATACAAACGAGACACACTTTTAGAAAACTATAATAGGTATAGTTTTACGAGAGCAGCACAAACTTTTACATATTAGAAATACTATTTCAAGGAGATACATTCATATACAAGAAGAAACAAACATTTTCATAGGTATTTCAAATAGTTTTCACAAACGTTTTTACATGTTAAAACACTTTTAGAAACGGTCTTACAAACTGTAGGTTCCCTTTTTGAATCTTTTATAGCTATGCTTCAAACAAAGGTTTTCTCACACTTAAATTGTCTTGTCAAACGGTCTTTCGAACCGATTTATAAACTGGCATCACGTCATAAATTCTTATTTATTAAACTATTCAAAGGTTTTACAAAACTTCTTTTATGCTTTTATATTATAAATTGCATGCCTCTATATGTATAGTTATATAAGAAATGTTTAAAAGACATAGGAAGGCTATCCACCCTGTTTCCTTTTCCTCGATTTGGATGTGGTCTGGTGGGATATCGGGTACTCTTTCGAAGGTCGTTTAAATATTAGTTATACATCATGTGTACATATATAGTCATAAATGATCCATCAGTTAATTCAGTTCCGACACTCTTGGGTAGCAAGGGTGTATAAACCTACTTGGACACTCATCAATTACATTCTAGTAAACTATTATAGGAATAGTTTAGAGGATACAAAACATTATGCCTATTACAAGAAATTACACCAAAGTCAGTTCATTCATTTGTCTAAACTACATGCTATATGAAGGGATACTCTTACAGAGATTCCTCTTACATGGATACACTTATATGGATACTCTTACAAAGATTCCTCTTACATGGATACACATATATGGATACTCTTACAGAGATTCCTCTTACATGGATACATTTATAGGGACACTTTTACATAGATACTATGTGGTAAGAAACAATAAGGGACTAACCATTCCTAAACCCGGCTGTTAGCAACAGAGGTAAATGGACATCTACGGATGTCTACGGTTGATACTTATACTAGGAAGACATTTAAGGAACTAACCATTCCTTCCACCTGCTGTTAGCTACAGAGGAAAATGAACATCTCCGGATATTCACGGTGAGAACGTTTCGGCAGTCGTGATGTCGTGTTTAACTTAATACCAAGGGATAATACTTAAATGGCTATATTTTCCCTATTACTTTTATTTTGTGATACATTCACGTAAACGATGAAGTAGACTATATTTATTATTAATAGTAGTCATAAAGGGGAAAACCATCTTTGTTACAGCAAAACATACAAGTCTTGGTAGAAGACTACTTTTTATACTAGTAGAAAATATGGGATTTTCTAGGAGTTTTCAAAACATATAGAAGCAATTACATGGAACGATTTCAATTGTTATCCTCAAACTTATACGAATAATGACATTAAATACTTATGAACTCACTAGTTTAAATGCTGACCTACGCTTTCAAAATAACTTGTATTCTCAGGTCACCGGTAGACAGGTACGATGACCAGGTTTTGCGAAGACGGATTAGTCAAGACTCGTCTTTTTCTTTGATTACTTGTTGTAATGTCTTATTTCTATGAAAGAACACACATGTATTAAACTATTACTATTAATGCAACGGACGACGTTGTTGCTTGCTTACGGCTTTACATTGTTGTGATATATACATGACGTCCTCCACCCCAGAACTTTTCCTCTGTTCTCGGTTTTGGGGTGTATCAGATTGGTATCAGAGCATTGTTTATAGTGAATTGAGTATATCAACCCATAAAATATATACTAACTATAAATACAATCGAATTAAAAATACCATGATTTAGAGTTTATACTTTTAAATAATAAAATATTTAACTAACTATACGTGCCTGCATTCATACTAAAATCGGTGTCACAACGACAAGAACAAAAGTATTACGATTGTTGAATATCACAAGTATGCTTGGTGATGTATAGTTAGTCTTGGGAGTGGCATTGCTTGATCAACTATGCTGGTCCGAGGAGTGATTAGCATATGCCCAAGAATGGTTGTGATATAGCAACAATTCTAAAAACTTACTAACACTACCACAATGTGAACAATATAACCGAACCTGAGTCTAAAATATCATAGGGGTGTTTTGGGTTACCATAATTAGTTACTTGAGAACTAAAAAGGATCTTCATTACTAAGTGGATAGTTGCTTAGTGGATACACTAAGACTATATGTAACTAGGATGTTATAGACTTAGAATTGGTGAAATTTTTGCTTTACCCCCGTTCCTTGTGAACTTGGAGTTAAGGTCACTTATTCGAAAACCTATCATGTATTGATTACATATGACTGGTATGCACTTTACAAATAGCAATGTAACTAAGGAAGATTTTCTAACAATTATTTAGATAGTTTGTCTAATAATTATTTCCTTACCCCAATTTTCACATAGATAACATAACTGGACTCTATCCCCACGGCAACCCGTACCTTCCAAACAAAGACAATGTTGGATGGTTTGAATAAGAACTACAGAGTGATCATCCAATCCCTTTTGAATGATCACCATGCTGAAAACCTTTCGGATGTTGATAACTATGAACCCAAGGTTAAGAACCTACCCCAGGCAACTCCCGTTCCAATTCCTAACCCTCGTCCAGCTTTTCATAGCCCAACGCTCTTAGGTAGAATGTGTGGAAACAGGGAGCGAAGAGAAAGATCAACCTATGCCGTTTAATGGGGACCGAAGCTTCTACAACATAAACGAAGGGAGCTCAACAGACAGAGTCTACCAATCCTAATCCGTAGAGTTGCCCGAAACGAAATTCAGGGCAGGACGGCTCTCCAACGTATCGAAGAGGTTAATACCGATGCGAGAATGCATACCCTCTACACCTTTCGTCTAGAAGATGCTCATCAGAGATCTGAAAGAGACCCTAAAGCTCTGCTTCAAGCATTGACTAAATCACGGGCCGAAGTCATAGAACTCGGCGTACACCAGAGGGTGTACGAAAGATACCTGCTTGATATGGAACGTCAACTAGCCAAATTAAGGGTTCACCATAGGGGTGACCGTCGCTAGTAGGAGATACTTTACTTTACATCTTTGTTTAAAAAGAACCGTGTTCCTATCTAAGTTTTGAGTAGCACTGTTCCCTGTGACTACCTTGTACTATAAGTACTTTTAGTTAGGACTTTTCCTGAACCTATTACATCTTAAACATCGATTATATGGGCAGTCGACTAACTTCCGTGTCACTCCTTGTTCAGATACTCTCATCATACTTTTATTGGAGTCTATCTGAAACATGCTTTAGTCAAGTCATTGGACTATAGTAATTTAGCTCCGGAAACATTTCCAAGTCTCTTTTAGTGGTTGGACCATGTTATTCACCAACCAACGATACCTCGGCTTGAACGAGAAGCGTCTTGAGACCATTCTACGAACTTACTTCCACTCATTACTAGGACTGCATCATAGGGATGTAGGTCAACCCTTCATAAACGTACTTCTAATCCATACTAGGAATGCATCATAAGGATGTAGGTCAAACTTTCAAGAATATAGTCTTACTCTTTACTTGAACAATCGAAGTACATCTAGAGTCAACCAGAATCGCTCACAAGATCTTTATATTTTATGTTACAGAATCATGTCGTCATTCGGAAATAATCAGCCGAGCAACGAAACCCCTATCCTCCATATCGACGCCACTGCATTTCAAGCTGCAGTAGCAGCTGCTGTGACAACTTTCCATACACACATCAAGTCCGGCAACACAAGCAAGACCGACAAAGGAGTCGAGAGTTCCGATGGTAGTACCAAACTGGGAAACCAACAAATGGCAACAGTCATAGACTTGCGAAGCCGTAAGACCAAAAGGAAGAGACGATATCGTCAAGCCCTAAAGGAGCGCAAGAGATCCCAAAGACTTGCCATGCTCTAGCAACAAGTGGCAACTCCTGCAGAACGCTTTAGGAAGCAATTTCCAAGGTGGTGTAATGAGGAAGGCACTCGTGTCCACATAACACTGGCTAAACACCTCATTACCTCCACCAAGGCTAGTAATAGCCAATCATGCCACCAATGCGGGGAGATAGGGCACCTCAAGAAGGATTGCCCTATAACAAAGAACTCTGGTGCAGACGATAGGATTCTCAGGATCACAGCTGTAGGAGAACCTACTCCAAACCCACGTTAATGTAATTTAGGCGTTTTGTTGTAACAGACTTATAAACCATCCAAAAATAGTGCAATCAGAGTCTTATCTTTTGCGGGATCCCGTTGGTATAGGGATGCTCGTGCTGCGTATACTTGCCTTTTTTTTGTTTACCCTATTCGCAGCAATAGTCTTGTAGTAGTCTAAAGTACTGTAACTCTGTTGATGGTTGCACGGTTGTGTTTTGTCTGTAAACGTCTTATGTTCAAACCTAATGTCTTTAAGTTTCCTTATGATTCCGACATTATCATACGACTTGATTCAATTTGATTCTCACAAAAACAACTTCATACGTACAACTCTTCCTCCGGAATCGTCTTTCCAGCAAAGCCGTCATTCCAGAACACCAAAGTACTCGTGCATAGAGCACCTCATGTTTCTCATCGTTTCTAAAGAAAAACTCCGCAAACCGCCCCGAAGTACCACTCGTGCAGTACGTCAAGTTCAATCCAAAGACCCACAGTTTCAAGATTATTTATATACGGCTCGTATACCCGAGACTGTGATTGATGAACCTGGTATGGGTTCTACTATGAACTACAGCATGGAGATTGCCCAAGACTACGAGTGATCGTGCTGCCATGCGAATAAACTTAGAAGCCCAACACATGCCCTTTCTGTCAATTGGGACAAGAAAGACTGATAGAACAAAAGTACCTATCCTTTTTCCTTAATTCATGAGTAATCATACTTTATTTTAGATCTTCACTACATCTAATCAACCACAATGTTCTGACTTCATAATCAGTATGAATTGGTTTTGTTCTTATACAAGAGGAGAGGTCACTGCCTATACCTAAAGACAGCTTAAGACGCAGGAAGTTAACTATACAACACATGATCTAGAGTTAGGGGCAGCGGTAATTGCTTTGAAGATCTGGAGACACTACTTGTAGGGTACAAGATGTTCTATTCTCATAGTCCACAAAAACATTCAACATACGTTCTACCGAGAAGAGTTGTCATGCCAGTGAAGTCAAACAAAAGAAGCAAAGTCGTGTCCCGATAGTGAAAGGTTCGCTGGAATGCTAAGCGAGGAACCGAGTTCACTTAAGAACACGAGAAGCAAATAAAACTTCTATCTGTAGCATGTTTATCAATTCTGTTTAAACTCTAATTTCGGGAAGAAATTCCCTCCAACGGGGGGATGATGTGACAACCCGATATTTCGAGGCAATATGATGGAACGCAAGTCAAATTTAGGTCAAAATTTAACTTTCCTAAAATCTTATTTGGGTTAAATAAAGTAGTAGGAATCGTATCAAGGTTTTCATACATATAAAGAACCCTAAAATCCGAGTTATAACAAAGAAGTTATGACCAACCGAAGATTCTCGGCAAAACCGGCAATACTGATACACGTAAAATGCGAAGTTTCAATACTATAGTTTTTAGTCTTAGGTATCTAAATAAAAGTTTTAGATATCATTAAACCATAAACATACATAAAAAGAACGTCCAAATCTGACTTCGTATGAGAAAGTTGTGATTTTTCTAAGTTACAGATATAACAGTAGACTGCTAAAAAACTCGAAATAGAGATCGAGAGACTTTTAGCCGACACAATCTAAATGAGAATCGAAGGGCTCAACAATACTAGCTTAACGATAAAAAGTCTGACAAAAACGGACGTCGGACGAAGAAGTTATTGAACTTTAACGGACTTTTCCTGTCTCGACCTATTAAAAAAATAATATTAAAAATAAATTCAAAATTTGCCGATGGAGTCTAAACGAAAGTTGTAGATCGTAGTCTCACCTATGCGTGGATATAAAAGAACTTCGAAAACGGAGTTCGTATGAGGAAGATATGATTTTTTGAAGTTTACTAATTAATTAAAACATCAATTTAATTAAAATTCGGTATTATCCGAAGAAGGAGTCATCGGACCAATCCAAGTTACGCCCAGCTTACTCGGATGCTCGGCCTTAATCCGTCCACGTCGCTCCGATGCTTCGACCGAGGATGCGCTCATGCATGACGCATGAGTATGCCTCGTGTACTCTCGTACGCCCAGTGTACCGAGGTCCTCTAGCCACTATAAAAGGGATGCGAGGGTGTCGGCCATTTTCGCTCATTTCCTTCCTTTCTCGCGCCGAAGCTCTGTGTTTCAACCCTCGGAGCCATCCCAAAATCCCGGTTTTCATATCCAAGTTTGGAATGAAGTTTTACGCTCCCGAGATTCCTGAGATTCCCGAGAATCTCGAGAGATCCGCTTTCTCGAGTAGAACTTCTGCTCGGTTTTCGTCTCGCTTTCTTTAACAATCAAGTGAGTTCATTCCCCTACAATCCGCACTTTTAAATGTTTTATATATACTTTTATATGCTTAAAGGGGGGAATACAAGTAAAACTCTCGATTATTATCGTGTGTTATACAAAGTTTCATTATACACTTTTTATCAATGGAATCATATGTGATTTATAACTATTATAAGGAAACTTTCATATGCAAAATGTATCACAATAACATCATATCTTTTGAAATGAAAAGTGTTGTTATATATGTATAAATCAAACACTCTGCTTATATTGTATGTATATGTGTCCATCTTAGGCACTACAAAAATTATACTTTTCATAACAAGTGAGCGTTTCACTAGGGATTACTATACAAACGAGACACACATTTAGAAAACTATAATAGGTATAGTTTTACGAGGACATCAAGAACTTTTACATACTAGAAATACTATTTCAAGGAGATATGATGAGATTTAAAACCTTTAAATCTATGAAGATCGATTAGATCTCAAACAGGTAAGTAAATACAAAACTGTAAGAACACGAAAATAAGAACGAGACAAGAGTGAATCAAACGTGTCGAATGATTAAACAAAATCCTCAGAAGAGCTCGATTAAGAACATCAACTGTAGAGGATTGGTAGGTTACAAGAACGATCAAAGAAATCTGTAATGCTATCGTTATGCTCTAGAATAATCGTTTTTCTCTATGATGATCGTTAACCTAATATGCATGCAAGCATATACTTATATATTAAACAAAATGGGCTCTCGGTTGGACAGGCCCAAACTGGAATACAAATAAAATAAATAAACATTCGAGCCCAACGACGCAACACATGAGCAAATCTTCAACCCAACAATCTCCCCCTTTGCGTCAATTGGAGCGAGACCTTCATTTGTTACTTGGGCCAGCAGCGGAGCCAGATACCTTCTTCTTCACGGTGTTAAACAGACGAGAGATTAAAGCCAGAATCGTCTGCCTAAACCTGATGTACCACTGGATCATGTCATTGAAGTACTTAACATCATCCGTTGTATTCTCTTTACACCTTCGAATGATCGATAATACATGCTCTAGACAAGTAGTGGTGTAGAGATGTTTGTCAGCTAAAGCAAAGAGACATTTCTGTCCTTCTGCTCTAGTGAACATGACCGAATTGCGTCTCGGGTCGATCTTGCCCATCTTCATCTGATTGAGATCACTGGCCGATCCCACAGGAGCTATCTTCGGTTTCTTCTTGAAGACAGTAGCAACCTCCTGATCCATCAGGGCAACCTCCATGATGTAACAAACAATCATCCTCTTGATATGGTCTATAATCGGACCATTTCAGCTTCATTCATCAAGAGGATGTTGTGCATAACAATCCAATCATGAGGATTTAAGTTCGGTAGATCTGCCAGGGAGATATGATGTGCAGTTCTAGCAGATCCCCGAATCACCTTGAACCGAATGTTTATGAATCGACCTTCGGTGTAAGGCTTCAGTACCCGAACGCTTACTATCTTCTGGGCGCTCCAAGTTAGATATTAAGGACGAGCAGCCTTCAGATAGAAGTCGATGAGCTCCCTATCAAGCTCAGCGTTCGGATGAGGGACTTCAAAGATATTTGAGAAGGCATGGAAGATGAATACCTTTCGAGTCAACGGCATGTCGAACTGCGAATCGACAGAATTATCGCAGTCGAACGAAATCACCGGCTCGAGCCATAATATGCTGGGAGTGTCTATGGCCTCTTTAATCATTCTCTCCCGAGTCCATGCAGGGAAGAGAGTCTTCCTACTCTCGAGGAGATCGTGGGCTTCCTTCTGCTTGCGTTCGGCTCCTTCAGCCTCTCGCGCCACACGATTTACGTCTTCATCCACATTGCGACTGTTCTTTCGTTTCAACATGTCTGCAATGGTCTCCTTGTCTTCATCTTCATCTTCTTCCTCAGCTATATTTTTCCCTTTGTCCTTCACACCCGAACCCGAAGCTTGACCAGTCGGAGGTGGTTCGGTTGTGTGAGTAGCTTTGGAGGAAGGAGGTGGTTTCGATCCGGTCTTCTTCTCTTCTCCCCCTTGTTTCGGAATGGACACGTAACTGGGTAGGCCTTCTATTTTGCTGAGAAGGTCCATGACCGGAGAGAGCTTTTCAGCAAGGGTTCGCCTCACCGAATTGTTTAGAATCGGATCATGTGTTTCTAGGATGTTGGATAATGCAGTGTGTACATCCGAAACACATGTCTTGATGACCTCCCTTTCGGATCGAAGAGCTTCCAGCTGTTGTTGAGAGTTGGATAGTTGAGTGCTCTTGACCTTTAGGGCGGTGGTTTTGCTGGCGAGAACGTCCATCAAAGAGTTTTCAGCCGCAAGATCCTCTTGTAGCTTAGCAAGGCGCTCATTGATGGAGGCATGAAGGGTCGAGTTGTCGTCGCTTATGGTTTGGCGAAGGGCAGCGAACGAAGTCAACTCCGTTGAGACGAACTTTGCCAATTGCTGAACAATCGGTTCGAAAGTTGTCTTGGTGGAATCCGCACTCTCTTGCAATGACTTTAGCAGAGAATAGGCGTCAGAGAATAGTTTATCGACTTTTGCGGTCGCTGCCTCACAGGCTTTGGTAGAGGCGTCGATGGCGGCAGTTGCTGAGGCTACCGAATCATGCTGAGCCCTGGAGAAGGCATCAACAATCTTCTGAAGAGCAGCTTCAGATAAGGAGGACTGTTGGTTGGAAGAGGAGGCGAGAAGTAAGTCAACCTTCTCGTTGAGCTCCTTAAGATGCTTCTTTGTCACTGGAGCATCATCCTCTTCATCACTCTGAACCTGAAACGGAGTTAAGTAGACCGAATCAAAGGTCATGTGATCACCGCCAAGGAAAGGATTTTCGCCATCGGAGGCATTTTCTGGAGATGGATGGGGTGGTGAAGCTGGGGGTGTTGTGGGTTTTGAGGATTCAGGTTGAGTATGGGGTGGGGTAGTTTCGGGTGGTGGTTGAGTGTGGGTATGTTCAGTTGTATGGGTTTCGGTTTGTGGTGGTTCGGTTACGGGTGGGGTTTCGGTTGCACTGGTATGAACCCCTGTATCAGATACGTTGGTTGTAACCTTTGTTGTGGTTGTTGTTGTATGAGTGAAAATGGGTGGTGGTATAGGGAAAGAGGTTGGGGGAATAGTGGTAGTGGGGTTTATGGTCGGAATGGAAGTAGGGATAGTTTGGGTGGGTGAAGGGATGGGTGAGTTGTGGAGTTCCATATCTGGAGTAGGAGAACGGGGTGGGGTGTTGCCTCTTTGAGGGGTTTCGCCTCCTTGAGAGTCGTCCGAACCCGAACTCTCACCTTCCGATTCACTAGAAGAGGAAGGGATGACAAGCTTGCGCTTCAGTTGAGTCTTCCTCCTCTTCGGCTGTGGGGACTGGGCAACCTTTGTTTGTTTCCTCTTCCTGGGAGAAGGACCCTTAGTAGCTTTGGTCGCTTGCTTCCCTTTGTCCGCCTTTTTGCCCCTTGGCACCGGTTTGTCCGCATCGTGGATGGACTTGAGCATTTCCGGTGTGAGTTCCCTTGGCCCTGACTGTTTGAACTCCTTGATCGTCCTGATGATCCTGCTGTCAGAAGGAACATCACCATACATTGTCTCCGGAATTGAGCCAATGAAGGAAAATTTGGACGCATCAGATACGATTATCTTGGTGGTATGAAAAGTACCAACCGAAGACATCACTGCACCAGCAGCAGTAGGGATATCCAGCTTATCCATCGCCCACTTGGTGATAAGGATCCAGAATCGTGCAAGTGACACCTCCGAATGCCTTGATGAAGAAGAAAGGCTCTGGATGAGCTGTTGCCAGAGGATCAACCCAAAGTCCAAGTTAATCCCGTTGTAGACCGCATACATGATCGACAAGAAAAGTCGACTGGCACCGTCGGATCCTGAGCTCCGTTCCGACAAGCCCTTGAAGAGGACTGTGAACATGCCATTCCACTGCGGCGGCAAGCATGACTTTTTGAACTTCGCAACGGAGACGAGTGCCTCCATGTACCCCATGTTATAAAACATGTTGTAAAGATGGCCCACCAGAATCGATTCCGGATGGATTCTTGAAGAGTCAGCAGCAAACCCTAGCAGAGTGCAGAATCGCTGCCTGGAAATCAAAGTCTTGTGATCGGCAACTTCAAAGAATACCCGCTCAACTGCTTTGTCGTAATACGCAGTTGCATACACCTGTGAGAGGGCCACCATCGGCACAGACTCAATCCTTGAGAGAGCCGGAGCAATTTGGGAGTACTTCAAGCACTCAATGATCGGCGACATGTAGGAGTCGTACGCCAGAGGGTTGAGATCAATCACCAGACATTGTTGAGGACGGATGGGAAGGATTTGTGAGGTAGCATGGACGGAAGAGGATTCTGCCATTGTTGAAGATATGAAGAAGATGATGAACAGGAAAGGTTTTTGGGAGTATTTGTTGTCTTGAAATTTCGGAGGCAGTAAAGAGGTAAATGGTGGTGAAGACGGCCTTTTATAGTGGATGATAGGAGAGAGAAAAATCGTTTCAAATCTTCTATGGAAATACGGAAAGGTTTCCTAAGTGACAGATGGATGACAGTTGAGGCGTGCGATGATCACGTAGGAGAGAGAGTGTCAGATTCCTAGGATCACGCCGCCCAACAAGCGCCGTTTCAGGGAGAAAACCGTTTCAATTCCTCACGCGCCTTTAATTGCCAGAGAGATGACGCTTGGATTTCACACACGCGTCCACTTTGTCAGTAAAACTGTGGCCGTTTCAAATTCACATGCGCTCATTTTAATTGCCGGTTGAAATTCAATCCTTTTAATTTCCCGCCTGAGTCAGCAACTCTTCGCCTTATCTTTTTGAATCGCATCTTTTGAATTAACTGCCCACGTGGAGGATTGTTGACCACGTCTTAATTATTAACCACCAATTCAATAAATCAGCCTGAAATTAATTAGTAACGAAATTTTGGAAAATCAAGGATTTTCGTGCAAAGAGTGTAAAAAGAAAAGAAATAAAGCAACTCTTTTTAGGATTAACTGTGATGTCAATAATGACACGAAACTGATGATCCCGGGCACGAATCTCTTCCTTCAAGGTCAAGAGAGACCTTAAAGTGTTAATGTGGATTCCCGTTGAATTACGATCAAACACTTTTTAAGAAATGTTGAAAGGCTTCTTTTAATTAGGCTACTTTAGGGTGGCTTTCGCTTTGATGCAACAATTCTAATCTTGAAATAAGAAAGAAAGTGATCAAAGTACTTGTGAGACCGGTGTAGTCTGTTGAACAAGTAGGTAGGAATGTATTTGAAATTGGCTTGGAAAATATAAAATCTCAAAAAAATAAAAACTGGATCCCAAGGGAAGAAATGTTATGGTATATAACGATTTCATAGGAATCAAACAAAATAAAATTTGAGATTTCATGAAAGTACATCCGTCAATTCTTTGGTGAAAACTTGAGCAAATTAATTGATCACCCTCAATTCAGTTTTGGTGTTGAATTTTGGGTTTCACTCAGCTCGTAGTGACACGAAACTAAGATCATAAACACAGATGTTGTGTAACCATAAACCTCAGTGGTAATTTCTGAGAGTCTCAAGGGTTACGTTGATGAAACGAATGTAATGGAGAAGTGTAATGGAGATGGTCTAAGAAGATAAAGTATGTCTGCTGCGAAAATAAGGACCAAGCAGAAAAACTCTTAACTCATGTGAGAAGAGAGTGATGTAGCTCATGATTAGAATAAATGAGGTAGCCTTATTGGGAAGACAAGGTTTGTGTATACCAGGTCATGAAGGTTGTTATTCAAAATCTTATGAGGCTTGGGACACATACAGCAACATGCTTCTAGGGACACTTAAGTAATTCATCAATTATACCCCCATAAATGAACGAACACACAAGAAAAAAAATAAAAGAGTAAAAATATTTTTGGAGTTTTTGGGATTTACGTAAAGAAATAATAAATAAATAAAAGAAAAGAAAAAAAATTTAATAAAATTAAAAAAAATTAGTAAGAGAAAAAAAATAAGACTTTAAAAAAAAACTTTGGAAAAAATATTAAAAAGCAAACCCGAACGTTCGGTTGGTTTCGGTTGGGAAAAAGTTGAAAAACCGAACCCGAGCGTTCGGTTGGTTTCGGTTCCAGAGAATTTTGAAAAACCGAACCCGAGCGTTCGGTTGGTTTCGGTTCCAGAGAATTTTGAAAAACCGAACCCGAGCGTTCGGTTGGTTTTGGTTCCAGAAAATTTTGAAAAACCGAACCCGAGCGTTCGGTTGGTTTCGGTTCCAGAAAATTTTGAAAAACCGAACCCGAACGTTCGGTTGGTTTCGGTTCAACAAAATTTTGAAAAACCGAACCCGAACCTTCGGTAGGTTTCGGTTTTGGAAAATTTTAAGAAACCAAGGATTTTAGACATGTAATTGGAAAATATTTTCAACACTAAGAAAAACAATTTTGTACAAGAAATATACAACCAAGAAAAACTACCTTTGAAGTGATGAGCAAGTCAGATGGTTTAACCGAACTCGAACTTTCGGTTGGTTTCGCTTCTTACGTTTGAGGTTGAGAGGTAGTGTGAGGTACTGACTCTGATTCCATCATACCTAGCCCTTGCAATATTTTGTTGAATGATGCTTCAGGAAGAGCTTTGGTAAAGATGTCAGCCAGTTAATCAGTGGTTCTTACGAAGTGAACTTCGACGTTTCCATCTTCCACGTGATCTTTGATGAAGTGATACCTCAGTGCTATGTGTTTGGTTTTAGAGTGTTGCACTGGGTTATGACAGATCCTAATTGCACTTTCAGAGTCACAATATAGTGGGATCTTCTTCATATTGAGTCCATAGTCTCGAAGTTGACTCTGGATCCAAATCACTTGTGAGGTGCAAGAAGCTGCGGCTATGTATGCCGCTTTGGCAGTAGACAACGACACACACGTTTGTTTCTTGGATTGCCAGCTGACCAACTTCCCGTCAAGGAATTGACAGCCACCAGTAGTGCTTTTTCGGTCGAGTCCACATCCTCCAAGGTCAGCATCAGAATAGGCTTGAACGAAGAAGCCTGAGTTGGATGGATACCATAGATCTAAGGAGGTGGTTCGCTTGAGATAGCGTAAAATGTTCTTTACTGCAAGCATGTGAGGTTCGCGTGGGTTTGCCTGAAATCGAGCACAATAACACCCAGAAAACATGATGTCAGGCCTGCTAGCAGTAAGATACATTAGTGAGCCTATCATTTGACGATAGAGCGTGATATCAACAACCGGTTTGTCTAGGGATGGAGTTAGCTTGGTGCCGAATGCCATTGGGACTTTGACTTTGGAGTCTCCCATCATACCAAACTTTGCTAGGAGAGTCTTCGTGTAAGCTTCCTGATTGATAAAGATGCCTTCGGGTCCCTGTCTAATATTTAAACCAAGGAAAAAGTTAATAGGACCCATTGAGCTCATTTTAAATTTAGTCTCCATCAACTTTCTGAATTCAGCCATTAAGCTGGGATTCGTAGAGCCAAAGATGATGTCATCGACATAAATTTGAACTATCATAAGGTGGTTACCTTCCTTTTTGCAAAAGAAGGTTGGGTCAACCGAACCTTGTTTGAATTTAGACATCTTTAAGAATTTAGTTAGCATTTCATACCAGGCTCTCGGAGCTTGTTTAAGGTCATACACAGCTTTATCCAGAATATAGCAATGGTTTGGATACTTTTCGTTCACGAACCCAGGAGGTTGCTCCACATACACGGTTTCTTCGAGTTCTCCATTAAGAAATGCACATTTGACGTCCATTTGGAAAACTTCAAAGTTTTTGTGGGCAGCATAAGCAAGAAATATTCTTACAGATTCCAGCCTAGCTACAGGAGCGAAAGTCTCTTCATAATCTATCCCTTCCTCCTGACAGTATCCCTTTACAACCAGACGAGCCTTGTTCCTTATAACATTACCTTCCTTATCCATTTTGTTCCTAAAGAACCATTTGAGACCAACAATCGAAGCATCTGGAGGAGTTGGAATAAGGCGCCAGACTTTGTTCCTTTCAAATTCGTTCAGTTCGTCTTGCATTGCTTGAACCCAATCAGAGTGATGGAGGGCAGTGTTAACTGTCTTCGGTTCAACTTTTGATACAAATGAGTTAAACATACAAAACTCAACCTTTGAAAATAAGGATGTCTGTTTTGCCTTCAGTTGTGATCGGGTCAGAACCTTCTTAGAGACATCGCCAACCACTTGAGAGATAGGATGATCTCTGGTCCATTTGGTAAGAGGAGGATAGTTTGGATCAAAGGTAGGGTCTAGTTTAGCATTGATCATTTCTTCTGGCTTGGATTGGCTATCATAATCAAGCGTCATATCGTCATGCTCCCCCTCGATTGATGAGCTTTGAGAAACTTGAGGTTCAGAGGTTTCTTGTGGTGCTGGACTTTCAGGCGTTGAAGCACCTTCGGTTGGAGTTGTAGAACTTGGCTCCCCCTCGACATGTGAGCTTGGCTCCCCCTCGACATGTGAGCTTGTCTCCCCCTCGACAGAAGCATCGTTGAATGGAGGTTCATTAGAAGTCGATCCTCCTTCATTCATTCTCCTTGCAGCTTCGTCGACAATCTGCTTCATGTGGTCAACCTTGTTGTCTGCTGCACCTGCTTCTGAGAGAGAAGCTTTCTCTGGTTCATCAAAGAGCTCCAGAAATTTTTCGTATAGATTAGCGATCGAGACTGTGACTTGGCCAGTTTGAGGAAAGATTTCCCCAGCGGTGTCTTCTTTGGCCTGTAGCTTTTTGACATAGCTATCGTCAAAGGTCACATAGTATGTCTCTTCAATCTTTCTCAAACGCTTGTTTAGGACCCTGTATGCCTTGGATGTGAGAGAGTAGCCCAGAAAGATTCCCTCGTCAGCTTTGACATCGAACTTGTTGTGGTGTTCTTTAGAGTTAAAGATGAAACAACGTAAGCCGAACACATGGAAAAATTTCACATTGGGCTTTCTGTTGTTTAGTATCTCATAAGGTGTGAGCGTGAATCGCTTGTTGAGATAAGACCTGTTCTGTGTAAAACAAGCAGCAGAAATAGCATCAGCCCAAAAATAAAGAGGTAAAGAAGCGAAACTTAGCATAGTTCGAGCAGCTTCACACAAAGATCGGTTTCGTCTTTCGACTATTCCGTTCTGTTGAGGTGTGTAGGGAGCTCAGAAGTTGTGACTTATTCCCTTTTCTGCTAGAAACTCTTCAAACTCCTTGTTCTTGAATTCCAGACCATTGTTGCTCCTGATGTTGCGAACGACCTTTTTGAGCTGTACTTCAATTTGCTTGATAAACACTTTCAACTTATGAGTCGCTTCAGATTTGAGCTTTAGAAAGAACACCCATGTAAATCGAGAAAAGTCATCAACAATAACAAGAATATACTTGCTACCACCGATGCTTTCGATAGATGAAGGACCACACAAATCAATATGAAGTAATTCGAGTGGTTCAACAACTTTTGTGTTAATTACAGATGGATGGCTTTGACGACTCTGCTTCCCCATTTCGCATGCAGCACACAAATGATCTCTATCAAACTTGAGCAATGGAAGACCCCTAACATGACCTCCAGTGACAAGTCGGTTGATATCTTTATAGTTGAGATGAGAGAGTCTTCGGTGCCACAACCAGCTTTCGTCAGATTGAGCTTTTGATAACAGGCATATAGTTGGGTTTCCTTTGATGGGTTTCAGGTTTAGAGGAAACATTTCACCCTTTCGCTCCGACTTGAGAATCATTTTCTTTGTCTTTTTCTCAATAATTTCAGAACCTTCATCATCGAATGAGACTTTGAGACCTGTACCTCCAACAAGCTGAGATACACTGATGAGGTTGTGTTGGAGTCCTTCCACATAAGCCACCTTCCTTATAGTAAAGTCACCATTTGTTATCATCCCGTATCCCTTTATGGTGCCGAAAGAGTTATTTCCAAACTTGACATTGCCATCATTTGCAAGAGATCTGTATTCCCTGAGCTCCTCTTTCCTCCCTGTCATGTGACGTGAGCAGCCACTATCGATGTAACATTCTTCCTCGAACTGCTCGTCACTTATAACCTGCAAAAATTAAGCAGATTTAGGAACCCAAAGTTTCTTGGGTCCACGTGAGCTTTTCATGGGAACAGGAACAGTAAGAGAGATGTCAACGAGATATGTTCGTTTTGTGAGTGTTGTTTGGTTTGGACTCTGGCTTGGATTCATTGACCTTCTGTTTGCCCTTTTGTTCAGCTGATGAATGAGATTTTTGAGGACGAACAGAATTAGCTTTAGTGCAAGATGGAGATGAATTGGTGGAAGTAGAAGAATTAGAAGAACTAGAAGGAGTGGGTTTGGAATGAGAGGGCTTCTTGGCTGGAGACTCTAGGTGACCCTTTTGCTTTTGATCATTGGAGGGACTGACCTTAGAGTTTTGTTCTCTCTTGACTTCAGAACCGAACCTTTGCATTCGGTTGGAATCGTTCTTTGAACCGAACCTTTGCTTTCGGTTGAAGTCATTCTCAGAACCAAACCTTTGGTTTCGGTTGGTATTCTCTTGTGAACCGAACCTTGGCTTTCGGTTATTGTGGCTCTCAGGTTTTCCGACAGGATTGTTTTCATACTTCAAATTCTTGGCTTGATGTGAGAAGTATGCATTCTGGGATTGCCAGAATTGCCTCCTTTCAGAGAGATTCTTCCTGTATCTTTGGTTCCTTTCACGTTTCTTATTCCTCATCTGCTACGATTGATGATGAATATTTGCCTTCATTTTCAGTTTTTCCTTGGCTGGTTCCTTTTGAACTGAAGGAGTTTCACTTTGAGCTGAGGGAGTAGAGGGGACGTCTTCTTTTGCCGAACTTTCATCCTCCTGAGGAATGTCTTTCGTACCACTGGTGCTTGGCTCATCGAATTTATCTGGCTTATTCAAGGGTTCAGGTATGTATCTACCTTTACTCATCCAGGAGGTCCTTTCAGATAAGTCCACCGTTACGTTTGCATTATCTATTGGAGCAGACCAGAAGTACTCATCACAGCCATCAGCATTGTCTTCGTTTACAATAGCTGTGAGTTCAGCCGTCTGATGTTCGGTTACTCCAGTGACCTTGTATACTTGATTTGGAGTGGTCATGACCTTTTGATACACAACTGCTTTCTCTGCTAAGATCGGGGACTTTAGTTGGGAAAATCGAGCGAACTCCACTGAATTTTCAGAAATAAGATTCTTGTGGTTTTCAGGTTCGCTTTTAACAAATTCTGAGCAGTCAACCGTGTCCTCTACAGAAATTTCACTAATGTTATCGTCCTCGTTAAGCTCAGATGCATTTTCAACATCAATTTTGTTTTCTGAGCTTACGTTGGCGTTTAAAGAGTCAAATTTTTGTATGGTTTCGGTTCTCAGTTTAAGTCTATCATTTTCATCCAAAAGGTTTTTAAGCATGTCCTTGTGGTCCTTGGATTTAATGAAGGACTCAATTTTGTCCAGTCCATACATGTAGGTCGGATTGATATCGTCAGACGATATCACACTCTCACAATTATAGGCTTCAGCATCGATCTCATCCTCCTTAAACTCAAGGAAGGGCAAAATCATGCGATGGATCTTTTGGCCTATTTCACAGTCCAAGTGAAGCTGAGTAATATTAGAATATAGACGTTTTGCAATTAAACAAAAAACATTTCGCTGTTTTAACAACTTTAAATTGTCTCTTTGTAAATAAATGTTTTCGTCTTTTATTTTAACTAATTCAGACTCCTTCAACTCGATCCACATCCGCCGCTCCTCACTCTTTGAAGACACCCTGCTTAATTGATCAGTCAGGTTAGAATTAACGACTCGAGTTTGAGTTAAGCTACTATCTAGGTGAGAAATTTTTGTATTAACGTTTTTTAGTTCTTTCTCATATGAGGATTGTGGTACTTTAAATGAAATGAAAACTGATTGTACCTTCTTTATCAGTTCAACAAGTTCATTGAACTGCTGGCTGAGTGGTTTGGCCGTAAAGCACATGTCCTCCTGCCCCTTCGGTTCATCGCTTCCACCATCAGTGTTGTATCCCCTCATCTGAGATACATCAGACACCATGAAGCATCTTCCTCCACTGCTCTCCTCCTTTGCCACATAAGCCTTTCCATGAGTAGGCTTCCTCACTTCATCGTCTTCTGAGTCGGTAGACCAAACTTCCGTGCTACCGAACTCGTCATCAGCAACCGAACCCTGCACAATAAGAGCATTAATAGAAGGGTTAGCGGTAGACTTCTTCTTTCTCAACTCATCCAGCCTTTTCTGCAACACAGCTTCCTCATCCTTTTCATCATCCTTTTCAGCCATCTTCTTAAGAACACAATCTTTAGCATAGTGGTTTTTCCCACCACAGTAGTAACAGCTTACTCCGGAATCGCCGTCCACCTTCGGTTCCTTCTTGGGCTCCTCAACCTTCGGTTCATTGTTAACCTTTTCTGAACTGTAACTCCCCTGCCAGTTTCGGTTTTTATTGCTGGGGAATCTCTTCTTTATGAACCTCTTGGGATTGGACACCATCATAGCATAATCCTCAGACGTGAGGTCATACTCCTCCAAGTTGAGGTCTTCATCCTCCATCACAGCTTTACTTTTTGATAGGAGGGCCAACGAACCAAGGCTTGAAACAACGTTCTTCTCCTGCAGCACAATCTTCTCTTGGGATTTGAGAATACCCACCAGTTTCGCCAAAGAGTATGATTTAAACTGCTCATGGGCTTTGACTGTAGACACCATTGCTCTCCATTCAGACCTCAGACCATTTAAGAACGTAACCTTCTGCTCGATAAGCTTCCTTTCAATGTCATGTTTGATCATCTTGCTGAGAAGATGATTGAAGCGATCGAACGTCTGGGTCACCGTTTCTTCGGCTCCTTGCCTGAATTCTCCAAACTCAGATAAGAGCAAGGTTTGGATAGAATGTTCAAGATCCTCGTCTGTAGAGTACAGTTCGCGAAGTCTATCCCAAACTTCCTTTGCCGTCGTGCATGAGCTGACCAACCTAAAGGTGTCGGACTGAAGAGCGAATCTGATCAACCTTAATGCCTTGATATTGCACTGGAATTTGTCCTTTTCATCTTGTGCAATATCTTTAACATCCTTCAGCAGATCATTGTACTCCTTTTGAGTCTTAATAGTCCTGGACATTGCAGAATGAGAAAACGGTCCATTAATGATGGCTTCCCATATGAGGTACCCATTATCCTCAGATCCAATCACGTAGTCTTCGAAGTGATGCGCCCATACTTCATAGTCATGGGTGTATAGAATTGGAATCTTCGTGGTTGAACCGATGCTGTTAGAAATATTGATTGGATTTGATTGCGACTCGTCCATTATGATCGAAAAAACTTGTTCAAAGATCAGACTTGTAATAAAGCAGATTAGGGCAAAACAATAAATATCAAGATACGTCAATAATGAGATGACGGCTCAATAAATATCGGTAGTTGCGGAAAAACCCTAATTGAAACCATTTCACAGAAAAGATGTGTATCGATTACACAGCCTCCTGCTCTGATACCAATTGATGAGATTTAAAACCTTTAAATCTATGAAGATCGATTAGATCTCAAACAGGTAAGTAAATACAAAACTGTAAGAACACGAAAATAAGAACGGGACAAGAGTGAATCAAACGTGTCGAATGATTAAACAAAATCCTCAGAAGAGCTCGATTAAGAACATCAACTGTAGAGGATTGGTAGGTTACAAGAACGATCAAAGAAATCTGTAATGCTATCGTTATGCTCTAGAATAATCGTTTTTCTCTATGATGATCGTTAACCTAATATGCATGCAAGCATATACTTATATATTAAACAAAATGGGCTCTCGGTTGGACAGGCCCAAACCGGAATACAAATAAAATAAATAAACATTCGAGCCCAACGACGCAACACATGAGCAAATCTTCAACCCAACAAGATACATTCATATACAAGAAGAAACAAACATTTTCATAGGTATTTCAAATAGTTTTCACAAACGTTTTTACATGTTAAAACACTTTTAGAAACGGTCTTACAAACTGTAGGTTCCCTTTTTGAATCTTTTATAGCTATGCTTCAAACAAAGGTTTTCTCACACTTAAATTGTCTTGTCAAACGGTCTTTCGAACCGATTTATAAACTGGCATCACGTCATAAATTCTTATTTATTAAACTATTCAAAGGTTTTACAAAACTTCTTTTATGCTTTTATATTATAAATTGCATGCCTCTATATGTATAGTTATATAAGAAATGTTTAAAAGACATAGGAAGGCTATCCACCCTGTTTCCTTTTCCTCGATTTGGATGTGGTCTGGTGGGATATCGGGTACTCTTCCGAAGGTCGTTTAAATATTAGTTATACATCATGTGTACATATATAGTCATAAATGATCCATCAGTTAATTCAGTTCCGACACTCTTGGGTAGCAAGGGTGTATAAACCTACTTGGAAACTCATCAATTACATTCTAGTAAACTATTATAGGAATAGTTTAGAGGATACAAAACATTATGCCTATTACAAGAAATTACACCAAATTCAGTTCATTCATGAGTCTAAACTACATGCTATATGAAGGGATACTCTTACATAGATTCTTCTTACATGGATACACTTATATGATTACTCATACAGAGATTCCTCTTACATGGATACACATATATGGATACTCTTACAGAGATTCCTCTTACATGGATACACTTATAGGGACACTTTTACATAGATACTATGTGGTAAGAAACAATAAGGGACTAATCATTCCTAAACCCGGCTGTTAGCAACAGAGGTAAATGGACATCTACAGATGTCTACGGTTGATACTTATACTAGGAAGACATTTAAGGAACTAACCATTCCTTCCACCTGCTGTTAGCTACAATGGAAAATGAACATCTCCGGATATTCACGGTGAGAACGTTTCGGCAGTCGCGATGTCGTGTTTATCCTAATACCATGGGATAATACTTAAATGGCTATATTTTCCCTATTACTTTTATTTTGTGATAAATTCACGTAAACGATGAATTAGACTATATTTATTATTAATAGTAGTCATAAAGGGGAAAACCATCTTTCTTACAGCAAAACATACTAGTCTTGGTAGAAGACTACTTTTTATACTAGTAGGAAATATGGGATTTTCTAGGAGTTTTCAAAACATATACAAACAATTACATGGAACGATTTCAAATGTTATCATCAAACTTATATGAATAATTACATTAAATACTTATGAACTCACTAGCTTAAATGCAGACCTACACTTTCAAAATAACTTGTATTCTCAGGTCACTGGTAGACAGGTACGATGACCAGGTTTTGCGAAGATGGCTCAGTCAAGACTCGTCTTTTATTTTGATTAGTTGTTGTAATGTCTTATTTCTATGAAAGAACACATATGTATTAAACTATTACTATTATTGCAATGGACGATGTTGTTGCTTGTTTACGACTTTACATTGTTGTGATATATACATGACGTCCTCTGCCCGAGAACGTTTCTGTCGTTCTCGGTTTTGGGGTGTGACATAATACCCATGGATGAAATGTGGGTCCTAAGTCATATGGTAATTGGTTATAGTCTCATGGTAATACACATTGATGACATGTAGCTCATTGGTTAATGTGGTAGTTGGTTATAGTGTCATAGTAACACCCATGGCTCACATATGGGTCATGGGTCCATGCAGTAGTGGGTTACACTGTCAATGTAATACCGATTAATGAAATGTGGGTCATGGGTCAATATGGTAATTGGTAATAGTTTCATGGTAGTACTCATGGATGACCTATGGGTCATGGGTCATGTGGTAGATTGTTATAACTTTATTGCAATACCCATGGATCATATACGGGTCATTGGTCATGTTGTAGTTGGTTATAGTGTCATGGTAATACTCATGTATTATATATGGGTCATGGTCGTGTGGTAGTTGGTTATAGTGTCATGGTAATACCCATACATCACATATGGGTAATGAGTCATGTGGTAGTTACTTATATTGACAGTGTAATACCATTGATCACATGGGTCATAGGTCAATGTTGTAGTTGGTTATAGAGTCATGGTAATACCCATGGATGACCTATGGGTCTTGAATACCCATGGATGACATATGGGTCTTGGGTCATGTAGTAGCTAGTTATAATGTCATGGTAATAACCATTGATCACATATGGGTCATATGTCAATATGGCAGTTGGTTACAGTGTCATAGTCATATTCGTGGATCATATATGGATTATTGGTTAATGTGGTAGTTAGTTATCATGTTATGGTAATATCTATGGATCACGTATGGGTCATGGATCATATCGTAGATGGCTAGAGTGCCATGGTAATACTTGAGGATCACATATGGGTCATGGTGTTGGATTAATGTCTAAGTCCATAACTATATTTGGTAAGACTTGACCCGACCCGGCATGGTCCATTTGGGTTGCATACCATCATGCACTTGAATGAGAGAAATAAGACACTTATGGTTATTAATATATTATAAGTTCTAGTATATTAATAATAAGAATAATAAGATTATTTAATTAGTATTGATCAAGAATTAATCTAGGATTAATTAAGTGATCAAAAGAAGACTAATTAAATATATGGGTTGATTGTGTAAATCATCCATACTTGTATAGTGGGCTAATGCTCCATGGATAATCAAGTTGGGCTAAAACCCATAGGATGGTCCATGGATGCTCCATGGTGTATTTGTACCCATGGATCCAAGGAAATGGAAAGCCATGACAATTAAGAGTTTACCCTAATTGTGTAACTATATAAGCATCTTATTATTGAGGAAAAATCGGCCACTAGTAGTATTCAAGAAAGGGCTAGCCGATTTTGGTGAGTGTAGAATTCTCTCAAGTCATTCTAAGTGTTTTGATGATTGTGATTCCATTTGAGGTGTCACACTTGGGGCACTAAGCACTCAAGCTTCATGAAGACTTTCTACATCAAGAGGTATGTATTCTATCTTGTTACATTCATTGTTTTGTATGCTAGATTAGGATAATACCTTGGAAGTTCTTATTTGCATGTATAATAGAGAAAACATAGATCCAAGGTATTTAGGGTTGCATGTACACTTAGGAGTGTTAGAATGCTCAAAACCCAACAGTGGTATCAGAGCCACGGGTTGTTTTCTGTTATATTGATGCAAATATTTTATTTTCAAAGTTGAAAAAAAAAAGGAAAAAAAACATGAAGTTCGTCAAATTTTAAGATAATTACTTGTTCTTGTGAAAGACTAATTATTTGTAAAATTTGAATAATTTGCTTTATGAGTTGAATAGGTCAAATTTAATAAAAGATAAAATAATATGATTATTTTATTAGTTTTAAAAGTTTGATCTAAAAAGTTTTATTTTTTTGAAACCTCCATAAGTTATGGATTTGAAAAGGTTTTAAAAGAAAAAAAAAAAATTGATTCAAAGTTTTTTTGGAGTTACAAAATTTGGTGTTAATGTTTTAAAGGATTCCATAACTTAAGAATAAGTTATGGATCACCAAAAGTTTTTTGTGTTACCTTGTTTTATGAGTGAATTTAGATTAATGAATAAAATTATGTGATAGTTGGTTTTAATCCAAATTAATCTAAGAATTGATTCTAAAATGTGTTTTTGTAACTTGTCCTCAAGTTATATGAAAAGTCACATTTAAGAATCGTAAAACTCATAAAAATTGGCAAAGGTTACAAAAATGAAGAGTCTAGTTCTAATTAAATGGTTTTATGACTCCATAACTTGTCCTCAAGTTATGGAGGACCAAGAGTCTCTTCATTTAATAAAATAAAAAAAATAAAAAAAGGTGTAACCTTAATTAATTCCATAAGTTATAAAATAAAGAAAAGTTAATTCTTTTATTAGTTTAAAGTCTTCCATAACTTGTCCTCAAGTTATGGAACTTGAAGAGTTTTTGGATTAAAACTACTTTAAACACATAAGTTATGGAATTAATTAGTTTTGAATAGTTTCAAAACTTGCCCTCAAGTTTTGGAATTTGAAAAGTTTTCAAGTATGAATACTTTAATTCCAAGTTAGCCCTTAGAATTTTAAAAGTTAAAATTCAACCCTTATACTTTATAATATTATAAGTTAATAATATATATATGTATAAGAGTAAAGTCAGTCTTACCGCTAGTACGCCTCATTCACGAAGCCGGTCTATAAGGTGGGTATAAGGTTGTTGCCTATAAAATGGCAACTTAATGGGTGTCCACTCTCACCCACCGCTTGCTTGACTGGTGGAGGGTCGTTAGCCGAACGGGTTTGACAGGACTAGAATTCTCCCTTCATTAAAAGTATTAATGGAAAATACTAAGTAACTAAACTCTTAATAATACCCAATCTTAGTTACTTAGGAAAAATGTGAATAAGGTGCTAATCCATGAAATTGCACTTTACACTTTGTCTAAGTCGTTAGTGGAGCGTGTGTGGTTAACCGGCACACTAACTTGGACTTAACAAGGTAGGTAAAGGGTGACTTAATATTTATCATAGTATCGATGGAGCGTGTGTGGTTAACCGGCACATCGATTGAGGGGTAATTTATTAAGGGTACCAAGTGATTTGCATGGTTACTTCACACCTTGTTTTGTGATCCTCGGCATCCCAGTCACAAAACCTGAAGGGCACACTCGAGATTGAAACATGCCTTTGAAAAGTTCAATGAATCTCAAAGATCTAGGAGTTTCAAAAACCAATTAAAACCTAATAATACATTTCGTTTATCTTGGTGGAAATTGGTGAATCGTCATTCACCTACCTTCAAATATTTTATAGCTTGGATTACGGCATACCTCTTCTAAGTTATAAAATAGTTTGTTGGGTCCTAGCCTTAATATTTCATATTGGGTGTCATATTAAGGACTTTAAATCAACTATATTGAATATCTCCCAAAAGATGTCTGGTTTAGACACCTATGATCTTCCCAAATCTCTTGAAACAAGGTTTCCTAATGAAGATGATGTCCCATGGATATCATACTTCTTCACCTCTTCAAATTATTCTCCCTAACCCACAAGTTCTTGAAAAGTTTAAGGTCACTCAGGCCCTATTGGCAAGGCAAGGTCTAGGTGTGGTCACATCTTGGAGATGTAGTCACATATTGACAAGCCGGGAGAGTTGGGTGTCAAAGTCTTGAGAAAGTTGGTGGTTCAATCACTTTCTAAGTCACATAGTGAGTTCCTTTGGGACACCTATGAAACAGACTATGACAAGACCCTTAATGATCTTATCTATTTGTTAAGATCAACTTCCTTAATACTTGATGGACATTGACAATAGTGACACAGGAAATCCAGTAAAGCATTCTCTTCCCAATGGAAAGGGATCGGCCATAGTCAATTCGGTTGACCAAATGGTAAAGAGAAAAGCTAAGTCTGTGATAGTCCTGTGTGTCTTTATCAAAGGGTCCATATGTTTATATTGCCAAAGAAAGGGGCATTGGTTGCGAAGCTGCCAAAATTTACCTAAGGATGTTAAAGTCAATAAGTTTGACTCTACTTCAGGTAAAGTCCACTATCTAACTCTGTTAAGTTTCTATTCTGAGATTCTTGATACATGATGTGACTGGGTCACATGGTGATGTTTTAAGAATGAAAGAAAAGTGAAGAAACTTAAAGAAAGAATATGCTGAATCTGATGGCGTAGATGGATTTCTATCGCGTAGTTTGAAGATCGGATTCTTGAGCTACTTCTTAGGAGTTATGAGATATTGCTTAAGGAATAGATAACAACAAGTTTTCATATGGATTGTAAGGATAAGTTTTTCCGCAAAGTTTTAAAATAAAAGAAAATTTTTTATTTTATTTATTTTAAAATATCCTTACAATGGCATTTGAGGAAAAATTGTTGCTTATATGATTCCATTAAGAGCAAGAGTGGAAATATGAAATTGATTCTTTCATTTGTGGTAATGTCTAAATTTACCAAATAAGGAAAGATTCTCATCACCCAAGTTTCAAGTGGACCGGAACTTGGAATCATGCAAGTTGTATAGCATGATGAATGAGAACTTTCAAGTTTTGGAAAAATTAAGATTAATTACTTATTCACATGGATGTGTGAGTCAAGTAATGGACTAAGGGATCGAGTACATAGTCTTGTTCACTGATTTAGTCCACCACAAAAGTTTGATAAGACTATTCGTCATAGTTTACTAAAGCTCAGTAAATATGATTATACTTACAAGCTTAAGTGTAACTCTGAGACATTGGAAAAAAGGTTCCAATGTAAGGCAGAGCGAATAAGAAGAATCAAATTAGGCAGAAGGATAAAAGTCTCTCAAATCTGAAAAGATAGGAGAGTACTTTAGTATCAGTTTTGTGATCATCTTAATGATTAAGAAACCATATCACAATTAGTTCTCTAAGGAAATCTTAGTGCATTCTTATGACTAAGAAGAGGGATCTTGAATTGTTGAAATGGTTAAATCAAGAAGATGAGTCATACTTCGTTCCAATACAAGTCTTAGAGTCATACTCCAAGATTGTAACTTGAGTGACATGTCTCAAAAGAAGGTTTAAAACACTTGTCAAATGTAAGAGTAAAAGTTTTCTACTCTTGTACATTTGAAATTGGTAAGTTGTGATGTTTTGGATAAAACAAAGACCAACTTAGGCCAATTGTGTGAAGTGTTTGTCTTGATTAGAATCCTCACTATCTCTTGGATATTTGACAAAGGAGTCTTATAGGTCAAGAGGACAGTGGGAGTCTTAAAGGTCTTGAAAGTCTCAAGAACTAATCAAGAATAAAACCTAAAGTTCTTCTCTAGCACACAATTTGAGGTTTATAATCTATTGTGTTGACATATTCTGTGCCCATTCCAGTTAAAGTTGGTTTTGCATATGAGTTCTTAGAGTTCTCAATTTGTTGCACAACAACTTGGAAGCAATGGCAGGCCCTTGAGCTGCCAGGTGGCAAGAAGTTAAGATTGAGTTCGGTCCATATGAGTTTGGATTTGTCATTATCTTTGTCTTGTGATTATGGTTTTGACAATTCACATGGATAAGAACACATACACCATATAAATCTAAGTGTCATAAGGTTTCTCTCCGATTCATGAAAATGATGGTGAGGAAACACTTTCACTAAGTAGATTTTATCTAGATAGCAATTGTGATATTTGCATTCTCAAAGTCGTTAGTGGAGCGCGTGTGGTTAACCGGCACACTAACCTGGACTTGTGAGAAGTGGCAAAAAGGTCTAACCATTATGATTACGGCATACCTCTTCATAATTGTTTAGACTCACAAGTGTGCTATCTAAGGGAAGGTGTATGATTTTGATACAACTTTATCAAAACAATCTAGCATCAGAAATCTGAACTTTGGTAAGAAAGTCAATGAAGTATTGATTTCTAGAAGTCCAGCTGATTTCTGAGTACATGTCAAAGCTAGTGGGAGCATAAGTGTTATGCTAATAATCATCATGTTAGTGGGAGCATGATAATTATGATAAGTATTGCAAGTTAGCAATGTTAATTATAGAAAACAAAAGTTTCAATTGGGAAAGAGTTGTTTTGCTATAATTAAGGGAGAGGAAATTATACTTCATCTCAAATCTATAAGCTTAGATCGTGAGGTTTTAATCATTTAGTCAAGGATATATATGAATTTCATGTTGGAATGGCTCAACATAAGGAAATTCTGTATACGGGTCCATTATTTGCGTTCTAAAATTCGATTATGATTACGGCATCCCTTTTCATAATCTGAAATATGAGAACTTGGCAAATAGAAATGGAAATGTTATAGCAAAAGACTGGTTTAGTCTTTATGTGAGACATCATGAATCGTGTCCCATATGCTTCGGATATAGGATCGATTACATGTGCTATATTCATCCTTTCTAAAAATTTTCCAAACGCCTAGGGCATTAAGAAGGGAAAAAGGTTTAGAACTGGATATGACTAAAAGGATTAAACAATTGTCGAGAACAATCTAAGGTTTACCAAAGATTGGTTGCTCAAGGACAGTTGGAAGTATAGTGATAATTCTAGAAGGACCATATTGACATAATCTGTAAGGAGGCAACTCTTGTTCAGAAGTGATAGTCAAAATGGAATCTGGAAATGTTTCAAAGTTAGAATTTTCAATCTGTTTAAGATTAGGAAACTTAATGCAAGAAGGATGTTTCCAAGGAGTTGATCTCCTTTGGAATACTCTGTAATGATTTTTGGCAAGTCTGTCTGACTTTGTGCATAATCGTTACAAGAGGATCAATGCATATAAGTTTAGAATCTAACAGATTTCAGTAAATGGCATGAATTTGGAATTCTTGCATTTGCAGTAAGGATTTGGGAGTGTGAAAAGAGAATCATTGAAGTTATGTTCAATTGATCTAGTTCACAAAGTAAAGATCATAGACAAACATAGTATGCATACTTGGTGTGTGGCATGACTAGTGTTTAAGAAAACATAGTGTACATGCTTGGAGCATGGGACAACTATTGTTTTAAATTCAAGAATAAAGTTGATAGCTGAAACAGTATACAATGAATAATGTGTAATCATATGGTGATAAATAAAAGGTGTTTTATTTATGTTCAAAGGGTTGATACCATATTAGATTCAATTATTATTGTGTTTCACTTTGCATGTTTTGACTTCCCGAATAAACTAGGTTATTCTTCCGGAATGACTAAGTTATTCAAACCATCCACAGTCGGTCATATGTTGGAAGTAGATATGAATTAAGACTGTCATGATGGGTTGTAGAGGTCTAAGGTGTTGGACAAGGCTACAACAATCATGAGTGCTCATAAGTTCTGAGTATTGGATTCAACCCGCGCTCATTGGAATCACTTCATGGATTTTATCACGAGTGATCATGAGACGATAATATCTTATATTCTTCAAACCTAGAGATATGAGTTGTTACTATGAGTTGATAGTACATTGATTGCACGAAACCGCATTTGGTAACTCTGTGCTATAAAACGTGCCTTTGTGTATGATTCAACAAGTAGTAGAACAAGCCATATGAGTCGAAGTTTATCCATTCCTTTTACCTTCGGGATAAAAGCGATATCTGTGGGCCCCTCGATGATTTGATGATGACAAATGGAAGTGCTCGGCCGGGCCAGGACTGATTTGATTTGTTCAATTAGTCAGTCGTCATAAATCGGAAATCGGGAAACAACAAATGGACAGAGAGAATGATTATAATCCATGTCTCAGTCCATATGATATCTAGAATGGAGGAATATATGATCCCTTATCTAATGGACAAGTCACTGACAAAGGTCAGAGTTCATCTACAAGGTCAGAGTTCGACAGAAGCTTTTGAGAGCTACGATTGCCGGTTGGTTCCTGAAGTCATACGCAATAATAGTTTTAGACTTATCCAAGTGGGAGACTGTTGGATTAATGTCTAAGTCCATAACTATATTTGGTAAGATTTGACCCGACCCTGCATGGTCCATTTGGGTTGCATACCATCATGCACTTGAATGAGAGAAATAAGACACTTATGGTTATTAATATATTATAAGTTCTAGTATATTAATAATAAGAATAATAAGATTATTTAATTAGTATTGATCAAGAATTAATCTAGGATTAATTAAGTGATCAAAAGAAGACTAATTAAATATATGGGTTGATTGTGTAAATCATCCATACTTGTATAGTGGGCTAATGCTCCATGGATAATCAAGTTGGGCTAAAACCCATAGGATGGTCCATGGATGCTCCATGGTGTATTTGTACCCATGGATCCAAGGAAATGGAAAGCCATGACAATTAAGAGTTTACCCTAATTGTGTAACTATATAAGCATCTTATTATTGAGGAAAAATCGGCCACTAGTAGTATTCAAGAAAGGGCTAGCCGATTTTGGTGAGTGTAGAATTCTCTCAAGTCATTCTAAGTGTTTTGATGATTGTGATTCCATTTGAGGTGTCACACTTGGGGCACTAAGCACTCAAGCTTCATGAAGACTTTCTACATCAAGAGGTATGTATTCTATCTTGTTACATTCATTGTTTTGTATGCTAGATTAGGATAATACCTTGGAAGTTCTTATTTGCATGTATAATAGAGAAAACATAGATCCAAGGTATTTAGGGTTGCATGTACACTTAGGAGTGTTAGAATGCTCAAAACCCAACACATGGGTCATGGGGTAGTTGGTAATAGTGTCATGGTAATACCCAAGGATCATATATGGGTCATGGGTCATGTGGTAGTTGGTCATGGTGTCATGGTAACGCCCATAGATGAGATATGGGTCATGGATCAATGTGGTGGTTGGTTATAGTGTCATGGTAATACCTATGGATCACATATGGGTAATGGGTCATGTGGTAGTTCGTTATAGTGTCATGGTAATACCCATGGATGACATATGTGTTGGATTAGTGTCAAAGTACATAAATATAATTGGTATGTACTTGACCCGACTCGGCATGGTCCATTTGGGTTGCATGGCATCGGAACATTTGGATAGATCGTTTGTAAGTAAAAGACATTTGTGACATATCAATATATTAATATGAAATCATGTTATTTAATTAGTATTGATCAAGAATTAATTTGGACTTTATTTAGTCATCAAAAGAGACTAATTAAATATATAGGGATTGATTGTGTAAATCATTAATTCTTATATATGTGGGCTTATGATCCAAGATTCCTTATGTTCGGTTTAACCCATGTGGTGACCCATGGATACTCCATGGAGGTTAAAACCCATGGAGCATAAGGAATGGGTAAAGTCATGAGTTACATGGTGTAACCCTAATAGCCACACTATATAAAGACCCCTTTAGCTCTAGAAATTGGCACTAGTGATACATATATGAGGGCTAGCCGATTTGAGCATAAAGTGTCTTCTTCTCATGCTTATTCCAAGTGTTGATGATGTTGTGTGAGCCATTTGAGGTGTCACACTTAGGGCACTAGGATCTCGAGCTTCATGGTGTCAAGTCACGTCGAGAGGTATGTATTCTAACTTGTTATATTACCTAAGTATTAAAAGATTGTATGCTAGATAGGGTAATACCTTGTGTAAAGTCCCTAATTTGCCTGTGTATCAATCAGATCCGTTTGATGGTGCGGAATCCCAATCAAACGGATGATGCCAGATCATAATAAGAAGAGAATGAGAAGAACAATATTAAGAATCTTGATTGTATTGATGATATGAATGAAAGTCCTTACAATAGATTCTCTTACACAAAATGCTCTCTCTTCCACTCTCTCTCTCTTGGTCGTACAATCTCTAGAGCTCATCAATCTCTACTCCTCACCCTAACACCTATATATATATATATATATATATATATATATATATATATATATATATATATACTAGGGAACATGGGCCGGATAACATGGGCCGTAAATGGGTTTACGGTCGTAAGGTGTTTACGGCCATAAACTCAACCGTAAACATTACCGTAAACTCCAAAAATATTATAGAAAAATACAATTGCCCAGAAAAGAAAACTATAAACCATATTTTGACCCAACAATATCCCCATTGGTTTATAGCTTTCTTTTCTTAATTGACCTAACAAACTCCCCCTAAAAAGTAGTTGGCTCTTCTTGTCAATCTTCAATGGGAGCTTGGCTTTAGCTTTAACCTTCGATTTCTTCACAACATCAGGATGAACATATGAATCTTCAATGAATGACTTCATTTTGAGGACTTGAGATTTTCTTTAAGATTTGACATTGAACGCACATTGGATGAGGAGGCTTCTTGTACTGATTCTTGAGAATCTTCAGAGAGAACATCAGAGGGAACAAATCTTCTGGATCACTTCAGCAGGTACAAAGATAGCAGTAGACTGATTGAGGAGGCTTTAATGCAATCCGTCACACAATCTTCAATTTCTGCTTCACCTTGCTTATGGGGTTCAAGGATTGAATGTTGAAAGAATAATCTTCATTTCTTACTCCTTCGAATGAGAATTATACGATGCTCACGGATGAAGCCTAGGCTCAGAAATCTTCAACACAAACTCCATGATTCTTATCTATACCTGTAATCACTTTTCAAGACAAAACAAAACTAAAAGAAAACTTAGCACACAAATTAAAACAAATAAAATTTAATTTTTTATATTTTCTGAAAAAGAAACAAACCAGAAACAATTTATTTTTGGATTTTTGATTTTTCTGAACAATAAATAAAGAAGAAATAACACTATTTTGAATTTGAATTTTTTTTAATTTTGATTTTTTTTTTATTTTTTTAAATTTTAATTCTCCCCTAATATTTAAATTAGAAGAACACTATGAACAAACTTAACAAAAACAAAAATAATAGCTAGCTTTAAGAGTGATTTGGGATCAAAGTTTTTAGACAGCCTTTATCCGCTTGTCGGTACCCTTATCTTCACATCTCCGTCTGAATGATCGCCAGTATTGTGGTCCACTTAAACATGAAACATTTGTGACTATTTTGGACAATTTACCAATGACATGATACATGCATATATCTTAATTGTAACTTTATTATCATGATAGGCTCTAATCCTTAAATAAATTTTTTTTAAGACCATTTAACTAACTACAACCAGGGATATTGTTGTCCACCTAAATCGAGCAGCGAGATCTACAGACAATTTGTATGTGTTCAATTTTAAGTGTACTAGAACATGTTTCCCACTTCCTGATATACCCCAGCCATCAAGAACTTCCAGAGTACTCTTTACACCGAGTGGGCAGACAACCATTCAGAGAGAGGATAGATTCAAAATTCTATTATTTATTGTTTCAGATAGGTTGAGAATTTGAAGGATGCATATGCTGTGTACCAGGTCGGATTAGAAGTCATGCAAAGGAGACAACATATGGCTAATAGATAAGAGGAATTTCATATATATATAACATGCAGAGAAATAGAGTTGCATATGTTCTGTACCAGGTCGGATTGGAAGTCACGCAAAGGAGACAACATATGACTAACAGACGGAAAGAAAGAAAATGATATTCTACAGACCTAATTTATCGGAATTAAGGACAGAATCCGCACATCGAGGAAAAGTGAATCCACAGTTCTAGATACGGGTTATTTAATGTGACCGGTAGATTCCCATGTATATCTCCATGCTCAACCTATCTGAGCGTCATGACATCAGGTTAAACAGATCTAACTAGGTCAAAATTTGTCAAGTCCTTCAATTCATTAGGTTCAACTCTCCCTAGTGAAGTCCATTTAAAATCCTTCGTGCCTACCAGCGCATCGAGCACAGAGCGTAGACGATTCAACTTAGGTATGTTACGCTGATTCAAATTGCCCGTTAACACTTGCTAATTTAATTTCTGAAAACATCTCCTACAAGCACATTCCATTAACACCATATTTTTATTTTCTGATTTTGTAATGTTTTTGGATTTTTTTTTTTAATTTTCTAATTTTTGTTTTGTTTTTATTTCTCCCCCTAAATATATGCATAGGAGAGAAGCGAAAATAAATGTGCAAATTTAAACTATGCTAAAAAAAATTAGTCTTTAAAGCGAATCAGCTTAAGAAAAACTCCGTAGTATAGAGAAGAAAACGCAAACCGTAATTCACCGATTGAATCTGCATTTAGAAGGTCTAAGAACAGCACGCGTAGACTTAAAAAATGTCCAAAAATTATTTACATCATTAAGAACTAACCCCATGAGTGATCCCTTCCTTTCTTCCCTTCCCGCAAAGGACACATACTCTCAAATAATGTTCTGAGTGTTGTACAGTTGAGAAATGTCCCCAATCATATGCCAAGAGCAGCCACTACCAACAAACGGAAGTCTGATGATATGCCTCCATAGCTGCTCCGACACAGAGCGGGATCAGTTAGTCTTTGGAACACAGTCCATTTTGAAACTGGGTCGACCTTTTTCATCAACGCATGATACTCTCTCCCATGACATATCATGCTTATCACAAACAGAAGATGTATAAACGTTAGAAGCATTAGGAGATGCGGGAGTTTTCACCTTTGGTACCCATCTATATTCGGGTTACACCCATTTCTTGTTCGATCTGATGGATGCCTCAGCACTTGCTTTGGAACTTGAAGACGATCTTCGAGATGACTTTGACCTAACCGGTCTTGGCTTCACTGGAGCATCTCTTGGATTGGGATTCTTGGCAGGCATTCCCTTCTTGCCATTGGGATTCAGATTCTTTGCCTTGTGGGTTTGATTCTTGGCTTTCTGCGTGTTCCAGTCACCATTGTCTGCACGTGAACTGGAAGGATTTCTTTTGAAGTATCTCCCAATTGGCGCATTTTTCCATCCTTGTGCGCAGTAGGGAACGTATGTGCGATTTGGACAGTTTCGGGCAATGTGTCCAGGTGTTCCACAGTGAAAGCATGTCTTTTTCTTCACTGGGAAATTGTTTCTACCTGCCCCTGGTGGCGTATCCTTTCCTTGTCTCTTGTTGTTCCCACATGTACACTTGCAACAAGAACTCTGTTGCATTGGAATTGGTGGCTGTATTTCTCAACGGCAGGATGAGCAGAAGCAGTTGAGTTCGAAGCAACAAATTCAGAGTTCAAGGAGTCATTGGTTTGTTCAGTAGTGCTCTCCTTGTTCTCATCTTCTGCTACTTTGCTTGCACATGAAGTAGAAACATTATTATTTTCAACATTAATAACTCCTCCTAACACAAATCCAGCTCGTTTGCCATATCAAAGATGTGGCTCCCTGTCAGTTTTGTCCTGTGTCATAGGGATGGATGTGTAGTTATGATTATAAGGAGGAGGTACACTGTCATAACCTAGACCCTTGTTTTGATTTTCTTTGAATTTTAATTGGGTTCATACAAGGACTCAACTCTCTGACTTGACGCAGTATAATTTTTCGAACTAACATCTGTTTTTCCACTCTTAATTTTCAAAGTGTCAAGTTCTTCAGTTACAACAGCAAGTTGTCTCTTAATATAGTCATAATTTTTACACTTATTGCTATACTCTTCCTGAAGCTTGCTAAAGTCCTTGGTTTTTGCTTCTAATTCAGCCTTCAGGGGTTTCTGTCCTTTCCTGAGTTGATATCCTTCATATCTCAGGTCCTCAACTTCTCTTTTTAATTAATCAGTTTGTTCCCGAAGAAATTTAATCATAGCTTCACAAGCTGGAGTACATGTAACTTAAGTGACCGGAATGTTTTCAGAACTCATTGTTTCTCTACACTTCAAAGCATCAAGTTCTTGAATTACATCAGCAAGACTAAGATGATTGAGATCTTTTGTCTTCTTGATGATGGCCACGTTCATATTCCACGATTTCGAAAGTGAATTCAGTAGCTTTTTGTTTATCTCAGATTTGGACAAGAAGATCCCAGCTATATTCATCTCAGTAGTTGTGACAACTCGAAATTTTCATTCGGTCAAACCCTAACAGTCAATCACTTCGATTTATAGGTCAATTACATTATTACTTGTTTTTGGGAAAAATAAGTTCATTTGATTATTTTAATAATTAATCTTCAAACAAACGGGTGAAAGGAAGTGTCGTCTTGGGTTTTGAAATTTAAAAACCGCAAACAGCTCGTGTCTTAGAAGTTCACGACCAAACTTTTATGTTTGGGTCAAAAAATCATCCAAAAACGTAAACTCATGACTTAAGCCTGAGTTTACTCCCCAGAAACTAGTCATTTTGTGTTTACTCCACATTTACCAAAAGAGTAAACTCCAAAAATCCTCTCAAGTATCATCCAAGTTTTGTTCAAATGTATTCAATCTAGTAAGTGTTTCTAGCCATTTCAAGTTAGTATCTCACTTAATCTAGTGATTGTCCTGATGAGTTATTAAAACTCTTTGATCGATTAGATCTTTATAACAGGTAAATAAAGAACGTAAAAACAGAGTGATTAAAACACAAGTATGGATATGAATGAGTCGAATGATTCGATTAACTCAATCCTCAGCAGAGCTCGATTAAGAACTTCCGCTGTAGAGGATTCTAGGGTTACAAAATAAGAACGATGAATATACTGTAAAACTCTATCAAATCTTATCTAATCATTACGTTCTAGGATGCATGCAAACATCTATTTATAATAAACCCTACACAAAACTCACGGATGGACAGGCCCATACCGGAGATAAACTTGGACTAGCTAACGAGCCCAAAGATGCAACACTAAACGGGATCTAACAATCTCCCCCTTTGCGTCAATTTGGAGCGAGACTATCATTTCTTCTTGCTTGGGCCAGCTGCCGAAACCTTCTTGGTTGTATCAAACAGACGAGGGATAAGCCTGAGGATTGTCTGTCTGAAGCGAATGTACAATTGAATCATATCATCAAAGTACTTCTTGTCATCACCCGAATTCTGCTTGCACCGATGAATGATCCCTAAGACATGTTCCAGGCATGCAGTGGTATAGAGATGTTTGTCTGCCGAAGCGAAAAGGCATTTTTGGCCTTTGTTTCTGGTAAACATAACTGAATTTCTCTTCGGGTCTATCTTCCCCATCTGCATCATGTTGAGATCACTGGCAGAGCCAACAGGAGATATACTTGAATACGCTCGCTATCTCCTGATCCATCTGGGCAACTTCCATGATATAGCAGACAAGCATCCTCTTGAAGTGGTCAATGATCGGACCATATTTTGCTTCATTTGTATGAAGGGTGTTGTGCAAAATAATCTACTCATGTGGATTTAAGTTGGGAAGATCCGCAAGCGAGATGGCATGTTCGGTCTTGGCAGATCCTCTCAGCACCTTGAACCGAACGTTGGTGAAGTTTCCTTCCCTATACGGCTTTAGGACCCGAACATTGATAATCTTCTGAGCACTCCATGTTTGATATTGTGGTTGAGCTGCCCTCAGATAGAATTCGACTAAGTCCCGGTCAACCTTTGGATGAGGATGAGGGAACTCAGCAATGTTGGCAAAGGCATGAAAGATGAACGCCTTTCGGGTCAGTGGCATATCGAACTGAGAATCGATAGTATTAGAACGATCTAAAGAGATCATCGGTTCTAGCCAGAAGATGCTTGGTGTTTCGATGGCTTCTTTCAGCAGCTTCTCAAGAGTCCAAGGAGGAAAAAGAGTTTTCCTACTCTCGAGAAGGTCGTGAGCTTCTTTCTGTCTTCTTTCGGCTTCTTCAGCTTCTCTAGCCACATGAGCGCTGATGTCAGCATCTTTATCACGACCTTGCTTCTTCAGGAGGTCGGCAATGGTCTCTTTATCTTCATCGCTCTACTCAGCAGTTTTCTTGCCCTTGTCTTTGACACCCGAACCTGAGGCTTGGCCTGTAAGAGGAGGTTCGGTTGTTTTGGTTGCTGTTGAAGTAGGAGGCGGTTGAGACACATTTTCGTTTTCTCCCCCTTGTTTCGGAATGGAAACGAAATCAAGGAGCCCTTCAATCTTGCTCAGTAGAGAGAGGGCGGGAGCTAGCGTTTCTGTAAGATCACGCCTCACATAATAGTTTAGGATCGGGTCATGTGCTTCCAGGATGTTTGAAATAGTTGAGTGGACATCCGAAACACATGAAGAAACTATCTCTCTTTCAGATCGAAGAGACTCAATCTCCTTTTGAGAATTGGAGAGTTGAATATTCTTGACCTTAAGAGCGGTGGTCTTCCTAGCAAGAGCATCCATGAGGGAGTTCTTAGCAGCTAGATCTTCTTGAAGTTTGGTGAGGCGCTCCTCAATAGTCGTCTTAAAAGCGGAGTTGTTGTCTGAGAGAGTTTGACGAAGAGAAGCAAGAGACTTCAGTTCCGATGCAACTGAGGTAGCCAGCTGGTGGATAATGGGTTCCAACATCATTTTGGTGGCTTCGGCAGTTTCCTGTAAAGATTGTAACAGGGAGGAAGCATCAGTAAATAGTTTTTCGACTTTTTCGGTCACATCCTCACAGACTTTGGTGGAGGCATCAATTGCTACAGTAGCGGAGTCTAGAGAGACTTGATGAGCTTTGGAAAAAGCATCAACAATTTTCTGAATGGCAGCATCAGAGAGGGTAGACTAGGATGAAGAAGAGGAGGCGATGAGCGAATCTATCTTTTCGTGAAGCTCCTTGAGATGCTTCTTTGTGACGGGAGCATCATCAACGTCATCACTCTGTACCTGATACGAACTGTAATAGACTGAATCAAAGGTCATGTCCTCTCCTCCAAGGAATGGTTCTTCACTCTCTGCCGGCTGAGCAGGAGAGGGGGGTGGAGGCTCGGTAGTAAATGTAGGTTTGGGTTGGGATGTATGTTTGGAAGTGGGAGTAGGTTCGGGTGCTGAGGTGGGTTTAGGTGCGTTGGTAGGAGCCCCCATATCAGATACGTTGGTTCTTACTTCAGCAGTTGTGGTTGTTGCTTCTGTAAAAATGGGAGGGGGTACTGGGATGGAAGTAGGTGGTATTTGAGTGGTAGAGGTTATGGGGGGAATAGAAATAGGAATGGTGATAGGTAGAGAAGAGATTGGAGAAGTGGAAAAGTGAACTTCTGGAGTAGGGGATCGTGGAGGAGTGTTACCACGAGGGGACTCATCAGAGTCAGAACTCTCTTCCTCAGATTCGCTTGAGGAGGAAGCGATGATCAACTTTCACCTTGGTTGGGTTTTTCTCTTCTTCATCGGAGGAGATTGGACTGCCCTGGGAGGTTTACGTTTCATGGGAGAAGGGCCTGTCGCTCCCTTACCAACCTGCTTGTCTTTGCCATTGTCAGTCTTCTTTCCTCTAGGAGCAGGCTTGTCAGCCTCATGAATGGACTTGAGCATCTCAGGAGTTAGCTCTCTAGGACCAGACTGACGAAACCCCTTGTAGGTTCGAATGATACAGCTGTCGCTTGGGACGTCGCCATACATCGATTCAGGAATTGAACCGTTGAATTGAAATTTTGAGGCATCGGAGACAATGATCTTTGTGGCATGGAAAGTACCAATCGAAGACATTGGAGAACCAGCAACAATGGGGATGTGGTACTTGTCCATCACCCATTTAGTAACGAGAGTCCAGAAACGAGCATAGGAAATCTCGGAATGCCGAGATGTAGAAGACAGACTCTGAATGAGCTGTTATCATAAGAGCGACCCATAGTCCAAATTAATACCGTTGTAGACTCCGTAGAGAATCGAGATGAACAGACGACTCGCTCCGTCCGATCCAGCACTGCGTTCAGACACCCCCTTAAACAGCACTATAAGTAACCCATTTCACTGAGGAGGCAGGCATGATTTCTTGAACTTCGTGACCATTTTTAGCACCTCAGTATACCCCCATGTTGTAGAACATAGAAAACAGATGACCCAATCGAATGCTTTCAGGGTTAACCCTAGATGAATCAGGTTCAAACCCTAATAGTGAGCAGAATCTTTGCTTGGAAATTGACGCCTTGTGATCAAGCACGTAGTAGAAGATCCGATCGACGGCCTTGTCGTAGTGAGCAGTGGCGAAAATCTGGGATAAGAACTCCATAGGAACAGCTTCAGCTTTGGTGAGAGCAAGAGCAATCGGCGAGTACTTGAGGCATTCGATGATCGGGAACATGAAAGCATCGTATGTATGGGGAGTAAGATCGATGATCAAACTCAGTTGTGGACGAATTGGCAAGATGTGTGAAGTAGCATGAACTGATGATGAATTCACCATTGTTGTGAAGAAGATGGGAGAGATGATGAACAGTAGATAACTTGAAGTTTTTCTTGCTCTCTGGAATTTGGGTGCAGTAAAGAGGTAAACAAGGGTTGAAGTTACCTTTTATACTGTGGGTAGAGGAGAGAGAAGAATCTGTCCCAAATCTTTGAGGGAAATACGAAGGGTTTTTCGGAGGTGATTGATGCGTGACAGTTGGTAGCACCGATGATTACGCATGAGAGAGAAGATCAGTCCCGATTCACACGCCTTCCCATCAGGCGCCGTTTTTAGACGAAACGGTTCCACTTCGCACGCCTGGCCTTTAAGCGCCGTTTGAAAATAAAATCAATTGGACTCCCACCTGAGTCAACATCTTATCCTTTTAGAGTAATCATCATCTTAAAGCAAAATAAACCACGTGGATCAATTTGAACCACAACTCGTTTATAACTGCAAATCCCATTAAAAAAAATGCCTTGTAACTAATGAAACCAGAATTTTGGAAAATCAAAAAGATTTTTGTGCTTAGTCTGTAAAAGAAAAGGAAATAAAGCAACACTTATGAGAGAATTTATGATGTCATTAAAGACACGAAACAATGGATCCCAGGCACGAATCTCTTCCTTCAAAGTCAAGAGAGACTTTAAAGTGTTTGTGTGGTTTCCCATTGAATAACGATCAGACACTTATTGAGAAGTGTTGAAAGGCTTCTTTTAATTAGGCTAATTTGGGTGGCTTTCACTTCAATTCAGAATTCCTGATCTTGATATAAGACAGAAATCGAACGAAGTACTTGTGAGACCAGTGTAGTCTGTTGAACAGGTAGGTTGGAGATAAATTAAGTGGAAATGTAAAATAGTTTATGTAAAATCTCAAGAAAAATTAAAACTGGATCCCAAGGGAAGAAATGTTATGGGATTTAACAATTTCATAGGAATCACTCAAAAGAAAATTAGAGATTTCACATTGTATCCCCATGGATAAATCCGTCAATTCATTAGTGAAAGCTAGAGCAAAATTGATTGTTCACCGTCAATGCATAGTAGGTATTGAATTGTGGGTTTCACTTAGCACGTAGTGACACGAAGCTAAGATCATGAACATAGAAATTGTGTAACCATAAACCTCAGTGGTAATATCTGAGAGTCTCAAGGGTTACTTTTATAAAGCGAATGAGATGGAGAAAAGTAGTGTAGATGGTGTAAAGAAACCAAAGTACCTCTGCTGTTAAAATAAGGACCAAGCAGAAAACTCTTATCTTTTGTGAGAAGAGAGTTAGGTAGCTCATGATTAGAATAAATATGAAAGCCTAATTGGGAAGACAAGGTTTGTATGTACCAAGTCAGTAAGGCTATTATTCAGAATTAGGTGAGGCTTTGGACACATACAACATCATGCTTCTAGGGACACTTAACTAATGAAATAATTTCCCCACAAATATCCACACACAATTATGAGACACAAAACAAAAACAAAAAAAATTATCGAACAAATAATAAAATAAAATGTTTTTGCAATTTTTTATTTAAAAAAAAAATAAAAAGATTTTGGAATTTTTGATTTAATAGAAAAATAAAATAAAAATAAAAAAATAATAATAAAAAAAAAATGAGACACACAAAAATTTAGAACCGAACCCGAGCGTTCGGTCTATTTCGGTTAAAAAAAATTTGGAACCGAACCCGAGCGTTCGGTCTATTTCGGTTGCAAAAAAAAATTAGTTTGAAAAATAAGAGGACTTTGAAAATAAGAGAGATGAATTTGAGAAAAGGATACAAAAGGTTTACAACCAAAGAAACTTCCTTTGAGTGATAAGCGAACATCAAATAATAGGACCGAACCCGAGCGTTCGGTTCATTTCGGCATATCAGAACAGTACCGAACCCGAGCGTTCGGTTCATTTCAGTACATATGTGACCCGAACCCGAACGTTTGGTACATTTCGCTTCTGACTTTTAATTGTGAGAAGTAGTCTTTGGTACTGACTCCGATTTCATCATTCCTAGTCCTTGTAGAATTTTGTTGAAAGATGCTTCATGAAGAGCTTTGGTGAAGACATCAGCCAGTTGATGTAACATCTCGGAATAGCAAGAGTAAAGTTGAAGGGCTAAAAGAGTAATACGGGAAAGAACGACTCAGCGAGTCCATGGGGGGACTCGCTGAGTAGAGTCGCGACTTGGTCGCGTGTTAGGTGGCCGACTCGACGAGTCAGTGGATTGGACTCAGCGAGTAGGTGCTGAGTGGAGAAAACCCTAATTCTCGGGGTTGAGCCCTATATAAAGAACATAACATCCATTCCCCCAGCCTCCTTACTCATCCTCATGTCCAGAAACCCTAACCTTCATGTGTTAGTGGATCAACTTGCATTTGGAAGCTTGGAGAAGCAATTGTTGAGGAAATCTTGAAGGGTAAGAGGCTTGAAGCAAGGGGCTTTGCTTGGATTCGAGTTTCATTGCAGTTAGGGCGTTCTTTTGAGGTAATATCTCGTTCTTGGGCTGTTACTCATATGGATTCGTCATTTTGGGGTTTATGGGGAGCTTATCTTGGTATGTTTTGGAGTTTGGAGGTTAGATCTGAGGTTGCTACCTCAGATCTGGAATGGAGAAGGTCTAGAGTGCATTAAAGTCCCTGTGTTTGAGTGCTTAGTGAAGCCATCATGTCCCAAACCCTAGCCCTAAAGTGTAAAAGGCCTAGATCTCTTTGGATTCACGTAAAGTTTGCCACTTTACGTGATGGATGGGTTGTAGGGGGCTAGATCTATGTTTTGGATCAATTGCATGGCCTGGAATGCTTATGTATGGATTCAGATCCGGTGGTACTCGGCGAGTCACATGGGTTGACTCGGTGAGTTTCTTGAAGATAAGATGGGACTCGGCAAGTTGGATGAATAACTCGGCGAGTTGGATGAAGATGGCCTGGAACTCGGCAAGTTCGAAGAACAACTCGGCGAGTAGGTTGAAGATAGCCTTAGACTCGACGAGTTTGTTCTTGGACTCGGCGAGTCTTGTCGAAGAGTCCTAATCCTTTCTGGTTGAGCCGTGAATCGGTGAGTCAATGGGTGACTCAGTGAGTGGTGTGTGAGTGGATTCAGAGTTGTTGAACTCGGCGAGTCTCGGGGTGACTCGGTGAGTTGAGTCAAGGAGTGGGGAATTTCTGAGCATAGGGACTCGGCGAGTCATCGGGTTGACTCGGCGAGTAGAGTCAGTATGAGTTGACTTTGACCAAGAGTAACCAGTTGCCTTCCAGGGGTATTTTGGTAATTGTTGGTAATTATTGGCGAGTGGTGGAGATCTTATCAGTGGTCGGAGCAGCTTGGGTTTATCTGTTTAGTCGGCAGTTGCGAGGTGAGTTATCCTCACTATATCAACTGGGTCTAAGGCACCAAGGCCGGCCTTTTATCGGATTGAGATCTGGGTACTTGTTGTTATGTCATTGTTGTGATATGATTGCATCCTGGTAGTTAGGATGGTACGTGTTAGAGACCTGGTAGAGGTTGGTATCCTGTTATGTGGGGTGATGCTATGCTAGTGACCGGTTAGGTCAGTATCCTGGTTAGGATGATGATATGCCATGTGATATGTTGATCGGTTTGTTGACTGTGAATTGTTATATGTTTGTATGTTTATGTGCACATGGTTGTTTGTACTGGAGTTGGGTTGATGTGGGTCCTGCTTTGTGCTGTAGGCGAAGATACCCAGGGCGGACCGGTTGTCCCGAAGGCCCAGCGAGCGGTCCGGATAGGCTGTAGGCCCCAAGAGGGCGGACCAGACGTGCCGAGGCTCGGAGAGTCGACCAGGCCGACTGAAGGCCCGGTGTGGGCGGACCAGTCATACTGTAGACTCAAAGAGTGGCCCAGGTGGATTGAAGGCCCGGTGCGGGCGGACCAATCACACTGTAGACTCGATGTATATGGATAGACTCAGAGGGTGGACCAGGTGGACTGTTGGCCGGTGCGGCGGACCAGTCACACAGTAGACCCGAAGTGCATGGCTGTTCTGTGATCGGATATGATATGGCATGTTATGCGTGCATGGTATATGTGGTTGGTATTTTGGGGATATCTCACTAAGCTTTTGGGCTTACAGTTGTGGTTTTATGTTTTTCAGGTTCTTCAGGAGACCGTGGCAAGGCCAAGGCATGATCGTACCGCTCCTCATGTTTATATGTGATGTGATTCTGGGAATACTTAAATAAATTGTATTGAAAACCTTTTTTGAAATAACTTTAATGGAATCGGGTTGTTTTTGAAAAGTTTAAAATTGGTTGGAATTTTTCGGTCGTTACAAGTTGGTATCAGAGCCTTGGTTTGAGTGAATTGGAGGAACACTCGTGTGACTCCAGTCTCAAATCGAGGAGAGTTTTCAAAAGTGAATTTAAAATGGTTTTCAAAATGAGTAAAGGAGGACGCGGAGGTACGATCAGCCGGAACCAGTAAGTAAACCTAAAATACCATACATGATATTTGTTTTTCTGAGCTTTGTTAGAACAACATGCTAGTGCTAGGCTAGGGATCTTCAGGATTTCATGATAATGTTGCATGATTTGTGATGCCTGTAGCCTAGGGTTTCCTTGTGGGAGATTTCCAGTGTTCCTCTAGTGATGAGGGTTGAGCGCTTGTTTGATTTCTCTAGGGCATTGTGGTAGTACTCCATACAAATATGTGTAGGTGTGGAAGGTATTATGGGCCCGTACTACTGAAAGCACAGGACCCATACGCGTATCAGGGAAACCATGACCTCTAGGGTTGGGTTGAGAGTTGGTTCCCGATTGTGGGAAGTGTCTGAGATTTTGTGATGTTTTTCAGTATAGAGATTCCGAGGCATGCTGGGAGTGGATCCGGGTCAGGATCGGGAGCAGGATAGGGAGTTCAGGGCGGGTCTGTGCCGCCCGAGGTTGTGGGTCAGATGAGCTCGTGCGAGTTGGATGCAAGGATTCGTGAGATCTTACATGATGAGATTGTTGCGTTGTTCCGGGCTGAGTTGCCGGAACTGTTCGGGTCGATCAAGACCGCCATGGTTGAGTATTTTGATGAGCGCTATGCAGCACTCACAGAGACGGCTGCCGCGGCGGCTACAGCAGCTGTAGCAGCGGCAGGGGGAAGAGCTGGTCAGGGCTTTCAGTATCGGGACTTCGATAATACAAAGCCTCCCACCTTCGATGGATTTCAAGACCTGATTGTTGCTATGAGATGGTTATCGGACGTGGAGGGGTGTTTCTTCACGTGTTCATGCCCTGCTGATCAGAGGGTAAGGTGTGCTCTGAACCTGTTGAGGCTCGGGGCGAAGGATTGGTGGAGATTGACCACGGGGTCATATTCGGATGCGTAGAGGGCTGTGATTTCATGGGATCAGTTTAGAGAGATGTTCAGCACTCGTTATGTTCCGCAAGTTGAGAGGGAGAGATTGGCTTAGGAGTTGCTTAAGCTGAACCAGGATTCGAAGTCGGTGACTGAGATCACCAGGATGTTCACTGAGAGGGCGATGTTTTGCCCTGAGTTCAATTCGGAGCAGGCTCAGATGTCTCGATATCTGAGCATGCTCAAGAGGGACATCAGACAGTTTGTGTCTACGCAGAGGTGTGAGACCTTGATGGAGTTGCAGGAGGCCGCCAGGCGGCGTGAGTTAGAGATTTAGTTGCAGTTGCGTGAGCTGAGGCAGGCTCCGGTGCAGTCGCAGCCGGCGCCAAAACGATCCAAGACCGTTGATTCTAGAGTGGGGTATCTGAGTAGCTACACTTGTGGGAAGTGTGGGAGGAGTCACACTGGAGTTTGTAGGTCCGGTGGTGCATGCCGCAAGTGCGGAAAGGAGGGGCACTATGCGAGGGATTGTAGGCAGTCAGCGCCGGTTCGGGATTTGAGGATTTTCTATCATTGTCATCAGGTTGGACATTTAAGGGTCAACTGTCCACAACTTGCTGCAGGACCGGTGTAGGCTCCAGCACCGACCACTTTGAGGATTACAGGTGCAGGTCAGGGTGGAGCGGAGTCCCCAAGGGCTCAGGGTCATGCTTTTCAGCTTATAGTAGAGGAGGTCATAGCAGTGCCAGATGCAGCTGCGAGTATGTTTCTTTCTTGATGTCTTGTTATCTTGTGTTTATTGTGGAGTATTGTTTATGTGCTGGTATCTTTGTGTGGTTTTCGATGCGGTATTCGTAGTTTTGAGGGTTGTGGTTTTGTTATGGGTTATTGTATTAGGAATTTCGTTGGCTATCATTCATGAGGGTTATTAGTGGAAACCTGGCATTGGTTTGAAGGCCGGGTAGCATCTACTTTTGAGGAGTGGCTAGCTGTAGATTGAGTTTCTTTCGAGCGGGATGATCAGTGTGGAAATGTGTTTTGTTAAGGGTTGTTTATGCTTGTGGGAAGCAGTCCGCGTGTAAGTGTTGGTTTTGTGCAGAGTTGTTCTGGGAGGTCGGTGATGGCGACCGATGGTTGATAGTTAGTGCCCTAAGTGGGGGAGAATTGGAAAATTCTCCGGAGGATCGTTGATTTTGTGAGATTGTTGAGCTGTCTGGAATTCAGCAGTGATCTGTCAGCCGCGAGTGTAGGTTGGTATGAGTAAGTGTCGGGCATGCGGGGTGGGATACAGACCTAGGGCATTTTATTATGGAGGGCCTGGGATCAGGCCGGGATCGATTATGTGTGATGGAGATAGAGTTCGGAACCCCTAGGGGGCTAGAACAGTATGCATGGGAGGATTTCCAAGAGAGATGACTCAGACGAGGAATGCTAGTTGACCGGTCCGGATAGACTGAAGGCTTGTAGGCGTACTAGTCAGGCCGAAGGCTCGGAGAACGGTCCAGCCAAACTGAAGGCCCTGGAGGGCGGTCCAGATTGGCTGAACGTTCTGAGAGTGGTCCAGATTGGCTGAAGGCCTGGTAAGGCGGTCCAGTCAAGCTGAAGACTCTGCAGGTATTGTTAGATCAGTGCGAGGAAATGGTTTGAGTATGTTGCGTTGTGTTAGCATTAGAAGGTCTGGCCCTGGGTTTTGATCTTGATTAGTGGAGATAGTGCATGGGATGGAGAGTCCCTGCGATCAGACTCAGAGCATGTGTGTTTGATGGATAGCGGTTACGCTATGAAGGAGTGGTGTAGCATTGGGTAAGCGTTGTGGCACTTGTGGTAGTGTCAAGGCAGCCAAGTGGTTTCCTTGGTAAGGAAAGAGGAAGAGAGGAGTGTAGCTCCGAGAGAAAGAGTAAATTCACGGAAGTGAAAGCGGCAGTGTAGAGTTATGATCGGAGTGGTCCGACGGTGGTCATTGAGCAGCGTGATTGCGGTGGTGGTATGGAATGACATCATGATGGGGTCTCTGTTGAGGACGCGGAAGGGATTCCGCGGGTGTAGAGCCAAGAGTCTCAGGATGGATGCAGGGATGGAGTCTGGTACTCCCAGCTTGATTCTAATCAGGGAGTCGGGTATGTAGTAGTGGTTCTCCTGGGGGATGTTTGGAGATGTTATCAGTGTATCGGGTTTTCCCAACCTGAGGGTAAAAGAGCTAGTTCAACATGTATATGTGATTGCAAGAGGAGAACTCATGGGAGTTGCTCTGAAGAATGTGTCTTCTGTCAGCAGAATGGTTAGAGTTGGACTCGGATCGGGAATCCGGTGGTGCATGGTTATTTTTCTAGCTCATATGGGTTGAGTGATGGTTGTGATTTGGAGCTGTGTTTCATCATGAGTAGTACTCAGTTGTTAAGTGGAGTTATCAGAGGGTGAAGCTGGTGGCCGGCTTGAGACGGTGGTCAGGACACTGCAAGAAAGAAGGAAGTGAGTTCCTGGATTCAATGGTTGTATTTTGAGGAACCTGGTTAGGTTAATGCCAGGTGGTGCATGGCAGGAGTATTTCTAAGAGTTGAGTTGTTGCAGGCTTCGAGGACGAAGCCTAATGTAAGTGGGGGAGAATTGTAACATCCCGGAATAGCAAGAGTAAAGTTGAAGGGCTAAAAGAGTAATATGGGAAAGATCGACTCGACGAGTCCATGGGGGGACTCGGCGAGTAGAATCGCGACTTGGTCGCGTGTTAGGTGGCCGACTCGGCGAGTTAGTGGATTGGACTCGGCGAGTCAGTGCTGAGTGGAGAAAACCCTAATGCTCGGGGTTGACCCCTATATAAAGAACATAACATCCATTCCCCTAGCCTCCTTACTCATCCTCAAGTCCAGAAACCCTAACCTTCGTGTGTGAGTGGATCAAGTTGCATTTGGAAGGTTGGAGAAGCAATTGTTGAGGAAATCTTGAAGGGTAAGAGGCTTGGAGCAAAGGGCTTTGCTTGGATTCGAGTTTCATTGCAGTTGGGGCGTTCTTTTGAGGTAATATCTCGTTCTTGGGCTGTTACTCATATGGATTCATCATTTTGGGGTTTATGGGGAGCTTATCTTGGTATGTTTTGGAGTTTGGAGGTTAGATCTGAGGTTGCTACCACAGATCTGGAATAGAGAAGGTCTAGAGTGCACTAAAGTCCCTATGTTTGAGTGCTTAGTGAAGCCATCATGTCCCAAACCCTAGCCCTGAAGTGTAAAAGGCCTAGATCTCTTTGGATTCACGTAAAGTTTGCCACTTTACGTGATGGATGGGTTGTAGGGGGTTAGATCTATGTTTTGGATCAATTGCATAGCCTGGAATGCTTCTGTATGGATTCAGATCCGGTGGTACTCGGTGAGTCACATGGGTTGACTCGGCGAGTTTCTTGAAGATAAGCTGGGACTCGGTGAGTTAGAAGAACAACTCGGCGAGTAGGTTGAAGATAGCCTTAGACTCGATGAGTCTGTTCTTGGACTCGGCGAGTCTTGCCGAAGAGTCCCAATCCTTTCTGTTTGAGCCGTGAATCGGTGAGTCAAGGGGTGACTCGGTGAGTGGTGTGTGAGTAGACTCAGAGTTGTTGAACTCGGTGAGTCTCGGGGTAACTCAGCGAGTTGAGTCAAGGAGTGGGAAATTTCTGAGCATAGGGACTCGGCGAGTCATCGGGTTGACTCGGCGAGTAGAGTCAGTCAAGAGTTGACTTTGACCAAGAGTAACCAGTTGTCTTCTAGGGGTATTTTGGTAATTTTTGGTTATTGTTTTGAGTTTAGTGTTTCGGCGGTTGGCGAGTGGTTGCGATCTTATCAGTGGTCGGAGCAGCTTGGGTTTATCTGTTTAGTCGGCAGTTACGAGGTCAGTTATCCTCACTATATCAACAAGGTCTAAGGCACCAAGGCCGGCCCTTTATCGGATTGAGATCTGGGTACTTGTTGTTATGTTATTGCTGTGATATGATTGCATCCTGGTAGTTAGGATGGTACGTGTTAGAGACCTGGTAGAGGTCGGCATCTTGTTATGTGGGGTGATGCTATACTAGTGACCGGTTAGGTCAGTATCCTGGTTAGGATGATGATATGCTATGTGATCTGTTGATCAGTGTGTTGACTGTGAATTGTTATATGTTTGTTTGTTTATGTGCACATGGTTGTTTGTACTGGAGTTGGGTTGAGGCGGGTCCTGCCTTGTGCTGTAGGCCAAGATACCCAGGGCGGACCGGTTGTCCCGAAGGCCCAGCGAGCGGTCCGGATAGGCTGTAGGCCCCAAGAGGGCGGACCAGTCATACTGTAGACTCAAAGAGTGGACCAGGTGGATTGAAGGCCCGGTGCGGGCGGACCAATCACACTGTAGACTCGATGTATATGGATAGACTCGGAGGGTGGACCAGGTGGACTGTTGGCCAGTGCGGCGGACCAGTCACACAGTAGACCCGAAGTGCATGGTTGTTCTGTGATCGGATATGATATGGGATATTATGCATGTATGGTATATGTAGTTGGTATTTTGGGGATATCGCGCTAAGCTTTCGGGCTTACAGTTGTGGTTTTATGTTTTTCAGGTTCTTGAGGAGACCGTGGCAAGGCGAAGGCGTGATCGTATCGCTCCTCATGTTTATATGTGATGTGATTCTGGGAATACTTAAATAAATTGTATTTAAAACCTTTTTGTAATAACTTTAATGGAATCGGGTTGTTTTTGAAAAGTTTAAAATTGGTTGGAATTTTTCAGTCGTTACAGTTGATCAGTGGTTCGAACAAAGTGAATTTCGACGTTCCTGTCTTCCACATGATCCTTTATGAAGTGATACCTCAGTGCTATATGCTTGGTCTTGGAGTGTTGCACTGGGTTATGACAGATCCTAATTGCACTTTCTGAATTGCAATATAGTGGGATCTTTTTCATATTGAGTCCATAGTCCCGGAGCTGGCTTTGGATCCAAATCCCTTGAGATGTACAGGAGGCATCTGTGATGTACTCTGCTTCGGCTGTAGACAGAGAAACACATGTCTGTTTCTTTGATTGCTAGCTAACCAACTTCCCGTCTAGGAATTGGCATCCTCCAGTGGTGCTTTTCTTGTCTAAACCACAACCTCCAAGGTCTGCATCTGAGTAGGCTTGAACGAAGAAACCTGAGTTTGATGGATACCATAAACCGAGAGAGGTGGTTCGTTTTAGATACCAGAGTATGTTTTTCACTGCGAGAATATGTGTTTCACCAGGATTCGCCTGAAATCTAGCACATTAACACACATAAAACATTATATTAGGTCTGCTAGCAGTAAGGTACTTTAAAGAACCAATCATCTGGCGATATAGCGTAATATCAACTGCCGGTTTATCCAAGGATGGAGTGAGCTTGGTGCCAAACGCCATTGGAACTTTAACCTTTGAATCTCCCATCATGCCGAATTTAGCAAGAAGAGTCTTGGTGTATGCTTCCTGGTTGATAAAGATGCCTTCGGGTCCCTGTCTAATATTTAAACCAAGGAAAAAATTAATCGGACCCATTGAGCTCATTTCAAATTTAGTCTCCATCAGCTTTCTGAATTCAGCTGTTAAGCTTGGATTCGTTAAGCCAAAGATGATATCATCGACATAGATTTGAACAATCATAAGGTGGTTACTTTCCTTCTTACGAAAGAAGGTTGGGTCAACCGAACCTTGTTTGAATCTTGACATCCTTAAGAACTTGGTTAGCGTTTCATACCATGCCCTAGGTGCTTGTTTCAGACCATAAACCGCCTTGTCCAGAATATAACAGTGATTGGGGTATTTTTCATTAACAAAGCCTGGAGGTTGCTCAACATAAACCGTTTCTTCAAGTTCTCCATTCAGAAAGGTGCATTTCATGTCCATTTAGTAGATCTCGAAGTTCTTGTGCGCAGCATAGGCAAGAAATATTCGAACAGATTCCAGCCTAGCTACCAGAGCAAAAGTTTCCTCATAATCAATTCCTTCTTCCTGGCAGTATCCTTTCACCACGAGACGAGCTTTGTTTCGAATCACATTGCCTTCCTTGTCCATTTTATTTCTGAATACCCATTTGAGACCAACAACTGAGGCATCTTTAGGAGTTGGAATGAGGGGCCACACCTTGTTTCTTTCGAACTCGTTGAGTTCATCTTGCATAGCTTGAACCCAGTCAGAATGATCAAGATCAGTATTAACTGTCTTCGGTTCAACTTTTGATACGAAAGAGTTATACAAGCAGAACTTTACTTTGGAGAATAGAGATGTTTGCTTTGCCTTCAGTTGAGATCGGGTCAGGACCTTTTCAGAGACATTACCCACTACTTCGGATACAAGATGATCTCTGGTCCATTTAACAAGAGGAGGGTAATTTGGATCATAGGATGGATCCAATTCAGCATTGACCATTTCTTCCAATTCAGATTGACTATCGTCATCGTAAAACATATCAGAGTTCTCCCCCTCAACTGATGAGTTTTCAGGTGTAGCTGGACTTTCTAGTGCTACAGGACTTTCGGGTGTTGTTGAGCTTTCGGGTGCTACAGTACCTTTGGGTGTAGTAGAGCTTTCAGGTGCTGTAGTACCTTCGGGTGTAGTAGAGTTTTTGGGTGCAACTGGAATAGAGTTCTCCCCCTCAACTTGTGAGCTCGGCTGTTTTGAAGAAGATGGATTCTCCCCCTCAACTGAAGCGCCTTGCTGATGAGGTTCGTTTGGAACTTGTTCTCCTTCACCCATTCGTTTGGCGGCATCTTCGACGATTTGCTTCAGATGGTTGACTTTGTTGTCTGCTTCCTTCGCTTCCGAGAGAGTAGCTTTCTCAGGTTCATCGAATAATTCCACAAACTGTTCGAACAAATTAGCAATCGAAGCCATGACTTGACCTGTTTGTGAGAAAATCTCACCAACTGCTTCTTTAGTGGCCTTTAGCTTCTTGACGTAGCTATCATCGAAAGTCACATAATACGTTTCTTCAATCTTTCTGGAATGCTTATTTAAAACCCGGTATGCTTTTGAAGTAAGTGAGTATCCCAGAAAAATTCCTTCATCAGCTTTAACGTCAAACTTATTTCTATGTTCTTTGGAGTTGAAGATGAAGCATCGTGAGCCGAATACATGGAAAATTTTACGTTCGGCTTCCTATTATTGATGATCTCATAAGGAGTAAGAGAGAAACGCTTGTTGAGATAGGACCTGTTCTGTGTAAAACATGCTGCAGCAATAGCATCAGCCCAGAAATATAAAGGTAGAGAAACGAAACTTAGCATGGTTCGGGCCGCCTCACACAAAGATCGGTTTCGTCTTTCGACAATTTCGTTCTGTTGAGGGGTGTAGGGGGCTGAGAAGCTGTGACTGGTTCCTTTTTCTGCCAAAAAGTCTTCAAATTCTTTGTTTTTGAACTCCAGTCCATTGTCGCTCCTGATGTTGCGAACGACTTTTCTCAGTTGCACATCAACCTGCTTAATAAACATCTTTAGCTTAAGAGTAGCCTCAGATTTGTACTTCAGAAAGAACACCCATGTAAAACGTGAGAAATCATCAACAATAACAAGAATATACTTGCTACTGCGAATGCTTTCGATTGATGATGGACCACACAAGTCAATGTGAAACAACTCAAGTGGTTCAACAACCTTAGTGTTTATAATGGATGGGTGACTTTGACGACTCTGCTTCCCCAATTCACACTCAGCACACAAATGTGCTCGATCAAACTTGAGCAATGGGAGACCCCTAAGATGACCTCTTGTGACAAGCTTGTTGATGTCCTTGAAGTTGAGATGTGAGATCCTTTGGTGCCACAACCAACGTTCGTCAGAATGAGCTTTGGACAGGAGACATATTGCTGGATTTCCTTTGATTGGTTTGAGATTGAGAGGAAACATTTCGCCATTCTGTTCTGATTTGAGAATCACCCTATTTAATTTCTTCTCGATCATTTCTGAACCTTCATCGTCAAATGAAACCTTGAGACCGGTACCTCCTACCAGTTGAGATACACTGATGACGTTATGCTGTAGCCCTTCAACGTACGCCACCTTTCTTATTGTGAAGTCTCCATTGGTTATCATCCCATAACCCTTTATTGTTCCATAAGAGTTGTTGCCGAACTTGACATTTCCACCATTTGGAAGAGATTGAAATTCCCTTAGCTCTTCCTTCCTCCCTGTCATGTGACGTTAGCAGCCACTATCAATGTACCATTCTTCGTCGAACTGCTCTTCACTAATAACCTGCAAAAATTAAGCAGATTTAGGAACCCAAAGTTTCTTGGGTCCACGTGAGCCTTTCACAGGAACAGGAATAGTAAGACAAACATCAACAAGATATGTTCTTTTTATTGATGTTGTTTCATCTTTCTTCTTAATAGTGAATACTTTGATTTTGTTAGGATTTGTTACAGTCGTTTTGGTTTCAGGTTTTGGCGTTTGGTCCTTGGACTGCTTTCGATCACCCTTGGCTGAGGAAACCTTCGATTTTCCTTTCAAGTTCGTTGATGATTTTGGATTTTGAGCAGGAACAGAATTAGGTTTAGAATGAGAGGAATCAGAATGAGAGAATTTGGACTGAGAATTTTTCCTGACTCGAGGTTCTAAGTGACCCTTTTATTTTTGGTCATTTGAGGGACTGAACCTTGAACTTCGGTAGCTTTTGCTTTCGGAATCGAACCTATGCTTTCGGTTGCTGTTGCTCTCTGAACCGAACCTGTCCTTTCGGTTGTTATTGCTCTCTGAACCGAACCTGTCCTTTCAGTTGTTATTGCTCTCTTGCGGCCTAAAAGCACTTTTCTCTGACTTTGAATTTTTGTCATGATAAGAGAAATGGGCGTTTTGAGATCGCTAAAACTGCTTTCGCTCTGAGAGATTCTTTTTGTATCTCAGATTCCTTTGCTGCTTCTGATTTTTCACTTGTTTCGGCTGTCTGTGGATGTTGGCCATTTGTTTCAGCTTCTTGTCAGCCGGTTCGCTTTTCATAGATGAGGTTTCACTTGTGGAAGTGACTTCTTCTACAGGTATCTCTCTTGTGCCACTTGTGCTTGGCACGTCAAAGTTATCAGGCTTATTTAGCGGCTCTGGTACATATCTTCCTTTAGTTTTTCAGGACGTTCGCTCTGACAGACCAACAGTTTCGTTAGCATTATCTATGGGAGCAGACCAGAAAAACTCATCACAGCCATCTGCGTTATCTTCGTTCACTATGGTAGTGAGTTCGGCTGTTTGATATTCGGTTACTCCTGTGACCTTATATACTTGATTTGGTGTAGTTTTCACCTTTTGGTACACCACAGCCTTTTTTTCAAGAATCGGGGACTTATTTTGGGACAAACGAGCAAACTCCACAGAATTTTCAGAAATCAGATTTTTGTGGTTTCGGGTTCGCTCTTGACAAACTCAGAACAGTCGACTTCATCCTCTACAGAAATTTCACTCATATCATCGTCCTCATTAAGTTCAGATGCGTTTTCAACATCAATTTTATTTTCTGAACTTAAATTGGCATTCAATGAGTCAAATTTTTGTATGGTTTCGGTCCTTAGTTCCAGCTTATCGTTTTCATCCAAAAGATTTTTGAGCATGTCCTTATGGTCTTTGGACTTAAAAAAAGATTCAATTTTGTCTAGACCATACATATAAGTAGCATTCACATCATCAGACGATACAACACTTTCACAGTTGTACACTTCAGCATCGATTTCATCCTCCTTAAACTCAAGGAAGGGTAAAATCATGTGATGTATTTTCTGCCCTATTTCACAATTTAGATGCAGTTGAGTAATGTTAGCATAAAGTCTTTTAGCAATCAAACAACAAACATTTCTTTGTTTTAAGAGCTTCAAATTGTCTCTTTGTAAATAAATGTTTTCATCCTTCGACTTAATCAGCTCCGACTCCTTTAGCTCAATCCACATCCTTCGCTCCTCACTCTTGGATGACACCCTACTTATTTGGTCAGTTAGGTTAGAAATTGTGACCCCCAAACCAGAATGGCGGAAACATTCGAGGGTGGATGACTTCACGTTGTATCATAACAATTGAATATTTGTAAAGAAAGTACACATCCATCATATATATAATAAAAACGTGTATTGTTGTGTTATACTAATTTCAAAAGAATATTACAATATGATGATATGAATGTAATAATAAACGTCCTTAGCGTTCCTTTTTCAAAAGCTGATGGTTACCTGTATTATTGGTTCCCTGAGAAATACAAGTGGTTTTGAAAAAGTGTCAACAATTAAGTTGGTGAGTTCATGAGTGTTTTGAATTGAAAAGTATATCCTTTTTGGCAGCAAATCGGTAAATGAGGTTTTCAGAAAATCCAATATTTTCTATTTATGATTCGAAAAGTTTCCAGAATTGGAATGTGTTAGTATTTTTCGTACTTGAATGATAAAGATAACTTTGTATGAAAAATAATGTAGAAAACTGTAATGCATATATGAATCATGTAAATCAAACTTGTTTTTATACTTTTTATGTGAGTTTTATAACCATGCTATTGACACTGACTGCCTGTAACAACATTCTTCAGGTGTTGTAGTGTTATGTCATTTGTCACCCCAGACCTGCCGGTCTAACTATAGCTAATAGTTTAGGTGGGGGGTTGTCAATCCCGTATAGATCTATATACAAGTATCACGCTCTCCCTCCAAGAGATTATGGTATATAATACATGACTTGAAATGCATACATAAGAGTACGTTGAAGTTTGAATATCTCACATTGCTTGGTATAAATAGATTTACGATAAGAATGACTTTACTTCTTTTGAAAGTATTTCGTTTTTCAAGATGTATACGTAAAACTGTACGAATAACCTGCTAACTATACCCATTATAGTTTTTCAGAAAGTACGTTCCATTTGGTGAAAAAAACTTGATGATATACTAGCCCTTTATACATAAAGATGTTTGTATCGATAATCTATAAGATAGATATTACATTTATGTTTATAAAATGATACTTTGACTTGTAATGTACTTGTATTTCCCCCCTAAAACATGAAAAGAATTGAAAGGTAGGGGTATGAACTCACTCGTTTGGTTTGAAGAGAGAGGCTAGAGTTGAGCAGAGCTTCGACCGCGAAAAGTTGCGTCTTCGGGCTCTTCGGGGATCTCGGTAGCGTAGATCTTTCGTCGGGGGCTCGGGTACGGAAATCGAAGGGTCGGGATGGTCTCTGGAGCTCTAGGGTGTGTAAAAGTGAGAGAGGATATGAGAGTTGTGTGCAAAAACCCGAAGCTCAACCTCTCTATTTATAGGCTGGAGGATCCTCGTATGCGGGGCGTACTACCGGAGTACGCTGGGCGTACTTCGGTTACGCGGGGCGTAAAAATGCGTCATGGCTTACGACTCCGGTCTAGCTAGCATAGAGCACTCGAGCCGATGGGACATGACACTAGGCCTAGTACACGGGGCGTACTCTTGGATTACACAGGGCCTAATCCAGTCTTCCATCTTCTAAATTCCGTAACTATCGCATACGGGCTCCGTTTTTCGCGTTCTTTATACCCATGCGTAGGTGAGATTATGCTCTACAACTTTCATTTAGACTCCGTCGGTTAGTTTTGAGGTTATTTTTAATGATATATTGTTAATAGGCCGGGACTACTAAACTCTGTTAAAAATTCATAGTTTCTTTATTCGACGTCGGTTTTCGTTTGTCTTTGTATCATTTTATTACTATTGTGGAGATTTTCAACTTCCGTTTAGGTGGCGATAGCTAAATAACACTCAATCTTCAATTCGAGTTTTTATCCCTCTACTACTGTTACGAAACTTAGGAAATTCGTAACTTCTTCATATGAGGTCGAATTTGGGCGATCTTTTTATGCACGCTTACCATTTAACGAAATCTACGACTTTTGTTTAGATACTTAAGGCTAAAATGCATTCAATTGAGATTTCACTTTTTACGTTAAATAACGTTTTAACGGTGTGTCGTAAATATATGAGTGGTTATAATTTCTTCAATATAACCCGATTTTGAACGTTCTTTATGTTTTTGGTAACCTTGGCACGATATCTAATATTTGATGCATCCCAATTTAGATATTTAAATGCTTTTATTTTTTAGGTTAATTTCGTTGGCTCTAAATACTTTTCGTTGTATTTGACTTTTGAGCGTTACACTGCTTTTGGAAAAATATAGGGTTGTCACATTGTACCTACTTGATCAATTCATCAAGTTCATTGATCTGCACATTAAGAGGTTTTGCTGTGAAGCATAAGTCCTCTCGCTCCTTGGTGTCCTCTTTTCCACCATCAGTATTGTATCCCCTCATGTGAGATACATCGGTCACTATCAAACACTTCCCACTGCGTTCACTGCCTCTAGCTACATACGCCTTTCCATGTGAAGGCTTTCTCACCTCATCATCCTCTGAGTCGGTTGACCACACCTGCACGCCACCGAACTCATCATCCTCTGCCGAACCCTGCACAATAAGAGCATTCATAGAAGGGTTAGTAGCAACTTTCTTCCTCTTGATCTCTTCCAGCTTTTTCATGAAGATTGCTTCTTCATCTTTCTCTGCCATTTTCTTCAGAACACAGTCTTTGGCGTAATGATTCTTTCCTCCACAGTAATAGCAGCTTACACCAGAATCTCCTTCAACCTTCGCCTCTTTCTTTGTTTCCTCTGTCTTCAGCTACTCCCTTACTTTTTCTGAACTGTAGCTTCTCTGCCAGTTTCTGTTTTTATTGGTAGGAAACCTCTTCTTAATGAACCTCTTCGGATTGGACACCATCATAGCATAATCTTCTGAAGTAAGATCATAGTCTTCCAGGTTCAGATCTTCATCTTCTACCACATTCTTGCTTTTAGACAGGAGGGCCAAGGACCCCAAACTTGAGACTACATTCTTCTCCTGCATCACAATCTTTTCTTGGGATTTCAAAATTCCCACCAGCTTTGCCAGCGAATAAGACTTGAACTGCTCATGATCTTTAACTATAGACACAACAGATCTCCATTCGGATCTTAAGTCATTCAAAAAGGTGACCTTCTGTTCAATCAGATTCCTTTCAATATCGTGTTTAATCATCTTGCTAAGAAGATGATTGAAGCGATAAAACGTCTGTGTAACAGGCTCGTCGATATTTTGCTTGAATTCACCAAACTCAGACAAAAGCAAGGTCTGAATAGAGTGCTCTAAATCTTCATATGTGGAATACAGCTCTCGCAGCCGATCCCAGATCTCTTTAGCGGTACTGCAGGAACTTACCAACCTGAACGTGTCAGACTTATGAGCGAATCAGATCAGTCTCAATGCTTTGATGTTGCACTGAAACTTCTCATTTTCATCTTGAGCAACGTCTTTTACATCCTTTAACAGATCATTATACTCTTTCTGAGTTTTAATGATTCTGGATGTTCCTGAGTGAGCAAATGATCCAGACACAATAGCTTCCCATGTAAGATACCCATTGTCTTCAGATCCGATGACATAGTCTTCAAAATGATGCGCCCAAACTTCGTAATCTTGGGTGTAAAGAATACGAATCTTTGTTGTCGATCCAATGCTGTTTGAGATGTTGATAGGATTAGTTTGAGAATCGTCCATGCTTGATCGTTTAACCTGTTTGAAAGATCAGACTTGTAATACGTAATATTAGGGCAAAACGAATAAATGTTAAGATACGTCAATTATGGAGTGACAGCACAATAAATATCAGTTAATGTGGAATAACCCTAATCGCTTCTTTCATAGATGAGATGTGTATGAATTACACAGCCTCCTGCTCTGATACAAATTGATGAGTTATTAAAACTCTTTGATCGAATAGATCTTTATAACATGTAAATAAAGAACGTAAGAATAGTGAGATTAAAACACAAGTATGGATCTGAATGAGTCGAATGATTCGATTAACCAAATCCTCAGCAGAGCTCGATTAAGAACTTCCGCTATAGAGGATTCTAGGGTAACAAAATAAGAACGATGAATATACTGTAAAACTCTATCAAATCTTATCTAATCATTACGTTCTAGGATGCATGCAAGCATCTATTTATAATAAACCCTACACAAAACTCACGGATGGACAGGCCCATACCGGAGATAAACTTGGACTACCTAACGAGCCCAAAGACGCAACACTAAACTGGACCTAATATGTACATCCTTTAATCCATCCATTTATGTGTTTTGACTAGTTTTTCCAAAAACATCAAGAACACACATTAGTGTTCTTGGACTTTAAGTTCATTTCAAGCTTCCACAATGTATGTAATTCTATCCTAGAGTCATTTAAAGCTTGCTATACATGTTTATATCAAAGAAAAGTCCCAAGAACACCAAGAACAAGGTATTCGCGGTTTTAGGAGGCTCTCAAAACCGTAAACACGAAATTTAGTGCCTTAGGGTGCTTTAGGGTGTCTAGATGCTTCACAATGCCTTAGGGACTTGTATAGATCCATCCTTGATGTGTATATCACCTAAAAGAACAAGAAAATAACCATTTTTATGTGTTTAAGGTTTGGGGATCTCCCAAAACTATAAACACCCCAAAAGGTGTTTAAAATGACCCATAAAATTCCCATGGTTGTTCCTTATGTCTAAATCCAACCTAGACTAGTGCTATGCTTGAGCTAAGGACCTGAAAACCCTTAAATACCAAACTCATGGGTTTAAGGTAGTAAACGCATGAGTTTAAGGTAGTAAACTCATGGAGAAATGGTTCTTAGACCGTAAACTCCATTTAGGAGTGTTTTGATGCCACATAACACTTCCTAAGGCTAAATCATGAAGTAGGAATGCTTGGAATAGCTTAGAAGACTTCAAATCGACAAATAGTCAAAAGGTTAGGAGTTTACGACCATAAACTCAAGATTTTACGACCAAAAACTCAAGGAGTGTTGGTCTTTAGGGAGTAAAGTCATTTTAGGAGTGTTCCTTGAACCCCAAACACACTAGCCTTTCCCTACAACACTTAGATGCACTCCTTAGCACTTATAACACTTATTTAAAGTGTTTGTCATGTCCTAGGGTTTCTTGACTTGTTTATTACTTGTTTAAAGACTAATTTTTATATACATATTGTTGGATAAGGTGTCTAAGTCCATAACTATTTCGGGTGTGTACTTGATGCAGCGCAAAAAAAACAACACAAAGATAACTAAGAATGAACCTGTTGATTCTAAAAGAATAGCCAGGACAATCTCTTCAAAACCACGTTGATTCTATGAATACCGTGGGATTGGCTTCAAAATCTGGGTTAACACACAGAATTTGGGAGAAAATCGAAAGTTCATAAAATTGATGATTGACCATCAAATTACATCAAAAACAGTTAAATAAGAAGCAGAAATTAAAATGAAACCCTAAAAGTCCATGGGCCAAATACAAACCCAAAAACAAAACCCAAAAATTAAGGAAAAATAACAAAATTGCTAATAAATCCATTTAGAAAGCGATTTCTGGACTCAAAAATGGATAAGTCCCCTTAGGGGACTTATCTAGACGTGCACCTTGCTCTAAGCTTCGATTTGATTGGTCGTAGGCCCGAAACGGAGATTCGTAGCCAAAGTTATGGCCATTTTCATGAATCCCCTTTAGTCACACGATTGTGGGCCTCTAGGAACGCTAGGGCCCGATCCTCCACACTAGGGCCCGCATCATCCCCTCCCGGGTAGACAAAATTCGACCTCGAATATGCGCCATGGTCATCATCAGAAGAATCCCCATAATAAGGAAGCAAATGTTTTACATTGAATACATCGGAACAACGAATCTGGCTTGGAAACTGTAGACGGTAAGCATTGGAATTAATCTTCTCCTCAATCTCCATTGGTCCAATCTTCTTAGCTGACAGCTTGTTGTACTCACCAACCGAAAAACGATCTTTAGTCAAAACAGCCCAAACAAGTCACCTACTTCAAAATCAACTTGTCTGCGTTTTTTATCTGCATCTTGCTTGTACTTGGAGTTAGCTCGGACCAAGTTGTCATGAATAGCCCTATGAACATCATGTAGTCCTCCAACAAAATCCTGCTCTTTCTTTGGAACAACCCTAGAAACAGGCAGTGACATCAAATCAAGTGGTCCCCGTGGCTGAACAGAATAGACCACCTGGAATGGACTATATCCAGTACTTCGGTTGATAGCATGATTATGAGCAAACTCAGCTTGACAAAGCTTCTGATCCCAGGACTTCACATGATCATCCACTAAACACCGCAAAATATTACCAAGGGATCGATTGACAACCTCTGTTTGGGCATCTGTTTGAGGATGATATGCACTACCAAAATTGAGCTGAGTGTTCACCATTTTGCATAGGCTGCGCCAAAAATGACTCAAAAACCTAGTGTCTCGATCTGATACAATAGAAGACGGTAATCCATGCAAACGGTAGACGTCTCGAAAGAATAACTGGGCCACATTAACTGCATCCGTCGTCTTTTTGCATGGAATAAAGTGCACCATCTTAGAAAAACGATCAACAACCACAAATATTGAATCATTTCCCCGTTGAGTACGTGGTAAACCCAACACAAAATCCATACTGATGTCTACCCAAGGTTGTGATGGAACAGGCAAAGGCATATAGAGTCTTGCATTGGTAGATGTGCCCTTTGACACCTGACAAATTCGACACCGTTTAACATATCTATCCACCTCCTTGCGCATTGTAGGCCAAAAATAAGATGATTGTACCAACTGTAAAGTGCGATCTCGGCCGACATGCCCTTCACCATGCAGCTCCCTAATGATTTGAAGGCGGAGACTTGAATCAGGGATGCACATTTGATTGCCTATGAAAAGAAAACCTTCATGCAGTAGAAAATCAGACATCTGTCCAGATTGTATACCCTGCAGAACAACAGAAAAATAAGGATCAACCGTTAGCTGCTCCATGAGGACATCCATTCCCGGCACACCAACCCTCATGGAAACTAGCAAATTACTCCTCCGACTCAATGCATCAGCCACCCGATTTGACATCCCAGACTTGTGTTTAACCACGAAAGTGAATTTTTCCAGGAACGACATCCACCTCCCATGTTTGTGTGACACCTTATCTTGACTACGAATATGTCTTAATGAATCATGATCTGTGAACAAAACAAATTCCTTATGAAATAGATAATGGCGCCAATGCTTTACAGCTTGGACCACTGCATAGAACTCAACATCATAAGTGCCATAACGCAGCTTTGGCCCCGTCAACTTCTCACTAAAATAGGCAACCGGTTGTCCTCCTTGACTTAGAACTGCTCCAATCCCAACCTTGGAAGCATCCGTGTGTAATTCAAACACCTGAGAAAAGTCTGGCAATACAAGAATCGGTGATGTAGTAAGCTTCTCTTTTACTAATTGGAAAGCTGATTCTGCTGCTTCGGTCCAAGTAAAGGTCTTCCCTTTAATACAATCAGTCACCGGTGCCATAATAGAACTAAAGTTTGGAATAAACCTCCTATAGAATGAAGCAAGGCCATGAAAGCTTCGAACTTCAGTGATGGTAGTTGGACTTGGCCATTGTCTGACAGCTGCTACTTTAGACTCGTCCACCTGTATTCCTTCCCCAGAAACAACGTACCCCAAGAACAAGACTTTAGGAACCACAAACACACATTTCTTCATAGCTGCGTACAAACTATCTCGTCGAAGTACAGTCAAAACCTGCCTCACATGGTTGACATGCTCACCAAAAGTAGCACTGTAAATAAGTATGTCATCAAAATAAACGACTACCAATTTACCAATAAAGGGCCTGAACAACTGGTTCATCACACGCATAAATGTACTAGGAGCGTTTGATAAACCGAAAGGCATCACCAACCACTCATACAATCATTCACGAGTCTTGAAGGCAGTCTTCCACTCATCCCCAGGCCTAAGTCGAATCTGATAGTACCCGCTCTTCAAGTCCAGTTTCGTAAAGATAGAGGCACCGCTAATCTAGTCAAGTAGGTCATCAAGTCGAGGAATTGGAAATATATACCTCACCGTGATCTTATTTATGGCGCGACAATCAACACACATACGCCAAGTACCATCCTTTTTAGGAGTCAACAAAGCAGGAACAGCACACGGGCTCATGCTCTCCCGAACATGACCTTTTGAAATCAAATCCTCCACCTGTCGTCACAACTCCTCATGCTCCCCGGGACTCATTCTGTAATGTGGCCTATTAGGCAACTGAGCTCCTGGTTGTAAATCAATATGATGTTGGATGTCACGTAAAGGTGGCAAACCATCAGGTAATTCATTAGGGAAAACATCAGCGAATTCCTTGAGCAGAGGAACCATAGCCTCAGGAATTTCAACCTCCTTAGCGACTTCCTTCCCGAGCAATACAAAAATTTCACCTTCCGCCTCCAACTTGTCCTCAAACTGATTAAGAGTTAGTAGAGTACCTGAAGGTCTCGGAACTGGCTCATTTGGCTTACTGGGAACCAATGTTATCTTCACACCACCAAACAAGAAACTGTAAGTGTTAGTCCGCCCGTTATGATCTATGTTACGATCATACTCCCAAGCTCTGCCCAACAACAAATGACATGCATCCATAGCAACCACATCACACCACACATCATCTTTATACGTGGTACCAACAGAAAATTGAACAAGGGCTCGTTTAGATACAGTGACCTCGCCACCCTTCTTAAGCCACTGTAGCTTGTAAGGCTTAGGGCGATTTTCTGTTTTCATAGCCAACTTTTGAACTGCTTCTTCAGATATATTGTTAATAGGCTGGGACTACTAAAGTCTGTTAAAAATTCATAGTTTCTTTATTCGACGTCGGTTTTCGTTTGTCTTTGTATCATTTTATTACTAATGTGGAGATTTTCAACTTCCGTTTAGGTGGCGATAGCTAAATAACACTCAATCTTCAATTCGAGTTTTTAGCCCTCTACTACTGTTACGAAACTTAGGAAATTCGTAACTTCTTCATATGAGGTCGAATTTGGGGGATCTTTTTATGCACGCTTACCATTTAACGAAATCTATGAATTTTGTTTAGATACTTAAGGCTAAAATGCATTCTATTGAGATTTCACTTTTTACGTTAAATAACATTTTCACGGTGTGTCGTAAATATATGAGTGGTTATAATTTCTTCAATATAACCCGGTTTTGAACATTCTTTATGTATTTGGAAACCTTGGCACGATATCTAATATTTGATGCATCCCAATTTAGATATTTAAACGCTTTTATTTTTTAGGTTAATTTCGTTGGCTCTAAATACTTTTCGTTGTATTTGACTTTTGAGCGTTACACTACTTTTGGAAAAATATAGGGTTGTCACATTGTACCTACTTGATCAATTCATCAAGTTCATTGATCTGCACATTAAGAGGTTTTGCTGTGAAGCATAAGTCCTCTCGCTCCTTGGTGTCCTCTTTTCCACCATCAGTATTGTATCCCCTCATGTGAGATACATCTGTAACAACCCGAAATTTCATATCACTTCTTGTACCTCAACTTGTAATCCAATTCGATCAACCAAACGTCATTTTCAAATTCTTTTTCGATTTCGCCATTTTATTAAGTCATTAATTTCTATTGACCTAAAATGACTTAATGTGACAACCCGATATTTCGAGACAATGTAATGTAAGACCGATCAAATCTAGATCAAAATATAATTTTTCCTAAAATCTTATTTGGGTTAATTAAAGTAGTAGGAATCATATCAAGGTTTTCGTACATATAAAGAACCCTAAAATCTGACTTCGGATGAAGAAGTTATGAATTTTTGAAGAAATTCTTTAAACACGTCTTTTTAATAAATAAATAATAAAAATAATTTCAGAATTTGCCAACGGAATATAAACGAAATTTGTAGATCTTGGTCTCACCTTCGCGTGGATATAAAGAATGTCAAAAACGGAGTTCATATGAGGGAGATATGAATTTTAGAAGTTTATTTAAAATAAATATAAATTTATTTATAAACTCTCGGTATTATCCGAAGGGGAGTCATCGGATAGGTCCGAAGTACGCCCTGCGTACCTTCGTACGCCCCGCGTACTCAGATCAAGGGCCTCGGATCGTCCATGTCGCCCTATCCGAGGTTTCCGACCCGTCCGACCGACCCGTCCGACCCGATATCCCATCAGACCCGCCGTCCCATCCGACCCGCCTCCCCACTGACCCGTCCCATCCGAAGCCGAGGCAGTCAAGGCTTCGGTCATGCATAACGTACGCGTACGCGTTGCGTACGAGCGTACGCCCCGTGTACCGAGGCGGTTCAGCCTTCCTATAAATAGAATGTGAGGGCTTCCGAGAAAAAGGCTCATTTCTCTCCTCTCTCTCACAATCTTGCCTCGTTTTCCGTGCCCGTTCAAACCCGAAGCTTTGGTCTTTTTGCTCAAGTCCCGAGGGTCGATTTTACTCCCGAGATTCCCGAGAATCCCGAGAAAAATCCATTTCCCGAGACGAAACTCTACCCGGTTTTTCCATCTCGCTTTCTTCAAACAATCAAGTGAGTTCATACCCCTTAATTTACCTTTTAACTGTTCTATAAATTCTTTTATATGCTTTCAAGGGGGGGAATACAAGTTAAATAGTTATAGTTATTGCTTCAATCACATGTAATTGCATTAATCACATGTGATTAATAACTAGGGAAAATAGTGATTTTATCACTATTTAAACTGTCTATCAAACTGTTTTACTTCAAAATGTTTTCCAAACCCATTTACTTTTCAAATTTATACTACAACTGTGATTTGAACAAATGTTCCTTATACTTAAACTGTTTTAATCAAATCTATGCCTTCAAATTGTTTTATAGATTGACATCAAGTCGATCTTTCTTTAAAAATAATACTTATGTTTCAAATGTCTTATAAATACTTATTTATGCTTTTATATTATAAATTGCATGCCCATATATGTATAGATGTATAAATAATGTTTAAAGGGCTTAGGAAGGCCATCCACCCTATTTCCTTTTTCTCGATTTGGATGTGGTCTGGTGGGATTTCGGGTGACCATCCGAAGGTCGTTTCCATATTAATTACATATCAAATATACATATATAGACATAAAAGTACTTCCATATTCATACGTACTAGACGCACCATTAGTAAGTTACCATCGGGGTAACACAGAATCATACTATTACAACTGCTAGATCAATGAGTCAGTTCTTTCATGAGTCTATACATTACTATATTATGAGAACATATACAACTATACTAGAACGAGAAACATTACCCTTACATTAATACGTTGCAAAATGTGATCCACTGTATCGGAGCATGCCTTAAATGTCATGGTTCGAGTTGTAGCCAGAATTCTCTTGGAGGGAGAGCGTTGAGTTTGCGTATAGATCTATACTGGATTGACTATCCTACACCTTGTTGCTAGCTACAGCCGGACCTGCAGGTCTGCGGGTGCCAAACGTCATTCCGTTATTACGACCGCTCTTTACGTCGTTGTTATCAGTCGATAGTATGGTGCAATTATCACATTATACGTTAATATAAATCCGGTTTAAGGTAATTAGTATAGCAGTAGTCACTATAAAACTAAGCTACAGTACTACAATGATTTACCCATTACATATTTTTAGTGATAACCTCACTTGAATTTTAATGTACAAACTATATTTTGTTAAAAGATAGTTGCACTTGGGAAATTACACACTTTTACAACCAGCGAACATACAAAACAGTTAAAGCCTTGGTAGAAGGCTACTATTTTAGAAAATATAGGTTTTTCTGAGAGATTCAAACTTTTACAAACACTTACATACATGAACTTATATTTGAGACATGTTCAAAACGTTTTGATAAACAAACACCGACATTAAAATACTTATGAACTCATCAGCTTAATGCTGATAAACTCTTTCAAAATAACTTGTATTCTCAGGTCATCAGTAGACATGTACCGATGCCAGCTTTTGAGATGATGGAGCGCACTCAAGACGCATCATATTATTATTTTGATTTACGTTATACTTTTGGTGTCTAAAACTGTACAGAACATGCTTGTATTAAAAATATATATTTAATGCAATGGATGATGTTGTTTGCTTATTTACATTTACTGTGTTGTGATTACCTTACATGACGTCCTTCGCCCCAGAACATTTCCGCCGTTCTTGGTTTTGGGGTGTGACAGATTGGTATCAGAGCATAGTTTATAGTTAATCAAGTATATCAACCCATAAAAGATATACTAAACTATAAACACATTTGGGATTAAACTCTGACTAAGAGTCTATACTTTAAATATTAAAATATTTAATTAAGTATACTAGTCTGCATTCGTACTAAAATCAGTGTCACAATGACAAGAACAAAAGTATTACGATTGTTAAATATCACAAGTGAGCTTGGGGATGTATGGTCAGTCTTGGGAATGGCATAGCCTGATCAACTATGCTGGTCCTAGGAGTGATTACCATATGCCCTAGAATGGTTGTGATAGGTTAACAAGTCTAAAAACTTACCAATAATACTACAAGAAGATCAGTAGAACTTAAGTTAAAAATACTATAGGTGTATTTTGTACTACTAGTTACACGTATACTACATTCTTAGACCTCCCTTCTCACGTAGATCAAACGGCTAGATGTCCATCACGGCGACCCGTACTTTCCAAATGAAGGCAATGTCGGGTGGGTCGATGAAGGACCCGATGATGAGCATCCAATCCCTTTGGATGATCACCTCGCAGAAGGCTTTTCTGATGGACCCGACTCCGAGTCTGAAGTCAACAACCTACAACTCGTAGGTTAAGCCACGAACAACAACCCTCGACCAGCTCTTCCAGGTCCTACTCCCTTGTGGGCAGACAACTGGAATCGCTGGAGTGATGAACAGGGTCAACCCTTACCATACCTTGGGGACCGAAGCTTTCATAACGTCAGGGATGGTGGCTCTACTGACCGAGCTCTGCCTGTCATTATCCGCAGAATAGCTCGTATTGTCGAGCAAGGTGGAGCAGCCGTCGACCGGGTCATAGAAATTGATGCCGACTCAGGTGTCAACACAGTCCGCATCCGCCGTCTTGAAGAAGACATGGAACGGACCCGGAGGACAAATAAAACCCTGCAGTAGCAGTTGGCTGCCTCACGTGCTGAAATCTTGGAACTTCGAGCTCGTCAGAGGACTCAGGATCGACACCTTCAAGAGGTGTTTCGTCAAGTGTCCGACCGCAGTACTCGCCCGGGATTTTCCCATCGCCGTTGTTTGATGTCTACTACATCTCCGTCTTTTGATTAAAGAATAGCCTTTAACATCTGTGCTCTAAGTAGCACTTGTCTGTAAAATATTTCTAACTTTCCGTACTCAAATTTGAAATCTAAGAACTGTCAAACTTTTCTATATGGTATGATGTAAGACCTACTGTTAGGTCGATTTTTCCTGAACTTATTACATCAGTAATACCAGTATTTTTGAGATCTATCTATCTATGGGAAAAATTTATACACTTGTGCTTCCTACTAATATTTCTTATTATGGTTTCAAACACTCTTTCAACTATTGGACTATGGTTAGTTAGTCCATGTGTCACTCTCACGTTGCTTACAAATTGATTCTTACCGTTTTCTTATCTTTATAAACTTATAGCTGAAAGATGCCTCCTCGCAAATCTCCTAGGAATAATCCTGCACCACCACCTCCTCCGCCTCCGGTCATCGATATTGTAGCCCTGAATGCTGCCGTAGCTGCAGCAGTGGCAACTGCCATGGCTCAGTATCACTCTTCTGATGCCAGCAGAGGTGGAACCCCTGTGGAATCAACCCCGATTGAAACCCCTGTGCGCTCGAGAGAGTGCTCATACAAGGATTTCACAAATTGCAAACCGAAGCCTTTTTTCGGCACCGGCGGAGTCATTGCCCTCTCGCAATGGCTCGAGAAGACTGAATCAGTCTTCGAAATCTGTTCATGCCCTGCGGCGAGTAAAGTCAAGTACGCCGCATGCACCTTTGAAGGAAAGGCCCTGACATGGTGGAACGGCCATGTCAAGGCACTAACTCTCGTTGTAGCCAACGACATAGGCTGGGAAACAATGAAAGACCTCATGACTGAGGAATACTGCCCGAGGGGTGAGATCCAGAAAATGGAGCAGGAACTCTGGAACCTGACGATGAAGGGCACCAACGTGGTCGCTTATACCGCCCGATTCAGCGAGCTAGTAGCCCTCTGCCCCAATATGGTTCCCACCGAGGGGAAGAAGATTGAGAGGTACATATGGGGGCTAGTGCCTCCGTATCAGGGGAATGTTCTAGCATCAAACCCCGCTACCTTCGACAGTGCCAAACGATTGGCACAACGACTCATTGACCATGGAGTCAAAACCCCTACAACCACAACCACCCTAGCCATCCTGGAACCCTCCAAACCCGCTGATACTAAGCGGAAATTCTGGGAGGAAAAGAAGAAGCAGCAGGCTGCCAAAAAGCAGCAAATGTTGGCAATTCATGCCGCAATAACCCCTACTGCTGCTACCACTGCTCCGGTGAGTCGGTATGCTGGAAGTTCGCCCAAGTGCAACAAATGCAACTACCACCACAACGGCCCCTGCCGTAAAATGCAGTGCTCTAACTGCAACAGGAAAGGACACACCGTCCGATTCTGTAAGTTCCCGGCACAACCTATCAACCAAGTCCCTGGCTCTGGCGCTAGCCCAACCTGCTATGGATGTGGCGAAGCAGGCCACTTTAAGAGGGACTGCCCCAAAGCGAGGAATGCTGGAGGAGCAGGGAGGGTACTGGCTATAGGCCACGGGGAAGCAGTTGCTGACCCGACAGTGGTGACTGGTACGTTCCTCCTCGATAACTCCTATGCATGCATTCTGTTCGATAGTGGAGCGGAGCGAAGCTTCGTAAAGCATAAATTTGCTCGCATGCTTACTCAACCACCGCACACACTCAAGGAACTATTCACAATAGAAATGGCTAATGGAAAAACTGAAAATACGAGTAGCATGTACTTAGGTTGTACCCTAACTCTAGATAACCATTCATTTCCAATCGACCTCATGCCAGTCTCAATAAAAAGTTTCGACGTTATCGTTGGCATGGATTGGTTAAGCCTTCAGCATGCCGACATCATGTGCTTCGAGAAAGCAGTCCGTCTAAACCTTCCGTCTAACGAAACTCTTATAGTCTACGGCGACAAACCCGGTGCAAGTCTTCGCATCATATCAAGTATTCAAGCACAGAAATATCTGCATAAGGAATACCATGCATTCCTTACTCACGTCGTCGACACGAGCCTCGAAACGAAAGAACTAAAGAACATCCCTGTAGTGAGCGACTTCCCCGACATTTTTCCAGAAGAACTACCCGGGTTACCTCCGCAACGACAGGTCGAGTTCAGAATTGACTTAGTCTCCGGAGCTACCCCAGTAGCCAAGTCGCCCTACCGCTTAGCACCAACTGAGATGCAGGAACTCTCTGGTCAACTTAACGAATTGCTCAGCAAGGGCTTTATAAGACCGAGTTTCTCACCTTGGGGAGCACCGGTCTTGTTTGTTAAGAAGAAAGACGGATCATTCCGTATGTGTATTGACTACAGAGAACTCAACAAACTGACGGTCAAGAATCGTTACCCTCTGCCTCGCATAGATGATCTATTCGACCAACTGCAAGGGGCAAACTATTTTTCTAAGATTGATCTGAGATCCGGATATCACCAGTTGCGAGTGCTAGAGGAGGATGTGCCGAAGACAGCCTTCCAAACTCGTTACGGACATTACGAGTTCGTGGTGATGCCATTCGGATTGACCAATGCGCCCGCAGTCTTCATGGATCTGATGAATAGAGTATGCCGACCTTACTTGGATCAGTTCGTCATCGTTTTCATTGACGACATCCTGATCTACTCCCGAAGTAAGAAAGAGCATGGCGATCACCTGCGACAAGTTCTAGAGACTTTACGAAAAGAGAAGCTTTATGTGAAGTTCTCGAAATGTGAATTTTGGATCCGGAGAGTTGAATTCTTAGGACACGTAGTAAGCGAAGAGGGAATCCACGTGGACCCATCCAAAATTAAAGCCATTGAGAACTGGTCAGCATCGAAGACGCATACAGAAATTCATCAATTTCTAGGTCTTGCTGGCTACTACCGCAGATTCATTCAGAACTTCTCTCGAATAGCGAAACCCCTTACAACCCTAACCCAGAAAGGCGTGGCCTTTGACTGGTAAGAGAAACAAGAAAGAGCATTCCAAACGCTCAAACGAGCCTTGTGCACCGCACCAATACTATCCCTTCCCGAAGGAATAGAAGACTTCGTAGTCTATTTCGATGCATCGAATCAAGGGCTCGGATGTGTCCTGATGCAGCGAGGTAGGGTCATCGCCTATGCCTCGTGACAGTTGAAGACACACGAGGTTAACTACACGACCCACGATCTTGAACTAGGAGCAGTAGTGTTTGCTCTGAAGATCTGGAGACACTACTTGTATGGAACGAAGAGCACTATCTTTACCGATCACAAGAGTTTACAACACATTTTCGATCAAAAGGAGCTCAACATGAGACAACGACGGTGGGTCGAGCTACTCAGTGATTACGAATGCGATATTCGTTATCATCCGGGTAAAGCCAACGTAGTAGCAGACGCCCTAAGTCGGAAGGAATATTCTGGTCGCAAAGTCAAGTCATTATCGATAACCATCCATTCACACCTGACTAAGCAAATTCAGGCGGCTCAATTTGAGGCCATGAAACCTGAAAATGTGTCAAGTGAATCCCTTAGAGGAATGGACAAGAATTTAGAAGCCAAGGGTGATGGAGCTTTATATTTCATGAACCGGATCTGGACACCGAAACACGGTGGTTTCCGAGACTTGGTCATGATCGAGGCGCTGAACACTCGGTATTCCGTCCACCCAGGTTCAGATAAGATGTATCTGGATCTTAAAAAGCTATACTGGTGGCCTAATATGAAAGTAGAGATTACTACCTTTGTAAGTAAATGCCTTACTTGCGCAAAGGTTAAGGTCGAGTACCAGAAGCCCTCTGGTTTATTACAAAAACCAGAGATCCCGGAATGGAAGTGGGAGCGGATCACTATGGATTTCATAACCAAGTTACCCAAGACAACGGGTGGACTTGACACCATATGGGTCATCGTTGATAGATTGACCAAGTCTGCACACTTCCTGCCTATCAAAGAAACCGACAAGATGGAGAAACTTACGCGAACATACATTAGGGAAATCGTACGGGTACATGGTGTAACTATTTCCATTATCTCCGATAGAGATAGTAGGTTCACCTCAAGATTTTGGCAATCATTACAACATTCCCTAGGAACGAGGCTGGACATGAGCACAGCCTACCTTCCTCAGACCGACGGACAGAGTGAGAGGACCATTCAAACACTGGAAGATATGTTGCGAGCCTGCGTGATTGACTTTGGGAAGGCGTGGGATGCTCATTTACCCCTTGTCGAGTTTTCCTATAATAACAGTTATCACACGAGCATCAAGGCTGCTCCATTTGAAGCTCTCTACGGCCGAAAGTGTAGATCCCCTCTGTGCTGGGCTGAGGTGGGTGATACCCAATTAGCCAGGGGGCAAGCTTCTGGCAGTACTCTCACCGGTCCGGAGATAATTCGGGAAACACCGGAGAAAATCGTTCAGATCCGAGAACGATTAAAAGCCTCTAGAGACGGACAGAAGAGTTACGCTGATAAATGAAGGAAACCCTTGGAATTTCAGGTGGGAGACCGAGTCCTCCTCAAAGTCTCACCCTGGAAGGGTTTGATACGCTTCGGCAAGCGTGGGAAACTAAATCCAAGGTATATAGGTCCTTTCGAGATTCTGGCAAGAGTCGGCCCCGTAGCTTACAAACTCGACCTACCAGACGCACTTCGTAACGTGCATTCTACATTCCACGTATCTAACTTGAAAAAGTGTCTATCCGACGAGACTCTTGTAATCCCACTCGACGAGATCGAGATCAACGAGAGCCTCAACTTCGTGGAAGAACCTGTAGAGATCATGGACCGTGAGGTCAAGCAGACAAAGCAAAGACGTATCCCTATCGTGAAGGTTCGCTGGGATGCCAAGCGAGGACCGGAATTCACTTGGGAACGTGAGGATCAGATGAAACTGAAATACCCTCACATTTTTGCTTAGTTATTTGTAATTTCTTACTTGCTTAAATTCTAATTTCGGGACGAAATTCCTTCTAACGGGGGGATTATGTGACAACCCGATATTTCGAGACAATGTAATGTAAAACCGATCAAATCTAGATCAAAATATAATTTTTCCTAAAATCTTATTTGGGTTAATTAAAGTAGTAGGAATCATATCAAGGTTTTCGTACATATAAAGAACCCTAAAATCTGACTTCGGATGAAGAAGTTATAAATTTTTGAAGAAATTCTTAAAACACGTCTTTTTAATAAATAAATAATAAAAATAATTTCGGAATTTGCCAACGGAATCTAAACGAAAATTGTAGATCTTGGTCTCACCTTCGCGTGGATATAAAGAACGTCAAAAACGGAGTTCGTATGAGGGAGATATGAATTTTAGAAGTTTATTTAAAATAAATATAAATTTATTTATAAACTCCCGGTATTATTAGAAGGGGAGTCATCGGATAGGACCTTCGTACGCCCTGCGTACCTTCGTACGCCCCGCGTACTCAGATCAAGGGCCTCAGATCGTCCACGTCTCCCTATCCGAGGTTTCCGACCCGTCCGACCCGATGTCCCATCCGACCCGCCGTCCCATCCGACCTGCCACCCCACCGACCCGTCCCATCCGAAGCCGAGGCAGTCGAGGCTTCGGTCATGCATGACGTACGCGTACGCGGTGCGTACGAGCGTACGCCCCGCGTACCGAGGCGGTTCAGCCTTCCTATAAATAGAATGCGAGGGCTTCCGAGAAAAAGGCTCATTTCTCTCCTCTCTCTCACAATCTTGCCTCGTTTTCCGTGCCCGTTCAAACCCAAAGCTCTGGTCTTTTTGCTCAAGTCCCGAGGGTCGATTTTAATCCCGAGATTCCCGAGAATCCCGAGAAAAATCCATTTCCCGAGACGAAACTCTGCCCGGTTTTTCCATCTCGCTTTCTTCAAACAATCAAGTGAGTTCATACCCCTTAATTTACCTTTTAAATGTTCTATAAATTCTTTTATATGCTTTCAAGGGGGGGAATACAAGTTAAATACTTATAGTTATTGCTTCAATCACATGTGATTAATAACTAGGGAAAATAGTGATTTTATCACTATTCAAACTGTCTATCAAACTGTTTTACTTCAAAATGTTTTCCAAACCCATTTACTTTTCAAATTTATACTACAACTGTGATTTGAACAAATGTTCCTTATACTTAAACTGTTTTAATCAAATCTATGCCTTCAAATTGTTTTATAGATTGACATCAAGTCGATCTTTCTTTAAAAATAATACTTATGTTTCAAATGTCTTATAAATACTTATTTATGCTTTTATATTATAAATTGCATGCCCATATATGTATAGATGTATAAATAATGTTTAAAGGGCTTAGGAAGGCCATCCACCCTATTTCCTTTTTCTCGATTTGGATGTGGTCTGGTGGGATTTCGGGTGACCATCCGAAGGTCGTTTCCATATTAATTACATATCAAATATACATATATAGACATAAAAGTACTTCCATATTCATACGTACTAGACGCACCATTAGTAAGTTACCATCGGGGTAACACAGAATCATACTATTACAACTGCTAGATCAATGAGTCAGTTCATTCATGAGTCTATACATTACTATACTATGAGAACATATACAACTATACTAGAATGAGAAACATTACCCTTACATTAATACGTTGCAAAATGTGATCCACTGTATCGGAGCATGCCTTAAATGTCATGGTCCGAGTTGTAGCCAGAATTCTCTTGGAGGGAGAGCGTTGAGTTTGCGTATAGATCTATATTGGATTGACTATCCTACACCTTGCTGCTAGCTACAACCGGACCTGCAGGTCTGCGGGTGCCAAACGTCATTCCGTTATTACGACCGTTCTTTATGTCGTTGTTATCAGTCGATAGTATGGTGCAATTATCACATTATACCTTAATATAAATCCGGTTTAAGGTAATTAGTATAGCAGTAGTCACTATAAAACTAAGTTACAGTACTACAATGATTTACCCATTACATATTTTTAGTGATAACCTCACTTGAATTTTAATGTACAAACTATATTTTGTTAAAAGATAGTTGCACTTGGGAAATTACACACTTTTACAACCAGCGAACATACAAAACAGTTAAAGCCTTGGTAGAAGGCTACTATTTTAGAAAATATAGGTTTTTCTGAGAGATTCAAACTTTTACAAACACTTACATACATGAACATATATTTGAGACATGTTCAAAACGTTTTCATAAACAAACACCAACATTAAAATACCGATGCCAGCTTTTGAGATGATGGAGCGCACTCAAGACTCATCATATTATTATTTTGATTTACGTTATATTTTTGGTGTCTAAAACTGTACAGAACACGCTTGTATTAAAAATATATATTTAATGCAATGGATGATGTTGTTTGCTTATTTACATTTACTGTGTTGTGATTACCTTACATGACGTCCTCCGCCCCAGAACGTTTCCGCCGTTCTTGGTTTTGGGGTGTGACACTTAATGGGTGTTTTAATACATTTAGAAATCATTTTAACACCCCACTTTAGTGATCGGAATAATTATAGAATCGGCCATATCGAGTCACAACAATTTAGTCGGGTATGAGCAAAAGCCTCACTTAACATCAGTATCGGGAAGAATTCTCTCGTGTCCAATTCCCGAACACTATAAAAAGTGTTTTAAGACTTCATTTGAAGCCTTTGGCCAATTTCTCACTAAACTCTCACAACCTCTCTCCTCAAGCTAGAATTAAGGCCCAAATCTCAAGTTTAAGGCCTCAAATCTTTAAGGTAACCTCCCTAGCATGTTATTCAACATCTTTAGCCTTCAAATTGATGAGTTAATTGAGTTTTGGGACCAAGAACATGAGTTTACGGCCAAGGAGCAAGCTTGGGCCGAAAACTCCATTAAAAGGGGTTTTTAAGCCAAATTACCCTTCCAAATCAAAGTTGGGACTTAGATATGACTATAAGGCTTGCAAATCTAGACTTAAAACAATTAAAAACATGAATTATGAGGGACAAAAGAGAGTTTACGGCCAAGGTATGTTCTTGGGCCGTAAACTCCTCTTAAATGGGGATTTAGTGCCTTTAAACATGTCCAAATGCTTTGAAACTCAACCAATGGCCTTATGGTAAAATCTAGATGCATCTAAAAATAGTTTTAAGGTTTGAAACATATTAAAAATGTCATTTATAGGAGTTTACGGCCTAGGAACTCACCCTTGGCCGTAAACTCATAAAACCATGTTAATGATGCATCAAATACACTCGAATGGCTTGTATAAATTTCTAGAATCACATGTGATTGTTTTAAGCATCAAAAACTATCTTTTTCATGGGTAAAGGAGAGTTTACGGCCTTAGAACATACCTCTAGGCCGTAAACTCCAATAAGTGTGTTAAATGGTAACCTAAATTCATAACAATGCTTAGAAAATTAGTTAGAATCACATGTGATTGTCCTATAAAGCTCAAATCAATTTTTCCTTGGCCATAGGTGAGTTTACGGCCGTAAACTCTTATGGGGTGGCCGTAAACTCCCAATTAAATGTTAAAATTTCATTCCAAGTGTTCCAAGGCATTTTAGATAATCCATTCTAGCAATCCCTATGTCCATTTAAGCCCTTAAACCATCAAAATCACACCAACATGAGTTTACGGCCGTAAACTCATGTGTGGGTGTGTTTTGTGGTTGTAAACTCATTTAAATGTTTACTTATGGAGAGTAAATTCAAGTCCCAAGTCCCTAGTGCCATTACACGTCCGAAGATGTCACCCGGGTTACTCCAAACGCTCATTTTGAGGTGTTTAACCTCGTTGGAGTGTAATGTTCCATATGATTAGTGAATGTATCCCTAATAGTATATATATGGACATTATTTCATTTTACATAGGGTCATCGCAAGTAAACAATCAATTAACGTCTAGTATCCAAAACCGACACATTCTCGAGTTCGGTGAGTTCATACCCCTACCCTTTTTCACTGTTTTTCACTGTTTTCAAGGGGGGAACACAAGCAAAGTACAAGGGTTTTCTTGTACTCAAAACTTATTTTCATGTGTGTACTTCACATTTCATATGCTTTTAATATTGATGACACAACTGATAACGAGTTGAATACACAGATTACTTAAACATTTATTTGTGAAATGAGTTTTATAAACTGTTATGTTTTATATATTTCACAAATGGTTTCCACATTTTATCAGTTAAAAGCATGACTTATAACACATGAATAATATATTTTGTACACTGTCTTGTCCTCGGTAACATTCCACAGAAATACGTGAATGGAGGATTACCGTATTATTACTAGTAAATTTGTTATTCTGTATGATTGGAGACACGTCCTCGGCAAACACTCCACAGAGATACGCGAGTGGAGGACTACACCCGTGACCAGAATCTCTGGAATTTAGAGAGTGTGACTTGAGTGTATAGATCTATACGGGGCTGAATACCCCACACCTGGCTGCTAGCTACAGCCGAACCAAAATGGTACAAGGGTGACGAAGGTCATAAGGATTGTGGACTACTTATTGCCACAAGGCTGTGGACTACTTATTGCCACAGGTTCAGTCTTTAGTATGGTTATGGAACTCGCAACTAGGATAAAAGAGATTTACTTATAGTGATAATGAACCACATACTATATTTTACAGATAACCAGGATTCAATTTACATCTTCTACATCTTTTACATCTTTTACAAATGATAACCAACATTCAGGACGATATAGGACCTTCCTGGGAAGTCTTGTACATAACCAGGTCTAACGAAATACATCTTTTACATTGAAAACCAACATACAGGAAAGCATGGGGCATTCCTGGGTAACATTCACATATTCAGAAAAGAGTAACCAACTGAATAACATTACATCTTTTACAATAACCACCCTTCAGGAAAGTATGGGACTTTCCTGGAAATACACTGATACATTAAAGACATAAAATAATGAATTGGATAACTAAACCATACCTTACTTTTATGAAACAACAACCAACTTTAAGAAAATATGGGATTTTCTTGGCGTGTGTTACATTTTCAGAAACAGAAAGGAAACATAAACATTTTCACAAAACTACTTATGAACTCACCAGCGTTATGCTGATTTTCAAACTGCTTGTGTTCTCAGGTCATCGATAGTACAGGTACCCGAAGACTTACTTGGTTCAGGATCGTGTGCGTGCAAGGCTCGTTCATTTTGTTTATATCTATATTATGTATCACAACTGTATAAACTCTGTCTTTTGAAACAAATTGTAATACTTTTAATATGTAATGTAATGTTTGTTTCACTATACTTACTATGTACATTGGATTTGATACTCAACGTGGAGTCAACCCCGGAAATGTTTCCGCCTCCGGTTTTCGGGGTGTGACAGATTGGTATCAGAGCCCTTGTTTGTAGTGAATAAAGTATACCAAACCTTACATGGTATAAAACTATAAACACTAAGGGGCCTAAGTGCTCTGAAATAAAAGTATCTCCAGACTACAAGTATTTTCAAAAATATACAAGTATACCTAACCGTCGAGATCCGTATCTATAAGTAGAACAAAATGTAAGTAAATGGGTGTTGTGTATTGCAGTTAAACCTGGGCAGTTATGTAGTCGTGTCTAGGGTCAATATAGCCTGGCCAACTATATTCATTCGAGACACGGCCAACATGTGCTTGGGAGTGATTGTGGTATGCGACATGCCTAAAACTTACCCTAATACCACAGACATCGAGCCAGTATCGTAACAAACCATGAAATACTATGGGAGTATTTCTCGAATAATCATACATGTATAGACCCCCGATCATTCCATTAGCGATAGTATACTTGCTTCAATAACTCTTTCCTACTTTACCGATTAATTGGAATAAATATCTGTCATATCTCTCGATTCAGAGGACTTATCATCCTCTCTCTTTATTGATCTTATTAGATCAAGATGCCTCCCAGGAAGAGACCCAGCTCCAACAACCCTCCGCCACCTCCTCCTGAAATCGATCCCGTGTTATTTCAAATAGCTGTTACCGCCGCGGTGGCAGCTGCCATGTCCCAGCTAAATACCGATGGTTCAGGATGTAGTAATCAAAGTCAAGATGGTAATCAGGAACGCCGTAAGGAGGGTTCCTATAAGGACTTCATGAATGCAAAGCCTTCTTTCTTCAATGGCACTGGTGGTGTCATTTCCTTATCCCGATGGTTCGAGAGAATTGAATCCATCTTCGAAATCTGTGCTTGTGATGAGTCCGATAAGGTCAAGTTCGCAGCTTGTACCTTCCTTGATAAAGCATTGACTTGGTGGAATGGCCGAGTCAAATCCTTAACTCTCCCAGTAGCCAATGCCATGGGCTGGGAGACTATGAAAGAACTCCTTCTTGCTGAATATTGTCCCAGAGGCGAAATGCAGAAGCTAGAGCACGAGCTCTGGAACCTGAAGATGAAAGGTTCCGACATTGTTGCCTACACTTCCCGATTTGATGATCTTGCCCTTCTCTGCCCTGGACTAGTCACCCCTGAAAGCAAAAAGATCGAGAGGTTTATTTGGGGGTTAACCAATCCGACCAAAGGTCATGTCTTAGCTGCTCGCCCAGATACTTATGATAGTGCTAAGACTTTAGCCCAAGCTATAATTCACCACAGTGATGATGTTGAAGAAGCCACCACTGCTACCCCTGAGTCGACCAAAAGCAGTGGTGAGAAAAGAAAATTCTGGAAGAAAAAGAAGGGTCAATCTTCCCAAGGCTCTTCCAAAAGACAACAAACAGTAGCAGTTCATGCTGCTACTACCCCCGTAGCTGCTGCTTCTGTTGTGGGATCCACAGCACCAACTCCTACCAGCCGATATGTTGGTAACCTCCCTCTTTGTGAAAAATGCAAGTATCACCACAACCCTGGTCCCTGTCGAGAAATATCCTGTGCCAATTGTGGTAAGAAAGGGCACACTGTTCGATACTGCAAAGCTCCGACTCAATCAACAAATCAATCTTCTGGAGCAGGCGTTGGTCAAGCCTGTTATAACTGTGGTGAGGTCGGGCACTTTAAAAGGAACTGCCCCAAGAAGACTACTGCTGGCAACACCGGAAAGGTCCTTGCTATGGGACGGGAAGAAGCAGTCGCCGATCCCAATGTTGTCTCGGGTACGTTTCTTCTCGACAACTCGTATGCTAATATTCTTTTTGATTCGGGTGCTGAAAGAAGTTTTATTAGTCATGCATTCCAACATAACCCAAAACATAATTCCCAACCCCTAACCGAAATATTTACCGTCGAAATGGCAAACGGAGAGAAAGAAAGTGCGAGTGAGGTATTCGTAGATTGCACTCTTACCTTAAACGACCATTCATTTCCTATCGATCTTATGCCTGTATCAATAAAGAGCTTTGATGTCATTATTGGCATGGATTGGTTGAGTCCCAATCATGCAGATATCCTTTGCTTCGAAAAAGCCATCCGTCTTAACCTTCCTTCGGGTCAAACTCTAGTAATCTATGGCGATAAACTCGGTTCCAACCTTCGTATCATTTCCTGCATCAAAGCTCAGAAACTCCTGCGAAAGGAGTGTATTGCATTCTTAGCCCATGTAATCAATGAGAAACAAGAAGTTAAAGACCTCGCGAGCATCCCCGAGGTCTGTAATTTTCCTGATGTGTTTCCCGAAGAGCTTCCAGGAATTCCTCCCGAACGTCAGGTCGAGTTCCGTATTGACCTAATTCCTGGGGCTACTCCTGTAGCGAAGTCTCCGTATCGCTTAGCTCCAGCAGAAATGCAGGAGCTATCCAGTCAACTTAATGAGCTGCTTAGCATAGGATTCATTAGACCGAGTTCCTCACCCTGGGGAGCCCCGGTTTTGTTTGTCAAGAAGAAGGATGGATCCTTTCGTATGTGTATTGATTATCGTGAGCTAAACAAGCTGACTGTCAAAAACCGATATCCTCTTCCTCGAATAGATGACCTTTTCGATCAACTCCAGGGAGCCAGTTACTTCTCTAAGATAGACCTTCGATCAGGGTACCATCAGTTGCGAGTTCATGAAAGTGATGTGCCCAAAACAGCTTTCAGGACTCGATATGGACACTACGAGTTCGTAGTGATGCCCTTTGGTTTAACCAACGCACCGGCAATGTTCATGGATCTGATGAACCGGGTGTGTCATCCTTATTTGGATAATTTTGTCATAGTATTCATCGATGACATACTCATTTATTCCCGAAGTGAAGAAGACCACAAACAACATTTGAGGCTAGTGTTGGAGACCCTGCAATCCGAGAGGTTATACACGAAGTTTTCAAAATGTGAGTTCTGGATACGGAAGGTAACTGTCCTTGGTCATGTGGTAAGTGAGGAGGGTATTCATGTCGATCCTTCCAAGTTTAAAGCAATAGAGAATTGGTCAGCACCGAAGACACCCACAGAAATCCGACAATTCTTGGGTCTCGCTGGCTATTATCGAAGGTTCATCCAAAACTTTTCCAGAATCGCCAAACCTCTAACCACTCTAACACAGAAAGGTGTACCCTTTTGTTGGGGTGATAAACAAGAAACCGCATTTCAGACATTGAAGAAAGCTTTATGCAGCGCACCTGTCCTGTCCCTACCCGAAGGGATAGAGGACTTTGTTGTCTACTGCGATGCGTCTACTCAAGGTTTAGGTTGTGTGCTTATGCAGAGAGGAAAAGTAATTGCTTATGCTTCTAGGCACTTGAAAGCCCACGAGGTCAACTATACCACACACGACTTGGAGCTAGGAGCAGTAGTTTTTGCATTGAAGATTTGGAGGCATTATCTTTACGGAACCAAGTGCACGATCTTCACCGACCATAAGAGCCTACAACATATCTTCGACCAAAAAGACTTGAATATGAGACAAAGGCGATGGGTAGAATTACTCAGTGATTATGAGTGTGAAATCCGTTACCATCCCGGCAAGGCCAATGTGGTAGCAGATGCCCTTAGCCGAAAGGAGAGTACCAACAACAAGGTGAGGAGTTAGTCGATAATCATCCATTCCAACCTACCCATGCAAATCCGAGAAGCTCAGTTAGAAGCCCTGAAACCCGAGAACATGACAACTGAAGCTTTGAGAGGGATGGAAAAGAAACTTGAGATCAGAAGTGACGGAGTCCATTGTTTTATGGATCGAATCTAGATTCCCAAGTCCGGAGGATTTAGAGAATTAGTCATGGAGGAAGCACATAGAACCAGATACTCTGTTCACCCGGGCTCTGACAAGATGTACTTAGATCTCAAGAAACAATATTGGTGGCCGAATATGAAGGTTGAGATAGCTTCATTTGTGGGCAAGTGTTTGACTTGCACCAAAGTAAAAGTTGAACATCAGAAACCCTCGGGTCTGCTCCAACAACTTGAGATACCTGAATGGAAATAGGAGATGATCACCATGGATTTCATCACCAAACTACCCAAGTGCTCGAGTGGGTATGATACCATTTGGGTGATTGTCGATCGTTTGACAAAATCAGCTCACTTCGTTCCAATCAAAGAATCATACAAGATGGAAAGACTCGCACGGATATATATTCAAGAGGTATTCCGACTACACGGTGTACCAGCATCCATTATCTCTGATCGAGATAGCAGGTTTACTTCCCGATTTTGGCAGTCTCTCCAGAAAGCCCTTGGAACCCAAATAGACATGAGCACAGCATACCATCCTCAGACCCACGGTCAAAGCGAGAGAACAATCCAAAACCTGGAGGACATGCTTAGGGCATGTGTCATTGACTTTGGAAAGTCGTGGGACGCACATCTACCTTTGATCGAATTCTCGTACAACAACAGTTACCACACCAGCATAAGGGCTGCCCCGTTCGAAGCCCTATACGGTCGCAAGTGCAGATCCCCTCTGTGCTGGGCAGAGTTAGGAGATACTCAATTAGCCAAGAGTCGAGTCCCCGACAGCGCACTTACTGGTCCTGAGATCATCCGTGAAACCACTGAGAAAATTATCCAAATCCGTGAACGACTAAAGGCCTCGCGCGATCGTCAGAAGAGTTACGCTGATAATCGTCGGAAACCACTAGAATTCCAGGTTGGGGACCATGTTCTGTTGAAGGTCTCGCCCTGGAAAGGCATTGTACACTTCGGTAAACGTGGGAAACTTAATCCGAGGTATATTGGACCTTTTGAAATCATCGCCAGAGTTGGTCCGGTAGCCTATAAGCTTCATTTACCTCACGAACTTAGTAACATCCATCCCGTCTTTCATGTTTCAAACCTCAAGAAGTGCCTATCCGATGAAACCATAGTGATTCCATTAGACGAGATTGAGATCGATGAAAACCTCAACTTTGTGGAGGAACCAATCGAAATCATGGATCGAGAAGTCAAACGTACGAAACAGAGTCGCATCCTGTTGGTGAAGGTTCGCTGGAATGCCAAGCGGGGACCGGAGTTCACTTGGGAGCGAGAAGACTCGATGAAACAAAAATATCCGCAACTCTTTCTAGGTCCATAATTTGTATTTTCTCTTATCTCTTGTCTTGAATTTCGGGACGAAATTCCCTCTAACGGGGGGATAATGTAACAACCCGAAATTTCATATCACTTCTTGTACCTCAACTTGTAATCCAATTCAATCAACCAAACGTCATTTTCAAATTCATTTTCGATTTCGCCATTTTATTAAGTCATTAATTTATATTGACCTAAAATGACTTAATGGGAGTCTTAATACGTTTAGAAATCATTTTAACACCCCACTTTAGTGATCGGAATAATTATAGAATCGGCCATATCGAGTCACAACAATTTAGTCGGGTATGACCAAAAGCCTCACTTAACGTCAGTATCGGCAAGAATTCCGTCGTGTCCAATTCCCGAACACTATAAAAAGTGTTTTAAGACTTCATTTGAAGCCTTTGGCCAATTTCTCACTAAACTCTCACAACCTCTCTCCTCAAGGTAGAATTAAGGCCCAAATCTCAAGTTTAAGGCTTCAAATCTTTAAGGTAACCTCCCTAGCAAGTTATTCAACATCTTTAGCCTTCAAATTGATGAGTTAATTGAGTTTTGGGACCAAGAACATGAGTTTACAGCCAATGAGCAAGCTTGGGCCGTAAACTCCATTAAAAGGGGTTTTTAAGCCAAATTACCCTTCCAAATCAAAGTTGGGACTTAGATATGACTATAAGGCTTGCAAATCTAGACTTAAAACAATTAAAAACATGAATTACGAGGGACAAAAGAGAGTTTACGGCCAAGGTATGTTCTTGGGCCGTAAACTCCTCTTAAATGGGGATTTAGTGCCTTTAAACATGTCCAAATGCTTTGAAACTCAACCAATGGCCTTATGGTAAAATCTAGATGCATCTAAAAATAGTTTTAAGGTTTGAAACATATTAAAAATGTCATTTATAGGAGTTTACGGCCTAGGAACTCACCCTTGGCCGTAAACTCATAAAACCATGTTAATGATGCATCAAATACACTCAAATGGCTTGTATAAATTTCTAGAATCACATGTGATTGTTTTAAGCATCAAAAACTATCTTTTTCATGGGTAAAGGAGAGTTTACGGCCTTAGAACATACCTCTAGGCCGTAAACTCCAATAAGTGTGTTAAATGGTAACCTAAATTCATAACAATGCTTAGAAAATTAGTTAGAATCACATGTGATTGTCCTATAAAGCTCAAATCAATTTTTCCTTGGCCATAGGTGAGTTTGTGGCCGTAAACTCTTATGGGGTGGCCGTAAACTCCCAATTAAATGTTAAAATTTCATTCCAAGTGTTCCAAGGCATTTTAGATAATCCATTCTAGCAATCCCTATGTCCATTTAAGCCCTTAAACCATCAAAATCACACCAACATGCGTTTACGGCCATAAAATCATGTGTGGGTGTGTTTTGTGGTTGTAAACTCATTTAAATGTTTACTTATGGAGAGTAAACTCAAGTCCCAAGTCCCTAGTGCCATTACACGTCCAAAGATGTCACCCGGGTCACTCCAAACGCTCATTTTGAGGTGTTTAACCTCGTTGGAGTGTAATGTTCCATATGATTAGTGAATGTATCCCTAATAGTATATATATGGACATTATTTCATTTTACATAGGGTCATCGCAAGTAAACAATCCCCGAATCAACGTCTAGTATCCAAAACCGACACATTCTCGAGTCCGGTGAGTTCATACCCCTACCCTTTTTCACTGTTTTTCACTGTTTTCAGGGGGGAACACAAGCAAAGTACAAGGGTTTTCTTGTACTCACAACTTATTTTCATGTGTGTACTTCACATTTCATATGCTTTTAATATTGATGACACAACTGATAACGAGTTGAATACACAGATTACTTAAACATTTATTTGTGAAATGAGTTTTATAAACTGTTATGTTTTATATATTTCACAAATGGTTTCCACATTTTATCAGTTAAAAGCATGACTTATAACACATGAATAATATATTCTGTATGATTGGAGACACGTCCTCGGCAAACACTCCACAGAGATACGCGAGTGGAGGACTACACCCGTAACCAGAATCTCTGGAATTTAGAGAGCGTGACTTGAGTGTATAGATCTATATGGGGCTGACTACCACACACCTGGCTGCTAGCTACAGCCGAACCAAAATGGTTCAAGGGTGACGAAAGTCATAAGGATTGTGGACTACTTATTGCCACAAGGCTGTGGACTACTTATTGCCACAGGTTCAGTCTTTAGTATGGTTATGGAACTCGCAACTAGGATAACAGAGATTTACTTATAGTAATAATGAACCACATACTATATTTTACAGATAACTAGGATTCAATTTACATCTTCTACATCTTTTACATCTTTTACAAATGATAACCAACATTCAGGATGGTATGGGACCTTCCTGGGAAGTCGTGTACATAACCAGGTCTAACGAAATACATCTTTTACATTGAAAACCAACATACAGGAAAGCATGGGGCATTCCTGGGTAACATTCACATAATCAGAAAAGAGTAACCAACTGAATAACATTACATCTTTTACAATAACCACCCTTCAGGAAAGTATGGGACTTTCCTGGAAATACACTAATACATTAAAGACATAAAATAATGAATTGGATAACTAAACCATACCTTACTTTTATGAAACAACAACCAACTTTAAGAAAATATGGGATTTTCTTGGTGTGTGTTACATTTTCAGAAACAGAAAGGAAACATAAACATTTTCACAAAACTACTTATGAACTCACCAGCGTTATGCTGTTTTTCAAACTGCTTGTGTTCTCAGGTCATCGATAGTACAGGTACCCGAAGACTTACTTGGTTCAGGATCGTGTGCGTGCAAGGCTCGTTCATTTTGTTTATATCTATATAATGTATCACAACTGTATAAACTGTGTCTTTTGAAACAAATTGTAATACTTTTAATATGCAATGTAATGTTTGTTTCACTTTACTTACTATGTACATTGGATTTGATACTCAACGTGGAGTCAACCCCGGAAATGTTTCCGCCTCCGGTTTTCGGGGTGTGACAACATCAGTCACTATCAAACACTTCCCACTGCTTTCACCGCCTCTAGCTACATACGCCTTTCCATGTGAAGGCTGTCTCACCTCATCATCCTCTGAGTCGGTTGACCACACCTGCACGCCACCGAACTCATCATCCTCTGCCAAACCCTACACAATAAGAGCATTCATAGAAGGGTTAGTAGCAACTTTCTTCCTCTTGATCTCTTCCATCTTTTTCATCAAGATTGCTTCTTCATCTTTCTCTGCCATTTTCTTCAGAACAGAGTCTTTGGCATAATGATTCTTTCCTCCACAGTAATAGCAGCTTACACCAGAATCTCCTTCAACCTTCGCCTCTTTCTTTGTTTCCTCTGTCTTCAGCTCCGCCCTTACTTTTTCTGAACTGTAGCTTCCCTGCCAGTTTCTGTTTTTATTGGTAGGAAACCTCTTCTTGATGAACCTCTTCGGATTGGACACCATCATAGCATAATCTTCTGAAGTAAGATCATAGTCTTCCAGGTTCAGATCTTCATCTTCTACCACATTCTTGCTTTTACACAGGAGGGCCAAGGACCCCAAACTTGAGACTACATTCTTCTCCTGCATCACAATCTTTTCTTGGGATTTCAAAATTCCCACCAGCTTTGCCAGCGAATAAGACTTGAACTGCTCATGAGATTTAACTATAGACACAACAGATCTCCATTCGGATCTTAAGTCATTCAAAAAGGTGACCTTCTATTCAATCAGCTTCCTTTCAATATCGTGTTTAATCATCTTGCTAAGAAGATGATTGAAGCGATCAAACGTCTGTGTAATAGGCTCGTCGGTATTTTGCGTGAATTCACCAAACTCAGACAAAAGCAAGGTCTGAATCGAGTGCTCTAAATCTTCATCTTTGGAATACAGCTCTCGCAGCCGATCCCAGATCTCTTGAGCGGTACTGCAGGAACTTACCAACCAGAACGTGTCAGACTTATGAGCGAATCAGATCAGTCTCAATGCTTTGATGTTGCACTGAAACTTCTCATTTTCGTCTAGAGAAACGTCTTTTACATCCTTTAACAGATCATTATACTCTTTCTGAGTTTTAATGATTCTGGATGTTCCTGAGTGAGCAAATGGTCCAGACACAATAGCTTCCCATGTAAGATACCCATTGTCTTCAGATCCGATGACATAGTCTTCAAAATGATGCGCCCAAACTTCGTAATCTTGGGTGTAAAGAATAGGAATCTTTGTTGTCGATCCAATGCTGTTTGAGATGTTGATAGGATTAGTTTGAGAATCGTCCATGCTTGATCGTTTAATCTGTTTGAAAGATCAGACTTGTAATATGTAATATTAGGGCAAAACGAATGAATGTTGAGATACGTCAATTATGGAGTGACAGCTCAATAAATATCAGTTAATGTGGAATAACCCTAATCGCTTCTTTCACAGATGAGATGTGTATGAATTACACAGCCTCCTGCTCTGATACAAATTGATGAGTTATTAAAACTCTTTGATCGAATAGATCTTTATAACAAGTAAATAAAGAACGTAAAAACAGTGAGATTAAAACACAAGTATGGATCTGAATGAGTCGAATGATTCGATTAACTCAATCCTCAGTAGAACTCGATTAAGAACTTCCGCTATAGAGGATTCTAGGGTAACAAAATAAGAACGATGAATATACTGTAAAACTCTATCAAATCTTATCTAATCATTACGTTCTAGGATGCATGCAAGCATCTATTTATAATAAACCCTACACAAAACTCACGGATGGATAGGCCCATACCGGAGATAAATTTGGACTAGCTAATGAGCCCAAAGATGCAACACTAAACTGGACCTAATATGTACATCCTTTAATCCATCCATTTATGTGTTTTGACTAGTTTTTCCAAAACACCAAGAACACACATTAGTGTTCTTGGACTTTAAGTTCATTTCAAGCTTCCACAATGTATGTAATTCTATCCTAGAGTCATTTAAAGCTTGCTGTACATGTTTATATCAAAGAAAAGTCCCAAGAACACCAAGAATAAGGTATTCACGGTTTTGGGAGGCTCCCAAAACCGTAAACACCAAATTTAGTGCCTTAGGGTGCTTTAGGGTGTCTAGATGCTTCACAATGCCTTAGGGACTTGTATAGATCCATCCTTGATGTGTATATCACCTAAAAGAACAAGAAAATAACCATTTTTATGTGTTTAAGGTTTGGGGATCTCCCAAAACTGTAAACACCCCAAAAGGTGTTTAAAATGTCCCATAAAATTCCCATGGTTGTTCCTTATGTCTAAATCCAACCTAGACTAGCGCCATGCTTGAGCTAAGGACTTGAAAACCCTTAAATACCAAACTCATGGGTTTAAGGTAGTAAACGCATGAGTTTAAGGTAGTAAACTCATGGAGAAATGGTTCTTAGACCGTAAACTCCATTTAGGAGTGTTTTGATGCCACATAACACTTCCTAAGGCTAAATCATGAAGTAGGAATGCTTGGAATAGCTTAGAAGACTTCAAATCGACAAATGGTCAAAAGGTTAGGAGTTTATGACCATAAACTCAAGATTTTACGACCGTAAACTCAAGGAGTGTTGGTCTTTAGGGAGTAAACTCATTTTAGGAGTGTTCCTTGAACCCCAAACACACTAGCCTTTCCCTACAACACTTAGATGCACTCCTTAGCACTTATAACACTTATATATAGTGTTTGTCATGTCCTAGGGTGTCTTGACTTGTTTATTATTTGTTTAAAGACTAAGTTTTATATACATATTGTTGGATAAGGTGTCTAAGTCCATAACTATTTCGGGTGTGTACTTGATGCAGCGCAAAAAAAATAACACAAAGATAACCAAGAATGAACTTGTTGATTCTAAAAGAATAGCCAGGACAATCTCTTCAAAATCACGTTGATTCTACGAATACCGTGGGATTGGCTTCAAAATCTGGGTTAACACACAGAATTTGGGAGAAAATCGAAAGTTCATAAAATTGATGATTGACCATCCAAATTACATCAAAAATAGTTAAATAAGAAGCAGAAATTAAAACGAAACCCTAAAAGTCCATGGGCCCAATACAAACCCAAAAACAAAACCCAAAAATTAAGGAAAAATAACAAAATTGCTCATAACTCCATTTAGAAAGCGAGTTCTGGACTCAAAAATGGGTAAGTCTTTGGGGACTTACCTAGACGTGCTCCTTGCTCTAAGCTTTGATTTGACTGGTCGTAGGCCCGAAACGGAGATTCGTAGCCAAAGTTATGGCCATTTTCATGAAGCCCCTTTAGTCACACGATCGTGGGCCTCTAGGTACGCTAGGGCCCGATCCTCCACACTAGGGCCCGCATCATCCCCTCCCGGGTAGACAAAATTCGACCTCGAATATGCACCATGGTCATCATCAGAAGAATCCCCATAATAAGGAAACAAATGCTTTACATTGAATACATCGGAACAACGAATATGGCTTGGCAACTATAGACGGTAAGCATTGGAATTGATCTTCTCCACAATCTCCATTGGTCTAATCTTCTTAGCTGATAGCTTGTTGTACTCACCAACCGAAAAACGATCTTTAGTCAAAACAGCCCAAACAAAGTCACCTACTTCAAAATCAACTTGTCTGCGTTTTTTATCTGCATCTTGCTTGTACTTGGAGTTAGCTCAGACCAAGTTGTCATGAACAGCCCTATGAACATCATGTAGTCCTCCAACAAAATCCTACACTTTCTTTGGAACAACCCTAGAAACAGGCAGTGACATCAAATCAAGTGGTCCCCGTGGCTGAACAGAATAGACCACCTGGAATGGACTATATCCAGTACTTCGGTTGATAGCATGATTATGAGCAAACTCAGCTTGACAAAGCTTCTGATCCCAGGACTTCACATGATCACCCACTAAACACTGCAAAATATTACCAAGGGATCGATTGACAACCTCTGTTTGGCCATCCGTTTGAGGATGATATGCACTACTAAAATTGAGCTGAGTGTTCACCATTTTCCATAGGTTGCGCCAAAAATGACTCAAAAACCTAGTGTCTCGATCTGATACAATAGAAGACGGTAATCCATGAAAACGGTAGACATCTCGAAAGAATAACTGGGCCACATTAACTGCATTCGTCGTCTTTTTGCATGGAATAAAGTGCACCATCTTAGAAAAACGATCAACAACCACAAATATTGAATCATTTCCCCGTTGAGTACATGGTAAACCCAACACAAAATCCATACAGGTGTCTACCCAAGGTTGTGATGGAACAGGCAAAGGCATATAGAGTCCTGCATTGGTAGATGTGCCCCTTGACACCTGACAGATTCGACACCGTTTAACATATCTATCCACCTCCTTGCGCATTGTAGGCAAAAAATAAGATGATTGTACCAACTGTAAAGTGCGATCTCGGCCGACATGCCCTTCACCATGCAGCTCCCTAATGATTTGAAGGCGGAGACTTGAATCAGGGATGCACAATTGATTTCCTTTGAAAAGAAAACCTTCATGCAGTAGAAAATCAGACATCTGTCTAGATTGTATACCCTGCAGAACAACAGAAAAATAAGGATCAACCGTTAGCTGCTCCATGAGGACATCCATTCCCGGCACACCAACCCTCATGGAAACTAGCAAATTACTCCTCCGACTCAATGCATCAGCCACCCGATTTGACATCCCATGCTTGTGTTTAACCATGAAAGTGAATTTTTCCAAGAAAGACATCCACCTCCCATGTTTGTGTGGCACCTTATCTTGACTACGAATATGTCTTAATGAATCATGATCTGTGAACAAAACAAATTCCTTATGAAATAGATAATGGCGCCAATGCTTTACAGCTTGGACCACTGCACAGAACTCAACATCATAAGTTTGATAACGCAGCTTTGGCCCCATTAACTTCTCACTAAAATAGGCAACTGGTTGTCCTCCTTGACTTAGAACTGCTCCAATCCCAACCTTGGAAGCATCCGTGTGTAATTCAAACACTTGAGAAAAGTCTGGCAATACAAGAATCGGTGATGTAGTAAGCTTCTCTTTTACTAATTGGAAAGCTGATTCTGCTGCTTCGGTCCAAGTAAAGGTCTTCCCTTTAATACAATCAGTCACCGGTGCCATAATAGAACTAAAGTTTGGAATAAACCTCCTATAGAATGAAGCAAGGCCATGAAAGCTTCGAACTTCAGTGATGGTAGTTGGACTTGGCCATTGTCTGACAGCTACTACTTTAGACTCGTCCACCTGTATTCCTTCCCCAGAAACAACGTACCCCAAGAACAAGACTTTAGGAACCATAAACACACTTTTCTTCATAGCTGCGTACAAACTATCCCGTCGAAGTACAGTCAAAACCTGCCTTACATGGTTGACATGCTCACCAAAAGTAGCACTGTAAATAAGTATGTCATCAAAATAAACGACTACAAATTTACCAATAAAGGGCCTGAACAACTGGTTCATCACACGCATAAATTTACTAGGAGCGTTTGATAAACCGAAAGGCATCACCAACCACTCATACAATCCTTCACGAGTCTTGAAGGCAATCTTCCACTCATCCCCAGGCCTAAGTCAAATTTTATAGTACCCGCTCTTCAAGTCCAGTTTCGTAAAGATAGAGGCACCGCTAATCTGGTCAAGTAGGTCATCGAGTCGAGGAATTGGAAATCTATACCTCACCGTGATCTTATTGATGGCGCAACAATCAACACACATACGCCAAGTACCATCCTTTTTAGGATTCAACAAAGCAGTAACAGCACACGGGCTCATGCTCTCCCGAACATGACCTTTTGAAATCAAATCCTCCACCTGTCGTCGCAACTCCTCATGCTCTCCGGGACTCATTCTGTAATGTGGCCTATTAGGCAATTGAGCTCCTGGTTGTAAATCAATATGATGTTGGATGTCACGTAAAGGTGGCAAACCATCAGGTAATTCCTTAGGGAAAACATTAGCGAATTCCTTGAGCAGAGGAACCATAGCCTCAGGAATTTCAACCTCCTTAGCGACTTCCTTCCCGAGCAATACAAAAATTTCACCTTCCGCCTCCAACTCGTCCTCACACTGATTAAGGGTTAGTAGAGTACCTGAAGGTCTCGGAACTGGCTCATTTGGCTTACTGGGAACCAATGTTATCTTCACACCACCAAACAAGAAACTGTAAGTGTTAGTCCGCCCGTTATGATCTATGTTACGATCATACTCCCAAGGTCTGCCCAACAACAAATGACATGCATCCATAGCAACCACATCACACCACACATCATCTTTATACGTGGTACCAACAGAAAATTGAACAAGGGCTCATTTAGATACAGTGACCTTGCCACCCTTCTTAAGCCACTGTAGCTTGTAAGGCTTAGGGCGATTTTCTGTTTTCAAAGCCAACTTTTAAACTGCTTCTTCAGATATATTGTTAATAGGCCGGGACTACTAAAGTCTGTTAAAAATTCATAGTTTCTTTATTCGACGTCGGTTTTCGTTTGTCTTTGTATCATTTTATTACTATTGTGGAGATTTTCAACTTCCGTTTAGGTGGCGATAGCTAAATAACACTCAATCTTCAATTCGAGTTTTTAGCCCTCTACTACTGTTACGAAACTTAGGAAATTCGTAACTTCTTCATACGAGGTCGAATTTGGGCGATCTTTTTATGCACACTTACCATTTAACGAAATCTACGACTTTTGTTTAGATACTTAAGGCTAAAATGCATTCTATTGGAATCTCACTTTTTACGTTAAATAACGTTTTAACGGTGTGTCGTGAATATATGAGTGGTTATAATTTCTTCAATATAACCCGGTTTTGAACGTTCTTTATGTTTTTGGAAACCTTGGCACGATATCTAATATTTGATGCATCCCAATTTAGATATTTAAACGCTTTTATTTTTTAGGTTAATTTCGTTGGCTCTAAATACTTTTCGTTGTATTTGACTTTTGAGCGTTACACTGCTTTTGGAAAAACATAGGGTTGTCACATTGTACCTACTTGATCAATTCATCAAGTTCATTGATCTGCACATTAAGAGGTTTTGCTGTGAAGCATAAGTCCTCTCGCTCCTTGGTGTCCTCTTTTCCACCATTAGTATTGTATCCCCTCATGTGAGATACATCAGTCACTATCAAACACTTCCCACTGCTTTCACCGCCTCTAGCTACATACGCCTTTCCATGTGAAGGCTTTCTCACCTCATCATCCTCTGAGTCGGTTGACCACACCTGCATGCCACCGAACTCATCATCCTCTGCCGAACCCTGCACAATAAGAGCATTCATAGAAGGGTTAGTAGCAACTTTCTTCCTCTTGATCTCTTCCAGCTTTTTCATCAAGATTGCTTCTTCATCTTTCTCTGCCATTTTCTTTAGAACATAGTCTTTGGCATAATGATTCTTTCTTCCACAGTAATAGCAGCTTACACCAGAATCTCCTTCAACCTTCGCCTCTTTCTTTGTTTCCTCTGTCTTCAGCTCCTCCCTTACTTTTTCTGAACTGTAGCTTCCCTGCCAGTTTCTGTTTTTATTGGTAGGAAACCTCTTCTTGATGAACCTCTTCGGATTGGACACCATCATAGCATAATCTTCTGAAGTAAGATCATAGTCTTCTAGGTTCAGATCTTCATCTTCTACCACATTCTTGCTTTTAGATAGGAGGGCCAAGGACCCCAAACTTGAGACTACATTCTTCTCCTGCTCCAAGCTTCGATTTTACTGGTCGTAGGCCCGAAACGGAGATTCGTAGCCAAAGTTATGGCCATTTTCGTGAAGCCCCTTTAGTCACACGATCGTGGGCCTCTAGGAACGCTAGGGCCCGATCCTGCACACTAGGGCCCGCATCAGTACTTGACCCGACCCGGCATGGTCCATTTGGGTTGCATGGCACCATGCAATTGGATAGACTAAATGAGAGTAATAACACTTGGAGATTATTAATATATTATAAGTTCTAATATATTAATAATATTATTTGATTAGTTTGGTCAAGAATTAATTTAGAATTAATTAAGTGATCAAAGGATAACTAATTAAATATATGGGTTGATTATGTAAATCATTCATATCTTGTATAGTGGGCTAAGAGGCTCCATGAATTATCAAGTTAGGTTCTACCCATAGGATGCTCTATGGGAGTTACAAACCCATGGGTCATGGAAATGAAGAGTCATGACACATTAGGGTTTACATGGTGTAACCCTAGATGTGTCAACACTATATAAGAGTCCCATTCTCCACTAAAATCGGCTACACATAAGAAACTAGAGGGCTTGGCCGATTTCAAGAAGTGTGTATTCTCTGAAAAAGTCTTTCCAAGAGCATTTGGTGTTTTGTGAAGCATTTGAGAAAATCACACTTGGGGTGCTAGGCTCACAAGGTTTCAAGGAACATAAGCAACAACAAGGTAAGTTATTCTATCTTTCATTCAAGTTAAAATTGTTCCCCATGTATGCTAGATAGGAATATAACCTTGGAAATTCAACTTTGCATGATAATTAGACAAACATAGATCCAAGGTTATTAGGGTTGCATGTACACTTAGGAAGTATTAGAATGCTCAAAACCCATCACTGGTATCAGAGCCTAGGCTTGTTTGTTTGTTATTTGTGCTAAAAAGTTGAAGAAAGTCAAAAAAACTTGTTGTCTGACTGTTGGACTCGTCGAGTCCATGGGGGGACTCGTCGAGTTCACTTGTATCTTCAACCTACTCGTCGAGTAGGTTAATGCACTCGGCGAGTAGGGTCGACAGAGTGCAGATTTTCAACTTTAGTTGCTGGAAATTGATTAGAAACATTACCCTAAACTGTTTTGGTACTTGAAAACTTGTTTTAGATGGTGTAATGTCTTGCTAATTCATTTACAACAACTAGTTATCAAAATTACAAAGTTTTAAGTGTAGTTTTGATTCATGAAAGTGCTTATGTTCTTGTTCTTGTTCTTATGATGTTTAGATGATCATAGGAATTATTTGTAACCTATGTGGTAGTTTAATTCTTGATCATAATGTGTTTTAATGGAGTCCATAACTAGTCCTCAAGTTATGGAAAACCAAAAGTCACTTGGATTAAAAAACCATTAAAAGAACACAAGAGTTAGAAAAATGAAAAGTCTTCATTTTATTACTCTATTAAACTCATAAGTTACAAGAAGTGAAAAGTTTTGAAAGTTTACAAAACTTGCCCTGAAGTTTTGGAACAAGTAAAGTCAAGCTAAAAAACTTTAGTTCCAACCCTTAGAATTTTAAAAGTTAAAATTCAACCCTTATACTTATATTATTATGATTTAATAATTATATATATATATATATATATATATATATATATATATATATATATATATATATATATATATGTATAAGAACAAAGTCGTCTTACCGCTAGTACGCCTCATTCACGAAACCGGTGTATAAGGTGGGTATGAGGTTGTTGCCTATAAAATGGCAACTTAATGGCTGTCCACTCTCACCCACCGCTTGCTTGACCGGTGGAGGGTCGTTAGTCGAATGGGTAAGACAAGGACTTATAAATTCTCATTAAAAGTATGATGAATATTATAAAGTAACTAAATGTTTTATTAAATTCCCAATCTTAGTTACTTTAGGAAAAATGTGAATAAGGTGCTAATCCATGAAATTACACTTTACACTTTGTTTAAGTCGTTGGTGGAGCGTGTGTGGTTAACCGGCACACTAACTTGGACTTAACAAGGTAGGTAAAGGGTGACTTAAGGTGTATTATAGTATCGATGGAGCGTGTGTGGTTTACCGGCACATCGATTGAGTGATAAACTTTAAGGGTACCAAGTGATTTGCATGGTTACTCCACACCTCATTTTGTGATCCTCGGTATCCCAGTCACAAAACTTGGAGGGCACACTCGAGATTGAAACATGCCTTTGAAAAGTTCATTGAATCTTAAAGAATCTAGGAATTTCTAATAACCAATCAAAAACCTAATTTTTAATATTTCGGTTTTCGTGGTGGAAATTGGTGAATCGTCATTTACCTACCTTTCAAATATGTTATAGCTTGGATTACGGCATACCTCTTCCAAGTTATAATATATTGTGATTGGATCCTAGCCTTAATATTACATTTGGGTGTTTTATTAAGGACTCTCCTAATATCTAAACTAATCTTGTCCTTTTCTTTCAGATGTCTTCAAACAATGCTGCTTCTGGATCTAACCCCAATAGCTCCTTTACCCTTATGAACTTGTGTGGGAAAGTCACTTTTGATGGATCCAACTTCAATGAGTGGATCAGAAACATCCGGATGATTACCCGCTACGAGGACAAAGAATATGTCCTTGACAAGGAGCTTAAGGAGATTGATGAGACCACTACAACTCCCCAGGAGATCGCTGACTTTCAGGCACATGAAAGGGATGCTACGAAAGTGGCTTGCATCATGATGGCCACGATGACAACGGAACTCCAAAAGTCTTATGAGGATTTCTACCCTTATGAAATGCACCAAGATTTGATGGAAAGATACCATCAAAGTGCACGACAAGAGAGGTATGAAATCATTTGCTCCATGATAACAGCCATGATGAAGGACGAGGAATCTATCACGAGCCACATGCAGAAAATGCAAAGGTATGTGGATCGATTGCTGAAGCTTAATGTGAACTTCCCAGAGGAGCTTGCAATAGATATAATTTTGCACTCCTTACCATCGTGCTATGATCAATTCCGCATGACATATCACATGAATAAGGAAGAGGTCACACTCAGCAAACTTCAGGGACTTCTCAAGACCGCAGAAACAGGTCTTAAGGGGAAGTCGGTTGTTAACACTGCTACTCCAAACTCTACTCCGGTTTTGGAAATCGGGAAAAGCCGAGGGAAGAAAAGAAAGAGCTCTTCGAAGGGTACCAAGGCTCGGACCCTTGATGGCTCTTCTTCAAGTGGAACCAAGAAAGGTTTCATCACTCCTTCTTCTGACCCAAAAGAGGCTGAATGCTTCTATTGCCATGAAAAATCACATTGGAAGCGGAACTGCCCAAAATACCAGCAAGATGTGAAGGATGGGAAAGTTAAACCCAACCATGCAGGTATTTACACTATCATTTCTAATAACTCACCCCATTCTAAATCTTGGGTCCTTGATACCGGTTGTGGTATTCATATTTGTTGTGACTTGCAGGGACTAAGAAGAAGTGAGAATGTGGAGCAAGGAAGAATAAACTTAATCATGGGGAATAGGAAAGCTTTACCTGTTACCAAGATTGGAGTTTATACTTTATCGCTAAGTAGTGGGTTTAATTTAGATTTGAATAAATGTTGTTATTCGCTAGGAATGGCAAGAAATATTATTTCCTTTCATGCTTTGTACAAACAAGGGTTTACCTTTTCGTTTAATAATGAAGTTGGTTCTATTGATGCTTTCTTTAACAATGTTCTTTATTTTAAAGCATTACCTTGTGATGGTGTGTATGAAGCTGTATCTGTTGTAGATAACTTAGGAAATAATGTTTTGTGTATTGATTCTATTAATAATAATAACTTGCTTAAAGCATCATTATGGCATTGTCGTCTTGGACATATAAGCAAGAAACGCATAGGCCAACTCCAAAGGGATGGAGTCTTGGAGTCATTTGACCTAAAGTCAGATGATAGTTGCGAATCATGCTTACTTGGAAAAATGACAAAGTCACCCTTCATAGGCTCTTGTGAGAGGGGTGAAGGTTTGTTAGACCTTGTACACACGAATGTGTGTGGACCATTCAAACATGCCACAAGGGATGCTAATCGTTATTATTTGACTTTTACTAAGATTACAGTAGATATGGATATGTCTACTTGATCAAGCATAAGTCAGAGACTTTCGAAAGGTTTAAGGAATTTAAACAGGAAGTCGAGAATCAATTGGGCGGGAATATTAAGATGCTCCGATCCGATCGTGGTGGTGAGTATCTTAGTTCAGAGTTCCTTGACCATCTAAGGGAATGTGGGATAGTCTCACAATTGACACCTCCCAGGACACCACAGTTGAATGGTGTGGCTGAGAGGCGTAATCGAACCTTGTTAGATATGGTTCGTTCCATGATGAGTCGAGCTTCGCTACCAATCTCATTCTGGGGGTATGCCTTAGAGACTACCGCCCATATCCTTAATCTAGTCCCTACAAAGAAAGTTGCCAAAACTCCTCACGAGATGTGGACTGGTAAAGTACCCAAACTAGACCACATCAAGATTTGGGGTTGCGAGGCTTTCGTGAGACGCGAGACTCATGATAAGCTCGAACCCGAAGAGAGAGGTGTATTTTAATCGGCTACCCACAGCAATCCTTTGGTTACCTCTTCTACAGACCTAGTGAAAATGTTGTGTTTCTAGCTAGGAGGGCTTTCTTTAGATAGAGAGAGTTTATAAGCCAAGGAAACAGTGGGAGGCAAGTTGATCTTGAAGAAATTCAAGAGTCAAGCGGTGAAGGAACTTCAAACCCTAGCACTCAACTTGAGGAGGAAACTCCTGTTGAGCCAATTGACAAGTCTATACCTCTGAGGCGTTCCACAAGGGTTAGGATGCTCCTGAGCATTACTATGGATTCCATATTACTGCAGAAGGAGATACACTTATCATTGATGAGACACTAATAGGTCTGGATGAACCTAACAGTTACGCGGAAGCCATGGCAGGCCCTGAGTCAGCCAAGTGGAAAGAGGCAATGGACAGTGAAATACAGTCCATGTATGACAATCAAGTTTGGAACTTGGTTGAGAATGTACCAGGTCGTAAGACAGTAGGGTGCAAATGGGTCTTCAAGAAGAAGACCGACATGGATGGTAAAGTACACACTTATAAGGCTAGACTGGTTGGAAAGGGCTTCTCTCAAATTCCTGGAGTGGACTATGATGAGACCTTTTCTCCAGTAGCCAAGATTAAGTCTATTCGGGTTCTGTTAGCCATAGCTGCATTTCATGACTATGAAATATGGCAAATGGATGTCAAAACCGCTTTCCTTAATGGAAAGTTGGCTGAAGATGTTTACATGAGTCAGCCAGAGGGTTTTGTTAGCAACAAGTACCCTAATAGAGTGTGTAAGCTTGAGAAATCCATTTATGGATTAAAGCAAGCACCTCGCAGATGGAATCTTTGCTTTGATGAAAAGGTCAAGGAATTTGGCTTTTCTAGGAGTAAAGATGAGTCTTGCGTGTATGTCAAGGCTAGTGGGAGTATTGTTAGCTTTTTGGTGCTGTATGTGGATGACATACTACTCATAGGAAATGACATCCCAACTCTGCAGGAAGTTAAGTCCTGGCTTGGGAAGTGTTTCTCTATGAAGGACCTAGGAGAAGCTACCTATATTCTAGGGATAAGAATCTTGAGAGATCGGAGTAAAAGACTAATTGGACTTAGTCAGAGTACCTATCTGGATAAGGTGCTGAAGAGATTCGGCATGCAGGATTCCAAGAAAGGAGAGTTACCCATCCAGAGTAACGCTAGATTGAGTAAGACACAAAGCCCTAGCACTGAGGCTGAGATAGCAGAAATGAGTCGAATACCTTATGCTTCGGCTGTAGGATCGATCATGTATGCTATGACGTGTACTCGACCTGATGTAGCCTCTGCCCTAAGCATGGTTAGCAGGTATCAGGCGAACCCTGGCAAGGCACACTGGATTGCGGTAAAGAATATCCTCAAGTACCTACGGAGGACTAAGGACTGGGTCCTTACCCTCGGTGGGAGTGATGACTTGAGAGTTGTAGGGTTTAGTGATGCTAGCTTCCAGACTGATAGGGATAATTTCCGCTCTCAGTCGGGCTGGGTCTTTACCCTAAATGGAGGAGCAATATCTTGGAAGAGTTCCAAGCAAGAGACAGTGGCTGATTCAACTTGTGAATCAGAGTATATTGCAGCTAGCGAGACGGCAAAGGAGGCGATATGGCTGAAGAACTTCATTGGAGACCTTGGAGTTGTACCAGCTATTAAAGAGCCAATGGAGATTTTATGTGATAGTGAAAGTGTTGTTGCCTTAGCCAAGGAACCAAGGGATCACGGGAGATCCAGACACATCGACATAAAATATCATTTTATCAGACATCGAATAGAAGAAGGACTCCTCGTGGCAAAGAGGGTATCACCGGATGAGAACCCAGCGGATCCCCTCACGAAGGGACTGACTCGGGTTAAGCATCTCCAGCATGCTCGGAGCATAGGGCTGAAGGATGATATTAGATTTAGTAGTTACATAACCTCGAAATTTGTAAAGTGTAATTGACATTAGATGATGAATAAAAGGTGTTTTATTTATGAGTAAAGTGTTGCTATCTCTTGTTGATCGTTTACTATATTTCTTTTACATGTTTTGACTTCCAGAATAATTTTGTTTGGTATAGCATATTATTCAAACCTCCACAGTCGGTCATATGTCGGAAGTAGGTATGAATCAAGACTGTCATGATTGGTTGTAGAGGTCTAAGGTGTTGGACCAGGCTACAACAATCATGAGTGCTCATAAGTTGTGAGCATTGGACTCAACCCACGCTCACTGGAATCACTTCATGGAATTCTATCTCGAGTGATCGTGAGACGGTAATATCATATAAGTCTTTAAACCTAGAGATATGATTTGTTACTTACAAGTTGTTTATGCATTGATTGTACGAAAACGCATTGGTAACTCAATGTTATAAAACGTGCTTTTGTGTGTAATTCAATGAGTGGTAGAACAAACATATGAGTCAAAGTTTATCTGTTCCTTCTTGGATTAGAACCTGATATCTGGGCCCCTCGATGATTTTGTTTTGACCTATGTACCGGTCCCGGTCAGAACTAAGTTAATGTGTTCAATTAAGTTCTTTGTCAAACAAATAGGAAATCGAGAAACAAACTACTGGACAATAAGTAAGACATTGTTCCATGTATTTGTCCGGCTGATATCTAGAACAGAGGATTATATGATCCCTTATCTTAAATGGCGTACCATCATCTTCTCAGTTCCGAGAAACCTTGAAAGAGCTACGATTGCCGATTGGTTCCTGAAGTACTAGAGTTATAGTTATTAGACTTATCCAAGTGGGAGACTGTTGGATAAGGTGTCTAAGTCCATAACTATTTTGGGTGTGTACTTGACCCGACCCGGCATGGTCCATTTGGGTTACATGGCACCATGCAATTGGATAGACTAAATGAGAGTAATAACGCTTGGAGATTATTAATATATTATAAGTTCTAATATATTAATAATATTATTTGATTAGTTTGGTCAAAAATTAATTTAGAATTAATTAAGTGATCAAAGGATAACGAATTAAATATATGGGTTGATTATGTAAATCATTCATATCTTGTATAGTGGGCTAAGAGGCTCCATGGATTATCAAGTTGGGTACTACCCATAGGATGCTCCATGGGAGTTATAAACCCATGGGTCATGGAAAGGAAGAGTCATGACACATTAGGGTTTACATGGTGTAACCCTAGATGTGTCAACACTGTATAAGAGTCCCATTCTCCACCAAAATCGGCTACACATAAGAAACTAGAGGGCTTGGCCGATTTCAAGAAGTGTGTATTCTCTCAAAAAGTCTTTCCAAGAGCATTTGGTGTTGTGTGAAGCATTTGAGGCATCACACTTGGGGTGCTAGGCTCACAAGGTTTCAAGGAACATAAGCAACAACAAGGTAAGTTATTCTATCTTTCATTCAAGTTAAAATTGTTCCCCATGTATGCTAGATAGGAATATAACCTTGGAGTTGTACCAGCTATAAAGGAGCCCATGGAAATTTTTTGTGATAGTGAAGGTGTTGTTGCCTTAGCCAAGTGATCACGGAAGATCCAGACACATCGACATAAAATATCATTTCATCAGACATCGTATAGAAGAAGGAATCCTCATGGCAAAGAGGGTATCATCGGATGAGAACCCAGTAGATCCCCTCACAAAGGGACTGAGTAGGGTTAAGCATCTCCAGCATGCTCGGAGCATAGGGATGAAGGATGATATAAGTTTTAGTAGTTAGATAAATTATGAAATTTGTAAAGTGTAATTGACATTTGATGATGAATAAAAGTTGTCTTTATTTATGAGTAAAGTGTTACTATCTTTTGTCAATCGTTTAGTATATTTCTTTTGCATGTTTTGACTTCCGGAATAATTATGATTGGTATATCATATTATTCAAACCTCCACAGTTGGTCATATGTCGGAAGTAGGTATGAATCAAGACTGTCATGATTGGTTGCAGAGGTCTAAGGTGTTGGACATGGCTACAACAATCATAAGTGCTCATAAGTTCTAAGCATTGGACTCAACCCTCGCTCACTGGAACCACTTCATGGAATTCTATCTCGAGTGATTGTGAGACGGTAATAACATATAAGTCTTCAAACCTAGAGATATGATTTGTTACTTACAAGTTGGTTATGCATTGATTGTACGAAAACGCATTGGTAACTCGATGTTATAAAACGCGCTTTTGTGTGTAATTCAATGAGCGGTAGAACAAACATATGAGTCGAAGTTTATCTGTTCCTTCTTGGATTAGAAGATGATATTTGGACCCCTCGATGATTTTGTTTTGACCTATGTTCCGGGCTCGGTCAGAACTAAGTTAATGTGTTCAATTAAGTTCTTTGTCAAACAAATCGGAAATCGAGAAACAAACTGCTGGACAATAAGTAAGACATTGTTCCATGTATTTGTCCGGCTGATATCTAGAAGAGAGGATTATATGATCCCTTATCTTAAATGGCGTACCATCATCTTCTCAGTTCCGAGAAACCTTGAAAGAGCTACGATTGCCGATCGGTTCCTGAAGTACTAGAGTTATAGTTATTAGGCTTATCCAAGTGGGAGACTGTTGGATAAGGTGTCTAAGTCCATAACTATTTCGGGTTTGTACTTGACCCGACCCGGCATGGTCCATTTGGGTTGCATGGCACCATGCAATTGGATAGACTAAATGAGAGTAATAACGCTTGGAGATTATTAATATATTATAAGTTCTAATATATTAATAATATTATTTGATTAGTTTGGTCAAGAATTAATTTAGAATTAATTAATTGATCAAAGGATAACTAACTAAATATATGGGTTGATTATGTAAATCATTCATATCTTGTATAGTGGGCTAAGAGGCTCCATGGATTATCAAGTTGCGTACTACCCATAGGATGCTCCATGGATGCTCCATGGGAGTTACAAACCCATGGGTCATGGAAATGAAGAGTCATGACACATTAGGGTTTACATGGTGTAACCCTAGATGTGTCAACACTATATAAGAGTCCCATTCTCCACCAAAATCGGCTACACATAAGAAAATAGAGGGCTTGGCCGATTTCAAGAAGTGTGTATTCTCTCAAAAAGTCTTTCCAAGAGCATTTGGTGTTGTGTGAAGCATTTGAGGTATCACACTTGGGGTGCTAGGCTCACAAGGTTTCAAGGAACATAAGCAACAACAAGGTAAGTTATTCTATCTTTCATTCAAGTTAAAATTGTTCCCCATGTATGCTAGATAGGAATATAACCTTGGAGTTGTACCAGCTATAAAGGAGCCCATGGAAATTTTTTGTGATAGTGAAATTGTTGTTGCCTTAGCCAAGGAACCAAGGGATCACGGAAGATCAAGACACATCGACATAAAATATCATTTCATCAGACATCGCATAGAAGAAGGAATCATCCTGGCAAAGAGGGTATCATCAGATGAGAACCCAGCAGATCCCCTCACAAAGGGACTGAGTAGGGTTAAGCATCTCCAGCATGCTCGGAGCATAGGGCTGAAGGATGATATAAGTTTTAGTAGTTTGATAAATTATGAAATTTGTAAAGTGTAATTGGCATTTGATGACTAAAGTGTTATTATGATTGGTATATCATATTATTCAAACCTCCACAGTCGGTCATATGTCGGAGTAGGTACGAAACAAGACTGTCATGATTGGTTGCAGAGGTCTAAGGTGTTGGACATGGCTACCACCATCATAAGTGCTCATACGTTCTAAGCATTGGACTCAACCCACACTCACTGGAATCACTTCATGCAATTCTATCTCGAGTGATCGTGAGACGGTAATATCATATAAGTCTTCAAACCTAGAGATATGATTTGTTACTTACAAGTTGGTTATGCATTGATTGTACGAAAACGCATTGGTAACTCGATGTTATAAAACGTGCTTTTGTGTGTAATTCAATGAGTAGTAGAACAAACATATGAGTCGAAGTTTATATGTTCCTTCTTGGATTAGAAGCTGATATCTGGGCCCCTCGATGATTTTGTTTTGACCTATGTACCGGGCCCAGTCAGAACTAAGTTAATGTGTTAAATTAAGCTCTTTGTCAAACAAATCGGAAATCGAGAAACAAACTGTTGGACAATAAGTAAGACATTGTTCCAAGTATTTGTCCGGCTGATATCTAGAACAGAGGATTATATGATACCTTATCTTAAATGGCGTACCATCATCTTCTCAGTTCCGAGAAACCTTGAAAGAGCTACGATTGCCGATCGGTTCCTAAAGTACTAGAATTATAGTTATTAGACTTATCCAAGTGGGAGACTGTTGGATAAGGTGTCTAAGTCCATAACTATTTCGGGTGTGTACTTGACCCGACCCGGCATGGTCCATTTGGGTTTCATGGCACCATGCAATTGGATAGACTAAATGAGAGTAATCACGCTTGGAGATTATTAATATATTATAAGTTCTAATATATTAATAATATTATTTGATTAGTTTGGTCAAGAATTAATTTAGAATTAATTAAGTGAACAAAGGATAACTAATTAAATATATGGGTTGATTATGTAAGTCATTCATATCTTGTATAGTGGGCTAAGAGGCTCCATGGATTATGAAGTTGGGTACTACCCATAGGATGCTCCATGGGAGTTACAAACCCATGGGTCATGGAACTGAAGAGTCATGACACATTAGGGTTTACATGGTGTAACCCTAGATGTGTCAACACTATTTAACAGTCCCATTCTCCACCAAAATCGGCTACACATAAGAAACTAGAGGGCTTGGCCGATTTCAAGAAGTGTGTATTCTCTCAAAAAGTCTTTCCAAGAGCATTTGGTGTTGTGTGAAGCATTTGAGGCATCACACTTGGGGTGCTAGGCTCACAAGGTTTCAAGGAACATAAGCAACAACAAGGTAAGTTATTCTATCTTTCAAGCAAGTTAAAATTGTTCCCCATGTATGCTAGATAGGAATATAACCTTTGAAATTCAACTTTTCATGATAATTAGACAAACATAGATCCAAGGTTATTAGGGTTGCATGTACACTTAGGAAGTGTCACTTATACAAAGTGTTTGTCATGTCGTAGGCTGTCTTGACTTGTGTATTATTTGTTTAAAGACTAATTTTTTATATACATATGTCCTCATATGTAATTAGGATCCTTGTGCGTGTCTAAGTCTTCACTTGACACCAAGCACTTATCTGACACTTCCTTCCGATCCACTCGCAACAGGTGAGTTCATACCCCTTAATCAACCTTTTAAATGTTTTTAAATACTTTATGGGGGGGATACAAGTAGAATCATGCTACATATTATATCAATCACATGTGATTAATAAGCAGCATTAAAATGATTGGCTACTCATTAGCTGTTTTACCAAACAGTTTACTTCAAATGATTTTCATAAACATTTTATATGTTTAAAACTCCTTATTAAACTGTTCATTTTACACTGTATGTTTCATTTCAAACTCATTTACAATTGTGTTTCAAAAAAATGTTTCTTTATACTTAAATTGTTTTATCAAACCCATGCTTTCAACCCGTTTTATAGATTGACATCAAGTCAATCTTTTCTTAGATAATAATTATGTTCAAAGGTTTTACAAAACTTATTTTATGTTTTTATATTATCAATTGCATGCCTATATATGTATAGTTATATAAGAAATGTATAAAGACTTAGGAAGGCTATCCACCCTATTTCCTTTTCGCGCTTGAGATGTGGTCTGGTGGGACATCGGGTATCCGTCCTAAGGTTGTTTAAATATTAGTTATATATCATATGTACATATATAGTCATAAAGGTCCTTCCAGTTCATCTAATGCCCTTGGGTAGCAAGGGTATACATCCATGTTCATACGTACCAGTTAAATTACTAGTAAGCTACCATATGGGTAGTTTAGGAAGATACTAGAACTATTACTAGAACGCGATATCATACAATGAGTCAGTTCATTCATGAGTCAATATATACTAGAAGAAGAACATATACAACTATACTAGGAAGATAACATTTACAACTATACTAGAAGAAGAACATATACAACTATACTAGGAAGAGAACATTTACAACTATACTAGAAGAAGAACATATACAACTATACTAGAAAGAGAATGTTTACAACTATACTAGGAAGAGATCAATTACAACTATACTAGAAGAAGAACATATACAACTATACTAGAAAGAAAACATTTACAACTATACTAGAAACAAAACATTTACAACTATACTAGAAACAAAACATTTACAACTATACTAGAAAGAGATCATATACAATGATACTAGAACGATTAACAATACATAACATATACATGAATATGTTAACGTAATTGTGATCCACTGTATTGGAGCATGCCAACAATGTCATGGCCCGAGTTGTAGCCAGAGTCTCTTGGAGGGAGAGCGTGAGTTTTCATATAGATCTATACTGGATTGACTATCCTACACCTTGCTACTAGCTACAGCCGGACCTATAGGTATGCGGGTGCCAAACGTCATACCTTTTTACGACCTACATCGTCGTGTTACCTAGTCGATAGTATGGCACAATTAATCACATAATACCTTAATATAAATCTTGTTTAAGGTAGTTAGTACAGCAGTAGTTCCTATAATAAAACACTACAGTACTACATTAATTTACCCTTTACATATATTTAGTGATCATTTCACTTAAAACATTAATGTACAAACTATGTTTTGTTAATGATAGTTACACTTGGGAAAATTACACACTTTTACAAGAAACGAGCATATAAAACAGTTAAGTCTTGGTAGAAGACTACATTTAGAACAGTTAAGCCTTGGTAGAAGACTACATTTAGGACAGTTAGGTCTTGGTAGAAGACTCCCTTTTAATATAGTAGGAATCATATGGATTTCTAGGGTTTTTTAAACGTTCACAGTTGTTTTACAAACATTTTCATACTTACATGAACTTTCTTTCAAAACATCTTTCAGTCTTTCATTACATGTCAAACAAATACTTACATACAAATTAAGACACATTAATACTTATGATCTCACCAGCTTTAAAGTTGATACTCTCTTTCAAAATAACTTTTATCCTCAGGTCAACAGGAGATAGGTACCGATGCAAGGTTTAGAGAAGATGAAGCTCGTTCAAGACTCATCTTTCATTTTGTTTATACTTTAGTGTCTATTATAATTTGACAGAACACTTGTATTAAAATTATATTATTAATGCAATGGATGATGTTGTTGCTTGTTTACTACTTTTCATTATTGTGATACTGTACATGAGGTGCTCCGCCCCATAACGTTTCTGCCGTTCTTGGTTTTGGGGTGTGACAGATTGGTATCAGAGCATTGTTTATAGAGAATTAAGTATATCAACCCATAAAAGATATACTAACTATAAATACATTGGGATTAAGAATACTCTGACCAAGATTTTATACTTTAAATAATAAAATATTTTATTAAGTATACGTGCCTGCATTCATACTAAAATCAGTGTCACTAGGACAGTACAAAAGAATTACGATTGTTGGGCAACACAAGTGGACTTAGAGACATATAGTCAAAACTGGGAAGATATAGCCTGATCAACTATATTATCCGAGGGTCGACTAGCATGTGCCTAAGTGTAGTTGTATGGTTGCAAGAAGTCAAAAATCTTACCAACCCTACAACAATGAGAACAGTAGAACATAACATTAAACTTAAAATACTATAGGGGTATTTGGTATTACTATAAGTACTTTATACTTGAGAACTAAAACGGGATCTTCATTACCAAGTTGATAGTTGCTAAACGGATACACTAAGGGTATATGTAATTAGGATTTTATAGACTTAGAATCTGTGAAAATTTTACTTTACCCCTATTCTGTGTGAATTTGGAGTTAAGGTCACTTATTCGAAGGCCTATCCTGTTTCGATTACATATAACTGGTATGCACTTCACAAATAGCGATGTAATTAATGAAGATTTTCTAAATAATCATCTAGATAGTTTGTCTACTAATTATTTTCTTACCCCAATTCTCACGTAGATGACATGGCTTGTAAGTCCCTAATCTGCCCGTGTATCAATCAGATCCGTTTGATGGTGCGGAATCCCAATCAAACGGATGATGTCAGATCAAATAAGAAGAGAATGAGAAGAAGAATAATATGAATCTTGAATGTATTGAAAATATGAATTAAGTTCCTTACACAAGATTCACCCACACAAACGTTCCTTTCTCTCTTGCCGTAAACTCCTTAGGGTTCATCAATCTCTACTCCTCACCCTAACACCTATATTTGTAGTTGGAATATGGGTCGAAAACAAATGGGTAATAAATGAGTTTACGGCCGTAAACTCACCCGTAAACTAGGCCATAAAAATTCATAAATATTACAGAAAAACAATTGCCTAGAAAAGTAAAGTATAAACCATATTTTGACCCAACAATCTCCCCCTTGGTTTATAGCTTTCTTTTCTTAATTGACCCAACAAGCTCCCCCTAAAAAGTAGCTAGCTCTTCTTGATAATCTTCATTGGGAACTTGGTTTCAGCATTAATCTTCAAATTCTTCACGACTTCAGGATGAACTTGATGAATCTTCAATGAATTACTTCATCTTGAGCGGTTGGGTTTTCCTTCAGAATTTGGCATTGAACGCACGTTGGGTGAGGAGGTTTTATGTACTGATTCTTGAAAGATGGCGCTTTCAACTTGAGAATCTTCAGAGAGAACAAATCTTCTGGATCACTTCAGCAGGTACAACAATAGCAGCAGACTGATTGAGGAGGCTTCAATGCAATCCGTCACATAATCTTCAGTTTCTGCTTCACCTTGCTTCTGGGGTTGAAGGATTGAATGTTGAAAGAATAATCTTCATTTCTTGCTCCTTCGAATGAGAATTATTCGATGCTCACGGACGAGGCTTTGGCTCAGAAATCTTCAACACAAACTCCATGAGTTTTATCTATACCTGAAATCACTATTCAAGACAAAAACAAAACTAAAAGAAAACTTAGCACATAAATTAAAATATAAACAAAAATATTTTTTTAATTTTTCATATTTTCTGAAAAAGAAATAAAACAGAAATAATAGTATTTTTGGATTTTTAATTTTTGATTTTTTTTCTTTGATTTTTGAATTTTTCTGATTTTTTTTTAATTCTCCCCTAATATTTAAATTAGAAGAAACTATGACAAATTTAACAAAAATAAAAATGATATCTAACTTTAAGAGTGATTTGGGATCAAAGTTTTTAGACAGCCTTTATCCACTTGTCGGTACCTTCTATCTTCACGTCTTTGTCTGGTCGATCGTCGGTATTGTTGTCCACTTAAACACGAAAAATTGTGACAGATTTAGGACACACTAATTATTACAAGACAAAGTGAACTTAATTTCCTAAAAATTATATCTGATCCTAATTTCTTAGATACTATATCTTAAGGACCATTCATCTGACGACGACCAAGGATATTGTTGTCCACCTAAATTGAGCAGCGAGATCTACAGACAATCTGTATGAGTTCAATTTTAAGTGTACTGGAACGTGTTTCCCGGTTCCTGATATGCTCCAACCATCAAGAACTTCCAGATTACTCCTTACACTGGGTTAGCAGACAACCATTCAGAGAGAGAGGAGATTCAGAGATCTATTGCTAACTACTTCAGAGGGGTTGAGAAGAAGAAGGTTGCATATGCTGTGTACCAGGTCGGATTAGAAGTCGCGCAAAGGAGACAGCATATGGCTAACAGATAAGAAGTATTTCACACATTTATATATAGCCTGCAGAGAAATAGAGTTGCATATGTTGTGTACCAGGTCGGATTAGAAGTCACGCAAAGGAGACAACATATGGCTAACAGACGGAAAGAAAGAAAATGATATTCTACAAACCTAATTTATCGGAATTTACCAGTCGCCCCATCCAACCAGAATTAAGGACAGAATCCGCACATCGAGGAAAAGTTAAACCATGGTTCCAAGTACGGGTTCAATTAATGTGACAAGTAGATTCTCATATATATCTCCCTGCTCAACCTATCCGAGCGTCGTATTGTCAGGCTGAATGGATCTAACTAGGTCAAAAATTTTCAAGTCTATAAATTTCTTAAGTTCAACTCTGCCTAGTCATGTCCATTTTAAAATTTTTCGTGCCTACTAACGCATCAAACCAGAGCATAGACCCTTCAACTTCGGGTACGTTATGCAGACTCAGGTTGCCTGTTATCACTTGATAATATCACTTCCCAGAACATCACCCTCAAACAGATCTCATAACCAACATTTTTTTTTGATTTTCTAATGCTTTTGGATTTTTTTTAAAATTTTTAATTTTTGTTTTGTTTTTATTTCTCCCCCTAAATTTGTGCATAGGAGAGAAACGAAAGTAAATGCACAAATTTAAACTATCATAAAACAAAAATTAGTCTTTAAAACGAATCACGTTAAGAAAAACATAGGAGTATAGAGAAGAAAATGTAAACCGTAAGTCACAGATTGAATTTGCATCCAGAAGGTCTGAGAATAGCACGCTTAATCTCAGAACAGATCCGAAAATTCTTTACGTCATTAAGCACTAAACCCGTGAGTGATCACTTCTTTTCTTCCCTTCCCGCAAAGGACACATTCTCCCAAACAATGTTCTGAGTGTTGTACAGTTGAGAGATGTCTCCTATCATGCGCCTGGAACAGCCACTACCAACAAACCGAAGTATGATGATATGCCTCCATGGCTACTCCGACACAGAGCGGGATCAATTGGTCTTTGGAACCCAGTCCATTTTGAAACTGGGTCGACCTTTGTTATCCTTGCACGGTACTCTCTCCCATAACATGTCCTGCTTATCACAAACAGAAGACATAGAAATATTAGAATCGTTAGAAGATTTGGGAGATTGAGCCTTCGAAACCCATTTGTAGTTCGGTTTAACCCATTTATTTTTCGATCTGATGGGTGGCTCAGTACTTGCTTTTGAACATGATGTCGGCCATTGAGATGAATTTGATTTTGGCTTCATAGGAGCATCTCTTGGATCAGACTTCTTGGCTGACATTCCCTTCTTGCCCTTGGGATTCGGATTCTTGGCCTTTTTGGCATTCCAGTCGTCAATGTTTGAACGTGACCTTGAGGGGTTTCTTTTGGAGTATCTCCCTCTTGACACTTTTTTCCATCCTTGTGCATAGTAGGGAACGTATGCACGATTAGGACAATTTCTGGCAATGTGTCCAGGTGTTCCACAGTGAAAACAAGTCCTTTTCTTCACTGGGAAATTGTTTCTTCTTGCCCATGGTGGCATATCATTGCCTTGTCTCTTGTTGTTCCCATATGCACACTTACAATAGGCACTTTGTTGCGCTGGAATTGGAGGCCTGTATTTCTCAACGGCAGGTTTGTTAGAAGCAGCCGAGTTCGAAGCAACATATTTAGAGTTCAAGGAGTCATTGGTTTGTTCAGAAGAACTCTCCTTGTTCTCATCCTCTGCTACTTTACCTGCACATGTAACAGAAACATCAATATTTTCAACATTAATAAATCCTCCTGACACAAATCCAGCTGGTTTTCCGTATTTAAGATGTGCCTCCCTATCAATTTCTTCTTGTTTCATAGGGATGGATGTGTAGTTATGATTGTAAGGTGGAGGTACACTATCATACCCTAGACCTTTGTTTTGATTCCTTTTAAACTGCATGCTTTGGTCTATCATATTTGCAACCACCTCACTTGAGAAATCATATTTTCTAACATCAAGTTTGGCGGTTTCAAACTTTCCTTTCAAAGATTCAACTTCAGCCACTAGCTCAACATTTTGTTTGACTACATAATCATAGTTTTCACATTTGTTACTATAGTCTTCCTGAAGTTTCCTAAAGTCCTTGGTTTTTGCTTCTAACTCAGCCTTCAGGGGTTTCTGTCCTTTCCTGAGTTGATATCCTTCATATCTCAGGTCCTCAACTTCTCTTTTAAATGAATCAATTTGATCCCGAAGAAATTTAATCGTATATGTCACACCCCGAAAATCGAAGGCGGAAACATTTTCGGGGTTGACTCCGCGTTGATTATCAAATCCAATGCACATAGTAAGTAAAGTAAAGCAACCATTACATTACATAAGAAAAGTTTTACAGTTGTTTCAAAAGTAAAGTTTGTACAGATGTGATACATAGTATATATATGAACAAAAATGAAACGGATCTTCATATACTCCGTCTTCTGACCAAAACGGGATCTTCGATACCTGTTCTAACGCTGACCTGAGAACACAAGCGGTTTCAAAATCAGCATAATGCTGGTGAGTTCATAAGCGGTTTTTGTTTGTGAAAATGTTTCAAGTTTCTTTTCTGTTTTTGAAATGTTATGCATACCAAGAAAATCCCATATTTTCTTAAAAGTTGATTGTTGTATCACAAATGTAAAGTAAAATAAGTTTGTACACTGAAAACTTGTCTACTTATGTAAAAATGTATAGTTGGTTATCTAACTTGTTAAACTGTTCTGCTTACTTATAGTGTATTCCCAGGAAAGTCCCATACTTTCCTTATTGTATATGTAAAAGATGTAATGTTACTCGGTTTGTTACCCTTTCTTGTTATGTAGGTGTTACCCAGGAAAGCCCCATGCTTTCCTGCATGTTGATTTCTAATGTGAACGATGTAAAAGATGTAAAAGATGTAAACGTGGTTAGGTTCCATGTTTTCCCCAGGAAAGTCCCATACTTTCCTGAATGTTAATTACTGAACGTGAAAGATGTAAAAGATGTATAAATGGTTTATTATTACTATAAGTAAATCTTTGTTATCCTAATTGCGAGTTCCATAACCATACGATAGACTAAACCTGTGGCAATAACTAGTCCACATGTGGCAATAAGTAGTCCACATCCTTATGACTTTCGTCACCCTTGAACCATTTCTATTCGGCTATAGCTAGCAGCCAGGTGTGGGGTAGTCAGCCCCGTATAGATCTATACACTCAAGTCACGCTCTCTAAATCCCATAGATTCTGGTTACGGGTGTAGTCCTCCACTCGCGTATCTCTGTGGAGTGTTCTCCGAGGACGTGTCTCCAATCATACAGGAATAACAAATTTACTAGTAATAATATGATAGTCCTCCACTCGCGTAAATATGTGGAGTGTTACCGAGGACAAAACAGTGTACAGGCATTATATTCAAATGTCTTACGTCATGCTTTTAACTGATAAATGTGGAAAACCATTTGTGAAATATATGTAAAACATAATAGTTTAAAGACCTATTTCACAAATTTATGTTACGTGATCTGCATGTTCAAATGGTTATCAGTTGTGGTAATCAGTAATAAAAGCATATGAAATGTGAAACACACACTTGAAAACATGTTTTGAGTACAAGAATTCCCTTGTACTTTGCTTGTGTTCCCCCCTAAAAACAGTGAAAACAGTGAAAAAGGGTAGGGATATGAACTCACCGGACTCAGAAAAGTGTCGGTTTTGGATACTAGACGCTGGTTCAGGGTTTGATTACTCGCGATGTCCCTATGTACAATGAAATAATGTCCATATATATACAATTAGGGATACATTCAGTAATCATATGGAACATTACACTCCAACGAGGTTAAACACCTCAAAACGAGTGTTTGGAGTGACCCGGGTGACATCTTCGGACGTGTAATGGCACTAGAGACTTGGGACTCGAGTTTACTCCCCAAGAGTAAACATTTTAAGGAGTTTACAGCCATAGTACACACACATGAGTTTACGGCCGTAAACTCATGTTGGTGTAGTTTTGAGTGTTTAAATGGCTTAAATGGACATGGGGATTGTTGGAATGGATTTCTAAAATGCCTTGGAATTGATTGAATGAAATTTTAACACTTAAATGGGAGTTTACGGCCACACCATAAGAGTTTACGGCCGGAAACTCACCTATGACCAAGAAAAATTGATTTGAGCTACAAAGGACAATCACATGTGATTCTAGTTAATTTTCCAAGCCTTGTTATGAATTTAGAACATCATTTAACATACTTTTAGGAGTTTACGGCCTAGAGGCATGTTCTAAGGCCGTAAACTCTCTTATACCCATGAAAAGTTAGTTTTTGATGCTTAAAAACAATCACATGTGATTCTAGAAATTTTTGCAAGCCATTTGAGTGTATTTGATGCATCATTTAACAAGTTTTATGAGTTTACGGCCAAGGGTATGTTCCTAGGCCGTAAACTCCTATAAATGACATTTTTGATGTGTTTCAAATCCTTAAACTATTTTTAGATGCATCTAGATTTTACCACAAGGCCATTGGTTGAGTTTCAAGGCATTTGGACATGTTTAAAGGCTCTTAATCCCCATTTAAGAGGAGTTTACGGCCCAAGAATATGTCTTGTCCGTAAACTCTCTTTTGTCCTTCAAAATTCTTGTTTAAAGAGTTCCAAGTCTAGATTTGCAAGCCTTAAGGTCATATCTAAGTCCCAAGTATGATTTGGAAGGGTTTAAGTTCATGAAAACCCCATTTACATGAGTTTACGGCCCAAGCTTATGCCTTGGCCGTAAACTCCTTCAAATGGCTCAAAATTAATGTTTTAAATGTTATAAGTCCTTTCCATTAAGTCATTAAGCCATATCTAATGTCCAACATTGCTTAGGAGGGGTTTTAGGGCTTAAAAACCCATGTTATATGAGTTTACGGCCCATGAAGGTTCCATGGCCGTAAACTCATGAATGTGGTCTTAATTCATGTTTTGAACTCAAATTTGAAGGCTAAGAAGGTTACAATACAAGCTAGGGAAAGTACCTTAGAGATTTGAGGCCTTAAATTTGAGTTTTGAACCCTTAAACTTGGATTTAGGAGAGAGGTTAGAGAGAGAGTAGAGAGAGAAAGAAAAGGCTTCAGATGAGTGCTTAAACACGTTTATATAGGTCCTAAAACCTGAACATGGTGGAATTCTACCCGATACCGGCGTTAGATGAGGCTTTTGGTCGTACCCGATTGAGTTGTCGTAACCCGATACAGTATATTCTAGAAATATTCCGATCACTAAAGTTGGGTGTTAAAATGATTTCTAAATGTATTAAGACACCCAGTAAGTAATTTTAAATACGTACTAGTTAATGACTTAAATAAATGGAAGATCGGAAATCGAATTTGGAAAGGACGATTGGTTGCGTGAATTGTACTACAAAAGAGTTACAATAAATGATACGGAAATTTTGGGTTGTTACATTATCCCCCCGTTAAAGGGAATTTCGTCCCGAAATTCAAAGTTTAAAAATACAAGACAAGATACAAATCATCGATCTGGAAAGAGTTGTGGATACTTCTGTTTCATTGAATCTTCCCGTTCCCAAGTGAATTTTGGTCCCCGCTTGGCATTCCAGCGAACCTTCACTAACGGGATGCGACTTTGTTTTGTACGTTTGACTTCTCGATCCATGATTTCGATCGGTTCCTCCACAAAGTTGAGGTTTTCATTGATCTCAATCTCGTCTATGGGAATCGTTAGGGTTTCATCGGATAGGCACTTTTTGAGATTTGAAACATGGAACACAGGATGAATGTTACTGAGTTCGTGAGGTAAATGAAGTTTATAGGCAACTGGACCGATCCTGGAGAGGATCTCAAAGGGTCCAATGTAGCTTGGATTAAGTTTCCCACGCTTACCAAAGCATACAGTGCCTTTCCAGGGCGAGACTTTCAACAGGACACGATCTCCAACCTGGAATTCTAGTGGTTTCCGAGGATTATCAGCGTAACTCTTTTGACGATCACGAGAGGCTTTCAGTCGGTTACGGATTTGAATGATCTTTTCAGTGGTTTCGCGAATGATTTCAGGACCAGTGAGAACACTATCGGGGAATCGACTCCTGGCTAACTGTGTATCCCCCACCTCGGCCCAGCGCAGAGGGGAGCTGCACTTACGACCGTATAGGGCTTCAAACGGAGCAGCCCTACTGCTGGTGTGGTAACTATTGTTGTATGAGAATTCGATCAAGGATAGATGTGTATCCCACGACTTTCCAAAGTCAATGACACATGCCCTAAGCATGTCCTCCATGGTTTGGATTGTTCTCTCACTCTGTCCATCGGTCTGAGGATGATATGTCGTGCTCATATCTAGTTGGGTTCCAAGGGCTTTCTGAAGGGATTGCCAGAATCTGGAGGTAAACCTGCTATCTCGATCAGAGATAATGGATACAGGTACACCGTGTAGACGTACTACCTCCTGAATGTAGATTCGTGCGAGTCTTTCCATTTTATATGATTCTTTGATTGGAATGAAGTGAGCGGATTTTGTCAAACGATCGACAATTACCCAAATGGTATCGTACCCACTGGAACACTTGGGCAGTTTGGTGATGAAATCCATGGTAATCATCTCCCATTTCCACTCGGGGATCTCGGGCTGTTGGAGTAGACCAGAGGGTTTCTGATGTTCAATTTTGACTTTGGCGCAAGTCAGACACTTGCCCACGAATGTAGCTATCTCAACTTTCATGTTTGGCCACCAGTATTGTTTCTTGAGACCCAGGTACATCTTGTTAGAACCTAGGTGAACAGAGTATCTAGTTCTGTGCGCTTCATCCATGACTATTTCCCTGAATCCTCCGGACTTGGGAATCCAGATTCGATCCATGAAACAGTAAACTCCGTTACCTCTGATCTCAAGTTTCTTTTCTATTCCTCTTAAGGTTTCACTTGACATGTTCTCGGGTTTGAGGGCTTCTAACTGGGCTTCTTGGATTTGCATGGGTAGGTTGGAATGGATGGTCATCGTCTGGTTCTTCACTTTGTGACCTGCACTATCCTTTCGGCTAAGGACATCTGCTACCACATTGGCCTTGTCGAGGTGGTAACGGATTTCACACTCATAATCATTGAGTAGTTCTACCCATCGCCGTTGCCTCATGTTTAAGTCTTTCTGATCAAAGATGTGCTGCAAGCTCTTGTGATCAGTGAAGATCGTGCACTTGGTTCCGTAGAGATAATGTCTCCAAATTTTCAATGCAAAGACTATGGCTCCTAGTTCAAAGTCATGTGTGGTATAGTTGACCTCGTGTGCTTTCAGCTGTCTTGAGGCATAGGCAATCACCTTTCCTCTTTGCATAAGCACACAGCCTAAACCTTGATTAGACGCATCGCAGAAGACGACGAAATCCTCTGTCCCTTCGGGTAAAGACAGAACAGGCGCGCTGCATAGGGCTTTCTTTAACGTTTGGAATGCAGTTTCTTGTTTATCACTCCAACAAAAGGGTACACCTTTCTGTGTTAGAGTGGTTAAAGGTTTGGCGATCTTGGAAAAATTCTGAAGGAATCTTCGATAGTAGCCGGTGAGACCCAAGAATTGACGAATTTCTGTGGGTGTCTTCGGTGCCGACCAATTCTCTACCGCTTTACTCTTGGAAGGATCTACGTAAATACCCTCCTCGCTTACCACGTGACCGAGGAAGGTTACCTTCCGTATCCAGAATTCACACTTAGAAAATTTCGCGTATAGCTTTTCAGATCTAAGGGTCTCCAACACTAATCTCAAGTTTTGCCTGTGGTCTTCTTCGCTTCAGGAGTAGATAAGGATGTCATCAATGAACACGATCGCGAACTTGTCTAAGAAAGGACGGCACACCCGGTTCATCAAGTCCATGAACACAGCCGGTGCATTGGTTAGACCGAAGGGCATCACTACGAACTCGTAGTGTCCATACCGAGTCCTAAAAGCTGTTTTGGAAACATCATTTTCCTGGACTCGTAACTGATGGTACCCTGACCGAAGGTCTATCTTTGAAAAGTAGCTGGCTCCCTGGAGTTGATCGAAGAGGTCGTCTATTCGCGGAAGAGGATATCGGTTTTTAACGGTCAACTTGTTCAGTTCACGGTAGTCGATACACATTCGAAAGGATCCATCTTTCTTCTTGACAAACAGTATCGGAGCTCCCCAAGGTGAGGAACTCGGTCTAATGAATCCTTTACTGAGCAACTCATTTAGTTGACTAGATAACTTCTGCATTTCTGCTGGAGCTAAACGATACGGAGACTTTGCTACGGGGGTAGCTCCAGGAATTAGGTCAATACGGAACTCGACCTGACGTTCGGGAGGAATTCCTGGAAGCTCTTCGAGAAACACATCAGGAGAGTTACAGACTTCGGGGATGCTCGTGAGGTCTCTAAATTCCTGTTTCTCATTGATTACATGGGCTAAGAATGCAACGCACTCCTTTCGTAGGAGCTTTCGAGCTTTGATGTAGGAAATGATATGAAGGTTGGAATTGGGTTTATTGTCATAGATCACGAGAGTTTGATTCGAAGGAAGATTGAGACGGATGGCTTTTTCGTAACAAAGGATATCAGCATGATTGAGACTCAACCAATCCATGCCAATGATAACATCAAAGCTCTTAATGGAAACGGGCATGAGATCTATAGGAAATGAGTGATAATTTAGGGTAAGCGTACAACCTATGAATACATCGCTAGCACTTTCTTTTTCACCATTAGCCATCTCGACGGTAAACGTTTCAGTTAGTGGTTGAGGATTATGTTTTAGATTATGTTTGAATGCATGACTAACAAAACTCCTTTCAGCACCCGAATCGAAAAGAATACTAGCATATGATTTGTCGAGAAGGAACGTACCCAAAACAACAGTGGGATCAACAACTGCTTCCTCCCGTCCCATGGTTAGAATCCTTCTAGTGTTATCAGCAGTTGACTTCTTGGGACAGTTCCTTTTAAAATATCCAATTTATCCACAGTTATAGCAGGCTTGGCTAACACCTGCTCCAGATGGTTGGTTGGCTGATTGGGTAGGAGTTTTGTAGAATCGAACTGTGTTCCCTTTCTTACCACAGTTGGTACAGAATAGTTCTCGGCAGGGACCAGGATGATGATGGTATTTACACTTGTCACACAGATGGAGATTACCAGCATATTTACTGGTAGGAGTTGGAGCTGTGGATCCCACAACAGAAGCAGCAATAACAGGAGTAGTAGCAGCATGGACTGCTATCATCTGCTGTTTCTTGGAAGATCCTTGAGAAGATTGACCCTTCTTTTTCTTCTAGAATTTTCTCTTTTCGCCACTCCTTTGAGTCGGCTCAGAATTGGTAGTGATTTCCTTAATGTCGTCGTTGTGATCAATCAGGGTTTGAGCTAAAGTCTTGTCACTATCATATGTATCCGGACGAGCAGCCAAAACATGACTCTTTGTCGGTTGGGATAACCCCCAAATGAACCTTTCGATCTTTTTGTTCTCAGGAGTGACTAATCACGGGCAGAGAAGTGCGAGATCATCGAATCGAGACGTGTATGCAACAATGTCGGAATCTTTCCTCCTTAGGTTCCAGAGTTCGTGCTCTAGTTTCTGCATTTCACCACGGGGGCAGTACTCGGCTATAAGGAGTTCTTTCATGGCTTCCCAGCCCATGGCATTGGCTACAGGTAAGGTTAGAGATTTGACTCGGCCATTCCACCAAGTCAAGGCTTTATCAACGAAGGTACAGGCTGCGAATTTAACTTTATCGGACTCCGCACAAGCACAGATTTCAAAGATGGACTCGATTTTCTCGAACCATCGAGATAAGGAAATGACACCTCCAGCACCATTGAAGAATGTTGGTTTCGCGTTCATGAAATCCTTGTAGGAACCCCCTCTTTGGTGTCCCTGGCTAACTTCGGGGTTTTGAGATTGAGGACCACCTCCTGAACCACTAGGGTTCATTTGTGACATGGATGCCACCATTGCAGCTGTCATGACCGTCTGGAGTGACGCTAGGTTAAATTGGGGAGGAGGTGGCGGCGAAGAAGGATTGTTGTTGCTCTTTGAGCTGGGTCTCTTTCGGGGAGGCATCTTGATCTAATTAGATCAAAAAAGAGAGGATGGTAAGTCCTCTACATTGAATCGATATATATGGCAGTTATATGATCCGAATAAGCGATAAAGCAGGAAAGAGTTATCGAACAGATAATTTATCGCTAAGAATAATCATAGAAAGCCACTCGAATAAGGATTACTATAGAGGATTGGGATTGAGAAATACTCCCATAGTATTTCATGAATTGTTTACGACAATGATTCGATGTTTGGGATATTAGGGTAAGTTTTAGGCATGCCGTATACCACAGTCACTCCTAAGGACATGCTGGTCGTGACTCGAATAAATATAGTTGGCCAGGCTATATTGACCCTAGACACGACTACATAACTGCCCAGGTTTAACCATAGTGCACAACACCCAATTACTTATGTTCTATTCTACTTGTGGTTACGGATGACGACGATTCGTATACTTGTATACTTTTGAAAATACTTATAGTTTAAAGATACTTTTTAATTCAGAGCACTTAGGCCCTTTTAGTGTTTATAGTTTTATACCATGTAAGGTTTGGTATACTTCATTCACTATAAACAAGGGCTCTGATACCAATCTGTCACACCCTGAAAATCGAAGGCGGAAACATTTCCGGGGTTGACTCCGCGTTCAATATCAAATCCAATGCACATAGTAAGTAAAGTAAAGCAACCATTACATTACATAAGAAAAGTTTTACAGTTGTTTCAAAAGTAAAGTTTGTACAGATGTGATACATAGTATATATATGAACAAAAATGAAACGGATCTTCATATACTCCGTCTTCTGACCAAAAAGGGATCTTCGATACCTGTTCTAACGCTGACCTGAGAACACAAGCGGTTTAAAAATCAGCATAACTCTGGTGAGTTCATAAGCGGTTTTTGTTTGTGAAAATGTTTCAAGTTTCCTTTCTGTTTCTGAAATGTTATGCATACCAAGAAAATCCCATATTTTCTTAAAAGTTGATTTTTATATCACAAATGTAAAGTAAAATAAGTTTGTACACTGAAAACTTTTCTACTTATGTAAAAATGTATAGTTGGTTATCTGACTTGTTAAACTGTTCTGCTTACTTATAGTGTATTCCCAGGAAAGTCCCATACTTTCCTTATTGTATATGTAAAAGATGTAATGTTACTCGGTTTGTTACCCTTTCTAGTTATGTAGGTGTTACCCAGGAAAGCCCCATGCTTTCCTGCATGTTGGTTTCTAATGTGAACAATGTAAAAAATGTAAAAGATGTAAACGTGGTTAGGTTCCATGTTTTCCCCAGGAAAGTCCCATACTTTCCTGAATGTTAATTACTGAACGTGAAAGATGTAAAAGATGTATAAATGGTTTGTTATTACTATAAGTAAATCTCTGTTATCCTAATTGCGAGTTCCATAACCATACGATAGACTAAACCTGTGGCAATAAGTAGTCCACATGTGGCAATAAGTAGTCCACATCCTTATGACTTTCGTCACCCTTGAACCATTTCGGTTCGGCTATAGCTAGCAGCCAGGTGTGGGGTAGTCAGCCCAGTATAGATCTATACACTCAAGTCATGCTCTCTAAATCCCAGAGATTCTGGTTACGGGTGTAGTCCTCCACTCGCGTATCTCTGTGGAGTGTTCTCCGAGGACGTGTCTCTAATAAATGTGGAGTGTTATCGAGGACAAAACAGTGTACAGGCATTATATTCAAATGTCTTATTTCATGCTTTTAACTGATAAATGTGGAAAACCATTTGTGAAATATATGTAAAACATAATAGTTTAAAGACCTATTTCACAAATTTATGTTACGTGATCTGCATGTTCAAATGGTTATCAGTTGTGGTAATTAGTAATAAAAGCATATGAAATATGAAACACACATTTGAAAACATGTTTTGAGTACAAGAATTCCCTTGTACTTTGCTTGTGTCCCCCCCCCCCCCCTAAAAACAGTGAAAAAGGGTAGGGGTATGAACTCACCGGACTCGGAAAAGTGTCGGTTTTGGATACTAGATGCTGGTTCAGGGTTTGATTACTCGCGATGTCCCTATGTACAATGAAATAATGTCCAAATATATACAACTATGGATACATTTACTAATCATATGGAACATTACACTCCAACGAGGTTAAACACCTCAAAACGAGCGTTTGGAGTGACCCGGGTGACATCTTCGGACGTGTAATGGCACTAGGGACTTGGGACTTGAGTTTACTCCCCAAGAGTAAACATTTTAAGGATTTTACAGCGATAGTACACACACACATGAGCTTACGGCCGTAAACTCATGTTGGTGTAGTTTTGAGTGTTTAAATGGCTTAAATGGACATGGGGATTGTTGGAATGGCTTTCTAAAATGCCTTGGAATAGATTGAATGAAATTTTAACATTTAAATGGGAGTTTACGGCCACACCATAAGAGTTTACGGCCGTAAACTCACCTATGACCAAGAAAAATTGATTTGAGCTACAAAGGACAATCACATGTGATTCTAGTTAATTTTCCAAGCCTTGTTATGAATTTAGAACATCATTTAACATACTTTTAGGAGTTTACGGCCTAGAGGCATGTTCTAAGGCTGTAAACTCTCTTATACCCATGAAAAGTTAGTTTTTGATGCTTAAAAACAATCACATGTGATTCTAGAAATTTATGCAAGCCATTTGAGTGTATTTGATGCATCATTTAACAAGTTTTATGAGTTTACGGCCAAGGGTATGTTCCTAGGCCATAAACTCCTATAAATGACATTTTTGATGTGTTTCAAATCCTTAAACTATTTTTAGATGCATCTAGATTTTACCACAAGGCCATTGGTTGAGTTTCAAGGCATTTGGACATGTTTAAAGGCTCTTAGTCCCCATTTAAGAGGAGTTTACGGCCCAAGAATATGTCTTGGCCGTAAACTCTCTTTTGTCCATCAAAATTCTTGTTTAAAGAGTTCCAAGTCTAGATTTGCAAGCCTTAAGCTCATATCTAAGTCCCAACTATGATTTGGAAGGGTTTAAGTTCATGAAAACCCCATTTACATGAGTTTACGGCCCAAGCTTATGCCTTGGCCGTAAACTCCTTCAAATGGCTCAAAATCAATGTTTTAAATGTTATAAGTCCTTTCCATTAAGTCATTAAGCCATATCTAATGTCCAACATTGCTTAGGAGGGGTTTTAGGGCTTAAAAACCCATGTTATATGAGTTTACGGCCCATGAAGGTTCCATGGCCGTAAACTCATGAATATGGTCTTAATTCATGTTTTGAACTCAAATTTGAAGGCTAAGAATGTTACAATACAAGCTAGGGAAAGTACCTTAGAGATTTGAGGCCTTAAATTTGAGTTTTGAACCCTTAAACTTGGATTTAGGAGAGAGGTTAGAGAGAGAGTAGAGAGAGAAAGAAAAGGATTCAGATGAGTGCTTAAACACGTTTATATAGGTCCTAAAACCTGAACATGGTGGAATTCTACCCGATACCGCGTTAGACGAGGCTTTTGGTCGTACCCGATTGAGTTGTCGTAACCCGATACGGTATATTCTAGAAATATTCCGATCAATAAAGTTGGGTGTTAAAATGATTTCTAAATGTATTAAGACACCCATTAAGTCATTTTAAATACGTACTAGTTAATGACTTAAATAAACGGAAGATCGGAAATCGAATTTGGAAACGACGATTGGTTGCGTGAATTGTACTACAAAAGAGTTACAATAAATGATACGGAAATTTCGGGTTGTTACAGTATCTTCACATGATTGAGAACATGAAACTTCACATGAATGAGAACATGACACTTCATTGACCGGAAGGTTTACAGAACTCTTTAAAGCGTCAAGCTCTTCAATTACTTCAGTAATACTAAGACGATTGAGATCTTTTGTCTTCTTGATGACAGCTACATTCATATCCCACGATTTTGGAAGAGAATTCAATAGCTTTTTGTTTGTCTCGGACTTAGTCAAGAAGATCCCGACTATATTCATCTCAGTAGTGAGTGTAGTAAACCGCTGCAACTGAGTTTCGAGCGTTTCTCCAGGGACATGATCGAAAAAGTTGAAATTTTGTCTTAACATATCCTGACGACTTTCTTTCATGTTTTCAACTCCCTCGTAGACCTTAAAATCAATAAAAATAAAAAAAAAAACTAGAAGCTAAAATAAAAATTAAACGTCAAATTCAAAATGCCTCCTTTTTTTTAAAGTCAACCTTAAAAGTCAAATTTAAAAAAAAAAATCAAACTCAAAAGTCAAACTTGAAAAGTCAAACTTAAAAGTCAAACTGAAAGGCTAAATTTGAAATGTTAGAAGTTAAACGAAAAAGTCAAAGTTTAAAGTCAAAGGTCAAACTTGGAAGTCAAAATCAAAACTTGAAATAAAAATTCAAAAATTAAAATTATTATTATTATTATTATTTTATTTTTTTTTATTTTGGATGAAAAAGGAATTTAAAATTAAAAGAAATTGAGTTTTTGGGATAAAAGTGTCAAATTTTCGAAAGTAGGTGCGAAAAAGACGGGTTATATTTTAATTTTCGAAGGAATGGAACAAAGAATCAGCTAGTTGAGTTGGTTAAGGCGCAGGCTTGAAGACTTTGAGGTCGTGGGTTCGAAACCCTGAACCCTCAAAATGGCGCCCCTATTTTTATTTGAAGTTGACTACTGCTTAGTTGCTATCCGAGCCAAGCCGCTGAACCGAGCCGCAACTTCCGTCCACCGAGCCGACGCCGTTCTCCAAGCCGAGACCGCAAACACCGGCCGCAAATATCCGGCGACTGTGAACAATTTACGGCCGTAAACTCCGGCCGTGAACTCCGAAACTATAGCTGCCGACAACGAGAAACCGTAGCCGCAAACACGAACTCCGCCGCCGGCCGTGAACAGTTTCCGGCCGTAAACTCCGGCCGTGAAATGTTTCCGGCAGTAAGCTCCGGCCGAAAACCCTTCAAGATTACATGAAAAACAGCGATTTTTCGACTTTGAAGCTCCAAAACTCGATCAAAAACCTTTTTTTTATGAAAAATACGAAGAACAAACCCCCTTTATTTTTGCGAGATCTATCCAAAAACGCAAAAATATTTCGAAAATAAGATCAAATAATGCCCTAAAATAGAGTTTACAGCCCAAGAACTCGGTGTTTACGGCCGTAAGCTTGGACCGTAAACACCAATTATTCAGATTCCAAACGAAACAATAAAACCTTTTGACTGATACAACTTGGCTCTGATACCAATTGTAAGTCCCTAATATGCCCGTGTATCAATCAGATCCGTTTGATGGTGCGGAATCCCAATCAAACGGATGATGTCAGATCAAATAAGAAGAGAATGAGAAGAAGAATAATATGAATCTTTAATGTATTGATAATATGAATTAAGTTCGTTACACAAGATTCACCCACACAAACGTTCCTTTCTCTCTAGCCGTAAACTCCTTAGGGTTCATCAATCTCTACTCCTCACCCTAACACCTATATTTATAGTTGGAATATGGGCTGGAAACAAATGGGTCGTAAATGAGTTTACGGCCGTAAGGTGTTTATGGCCGTAAACTCACCCGTAAACTAGGCCATAAAAATTCATAAATATTACAGAAAAACAATTTCCCAGAAAAGTAAAGTATAAACCATATTTTGACCCAACATGGCTGGACTCCATCACCACGGCAACCAGTATCTTCCGAACGAATTCATTGTTGGTTGGTTTGGAGAAAAACCAGAGAATGATCATCCTATCCCTTTGAATGATCGTCATGATGAAGACCTTTCGGACGATGCTAACTCCAAACCCAGGGTTGAGAACCTACCCCAGGCAGCTCCTATTCCAATTCCTAACCCTCGTCCGGCTTGTCATGGCCCGACGCCTGAGTTGGTGGAATGCTTGGAAACATGGAGCCAAGGACAAGATCAGCCCATGCCATTTAATGGTGATCGAAGCTTTTATGACCTAAGCAATGGGGGCTCAGCAGACAAAATCTTGCCAATCTTGGTCCATAGAGTGGCCCGAAATGAGATTCAAGGCAGGACAGCCCTACATTAGATCACCGAAGTTGTCGCCGATGCAAGAATGCATACCCTCCGCACAATTCGTCTAGAAGATGCTCATGAAACCCTACTGCAAGCACTGGGTGAATCACAAGCCGAAGTCATAGAACTCCGCGTACGCCAGAGGGTGTACGAAAGACACCTGCTTGATGTGGAACGTCAACTGGCTGAACTGAGAGTTCACCAGAGGGATGACGGTTGCCAGTAGTAGATGCTTTACTTTATTTTCCTTGTTAAAAGGAATCGTTTTTCTGTCTATGCCCGAAGAGGTATTTTCTATGAAATTATCTTCTACTGTAAGTACTTTTAGTTAGGTCTTTATGCTGTCAAGAATTATCTTCCCTAGATATGATGTAAGACCTTTTACAAGGTCATTTTCCCAAACTTGTACATCATGAATATCAAAGGTATTGATAGTCGGCTAACTTCTGTGTTATTCTTTATTCAAGTACTCTTACCATACTTTCATTAGAGTCTATCTGAAACATGCTTTAGTCAAGTCATTGGACTATAGTAATTTAACTCTAGAGACATTTCCAAGTCTCTTTCAGTGGTTGGATCATGTTATTCACCAACCAACGATACCTCAGCTTGAACGAAAAACGTCATGAGACCATTCTACAAACTCACTTCCACTCAGCACTAGGACTGCATCATAGGCATGTTGGTCAAACCTTCGCGAACATACTTCTATTCTTTATATAAACAGTCGAACTACATCTAGGTTCAACCATGCTTGCTCACAAATTCCTTTTCTTTCCGTGAAACAGAATCATGTCGCCAAAGAAAAACGATCAACCCATCAACCAAGCTCCAACCCTTCAGATTGATGCAGCTACCTTTCAAGCTGTAGTCTCGGCTGCCGTGTCAGCTATTCTGACACACCTTAATGCTAACAACGCGAATGTTAGCGTTGTTGTCAACAATAATTCCAATCCAGGTAACAATCAAGTACCTCAACGAGCAACAAACTACCACGATACCCCGAGTACCAAGACCAAAAGTAACAAACGGAAGTGTTGGGCCAAAAAGGACAAATCGCTTCGAGGGGCAAACAAGAAACAACCACCAGCAACGACCTTGACAGCTACGACATTTGTACCTCCTACTACCATCCCTTCGGGTATACCAGTTGTCCCTAACCCAGCCGGACAATATGCTAGCAATCTCCCAAAATGCATCAAATGCAGTTATCACCACCGTGGACCTTGTCGGGAGATGCAGTGCTCAAACTGCAACAAAAAGGGGTACACCATACGTTACTGCAAGAGCATAACAAGGCCGATCACCCAAGTGCCCAACACCGGTGTGAACCAGGCTTGCTACGGTTGTGGCAAGGTGGGTCACTACAAAAGGAACTGCCCAGAGGCAGCAAATGTTGGCACAGATGGAAGTATGCTCCCGACCACCGCCGCAAGAGAGAATAATCCAGACCCACGTTAATGTAATTTAGGCGTTTCGTTGTAACAGACTTATAACCCATCCAAAACTAGTGCAACTAGAGCCTTATCTTTTGCGAGATCTTGTCAGTATAGAGATGCTCGTGCTGCGTATACTTGTCTTTTGTAGTATACCTTATTTCGCAGCAATGGTCTTGTAGTAAGTCTAAAGTATTGTAACTATGTTCATGGTTTCACGTTGTGTTTTGTCTGTAAACGTCTTATGTTCAAATCTAATGTCTTTAAGTTTCTGTATGAGTCCGACATTATCATATGACTCGATTCAATTTGATACTCACAAAAACCGCTTCATACGTACATCTCTTTATCAGTAAACATCTTTTTAGCAAAACCGTCATTTTAGAACACCAAAGTACTCATGCGTGGAGTACCTGATAGTTCTTTTCCTTTCCGAAGAAATCCCCGAAGTACCACTCGTGCAGTATGTCAAGTTTAATCCAATGATTCATACGGTTGATCTATCATTGAGGAATGTATACATAAGAGTGATATATAATCAAGGTTCAAAAGGTTTAGAATTGATGATTCCACTTTAACTTCTTTTTTTCCTCGATGGGATGTGAGCTTAAAGAAGAATCGGTTATTCGACTACCTTTTCAATCTTAATTATATACGACTTGTATACACGAGATTGTGATTGGGAAACCGTGTATGAATTCTAATATGAACTTCAGGATGGAGAACTGCCTAAGCCTACGAGTAATCGCATCGTCATGTGAACAAACTTAGAACCCAGTATGACCCCTGTAAATAGATCTCCCTATAGTCTAAACACCTACGGAGATATAAGAACAGCCCAAACAACTTAGCAAACTACACAGAAATAGAATCGGAAGACTAGGCTTCTCACCCAGGAGAGCCCTGGTCTTATTCTTCTAGGGGTCGACGGATTGCATCATATGTACCTCAGATATCGAGGACTCCGTCAATATTTTCCATTAGAAATCGTTGTCTCTACCTCACATAGATGAAGCAGTTGAGCAAACGCAAGGAAATAATTACTTTCAGAAATGGACCTGAGAACCGAATATCACCAGTTTGAGTGTGAGGGAAGGATGTCCAGAAGACTACCTTCCGAACTCGATGCGGACACTTCGAGTCCATAGTGATACCCCTCGGATAAGACCAATACACCTGAAGCATTCATGAGTTTAATAAATAGAGTCCGTCTTTCTTACTTGGATCAGTTTGTCATTCTCCATGTAACGACTTACTTATCTACCCTCGTAGTAAGATGGAACCCGCGGAAACATTACCTTCGGAGATACTTTTCGCAAAGTTCTTTGAACAGAGTTTTGGAATTGAAGAGTCAAAATTTCCTAAGACACACTATTAGTGATGTGGAAATTCTTGAGTACTCTGTCAATTTATCAAAACCGTTGAGAATTTGTCAACACCAGATCCGCTGATAGAAGTTTGCCAAATTCTAGGTCTTACAGACCTACTGTCATAGTTCATCCAGAACTCCTCGCAGATAAGAGAAACCTTTACGACTTTAACCCAGCAAGGGGTGGCCCTTGACTGGGAAGATAAAAAAGAAAAAAGAAACCTTGGAGATTCCAAGTGAGAGACCAAGTTCTTTAGGAAAACTCACTCAGGGAATGGCTTACCTCACACACTAAACCTACTCCGTGAACTCAGTAACGTACATTTTACCCTTCACATCTTGATCTTGAAACCTTACATTTCCATTAGGACCCTCGTAAGTTCGACCTGACGAGATTGAGATTAATGAGATCCTTGCCTTCGTATTAGAACTGTGGTGACCCTCAACTGAGAGGTCAAATGGACGAAGCAACGCCGTCGCCATTTAGTGAAGGTTCGTTGGGATACCAACCGAGGACCCGAATTCACTTATGAATGCGAGAACCAATCGATTAGAAAGTTTCCACCTCATGACTCGATCATTCATGCCTACTTCCTTAACTAAATTCTAATTTCAGGATGAAATTCCCTTTAACCGGGGGATGATGTGACAACTAGAAATTTTTATTCGGTCAAACCCTAACAGTCAATCACTTCGATTTATTGGTCAATTACATTATTACTTGTTTTTGGGAAAAATAACTTCACTTGATTATTTTAATAATTAATCTTTAAACGAACGGGTGAAAGAAAGTGCCGTCTCGGGTTTTGAAATTTAAAAACCGCAAACACCTCGTGTCTTAGAAGTTCACGACCAAACTTTTATGTTTGGGTCGAAAAATCGTCCAAAAACGTAAACTCATGACTTAAGCATGAGTTTACTCCCCAAAAACTAGTCATTTTGTGTTTACTCCCCATTTACCAAAAGAGTAAACTCCAAAAATCCTCTCAAGTATCATGCAAGTTTTGTTCAAATATCTTCAATCTAGTAAGTGTTTCTAGCCCTTTCAAGTTAGTATATAACTTAATTTAGTGATTGTACATCCTTCAATCCATCCATTTATGTGTTTTGACTAGTTTTTCCAAAACACCAAGAACACACACTAGTGTTCTTGGACTTTAAGTTCATTTCAAGCTTCCAAAATGTAAGTACTTCTTTCCTAGAGTCATTTAAAGCTTGTTATACATGGTTATATCAAAGAAAAGTCCCAAGAACACTAAGAACAAGGTGTTCAAGGTTTTGGGAGGCTCCCAAAAACGTAAACACCAAATTTAGTGCCATAGGGTGCTTTAGGGTGTCTAGATGCTTCACAATGCCTTAGGGACTTGTCTAGGTCCATCATAGATGTGTATATCACCTAAAATAACAAGAAAACAACCATCATGGGTTTACGGTTTAGGGATCTCCCAAAACCGTAAACACCCCAAAAGGTGTTTAAAATGTCCCATAAAAGTCCCATGGTTGTTCCTTATGTCTATATCTAACCTAGACTAGTTCCATACTTGAAAACCCCCAAATACCAAACTCATGGGTTTAATGTAGTAAACTCATGAGTTTAAGGTAGTAAACTCATGGAGACATGGTCCTTAGACCGTAAACTCCATTTAGGAGTGTTTTGATGCCACACAACAGTTCCTAAGGCTAAATCATGAAGTAGGAATGCTTGGAATAGCTTAGAAGACTTCAAATCAACAAATGGTCAAAAGGTTAGGAGTTTACAACCGTAAACTCAAGGAGTGTTGGTCTTTAGGCAGTAAACTCATTTTAGGAGTGTTCCTTGAACCCCAAACACACTAGCCTTTCCCTACAACACTTAGATGCACTCCTTAGCTCTTATAACACTTATACAAATTGTTTGTCATGTCCTAGAGTGTCTTGACTTGTTTATTAGTTGCTTAAAGACTAATTTTTTATATACATATCTCCTCATATGTAATTAGGATCCTTGTGCGTGTCTAAGTCTTCACTTGACACCAAGCACTTATCCGACACTTCCTTCTGATCCACTCGCAACAGGTGAGTTCATACCCCTTTATCAACCTTTTAAATGTTTTTAAATACTTTATGGGAGGATACAAGTAGAATCATGTTACTTATTATATCAATCACATGTGATTAATAAGCAGCATTCAAATGATTGGCTACTCATTAGCCGTTTTACCAAACAGTTTCCTTCAAATGATTTGCATAAACATTTTATATGTTTAAAACTCCTTATTAAACTGTTCATTTTTTACTGTATGTTTCATTTCAAACTCATTTACAATTGTGTTTCAAATAAAATGTTTCTTTATACTTAAACTGTTTTATCAAACCCATGCTTTCAACCCGTTTTATAGATTTACGTCAAGTCAATCTTTTCTTAGATAATAAATATGTTCAAAGGTTTTACAAAACTTATTTTATGCTTTTATATTATCAATTGGATGCCTATCTATCCCTAGTTATATAAGAAATGTTTAAAAGACTTATGTCACACCCCAAAACCATTGAACGGCGGAAACGTTCTGGGGCGGAGGACGTCATGTACAGTATCACAACAATGAAAAGTAGTAAACAAGCAACAACATCATCCATTGCATTAATAATATAATTGTAATACAAGTGTGTTCTGTCAAATTATAATAGACATTAAAACATAAATCAAAATGAAAGATGAGTCTCGAATGAGCTCCATCTTCTCTAAACCTTGCATCGGTACCTGTCTATGGTTGACCTGAGGATACAAGTAATTTTGAAAGCGAGTATTAGCTTTGAAGCTGGTGAGATCATAAGTATTTTAGTGTCTTAATTTTTATGTAAGCACTTGTATGTAATTTGAAATATAAGTATTTGTACGAATGAACTGTAAATATTTGTGAACATCCTAGAAAACCCTATGTTTTCTACTAACTGTATCCTTCTACCAAGGCATCTAGTATCCATGTGTGTGTCTCTTGTAAGAGTGTGTATTTTCCCAACTCTGACTATCATTAACCAAAAATATAGTTTCTACACTATCGTGCATCGTGTGAATGTTCACGAAGTGAATTTGAAGGGAAAAATGAAATAGTACTATAGTGTGGTATCAAATGACTACAACCGTACTAACTACCTTAAGTCTATTCAAATCTTGAAAGTACTGTAGTATTTGTAATAAGTGACTACCGCAGTACTAAATACCTTAAAAACAAAAAGGTATTCAATATAACTTGTGATCGACCAGTATCCTGTTACCGACTCTAGTAAAACGACGATGTAAGACGCCGTAAGAAATGACATTTGGCACTCGTAGACTTACAAGTCCCACTATAGCGAGCAACAAGGTGTAGGATAGTCAATCCAGTATAGATCTATATGCAAACTCATACACTCTCCAATTAAGGAGATTCGGGATACAAGAATGGTCGTGGCAGGAAGTGCCATGACCCGCTCAATGGTTCACATAACTGGAAAAACGTATATGTAATAAATGTGCTAACTGAAAGTGTAATCTTTCTCTATCTAGCCTGTACGTACTAAAATGTTCGGCGTGTGCTAGCTGTAATGTATGTTCTCTCTATCTAGCATGTATAGTAATGTATTGTGTGTACTAGCTGTAATGTATGTTCTCTCTATCTAGCATGTATAGTAATGTACTGTGTGTACTAGCTGTAATGTATGTTCTCTCTATCTAGCATGTATAGTAATGTACTGTGTGTACTAGTTGTAATGTGTGTTGTCTCTATCTAGCATGTATAGACTCATGAATGAACTGACTCGTTTTATGATATCGCGTTCTAGTAATATTTCTAGTATCTTCCTAAACTACCTATATGGTAGCTTACTAGTAATGTAACTGGTACGTATGAACATGGAGGTATACCCTTGCTACTCAAGGGTATCGAATGAACTGGAAGAACCTTTATGACTATATATGTACACATGATATATAACTAATATTTAAATGACCTTCGGATGGGTACCCGATATCCCACCAGACCACATCCGAAGCGCGAAAAGGAAATAGGGTGGATAGCCTTCCTAAGTCTTTTAAACATTTCTTATATAAATATACATATATAGGCATGCAATTTATATTATAAAAACATAAAATAAGTTTTTTAAAACCTTTTGAACATGATTACTATCTAGGAAAAGATCGACTTGATGTCAATCTATAAAACAGGTTGGAGGTATTTATCTAACAAAATAGTTTTAAATACAAAGAAACATTTGTTTGAAACACAATTGTAAATGAGTTTGAAATGAAACATACAGTGTATAATGAATAATTAAATCAGGAGTTTTAAACGTAGAAAATGTATATGAAAATCCTTTGAATAACAACTATTTGGTAAAACAACTAATGTGTAGTAAATCATTTGAATGCTGCTTATTAATCACATGTGATTTGATATAATAACTAGCATGATTCTACTTGTATCCCCCCCCCCCCCCATAAAACATTTAAAACATTGATTAAGGGGTATGAACTCACCTGTTGTGGGTGATACGGATGAACTGAAAAGGTAGGACCGCTAGGTGTCAAGTGAAGTCTCGAACACACTTATGATCCTAGATAACATATAATTTCACATATATGTAACAAATTAGTCTACAAACAACTAATAAACAAGTCAAGACACCCTACGACATGGTAAACACCTTTATCAAGTGTTATTAGCCTCTAGGATTGCATCTAAGTGTTTGTAGGGGAAGCTATTGTGTGTAGGGCTTAAGGAAAACTCCATAAAGGAGTTCAAGACCCTATCAACACTACCAAATGAGTTTACGGTCGTGAACTCATGAGTTTACGGCCGTGAACTCATGAGTTTACGGTCGTGAATTTGATGTTTGATGCTCTATAAGGCCCTAATAAGCATTTCTACTTAATGGCTTTGTAACAACCTGACATTTCATATCACTTCTTGTAACTCAAATTTTAATCCAATTCGATCAACCAAACGCCGTTACCAAATCCATTTCCGATTTCGTTGTTAAATTAAGTCATTAACATATATCGACCTAAAATGACTTAATGGGTGTCTTATTGCTATTTGAAATCATTCTAACACCCCATAATAGTTATCGGAATAATTCTAGAATCGACCATATCGGGTTACAACAATTTGGTCGGGTGCGACCAAAAGCCCTACTTAATGCTGGTATCGGGTAGAATTCCACCGTGTCCAATTTCCGAGCATTATATAAATGATTCAAAGCTTTCATTTGAAGCTTTTGGCCATTCTTCCATAAACACTTCCAACCTCTCTCCTCATCCATAATCAAAGGTCCAAAAACAAAGATTTAAGGCTCCAAATCAAAGAGGTAACATCCCTAACGTGTTATCTAACCTCTTTAGCCTTCAAATTGATGTTTAAATTGAGTTTTAGGACCTGGAACATGTGTTTACAGCCAAGGATCAAGCTTGGGCCGTAAACACCTAAAAATGGGGTTTTTAAGCCAATTAACCCTTCCAAATCATTGTTGGGACTTAGATACGACCTTAAGGCTTGCAAATCTGGACTTGAAATATTTAAAACATGAATTTAGAGGGACAAAAGAGAGTTTACGGCCAAGGCTTGTTCTTGGGCCGTAAACTCCTCAAACATGGGGATTTAACTCCTTAAAACATGTCAAAATGCCTTGTAACTCAACCAATAGCCTTGTGGTAAATCCTAGATCCATCTAAAAATAGTTTGGGGAGTTTGTAACATATCAAAATGCCACACATAAGAGTTTACGGCCTAGGCACATACCCTTTCGACGTAAACTCATAAATCTATGTCAAATGATGCCCCTAATTCACCCCAAAGGCTTGGATAAATTTCTAGAATCACATGTGATTGTTTTAAGTGTCAAAAATTAATTATTCAAGAACATAGGAGAGTTTACGGCCATAGAACATGCTTCTGGGCCGTAAACTCCTAAAATGATGTTATATGGTGCCCAAAATTGATACCAAACCTTGGAAAATTAATTAGAATCACATGTGATTGCTCCTTGTGCCTCGAATCAATTTTTCTTGACCCCAGGAGAGTTTACGGCTATAAACTCCAAGTTTACAGCCGTGAACTCCCTTTTAAGTGGTATTAATTCATTCAAATTAATCCAAGGCATTTTAGTAAGTCATTCCAACAATCCCCAAGTCCAAACAAGCCATTAAACCCTCAAAATCACACCCACATGAGTTCACGGCCGTGAACTCATGTATATGTGTGTTATATGGCCGTAAACTCCTTAATATGTTTACTCTTGGGGAGTAAACTCAAATCCCAAGTCCCTAGTATCATTACACGTCCGTAGATGTCACCCGGGTCACTCCAAACGCTCGTTTTGAGGTGTTTAACCTCGTTGGAGTGTAATATTCCATAAAATTAGTGATTGTAAATCTAATTAGTTATATATGGACATTATTACATTTTACATAGGGACATTGCGAGTAATCAAGCCCCGAACCAACGTCTAGTGTCCGAAACCGTCGCATTCCTGAGTCTGGTGAGTTCATACCCCTACCCTTTTTCACTGTTTTCACTGTTTTCAGGGGGAACACAAGCAAAGTACAAGGGATTACTTGTACTCAAAACTTGTTTTCATATGTGTGTTTTACATATTATATGCTTTTAACACTGATTGGTACAACTGATAACCTTTTGAACATGCAGCTCACGTAAACATATTATTTGTGAAATGGGTTTATAAATTGTTATGTTTGATATATTTCACAAATGGTTTTCCACATTTTATCAGTTAAAAGCATGACATTAGAACATATGAACTTAAAACTTGTACACTGTCTTGTCCTCGGTAACATTCCACATAGATATGCGAATGGAGGATTATCATATTATTACTAGTAAATTTGTTATTCCTGTATGATTGGAGACACGTCCTCGGCGAACACTCCACAGAGATACGCGAGTGGAGGACTACACCCGTAACCAGAATCTCTAGGATTTAGAGAGCGTGACTTGAGTGTATAGATCTATACGGGGCTGACTAACCCACACCTGGCTGCTAGTTACAGCCGAACCGAAATGGTTCAAGGGTGACGAAAGTCATAAGGATGTGGACTACTGATTGCCACAGGTTTAGTCTATCGTATAGTTATGGAACTCGCAATTAGGATAACAAAGATTTACTTATAGTAATAATGAACAATTTTATACACTTCACAAGATAACCAGGTTTCAGTATACAGCTTTTACATTGATAACCCACATTCAGGAAAGTATGGGACTTTCCTGGGAAACCTCGTACAGAACCAGATCTAACTAGAATACATCTTTTACATCTTTTACAAATGGTAACCAACATTCAGGAAAGCATGGGGCTTTCATGGGGAACATTTAGTACATAACTAGAACAGTATAGCCAAACAGATAACTTAAATGTACAACTTTCACAAGAGTAAACATGTTTTCAGTGTACTACTTTACTTTACATATCGTGTAACAATAACCAACAATTTTAATAAAATATGGGATTTTCTTGGCGTACATAACATTTTCAGAAACAGAAAGGAAACATGGACATTTTCACAAAACAAAAACCACTTATGAACTCACCAGCATTATGCTGATTTTCAAACCGCTTGTGTTCTCAGGTCAACGTTAGAACAGGTACCGAAGATCCTTTTTGCTCGAAGTCGGAGTGCTCAGAAGACCGTTTCATTTTGTTCATATATATATATATATATATATATATATATATATATATATATATATATATATATATATATATATACTATGTATCACAACTGTACAACTTTACTTCTGAAACAATTGTAAAACTTTTCTATATGTAATGTAATGGTTGTTCTACTTTAGTTATTATGTGCATTGGATTTGATACTCAACGTCGAGTCAACCCCGGAAATGTTTCCGCCTTCGGATTTCGGGGTGTGACAGGCTTGGTCTATGGAAGAGTTTAGGGCATAATATAACTCCTTTTAGAAATTTACGGGCGTGGGACCATATTCCCTTAGAGATTACGGCCGTAATCTCCCTTGGGAGAATGTTTATGGTGTTTTCAAATCTTTAAATTAACTAGGAACTAAACTAGGCTTTTGTACTTGGCTTTAGAAGAGTTTATGGCACCATTTGGCACCATTTTATGGAGCTCACGGCCCTAGAACCTTTTGGGCTGTGAACTATTTATAGTCCTGAGATATTTTTGGCAGAAAATATTTTTATTCCCGAAATGATATCTAATATAAGAGAGTGTTGGAATAACAGTGTTGCACGAAACCCTAGTGCATCCACTCTCCTGATATCTCCTTAAATGTAAATCCTGAAAAACTACCAAACTTATACTCGAAGTCTGAATTTTCACTATAACTGTTCTACTTCTATTGGCTTCAAATGGTTTGTACAGAATGGAAATTTCGGGTTGTCACATCATCCCCCTGTTAAAGGGAATTTCGTGCCGAAATTAGAATTTAGATAAGGAAGTAGGTACGAATGATTGATTTGTGAGGAGGAACCTTCCTAATCGATTGGTTCTAGCACACCTAAGTGAAATCGGGTTCTCGGTTGGCATTCCAACGAACCTTCACTAATTAGCGACGACGTTGCTTTGTCCGCTTGACCTCTCGGTCGAGGGTCAGTACGGTTCTAATACGAAGGCGAGGATCTCGACGAGTGGACTTACAAGAGTCCTAACGGAAAGGTATGTTTTTACGATCGAGACACGAAGAGTAGAATGTACGTTACTAAGTTCGCGGAGTAGATCTAGTCTGTGAGATACAGGACCTATTCTCGTAAAAATCTCGGAGGTCCTATCTATCTTGGATTTAGCTTTCCACGCTTACGAAGCGTATTAAGTCGTTCCCAGAGTGAGACTTCTTAAAGAACTTGGTGTCTCCCTTGGAATCTCCAAAGTTTCCTTTTCTTATTTAACTTCCCAGTCAAGGGCCACTCCTTGCTGGGTTAAGGTCGAAAGGGTTTTTGTAACGCCGTAAATTTCAAAATAATTTTTCATTTAAAATAATCGTTTAATTCTTAGAAACACTTGTTTAACATCTCATTTATAATCGAATTACAAAACATAACTCCATTTTCACTTGCATAGAAAACCAGGATCGTCCAAAACATGACTCTTTCTCTCGTGTGTACAATCAAGCCGGTGCCGTCCCGTGATACTGAAAGAACCTGAAAATCAAACAAAACACAGAACACTATAAGCACGAAGCTTAGTGAGTTCCCCAAAATACCACACATAACACATATTAGCCACTCGAGGCTATAGCTCTATGGGTCCGTGCACCCAAACTCTGTGAACCCTCAGGTTCTAACTCTGGGAACCTTCCGGTTCCAACTCTATAAACATACACAGCATAAATCACATAGAAATAATGCAGTACAACACATCACGAACATATAGCATACAAATACTCTGATCACATAACTCTAGTTACCTAAGGTAAAGTATAGTGAGAAGACTCACCTGACAAGCAGAAAGCAGATATCTCCACACTTGAATCTCGAACTCGCCACCGCCTAACACGTAAGGCAAATACTCTCATGACTAAAACTCTCGAGACTAGAATCAACCCTCTCATGGCACCCTCTTAAGGGTAAAAGACTATTTTACCCCTCACTTGGCCCAAAGGCCACATTGCTGACCAAACTCTAAAGTCAATGGTCAACTCTTGGTCAAGGACAAGGACAAAGTCAACCCCTGACTGACCCTACTCGCCGAGTCAACCCTATGACTCGCCGAGTTCCCATACTCAGAACTTCACTCAATCCGCGACTCAACTCACCGAGTCACCTCGAGACTCGCCGAGTCCCACAACTCTGAGTCCACTCGCGCACAACTCATCGGTTCATCCCTTGACTCGCCGATTCTCGACTCAACCAGAAAATATTGGGACTCTTCGACAAGACTCGCCGAGTCTAAGACTATCTTCAACCTACTCGCCGAGTTGTTCATACAACTCACCGAGTTCCAAGCCATCTTCATCCAACTCGCCGAGTTGTTCTTCCAACTCGTTGAGTCCCAGCTCATCTTCAAGCAACTCGTCGAGTCCACTCATGTGACTCGCCGAGTACCACCGGTCTGAATCCATTCAGAAACACTCCAGGCCATGCAATTGATCCAAAACATAGATCTAGCCTCCTACGACTCATCCATCACGTAAAGTGGCAAACTTTATGTGAATCCAAAGAGATCTATGCAATTTGCACATTAGGGCTAAGGTTTGGGACAAGATAGCTTCATCCAACACTCAATACAGGGACTTTCCTGCATCCCAACTCTTCTCCATTCCAGATCTGAGGTAGCAACCTTAGCTCTAACCTCTAGACTCCAATATAACCCAAGATAAGCTTCCCTCAAACCCCAAAATGAAGAAACAAGATAACAACAGCCTAAGAACGAGATATTACCTCAAAAGAACGCCCTAATCTGCAAGGAAACTCGAATCCAAGAAAAGCCCCTTGTTCCACACCTTCAAACTCCCAATCTTTCTTCAACAAATGCTTCTCCAAGCTCTAATCCTCTCAACAATGGTGTTTCCTCACGAAATCACGGCGTCTGGAACTCAAGGGATGATAAGGAGGCTGTGAAGGAAATATAATGATCTTTATATAGGGCTCAACCCCGAGAATTAGGGTTTTCTCCACTCAGCGCCTACTCGCCGAGTCCACCACATTGAATCTCCGAGTCAGCTACTTAACACGCGACCAAATCGTGACTCTACTCGCTGAGTCACTCTTTCCCAAATTACTCTTTTAGCCCTTCAACACTACTCTTGATATTTCGGGATGTTACAATTCTCCCCCACTTAAATTAGGCTTCGTCCTCGAAGCCTACAGCAATTCAACTCCGAAGCTACTCCCACAACGCGCCACCTGGCCTCAACCAGAACAGGTCCCTCAAGGCATACCCATCGAAACTCAAACACACTTTCTCTTTCCTTACGGTGTCCTGACCACCGTCTCGAGCCGGGCACCGGCTGTACCCTTTGATAATCACACTCAACAACCGAGGATTACCCATGATGCATCACTGCCCGAAATCTCAACAATCACTCGACCCATAAGGGCTAGAAAACCATGAACCATCGGATCCCCGATCCAAATCCCACTCTACCCATTCCGTAACGACGGAAAGATCCATTCTCAATCTCAGAGAAACTCCCACGAGTTCTCCTCTTGCAATCACATACACATGCTGAACTAGCTCCAACACCCTTAGGTTGGAAAACTCGATACACTGATGATATCCTCAAACATCCCCCAGGATGAACCACTGATACATACCCAATACCCTGATCAGAACCACACTGAGAGTCCAGGATTCTCTCCCTGTATCCCTTCCGAGCCTCCTGGCTCTACACCCGCGGAATCCCTTCCGCGTCCTCAGCAAATATCCCATCATGATGTCATTCCATACCACTGTCACAGACACAGTGTTCAACCCCCATACTCCAATTCATCCATTCTCACTACTACCTTCACTTCCGTGAACCAACACTTCCCCCCCCCCCCCCCCCCGGGGTTACATACCTTTCTCTTCCCTTACCCAGGGAAATCCACTTAACAACCTTGCCACTACTCCATGTATCGCACATGCTCTGGATCTGCTCACAAGGACTCTCGGGTCCATGCGCTACCTCTCCTCAGCCAATGAGGGTCCGACACCTCCTCCCCTACAACAGCTCAAAGGGTGGCATACCAATGCACTAATGATGGTTGTTGATATAGGATAACTCAACGAAGGATAAATACATGCCGCAACTCCCTCCGAAATCTAATACACATGCCCGAAGCATGACTTCGAGCGTCTGAATCGCTCACTCACTCTGAAGTGTCCTCAGACAACCTCATGATAAGCTCTAGCTCATTTCTCATATCCATCTTCGAGACTAAGCACCAAGTCAGCCTTTGACTCCACAGCTGAGCCTCCAAAGGTCACCCATAACATGATCCAAATATCTCACTAACTTTTCCCCGTGACCACTAACCCTGCCCATTGACACGCAAGTCACAAAATTCTCCTTTCCCCATGCGGGAAAAAAATACAATCCAACCGAGGATCGTCTCAACTCTGATCTCTGGTTTCTACTGCGCATATCCCTTGCGCATCTCACCGCATTTCCCGACAGAGACGGAGACCCCAGTCTCGCCCCCGGTTCAACACCCGGGCTCCAAAAACTCAATACTAGGGCTACTCAATCCCAAAACTCTTCCACATCATACACTGATCGAAGAACATTCCATCATCACATTCTCTTGCCATCTAGTGAGTACTACGGCTCCCCGCAGTATCACGACACCCTCTGACCAGTGAGTACTACGGCTCCCCGCAGTATCACAACACCCTCTGACTAGTGAGTACTACGGCTCCCCGCATTATCACAACACCCTTTGACTAGTGAGTACTACAGCTCCCTGCAGTATCACAACACCCTCTGACTAGTGAGTACTACGGCTCCCCGCAGTATCACAACACCCTCTGACCCCACTAGCTCATGCTCCGCAGACTATCATAGGCAGCTAACCATACTCGACTCGAATATGCATCACAGACTCTGGAGGCAATCGACATAACAAATGCCCACCCTTGCGAAGATCCACTCTCTTAAATAATCTCCCTGGATGCCCATACTCGAAGGGCTCCCACTAGATCCATGGTTACCTGATATGCCATAAGTCGTCTCAACTCAAGATTCGCGAGTAACTCCGAAATAAAGATATCATACCCGGATACCTCGGAATACCCCAACAGAACATCACAAGATCCTGCCACAACCACTAATCTCCTGCCCCAAGCATCATATAGATACAATAATACATTTCCTCTGAACCCCATAATTAGATCTGCATTTTTCCCAAATTGCAATTTCGGTGTATCTAATTTCTCAATTGGAATACGAGAAAACGCTAACGCTACCAAATATGCTGATAATTCTCCGAACCCTTTTTCCACCGCTCAAAATCCAAACAAGGATACACATACCGACTCGGGAGTTGGCTGCCCAATCATTCTCTATCTACTTGCAACAACAATGACCACCAAACACCTGCCGTGGAGACATTCATCCTTCTCAACAAGTACTTCCCGCATTAACTCACTCTGACCCCTTTCCTCGATCACCGACATCTCTGGTCTCATGATTTCTTACCGCAGATCTCTATACTCCACTTATAACTGCTCTTGACAAATCTCTGCTTTCTTACATACTGTACCCGGTTCTCCCCCACTTAGGGTTCGAACCATCACCAAATCACACACAACCAACCCACAATTATTTTCACCAGCGAAAACGCACCTGCCCCCTGAAAGTGCTACACAACGCCCGATAATCCCCCCTTAAGGAAATCAAGCGACCCCATATACTCTGAACCTCTGATGAACTCCTCAAGAACTTCTCGTCACGACTGCTTCTAGTCGTTCCAAATCTCGTACCAATCTAGTACCAACAACTCAACTGCTCAATAACATCCCTGGCTCATAGACTGAACCACAAAATCATCGAACCCTCACCACATCTCATCAACCATCGCTCCAACACCGGGATCATCCCAAGAACAGGGACCCACTCCCATATTCAACACCCAACATAGATAGAAAACTCTCTGCACTGCTAAACTTGACTGAACCCCCCACTGATACCACTACAATACATCCTACTATACTCAAATAGGTGTAGTGTGGTCCTCGACTATCTCAGTCCCAACTGAATGTCTGCTCATGATAAATCACTGCCTCGCGACACACATGCTACCTGATACTCTGGGGGGAAATCATCATCAATGACGACCTGCAGGGTTTACCCCCAAACCCAACATTCAAACATCATACTTCTCATATTTTGCACACGAACATAATCAGTACCACCCAGATCATACAAGGTGACATCTCCTTTATCGACTGATCGCTCAACTCAGATCGAAATTTTCCCTTCTCACTGACTCCTTACTAAAATACTCTGAGAGGCTCTCGATCTCCCCCTCAAGGGACGCCTCTTCGAACTCAATCATAACCGGATAGCCGGAGAACCACAAGCATCATTCCCTACAACCATGGTATTCATTCCATGACTTCTCTTCTCGATATGCTCCGGCGTATGGTACTCGAACCATAACATCACCCCTCAATCCGCTTCGATGTATGTTATTCGAACCATAACATCACTCCTCAATCTGCTCTGATGTATGGTACTCGAACCATAACATCACTCCTCAATCGGCTCCGATGTATGGTACTCGAACCATAACATCACTCCTCAATCCGCTCTGATGTATGGTACTCGAACCATAACATCACTCCTCAATCCGCTCCGATGTATGGTACTCGAACCATAACATCTCGCCTCAATCCGCTCCGATGTATGGTACTCGAACCATAACATCACCCCTCAATCCGCTCCTTAAAACCTTCAGAATGCTCCCTGTAATAAGTATGGGTCCTCTGCTTTCAGTAGTACGGGCCCATACTACCTGCCACATCTACCCATACTTTCCACATGGACCATCCCAGAGCTCCTAAGTAGCTGCTCGACCTGATCCTTAACCAATCCGCTCGCGCGTGTTCGCTCCCCAGCGAAATTCTCTACTCTACCAGCGCACTCATCTGGCTAGGGTTACTCCCTAGGCTCTTCCTTGGTCCTCCCCCTTCTTTGCTATCAGCTGCTGAAGAGCTCCTAATGATGCCAACCATCTACCTCCTGAATATCGTCATATTCACTTGGTAGCTGACTCCCATCATCGAGAGTTCCACAAAGCACAAAGCAAGCAGCATTCGAGCATCGAAGAATACATAGAACTTACTCGCAGTGATAACTCCACTTCTCGGCTCATCCTCGAAAGTACCACCAAACTCTGCAACTCTACCCCTCATGGGTTCTAACTGGATACTCTCACTCATCACATATTCAAAAGCATAACACATATAACAACAAGTCCTAGCCTAAGGCATCACAAATCAGGCCACTCTAGTCCTAAGATATGAAATACCTAGCCTGTCTCTAGCATGCGATAATATCTCATAAAGTGCATGATAAATATCTCATAACACAAAAGTAAGGGTATTTTGGGAAATCACCTTTCGGGCTCTGGCTGATTGTACACACTGCTCTTTCTTGCTTTCTCTTTGAACTCTTATTCACTTTTAGAAATTCATTTCTTTTGAAAACTTTTCTTACTTCCTTAGCTTGAGTCCAGATTTACCCGAAGGCGCTTCCGAATCCCTCAAACCAAGGCTCTGATACCAACCTGTAACGCCGTAAATTTTAAAACAATTTTTCATTTAAAAGAATCGTTTAATTCTTAGAAACACTTGTTTAAAATCTCATTTATAATCGAATTACAAAACATAACTCCATTTTCACTTGCATAGAAAACTAGGATCCTCCAAAACATGACTCTTTCTCTGGTGTGTACAATCAAGTCGGTGCCGTCCCGTGATACTGAAACAACCTGAAAATCAAACATAACACAAAACACTGTAAGCACGAAGCTTAGTGAGTTCCCCAAAATACCACACATAACACATATTAGACACTCGAGGCTATAGCTCTATGGGTCCGTGCACCCAAACTCTATGAACCCTCAGGTTCTAACTCTGGGAACCTTCCGGTTCCAACTCTATAAACGTGCACATCATAAATCACATAGAAATAATGCAGTACAACACATCACGAACATATAGCATACAAATACTCTGATCACATAACTCTGGTTACCTACTCAAGGTAAAGTATAGTGAGAAGACTCACCTGGCAAGCAGAAAGCAGATATCTCCACACTTGAATCTCGAACTCGCCACCGCCTAACACGTAAGGCAAATACTCTCACGACTAAAACTCTCGAGACTAGAATCAACCCTCTCATGGCACCCTCTTTAAGGTAAAAGACTATTTTACCCCTCACTTGGCCCAAAGGCCAGATTGCTGAACAAACTCTAAAGTCAACGGTCAACTCTTGGTCAAGGACAAGGTCAAAGTAAACCGCTGACTGACCCTACTCGCCGAGTCAACCCTATGACTCGCCGAGTTCCCATACTCTGAACATCACTCAATCCGCGACTCAACTCACTGAGTCACCCCGAGACTCGCCGAATCCCAAAACTCTGAGTCCACTCGCGCACAACTCACCGGGTCATCCCTTGACTCGCCATTCTCAACTCAACCAGAAAATATTGGGACTCTTCGACAAGACTCGCCGAGTCCTAGAACAGACTCGCCGAGTCTAAGGCTATCTTCAACCTACTCGCCGAGTTGTTCATACAACTCGCTGAGTTCCAGGCCATCTTCATCCAACTCGCCGAGTTGTTCTTCCAACTCGTCGAGTCCCAGCTCATCTTCAAGCAACTCGTCGAGTCCACTCATGTGACTTGCCGAGTACCACCGGTCTGAAGCCATTCAGAAACAGTCCAGGCCATGCAATTGATCCAAAACATAGATCTAGCCTCCTACGACTCATCCATCACGTAAAGTGGCAAACTTTACGTGAATCCAAAGAGATCTATGCAATTTGCACATTAGGGCTAAGGTTTGGGACAAGATAGCTTCATCCAACACTCAATACAGGGACTTTCCTGCATCCCAACTCTTCTCCATTCCAGATCTGAGGTAGCAACCTCAGAGCTAACCTCTAGACTCCAATATAACCCAAGATAAGCTTCCCTCAAACCCCAAAATGAAGAAACAAGATAACAACAGCCTAAGAACGAGATATTACCTCAAAAGAACGCCCCAATCTGCAAGGAAACTCGAATCCAAGCAAAGCCCCTTGTTCCACACCTTCAAACTCCCAATCTTTCTTCAACAAATGCTTCTCCAAGCTCCAATCCTCTCAACAATGGTGTTTCCTCACGAAATCATGGCCTCTGGAACTCAAGGGATGATAAGGAGGCTGTGAAGGAAATATAATGATCTTTATATAGGGCTCAACCCCGAGAATTAGGGTTTTCTCCACTCAGCGCCTACTCCCCGAGTCCACCACATTGACTCGCCTGGTCGGCTACTTAACACGCGACCAAATCGCGACTCTACTCGCTGAGTCCATCAATGGACTCGCCGAGTCACTCTTTCCCAAATTACTCTTTTAGCCCTTCAACTCTACTCTTGATATTTCGAGATGTTACAATTTCTGTGGGTTGCGAGGGGTTCTGAATGAACTATGACAGTAGGTCTGTAAGACCTAGAATTTGGCGAATGACTGTCGGCGTCTCTGGTGTCGACCAATTCTCAACGGTTTTGACAAATTATAAGAGTACTCAAAATTTCCCACATCACTAACAGTGTGTCATAGGAATTTAACTCTTCAATTTCAAAACTTGCTTAGAGAACTTCGCAAAAGTTCCTCTAAAGGTAATGTTTCCATGGGTTCCTTCTTACTACGAGGGTAGATAAGTAATTCATTACTTGGAGAAATGACGAACTGATCGAAATACGAAAGACGTACCCTACTGATTAAAATCATGAATACCATGGGCGTATTGGTCCTATCCGAGGGGTATCCCTACGGACTCGAAGTGTCCGCATCGAGTTCGGAAGGAAGTCTCTCGGACATCCTTTCCTTACACTCAAACTGGTGATATGCGAATCTCAGGTCCATTCTTGAAAGTAATTCTTTCCTTGTGTTTGCTCAACCAATTCATCTATGCGATCCAGAGATAACGATTTCTAATGAAATCTTGACGGAGTCCTCGATAGTCGAGGAACATACGATGCAACAATCCATCGATCTCTGGAAGAATAAGACCAGGGTTCTCCAGGGTGAGAAGCCTACTCTTCTAATTCTATTTCTGTGTAGTTCGCTAAGTTGTCCGGGCTGTTCTTGTATCTCCGTAGGTGTTTAGACTGTAGGGCGATCTGTTTACAGGAGTCATACTGGATTCTAAGTTTGTTCACATGATGATGCGATACTCGTAATGTTGGTCTGTCTCCATCCTAAAGTTCATATAAGAATTCATACTTGATTCAACGATCACAATATCGTGTATACGAGTCGTATATAATTAAGATTGAAAAGGTAGTCGAATTACTGATTCTTCTTTAAGCACAATATCCCATCCAGGAAAAAGAAGTTAAAGTGGAATCATCAATTCTAAACCTATAGAACCTTGATTATATATCACTCCTATGTATACGTTCTTCAGCGACAGGTCAACCGTATGGATCTCTGGATTTGAACTTTACATATTGTACGAGTGGTACTTTGGGAATTTCTTCAGAAAGAAAAAGAACTATGAGGTACTCTATGCATGAGTACTTCGGTGTTCTACAATGACGGCTTCACTAAAAGACATTTACTGAGAAAGAGATGTACGTATTAAGCTGGTATTGCGAGGATCGAATTTACTCGAGTCGTATGATAAAGTCGGAATCATACGGAAACTAAAGACATTAGATTTGAACATAAGGCGTTACAGACAAACACCACAGTGCAACCAACAACAGAGCTACAATACTTTAGACTTACTACAAGACTACTGCTGTGAATGAGGTATACTACAAAAGACAAGTATACACAGCACGAGCATCCTTATACTGACTGGATTTCACAAAAGGAAAGACTCTAGTTGCACTATAACTGGATAGTTTATAACTCTGTTACAGCGAAACCCCTTAATTACATTAACGTGGGTTCCGGAGCAGGTTCTCCCACAGCTGTGATCCTGAGAATCCTCCCATCTGCGCCAGAGTTCTTTGCTATAGGGCAATCCTTCTGGAAGTGCCCTGTCTCCCCGCATTGGTGGCATGACTGGCTAGTACTAGCTTTGGTGACAGGATTGCGGTGTTTAGCCAGTGTTATGTGGACACGAGTGCCTTCCTCGGTACTCCACTTTGAAAATTGCTTCCTAAAGCATTCGGCTTTATAAGTACTCTCGTGTGTAGGGTTAGTCCCGATGAAAGGGACTCGAGTGATGGGTCTTGCCGGTGCTCCATAGCCACGACCATGGTGCCATATGCTCAGGCAATTGCAACATTGCATCTCATGGCAAGCCCCATGATGATGGAAACTACACTTATCACACTTTGGGAGTTTTCCCTCGTATGGCATGCTCAGTACGGGAGTGGCAGGGGTTTCCACTTGCTGCTATTACATAGCCAGCCTTTGGGATCTCTTGCGTTCTTTCCGGGCTTGACGCCTTTGTTTCTTGTTCTCTGCTTTTCGAGTTTGCGAGACTATGACTGTTAATGTTTGGCGACTTCCTGGATGGATACCTCGATTGGAAACTTCATTCCCATCAGAAGCATTGATTGTGCTGATAGCGCTACGGTGTGCAAGGACCGCGGTTACGGCGGCCACCACGGCAGCTGTAACTGCTGTTTGAAAGGTAACGGCGTCCATAGGAAAGGCGGAGGTTTCGTCATTCGACTGATTGCTTTTGGATGACGACATGATTCTGTAACACGAAAGATAAGGATTTTGTGAGCGATTCTGGTTGACCCCTGATGTACTTACATTGTTCATGTAAAGAGTATAACTATGTTCTCGAAAGTTTGACCTACATCCCTATGATGCAGTCCTAGCACGGAATGGAAGTATGTTCGTGAAGGTTTGACCTATATCTCTATGATGCAGTCCTAGTACTGAATGGAAGTGTGTTTATGAAGGGTTGACCTACATCCCTATGATGCAGTCCTAGTGATGAGTGGAAGTAAGTTCGAACACTGGTCTCAAGACGTTTGTCGTTCGAGCCGAGGTATCGTGGGTTGGTGAAAATACAAGATCCAACCACTAAAAGAGACTTGGAAATGTCTCCGGAGCTAAATTACTATAGTCCAATGACTTGACTAAAGCAGGTTTCAGATAGACTCCAATGAAAGTATGATAAGAGTCCTTGAATAAATAGTGACACAGAAGTTAGTCGGCTGTCAATATCTTTGATATTCACGACGTAAAGACTCGTGAACATGACCTTGTAAAGGTCTTACATCGTATCCATAGAAGATAGTTCTTGACAGCATAATGACCTAACCATAAGTACTTACAGTACAAGATAGTTTCATAGAAAATGCCACATCGTGCATAAACAGAAGACGATTCCTTTTAACAAGGAAAAATAAAGTAAAGCATCTACTACCGGCGACGGTCATCCTTTTGGTGAAATCTCGGTTCAGCCAGTTGACGTTCCATATCAAGTAGGTGTCTTTCGTACACCCTTTGGCGTACTCGGAGCTCTATTACTTCGGCTCGTGATTTATCTAGTGCTTGAAGCAGGGTTTCATGGTTTCTCTCTGATCTCTCACGATCATCTTCTAGACGAATGGTGCAGAGGGTATGCATTCTCGCATCGGCGACAACTTCCGTAATCTGACGTAGGGCTGTCCTGCCTTGAATCTCATTTCGGGCAACTCTGCGGACCAAGATTGGCAAGGTTCTATCTGCTAAGCCCCCATTGCTTAGGTCATAAAAGCTTCGGTCACCATTAAATGGCACGGGATGATCTTGTCCTTGGCTCCATGTTTCCAAGCATTCCACCGATGCAGGCGTTGGGCCATGAGAAGCCAGACGAGGGTTAGGAATTGGAAAGGGAGCTGCTTGGGGTAGGTTCTCAACCTCGGGTTTGGAATTAGCATCGTCCGAAAGGTCTTCATCATGGTGATCATTCACAAGGATAGGATGATCATTCTCTGGCTCTTCTTCAAACCATCCAGCAAAGACCTCATTCGGAAGGTACTAGTTGTCGTGGGGATGGAGTCCTACCATGTTGTGTATGCGAGAATTGGGGTAAGAAAATAATTATTAGACGAACTATCTAGATAATTATTTAGAAAATCTTCATTAGTTACATCACTTATTTGTGAAGTGCATACCAGTTATATGTAATCGAAACAGGACAGGCCTTCGAATAAGTGACCTTAACTCCATATTCACACAGAATAGGGGTAAGGTAAAATTTCACAGATTCTAAGTCTATAACATCCTAATTACATATATCCTTAGTGTATCCACTTAGTAATTATCAACTTAGTAATGAAGATCCCGTTTTAGTTCTCAAGTATAAAGTACTTATAGTAACACCAAATACTCCTATATTATTTTAATTTTAATGTTATGTTCTATTGTTCTCATTGTGGTTGGGTTGGTAAGATTTTAGCATTGTTGCAACCACACAACTACACTTAGGAACATGCTAGTCAACCCTCGGATAATATAGTTGATCAGGCTATATCTTCCTAGTTTTGACTATATGTCTCTAAGTCCACCTGTGTTGCCCAACAATCGTAATTCTTGTGTACTGTCCTAGTGACATTGATTTTAGTATGAATGCAACACGTATACTCTTGGTCAAAGTATTTTTAATCCCTTATGTATTTATAGTTAGTATATCTTTTATGGGTTGATATACTTAATTCACTATAAACAATGCTCTGATACCAATCTGTCACACCCCAAAACCATTGAACGGCGGAAATGTTCTGGGGCGGAGGACGTCATGTACAATATCACAACAATGAAAAGTACTAAACAAGCAACAACATCATCCATTACATTAATAATATAATTGTAATACAAGTGTGTTCTGTCAAATTATAATAGACATTAAAACATAAATCAAAATGAAAGATGAGTCTTGAACGAGCTCCATCTTCACTAAACCTTGCATCGGTACCTGTCTATGGTTGACCTAAGGATACAAGTAATTTTGAAAGCGAGTATCAGCTTTAAAGCTGGTGAGATCATAAGTATTTTAGTGTCTTAATTTGTATGTAAGCACTTGTATGTAATTTGAAATTTAAGTATTTGTATGAATGAACTGTAAATATTTGTATGTAAATGAACATCCTAGAAAACCCTATGTTTTCTACTAACTATATCCTTCTACCAAGGCATCTAGTATCCATGTGTGTCTCTCTTGTAAGAGTGTGTATTTTCCCAACTCTGACTATCATTAACCAAAAATATAGTTTCTACATTATCGTGCATCTTGTGAATGTTCACGAAGTGAATGTGAAGGGGAAAACGAAATAGTACTATGGTGTAGTATCAAATGACTACAACCGTACTAACTACCTTAAGTCTATTGAAATCTTGAAAGTACTGTAGTATTTTTAATAAGTGACTGCCGCTGTACTAACTACCTTAAAAACAAAAAGGTATTCAATATAACATGTGATCGACCTATATCCTGCTACCGACTCTAGTAAAACGACGATGTAAGATGCCGTAAGAAATGACATTTGGCACCCGTAGACTTGCAAGTCCCACTGTAGCGAGCAGCAAGGTGTGGGATAGTCAATCCAGTATAGATCTATACGCAAACACATACACTCTCCAATTAAGGAGATTCGGGATACAAGAACGGTTGTGGCAGGAAGTGCCATGACCCGCTCAATGGTTCACATAACTGCATAAACGTATATGTAATAAATGTGCTAACTGAAAGTGTAATGTTTCTCTGTCTAGCCTATATTTACTAAAATGTTCTGCGTGTGCTAGTTGTAATGTATGTTCTCTCTATCTAGCATGTATTGTAATGTACTGTGTGTACTAGCTGTAATGTATGTTCTCTCTATCTATCATGTATAGTAATCTACTGTGTGTACTAGTTGTAATGTGTGTTCTCTCTATCTAGCATGTATAGACTCATGAATGAACTGACTCATTGTATGATATCGCATTCTAGTAATATTTCTAGTATCTTCCTAAACTACCTATATGGTAGCTTACTAGTAATGTAACTGGTATGTATGAACATGGAGGTATACCCTTGCAACCCAAGGGTATCGAATGAACTGGAAGAACCTTTATGACTATATATCTACACATGATATATAACTAATATTTAAACGACCTTTGGACGGGTACCCGATATCCCACCAGACCACATCTCAAGCGCGAAAAGGAAATAGGGTGGATAGCCTTCCTAAGTCTTTTAAACATTTCTTATATAAATATACATATATAGGCATGCAATTTATATTATAAAAACATAAAATAAGTTTTGTAAAACCTTTTGAAAATGATTACTATCTAAGAAAAGATCGACTTGATGTCAATCTATAAAACAGGTTGGAGGTATTTATCTAACAAAATAGTTTTAGTTACAAGGAAACATTTGTTTGAAACACAATTGTAAATGAGTTTGAAATGAAACATACAGTGTATAATGAATAATTAAATCAGGAGTTTTAAACATATAAAACGTATATGAAAATCCTTTGAATAACAACTATTTGGTAAAACAACTAATGTGTAGTAAATCATTTGAATGTTGCTTATTAATCACATGTGATTTGATATAATAACTAGCATGATTCTACTTGTACCCCCCCCCCCATAAAACATTTAAAAACATTTAAAACATTGATTAAGGTGTATGAACTCACCTGTTGTGGGTGATACGGATGAACTGAAGAGGTAGGACCGCTAGGTGTCAAGTGAAGTCTTGAACACACTTATGATCCTAGTTCACATATAATTTCACATATATGTAACAAATTAGTCTATAAACAACTAATAAACAAGTCAAGACACCCGACGACATGCTAAACACCTTTATCAAGTTTTATTAGCCTCTAGGATTGCATCTAAGTGTTTTTAGGGGAAGCTATTGTGTGTAGCGCTCAAGGAAAACTCCATAAGGGAGTTCACGACCCTATCAACACTACCAAATGAGTTTACGACCGTGAACTCATACTTATGTGTCCATTTGATGTTTGATGCTCTATAAGGCCCTAATAAGCATTTCTACTTAATGGCTTGGTCTATGGAAGAGTTTAGGGCATAATATAACTCCTTTTAGGAGTTTACGGCCCTGGGACCATATTCCCTTGGAGATTACAGCCGTAATCTCCCTTGGGAGGATATTTATGGTGTTTTCAAGTATCTAAATTAACTAGCAACTAAACTAGGCTTTTGTACTTGGCTATAGAAGAGTTTATGGCACCATTTGGCACCATTTTATGGAGTTCACGGCCCTAGAACCTTTTGGGCCGTGAACACCTTACTCTTGGTGTTCTATGTGTGGTAGCTAGACCAAAACACATTAGGGTACTTGTCTAAATTACCCTCTTGGCTTAAGGAAGGTTTTTAGGGGGTTTTGGCACCTAAAAATGGAGTTCACGGCCCAAGAACTTTCTTGGCCGTGAACTCACTTCTAGCCATGAATCTTAATTGATTTGTGGTCCAAAACTTGTAATGGTAGTCCCTATGTTGAGTTCTAAGGCTTTGAGGGACATTGGGACACTTTTGGCCCTTAAAATGAAGTTTAGTCTCCGGGTGTTCTTGGGCGGTAAACTCCCAAATTTTGGGGTCTTGATCCGATTTTGATGTTTTCTAGTCATATACACACTAGCATACAAGCCTAAGGTAGATACCTAACATGGGGAAAAGACTAGGTAGCATTTAAGCCACATATAGGAGTTTACTCTCCAAGAATGTTCTTGGGCGGTAAACTCCCGAATCTCACAGATTTGCTACGTAATCTAGGTTATTAAGTACATTATAAGCATTATAAGACAACTAGAGAAGCGTACTCACGATTTGGGATACAAAAAACCCGAAGATCCGTGAGAGAGAAAATGGCTTTTCTCTAGTTGGAAATGTAACTAATGACATAATTTGGTTCAGAATTCTATTTATAGTGCTGAGATATTTTTGGCAGAAAATATTTTTATTCCCGAAATGATATCTAATATAATAGAGTGTTGGAATAACAGTGTTGCACGAAACTCTAGTGCATCCACTCTCCTGATATCTCCTTAAATGTAAATCCTGAAAAACTGTCAAACTTATACTCGAAGTCTGAATTTTCACTGTAACTGTTCTACTTCTATTGGCTTCAAAAGGTTTGTACATAATGGAATTTTCGGGTTGTCACAACTTAGGAAGGCTGTCCACCCTATTTCCTTTTCGTGCTTGAGATGTGGTCTGGTGGGACATCAGGTATCCGTCCTAAGGTTGTTTAAATATTAGTTATATATCATATGTACATATATAGTCATAAAGGTCCTTCCAGTTCATCCAATGCCCTTGGGTAGCAAGGGTTTACATCCATGTTCATACATACCAGTTAAATTACTATTAAGCTACCATATGGGTAGTTTAGGAAGATACTAGAACTATTACTAGAACGCGATATCATACAATGAGTCAGTTCATTCATGAGTTAATATATACTAGAAGAAGAACATATACAACTATACTAGGAAGAGAACATTTACAACTATACTAGAAGAAGAACATATACAACTATACTAGGAAGAGAACATTTACAACTATACTAGAAGAAGAACATATACAACTATACTAGAAAGAGAACATTTACAACTATACTAGAAGAAGAACATATACAACTATACTAGAAAGAGAACATTTACAACTATACTAGGAAGAGAACATTTACAACTATACTAGAAGAAGAACATATACAACTATACTAGAAAGAGAACATTTACAACTATACTAGAAAGAGAACATTTACAGCTATACTAGAAAGAGAACATATACAACGATACTAGAACGATTAACAATATATTACATATACATGAATACGTTAACATAATTGTGATCCATTGTATCGGAGCATGCCATCAATGTCATGGCCCGAGTTGTAGCCAGAGTCTCTTGGAAGGAAAGCGTGAGTTTGCGTATAGATCTATACTGGATTGACTATCCTACACCTTGCTGCTAGCTACAGCCGGACCTGTAGGTCTTCAGGTGCCAAACGGCATACCTCTTTACGAACTAACATCGTCGTGTTACCTAGTCGATAGTATGGTACAATTAATCACATAATACCTTAATATGAATCCGATTTAAGGCAGTTAGTACAACAGTAGTTCCTATAATACAACACTATAGTACTACATTAATTTACCCTTTACATATATTTAGTGATAATTTCACTTAAACATTAATGTACAAACTATATTTTGTTAATGATAGTTACACTTGGGAAAATTACACACTTTTACAAGAAACGAACATATAAAACAATTAATTCTTGGTAGAAGACTACATTTAGAACAGTTAAGCCTTGGTAGAAGACTACATTTAGGACAGTTAGCTCTTGGTAGAAGACTCGCTTTTAATATAGTAGGAATTATAGGGATGTCTAGGGTTTTTCAAACGTTCACAGTTGTTTTACAAACATTTTCATACTTACAAAAACTTTCTTTCAAAACATCTTCCAGTCTTTCATTACATGTCAAACAAATACTTACATACAAATTAAGACACATTAATACTTATGAACTCACCAGCTTTAAAGCTGATACTCTCTTTCTAAATAACTTGTATCCTCAGGTCAACAGCAGACAGGTACCGATGCAAGGTTTAGAGAAGATGGAGCTCGTTCAAGTCTCATCTTTCATTTTGTTTATACTTAGTGTCTATTATAATTTGACAGAACACTTGTATTAAAATTATATTATTAATGCAATGGATGATGTTGTTGCTTGTTTACTACTTTTCATTGTTGTGATATTGTACATGACATCCTCCGCCCTAGAACGTTTCCGCCATTCTTGGTTTTGAGGTGTGACAGTAGTGAGTGTGGTAAATCGTTGCAACTGAGTTTCGAGGGTTTCTCCTCGGATACAATCAAAAATGTTGTAATTTTGTCTTAACATATCCTGACGACTCTCTTTCATGTTTTCAACTCCCTCGTAGACCTTAAAATCAATTAAAAGCACAACTAGAAGCTAAAATAAAACTTAAAAGTCAAACCCTTTGATTATAAACCTCAAAAGTCAACCTTAAAAGTCAAATTTAAAAAGTTAAACTCAAAAGTCAAACTTCAAAAAGTCAAACTTAAAAGTCTAACTGAAAAGCTAAATTTGAAAATTTAAAAGTCAAACGTGAAAGTCAAAGGTCAAACTTGGAAGTCAAAGTTAAAATTTATGGTCAAAAGTTAAAAAATAAAAGTAAAAAATTAAAATATAATTTTATTTATTAATTTTAATTTAATTTAATTTTTTATTTATTTATTATTATTATTTTTAATTATTATTATTATTATTATTATTATTATTATTATTATTATTATTATTATTATTATTTTGGATGAAAAAGGAATTTAAAATTAAAAGAAATTGAGTTTTGGGCTAAAATTGTCAAAATAGGAAAACTTGCTGCGAGAAAGACATGTTATATTTTAAATTTCAAAGGAAAGGAACAAGGAATCGGCTAGTTGAGTTGGATAAGGCGCAGGCTTGTTGATCTGGAGGTCGCGGGTTCGATACCCGGCACCTCCAAAATTCGCGTATGATTTTTTAATGCAAGGCCAGGTCACTGCTATGCGAGGACGAGGTGCTGAGCGAGGCTACTTCTTGCGAGGCCGTAAACTCCGAGGCCGCACCGAGGCAGTGAACTCCGAGGCCGTGAACTCCTCGGACCACAAACACCGTCCGCAATCCTCCGGCGATCGTGAACAGTTTCCGGCCGTGAACTCCGAAACCCTAGCCGCCGGTCGCAAACTCTGACCAAAAACACCGATTTTTCGACTTTAGAGCTCCAAAACTCGATCAAAAATGTAACAACGTAAATTTTAAAACAAAATGTTTCATTTTTGCAAACATCAAAACCATCGTTTAATATTCCAAATTCAAACGTGAACAATGTTATCATAACAAAATACATCAAAACCGTTTCTCTGTCAGTGTGTACAATCACGCCGGCGCCTTCCCACGGTCCTCGCTAGTACCTGAAACACATAACACAACAACTGTAAGCATAATTGCTTAGTGAGTTCCCCAAAATACAACTTACGCACATACGCCTTTCCAGGCCCTGACCTTCCGGTCCATGTGTCTCAGGGGACTTTCGTCCCAACTAGGTAAACCTTCCGGTCCTACCTTCATCGACTTTACGGTCCACATCACAGCGCCTTCCGGCCCATAACATATACGCCTTCCGGCCCATAATATAATGCCTTCCGGCCCATATCAAGCATATCATACATAACACATATAAACGATTAACTTATCATATACCATGCATATAACTCGTAACATACCCGACCTTCCGGTCACACAATAAAAACCCTTCCGGGTACAGTATAGTGAGAAAACTCACCTCGTGGAAAGTCTAAGATCTCGCGTACTCCCTATCTCCAAAACCCAACGACGACTCTAGCTCACCTAATCATAAAAATAACCTTTTAATATTCAAAGACTTCCACAACTAAACTTTACCCCTTATCATCATTCCTCAGAGGGAAGAAGACCATTTTACCCTTCCTTGACCCAAAGTCTTCATGATGACCAAAACCCTAAAAGTCAACAAAAGTCAACCCTATGAGTACGTGGGGCGTACTGCTTGATGTACGTGGGGCGTACATCGCCAACCCATGGATCGGGGTCTCCACCCAGTACGCTGCGCGTACTGGGAGTTACGCCCAGCGTAACCATCAAACTTTAGCATACATCATTTCTGGTCTTAATCGGTTAAGCCATTACTCCAACTTCTAGATCCGGCTCTGATTATATGTCTATACCCATAAAGTCGAGACCTTTAAGCCTTGGCATGGCTGTAAAGGCTCCAACACTTCTTAACATCATTCTATTCCAACTCAAAGATCTAGATCTCATGCATGGTGCAATATTCACGACCAAGATTACATTTTTATAAGTCTACAACTCAAATAGACCAGAAATATGAAGGATCTAAGCTTATGGAGACCATTTGCTCAAAAAGTCTCCACCTTTGGGACTAAAACCCTAGAAAATGGTACTTGAAGCATATTACAAGAACTATAGGACAAGATCTGAACTTTTTACCTTATAATGAAGCTTCAACCTTTGCAAAGCTTAGATCCACAATTGAATACCACTTCTAGCCTTCCCAAATGAGCTCCTCTTCTCCTTTGCTACCTTGAAATGACACCACCAAGCTTAGAATACTCACAAATGGCATGAGAACGGATGCACACTCTCTTTAGGGTTTCTTTCTGAGGGATGGTGGCTAAGAAGTCGAGCCACACATTCTTTTTATAGCCCTCCGAATGAATTAGGGTTTTTAGGTCTGGACCGGTTACGGCCCGCGTAACCTTGGGTACGCTCAACGTACCTGAGGGTGAACGCGTCCAAATGAAGCGCGCGAGTACGCGCAGGGTACTCCTTGTACGCCCAACGTACTCGCCAAACATGCAAACCCTAAATGGCAACATAACAAAGATGAAAGGCTAAATAGAAGGGTACCTGGATTTCGGGCTGTTACAATTCTCCCCCACTAGAACCAGACTTCGTCCTCGAAGTCTCATACCAAAAACAACTCCGGATACTGATCCCACATCTCAGTCTCGGATTCCCATGTCAGCTCGGACCCCCTCCGATGTTGCCACTACACTTGCACCAAGGGTACTTCCTTGTTCCTCAGAACCTTAACCTTTCGATCCCTGATCGCCACTGGCCTCTCCACATAGTTCAGGCCTGCATCCACCTGAATATCATCTAACGGCACCACTGCCGACTCGTCGGCAATACATTTCCTCAACTGAGAGACATGAAAGGTGTTGTGGATCTGTCCCAACTCAGCAGGTAGATCCAACCGGGAGGCTACCCTAGCAATTACCCTGAAAGGTCCAATATATCGGGGTCCTAACTTGCCCCTCTTCCTGAATCGTATCACTCCTTTCCAAGGATAGACCTTTAGGAGCACAAGCTCACCAACTTGAAACTCGAGCTCGGACCGACACCTGTCCACATAACTCTTCTAGCGACTCTGCGCGGTCAACAATCTCTACCTGACCTACTGAATCTGCTCGGTCGTCTGGAGTACAATCTCTGTGCTACCCATTACCCATTGCCCCACCTCTCCCAAGCAGATGGGGGTGCGACACCTCCTCCCATACAACAGCTGAAAAGGTGGCATACCAATGCTCGAATGATGGCTTTTGTTGTACGAAAACTCTGCTAAGGGTAAATAGGTGTCCAAACTCCCTCCAAAATCCGAAACACATGCTCGGAGCATATCCTCAAGTGTCTGAATCGTCCGCTCGCTCTGTCCGTCCGTCTGCGGGTGGTATGTGGTACTGAAATGCAGCCTCGTACCTAACTCCTCATGAAACTTCTTCCAAAACCTGGAAGTAAATTGTACATCCCGATCTGAAATGATCGACATCAGAACCCCATGTCGTGATACCAGCTCCCTGACATATAACTCTGCTAACTTCTCCACAGAAGAGCTCTCCCTGATGGCTAGAAAATGAGCGCTCTTCGTCAATCTATCCACAATCACCCAAATTGCATCGACCCCCCTCGCAGTCCTTGGCAATTTGGTGATAAAATCCATGGTAATCTGTTCCCACTTCCATTCGTTATTCTCCAGCAGCTGCAATTTATTGTGCGGACACTGGTGCTCGGCCTTAACCAGACGACAAGTCAGGCACCTCTCGACGAACCATGCAACATCCCTCTTCATACAGGGCCATCAATACTCCTTCTTTAGGTCCAAATACATCTTAGTAGCCCCAGGATGAATCGAGAATTTCGACCGATGCGCTTCCTCCATCAAAATAGTACGCGTACCGCCCACAAACGGTACCCAAATCCGACCCTGAAAAGTCATGAGTCCCCGTCCATCCGTAACGAACTCCGATACCTGACCGACAACCTGCTCCCTCTTCTGGTTTTCTGGTCTCGTAGCCTCAGCCTGAGCTCCTCGGATGGTGTCCAAAATCGGAGTCATCATCGTCAACCTCATACAAATGTCTCGAATCGGGGCGCTTTCCGTCCTACGGCTCAACGCATCGGCTACTACATTTGCCTTGCCTGGGTGGTACAGGATCTCACAATCATAATCCTTCACCACATCCAACCATCTCCTTTGTCGCATATTCAACTTTGGCTGATCCATCAAGTACTTCAGACTCTTGTGTTCCGTGTATATGGTACACCGAACCCCATAAAGATAGTGCCGCCAGATCTTGAGGGCAAACACCACAGCCCCTAATTCCAGGTCGTGGGTGGGATATCTCGACTCATGAGGCTTCAGCTGCCTCGAAGCATACCCTATAATGTGTCCCCTCTGCATAAGCATCGCCCCTAATCCAGATATAGATGCATCATAGTGGGAGACTGTTGGATTAATGTCTAAGTCCATAACTATAATTGGTAAGATTTGACCCGACCCGGCATGGTCCATTTGGGTTGCATATCATCATGCACTTGGATAGACTATAATGAGAGAAATAAGACACTTATGGTTATTAATATATTATAAGTCCTAGTATATTAATAATAAGAATAATAAGATTATCTAATTAGCATTGATCAAGAATTAATCTAGGATTAATTAAGTGATCAAAAGAAGACTAATTACATATATGGGTTGATTGTGTAAATCATCCATACTTGTATAGTGGGCTAATGCTCCATGGATAATCAAGTTGGGCTAAAACCCATAGGATGGTCCATGGATGCTCCATGGTGTATTTGTACCCATGGATCATGGAAATGAAAGGCCATGTCAATTAGGGTTTACATGGTGTAACCCTAACTATATAAGCATCTTATTCTTGACCAAAATCGGCCACTAGTGTGTGGGGTAAAAGGGCTAGCCGATTTCATGAGTGTAGAATTCTCTCAAGTTATTCTAAGTGTTTTGGTGCATTGTGATTCCATTTGAGGCTTCCACACTATTGGGGCTAGGCACTCAAGCTTCATGAAGACTTTCTACATCAAAGAGGTATGTATTCTATCTTGTTACTGATGGGTTTTGAGCATTCTAACACTTCCAAAGTGTACATGCAACCCTAATAACCTTGGATCTATGTTTGTCTAATTATCATGCAAAGTTGAATTCCAAGGTTATATTCCTATCTAGCATACATGGGGAACAATTTTAACTTGAATCATAGATAGAATAACTTACCTTGTTGTTGCTTGTGTTCCTTGAAACCTTGTGAGCCTAGCACCCCAAGTGTGATGCCTCAAATGCTTCACACAACACCAAATGCTCTTGGAAAGACTCTTGAGATAACACACACTTCTCAAAAATCGGCCAAGCCCTCTTGTTTCCTTAGTAGTGCCGATTTTGGTGGAGAATATGCTTCTTATATAGTGTTGACACATCTAGAGTTACACCATGTAAACCCTAATGTGTCATGACTCTTCATTTTCATGACCCATGGGTTTGTAACTCCCATGGAGCATCCATGGAGCATCCTATGGGTAGAACCCAACTTGATAATCCATGGAGCCTCTTAGCCCACTATACAAGATATGGATGATTTACACAATCAACCCAAATATTTAATTAGTTATCCTTTGATCACTTAATTAATTCCAAATTAATTCTTTGATCAACTAATCAAATAATATTATTAATATATTAGAACTTATAATATATTAATAATCTCCAAGTGTTATTTCTCTCATTTAGTCTATCCAATTGCATGGTGCCATGCAACCCAAATGGACCATGCCGGGTCGGGTCAAGTACAAGCCCGAAATAGTTATGGACTTAGACACCTTATCCAACAGTCTCCCACTTGGATAAGTCTAATAACTATATCTCTAGTACTTCAGGAACCGACCGGCAATCGTAGCTCTTTACAAGGTTTCTCGAAACTTGAGAAGATGATGGTACGCCATTTAAGATAAGTGATCATATAATCCTCCGTTCTAGATATCAGCCGGACAAATACATGGAACATAGTCTTGCTTATTGTCCAGCATTTGTTTCCCGATTTCCGATTTGTTTGACATAGAACTCAATTGAACACATCAACTTAGTTCTGACCGGGCCCGGTACGTGGGTCAAAACAAAATCATCGAGGGGCCCAGATATCAGCTTCTAATCCAAGAAGGAACAAATAAACTTCGATTCATATGTTTGTTCTACCACTCATTGAATTACACACAAAAGTACGTTTTATAACATCGAGTTACCAATGCGGTTTCGTACAGTCAATGCATAACCAACTTGTAAGTAACAAATCATATCTCTAGGTTTGAAGACTTATATGATATTACCGTCTCACGATCACTCGAGATAGAATTCCATGAAGTGATTCCAGTGAGCGTGGGTTGAGTCCAATGCTCAGAACTTATGAGCACTCATGATTGTTGTAGCCTTGTCCAACACCTTGGACCTCTACAACCCATCATGACAGTCTTGATTCATACCTACTTCCGACATATGACCGACTGTGGAGGTTTGAATAATATGTTACACCAAACAAAAATTATTCTGGAAGTCAAAACATGCAAAAGAAATATAGTAAACGATTGACAAGAGATAGCAACACTTTACTCATAAATAAAACACCATTTATTCATCATCAAATGTCAATTACACTTTACAAATTTCTGAGTTATCTAACTACTAAAACTTATATCATCCTTCAGCCCTATGCTCCGAGCATGCTGGAGATGCTTAACCCTACTCAGTCCCTTCGTGAGGGGATCTGCTGGGTTCTCATCCGATGATACCCTCTTTGCCACGAGGAGTCCTTCTTCGATCCGATGTCTAATGAAATGGTATTTTCTGTCGATGTGTCTGGATCTCCCATGATCCCTTGGTTCCTTGGCTAAGGCAACAGCACTTTCACTATCACAGAAAATTTCCATTGGCTCTTTAATAGCTGGTACAACTCCAAGGTCTCCAATGAAGTTCTTCAGCCATATCGCTTCCTTTGCTGCTTCACTAGCTGCAATATACTCTGATTCACAAGTAGAATCAGCCACTGTCTCTTGCTTGGAACTCTTCCAAGAAATTGCTCCTCCGTTTAGGGTAAAGACCCAGCCCGGCTGAGAGCGGAAATTATCCCTATCAGTCTGGAAGCTAGCATCACTATACCCTACAACTCTCAAGTTATCACTCCCACCGAGGGTAAGGACCCAGTCCTTAGTCCTCCGTAGGTACTTGAGGATATTCTTTACCGCAGTCCAGTGTGCCTTGCCAGGGTTCGCCTGATACCTGCTAACCATGCTCAAGGCAAAAGCTACATCGGGTCGAGTACACGTCATAGCATACATGATCGATCCTACAGCCGAAGCATAAGGTGTTCGACTCATTTCTGCTATCTCAGCCTCAGTGCTAGGGCTTTGTGTCTTACTCAACCTGGTGTTACTCTGGATGGGTAACTCTCCTTTCTTGGAGTCCTGCATGCTGAATCTCTTCAGCACCTTATCCAAGTAGGTACTCTGACTAAGTCCAATTAGTCTTTTACTCCGATCTCTCAAGATTCTTATCCCCAGAATATAGGCAGCTTCACCAAGGTCCTTCATAGCGAAACACTTCCCAAGCCAGGACTTTACTTCCTGCAGGGTTGGAATGTCGTTTCCTATGAGCAGTATGTCATCCACATACAATACCAAAAAGCTAACTATACTCCCACTAGCCTTGACATACACACAAGATTCATCTTCACTCCTAGAAAAGCCAAATTCCTTGACCTTTTCATCAAAGCAAAGATTCCATCTGCGAGGTGCTTGCTTCAATCCATAAATGGATTTCTCAAGCTTACACACTCTATTAGGGTACTCGTTGCTGACAAAACCCTCTGGCTGACTCATGTAAACATCTTCAGCCAACTTCCCATTAAGGAAAGCGGTTTTGACATCCATCTGCCATATTTCATAATCATGAAACGCAGCTATGGCTAACAGAACCCGAATAGACTTAATCTTGGCTACCGGAGAAAAGGTCTCATCATAGTCCACTCCAGGAATTTGAGAGAAGCCCTTTGCAACCAGTCTAGCCTTATAAGTGTGTACTTTACCATCCATGTCAGTCTTCTTCTTGAAGACCCATTTGCACCCTACTGTCTTACGACCTGGTACATTTTCAACCAAGTTCCAAACTTGATTGTCATACATGGATTGTATCTCGCTATCCATAGCCTCTTTCCATTTAGCAGACTCGGGGCCTGCCATGGCTTCCTCGTAGCTGTTAGGGTCATCTTGACTTACTAGTGTCTCATCACTAATAAGTGTCTCACCTTCTGCAGTAATATGGAATCCGTAGTAATGCTCAGGTGCACTCCTAACTCTCGTGGAACGTCTCAGAGGTACAGATTTGTCAATTTGCTCAACAGGAGTTTCCTCCTCAAGTTGAGGGCTAGAGTTTGAAGTTCCTTCACCGCTTGATTCTTGAATTTCTTCAAGATCAATTTGCCTCCCACTGTCTCCTTGGCTTATAAACTCTCTTTCTCGAAAGACTCCTCTTCTTGCTACAAAGACCACATTGTCACTAGGTCTGTAGAAGAGGTAACCAAAGGAATGCTGTGGGTAGCCGATGAAAATACACCTCTCGCTTCGAGGTTCGAGCTTATCATGAGTCTCGCGTCTCACGAAAGCCTCGCAACCCCAAATCTTGATGTGGTCTAGTTTAGGTACTTTACCAGTCCACATCTCGTGAGGAGTTTTGGCAACTTTCTTGGTAGGGACTAGATTGAGGATATGGGCGGCAGTCTCTAAGGCATACCCCCAGAATGAGATTGGTAGCGTAGCTCGACTCATCATGGAACGAACCATATCCAACAAGGTTCGATTACGCCTCTCAGCCACACCATTCAACTGTGGTGTCCTGGGAGGTGTCAATTGTGAGACTATCCCACATTCCCTTAGATAGTCGAGGAACTCTGAACTAAGATACTCACCACCACGATCGGATCGAAGCATCTTAATGTTCCTGCCCAATTGATTCTCGACTTCCTGTTTAAATTCCTTAAACCTCTTGAAAGTCTCTGACTTATGCTTGATCAAGTAGACATATCCATATCTACTATAATCATCAGTAAAAGTCAAATAATAACGATTAGCATCCCTTGTGGCATGTTTGAATGGTCCACACACATCTGTGTGTATAAGGTCCAACAAACCTTCACCCCTCTCACATGAACCTGTGAAGGGTGACTTTGTCATTTTTCCAAGTAAGCATGATTCGCAACTATCATCTGACTTTAGGTCAAACGACTCCAAGACTCCATCTTTTTGGAGTTGGCCTATGCGTTTCTTGCTTATATGTCCAAGACGACAATGCCATAATGATGCTTTATCCAAGTTATTATTAGTAGAATCAATACACAAAACATTATTTCCCAAGTTATCTACAACAGATACAGCTTCATACACACCATCACAAGGTAATGCTTTAAAATAAAAGACATTATTATAGAAAACTTCTATAGAACCAACTTCATTATTAAATGAAAAGGTAAACCCTTGTTTGTACAAAGCATGAAAGGAAATAATATTTCTTGCCATTCCTGGCGAATAACAACACTTATTCAAATCTAAACTAAACCCACTACTTAGCGATAAAGTATAAACTCCAATCTTGGTAACAGGTATAACTTTCCTATTCCCCATGATCAAGTTTATCCTTCCTTGCTCCACATCCTCACTTCTTCTTAGTCCCTGCAAGTCACAACAAATGTGAATACCATACCCGGTATCAAGGACCCAAGAATTAGAATGGGGTGAGTTATTAGAAATGATAGTGTAAATACCTGCATGCTTGGGTTTAACTTTCCCATCCTTCACATCTTGCTGGTATTTTGGGCAGTTCCGCTTCCAATGAGCTTTTTCATGGCAATAGAAGCATTCAGCCTCTTTTGGGTCAGAAGAAGGAGTAACGAAACCTTTCTTGGTTCCACTTGAAGAAGAGCCATCAAGGGTCCGAACCTTGGTACCCTTAGAAGAGCTCTTTCTCTTCCTCCCTCGATTCTTCCCGATTGCCAAAACCGGAGTAGAGTTTTGAGTAGGAGTGATAGCAACCGACTTCCCCTTAAGACCTGTTTCTGCGGTCTTGAGAAGTCCCTGAAGTTTGCTGAGGGTGACTTCTTCCTTGTTCATGTGATATGTCATGCGGAATTGATCATAGCACAATGGTAAGGAATGCAAAATAATATCTATTGCAAGATCCTCCGGGAAGTTCACATTAAGCTTCAGCAAACGATCCACATACCTTTGCATTTTCTGCATGTGGCTCGTGACGGATTCCCCGTCCTTCATCATGGTTGTTATCATGGAGCAGATGATCTCATACCTCTCTTGTCTTGCACTTTGATGGTATCTTTCCATCAAATCTTGGTGCATGTCATAAGGGTAGAAATCTTCATAAGACTTTTGGAGTTCCGCTGTCATCGTGGCCGTCATGATGCAAGCCACTTTCGTAGCATCCCTTTCATGCGCCCGAAATTCAGCGATCTCCTGAGGAGTTGCAGTGGACTCATTAATCTCCTTAAGCTCCTTGTCAAGGACATATTCTTTGTCCTCGTAGCGGGTAATCATCCTGATGTTTCTGATCCACTCATTAAAGTTGGATCCATCAAAGGTGACTTTCCCACACAAGTTCATAAGGGAAAAGGAGCCATTAGGATTAGAGCCAGAAGCATTGTTGAAAGACATCTGAAGGAGAGAGGACAAGATTAGTTTAGATATAAGAGAGTCCTTAATAAAACACCCAAATGTAATATTAAGGCTAGGATCCAATCACAATATAATATAACTTAGAAGAGGTATGCCGTAATCTAAGCTATATCATATTTGAAAGGTAGGTGAATGACGATTCACCAATTTCCACCACGAAAACCGCAATATTTTACTATTAGGTTTTTTGAATGGTTCTTAGAAATTCCTAGATTCTTTGAGATTCAATGAACTTTTCAAAGGCATGTTTCAATCTCGAGTGTGCCCTCCAAGTTTTGTGACTGGGATACCGAGGATCACAAAACGAGGTGTGAAGTAACCATGCAAATCACTTGGTACCCTTAAAGTTTATCACTCAATCGATGTGCCGGTTAACCACACACACTCCATCGATACTATAATAAACCCTAAGTCACCCTTTACCTACCTTGTTAAGTCCAAGTTAGTGTGCCGGTTAACCACACACGCTCCACCAACGACTTAATCAAAGTGTAAAGTGTAATTTCATGGAATAGCACCTTATTCACATTTTTCCTAAAGTAACTAAGATTGGGAATTTAATAAAACTTTTAGTTACTTTATAATATTCATCATACTTTGAATGAGAATTAATAAGTCCTTGTCTTACCCGTTCGGCTAACGACCCTCCACCGATCAAGCAAGCGGTGGGTGAGAGTGGACACCCATTAAGTCACCATTTTATAGGCAACAACCTTATACCCACCTTATAGACCGGCTTCGTGAATGAGGCGTACTAGCGGTAAGACGACTTTGTTCTTATACATATATATATAATTATTAAATCATAATAATATAAGTATAAGGGTTGAATTTTAACTTTTAAAATTCTAGGGGTTGGAACTAAAGTTTTAACTTAACTTTACTTGTTCCAAAACTTGAGGGCAAGTTTTGTAAACTTCCAAAACTTTTCATTTCTTGTAACTTATGAGTTTAATAGAGTAATAAAATGAGAACTTTTCATTTTTCTAACTCTTGTGTTCTTTTAATGGTTTTTTTAATCCAAGAGACTTTTGGTTTTCCATAACTTGAGGACAAGTTATGGACTCCATTAAAACACATTATGATCATGAATTAATCTACCACATAGGTTACAAATAATTCCTATGATCATCTAAACATCATAAGAACAAGAACATGAATATGAACACTTTCAAGAATCAAAATCACATTTAATCTTTGTAATTTTGATAACTAGTTGTTGTAAATGAGTTAGAAAAGACATTACACCTTCTAAAATAAGTTTTCAAGGACCAAAACATTTTAGGGTAATGATTCTAATCCATTTCCAGCAACACAAGTCGAAATTCTGCACTCTGTCGACCCTACTCGCCGAGTGCATAAACCTACTCGCCGAGTAGGTTGAAGATACACATGAACTCGTCGAGTCCTCCCCATGGACTCGCCGAGTCCATCAGTCAGACAGCAAGATTTTCGACTTTCTTCAACTTTTAAGCACAAATAACAAACAAACAAGCCTAGGCTCTGATACCACTGATGGGTTTTGAGCATTCTAACACTTCCTAAGTGTACATGCAACCCTAATAACCTTGGATCTATGTTTGTCTAATTATCATGCAAAGTTGAATTCCAAGGTTATATTCCTATCTAGCATACATGGGGAACAATTTTAACTTGAATCATAGATAGAATAACTTACCTTGTTGTTGCTTGTGTTCCTTGAAACCTTGTGAGCCTAGCACCCCAAGTGTGATGCCTCAAATGCTTCACACAACACCAAATGCTCTTGGAAAGACTCTTGAGATAACACACACTTCTCAAAAATCGGCCAAGCCCTCTTGTTTCCTTAGTAGTGCCGATTTTGGTGGAGAATATGCTTCTTATATAGTGTTGACACATCTAGAGTTACACCATGTAAACCCTAATGTGTCATGACTCTTCATTTTCATGACCCATGGGTTTGTAACTCCCATGGAGCATCCATGGAGCATCCTATGGGTAGAACCCAACTTGATAATCCATGGAGCCTCTTAGCCCACTATACAAGATATGGATGATTTACACAATCAACCCAAATATTTAATTAGTTATCCTTTGATCACTTAATTAATTCCAAATTAATTCTTTGATCAACTAATCAAATAATATTATTAATATATTAGAACTTATAATATATTAATAATCTCCAAGTGTTATTTCTCTCATTTAGTCTATCCAATTGCATGGTGCCATGCAACCCAAATGGACCATGCCGGGTCGGGTCAAGTACAAGCCCGAAATAGTTATGGACTTAGACACCTTATCCAACAGTTACACTCATTGTTTTTGTATGCTAGATTAGGATTATACCTTGGATGTTCTTATTTGCATGTATAATAGAGAAAACATAGATCCAAGGTATTTAGGGTTGTATGTACACTTAGGAGTGTTAGAATGCTCAAAACCCAACAGTGGTATCAGAGCCTAGGCTTGTTTTCTTGTTATACATGCAAAACTGCTTAAAAAGTCGAAGTTGTTGCTGTCTGATCATCAGACTCGGCAAGTCCATCAGGAGACTCGGCGAGTCCATGCCTAAAAAGTGATCAAATCGATCCAACTCACCGAGTTGGTTCATGCACTCGACGAGTTGGACCCCAGACAGCATATTTTCGAGTTTTTTGGCTAGAAATGGACTAGGAACATTACCCTAAGTTGTTTTTGAACTTATAAACTTGTTTTTGATATGGTAATGTTCATGCTAATCCATTTTCAAAGATAATTGTCAATAGATTCATGTTTTGTATTAGTTTAAGGTTTAGACTAATTACATGAAAAAGTTTGATTTGAATTATCTTGTTCTTATGAGTTGCTTAGATTAATAGAAATGTTGAGTGAAATTATTGTTTTCAATCCAAATTAATCTAAGAGTTGATTCTAAAATGTGTTTGTGTAACTTGTCCTCAAGTTATATGAAAAGTCACATTTAAGTTTCATAAAACTCATAAAAGTTGGCAATGGTTACAAAAGATGAAGAGTCTTGTCCTTAAGTTATGGAGGTTCAAGAGTCACTTCATTAATAAATAAAATATGTAACCATAATTAAATCCATAAGTTATAAAATAAAGAAAAGTTAATTATTTTATTAGTTTAAAGTCTTCCATAACTTGTCCTCAAGTTATGGAACTTGAAGAGTTTTTGGATTAAAACTACTTTAAACACATAAGTTATGGAACTAATTAGTTTTGAATAGTTTCAAAACTTTCCCTCAAGTTTTGGAATTTGAAAAGTTTTCACTTGTGAATACTTTAATTCCAAGTTAGCCCTTAGAATTTTAAAGAATTAAAATTCAACCCTTATACTTTATAATATTATAAGTTAATAATATTTATATATATGTATAAGAGTAAAGTCAGTCTTACCGCTAGTACGCCTCATTAACGAAGCCGGTCTATAAGGTGGGTATAAGGTTGTTGCCTATAAAATGGCAACTTAATGGGTGTCCACTCTCACCCACCGCTTGCTTGACCGGTGGAGGGTCGTTAGCCGAACGGGTTTGACAGGACTATAATTCTCCTTTCATTAAAAGTATTAATGATAAATACTAAGTAACTAAACTCTTAATAATTCCCAGTCTTAGTTACTTAGGAAAAATGTGAATAAGGTGGTAATCCATGAAATTACACTTTGCACTTTGTTTAAGTCAGTTAGTGGAGCGTGTGTGGTTAACCGGCACACTAACTCGTATTTAACAAGGTAAGCAAAGGGTAACTTAATGTTTATCATAGTATCGATGGAGCGTGTGTGGTTAACCGGCACATCGATTAAGGGGTAAACACTTAAGGGTACCAAGTAATTTGCATGGTTACTTCACACCTTGTTTTGTGATCCTCGGCATCCCAATCACAAAACCTGAAGGGCACACTCGAGATTGAAACATGCCTTTGAAAAGTTCAATGAATCTCAAAGATCTAGGAGTTTCAAAACCAATTAAAACCTAATAATACATTTCGTTTATCTTGGTGGAAATTGGTGAATCGTCATTCACCTACCTTCAAATATTTTATAGCTTGGATTACGGCATACCTCTTCTAAGTTATAAAATAGTTTGTTGGGTCCTAGCCTTAATATTTCATATTGGGTGTCATATTAAGGACTTTAAATCAACTATCTTGAATATCTCCCAAAAGATGTCTGGTTTAGACACCTATGATCTTCCCAAATCTTTTGAAACAAGGTTTCCTAATGAAGATGATGTCCCATGGATATCATACTTCTTTCTCCTCCTTCAATTATTCTCCCTAACCCACAAGTTCTTGAAAAAGTTTAAGGTCACTCAAGCCCCATTGGCAAGGCAAGGTCTAGGTGTGGTCACATCTTGGAGATGTACTCACATATTGACAAGCCGGGAGAGTTGGGTGTCAAAGTCTTGAGAAAGTTGGTGGTTCAACCACTTTCTAAGTCACATAGTGAGTTCCTTTGGGACACCTATGATACAGACTATGACAAGACCCTTAATGATCTTATCCATTTGTTAAGATCAACTTCCTTAAAACTTTATGGACATTGACAATAGTGACACAGGAAATCCAGAAAAGCATTCTCTTCCTAATGGAAAGGGATCGGCCATAGTCAACTCGGTTGACCAAATGGTAAAGAGAAAAGCTAAGTTTGTGATAGTCTCGTGTACCATTATCAAAGGGTCCATATGTTTATATTGCCAAAGGAAGGGGCATTGGTTGAGAATCTGCCAATTTACCTGAGGGTGTTAAATTCAATAAGTTTTACTCTACTTCAGGTAAAGTCCACTATCTAACTCCGCTAAGTTTCTATTCTGAGATTCTTATTACATGAGGTGACTGGGTCACATGTTGATGTTTTAAGAATCAAAGAAAAGTAAAGGAACTTAAAGAAAGAATATGTTGAATCTGATCGTGTAGATGGATTTCTATCGCGTAGTTTGAAGATTGGATTCTTGAGCTACTTCTTAGGAGTTATGATATTTTTGCTTAGGAATAGATAACAACAAGTTTTCATATGGATTGTAGGGATTAGTTTTTCCGCAAAGTTTTAAAATAAAAGAAAATTTTTTGATTTTATTTATTTTAAAATATCCTTACAATGGCATTTGAGGAAAAATTGTTGCTTATATGATTCCACTAATAGCAAGAGTGGAAATATGAAATTGATTCTTTCATCTGTGGTAATGTCAAAATTTACCAAATAAGGAAAGTTTCTCATTACCCAAGTTTTATTTGGGCCTGGACTTGCAATCATGCAAGTTGTATAGCATGATGAATGAGAACCTTCAAGTTTTGAAAAAAAAAATTAGACTAATTACTTGTTCACATGGATGTGTGAGTCAAGTGAGGACTAAGGGATCGAGTACACATTCTTGTGCACTGGTCAAGTCCACCACAAAAAGATTGATTAAACTATTCATCATAGTTTACTAAAGCTCAGTTTTTGAAGAATCAAATTAGGCAGAAGGATAAAAGTTTCTCAAATCTGAAAAGATGGGAGAGTACTTTAGTATCAGTTTTTGTGATCATCTTAATGATTAAGAAACCATAGCACAATTAGTTCTCTAAGGAAATCTTAGTGCATTCTCATGACTAAGAAGAGGAACTTGAATTATTGAAATGGTTAAATCAAGAAGATGAGTCATACTTCGTTCCAATACAAGTCTTAGAGTCATACTCCAAGATTGTAATTTGAGTGACATGTCTTAAAGAAGGTTTAAAATACTTGTCAAATGTAAGAATAAAAGTTTTCTACTCTTGTACATTTGAAATTGGTAAGTTGTGATGTTTTGGATAAAACAAAGACCAACTTAGGCCAATTGTGTGAAGTGTTTGTCTTGATTAGAATCCACACTATCTCTTGAATATCTGACAAGGGAGTCTTATATGTCAAGAGGACAGTGGGAGTCTTAAAGGTCTTGAAAGTCTGAAGAACTAATCAAGAATAAAACCTGAAGTTCTTCACTAGCACACAACTTGAGGTTCATAACCTATCGTGTTGACATATTCTGTGCCCATTCCAGTTAAAGTTGGCTTTGCATATGAGTTCTTAGAGTTCTCAATTTGTTGCACAACAACTTGGAAGCAATGGCAGGCCCTTGAACTGCCAGGTGGCAAGAAATTAAGATTGAGTTCAGTCCATATGAGTTTGGATTTGTCATTACCCTTGTCCTGTGACTAAGGTTTTGACAATTCACATGGATAAGAACACATACACCATTAAAAATCTAAGTGTCATAAGGTTTCTCTCCGATTCATGAAAATGATGGTGAGGAAGCACTTTCACTAAGTAGATTTTATCTAGATAGCAATTGTGATATTTGTATTCTCAAAGTCGTTAGTGGAGCGTGTGTGGTTTACCGGCACACTAACCTGGAATTGTGAGAAGTGGCAAAAAGGTCTAACCATTATGATTACGGCATACCTCTTCATAATTGTTTAGACACACAAGTGTGCTATCTAAGGGAAGGTGTATTATTTTGATAAAGTTTTATCAAAACAATCTAGTATCAGAAATCTGAACTTTGGTAAGAAAGTCAATAAAGTATTGATTTCTAGAAGTCGAGCTTTCTGAGTACATGTCAAAGCTAGTGGGAGCATAAGTGTTATGCTAATAATCATCATGTTAGTGGGAGCATGATAATTATGATAAGTGTTGCAAGTTAGCAATGTTAATTATAGAAAACAAAAGTTTCAACTGGGAAAGAGTTGTTTTGCTATAATTAAGGGAAAGGAAATTATATTTCATCTCAAATCTATAAGCTTAGATCGTGAGGTTTTAATCACTTAGTCAAGGATATATATGAATTTCATGTTGGAATGGCTCAGCATTAGGAAATTGTGTATATGAGTCCATTATTTGCGTTCTAAAATTCGATTATGATTACAGCATCCCCTTTCATAATCTGAATTATGAGAACTTGGCAAATTGAAATGGAAACATTATAGAAAAAGACAGGTCTAGTCTTTATGTGAAACATCATGAATCGTGTCCCATATGCTTCGAATATAGGATCGATTACATGTGCTATATTCACCCTTTCTAAAATTTTCAAAATGCCTGGGGCATTAAGAAGGGAAAAGGTTTAGAACTGGATATGACTAAAAGGATTAAACAATTGTCGAGGACAATCTAAGGTTTACCAAAGATTGGTTGCTCAAGGACAGTTGGAAGTATAGTGATAATTCTAGAAGGACCATATTGACATAATCTGTAAGGAGGCAACTCTTGTTCAGAAGTGATAGTCAAAATGGAATCTAGAAATGTTTCAAAGTTAGAAATTTCAATCTGTGTAAGATTAAGGAAACTTGATGCAAGAAGGATTTTTCCAAGGAGTTGATCTCCTTTGGAATGCTCTATAATGTTTTTTGTCAAGTCTTTATGATTTTGTGCATAATCATTACAAGAGGTTCAATGCATATAAGTTTAGAATCTAATAGATTTCAGTAAATAGCATGAATATTGAATTCTTGCATTTGCAGTAAGGATTTGGGAGTGTGAAAAGAGAATCATTGAAGTTATGTTCAATTGATCTAGTTCACAAAGTAAAGATCATAGACAAAAATAGTATGCATACTTGGTGTGTGGCATGACTAGTGTTTAAGAAAACATAGTGTACATGCTTGGAGCATGGGACAACTATTGTTTTAAATTCAAGATTAAAGTTGATAGCTGAAACAGTATACAATGAATAATGTGTAATCATATAGTGATAAATAAAAGGTGTTTTATTTATGTTCATAGGTTTTGATACCATATTGGATTCAATTATTATTTTGTTTCACTTTGCATGTTTTGACTTCCCGAATAAATTAGGTTATTCTTCCGGAATGACTAAGTTATTCAAACCATCCACAGTCGGTCATATGTTGGAAGTAGATATGAATTAAGACTTTCATGGGTTGGCTTATAGAGGTCTAAGGTGTTGGACAAAGGGCTACAACACTCATGAGTGCTCATAAGTTCTGAGTATTGGATTCAAACCACGCTCATTGGAATCACTTCATGGATTTTATAACGAGTGATCATGAGACGATAATATCTTATATTCTTCAAACCTAGAGATATGAGTTGTTACTATGAGTTGATAGTACATTGATTGCACGAAAACACATTTGGTAACTCGGTGCTATAAAATGTGCCTTTGTGTATGATTCAACAAGTAGTAGAACAAGCCATATGAGTCGAAGTTTATCCGTTCCTTTTACCTTCGGGATACAAGCGATATCTGTGGGCCCCTCGATGATTTGATGATGACAAATGGAAGTGCTCGGCCGGGCCATGACTGATTTGATTTGTTCAATTAGTCAGTCGTCATAAATCGGAAATCAGGAAACAACAAATGGACAGAGAGAATGATTATAATCCATGTCTCAGTCCATACGATATCTAGAATGGAGAACTATATGATCCCTTATCTAATGGACAAGTCATTGACAAAGGTCAGAGTTCATCTACAAGGTAAGAGTTCGACAGAAGCTTTTGAGAGCTACGATTGCCAGTTGGTTCTTGAAGTCATACACAATAATAGCTTTAGACTTATCTAAGTGGGAGACTGTTAGATTAATGTCTAAGTCCATAACTATAATTGGTAAGATTTGACCCGACCCGGCATGGTCCATTTGGGTTGCATATCATCATGCACTTGGATAGACTATAATGAGAGAAATAAGACACTTATGGTTATTAATATATTATAAGTCCTAGTATATTAATAATAAGAATAATAAGATTATCTAATTAGCATTGATCAAGAATTAATCTAGGATTAATTAAGTGATCAAAAGAAGACTAATTAAATATATGGGTTGATTGTGTAAATCATCCATACTTGTATAGTGGGCTAATGCTCCATGGATAATCAAGTTGGGCTAAAACCCATAGGATGGTCCATGGATGCTCCATGGTGTATTTGTACCCATGGATCATGGAAATGAAAGGCCATGTCAATTAGGGTTTACATGGTGTAACCCTAACTATATAAGCATCTTATTCTTGACCAAAATCGGCCACTAGTGTGTGGGGTAAAAGGGCTAGCCGATTTCATGAGTGTAGAATTCTCTCAAGTTATTCTAAGTGTTTTGGTGCATTGTGATTCCATTTGAGGCTTCCACACTATTGGGGCTAGGCACTCAAGCTTCATGAAGACTTTCTACATCAAAGAGGTATGTATTCTATCTTGTTACACTCATTGTTTTTGTATGCTAGATTAGGATTATACCTTGGATGTTCTTATTTGCATGTATAATAGAGAAAACATAGATCCAAGGTATTTAGGGTTGCATGTACACTTAGGAGTATTAGAATGCTCAAAACCCAACAAATATCATCAATGAATACGATCACCGACCGATCCAGCATCGGCCTGCACACCCTGTTCATAAGATCCATGAACGCAGTCGGGGCATTGGTGAGCCCAAAAGGCATCACCACAAACTCGTAATGTCCATAATGAGTTCTGAATGCAGTCTTCTGAATATCTTCATCTCGAACCCTCATCTGATGATAACCCGACCTCAAGTTTATCTTAGAGAACCAAGATGCCCCTGCAACTGATCGAACAGATCATCGATCCTAGGTAACGGATACCGGTTCTTAACCGTCAACTTGTTCAACTCCCGGTAATCAATACACATCCGGTGTGAACCATCCTTTTCCTTGACAAATAGAATCGGCGCTCCCCAAGGTGAGATATTGGGTCGAATAAACCCCTTTCCCAACAGTTCCTGAAGCTGTGATGATAACTCCAGCATTTCTGGTGGGGCGAGGCGATAGGGCGCCTTAGCGATGGGCACCGCTCCCGGAACCAGATCGATATGGAACTCCACTTGCCTTTCCGGAGGCACACCTGGTAATTCTTAGGGGAACACATCTGAAAACTCGCATACTACTGGAACCTCGTCAACCGAATTTGGCCTCCCCACGGCCACTCGAGTGTCCATCACATAGGCTATGAATCCACTGCAGCCCTGCTGCAAACTTTGTCTCGCCCTGGCAGCCGAACAAAAAGCTAACCCACACCGGGTCCCCTCGCCATACACAGTAAGCACTCCCCCACTAGGGTCTCGTATAGTCACCAGTTGTCTCTCGCAATCAATGACTGCCCCAAACTTACTCAACCAGTCCATGCCCACGATGACGCAGACATCCCCCACCGCTATAGGAATCAAGTCTATAGGGAACTTGACACCAAAAATCTCGAGCACACATCCTCGAATCACGTCAATGGCGTATACCGCTTTCTCATCCGCTATAGAAACCTGCAGGGGTCGACTCATCACCTCCCGATCAATACCGATGTGCTGGCTAAAAGCCAAAGATACAAAATACCGACTCGCACCCGAGTCAAATAATACCAAGGAAGGTACAGAGTTCACAAGAAAAGTACCTACGCATATCATAATATAAGCACAAAATCTCAGCATAAAAGTAAATACACGAAAGAATACATACCAGCTACGACATCGGGCACCGCGCGGACCTCCTCCGCAGTCAACTGAAAAGCTCTCCCATGAGCCTTCGGAGCCTCGGCTTTCACTGGCCGAGTCTCGGTAACCCTAGCAGCAGGCGCAGATCCCTGGTGAAGCTGAGGGAACTCGGCCTTGCGATGGCCGGTCTGGTTGCAATGAAAGCAAACCATAAACCCCTTGGGGCAATCCCTAGCAATATGCCCCTCCTTGCCACACTTGTAGCAAGCACCTGATCGACATGCCCCCTCATGACCCTTGCCGCACTTTCCGCAAGTGCGGCCCTTCTGACCTCCCGTCCTCGAATCAGCGGACTTGGTCCGCTTGGCTGTCGGTTGGGACTAAGCTGGCCGCCGATCCACCCGCTGAGACTCAGCCTCCTCCCTGGCCTGAGTCTCCAACTCGATCTTTCTATTCCTGGCATTTTCCTGGAGCTCAGCGAAGGTCTGGTATGACGAGTTCAATACGAACTCCCGGATATCCCTCCTCAGTACACCCAAATATCGGCTCATCCGAGCCTGCTCAATGGACACCTGCTCAGGGCAAAACATCGCCCTCTCATGAAACTTCCGAGTGATCACCGTAACCGAATCACTACCCTGCTTGAGGGTCAAGAACTCCTGAACCAACCGTTCCCTCTCCACCGGGGGAACATACTCGTCTCTGAACATAGAAGTAAATCTCTCCCAGGTCACGGCTGAAATCTCCGCAAGAGTGAAGTTCGCCGTCACGAACTTCCACCAATCCTTTGCTCCCAAGCGGAGCTGGTTCAAAGCGAACCGTACCCTCAGATGCTCCGCACATGAACAAGTGTAGAAGCATCCCTCAATATCAGCAATCCATCTCATCGCAGCAATCGGATCCTGCGTCTCGTCAAACTCGGGTGGCTTCGTGTTGCTGAACTCCCGGAATAGCAACGAGTCACCTCCCTGTGGTCTGGCAGCGGCCACAGCTGTGGTAGCTGCAACGGCTGCAGCCTCAGTCACCGCGGTGTACCGCTCATCAAAAGTCTCCATTAATGTGGTCTTAATAGACCCAAACATCTCCGGAATCTCGCCCCAGATCGCTGCAGCCACCTCCTCTTGAATCATCTGGCGAAGCTCTTCGTCACTCACACTGCCCGTACCAGGTCTGTGGTGTGGTCCAACCATAATTCCTCTGAAACACAACATAAAAATATCAGAGACTCCATCGAGCATAATCGCACTCGATAACGCAACACTACTCGGTCTCCGATACCCGAGGATTCTTACTTGGGTTGCCTACTAACCCGGAATCTTCAGTAGTACGGGCCCAATACTACTGACTACACCACATCAGCATTCACCCCAAGTCCTCCTCCCCGAACCCCGGATCATGAGTACTCTATTCTTTCTATGCACTGGCTACCCACTCGCTCTCAAAGCATCACATAGCAGCAGGTTCCCCTAGACTAAGGCATCACAAATCAGGCCACTCTAGTCCTAATATGAGTACCTAGTCTACTAGCATGCGTATCATATCATAACATATCTCATAACACATATTGTAAGGGTATTTTGGGGATTTTACCGTTCGGGCGCTGGCTGACCGTACACACTGCTTTTCTTTTGGTTGTTTCGAAATCTCTTATCAAATTTTTATTGCTTTTATTAATTAAAAATTTTCCTCAAATCCCCGGTTTGAGTTCAGTTACGCCCGAAGGTGTATCCGAATCCCAAAAACCAAGGCTCTGATACCAACTTGTAACAATGTAAATTTTAAAACAAAATTTTTCATTTTTGCAAACATCAAAACCATCGTTTAATATTCCAAATTCAAACGTGAGCAATGTTATCATAACAAAATACATCCCATGATCATGAAAACCGTTTCTCTGTCAGTGTGTACAATCACACCGGCGCCTTCCCACGGTCCTCGCTAGTACCTGAAACACATAACACAACAACTGTAAGCATAATTGCTTAGTGAGTTCCCCAAAATACAACTTACGCACGTACGCCTTTCCAGGCCCTGACCTTCTGGTCCATGTGTCTCAGGGGACTTCTATCCCAACTAGGTAAACCTTCCGGTCCTACCTTCATCGACTTTACGGTCCACATCATAGCGCCTTCCGACCCATAACATATACGCCTTCCGGTCCATAATATAATGCCTTCCGGCCCATATCAAGCATATCATACATAACACATATAAACGATTAACTTATCATATGCCATGCATATAACTCGTAACATACCCGACCATCCGGTCACACAATAAAAACCCTTCCGGGTACAATATAGTGAGAAAACTCATCTCGTGGAAAATCTAAGATCTCGCTTACTCGCTATCTCCAAAACCCAACGACGACTCTAACTCGCCTAATCATAAAAATAACATTTTAGTATTCAAAGACTTCCACAACTAAACTTTACCCCTTATCATCATTCCTCAGAGGGTAAAAGACCATTTTACCCTTCTTTGACCCAAAGTCCTCATGTTGACCAAAACCCTAAAAGTCAACAAAATTCAACCCTATGAGTACGTAGGGCGTACTGCTTGATGTACGCAGGGCGTACATCGCCAACCCATGGATCGGGGTCTCCACCCAGTACGCTACGCGTACTTGGAGTTACGCCCAGCGTAACCATCATACTTTAGCATACATCATTTCTGGTCTTAATCGGTTAAGCCATTACTCAGACTTCTAGATCCGGCTCTGATTATGCGTCTATACCCATAAAGTCGAGACCTTTAAGCCTTTGCATGGTTGTAAAGGCTCCAACACTTCTTAACATCATTCTATTCCAACTCAAGGATCTATATCTCATGCATGGTGCAATATTCACGACCAAGATTACATTTTTATGAGTCTACAACTCAAATAGACCAGAAGTATGAAGGATCTAAGCTTATGGAGACCATTTGCTCAAAAAGTCTCCACCTTTGGGACTAAAACCCTAGAAAATGGTACTTGAAGCATATTACAAGAACTATAGGACAAGATCCAAACTTTTTACCTTATAATGAAGCTCCTCTTCTCCTTTGCTACCTTGAAATGACACCACCAAGCTTAGAATACTCACAAATGGCCTAAGAAAGGATGCACACTCTCTTTAGGGTTTCTTTCTGAGGGATGGTGGCTGAGAAGTCGAGCCACACATTCCTTTTATAGCCCTCCGAATGAATTAGGGTTTTTAGGTCTGGACCGGTTACGCCCCGCGTAACCTTGGGTACGCTCAGCATACCTGAGGGTGAACGCGTCCAAATGAAGCGCGCGAGTACGTGCAGCGTACTCGCCTAACATGCAAACCTTAAATGGCAACATAACAAAGATGAAGGGCTGAATAGAAGGGTACCTGGATTTCGGGCTGTTACAAAAAACCTTCTTTTATGAAAAACACGAAGAACAAACCCCCCTTATTTTTCAGAGATCTATCCAAAAACGCAAGAATATTTCGAAAATAAGATCAAATAATGCTCCAAATCCGACAAAAGTGACTGATACAACTTGGCTCTAATACCAATTGTAAAGTCCCTAATTTGCCTGTGTATCAATCAGATCCGTTTGATGGTGCGGAATCTTAATTAAATGGATGATGCCAGATCACAATAAGAAGAGAAGGAGAAGAAGAATATTAAGAATCTTGATTGTATTGATGATATGAATGAAATTCTTTACAATAGATTCTCTCACACAATATGCTCTCTCTTCCTCTCTCTCTTGGCCGTACAATCTCTAGACTTCATCAATCTCTACTCCTCACCCTAACACCTATATATATACTAGGTAACATGGGCCGTAAATGGGTTTACTTCCGTAAGGTGTTTACGGCCGTAAACTCAACCGTAAACTCCAAAAATATTACAGAAAAATACAATTACCCAGAAAAGGAAAGTATACACCATATTTTGACCCAACACCTTGGAATATTCATATTTTCATGTATATTAGAGAAAACATAGACCCAAGGTATTTAGGGTTGCATGTACACTTAAGAGTGTTAGAATGCTCAAAACCCAACAGTGGTATCAAAGCCATGGGTTGTGTTGGGCTGAAGATAGTTTTGATGTTGCGTCTTTTGGGCTCGTTGTTTAGCCTTGTATTCTCCGGTTTGGGCCTGACCAACCGAGAGCCTTTTATGTATTGTATATAAGTTAAATGCTTGCATGCCTATTAGGTTAAGATTGCGGAGATTATCGATATAGCGATTCATCAAGAGTACAATATTTTTTTAATCGTTCTTGTAATCTTCTAATCCTTTACAGTTGATGTTCTTAATCGAGCTCTTCTAAGGATTTTATTTAATCATTCGACACGTTTGATTCAAGCTGTTTTGTTCTTATTATTGTGTTTTTTACTGTTTCATATTCATATACTTGTTCAAGATCTAATCGATCTTCATAGATTAAAAGTTGTTTTAATCCCATCAATTGGTATCAGAGCAGGAGGCTGTGTAATCAATACACATCTTTTCTGTGAAAAAGATTTCCATTAGGGTTTTCCGCAATCATCGATATTTATTGAGCCGCCATATTAATTGACGTATCTTAATATTTATTGTTTTGCCCTAATCTGCTTTATTACAAGTCTGATCTTTGAACATGTTTTTACGATCATAATGGACGCGACGCAATCAAACCCTATTAATATTTCCAACAGCATCGGTTCGACGACAAAGATTCCAATCTTATACACCCATGACTATGAAGTATGGGCGCATCATTTTGAAGATTACGTGATTGGATCGGAGGACAATGGTTATCTCATATGGGAAGCCATCATCAATGGACCGTTTTCTCATTCTGCGACATCCAGAATCATCAAGACACAAAAAGAGTACAACGATCTGCTTAAGGACGTGAAGGATATTGCACAAGACGAGAAAGACAAATTCCAGTGTAATATTAAGGCGTTAAGGTTGATCAGATTCGCCCTTCAGTCAGACACATTCAGACTGGTCAGCTCATGTACTACGGCAAAGGAAGTATGGGATAGACTTCGCGAACTGTATTTCCACATACGAAGATCTTGAACATTCTATCCAAACCTTGCTTCTATCTGAGTTTGGAGAATTCAGGCAAGGGGCCGAAGAAACGGTGACCCAGACGTTTGATCGCTTCAATCATCTTCTCAGCAAGATGATCAACCACGACATTGAAAGGAAGCTCATCGAACAAAAGGTTACTTTCTTGAACGGACTGAGATCTGAATGGAGAGCAGTAGTTTCCACAGTCAAAGCCCATGAACAGTTTAAATCATACTCTTTGGCGAAACTGGTGGGTATTCTAAAGTCCCAAGAGAAGATTGTGGTTCAAGAGAAGAACGTTGTTTCTAGTCTTGGTTCGTTGGCCCTCCTATCTAAAAGTAAAGCTGTGATGGAGGATGAAGAGCTCAACTTGGAAGAATATGACCTCACAACTGAGGATTATGCCATGATGGTATCCAATCCTAAGAGGTTCATAAAGAAGAGATTCCCCAGCAACAAAAACCGAAACTGGCAGGGGAGTTACAGCTCTGAAAAAGCGAACAATGAACCGAAGGCTGAGGAGCCCAAGAAGGAACCGAAGGCAGATGGCGATTCCGGAGTAAGTTGTTTCTACTGTGGTGGCAAGAACCACTATGCTAAGGACTGTGTTCTTAAGAAGATGGCTGAAAAGGACGATGGAAATGATGAGGAAGCTGTGCTGCAGAAGAGATTGGATGAGTTGAGAAAGAAGATGTCTACCGCTAACCCCTCTATTAATGCTCTTATTGTGCAGGGTTCGGTTAATGACGATGAGTTCGGTAGCACAGAAGTTTGGTCTATTGACTCAGAAGATGAAGAAGTGAGGAAGCCTACTCATGGAAAGGCTTATGTGGCTAAGGAGGAAAGCAGTGGTGGAAAATGCTTCATGGTGACTGACGTATCTCAAATGAGGGGATACAATACCGATGGAGGAAGCAAAGGACCGAAGGTGCAGGAGGATATGTGCTTTACGGCCAAACCACTCAGCCAGCAGTTCAATGAGCTCGATGAACTGATAAAGAACGTACAATCTGTTTTTATTTCATCTAAAGTACCATCATCCTCATATGAGAAGGAACTAAAAAATGTTAATACAAGAATTTCTCATTTAGATAGTGGCTTAACTCAAACTCGAGTCACCAATTCTAACCTGACTGATCAATTAAGCAGGGTGGCGTCGAAGAGTGAGGAGCGGCGAATGTGGATTGAGTTAAAAGAGTCAGAATTAGTTAAAGTCAAAGACGAAAACATTTATTTGCAGAGAGACAATTTGAAATTATTAAAACAACGAAATGTTTTTTGTTTAATAGCTAAACGTTTATATTCCAATATTACTCAACTTCACTTGGATTGTGAGATAGGCCAAAAGATCCATCGCATGATTTTGCCCTTCCTGGAATTTAAGGAAGATGAAATCGATGCCGAAGCCCACAATTGTGAGAGTGTGATATCGTCTGATGATGTCAATCCGACCTACATGTATGGACTGGACAAAATTGAGTCCTTCATTAAATCCAAAGACCACAAGGACATGCTCAAAAATCTTTTGGACGAAAATGACAGATTTAAACTGAGAACCGAAACCATGCAAAAATTTGACACTCTAAACGCCAACGTAAGCTCAAAAAACAAAATCGATGTTGAAAATGCATCTGAGCTTAACGAGGACGAAAACATGAGTGAAATTTCTGTAGAGGATACGGTTGATTGCTCAGAATTTGTTAAAAGCGAAACTAAAAACCACAAAAATCTTATTTCTGAAAATTTTGTGGAATTCGCTAGATTGTCCCAACAAAAGTCCCCGAAATTAGTAGAAAAAGTTGTTGTGTATCAAAAGGTCAGGACCACTCCGAATCAGGTATACAAGGTGACTGGAGTAACCGAACATCAAACAGCTGAACTCACAGCTATTGTTAACGAAGACAATGCTAATGACTGTGATGAGTACTTCTGGGAAGCTCCTATTGATAATGCAAACGAAACCGTTGGCTTGTCTAAAAGAACCTCCTGGATGAGCAAAGGAAGATATATCCCTGAACCATTAAATAAGCCAGATAACTTCAATGAGCCAAGTACCAGTGGTACGAAAGATATTCCTCAGGAGAACGATCATTCCGCAAAAGAAGACATTCCCTCTACTCCAACAGCTCAAAGTGAAACTTCATCAGATATTCCCTCCACTTCCTCAGGGCAAACTGAATCTTCTTCGGATATTCCCTCTGCTCCCTCGGCTCAATGTAAAACTCCTGAAGTTCAAAAGGAACCAGCCAAGGTGACAACAAAAACGAAAGCGAACGTTCATCATCAACCTAAGCAGATGAGGGATAAGAAGATAGAAAGGAACCAAAGATACAGGAAAAACCTTTCTGAAAGGAAACAATTCTGGCACTCCCAGAATGCATACTTTTCACACAAAGACAAGAATCTGAAGTATGAAAACAATCCTGTAAGAAATCCTGAAAGTTCCAACAACCGAAAGCCAAGGTTCGGTTCACAAGAAGATACCAACCGAAGGCAAAGGTTCGGTTCTGAAAAGGACTTCAACCGAAACCAAAGGTTCGGTTCCAAGAACAACTCCAACCAAACACAGAGGTTCGGCTCTAAAGTCAAAAGAGAACAAGACTCGAAGGTTAGTTCCTCCAATGATCAAAAGCAAAAGGGTCACCTAGAGTCATCAGCCAGGAAGTCCTCTCCATCCAAAACCTCTCATTCTAACTCTTCTCGTTCTTCTAATTCTTCTACTTCCACCAATTCATCTCCATCTTGCTCTAAAGCTAATCCCGCATGTTCTCAAAAACCTCATTCATCAGCTGAACAGAAGGGAAAGCAGAAGGTCGATGAATCCAAACCAGAGTCCAAAACGAACATACCCAATCCTAACAAAATAAAAGTCTTTACCATTAAAAGGAAAGATGAAACAACTCTAATTAAAAGAACATATCTAGTTGACATCTTTCTTACTATTCCCGTTCCCATGAAAAGCTCACATGGACCCAAGAAACTTTGGGTTCCTAAATCTGCTTAATTTTTGCAGGTTATGAGTGACGAGCAGTTTGACGAAGAATGGTACATCGACAGTGGCTGCTCGCGTCACATAACAGGGAGGAAAGAGGAGCTCAGGGAATACAGATCTCTTGCAAATGGTGGCAACGTTAAGTTTGGAAATAACTCTTTCGGCACCATAAAGGGATACGGGATGATAACGAATGGTGACTTTACAATAAGGAAGGTGGCTTATGTGGAAGGACTCCAACACAACCTCATCAGTGTATCTCAGCTTGTTGGAGGTACAGGTCTCAAAGTTTCATTCGATGATGAAGGTTCTGAAATCATAGAGAAAAAGACAAAGAAAGTGATTCTGAAATCAGAGCGAAAGGGTGAAATGTTTCCTCTGAACATGAAACCCATCAAAGGAAACCCAGCCATATGTCTGTTATCAAAAGCTCAATCCGACGAAAGCTGGTTGTGGCACAGAAGACTCTCTCATCTCAATTTCAAAGATATCAACCGACTTGTCACTGGAGGTCATGTTAGGGGTCTTCCATTGCTCAAGTTTGACAGAGAGCATTTGTGTGCTGCAGGCGAAATGGGAAAGCAAATTCGTCAAAGTCACCCATCCGTAATTAACACAAAAGTTGTTGAACCACTCGAATTGCTTCATATCGATTTGTGTGGTCCTTCATCTATCGAAAGCATCGGTGGTAGCAAGTATATTCTTGTTATCGTTGATGAGTTCTCACGATTTACATGGGTGTTCTTTCTAAAGCTCAAATCTGAAGCGACTCAAAAGCTGAAAGTGTGTATCAAGCAAATTGAAGTCCAGCTCAAGAAGGTCGTTCGAAACATCAGGAGCGACAATGGTCTCGAATTCAAGAACAAGGAGTTTGAAGAGTTTGTTGTAGAAAAGGGAATTAGTCATAATTTCTCAGCTCCCTACACACCACAACAGAACGGAATAGTCGAAAGACGAAACCGATCCTTGTGTGAAGCTGCCCGAACTATGCTAAGTTTCGCTTCCTTACCTCTTTATTTTTGGGCTGACGCTATTTCTGCTGCTTGTTATACACAGAACAGGTCCTATCTCAATAAGCGATTCATGCTCACACTATATGAGATAATAAATAACAGAAAACCCAATGTGAAATTTTTCCATGTGTTTGGCTCAAGGTGTTTCATCTTTAACTCTAAAGAACACCGCAACAAGTTTGATGTCAAAGCCGACGAGGGAATCTTTCTGGGTTACTCACTCACATCCAAGGCGTACAGGGTCCTAAACAAACGTTCAAGAAGGATTGAAGAGACATACTATGTGACCTTCGACGATAGCTATGTCAAGAAGCTACAGGCCATAGATGACACTGCCAGGGAAATCTTTCCTCAAACTGGCCAAGTCACAGTCTCAATCGCCAATTTGTACGAGAATTTTCTGGAACTCTTTGACGAACCGGAAAAAGCTTCTCTCTCAGAAGCAGGTGCAGCTGACAACAATGCTTCAGTCGAGGGGGAGCCAAGTTCTCATGTCGAGGGGGAGCCAAGCTCACAAGTCCGAAGGTCCTTCACCAACCGAAGGTGCCTCTCCAACCGAAGATGCCCCTCCAAACGAAGGTGCTTCAACGCCTGAAAGTTCAGCACCACAAGAAACCCCTGAACCTCATGTTTCTCAAGACTCATCAATTGAGGGGGAGCATGACGATATGACGCTTGATTACAATAGCCAATCTGAGCCAGAAGAGATGATCAACGCTGAACTAGATCCAACCTTCGATCCGAATTACCCTCCTCTTACCAAATGGACCAGAGATCATCCTATCTCTCAAGTAGTTGGTGATGTATCTGAAAAGGTTCTGACCCGATCTCAACTGAAGGCAAAACAGACATCCTTATTTTCAAAGGTTGAGTTTTGTATGTTTAACTCATTCGTATCAAAAGTTGAACCGAAGACAGTGAACACTGCCCTCGATCACTCTGATTGGGTTCAAGCAATGCAAGACGAACTGAACGAGTTTGAAAGGAACAAAGTTTGGCGCCTCATTCCAACTCCTCCAGATGCTTCGGTTGTTGGTCTTAAATGGGTTTTTAGAAACAAAATGGACAAGGAAGGTAATGTCATAAGGAACAAGGCTCGTCTGGTGGTCAAGGGATACTGTCAGGAGGAAGGAATAGATTACGAAGAGACGTTCGCTCCAGTAGCTAGGCTAGAATCTGTTAGAATATTTCTGGCCTATGCTGCTCACAAAAACTTTGAGGTTTTCCAAATGGACGTCAAGTGTGCATTTCTCAATGGAGAACTCGAAGAAACTGTGTATGTGGAGCAACCTCCTGGGTTCGTGAACGAAAAGTATCCAAATCATTGCTATATTCTGGATAAAGCTGTGTACGGCCTCAAACAAGCTCCGAGAGCCTGGTATGAAACGCTTACAAAATTTTTAAAGATGTCTAAATTTAAACAAGGTTCGGTTGACCCAACCTTCTTTCGCAAAAAGGAAGGTAACCACCTTATGATAGTTCAAATTTATGCCGATGACATCATCTTTGGCTCCACGAATCCCAGCTTAACAGCTGAATTCAGACAGTTGATGGAGACTAAGTTCGAAATGAGCTCAATGGGTCCTATTAATTTTTTCCTTGGTTTAAATATAAGACAGGGACCCGAAGGCATCTTTATCAATCAGGAAGCTTACACGAAGACTCTCCTAGCGAAGTTTGGAATGATGGGAGACTCAAAAGTCAAAGTCCCAATGGCATTTGGCACCAAACTTACCCCTTCACTAGATAAACCGGCTGTCGATATCACGCTCTATCGTCAAATGATAGGCTCACTGATGTATCTAACTGCTAGCAGGCCTGATATCATGTTTTCTGTGTGTTATTGTGCTTGATTTCAGGCTAACCCACGCGAACCTCACATGCTGGCAGTAAAGAACATCCTACGCTATCTCAAGCGAACCACCTCCTTAGGTCTATGGTATCCATCCAATTCAGGCTTCTTCGTTCAAGCCTATTCTGATGCTGACCTTGGAGGATGTGGACTCGACCGTAAAAGCACAACTAGTGGCTGTCAATTTCTTGATGGGAAATTGGTCAGCTGGCAATCCAAGAAACAAACATGTGTGTCGCTGTCTACTGCCGAAGCGGAATACATTGCCGCTGCATCCTGCACATCATAAGTGATTTGGATCCAGAGTCAACTTCGAGACTATGGACTCAATATGAAGAAGATCCCACTATATTGTGACTCTGAAAGTGCAATTAGGATCTGTCATAACCCAGTGCAACACTCTAAAACCAAACACATAGCACTGAGGTATCACTTCATCAAAGATCATGTGGAAGATGGAAATGTCGAAGTTCACTTCGTAAGAACCACTAATCAACTGGCTGACGTCTTTACCAAAGCTCTTCCAGAAGCATCATTCAATAAAATATTGCAAGGGCTAGGAATGATGGAATCAGAGTCAGTACCTCACACTACCTCTCAGCCTCAAACGTAAGAAGCGAAACCAACCGAACGTTCGGGTTCGGTTCAACCATCTGACTCGCTCATTACTTCAAAGGTAGTTTTTCTGTGTTGTATATTTATTGTACTATTTTGTTTTTCTTTATGATAAAAGTATTTATTTCTTGTATATCTAAATTCCTTAGTTTCTCAAAATTTTCCAAAACCGAAACCTACCGAAGGTTCGGGTTCGGTTTTTCAAAATTTTGTGGAACCGAAACCAACCGAAGGTTCGGGTTCGGTTTTTCAAAATTTTCTAGAACCGAAACCAACCGAACGTTCGGGTTCGGTTTTTCATTTTTTCCAGAGTTTTTTTTAGGTCTTATTTTTATTTTAACTCTTATTTTTTTATTTTTATCTATTATCTTTTTTTTTATTTTTATTATAAATTTCAAAAACTCCAAAAATATTTTATTTATTTTTCTTTGTGTGCTCATTCGTTTATGGGAATATATTTGATGACTTACTTAAGTGTCCCTAGAAGCATGCTGCTGTATGTGTCCCAAGCCTCATAAGATTTTAAATAATAGCCTTCATGACCTGGTATACACAAACTTTGTCTTCCCAATAAGGCTAACTCATTTATTCTAATCATGAGCTACCTCACTCTCTTCTCACATGAGTTAAGAGTTTCCTGCTTGGTCCTTATTTTCGCAGCAGAGGTACTATGTTTTCTTACACCTTCCCCATTACACTTCTCCATTACATTCGTTTCATCACTGTAACCCTTGAGACTCTCAGAAACTACCACTGAGGTTTATGGTTACACAACATCTGTGTTTATGATCTTAGTTTCGTGCCACTACGAGCTGAGTGAAACCCAAAATTCAACACCAACGAATTGACGGTGACCAATTAATTTGATCAAGTTTTCACCAATGAATTGACGAATGTACCTTCATGGAATCTCAAATTTTCTTTTGCGTGATTCCAATGAAATTGTTACACACCATAACATTTCTTCCCAAGGGATCCAGTTTTACATTTTTTATCTGAGATTTCATATTAATCCAAGCCACTATAAAATCAACTCCTACCTACTTGTTCAACAGACTACACCGGTCTCACAAGTACTTTGTTCACTTTCGTTCTTATATCAAGAATTGAATTGATGCATCAAAGCGAAACCACCCTTAATTAACCTAATTAAAAGAAGCCTTTCAACATTTATTTATAAATGTTTGATCGTAATTCAACGGGATTCCACACTAACACTTTGAGGTCTTTCTTGACCTTGAAGGAAGAGATTCGTGCCCGGGATCATCAGTTTCGTGTCATTATGGACATCACAGATTATCCTAAAAAGAGTTGCTTTATTTCTTTTTCTTTTACACTCTTTGCATGAAAATCCTAGTTTTTCAAAAACTCCGTTACTAATTATTTTACAGGCTGGATTATTACTGGATGGTTACTAATGAAGTTGTGGTCAAAAATTAGCCACGTGGGTCATTAATTGAAAACAGCCGTTTAAAAGGGGAAAAGACAAAAAGTTGCTGACTCGGCGGGAGTTAAAAGGATAGAAATTCAAACGACGGTAAAAAGGAGGGCGCGTGAATTTGAAACGGCCGCGCTTTTTCTGACACTTAAAGGACGCGTGTGCGATATTGAAGCGTCATCAATCTGGCATTAGAATCGCGTGTGGAAATGGAAACGGTTCCTTTCTCTGAACCGGCGCTTATTGGGCGGCGTAATCCTAGGAAACTGACACTCTCTCTCCTATGTGATCATCGCACGCCCCAACTGTCACCAATCAGTCACTCAAAAACCCGTTTCGTATTTCCATTAGAGATTTGAAACGATTTTTCTCTCTCCTATCACCCACTATAAAAAGCCATCAACACCACCTTTTACCTCTTTACTGCCTCCATAATCTCCAAAGAAAAAATTCTCCCAAACTCTCTCCCGTTCATCTTCTTCTCTAAACCTGCAACAATGGCTGAATCCTCTTCTGTTCATGCAACTTCCCAGATTCTTCCCATCCGACCCCAACAATGCCTAGTCATTGATCTGAACCCACTGGCGTATGATTCCTACATGTCGCCGGTCATAGAATGCCTCAAGTACTCCCAGCTTGCTCCTGCACTGTCAAAAATTGAAACGGTGCCAATGGTGGCCTTATCTCAAGTCTATGCGACGGCTTACTACGACAAGGCCGTCGACCGGGTATTCTTTGAAGTGGGAGAACACAAGACTTCAATTTCTCGCCCCCGTTTCTGCACTATGTTAGGGTTTGCAGCTGACTCATCGCGAGTTCACCCAGAGACGATTCCGGTTGGGATGTTGTACATCATGTTTTACAACATGGGCTACACAGAGGTTCTCACCTCCGTCGCCAAGTTTAAGAAGTCCTGCCTACCGCCCCAGTGGAATGGGTTATTTACCGTTCTCTTCAAGGGACTGTCAGAGAGGAGCTCAGGATCTGACGGTGCAAGTCGTCTTTTCCTTTCGATAATGTATGGGGTGTACAATGGGATAAACCTAGACTATGGGTTTGTCCTTTGGCATCAGCTGATTCAGAGCCTCTCTTCCTCTTCCCGACACTCTGAGGTGTCGTTGGCCCGGTTTTGGATCTTGATCACACGATGGTCCATGGACAAGTTCAATGTTCCAATAGCCGATGGTGCATCGATGTCTTCTATTGGTACGTTTCATACCAAGAAGATCATCGTATCCGATGCATCAAAATTTTCTTTCATTGGCTCTATCCCGGAGTCGATGTATGGCGATGTGCCGTCCGACAGCAGACTGATTAGAACGATCAAGGAGTTTAGGCCAACTGGTCCGAGGGAACTGACACCGGACATGCTGCGATCGATTCATGATGCCGACAAACCGGTGGCCAGGGGCAAAAAGGCAGAGAAGGGGAAGCAAGTGTCCAAAGCTCCAAAGGGACCTTCTCCCAAGAAGCGCAAACAAACGAAGGCTGCTTCATCCCCACACCCGAAAAGGAGGAAGACCCAACAGAAGCGAAAGCTCGTCATTTCCTCCTCTTCAAGCGAATCCGAAGGTGGGAGTTCGGACTCTGAGGGATCACAAGGAGACGAATCTCCTCAACGAGGCAACACACCCCCTCGGTCCCCAACCCCAGAGATGGAACTTCATCAATCCCCAGTTCCTTCACCTCCACCCACAATTCCTATTTCCATTCCCACCATAAACCCCACAATTCCCCCAACCTCTATCCCTATACCTCCACCCATATTCACCACATCAACCGAAACACCACCAGTTACCGAAACCCCTCCAGTAACCGAACCTCCTCAAACCGAAACACATACCACCCAAACTACCTATACACAACCACCACCCGAAACTAACCCCCCACCCACTCAACCAGAACCAACCAAACCCATAACACCCCCAGCTTCTCCACCACCTCAATCTCCAGAAGACGCCTCCGATGGTGGTGATCAATACCTCGGTGGTGATCACATGAACTTCGATTCGGTCTACTATAGTCCGTTTCAAGTTCAGAGTGATGAGGAGGATGATGCTCCAGTGACACGGAAGCATCTTCGCGAGCTTAACGAGAAGGTTGATCAACTTCTCGCCTCCTCTTCCAACCAGCAGTCATCTTTGTCTGAAGCTGCCCTTCAGAAGATTGTTGACGCCTTCTCCAGGGCTCAACATGATTCTGTGGCCTCAGCAACTACTGCTATAGACGCCTCCACCCGAGCCTATGAGGCAGCGACCGCAAAAGTCGATAAACTATTCAATGACGCTTCTGTCCTGCTACAGTCTTTGCAGGAGAACGCCGAAGCCACTAAGACAACTCTGGAACCAGTTGTTCAACAATTGGCCCAGTTTGTCTCGACGGAGCTGTCTTCGTTCGCTACTCTCAGACAACATCTTAGCGACGACAACTCGGCACTTCGTGCCTCCATCGATGCCCGCTTGGCAAAGCTACAAGAGGATCTTGCGGCAGAAAATTCTCTGATGGACGTCTTGGCGAGTAAGACTACCGCCCTTAAGGTCAAGAGCACGCAGCTTTCCAACTCCCAGCAACAATTGGAAGCTCTTCGATCCGAGAGGGAGGTCATAAAGACGTGTGTTTCGGATGTCCACGCAGCTCTCTCAAACATCCTGGAAGCACACGACCCCATCCTTAACCACTCAGTGAGGCGTACCCTCGCTGAAAAACTCTCTCCGGCCATGGACCTTTTAAGTAAAATTGAAGGCCTACCGAGTTTCGTGTCCATTCCGAAACAAGGGGGAGATGAGAAGCAAGGATCGAAACCACCTCCTTCCTCCAAAGCGACTCACACAACCGAACCACCCCCAACTGGTCATGCCTCGGGTTCGGGTGTGAAGAACAAGGGCAAAAACATAGCAGAGGGAGGAGATGAAGATGAAGATGAAGATGAAGACAATGAGACCATTGCGTACATGTTAAAAAGAAAGAACAGTCGCAATGCTGAAGACGATGCTAGTCGTGTGGCGCGTGACGCTGAAGAAGCCGAACGAAAGCAAAAAGAAGCCCACGATCTCCTTGAGAGCCGAAAGTTGCTCTTCCCTGCCTGGACCAGGGATCGTATGATAAAAGAGGCCATAGAGACTCCAAGCATACTATGGCTCGAGCCGGTGATATCATTCGACTGCAACAACTCTATCGATTCGCAGTTTGATATGCCGCTGACTCGAAAGGCGTTCATCTTCCACGCCTTCTCTAACATTTTTGAAGTCCCGCATCCGAACGATGAGCTTGACAGGGAGCTCATTGACTTCTACCTGGAGGCCGCTCGCCCTCAATACCTTACATGGAGCGCCCAGAAGATTGTTAGTGTTCGAGTGCTGAAGCCTTATGCCGTGGGGAGATTCACAAACGTTAAGTTCAAGCTCATCCGAGGATCTGCAAGAACTGCCCACATCATCTCCCTGGCGGATCTGCCCAATCTGAATCCTCATGATTGGATAGTCTTGTACAATATCCTGCTGACAGATGAATCTGAATATGGTCCCATCATAGATCATGTCAAAAGGATGCTGGCCTGCTATATCATGGAGGTTGCCCTAATGGATCAGGAGGTCGCCACAGTTTTTAAGAAGAAACCGAAAGTCGCACCTGTGGGATCGGCCAGTGATCTAAATCAAATGCAAATGGGTAAGATTGATCCGAGGCGAAACTCTGTGATGTTCACTAGAGCCGAAGGACAGAAGTGTCTCTTCGCTTTAGCTGACAAACATCTTTACACCACAACTTGCTTGGAGCACGTCTTATCAATCATCAAGCGGTGTAAAGACAGTTCGGCTGATGACATCAAGTACTTCAATGATATGATCAATTGGTACATCCGGTTTAGACAGACCATCCTCTCCATAACCAAGTGTCTGTTTAACACCGTGAAGAAGAAGGTACCAGCTTCAGCTGCCGGCCCAAGTAAGAAGTGAAGGTCTCGCTCCAAATTGACGCAAAGGGGGAGATTGTTGGGCTGAAGATAGTTTTGATGTTGCGTCTTTTGGGCTCGTTGTTTAGCCTTGTATTCTCCGGTTTGGGCCTGACCAACCGAGAGCCTTTTATGTATTGTATATAAGTTAAATGCTTGCATGCATATTAGGTTAAGATTGCGGAGATTATCGATATAGCGATTCATCAAGAGTACAATATTTTTTTTAATCGTTCTTGTAATCTTCTAATCCTTTACAGTTGATGTTCTTAATCGAGCTCTTCTAAGGATTTTATTTAATCATTCGACACGTTTGATTTAAGCTGTTTTGTTCTTATTATTGTGTTTTTTACTGTTTCATATTCATATACTTGTTCAAGATCTAATCGATCTTCATAGATTAAAAGTTGTTTTAATCCCATCAGGTTGTTTTATGTTATATTGATGTAAATGTTTTATTTTCAAAGTTGTAAAAAAGGAAAAAAAAAAAAAAAAAAACATGACCTTTGTCAAATTTTAAGATAATTACATGTTTTTGTGAAAAACTAATTATTTGTAAAATTTGAATCATTTGCTATATTAGTGGAATCAGGTCAAATTTAGTAAAAGATAAAATGATGTGATTATTTTATTAGTTTTAAAAGTTTGATCTAAACAGTTTTTTGAAACCTACATAATTTATGGATATGAAAAGGTTTTAAAAGAAATTGATTCAAAATTTTTTATGGAGTTACAAAACTTGGTCTTAATGTTTTAAAGAATTCAATAACTTGTTCTTAAATTATGGAACATGAAAAGTTTCATCATAAAACAAAACATTAAAATCCATAAATTAAGGAATCCAAAAGTTATTATTATTTTTTTTTTGTGTTTCCTTGATTTATGAGTTTGTTTAGATTAAAGGAAAAAAAAATTGTGTTTTAGTTGTTTTCAATCCTAATTAATCTAGAGGTAGTTCATAAAATGTGTTTTTGTAAATTCTCCTCAAGTCACATAAAAGGTCACATTTATGAATCTTAAAACTCATAAAATTGTCATAGGTTACATAAAAAAATGAACAGTCTTTTTCATTAAATAGTATTATGACTCCATAACTTGTCCTCAAGTTATGAATGTTTAAGAGTCACTTCTTTAAAAGTGTTATTAAAGAATAAGAGGTTACATAAAAAATGAAGAGTCTTCATTTTAATGAACCATTAAACTCATAAGTTATGAAATAAAAAAAAAATTTAATACTTTCAAAAACTTGCCCTCAAGTTTTGGAATTTGTAAAGTTTTCCCATGAATAATTTAATTCCAAGTTAAGCCCGTAGAATTTTAAAAGTTAAAATTCAACCCTTATACTTTATAATATTATAAGTTAATAATATTTATTTATATATGTATAAGAGAAAGTCATCTTACCATTAGTAGGCCTCATTCACGAAGCCGGTCTATAAGGGGGTATAAGGTTACTACCTATAAAATGGCAGTTTAATGGGTGTCCACTCTCACCCACCGCTTCCTTGACCGGTGGAGGGTCGTTAGCCGAAAGGGTAGGACAAGGACTATAATTCTCCCTTCATTAAAAGTATTAATGATAAATACTAAGTAACTAAAAATTTATAAATTCCCAATCTTAGTTACTTAGGAAAATGTGAATTTGTTGCTAACCCATGAAATTACACTTTGCACTTTCTTAAGTCAGTTAGTGGAGCGTGTGTGGTTAACCGGCACACTAGCTTGATTTAACAAGGTAGGCAAAGGGTAATTAATGTTTATCATAGCATCGGTGGAGCGTGTGTGGTTAACCAGCACATCGATTGAGGGCTAAATATTAAGGGTACCAAGTATATTTGCATGGTTATTCACACCTTGTTTTGTGATCCTCGGCATCCCAATCACAAAACCTGAAGGGCACACTCGAGATTGAAACATGCCATTGAAAAGTTCAATGAATTTCAAAAGAACCTAGGAGTTTCAAAACCAATTAAAAGCTAATAATACATTTCGTTTATCCTGGTGGAAATTGGTGAATTGTCATTCACCTACCTTCAAATATTTTATAGCTTGGATTACGTCATCCCTCATCCAAGTTATAAAATAGTTTGTAGGGTCCTAGCCTTAATATTTCATATTGGGTGTTATATTAAAGACTTTAGATAAACTATCTTGACTATCTCCCAAAAGATGTCTAGTTCAGACATATATGATCCTCCTAAATCTCTTGGAACTTCACTTCCTCCACCTCCTCCAATTATTCTCCCTATCCCACAAGTTCAAGGTCACTCTAGCCCTATTGGCAAGCAAAGTCTATGTGTGATTGCATCTTGGAGATAAAGTCACATATTGACAAGCCGGGAGAGTTGGGTGTCAAAGTCTTGAGAAAGTTGGATGTCCAATCACTTTCTAAGTCAAATAGTGAGTTCCTTTGGGACTCCTATTAAACAGACTATGACAAGACCCTTAATGAGCTTATCTATTTGCTAAGATCAACTTCCCAAAACATTATGGACATTGACAATGATGACACTGGAAATCCAGAAAAAGCATTCTCTTCCCAATGAAAAGGCATCGGCCATAGTCAACTCAGTTGACCAAATGGTAAAGAGAAAGGCTAAATCTGAGATAGTCCCATGTACCATTACCAAAGGGTGCATATGGTTATATTGCCAAAGTAAGGGACATTGATTATGAAACAGCCAATTTACCTAAGGATGTTAAAGTCAATAAGTTTGACTCTACTTCAGGTAAAGTCCACTATCTGACTCTGTTAAGTTTCTGTTCTGAGATTTTTGTTACATGATATGACTGGGTCACATGTTGATATTTTAAGAATCAAAGAAAAGTGAAGAAACTTAAAAGAAGAGTATGTCGAATCTGATTGCGAAGATGGATTTCTATCGCTTGGTTGAAGATCGGATTCTTGAGCTACTCCTTAGGAGTTATTATAGATTGTTAGGAAATATGTAATAGCATAGTTTTCATTTTATGTTGCATTGTAAGGAAAAGTTTTTTCCGCATTTTAAAATAAATAAAAGTTGGTTTTACTTTATTTTTATCTCCTTACAATGGCCTTCATGAAGACATGATGTTTGTATGTTTATGGAAATATTGGAAATATGAATTTGATTCTTTCACCCAAGTTTTAGTTTGACCGAAACTTGGAATCATACAAGGCGTTTAGTGTGATGTATGAGAATTTTCAACTTTGGAAAATTAAGACTAGTTCGGTGTCCACATGTATATGTGACTCAAGAGAAGGACTAAGGGATCAAGTACACATTCTTGTGTACTAGCCAAAGTTCACCACAAAAAATGGATAAGACTCTTCGTTATGGCTTACTAAGGTTTAGTAAATATGATTATACTTACAAGCTTAAGTATAATTCTGAAACATCGGAAAAGTTTCAATGTATGACAGAATGAATAAGAAGAATCAAATTAGGCAGAAGGATAAAAGTTTCTCAAATCTGAAAAGATGGGAGAGTACTCTAGTATCATGTTTTAAGGCCATCTTAATGATTTTGAGACCTTATCACAATTCATCCTCTAAGTGCATTCTGATAGTTAAGAAGAGGAGTTATGAATTGTTGAAGTGGTTAAATCAAGAAGACGATTCATACTTCGTTCCAAAAAAAACAATTCTTAGAGTTACACTCTAAGATTGTAACTTGAGTGACATGTCTTAAAGAAGGTTTAAAACACTTGTCAAATGTAAGAGTAAAAGTTTTCTACTCTTGTACATTTGAAATTGGTAAGTTGTGATGTTTTGGATAAAACAAAGACCAACTAAGGCCAATTGTGTTAAGTGTTTGTCTTGATTAGAATCCATACTATCTCTTGAATATTTGTCAAGAAAGTCTTATAGGTCAAGGAGACAGTGGGAGTCTAAAAGGATTGTGAAAGGGTTTCAAGAAGTAATAAAGAAGAAAAACCTGTATTTCAAGGAGACAGTGGTAGACCCTCATGCTGCCAGGTGGCAAGAAGTTTAGATTGCACAAGTTCAATCCATATGAGTTTGGATTTGTCACTAACCTAGTCTTGTGATTATGGTTTTGACAAATTCACGTGGATAAGAACCCATATACCATCAAATCTAAGGGTCATAAGGTTTCTCTCCGATTCATGAAAATGACGGTGAGGAAACACTTCCACCAAGTAGATTTTAAGTAAATAGCAATATTTGCATTCTCAAAGTCGTTAGTGGAGCCTGTATGGTTAACCAGCACACTAACATTGACTTATGAAGCAAAGGTCTAAACAATTGAGACTATGATTACGGCATCCCTTTTCATAGTTCTGAAACTGTTTAGACACATCTGTGAGCCATCTAAGGGGAGGTGTATGATTTTGATAAAGTCTTATCAAAGCAATCTAGTTTCAGAAATCTGAACTTTGGTAACAAAGTCAATAAAGTATTGATTTCTAGAAGTCCAATAATTTCTGGATATATGTCAAGGCTAGTGGGAGCATAAGTGTTCTGCTAATAATCATCATGTTAGTGGGAGCATGATAATTATGATAAGTATTTCAATACAACAATGTTAATTATAGAAAACAAAATTTTCAATTCTTGAGGTTGCAGGGGTTGAAATTATACTTCATTTCAATTCTAAAAGGCTTAGATTGAGATTGTCTAAATGGTATTAGACATAGCAAAGGTTTGCTGCTACGTTCATGAGTGCTTATGAACAAGTTTTGAGCATTGGAATAAACCCGTGCTTGCTGGAATCACTTTGGGGTGATCGCAAGACGATAATATCATATGGTCTTAAAACCTAGATATATGGTTTATTATTTACTAATTGGTTGTACATTGATAATGCGAAACCGCATCAGTAAATTGATGTCATAAAACACATTGTTGTGTATAGTTGATTAGTCGATAAGTAAATGCATATAAGTCGAAGTTTAACTCTTACTTTTATCCTAAGAGGGTAAAACCGATATCACGGCCGCTCGATGATTTGATTTGACTTATGTGTCGGGCCCGGTCAGGACTGAATTGATGTGTTCAATTAAGTTCTATGTCAAATAAATCTGAGATCGAGAAAATAGTTGTTGGACAACAAGTATGACAATGTTTCATGAAATCATATGCAAGATATCAAAACAGAGGACTATACGATCCCTTATCTAAAGGACAGGTTACTGATAAGATCAGAGTTGACAGCATCTTTGAGAGCTATGATTGCTAATCAGATTGTGTTTGCATTTATAGTTACTAGACATAGCAAAGGTTGGGAGACTGTTGGATTAGTGTCTAAGGCTGTAACTATATTTGGTAAGTATTTGACCCGATTCTGCATGGTCCTTTTGGGTTGCCTTCACCATAGCAACTTGACATGGTGATTTATATAGAGAGAAGAGATATTATTATTAATGTATTATAAGAATAATATGTTAAAGGACTAATAATATTATTTGATTAATATAAGTCATAAATTAATTAGGAATTAATTTGGTGACTTAAAGAGATTAATTGAAGAAAGGGGTATAAATTATCAAATGTGTGATACTTGTATTTTGAGCTAAGAATCCTTATGGATATGGGGTGGACGATTTTAGTGATGCGGATCACCTAGAAATCGTCCAAGGCCTTATCTAGAAGGGATATTGGATTACTTTGAGGCTAAGTTATCCAATTAGGGTTTTAGGGTAAAACCCTAGGAGCTCACAGTATAAATAGACCCTTGGGGTTGTGGAAATCGACCAACCTTGTTATTGGAGTAACCCTAGAGTCGATTTCCCTCTTCCTTACCTCTCTCAAATCCTCTTCTTGCTAGTTAGTGTTTGTAAGCCATTAGAGGAGTGACAATTGTGACTCTAAGCTCCAAGAAGAAAAAGGTTTCAAGCAAGTAACTCAAGGTATTATTCTAGATCTGTTTTCATATGTTTTGATCGTTAGTTTACATTAGATCTAGCCATAAAAGTCTTGGATATATATTGCATGTTCAATTAGAGAAACCTAGATCCAAGATATAAGGTTGTATGTGGACATAGGAAAGATCTTTTGTCTAAAACCCATCAGTAACATCACGACTCTCAGGTATTATATTTCTATATTCGGTTTTGGGATTTAATGAGTGACTCAACGAGTTGTGTGCCCGACTCGTCGAGTAGAGTTGGATTGAGCATGTGGATTTAATGACCAACTCGACGAGTCAGAGAGCCGACTCGCCAAGTTAGCGTTGTGTGAGGAAATCCTAAATCCCCGAGTTTGTGACCTATTTAAGGGGCCTTAAGTCCTCATTTATGTCGCACCAGTCACCATACATCCTTGAGAGAAACCCCTAATTGTCCATTTGAGATAAGAGAGTAAGAGAGAAGCTAATATTGTGATTTTAAGTGCACTTATGAAGGGGCAGTGCAGAGCTCGAAAGCTGGGATCAAGCGGAGGTTTTGGCACTAGAGGTTCATCATGTTTTTCATTCAGGTGGAGGTAAAAATATGTTATCTTGATCATTTCCTTAGGAGATCTTTGTTTAGGGAGTTTCTAGGATTTTCTCCCATCACTTTTTGTGTCATTGAGTCCTTTGAGCATGATTTGAGATTGAATCCTCAGATCTGGATTATAGGAGGTCTTGTGACTCCAAATAATTGAACTTTATTGAGCTAGAGACAAGATCTTGTGCATCTAACCCTTGTTAAAGCTTGTATTGGCATTATGTAGCAAATATGCCATCCATGAATGTAAAGATCAAAGCTTTACATCATAATCGAGCCTTAGGAAGTCAAATCTAGAGTATGGGGCACGGTTTCTACCTTAAAACTTCTGAAGGGGAATTTGACAAAAGGGACTCGACGAGTCAATGAGCTAGCTCGAAAGTCGACTAGGGTTTTCCTAGATGAGTCCAGACAAGGGTAACTCGGCGTGTTGATGAGACAACTTGACGAGTTAAGTTGGGTTTTCGCGATGATCTGAGGAACAAAGGGGGGACTCAGCGAGTCACATAGATGCACTCGGCGATTCAGGTCAACATGAACAGTTGACTCGAGTGTTGACTTTTGTTGACTTTAGGGTTGGGTCAAGGCAGGGATTATGGGGACCATGGAGGGGTAATATGGTCATACACCCATCCCAAGAGTTAGAGAGGGATTAGCATGAGTTTATATAAAGTTGTGATCTTTATGTGTTAATTAGATATGCTTATTATGTGTAGGCGGAGATTAGGCTATTCGAAGGGTATCCAGTTTCCTTGTGAACTGGGATCCTAGGAGGAGGACTTAGCGTGACTACAGGTTGGTATAGAAGGTAGTATTGGGCCCGTACTACTGAAAGCACTGGATCTATATGCAACCTTAGTAAGAATCCTTAGGATGCTAAGGAGAAAGTAGGGACAAGTGATCGAGTGTGAGTATGCTCAAGCGAGTCTCTGATGATTTTTCATGTTATGCTTCAAAGATATCATGTTGGGTACACGCCACAACCCCGGGAGAAGTGGGACTAGTTCTAAGGAGATCCGCAGGATCATCCATGATGAGTTGGTTGTAGCCATTAGAGATGCGATACCGGCGATGCATGGATCTATTAAGACCACTCAAATTGAGACGTTTAACGAGTGATACATTGTCGTTAATGAGGTTGTTTCTACTGCAGCCACTGCAGTTGTTGCCGCTGCTAGGCCACAGGGAGGTGACTTGTTGTTGTTCTAGGAATTCAGCAAGACGAAGCCACCATAGTTTCATGGGACAAAGGATCCGATTGCTTCCATGAGGTGGATCACTGACATTGAGAGATGATTTTAAACGTGTTCAAGTCCAGAGGATCTGAGAGTCCCATTCGCACTGAACCAGCTTCACTTGGGAGGGAAGGACTCGTGGAAGTTTGTGACGACTAACTTTACCCCTACGGATCATGTTGCAGTGACTTGGTAGAGGTTCACCAAGTTGTTTCGAGATTAGTAGGTTCCTATATGGAGAGGGAATGTTTAGCACATGAGTTTATGTCTCTCAAGCAGAAGACAGAGTCGGTGACTGAGATTATGAGGATGTTTCAAGAGAGGGTGATGTTTTGCCCTAAGCACATGTCCACGGAGTAGGCACGTGTGAGTCGATATTTGAGCATCATGAGGAGGGATATTCGGGAGTTCGTGGTGAACTCGTCTTATCGGGCATTGGCTGTGTTGCTGACCAATGCTAGGAAGAGAGAGATCGATTTGGAGATTCAGACCAGAAGGGAGAAAGAGCAGCAGGGGAGAGACAGGAGAGTGACACGGTCGTAGTCGGCAGCTAAGTGGGCTAAACCCGCTGATTCGAGAGCTGGAGGATAGAAGGGCCGCACTTGTAGCAAGTGTGGCAAGACCCACGATGGATCTTGCTGGGTAGGGATTTGCTACAAATACAGCACGGAGGGCATATGGCAAGGGACTGCCCCAAGGGATTTTTTGTTTGCTTTCAATGGAACCAGAAAAGTCATCGGAAGGCCAAGTGTCCCTAGCTTACTTAGGGATTAGCCCTGACTACCAGTCCTGCTGCTTTACGTGTTACTGATGGCTGGTCGGGGAAGGCCGAGCCTCCGAGGGCTCGTGGGAGAACATTTCAGCTGACAGCGGAAGAGGTCTGTACCGCGCCTGATGTTGTTGCTAGTATGTATCTCCTTATCTATGTTGTTTTGAGATTTTTTTATACTTATATTGTGCCATGTATAGGTACTTTTCTTGTGTGTTTGTACCTGCTTTGGTGTTGTTTGACTCGGGTGCGATTCGATCATTCGTGTCCTTAGATTTTAGTCGCCACATCAGTATCTGATGTGAGGCGATGAATTGACCTCTGAGAGTTTCTATCACCGAAAAGCATGCGGTTTTTGCTACTGATGTATTCTGAGGGTGTGTACTAGAGATTTTCGGTGTTGAGTTCCCAATAGACTTGGTACCGATCGAGATGGGTGATGTCTATGTCATAGTAGGCATGCATTTGTTGTGTCGGTTTGGAGCTATGATCGACTTCGAGCGTCAGATGGTGACCATACGAGACCCTAGTCTGGGAGTGCTTACGGTGTATGGCTAGGGTACTAGATCTGGATTCGCCTTCTACTCCGCTGCTAATGTGAGAAAGAGTCTACAGCAGGGTTGTATGGGCTTTTTAGCATACATGATGGATACGCGGGTTGCTACAAAGAGGCCGAGTTCTATCCTCAAGGTTCCAATAGTGTGCGAGTTTCCAGATGTTTTTCCCGAGGAGTTTCCAGGTGTGCCTCCCAAGAGGCAGTTGGAGATTACGGATTGATTTGGTTCCAGGAGCAGTGCCTATTGCCAAGGCACTTTATCGCCTTGCACCACTAGAGATGCAGGAGTTATCGTCACAACTCCAAGAGCTGTTGGGGAAGGGTTTTATCAGACCGAGTAGCTCACCGTGGGGAGCGCCGATCCTTTTCATTAAAAAAAGGATGGTTCACACTGGATGTATATTGATTATCGGGAGTTGAACAAGCTGACGATCAAGAACCGTTATCAACTACCGAGGATCGTCGATCTGTTCGATCAGTTGCAGGGAGCGTCTTGCTTTTCTGATGTTGATTTGAGATCTGGATATCATCAGATGAGAGTATGCGAGGAGGATATCTAGAATACGGCCTTTAGGCCTTGTTATGGGCACTACGAGTTTGTGGTGATGCCTTTCTGACTCACCAATGCACCTGCAGTGTTAATGGACCTCATGAATCGGTTATGCAGGCCTATGTTGGATCGATCGGTGATCATGTTCATGGACGATATCCTGGTGTATTCGAGAACTAGAGTGCAACATGAGAAGCATCTTAGAGAGATTCTTGGAGTTTTGAGTGAGGAGAGGCTTTATGCCAAATTCTCCAAGTGTGGTTTCTGGTTACGAGAGGTCCATTTCCTAGGACACCTCTTGAATCACAATGGGAAATTGGTCGACCCAGCCAAGATTGAGGTAGTTATGAAGTGGGAGGTGTCGAGATCCCCTTCGAGATCAGGAGTTTTCTAGTTTTGGCCGGCTACTATTGGAGATTTATCAAAGAGTTCTCCAAGATTTCCGTTCCTCGTACCAGGTTGACCAGGAAGGGTGATACCTTTACTTGGGGTCCCAAGCAACAGTCCTCATTTGATAACCTTCGCCATAAATTATAGGAATCACTGGTGTTATCCCTTCCCGAATGAGTGGAGGACTTTGTAGTTTATTGTGATTCTTCTATATCCAGGATGTGTGTGGCGTTGATGCGGAGGGGGCACGAGACAGCGTACGCGTCGAGGCAGCTAAAGCCTCATGAGACGAGGTATCCCACCCACAACCTGGATCTGGGAGCAGTGGTGTTCGCCCGCAAGATCTGGTGCCACTACCTATATGGAGTCCGATGTACCATATATATAGACCACAAGAGCCTGAAGTACCTCATGAATCAGCCCAACCTGAATATGAGGCAAAGGAGGTGGTTGGATGTGGTGAAGGACTATGACTTTGAGATATTATATCATCTGGGCAGTGTTAATGTGGTAGCCGACGCCCTGAGCCGTAGAGCAGCGAGTGCTTCAATCCGAGATGTGTGCATGAAGATGACAGTGATTACTCTCGTATTAGATACCATTCCAGAGGCATAGGTGGAGGCTGTGAGACCAGAGAACCGCAAGAGGGAGCAGATGATTGGAAAGGTTTACGAGTTTGTGATGGACAGTCGTGGGCTTATTATTTTCCGAGGGAGGATTTGGGTGCCCTATACAGGTGGAGCACGACGCATACTAATGGAGTAGGCACATAGATCAAGATTCTGATCAATCCGGGGGCCACTAAGATATATTTTCACCTGTAGAGAGATTATTGGTGGCCCTGTATGAAGAGGGACGTGGCATGGGTAGTTGAGAGGTGCTTGACCTTTCGTCGGGTTGAGGCGGAGCACCAGCAACTGCATGGCCCATTACAGCCTCTAGGGATTCTCCAGTGGAAGTGTGAGCATATTTCGATGGATTTTATCACCAAGCTACCGAGGAATGCGCGTGGGGTTGTGTTATTGACTTCGAGGACAAGCTATGCGCATGTGTTATTGACTTCGGAGGAAGTTGGGACACCTATTTGCCATTGGCTGAGTTTTCTTACAACAACAACCACCATTCCAGTATTGGCATGCCACCGTTCGAGCTCTTATATGGGAGGAGGTATCGGACTCCCATCTGTTGGGGAGAGGTAGGGCAGCTAGTGATGGGTGGCATTGAGATAGTGCTGAAGACAACCGAGCAGATTCAGTAGGTAAGGCAGAGGTTACTGACAGCCCAGAGTCGCCAGAAGAGGTACGCAGATCGGCGATGATCCGAGCTAGAGTTCCAGGTTGGAGATTTTGTCCTCTTGAAGGTATCCCCATGGAAAGGGGTGATCCGATTCAGGAAATGGGGCCAGTTGGGGCACTGATACATTGGTCCTTTCAGAGTGATCGCCATGGTGAGCAAGGTAGCTTACCGGCTGGAGCTACCTGTAGAGTTGGGTCAGATTCATAACACCTTCCACGTGTCTTAGTTAAAGAAGTATGTAGACGATGAGACGGTGGTGGTACCATTAGAGTACATTCAGTTGGATGCGAGCCTGAATTATATTGATAGGCCGATCACGATCTTGGATTGGAAAGGGAAGGTTTTGAGGAACAAAGAGGTGCCCCTAGTTAACCTTTAGTCGCAACATCGGAGGGGATCTGGGTGGACTTGGGAACCGGAGTTTGAGATGTGTGAGAAGTATCTAGAGTTATTTCTAGAGCATGACTTCGAAGGTGAAGTATGATTCTAGTGGGGGAGAAATGTAACATCCCGACTCTCAGGTATTATATTTATATATTTATTTTTGGGATTTAATGAGTGACTTGACGAGTTATGTGCTCGATGCGTCGAGTAGAGTTAGATTAAGCAGGTGGCTTTAATGATCGACTTGACGAGTTAGAGATCCGACTCGTTGAGTTGGCGTTGAGTGAGGAAACCCTAAATCCCGGGTTTGTGACATATTTAAGTGGCCTTAAGCCCTCATTTCCGCCTCACCAGTCACCATACATCCTTAAGAGAAACCCTGATCGTCCATTTGAGCTAGAGAGTGAAAGAGAAGCTAATATTGTGATTTTAAGTGCACTTTTGAATGGGAAGTGGAGAGCACCAACACTTAGATCAAGTGGAGGCTTTGGATTTAGAGGTTCATCAGGGTTTTGCTTAAGTTGGCAGTAAAAAGATGCTAACTTGATCATTTCCTTATGAGATCTTTGTTTAGGGAGTTTCTAGGGTTTTCTCCCATCACTTTTTGTGTCGTTGAGTCCTTTGAGCATGATTTGAGGTTGAAACCTCAGATCTGGATTGTACGAGGTCTTGTGAGTCCAAAGACCCGAACTTTATTGAGCTAGAGACAAGATCTTGTCCATCTAACCCTTGTTGGATCTTATATTGGCATTATGGAGAAAATATGACATGCATGAACGTAAAGATCGAAGCATTACGTCATAATCGAGTCTTAGGAAGTCAAATCTAGAGTATGGGGCACGGTTTCTACCTTAAAACGTCTGAACGGGAATTCGAAAAAAGGGACTCGATGAGTCAATGAGCTGACTCGACGAGCAGGCTAGCGTTTTCCTCGACGAGTTTAGACAAGGGTAACTCGGCGTGTTGTTGAGACAACTCGACGAGTTAAGTTGGGTTTTCACGATGATCTGAGGAACAAAGGGGGGACTCGGCGAGTCACATAGATGCACTCGACAAGACTAGTCAACATGGACAGTTACTCGAGTGTTGACTTATGTTGACTTTAGGGTTTGGTTAAGGTAGGGATTATGGGGACCATGGAGGGGTAAATGGTCTTTCACCCATCCCAAGAATTAGAGAGGGATTAGAATGATTTTATATAAAGTTGTGATCTTTATGTGTTAATTAGAGATGCTTATTACGAGTAAGCGGAGATTAGGCTATTCGAGGAGTATCCAGTTTCCTTGCTTGCTTACGAGGTGTGTCTTCTCACAATACTTACCTTAGTGGTATTACTGAGTGACCGGAGGGTCTTATTTGAGTTACTGACCAGAGGGTCCTATGTGGTTATATTGATTTATTTTATATTATTCATTTCCGTCTTTGTGATATATGTTATGTTATTCTGTGTTTTACTGAGATCGGACCGGAGGGTCCAAACCGAGTTGTGAGACTGGAGGATCTTCACTGAGATACAGGACCGGAGGGTCCAACCCGAGCTGTGAGACCGGAGGGTCTTCACTGAGACACATCATCGAAGGGTCCACATCGACCTATGAGACCGGAGGGTCCTCACTGAGACGCTTGAGACCGGAGGGTCCATGCTGAGTTATAGCCATGAGAGACTTATTATTTGTGTATGTGGTATTTTGCGAAACTCACTAAGCTTTATGCTTACCGTGTTGTGTGAAATATGTGTCAGGTACTTCTCAGGATTGCGGGAAGGTGTCGGCTTCCTTGTCTACACTGATTTCGAGAATATGCGGATGATTAGGGAATAGTGACATTTTTATGTGGATTTGTGTTGACACTTGAACAATGATGTTGTAGAGAAATATATTATGAGTTTTTATGTGTTTTAAAAATGAAAATTTGGGTTTGAAAATTTACGTTGTTACACTCACCGAGTTCCTCTATGTGTCTGAAAATGTCGGGGAAAACCGAACTAGCTCGTCGAGTTTATCCAACAAATTCGTCGAGTTCGCCTGAAACCCACCTCTTAATACATTAATCACTTAATCAATGGGGACATAACTCCAAAACATAGATCTGACTTCCTTGAGCTGGAAAAACACGTAAAGTTGCCAACTTTACGTTCATGCATTTATAAATGAAGCTCTTAAGCTTGGAATGGACTTAATAGATGACTTAACGCATAAATAACACAAAAATCCTCATAAAGTTTGCACCTTTAAGCTTAAGGTTACCAAAACCAACTCAGATCTGAAGGAATAACCCCTAAAATGACTTTACTCCTTCATCATCCCCAAAAGGAGGCCAAAACACAACAAAACCCAAAATAAGGAGAATTAATCATCCTATAAGTCAAGGTATGAACTTTCTCTAATTCCTTCACAATGCACAAAAAGAACACCAAACTTACTTCCAAGGCTCCAAAAACTTTACAATGGAGCCTACAACTTGTTTTAGGGTTTTGACAACAATGGAGGCTTATAAGGAGGCCAGAAAAAATATTTAAGAACTTTAATTAGGGTGCAAGACTCTAGGAATTAGGGTTTCCTTCCCAGGTGCCAACTCATCGAGTTGGTTCATTAAACCTTCGCGGTTCATCCATCTTCAACACGACGAGTTGGTCCCTACAACTCGTCGAGTTGACCTAGAATTAGCATTTTACTCAACAATCCTTTTCAAGATTTCGAATGTTACACCGTCGTCTTCCTCATATCCAAATATTCTTGAGCCAACCACTCCCTCTCCACCAGGGAAACATAACTTGTGCAAAACATTTCTGAGAACTGCTCTTAAGTAATAGCAATCCACTGCTCAGGAGTGTAGGAACCGGTTAGCATGTTCCACCAGTCCTTCAAGCCTAGTCAAAGAAGGTTCACAACACACCTCATAACAACCCAAATTCTCTTCTCTTGTGAAGTTAGTCTTTCGTTAAGTAGTGTTAAGCTTTACGTGCATTTATGGCGTGAGATTATGTCTTAGCAAAATTAATAAAATCTTGTGGGGTCAAGTTGTTAATGTTGCAAACTGTATATGTCTAATAATACCTAATAATAGGTGAGGGTTAAAAACAATTCAAATAAAAGTAAAAGGTAGTTATTGAAAAAAAAAAGCGAGATGGAGGACCATGAGAGATTCTTTAAAAATGTAAGATCGAGGACTAAGGGCTGTATTTTAGGATGTGTATTCCGACCATACGTCATTGGGGGTAAGATTCTTTAGCCTTGTGTGTGGCAGTAACCATGAGAGATTAATATGGAAACAGAGATTAATATGGAAACAAAGGGAAGGGAGGTGATGGTGCGTCGGATAATTAGTTGGTCTTTTGTATTTGAGACTTGTTGAGACACTTTGGTACCAATGTGTTGTAATTATAAAACTTTGGTTGTTTAGTTTTGTATGAAATTAATTATATATAATGTCGTTACACTACTTGGTACCTAATCTGATATTATATAATTTTTTTTTTGCATTTAATGTTCTTATGTATCGAGTTTTTTTGTACCAAAATCATTGATTAAAAAAAACTTAAAATTGAAAAATATTATTACCGGCAACACTAATACCGGCGACAAGATGATTTACCGGCGACATGAGCATTAACGGTGATAAAAATTATTAGCGGCGACATAGAAAATAGCGGCAACATTTTGATCAATAGTCATGGAGCGGTAGCGACGACTTTTTACTGCCGACGTGTCGCCACTATTACCTATACCGGAAATTTTCATAGTCTTACCGGTAACTTTTGTCGCTGCTATTACATTTTTTTTCTTGTAGTGATTATAGACTCGATGAGACGCTCTCTTCTGGAGCATGCGACATGTCGTTACAACATAACCGTTTTACATCGTTGTGTTGTTCTTGTTTTCTGATCAGGCTTTCATGTAACTTTTTAAGGTGTTTTGTTTGGCAGCTGGATTGTTGGTCTTCTTGTTCGTTGATAAGTATTTTGGAATTAGAGATTAGTTGATACTGTGGATTTTTAAACTACTTTGTTAGGGAATTTTATATCTTAGATTGCATTGAACCTAGACTATTTAGGTTGCATATGCGGCTAGCTATTATGTGATGTTTTTGGTTACTATGTTCCCTTACAGGGTGTGAATGTAAAAAACATAAACCAATTTGATACCTTTATGGATCATTTCCTAGAAGATATAAAGCTAACTGGACAGTGAAATGGTTGGTGTAACGAAGATCCTTTTTCTTTTGCTAAAAGTATCCAAGGGCCCATTCTTGCAAATTGATTGGAAAACGGCGTTATTGTTACAAATAGTTCCATTTGGAGCCAATTGTGGAATGTTGACAGCTACTACTATGATAGTATGATATATATATAGCACATAATGGATACATTTAACACCACCTAATTACATGATTAGTATATGATAACATTAACTAACAAGTAGGAACGCAAAACAACCACCAGATGTCTCTTACGAAAGATCTCTCATCTGGCTAAAACCTGTTTCCGAATATAACCCTACATGGCTACTGTCAGACGACGACATGCCATGTCGCATAAACCATCGACTTGATCCTTCAGACGTTGTTGATGACTCTCCTTGCAATGGAAACAAAAGTTCTTGTTTTTCCAACACAAACTCACCAACTATGCCACCTGTTTTCTCAGCAGCTTCTTGTAGCTGCAATGCAAACTCTAGTCCCCACACGACTTCATCCATGGATGGACGTTTGCCCCCTTTTTCTTGTAAACAACTATTCGCCACCTCTGCAAACTTCATGAAACACTTTGGTGCAATTTCACCACTTAGTTTTGGATCAATTATTTCATGCAGTGTACCTTTTCGACAATGAGACTTTCCCCATTCTGCCAAACTGACTTCTTCGTAAGGAAGGTCTATATTTATAACAGGCCTTGCGCATAAAACTTCTAGCAAAACGACTCCAAAGGAGTACACGTCGGATTTTTCCGTGAGTTGTTGCATTCGAAAGTAATCAGGATCCATATATCCGAAAGTACCCTTCACCATTGTGCTAACGTGGTTTTGCCTTTCGTCTTTTGGTCCTAGCTTTGACAAACCAAAATCTGACACTTTCGCCACCCAATTTTCATCCAATAAAATATTTGTCGACTTAATATCCCGATGAATTATCACACGGTTTGCACCTGTGTGGAGATAATGCAACCCTTTGGCTGCACCAATGCAAATATCGAGACGTTTTCTCCATGTCAAACGAGGGTTGTTTGTGTTGTAAAGATGCTCCCGAAGAGTTCCGTGAGGCATGTAATCGTACACAAGTACCATTTCGTCCTCGTCATCACAGTATCCGATTAGTGGCACTAGGTTCACATGGCGTAGTTTGGATAGCATCCCGATTTCTGTTTGGAATTCTTGAAAACCTTGTTTGGATGATGACTTCAGCCGTTTGATAGCAACCATGGTTGTAGCATTGTCGATGTAGCCTTTGTACACCATACCAAACCCTCCTTTGCCGATAATACACTCTTCATTGAATTCATTGGTTGCATCTTTTACTTCCTTGACTGAAAAACGACGACACCGACCTGATTGGAGCTGGCCAGACTTTTTAGATTTTGGTTTACCGGAGGACTTTTCGATTACTAGCTTTCGAGTTCGCCAAAAAACTATAAAACCTAAAGCAGATAACAAGACTAATCCACCCCCACCACCTCCGATTATTGCAGCATATGGTGGAGTTTTCTTTGTCGTCACTTCTCCGGGAGACGACGGCCTTGGCGGTGGTGGTGTAGGACTTAGCTCCGGGTTGGGACTAGCTAGACTACCAGACATGCTCATCTTGAACACTTCCAAACCATTCAAAAAACCATCACGATATTGTAGAGATTCTTCATTAGGATGCAGTGCGAGCCACAAATCTTGCTTGCTGCGCTGGCCTTCTGGGTTGCCGACAAACACAACGTAATCCTTGAATACCGGATAACCGCTGCCTGGAGTCCAGAAGAACAGATCAGCTTTGTCTTCAGCAGTTTGATTATTGATGAAGATCTTAAAAATCATTTGTCTTTCAAACGTGTATTGTGGTATAATGCTGCAAAAATGGAGCCTGAGCATGTACCAAAATCCTAAATCAACGGGAAGTATCCAGGTCAGATTGTAGTAGCTCGACAGTGTGCCCATACTCCTTTCGGTTTGATAAACAAGCTCAGGTGCTGTATAATTTGGTGTGTCCGTTGTGTACGTGATCGGAATCTGAGTAGAAGGCGTTAACCCAAGAGCATTTTTGGGGAATATATAATTTTCATCTCCATCCCATGATCTATACATACCGGTATCATCGTTGACGGATATTTGTCGCCCACCGACGTTTAACCGATAAATACTCTCGAGAGCCGTGTCTTTTGCAATCACAGGTCCTGTAATTTGACCGACGTATTTCAAATTCTTTGCTTTAAAATACAGAGTTTCCGGCAATGAAACGATTTCAATACCATTAATGAAGGCGTAAGAGTTGGGCGAGGGTGTAAAGGTGACGTTAAGGTTTTGGGTGTCGTTTACATATATGATAAATTCTTTAATAAGTTGGGGAACTGGGGGTCCATGGACTCCTGCATTTGAGAGAATACTTCCTACATAGGATGAAGTTAAGAAGGCGCTGAAGTTTGATAAGAGAGAGTGACCATTGGATGATACAGAGAAGAAAGACTGGTTCGCGTTGAGGTGGGAATAGGTTGCAGGGTAGAAATAAAGGCGGAGGAATTTAGGCCCGTGGTTCACTGGAAATGAGTATGTGAATGAAGACGTGTTAAAGATTCTGGCGGTGGAGTACGGGATTTCGAGGACTGAAGGATCGTGGTCGTAGGGGGTAGATGGGAAGGAGGTGGTGGTCATGTTGTAGGGTACAAATTTCGAATGTTCGTCGGTTTGCCATAACCGGTCGGAAGTGGTGATGGTGGTGGATGATCCGCAGTTGAGTAGGAAATAGTCAGTGGGTTTGTATGGTTGGGAGGTGGTGGTGGTGGTGAGCAGTAGGAGCAAAGAAAAGAGGGGTGAAGCGAAGGTCAACATGACTTTAGTTGTCTTATTATGGAGGTCTCTCTATTAATTATTCGTTTTTATAAATCATAAAAGTAGTTATACAATTAAAAGGGTTGTTGGCTCAACTTTGAAAAGTCTTGGTATTGCCACCTTTAAATCACTATTAGCGAATATGATAATATTTTATAGCAAAATCCATATGTATTCCATAGCTATACGACAATACTTATGGAATTACCACGAAAATAAGGTGGTAACATAAACGCTTGTGTCTAAATAATACCAAAGGCTTATTTCCATAGGTAATTTACCGATCGAATACCTACGAAGAGATATAAAAACAGATTTCCTACGATCGAATACCTACGAAGAGATATAAAAACAGATTTCCTACGCATTAATGACGGCTCAAATTTACCTACGGAAAGAAATAACGACGGATCTCCTACGGATTATCAATGGGGCCGTTTTGGCTCACATTGACTTTGCTACCTAAGGATTTCCGACGGAAAAAATTACCAAGGGATTTTGCGTAGGTATACTGTGACTAAAATGTAGAGCTGTTCACTATTTGGATAAAACCGAATTATCCAATTAGACAATTTGGATTGGACTATTTGGTTCGGATATTCGGATTTTTGGATTGAATTTTACAAAACTGAATTATTATTTTGGATTTCGGATTGGTTTGGTTTATAAAATATGAACCGAATAGTCCAACAAAACCGAATAACAATTTATTTTTAATATATTTATAACTATTTATTAGTTTTATAAATTATTTTTTTCAAAAAAGTTCAAAAGGTTTCACCAAATAAAAAAATTAATATGCATTTTCTCTCAAAAGTGTTTTATCTGTTAATATTAAATTATAATATATCCTCTTAGTAGTTGTTTATAAATTATAAATTACAACTAAATAATTTGTTTTTGCTTTCTCTATAAAAATTGGATAATGTTATAATTATATATCGCTTTTAAATGTTACGCCTTTTGAAACCGAATTATAAAACCGATCCAACCGAATTGTAATTGGATTGGATCGGATCGGATTTGAATTTAGTTTGGACAATTCGGATCCATATTTTGAAAACCGAAATCAATTTGGATTTACTTAATTGGGTCGGATGGAACCGATCCATCCAAACGAACACTCCTACTAAAATGAGTCAAAAGTCTCTTAAAAAAATCCATATTTAGATCGATTTAGATTGTTAAAGTATGAGCGAAATTCATAACTCTTTCATAAGAACTCTGTTTTCGACTATCGTTATATTGACATGTTCATATTCACAAGATCTTCAACCCTCGTTTAGATTGTTTCGGCCAACAGTCAACCGATTTTGATTTCATTTCTTTGTCCGTACTACTGTGCTGAAACATCGAAAAAGCAAAACTTCTTCATACGAATTCAGATTTGAAGGTTCTCTACATGTACGCTCTTGGTCTTAGGATTACTATGATTTTCATTTGGATCACTGAGGCTAATAAGTAATCTATCTCTGATTCGAATTTTACGACGCACATAGTTTTGTCATTTTAATTCCGAATCTTCGTAGAAGCATAATTTCTTCATACGATCTCGGATTCGGGCGTTCTATATATTTACAGAAATCGTATTGATGTTTCCTACATATTTATGATGATTACTTTGGATAAAACGTAATATACTCTACTTCAAATTTTATAAACAACGTTTATATTGAATTTTACGAGAAGGTGAAAATGGGGTGTTACAATTGATATATTATGTGGGGAGTTAAGGGCGGACCATCCTCATGCTGAAGACCAACAGAATCGGGCGGACCATCTTCATGATGAAGGCCAAACTGCGGACCAGGTTTACATTGTACGCAAAAAGGGGCGGACCAATTTTGTGATGAAGGCCAAGGGCTGACCAGCTTTTTGTTGAAGGTCATTATATGTATGCATTGTATATGTATTGTGGTATATGATATTTTGGGAAACACACTGAGGCTAATAAGTAATCTATCTCTAATTCAAATTTTACGACACACAAAGTTGTGTCGGTTTAATCGCGAAACTTCCAAGAAGCATAACTTCTTCATACGAAGTCGGATTTGGGCGTTCTATATATTTACGGAAATCGTATTGATGTTTCCTACATGTTTATGACGATTACTTTGGATAAAACTTAATATACTCTGCTTCAAATTTTATAAGCAACGTTTATATTGAATTTTACGAGAAGGTGAAAATGGGGTGTTACAATTGAGATATTATGTGGGGAGTTGAGGGCAAACCATCATCGTGCTGTAGACCACTAGAATCAAGGGGACCATCTTCATGCTGAAGGCCAACATGCGAACCAGCTTTACATCGTAGGCAAAAAGGGGCGGACCAGCTTCGTGCTGAAGGCCAAAGGCGTACCAACTTTATGTTAAAGGTCATTATTTGTATGCATGGTATATGTATTGTGGTATATGATATTTTCAGGAACTCACTAAGCTTCGTGCTCACCTGTTGAATATAAATGTTTTTTTCAGAAATTTCACATCATGTTTCTACAAAAAATAATAATACTCTGATATATTTTAATAAATGAAAATGGAAATTTTGGGTTGGAAATCGGGATGTTATCAGTTGGTATCAGAATCCTGATTTGAGAGAATTGGATGAACATTTGTATGATTCTTGAATCAAACCGAGGATCTAAATATCTTAACAAATATTTTTAGAAAAACAACTTTATTCAAAAGAAAAGAATGTGATGCGTATAGTCAGCCGAAGCTTAGAAAGGATAATGTTTTGGTAGCACCATGTAACAACACGACTCCCACGTATAAGTTTAAATGTTTAATATATTCATTTTGATAACGCAACTCGACGATTAGGAGGCCTCAACTCGTCGAGTGGAGACTGAGATTGGCCGTATGATTTTAGAACCAACTCGACGAGTTGGTGGACTTAACTCGACGAGTTGGAGCTGAGTGTGAAAACCTTAATTTTTAGGGTTTGCACCCTATTTAAAGGACTTTAAGTCCTTTACCCTGCCTCTCTCATTACCTTATCACCCAGAGACAAACCATAATCTAGTTCCCTTCATCTTGAGAGTGTGTTAAGGCTAAGAGTGTATGTTTTGCTGCATTCCTTGAAGATTGATGTAACATCCATAAAATTCCAGCCAATTTAAAACTTTTTAAATCATTTGAAGCCCTTCAATTATTACAATTTGTTTTCAAAATAGACTATACATCAGAGTTCCCAAAAATCATAATCGACAATCGAGGATGTGTACGGTCATGCCTTCACCTACCCGCAGCCATCCGCTGAACCTGAAACAATAACTGAAACTGTAAGTCCGAAAGCTTAGTGAGTTACCCCCAAAATACCAACCTCATATAACCATAATCGTAACCATATCATATCAAAAAATACAGAACAACGTGCATAATGAGCCTTCAGCCTGACTGGACTGCTCCCGAGCCTTCTGCATGACTGGACTGCCTCGTAGGGCCTTCAGCCTATCCAGACTGCTCACCAGGTATGTTGGCCTACAGCACAAAGCAGGACCACCTCAACCCAAACCCCAACCAAACAAACATGTGCACATAAGTATCATACTCTAGTTCATATCATATAACAGTCAAATTGATCTAACATATCACTAATCATAGCAACATCCCAATAACCGAGGTACAGACCTAACCGGTCACTACAATAGCATCATCCTATATACCAGGATACCATGAGAATTTAGCTAAATGAAAGTCGTGAGAATTTAGCTCATGATTTCAGCAAACAAGTATATAAAAATCGAAATTCAAAGTAATTGACATGGCAAAATCTAATGAAAAGTTGAAGTGTAGAGATTTGTTGCCTTAATGCTCCTACTTCCAATGGTATGATCGATTTACTTGCTTCCAAGCCTTAGAACAAGTGTTTTGCCTTCAAATTTGATGATTACTTCTAGAGCCAAAGGTTACAATTCAGAGGAGAATGAGATCTATTTATAGTTTTCCCGAATTCAGAGCACCATGACATGGTAAGGCCACCACATCGTGGTCTTCGTGTTTATCCAGTGTTCAACAAGTCTTCAAAAAAAACGGGACTCTCCACTTCACAATGTTGTGGGAAATCCACCACAACGTATTAGGTATTTTTTTTCTTCATTTTAAAGCTTTGATTTAAACTCCCTACTCCTATGTCCAACTTCCATCTTCCTGCTTCCTGCTTCCAGCTTCCTTTTTGCTCCAAGCATGTGTTTTATCCCTACATCACAGTTCATAACAAATTAAGTATCTTTTGTTCTACTAAGGGCATAAAAGTAATTAAAATATTAAGTTATGATGTATAATTATGTGTATAAATATGCACATATCACCCATGTAGAGGTTTGGCCCCAATTTGGAAAATTGGGTCATTGGTTGATTAATTTGGTTTTTGGGCTTTTCAGATTATAGTTTGGGCCATAATATTGGAGAAAGCTAGGTTAGGGGTAAAATGGTCTTTTTATCCCAGGTATGAAGTTATAAATGTGGATTAGAACCCAATTGTTAATTGGTATTGTTTTTTTATTGGTAGATTAAGGATCTGTCAGCCAATAGTCAATTGACTATATCCATAGGTCAAAGGCACCAATATCGATCCATTATGTGTTTTATGGTATGATAGTTATTTCTGTGATATGTGGTATGCTAGTTGACTCTATGTTTCTTGCATGGAAGACCCCAGGGGGAGCCCGAGGCAGTTGGATGTCAAACCATGTGGGGGAGGCCATGTCATTCCAGGTCAAGAGCATAGGGGGAGCCAGTTTATGTTTTAGGTACTCCAGTTTTCAAATGGAAGAGCTTAGGATGATTGCAGAGCACACACGACATGTTCTCGCATTCTGTGAATTACTTTGGTTAAATGATGTTTCGCTAAATATTGGTTACTCGGGTTTTATGGAAGAAATCTATATTAACGATTTATTAATCTAAAAACAATTATGTCGTGATTTCCGGGTTGTTACAGGACAAATCAAGGTCTAAGCTTGCTTCTTTATGAGTTGATATGCCTTAAAACATCTGAAAAGACACGTTGAAGGCTTAGGAGTACCACATACTCATTAAACCCTAAAATTTAGGGACAAAAGGAAGAAAACAAGACTTAACTAAGATCTAAAGAAACACAAGCCATGTTTGGAGCTTTATACCTCCAAATGGTGCCAAAATGAGGGAGATGCTAGACCCAAAGTCTTGAAGGCAAAGTTGTTGGATTAGTGTCTAAGTCCATAACTATTTTGGTATGTACTTGACCCGATGGTGCATGGTCCTTTTGGGTTGCCTTCACCAAAGCAACTTGATTGGAGAAATAAATAGAGAGAGAGGCTATTATGATTTATTAATATGTTATAAGAATAATATATTAAAGGAGAAATCATATTTGTTTAATTAATATTGGTCAATAATTAATTAAGAATTAATTTTGTGATCAAGTGTAATTAATTAAACTAGAGGGGCTGAATTGTAATTATGTGATAGTTACAAAATAAGGTAAGGATTATCTTATATATATGGTGAACGAATTTGAGGTGATAATCACTTAGAATTCGACTAGGATAAGGGTTTCTAAGAGTTATCTTATGGTTGCTTGGTGGACAAGCAACTAGATAAGGATAAGGACTGAAAACCTAATCCCAACCCTATATAAAGACCCCTAAGGCCTTAGAATTCGTGTACTTCTTCCCAAGAGGATCTAAGGACGAATTCTAACCTCCCTCCTCTTTCTTTATACCTTCTCCACTTGCTTATGGTGTTTGTAAGCCATTAGAGGAGTGACACTTGTGACTCTCAGCTTTCCAAGGTCAATTCAAGGAGGAATTGGATTGTTATTGCTATATAACAATCAAGGTATGTTCTTAAACCTAATTACATGTGAATTATGATTTCCATATCCTAGAATTAGGGTTCAAAGTCTTGGATTCAAAGTATGTACAATAGAGAAACCTAGATCCAAGCTTTAGGGTTTGTATGACACATAGGATGTCTTATGACCAAAACCCATCAGTGGTATCAGAGCCATGATTGGTTTCTATTGTATTGATGCTTGATGTAACTGAAAATCGTGTTTTGGCCTCACTGTTCGACCTGACTCGGCGAGTCACTCTTGGACTCGGCGAGTCAGCCCTACTCGGCGAGTTCCAGAGGGTGACTCGGCGAGTCGGTACGTCAGATAGTGTTTATCTCGGGATTTCTTGCTGTTTTTGCATTGGGATAATTACCTAATCATGTTAGATTAATATTAATCCGATTATATGATATATTTGACTATATTTTTAATCTAATTGAAGATATTTATCAATTAATAAGATAATTGTTTCCTTATAAGATAATTGATTAATTATTTTAAGTAAATTGATAAATTATTTTGCAAGAAATCATCAAATATGGATAATTATGTGATTAAATGTTAATTTGAATTATTTGTTATTTGATCCTTGTTGTTGTGAAAAGTTTCATATTTGGCCCTTTAGGTTTTATAGTTTAAATTTGAACCCCAAAAGTTTTGTTGTTTTGAAATTTAAATAGTTGAAACCCTAATCTTTTGAAAAAGGTTTCAAAACTTGCCCTCAAGTTTTGGAATTTAAATTTTGATTAAAAAGTTTAACTTTGATGCATATTTAAATTCTAAACCCTAATGTGATGAAATGTTTCAAAACTTGCCCTCAAGTTTTGGAATTTAAAAGTTGATTAAAAGTTTAATTAGGAATGTTAAATTCTAAAACTCTAGTATAGTTTTAAAAAAGTTCAAATCACACCCTTATGGTTTATTAATTAATTAAGGTGTATAATTAATAGAGATTTAATAAATCCATAAAAGTTTAGGTTTACAATTTAATTGAATTAAAAGTATAATTGTTAAATTAGACCACCTAATATTTTAAAAGTATAAAATACACCCTATACTATATATAACATTAAAGGACTAACATTATATATGTATGAGTAAAAGTCAGTCTTACCGTTAGTAGGCCTCATTCACGAAGCTAGTCTATAAGGGGTGTTTAAGGAAATTGCCTATAAAATGGCGATTGAATGGGTATCCACTCTTACCTACCGCACTCTTGACTAGTGGAGGGTCGTTAGCCGAACGGGTAGGATAGGACGAAACCTTCCATTATAAGTATAATGAATTACTAAAGTAACTAAATGTTTTCATAAAATTCCCAATCTTAGTTACTTAGGCAAAAGTGAATTGATGCAATTCCATGAAATTACACTTTGTGCCCTTGCGAAGACGTTAGTGGAGCGTGTGTGGTTTACCGGCACACTAATTGGGTCTAAGCAAAGGTAGCAAAGGGTGACTCAATGTCTATCATAGTTCGGTGGAGCGTGTGTGGTTTACCGGCACATCGAATAGGTGATTGTAACATGTGAGGGCACCATGTAAGTTTGCATGGTTATTCACACCCGCTTTGTGATCCTCGGCATCCCAGTCACAAACAAGAGGGGCATATCGAGATATAAACATGCCATTGAAAGTTCAATGTATCTCAAAGGATCTAGGAGTTTTCATAGATTTAAAACTTAAATTTCTTTTTCGTTATTCATGGTGGAAATTAGTGAATCGTCATTCACTTACCTTCAAATAATCTGCAACTAGATTACGGCATCCCTTTTCTAGGTTGTAGCGTATTGTGTTGGGTCCTAGCCTTAGTATCTCATTTGGGTGATTTACTAAGGACTCAATTGATCAACTAACTTGAATTCGTTTTCTCCCGTTTTGAAGATGTCAAAGTTTGACAACTATGGTCTTCTCAAATCCCGTGGAACAAGCATTCCACATGAAGATGATATTCCACGATTCGATCAAGGAACAAGAGATCATACTTCACTTCCTCCTCCTCCTCCAATTATTCTCCCTAACCTACAAGTACGAAGGCTTGAAAAGTTCAAGATCACTCAAGCCCTTTTGGCAAGTAAACATAAAGAAGGAAAGTCGGTGTGTGCACACGTCCAAGGGATGAAGTCACACATTGATAGGTTAAGAATGTTGGGATCCGTTGTTTGTGAGGAAATGGTTGTTGGTTGGGTTCTTCAGTCACTTCCTAACTCATATAGTGAGTTCGTAAGAGAGTACTATATGATGAACTACGACGTGACCCTTATAGATCTCACCTATATGCTTATTGCTGTTGAATCAGAAATGATTTGGCGCAATAGAAAAACAAAGTTGATTGGTGAATCTGCCTTCGAGACCTCTATGGATATAGACAATGGCAACGAAAGACATGCTATGATCGAAAAGCTTGATCACAAGAGAAAGGCAATGCCTGAAGTAGTTCCATGTCATGTTCCAAAAGAGTCAATTTGTTTTAATGCAAAGAGAAAGGGCATTGGAGACGAAGCTGCCCTATTTACCTAAGAGATCTAAGAGATGGGAGAGTCGAAATGTATGGCTCTAATTTAGGTAAAATCCATTGACTAACTCTTTTAAGCTCCTATTCTAGATTCTCAATACATAATGTGATAAGATTACAATTAATGTTTTGTAGGATCGAAGAAAAGAAAGGAAGCTTAAGGGAAGAAGTGAGCAGAATCTAACCGTGAAGGAATGGATTTCGATCGCAATTCTCGAAGATTAGATTCTTGAGCTACTACTTAGAGTTAGAATTAGATTGCTAAGAAAGATGTATTAGCATAAGTTTTTCAGTGAGTTGCATTGTAAGGACAAATTTTTCCGCAATAAAATAAATTTTGACTTTAAATTTTATTTATTTATCCTTGCAATGGCGAGTATGAAAAATTGATGTTAAAATGTTTCTATTATTAGCAATAATGGATTTGGTTCTTATTATGTTATGGAAAGTCGAGAATTTACCAAATAGGGAGAGTTTCTCATCGCCCAAGTTTCAATTGGACAGAAACTTGGAATCATGCAACGTGGATGCACGATCAATGAGAAATTTCGTATTTGGAAATTAGACTAATTCATTGACAAAGTGTCAAGTGAAGGACTAGGAGATCGAATACACAAAGTTGTGTATTGATCAAGTCCACCATAAGAGTAACAAAGATATTCGTCATGATTTACTAAAGGCTTAGTAAATATGATTATACTTACAAGATTAAGTGTAATTCTGAATTGATTAAAGGGTTTAGATCAATAGCAGAACGAATAAGAAGAATCAAGTAGGCAGAAAGATAAAAGTTACTCCATTCTAAGATGAAGGGAGAGTACCTTTTATGCTTTATGATAGGTCTTAATGATTAAGAACCATATCTCAATTGATCCTCTAAGTGAGTCTTAGTACAATTGTATGTCCAAGAAGAGGAATCAAAGAATTGAAGAAATGGTTAAATCAATAAGTCAATCATACTTCGTTCCAATACAAGTCTTAAAGTTAAGATTGTGAAATTGAGTGAAAAGTCTTAAGAAGGTTTGAAACATTTATCAAATGTGGAAAGTTGTGATGTCTTGGATAAGACAAAGACCAACTAGGACTAATTTATGAAGAGTTTTGATAAAAGCTACACTAACTCTTGTATTTGTTTGTCAAGAAATGTTTTGACAAGAGAATCGTATATGTCAAGGAGTCAGTGGGAGTCTTAATGGTCTTGAAAGGTTTCAAGAACAAATCAAATAAACCTTATCGATCATCACTAGCACACGAGTTGAGGTTTACAACCTATCGTGTTGACATTATTTTGTTTCTGTGCCAATCCAATCGAGTTAATTATGCATGAGAATTCTATGAGTTCTCATTTTGAACGCATAAAAGGCAAAGCACCTTAATCAATGAAAGGTAATTGATAGAAAAGGGTGAGCTGCTTAACTACTTGGAAGACATGGTGGGCAGCTGTGCTACCATAAGGCAAGAAATCAAGATTAAGAAAGTTCGGTCCATATGAGTTTAAATTTGTTGTAACCTTGGTTTTAACAAATTCACATGGATAGGAACAAATACACCGCTTTAAATCTAAGTGTCATAAGATTCCCTCCTTCATGAAAATGATTGTGCGGAAATGCTTTCACTAAGAAAAATCTTAAGAAGATAGTGATTGTAAAATTGCATTCTCAAATTCGATTATGGTTACGGCATCCCTTTCCATAATTTGAATTGTGAGGTTTGGCAATTGTTTACACACACATATGAACTATCGAAGGCAAAGGTATATAAGTTGAAGAAGCATTGATAAAGGATTATCAAAGCACTAAGTATTAGAAACATGAACTTAAGAAATTCAATAAGTATTATTTTCTGAAAGTTAAGATGTTTATGAATACATATCGAAGCTAGTGGGAGCATAAATGTTATGTTTTACAATAATCATCATGATAGTGGGAGCATAAATGTTATGATTGTATGATGATTAAGGCAAGTATTGCAAGGTTAGCAATATTAATTATAGAAAACAAGAGTCATACTTTGCAAAGTTGTAAGAGTTGAAAGGTTGTTTTGCTATAATTAAGGGAGAGAATATTATGCTTCATTTCAAATCTATAGGATTAGGTTGAGAAATGTTAATAAATTTAGTCAAAGGTACATAGTGTGTTCTTAAAATTTCGATTATGATTACGGCATCCCTCTTCACAATTCGAATTTTAAGAACATAGCAAATAAAACATTATGCGTCGTGTCCCATACGCTTCGGGTATAGGATCGATTGCAAATGCTTTAATGTTTGACCATTCTAAAATTTTCCAAATGTCGAGCGCATTTAGAGGGAAAAGGGACTAGAATTGGTTTTGACTAAAACAATTAAACAACTATCAAAGGACAACCCAAAGTTCGACGAGGATTGGTCGCTTGTGAGTAGTTGGAAGTATAGTATTGGAAAATATGGAAATGTTTCCATATTGGATGGACCGTATCGAAATCATTACAAATAGATAAGATTCTATTAAGAATGAGTTGTCATATGGAACATATGGAAGTGTGTCCATATTGGGAATTGAATATTGAGAAATCTATGATTAGATTAGAAACTTCTATGCAAAAGGATGTTCAAAGAATGTACTTTGAGTGAGAGACATCACGTCTCTGGAATTGTCTTATAACAATATCCGATAGAGGACATTGTAATATCATTGGCAATAGTCTTTGTGACTTTGGTGCAGTGACATTACGAAAGGATAAGTTGCATAGAATGTTAGAATCTAGCATATTCTATAAGTAGCAAGAATTTGATATTCTTTAACTTATGGAAAAAGGATTAGGAGTTGAGAAATGAGAATGATTGGAAATGTGTTCAATATAATCTATTTCACAAAGTAAGAACCATAGGTAAACATTGTGTACATGCTAGGAGCATGGGACAAGTGTTGTAATTCAAGTAAGAAGTTGATTACCCGAAACTACAAATAATGAGTAATCAATATGGTGATAAATAAAAGGTGTTTTATTTATGCTCAAAGGGTTGAGGCTGTATGGGATTAGTATTATTCTTGTGTTTCACATTTGCATGTTTTGACTTCCAGAATAATTGAGTTTATTAAGAATAATCGAATTATTCAAACGGGCCACAGTCGTTCATATATTGGAAGTAGATATGAATAAAGACTGTCGTGAATTGGTGTGTGGATTGTCTAAAGAGCATTAGACATAAGCAAATGTTTGCTGCAACGTTCATGAGTGCTTATGAATATGATTTGAGCATTGGATTAAACCCACGCTCACTTGGATCACTCCATGAATTGTATCACGAGTGATTGGTGAGACGATAACATCTTATATTCTTGAAACCGAGATGTGTGAGTTGTATCTTGCAAATCAGTTGCACATTGATAATATGTAAACGCACTAGTAACTTGGTGTTATAAAACATATTGTTGTGTGTGATTCGGTGAGTGAGTGCAAGCAAGCATTGTATCAAAGTTTATCCGTTCCTTTTATTCAAAGTAGAATAAAAGCGATATCTTTGGGCCCCTCGATGGTTTAGTGATGACAAACGTAAATCCTCGGCCGGGCTAGGGCTAATTTAATTTGTTCAATTAGTCAGTCGTCATAAATCGGAAATCGAGATATAGTACAAAGAGAATGATTTGAAATCATATCTCATATGATATCTAGAATGGAGGAATATATGATCCCTTATCTAAGGACACGCGTGTTTGATATGATCAGAGTTGACAGCGGCTTTGGAAAGCTACGATTGCAGATCGGGATCCGAAGTCATACGCAGAATAGTTATTAGACTTATCCAAGTGGGAGACTGTTGGATTAGTGTCTAAGTCCATAACTATTTTGGTATGTACTTGACCCGATGGTGCATGGTCCTTTTGGGTTGCCTTCACCAAAGCAGTTTGATTGGAGAAATAAATAGAGAGAGAGGCTATTATGATTTATTAATATGTTATAAGAATAATATATTAAAGGAGAAATCATATTTGTTTAATTAATATTGGTCAATAATTAATTAAGAATTAATTTTGTGATCAAGTGTAATTAATTAAACTAGAGGGGCTGAATTGTAATTATGTGATAGTTACAAAATAAGGTAAGGATTATCTTATATATATGGTGAACGAATTTGAGGTGATAATCACTTAGAATTCGACTAGGATAAGGGTTTCTAAGAGTTATCTTATGGTTGCTTGGTGGACAAGCAACTAGATAAGGATAAGGACTGAAAACCTAATCCCAACCCTATATAAAGACCCCTAAGGCCTTAGAATTCATGTACTTCTTCCCAAGAGGATCTAAGGACGAATTCTAACCTCCCTCCTCTTTCTTTATACCTTCTCCACTTGCTTATGGTGTTTGTAAGCCATTAGAGGAGTGACACTTGTGACTCTCAGCTTTCCAAGGTCAATTCAAGGAGGAATTGGATTGTTATTGCTATATAACAATCAAGGTATGTTCTTAAACCTAATTACATGTGAATTATGATTTCCATATGCTAGAATTAGGGTTCAAAGTCTTGGATTCAAAGTATGTACAATAGAGAAACCTAGATCCAAGCTTTAGGGTTTGTATGAGCACATAGGATGTCTTATGACCAAAACCCATCAAAAGCTTTCTCCTTGAAGATCATTCTTCGTAACCAAGGAATCACACAATCACTCTAAAAAGCTCTAAATGCTCAAAATGAACTAGGGTTTGCGAAGAGGATCAAACTTGGAATGGAGGCTGATGAAAGGGAAGGTCTTGAGGCCATAATAGGATTTAAATAGTTCAAAAACCATAATTATTAGGATATGCTCTAAACCACATACACTCAACATACCCAAGTATGCGCAACGTACTAGCACGAAAACTAGTACACTTAGCGTACCATGGCGTACGCCCCGTGTACCCAAGCAACACCAAAAATCATGGACTTCCACATCGGGGATCCTTTGTGCAAAAAAAAAAAAAATCAAAACTCAAGTGTTCAAAAGCAAACCTGAACAATATAGATGTTACAAATTCCACAATGCCTTCATAAGCCATTGTTAGCGTATCCATAATCTCATGAGCTGACTCGTAATTCTATACAAGAGGATACACTTCATAGGGAAGAGAATTTATTATTGCAACCCTAGCTTTCATGTCAAGACTAAGCAGTTTCTTGTCCTTGTCGTCATAACTCGTCTCTGTTTTTTGCTTAAAAGGGCCATGAGGAGCATTGTTGACCATAGGTTGATACATAGTAGCATGAGGACCTTTTTCAACAATTTTACGCATCTCATAGTCCATGGTTTCAAGAACAACCATGGCCTTAGTTTTCCAGATAGAAAATTTGTGCTCGTCCAAAATAGGAATCTTGTTAAGACCAAAGGACATAGGATTATTGGAACTTGACATGATTACTTGAGTATATCAAAAACCCGCTCTGATAACAATTGAAGTTTTGTGTCGATTAGATACACTTCAAGAATAACAAACAAAAACAAAATTACTAAGAAAATAAAGAACATAAAAGTAAATAACATAGAGGATTCACAAAATTGTCTTTCACCAAGAAAGGGGTTATTTTCACCAAGAAAACGGATTATCACAAATATGGTCACCAAGACGACTTACATTAGGGCTTCACCCTAATATAAAATATATATATACTAATCTATACAAGTATATCCCTTGATTGAAGGGATTGTATCGAATGTATACTAAGAACTGATCTTCGTAACAAAGATATTGAATCTGCTATCTATTATATAATTATTTGTATCATTACCTAATATATGAAGGTTACATGGAATTACTATCTACATGCTCACGTCGATAGACTTCAGACGCATACGATGATTCTGATCTAGACATTGACACTGGCAGTTAGTTGTATAGAGTGTTTGATCAAATCATAAGGTGTGACCTTACATTGTTAACAAGTTTTATCTCAAATTTGGTGGAAGAAAATATACCGTTCCATTATAGGCCTTGGCAGCGTTTTCCTATCGAATATAAAGAAACTATGTATCCCGACTTAGAAGTAAGTACACAATACTTTTTATATGTAAAATTTTTTGTACTCTTCAAGTATTTCTTATACTAATTAAATTTTCTTTTTTATTGTAGACATATTATTGCTTTTAATATTTATCGAGGTACAACTTTATGGGAAGGCGTTCGAATGATTGTAAATACCGACAACAAAAGAGTGTATAAAGAACAAAAATACTAAGCGAAATGCAATTTTAAAGAAGTTGGTGAATATGAGGATTTGGAAACTGCAAAAAAAAATTCCATCGGAAGATATAGAAGCCAAAACTTGGAATGAGTTGACTAGTTTTCTTTTTTTTAACGAGGGTGATATGAATCGATTAGTAAAAATGAAAAATGTCATATATGATGACTAGCGCCATACAGAGGCAATAGCTCATGGTAGTATGTCATATATGATGACTAGCACCATACAGAGGCAATAAAATTTATTTGTATTATATAAAAAAAATTATTAACACTTATATAAATATATTAATTGTTTTTGACTTATTACACGTTGAACAAGGACTAAGGTCACAACATATTGCGTGTTGGAGACAGATGCGCTTCAAGGAAGTTCAGGGTTGGTGTACACCACAAGCGAAACCAGATTGGGTAAGTAGTAAATGAAGTTAATACCCTGTTAAATATGTTGTTGTTGTTGTTGTTGTTGTTGTTGTTGTTGTTGTTGTTATTAGAGTAAATTACACGAATGATCCTTATGGTTTAGGGTAATTTGCGCGTTTGGTCCCTAACTTATTTTTTTAACTCGGAAGGTCCCTATTGTTTGGTTTTCTTACGCGCTTGGTCCCTGTCTTACCTAAAAAGACTATTTTGCCCTTGATTTTTTTTAAATTTATTTAAATAAGCACACCCCAACCCCGTTACATTATCTCACCTACCCTAACATTTTTTCATATTTAAATAATAGTATTTTTAGTTAAGAAAGAGACCAAACACGTAACAAAAACAAATAATATGGACCAAACGCATAACAAAAACAAACAACAGAGAACTTCCAAGTTAAAAAAATAAAGTAGAGACCAATCATGTAAATTACCCCAAACCATAGGGACCATTCGTGTAATTTACTCTTATTATTATTATTATTATTATTATTATTATTATTATTGTTAATTTTTTATGGTACATTATTATTATTTTAGTGTTTAAATTTCGTTATATTGTTTTAATTAATGATTGTGTATTGTTTTCTTTATTTTACAAAAAAATTCAAGCGGAGTATAGGAAAATGGAAGAAGAGGTCGGGGAGGGCAGACATGTAAATGAGTCTCATTGTCTTACTCGTGCCCAGGTGAGAGAAGTGGACATATTCACGGAGTTGGAAGGACACCAAGAACCAACAATCATCTAATTCCAAATCAAACTCCTTCCATATCTTCCAAATCGCAATTTCAAAAAACGGACAATAGTCAAACTGTTGTATTAAGCCAACTAATATAACAAATGCAACAAGCGTATAATAATTCATAAGCGACCATAATTCCTAACTTTCAACCACCACCAATGCCACATTTTCAATTCAATCCCACAAAATAAGATTTAACCAACCAACGGCCCAGGAGACAATTAAAGATTGTAGTGATTGACATTTTATGTTATTTTGAACGATATGTTTTTTTTTTTTTTTTTTTTTTTTTTTTTTGTATTTTGTATATATATGTAGTAGATCTTGAAATTGAACTATTATGTTTATTCGGTGATTGACATTATGTTGCATATATATTGCCTGGATTTGTTTTAAAAAAATAGGTTTGTAATATATAACAACATTTGTGAAAAAAAGGTTATACCGACGACAAGTCATCTTTATAGCTCAAATGGAAACTGCGGTTAGCCACTTTTTCCTACGATATGTCGTCGGAATAGGTGAATGTGTCCTGACGAAAAGTCATCGGTATAGATTGTATGTATACCAACAACAAGTTATCTACAATATATATATATATATATATATATATATATATATATATATATATATATATATATATATATATATATATATATATATATATATATATATATATATATATATATAAATCACTTCCGACGAACATTTGCCGACGACTTGTCGTCGGTATGGGCTTTGCCGACGATAGGTTGTCGGTATGGGCATTTCCGAAGACAGGTTGTGTTCATAGGGCTAGAAATAGTCGTCGTTGGAATATGGGTCTTTTTGCTGCAATATATAATGTGACTTTTCCTTATCAGAAAAGGGTAAATGAATTACAACATTAATCACATGCCTTAAATTGGTATGCATATCTTCTTGGCAATGCATTCTGGACTCATACACATTAAATTTGTATGCATATCTTCTTGGTAATGCATTCTTGACTCATACAAATATTCAGAACATAAAAGATATTCTATCATTACTTAAACAATCATTTGGCGCCATTCGGCGACTATATCATAGGGCTTAAATTTCCTTTGTTTGATTAATGATTTCTACAGATGTGCCTTCAAAGCCACGATGCTTGAATGTTATTAGAATGCTTCCTACTTCCTAGAAACCGTTGGTGTATAATTTCCTTGATTATGAAGGTCTTTTCTTTTCCCCTTTCACAAATAATGTTCATTCATACATAATAGCACTCAGAAAATATTATATCTACGGAAATGAAAGTTGTATCGACAATGTTTTACTTACAACAATAGAGGTGGGTTTAGGGGAAGTGTAATTAATAAAGTGGTTATCCATAATAGCAAAGGTTGTAAAGTGAGGATGTAAAAGAAAAGATAAAGGGTGATGTGCTCACCATCAAAGAAAAAAAAATGCACTTTCGTTATCTTCAATCCTTTAATGTCCCATCCCAACCTTGCGACTATATCTGGATTTGCACTCGGCCTAAAAAAGTAGGAGTTTTGTACCTATGGACGATCGTTTTAAAAAATGGTGAGCTATTTTTTAGTTATAAAAAATGGTGAGTTATTTTTTAGTAGGTGAAAATATATAGTTTTTTCAATCTTTAACTTAAAAAATATCTATATTAACAAAATAACTTTCGATAAATAAACTTTTTTAATTTAATACAAAATAACATTCCACCAATTTTCATTTCATACAAAATTCTTTCACTATTAGAAAAAAAGCGTTTTTTATTACCAAAATTTTCTAGAAAATATATTCTTGGGAAGTTCCTACGTATTTTTGAAGAATTTCCAAGCACGTATGGATAAAACGTTTAAAAAATCTTTCCTCAGAAATTTTAGAATGTCATGCAAATGTCTGACTGGATTCTTAGCAAAGTCGAACAAACACATTTAAATAAAATTTCATTGAAAATCCTTTGGAAATTTCTATGCATTTCCAAGGGAATCGTTTTTTAGAGGTTTTTCCTTATAAATTCCTCATATTTAATATTGGATTAATTTTAAAAAAGAAATGTCATTTCATTTGTGTTTAATAAAAATGATTTCTTCTTCCACCATTAGAACTTGGGTGCAACCTAATATTATTTATGTCCATATAACTATATAGAATATCTATTTTTTCGTAAATTTCGTAAAATTATTTTAACTAATCAATTATTGCTATTATTTATTGATATTATAATTATATTTCTTAATGTAGATCATTGGTAACATACATGTATTATTAGCTATTTTGTTATTATTATAATTTTAAAGGGAAATCTACTAGAAAGTCATTACATATATATTCCTCACAATTGGTTTAGTTATTATTTTTCTTAGTCAATTAAATCCTAAATGTCACACCCCTGAACCAGACGGCTGAAACGTCCGGGGGCTTGTGCGTGACTTAATCTTGAATTATCATTACAGTGAATATAATTGAAACATAACATCATCATCATCATCACATGTAATATAACAACATTCATTGTTTACATCGAGTATTGTATTTGAATATTAAATGCCAAAATAGTAAGAGTATGATGAAACAAAATATACTACAATATCCATTAGTTTGTTTCATTCATCCTACTTCAACGGTTTCCTGAGAATACAAGTTATTTTGAAAACGGTTAACATAAAAATGTTGGTGAGTTCATAAGCATGTTTGTGAAAATGATTTGTATAACTTGGAAAACCACCAGAATATCCGATATTTTCTGAAAACTGTTTAGTGTGTTTGTGTTAGATCTTGTATTAATGCATGTATGTTATCGTTTATTTAACTAAAATGTAAAGAGAATGTAAGAGCATGTAAAGAGAAGGTTCCCAGACAACCCGATGTTGCCTATAAAAAAAGAATGGTCTTCCGTAACTTTCATAACGTTAATTCCTCTAAGCGAGCTGTCATAACCCTACTAAATAATGACAATTTCACCTATCTTGGCGTCGTTGGACGCCGTTTTGACTTTGATTATAAGGTTTTCGTCAACCTAGACTAAGTTAGTCTAACTGTAGCGAACAGCTCAGGTGTAGGGTGTCATCCCCGTATAGATCTATACACAAATCCCCGTTCTCCCTCCAAGAGACTCTGGTTATAACTACAGGCTACGATCATACACTTAATAGGTGCCAACCGACAAAACTCACTAGATCCTTAATCGAATTTACGCGAAGAAAAAAGGTATAAACTGTTGGATTGATGTCTAAGTCCATAACTATTTTGGTATGTACTTGACCCGATGGTGCATGGTCCTTTTGGGTTGCCTTCATCAAAGCAACTTGATAGGATGAATTATGGAGAGAAAGGAGTAATTATGATTTATTAATATATTATGAGAATAATATATTAAAGGAGAAATCATATTGTTTAATTAATATTAGTCAATAATTAATAAGAATTAATTTTGTGGCTAAAAGAGATTAATTAAATAAAGGGGACTAGAACTGTCAATTGTGTGATAGTTGAATATTGAGCTAATAGACTCCATAGAGGATGGAGTGGACGAATTCTATGGGGAAACCCATTAGAAATCGTCCAAGGCCTCTAAGGAGGGATTCCATGAGTTGCTTAGGGCCTAAGCAATCAAATTAGGGTTTCCTTGTAGATAACCCTAATAGCCTCACTATTTAAGGACCGCTAGGGCACCAAAAACGTGGCCAACTAATTCCTTAGGGTTTCTACATGTTTTTGGGTGCCTCCTCTCTTATCATTCTTCATCCTCTTGCTCTTGGTGTTTGTGACTCCATTAGAGGTGCAACATTTGAGGCACTAAGCTTTCTGAAGCCAAGGATTGATTGTTCTTGCTATATAACAATCAAAGGTAAGATCTAAACCCTATTTTATGTTAATATGATTAATTGTATATGCTAGATCTAGGGTTTATAGCTTTGGATATTCAATTGCAAGTTCATTAGACAAACTAGATCCAAAAGCTATTAGGGTTCGCATGTACACCATAGGAATGATGTTTTGCTCAAAACCCATCATAAACTCCTTCCAGGCCCAATGATCCATGTAAGTGAACCACTAAGGCATCGCTAAACATGTAAATCATTTCAAGACCCAATTGGAATGATATTATATAACATGGGCCTGAAATATATATAAAAGGACAACTAAGGCCCATTTTGATGGGTTTTAGCTATAAGAACATCCTATGTGCTCATACAAACCCTAATGCTTGGATCTAGGTTTCTCCATTGTACATGCAATTCATCCAAGACTATAAACCCTAGATCTAGCATATGATAATCAATATAACATATGAATTAGGGTTTAGATCATACCTTGATTGTTATGTAGCAATAACAATCTCAAATCCTTCTTGTATTGACTTTAGAAAGCTTAGAGTCACAAATGTCACTCCTCTAATGGTTCACAAACACCAAGAGCAAGATGATGAAGAGGAGAAGAGAAGGAGGCTGCCCAAAACGTGTGGAAACCCTAACCAATTAGTTCACCACGTTTTTGAGGCTTAAGGGTACTATATATACATGTAGGCTATTAGGGTGTTCAACTAGGAAACCCTAATTTGGATGCTTAGGCCCTAAGCAACCCATGGACCCTTCTTTAATAAGCCTTGGACGATTTCTAATGGGTTTCCCTATAGAATTCATCCAACCTTATACAATAAGGTAATCCATAGCCCAATTGCAATTATCTTATAATTACAATTCCAGTCCCTTAAGTTTAATTAATCTCTTTTAGCCACATACTTAATTCTTATTAATTTATGACTAATATTAATTGAACAATATGATTTCTCCTTTAATATATTATTCTCATAATATATTAATAAATCATAATTAATCCTTTCTCTCCAAAATTCATCCTATCAAGTTTCTTTGGTGAAGGCAACCCAAAAGGACCATGCTGATGGGTTTTGAGCATTCTAACACTTCCTAAGTGTACATGTAACCCTAATAACCTTGGATATATGTTTGTCTAATAATCATGCAAAGTTGTTTTTCCAAGGTTATGAACCTATCTAGCATACATGGGATATAATTTTCTTTGTATAAAAGATAGAACTACATACATTGTTGTTGAAAGTGTTCCTTGAAACCTTGTGAGCCTAGCACCTCAAGTGCGATACCTCAAATGCTTCACACAACACCAAATGCAAAGTATAAACTTAAGAGAATACTCTAACACACTCAAAAATCGGCCAAGCCCTCTTGTTTCTCTAGTGTATCACTAGTGTAACCGATTTTGGGGAGAGACCTGGTCCTTATATAGTGTGTTGCATTAGGTAAAACCCTAATGTAACATGAATCTTCATTTCTCAATCCATGGGTTAACTCCATGGAGCATCCATGGAGCATCCTATGGGTTGAACCCAACTTGATAATCCATGGACCCTTTTAGCCCACTATATAAGATATGGAAGATTTACATAATCTATCCGTATATTTAATTAGTTATTCTTTTGATCACTTAATTAATTCTAAATTAATTCTAGATTAAAACTAATTGAATAATATTATTAATATATTAGAACTTATAATATATTAATAAACCATATGTGTTATTTCTCTCATTTAGTTTATCTAATTGCATGGTGCCATGCAACCCAAATGGACCATGCCGGGTCGGGTCAAGTATTTACCAGAAATAGTTATGGACTTAGACACCTTATCCAACAGTCTCCCACTTGGATAAGTCTAATAACTATAACTGCAATACTTCAGGAATCGATCAGAAATCGTAGCTCTTTCAAGGTCTCTTGGAACTGAGAAGATGTTGATACGCCATTTAAGATAAGTGATCATATAATCCTCTATTCTAGATATCAACCGGACAAATACATGGAACAATGTCTTACTTATTGTCCAGCAATTTGTTTCCTGATTTCCGATTTGTTTGACTAAGAACTTAATTGAGCACATCAACTTAGTTCTGACCGGGCCCGGTACACAGGTCAAAACAAAATCATCGAGGGGCCCAGATATCAGCTTCTAATCCAAGAAAGAACAGATAAACTTCGAATCATATGTTTGTTCTACTACTCATTGAATTACACACAAAAGCACGTTTTATAACATCGAGTTACCAATGCGTTTTCGTACAATCAATGCATAACCAACTCGTAAGTAAGAAATCATATCTCTAGGTTTGAAGACTTATATAATATTACCGTCTCACGATCACTCGAGATAAAATTCCATGAAGTGATTCCAGTGAGCGTGGGTTGAGTCCAATGCTCAGAATTTATGAGCACTCATGATTGTTGTAGCCATGTCCAACACCTTAGACCTCTGCAACCAATCATGACAGTCTTGATTCATACCTACTTCCGACATATGACCGACTGTGGAGGTTTGAATAATATGATATACCAATCATAATTATTCCGGAAGTCAAAACATGCAAAAGAAATATAGTAAACGATTGACAAAAGATAGTAACACTTTACTCATAAATAAAGAAAACTTTTATTCATCATCAAATGTCAATTACACTTTACAAATTTCATAATTTATCTAACTACTAAAACTTATATCATCCTTCAGCCCTATGCTCCGAGCATGCTGGAGATGCTTAACCCTACTCAGTCCCTTTGTGAGGGGATCTGCTGGGTTCTCATCCGATGATACCCTCTTTACCACGAGGATTCCTTCTTCAATGCGATGTCTGATGAAATGATATTTTATGTTGATGTGTCTGGATCTTCCGTGATCCCTTGGTTCCTTGGCTAAGGCAACAGCACTTTCACTATCACAGAAAATTTCCATGGGCTCCTTTATAGTTGGTACAACTCCAAGGTCTCCAATGAAGTTCTTTAGCCATATAGCCTCCTTTGCAGCCTCGCTTGCTGCTATATATACTCCGATTCACAAGTAGAATCGGCCACTGTCTCCTGCTTGGAACTCTTCCAACTGATTGCTCCTCCGTTTAAGGTAACGACCCAGCCCGACTGAGAGCGGAAATTATCCCTATCAGTTTGGAAGCTAGCATCACTAAACCCTACATCTCTCAAGTCATCACTCCCACCGAGGGTAAGGACCCAGTCCTTAGTCCTCCGTAGGTACTTGAGGATATTCTTTACTGCAGTCCAGTGTGCCTTGCCAGGATTCCCCTGATACCTACTAAACATGCTCAAGGAAAAGGCTACATCAGGTCGAGTACACGCCATAGCATACATGATTGAGCCTACTGCTGAAGCATAAGGCACTTGACTCATTTCTGCTATCTCAGCCTCGGTACTTGGGCTTTGTGTCTTACTCAATCTGGGGTTACTCTGGATGGGTAACTCTCCTTTCTTGGAGTTCTGCATGCTGAATCTCTTCAACACCTTGTTCAAATATGTACTTTGACTAAGTCCAATTAGTCCTTTACTCCGGTTTCTCAAAATCCTTATCCTTAGAATATAGGCAGCTTCTCCTAGGTCCTTCATAGAGAAAAACTTCCCAAGTCAGGACTTAACATCCTGCAGAGTTGGGATGTCATTTCCTATGAGTAGTATGTCACCCACATACAACACCAAAAAGCTAACTATACTCCCACTAGCCTTAACATACACACAAGATTCATCTTCACTCCTAGAAAAGCCAAATTCCTTGACCTTTTCATCAAAGCAAAGATTCCATCTGCGAGGTGCTTGCTTTAGTCCATAAATGGATTTCTCAAGCTTACACACTCTATTAGGGTACTCGTTGCTGATAACACCTTCTGGCTGACTCATGTAAACATCTTCAGTCAACTTTCCATTAGGGAAAGCAGTTTTGACATCCATTTGCCAAATTTCAAAGTCATGAAATGCAGCTATGGCTAACATAACCCTAATAGACTTAATCTTGGCTACTGGAGAAAAGGTCTCATCATAATCCACTCCAGGAATTTGAGAGAAGCCCTTTGCAACCAGTCGAGCCTTATAAGTGTGTACATTACCATCCATGTCGGTCTTCTTCTTGAAGATGCATTTACACCCTACTGTCTTACGACTTGTTACATTCTCAACCAGGTTCCAAAATTGATTGTCATACATGGATTGTATCTCGCTATTCATAGCCTCTTTCCATTTAGCAGACTCAGGGCCTGCCATGGCTTCCGTGTAGCTGCTAGGTTCATCCAGATCTACTAGTGTCTCATCACTAATAAGTGTCTCACCTTCCGCAGTAATATGGAAACCATAGTAATGCTGAGGTGCATTCCTAACTCTCGTGGAACGCCTCAGAGGTGCAGACTCATCAATTGGCTCAATAGGAGTTTCCTCCTCAAGTTGAGGGCTAGGGTTTGAAGTTCCTTCACCGCTTGACTCTTGAAGTTCTTCAAGGTCAATTTGCCTCCCACTGTCTCCTTGGATTATAAACTCTCTCTCTCTCTCTCTCTCTCTCAAGACTCCTCTTCTTGCTACAAAGACCACATTATCACTAGGTGTGTAGAAGAGGTAACCAAAGGATCTTTGTGGGTAGCCGATGAAAATACACCTCTCGCTTTGGGGTTCTAGCTTATCATGAGACTCGCGCCTCACAAAAGCCTCGCAACCCCAAATCTTGATGTGGTCTAGTTTGGGTATTTTACCAGTCCACATCTTGTGAGGAGTTTTGGCAACTTTCTTTGTAGGGACTAAATTAAGAATATGGGCGGCAGGATCTAAGGCATACCCCCAGAATGAAATTGGTAGCAAAGCTCGACTCATCATGGAATGAACAATATCCAACAAGGTTCGATTACGCCTCTCAGCCCCACCATTCAACTGTGGTGTCCTGGGAGGTGTCAATTGTGAGACAATCCCACATTCCCTAAGATAGTCGAGGAACTCTGAACTAAGATACTCACCACCTCGATCGGATCGAAGCATCTTAATGTTCCTGCCCAATTGATTCTCGACTTCCTGTTTAAATTCCTTAAACCTTTCGAAAGTCTCTGCCTTATGCTTGATTAAGTAGACATATCCATATCTACTATAATCACCAGTAAAAGTCAAATAATAACGATTAGCATCCCTTGTGGCATGTTTGAATTGTCCACACACATCCGTGTGTACAAGGTCCAACTAACCTTCACCCCTCTCACAAGAACCTGTGAAGGGTGACTTTGTCATTTTTCCAAGTAAGCATGATTCGCAACTATCATCCAACTTTAGGTCAAATGACTCCAAGACTCCATCCTTTTGGAGTTGGCCTATGCGTTTCTTGCTTATATGTCCAAGACGACAATGCCATAATGATGCTTTATCCAAGTTATTATTATTAAAAGAATCAATACACAACACATTATTTCTTAAGTTATCAACCATAGATACTGTTTCATACACGCCATCACAAGGTACTGCTTTAAAATAAAGAACATTATTAAAGAAAGCATTAATCGAACCAACTTCATTATCAAATGAAAAGGTGAAACCTTGTTTATACAATGCATGAAAGGAAATAATATTTCTTTCCATTTCTGGAGAATAACAACATTTATTCAAATCTAAATTTAACCCACTACTTAACGACAAAGTATAAACTCCAATCTTGGTGACAGGTGTAACTTTCCTATTCCCCATGATTAAGTTTATCCTTCCTTGCTCCACATTCTCACTTCTTCTTAGTACCTGCAAGTCACAACAAATATGAATACCACAACCGGTATCAAGGACCCAAGAGTTAGAATTGGGTGAGTTATTAGAAATGATAGTGTAAATACCTGCATGGTTGGGTTTAACTTTCCCATCCTTCACATCTTGCTGGTACTTTGGGCAGTTCCGCTTCCAATGTGCCTTTTCATGGCAATAGAAGCATTCAGCCTCTTTGGGGTCAGAAGAAGGAGTGATGAAACCTTTCTTGGTTCCACTTGAAGAAGAGCCATCAAGGGTCCTAACCTTGGTACCCTTCGAAGAACTCTTTCTCTTCTTCCCTCGTCCTTTCCCGATTGCCAAGATAGGGGCGGAGTTGGTAGGAGTAGGAGTAGGAGTTGTAACAACTGCCTTACCCTTAAGACCACTTTCCGTGGTCTTTAAGAGTCCTTGAAGTTTGCTGAGAGTGACCTCTTCCTTGTTCATGTGGTATGTCATGCGGAATTGATCATAACATGAAGGTAAGGAGTGCAAATTGATATTTATGCAAGCTCCTCAGGGAAGTTCACATTTAGCTTCAGCAAACGGTCCACAAATCTTTGCATTTTCTGCATGTGGCCGTGATGGGTTCACCATCCTTCATGCGAGTTGTTATCATGGAGGAGATGATTTCATACCTCTCTTGACGAGCACTTTGATGATATCTTTCCATCAAGTCTTGGTTCATCTCATAGGGGTACAAATCTTCATAGGATTTTTGGAGATCCGCGGTCATAGTGGCCATCATGATGCAGGCCACTTTGGTGGCATCCCTTTCATGTGCCCTAAACTCAGCGATCTCTTGAGGAGTAGCAACTGTCTCATCAATTTCCTTAAGCTCCTTATCAAGGACATATTCCTTGTCCTCGTAGCGAGTAATCATTCTGGCGTTTCTGATCCATTCATTAAAGTTGGATCCATCAAAAGTGACTTTCCCACACAAGTTCATAAGAGAAAAGGAGCCACTAGGATTAGAGCCAGAAGCAGCGTTGTTTGCAGACATCTAATAAAAGAAGAAAGAAGGATTAGGACCCAATCACAATATATTATACTTAGAAGAGGTATGCCGTAATCTAAGTAATAACTTATTTGAAAGGTAGGTGAATGACGATTCACCAATTCCCACCAAAGTCGAAATATTAATAAATATTTAATTTGGTTCTTAGAAACTCCTAGATTCTTTTGAGATTCAATGAAATTTTCAAAGGCATGTTTCAATCTTGAGTGTGCCCTCCAAGTTTTGTGACTGGGATGCCGAGGATCACAAAACGAGGTGTGAAGTAACCATGCAAATTACTTGGTACCCTTAATAAATTACCCCTCAATCGATGTGTCGGTTAACCGCACACGCTCCATCGATACTATGATAAATATTAAGTCACCCTTTACCTACCTTGTTAAGTCCAAGTTAGTGTGCTGGTTAACCACACACGCTCCACTAACGACTTAGACAAAGTGTAAAGTGTAATTTCATGGATTAGCACCTTATTCACATTTTTCCTAAAGTAACTAAGATTGGGAATTTAATAAAACATTTAGTTACTTTATAATATTCATCATACTTTTAATGAGCATTTATAAGTCCTTGTCTTACCCGTTCGGCTAACGACCCTCCACCAGTCAAGCAAGCGGTGGGTGAGAGTGGACACCCATTAAGTTGCCATTTTATAGACAACAACCTTATATCCACCTTATAGACCGGCTTCGTGAATGAGGCGTACTAGTGGTAAGACGACTTTGTTCTTATATATATATATATATATATATATATATATATATATATATATATATATATATATATATATATATAATTATTAAATCATAATACTATCAGTATAAGGGTTGAATTTTAACTTTTAAAATTCTAAGGGTTGGAACTAAAGTTTTTAATATGACTTTACTTGTTCCAAAACTTGAGGGCAAGTTTTGTAAACTTTCAAAACTTTTCATTTCTTGTAACTTATGAGTTTAATAGAGTAATAAAAATGAAGAATCTTCATTTTTCTAACTCTTGTGTTCTTTTAATGGTTTTAATTCAAGTGACTTTTGGTTTTCCATAACTCGAGGACAAGTTATGGACTCCATTAAAACACATAATGATCATGAATTAATCTACCACATAGGTTACAAATAATTCCTATGATCATCTAAACATCATAAGATCAAGAACATGAATATGAACACTTTCATGAATCAAAAATTACACATAAAACTTTGTAATTTTGAAAACAAGTTGTTGTAAATGGATTAGCAAAGACATTACACCATCTAAAACAAGTTTTCAAGTACCAAAAGAGTTTAGGGTAATGTTTCTATTCCATTTCCAACAACTAAAGTCGAAAATCTGCACTCTGTGGCTCCTACTCGCCGAGTGCATGAACCTACTCCGCGAGTAGGTTGAAGATACACATGAACTCGGCGAGTCCCCCGATGGACTCAACGAGTTCATCAGGCAGACAACCAGTTTTTCGACTTTTTCCCAATATATTGCATCAAGTATCAAACAAACAAGCCTAGGCTCTGATACCACTGATGGGTTTTGAGCATTCTAACACTTCCTAAGTGTACATGCAACCCTAATAACCTTGGATCTGTGTTTGTCTAATAATCATGCAAAGTTGTTTTTCCAAGGTTATGAACCTATCTAGCATACATGGGGTACAATTTTCTTTGTATAAAAGATAGAACTACATACCTTGTTGTTGAAAGTGTTCCTTGAAACCTTATGAGCCTAGCACCTCAAGTGTGATGCCTCAAATGCTTCACACAACACCAAATGCAAAGTATAAACTTAAGAGAATACTCTAACACACTCAAAAATCGGCCAAGCCCTCTTGTTTCTCTAGTGTATCACTAGTGTAGCCGATTTTGGGGAGAGACATGGTCCTTATATAGTGTGTTGCATTAGGTAAAACCCTAATGTAACATGACTCTTCATTTCTCAATCCATGGGTTAACTCTATGGAGCATCCATGGAGCATCCTATGGGTGGAACCCAACTTGATAATCCATGGACCCTTTTAGCCCACTATATAAGATATGGAAGATTTACATAATCTATCCATATATTTAATTAGTTATTCTTTTGATCACTTAATTAATTCTAAATTAATTCTAGATCAAAACTAATTAAATAATATTATTAATATATTAGAACTTATAATATATTAATAAACCATATGTGTTATTTCTCTCATTTAGTTTATCCAATTGCATGGTGCCATGCAACCCAAATGGACCATGCCGGGTCGGGTCAAGTATTTACCAAAAATAGTTATGGACTTAGACACCTTATCCAACACATGCACCATCGGGTCAAGTACATATCAAAATAGTTATGGACTTAGACACTAATCCAATAGTGTCCCACTTGGATAAGTCTAATAACTATTCTGCATATGACTTCAAATCCTGATCTGCAATCGTAGCTTTCTAAAGCTGCTGTCAACTCTGATCTTATCAGATACGCGTGTCCTTTAGATAAGGGATCATATATTCCTCCATTCTAGATATTATCGTATAGACTAAGACATGGATCTGAATCATTCTCTCTGTCTATGTGCTATTTCCCGAATTCAGGTTTACGACGACCGACAAACAGACTACAATTTAACACATCAATTTAGTCACGGCTTGGCCAAGCGCTTAGGTGCCATCACTAAATCATCGAGGGGCCCATGGATATCGCTTTTATCTTACTTTGGATAAAAGGAAAGGATAAACTTTGACTCAATCCTTGCTTGCACTCACTCACCAAATCACACACAACAATATGTTTTATAACACCAAGTTACTGGTGCATTTACATATTATCAATGTGCGACCGACTCGCAAGATAAAACTCACACATATCGGTTTCAAGAATATAAGATATTATCGTCTCACCAATCACTCATGATAAAATCCATGAAGTGATCCAAGTGAGCGTGGGTTTAATCCAATGATCAAATCATATTCATAAGCACTCATGAACGTTGCAGCAAACATTTTCTTATGTCTAATGCTCTTTAGACAATCCACACACCAATTCACGACAATCTTCATTCATACCTACTTCCAACATATGAACGACTGTGGCCCATTCGAATAATTTGACTGTTCTTAACCAATTAAATTATTCAGGAAGTCAAAACATGCAAAGTGAAACGCAAGAATAATACTAATCCCATATGGCCTCAACCTTTGAGTATAAATAAAACACCTTTTATTTATCATCATATCGATTACTCATTATTTGTCGTTTCAGGTAATCAACTTCTTACTTGAATTACTTACCACACTTGTCCCATGCTCTTAGCATGCACACTATGTTTACATACGGTTCTTGCTTTGTGAAATAGATCAAATGAACACATTTCCAATCATACTCAATTCACAACTCCTAATCCTTTCCACAAGTGAAAGAATATCAAATTTTTGCCACTTATAGAATATGCTAGATTCTAACATTTTATGCAATGATCCTTTCGTAATGTCATAGCACAAAAGTCACAATGGCTATTGCCAACGAAATTACAAAGTCCTCTATCGGGGATTGTTACAAGACAATTCCATAGATGTGACGTCTTTCACTCAAAGCACATTCCTTTGAACATCCTTTTGCATAAAAGTTTCTAATCTAGACATTGATTCACAATATCCAACTCCCAATATGGAAACATTTCCATATTTTCCATATGACAACTCATTCTTAATAGAATCTTATCTATTCATAATAAAGTCGATATGGTCCATCCAATATCATACTTCCAACTACTCACAAGCGACCAATCCTCGATGAACCCTGGATTGTCCTTTGATAGTTGTTTAATTATCTTAGTCAAAACCGATTCTTGTCCTTTTCCCTCTAAATGTGCTAGACATTTGGAAAATTTTAGAATGGTCAAATATTATAGCACTTGCAATCGATCCTATACCCGAAGTGTATGGGACACGATGCATAATGTCTTACATGAACATTTAATACTTTATGAATCTTCTGCCATAATATTTTATATGCTAAGTTCTTATAATTCGAATTATGAAGAGGGATGCCGTAATCATAATCGAAATTCAAGAACACGCTATGTATCCTTGACTAAATTTATTAACATTCCACAACCTAAGCCTTTAGATTTGAAATGAAGCATAATATTATCTCCCTTAATTATAGCTAAACAACTTTACATCCTTACTACTTTGCAAAGTATGACTCTTGTTTTCTATAATTAATATTGCTAGCTTGCAATACTTGCCTTGATAATCATACAATCATAACATTTATGCTCCCACTATCATGATGATTATTATAAACATAACACTTATGCTCCCACTAGCTTTGACATGTATTCAGAAACCAGCTTAACTTCCAGAAAACAATACTTATTGAATTTATTAAGTTCATGTTTCTAATACCTAATGCCTTTATATAAGCTTATACACCTTTCCTTTAGATAGCTCATATGTGTGTCTAAGCAATTAAGACTAATTGCCAAATCTCACAATTCGAATCATGGAGAGGGATACCGTAACCATAATCGAATTCGAGAATCCAATTATCACAATCACTATCTTCTTAAAATCTCTTTTAGTGAAAGCATTTCCTCACAGTCATTTTCATGAAGGAGGGAATCTTATGACACTTAGATTTTAATGGTGTATGTGTTCCTATCCATGTGAATTTGTCAAAACAAAGTTTCCGACAAATTCAAACTCATATGGACCGAACTTTCTTAATCTTGATTTCTTGCCTTATGGTAACACGGCTGCCCACCATGTCTTCCAAGTAGTTAAGCAGATCACCCTTTCCTATCAATGTACTTTTCATTGATCAAGGTCCTTGCCTTTTATGCATTCAATGAGAACTCATAGGACTCATATGCATAGTTAACTCGATTGAAACGGCACATAAACAAGATAATGTCAACACGATAGGTTGTAAACCTCTACTCGTGTGCTAGTGATGATCGATAAGATTTATTTTGATTTATTCTTGAAACCTTTCAAGACCATTAAGACTCCCACTGACTCCTTGACATATAAGGTTCTCTTGTCAATAAGCATTTCTTGACAAACAAATATTCAAGAGTTAGTGTAGCTTTTATCAAGACAAAACACTTCATAAATTGGTCCTAGTTGGTCTTTGTCTTATCTAAGACATCACAACTTTCCAATTTCAAATGTGCAAGAATAAGAAAACCTTTTTCCAAATTCTACATTTGATGAATGTTATAAACCTTCTTAAGACTTGTCACTTATTCTTAACTTTAAGACTTGTTTTGGAAAGAAATATGATTGACTTTTTGATTTAACCATTTCTTAAATTCTTGATTTCTCTTATCAGACATACATTTGTACTAAGACTCACTTAGAGGATCAATTGAGACATGGTTTTTAATCATTAAGACCTATCATAAAACATAATAAAAGGTACTCTCCCTTCTTCTTAGAATAGAGAAACTTTTATCTTCCTGCCTACTTGATTCTTCTTATTTGTTCTATTATTGATTTAAACTCTTTTAATCAATTCAGAATTACACTTAATCCTATAAGTATAATCATATTTACTAAACTTTGGTAAATCATGACGAATATCTTTGTTTCTCTTGTTGTGGACTTGATCAACACACAACTTTTTGTACTCGATCTCCTAGTCCTTCACTTGACACCTTGTCAACGAATTAGTCTAATTTCCACATATGAAATTTCTCATTCATCATGCAACCAAGTTGCATAATTCCAAATTTCTGTCCAATTGAAACTTGGGCGATGAGAAAGTCTCCCTATTTGGTAAATTCTCAACATTTCCACAGCTAACATAATTAAGAATCACATCCATTTGTTGTAGAAATATATGAACATCATTTTTTCATAACGATTTCATTGCAAGGAAATAAATAAATGAATAAATAAGTCAAACTAAAATTTATTTTATTCATAAAAGTAGCGGAAAACATTTGTCCTTACAATGCAAAATCAGCTGAAAAACTATGTAATAAATATTCCTAACAACTCTATCATAACTTTCTAAGCTCAAAATCTAATCTTCAAGTCCATGCGACCGAGATCCATTTCTTTGTGATTAGACTCATCTTGTTTTTCCATCAAGCTTCCTCTCTTTTCACTGATCCTGCAAAACATTCAAATACAATCTTATCACATTATGTATTAAGAATCAATGAATAGGAACTTAATGGAGTTAGATAGTGGATTTTACCTGAAGCACAACCATACTCTTTGACTCTCCCATCTTCTGGACTTTTCAGGCTCTTAGGGCAGACTTGTATCCAACGCCCTTTCTCTTGGCAGCAAACGTAGGTCGGTTCTCCTAGAACATCCTCGGAAGCATGGTTGGTTGACTTTCCCAACAAATACGCTCCATTGCTTTGCCAAATCATTTCTGATTCAGCAGCAATGAGCATGTAAGTTAAGTCAATGAGGTTTTCGTCATGATCCATCATATAATACTTTCTTTTAAACTCATTATATGATTCGGGAAGTGACTGCAGAACCCAGTTCACAGCCAACTTATCCGGGAATAACGCACCCAACATTATCAACCTATCGATGTGTGATTTCATTCCTAGAACGTGGGCACACACGGGTTTACCATCTTCATGTTTCATTTCCAATAGGGCTTTAGTGACATTGAACCTTTCAATTCTTCGATCTTGTGGGTTAGGGAGAATAACGGGAGGAGGTAAAGGAAGTGAAGCATGATTTCTTGTTCCTCGATCGAATCGTGGAATATCATCTTCATGTGGAATAAAATGGGAGAAAACAAATTCAAGTTAGTTGATTGATTGAGTCCTTAATAAATCACCCAAATAAGATATTAAGGCTAGGACCCAACATAATATTCCACAACTCAGGAGAGGGATGTCATAACCCTAATTACAGAACATTTGAAGGTAAGTGAATGACGATTCACTAATTTTCCACCATGAAAAATGAAAAACAGATTAAGTCTTAAATGTATTAAAAACTCCTAGATCCTTTGAGATTCATTGAACATTTTCAATGGCATGTTTAAATCTCGATATGCCCCTCTAGTTTGTGACTGGGATGCTGAGGATCACAAAGCGAGTGTGAATAACCATGCAAATCTACATGGTGCCCTCACATGTTATAGTCACCTATTCAATGTGCCGGTAAACCACACACGCTCCACCGAGCTATGACAAACATTGAGTCACCCTTTGCTACCTTTTCTTAGAACCATTTAGTGTGCCAGTTAACCACACACGCTCCACTAACGTCTTCACAAGGGTACAAAGTGTACTTTCATGGAATTGCATCAATTCACTTTTTCTAAAGTAACTAATATTGGGAATTTTTGAAAAAGCATTTAGTTACTTTTGTACTTCATTATACTTATAATGGAAGGTTTCTGTCCTATCCTACCCGTTCGGCTAACGACCCGCCACTAGTCAAGAGTGCGGTGGGTAAGAGTGGATACCCATTCAATCGCCATTTTATAGGCAATTTCCTTAAACACCCCTTATAGACCAGCTTCGTGAATGAGGCCTACTAACGGTAAGACTGACTTTTACTCATACATATATATATATATATATATATATATATATATATATATATATATATATATATATATATATAATGTTAGACTTTTAATGTTATATATATATATATATATATATATATATATATATATATATATATATATATATAGTATAGGGTGTATTTTACACTTTTAAAATACTATGTGGTCTAATTTAATAATTATACTTTTAATTTAATTAAATTGTACACCAAAACTTTATGGATTTACTAAATCTCTTTTAATTATACACTTTAATTAATTAATAAAACCATAAGGGTGTGATTTGAACTTTTCAAAACAATACTAGGGTTTTAGAATTTAACATTTCTAAATTAACCTATTAATCAACTTTTAAATTCCAAAACTTGAGGGCAAGTTTTGAAACATTTCAAAACCTTAGGGTTTATAATTTAAATATTTCAAAATCAAACTTTTTAATCAAAACTTAAATTCCAAAACTTGAGGGCAAGTTTTGAAACCTTTTCAAAACATTAGGGTTTTAACTATTTAAATTTCAAAAACAAAGCTATTAAGTTCAAATTTAAACTATAAAACCTAAAGGGGAAAATTAAAACTTTTTAACAAGATAATTCAAATCTAAATTACAAATAATCAAAGTTTATCTAATAAAACAAATGATTATCTAAATTTTGACAATTATCTTCTATTTTGGTAAGGATAATAAACAAATATTGATAAAATTCGGATTTTATAACAAAAACATGTTTATGGTAATTATCCAAAGCCAAAACAGGAAGAAAATCGCGAATATGAGCTGTCACACGATTTGACTCGTCGAGTCTGGACCTGGACTCGTCGAGTACAGCTGACTCGGTGAGTTCACCAAGTGACTCGGCGAGTCAAACACACAGAAGCAAAAAATTTCAATTTTCAGTGCTAATTTCGATCAAATATGCATCGATACAATAGAAACCAATCTAGGCTCTGATACCACTGATGGGTTTTAGCTACAAGAACATCCTATGTGCTCATACAAACCCTAATGCTTGGATCTAGGTTTCTCTATTGTACATGCAATTCATCTAAGACTATAAACCCTAGATCTAGCATATGATAATCAATATAACATATGAATTACGGTTTAGATCATACCTTGATTGTTATGTAGCAATAACAATCTCAAATCCTTCTTGTATTGACTTTAGAAAGCTTAGAGTCACAAATGTCACTCCTCTAATGGTTCACAAACACCAAGAGCAAGAGGATGAAGAGGAGAAGAGAAGGAGGCTGCCCAAAATGTGTGGAAACCCTAACCAATTAGTTCACCACGTTTTTTAGGCTTAAGGGTACTATATATACATGTAGGCTATTAGGGTTTTCAACTAGGAAACCCTAATTTGGATGCTTAGGCCCTAAGCAACCCATGGACCCTTCTTTAATAAGCCTTGGACGATTTCTAATGGGTTTCCCAATAGAATTCGTCCAACCTTATACAATACGGTAATCCATAGCCCAATTGCAATTATCTTATAATTACAATTCCAGTCCCTTAAGTTTAATTAATCTCTTTTAGACACATACTTAATTCTTATTAATTATTAACTAATATTAATTGAACAATATGATTTCTCCTTTAATATATTATTCTCATAATATATTAATAAATCATAATTAATCATTTCTCTTCATAATTCATCCTATCAAGTTGCTTTGGTGAAGGTAACCCAAAAGAACCATGCACCATCGGGTCAAGTACATACCAAAATAGTTATGGACTTAGACACTAATCCAACACATTTCACATGTAAAGTATTTACAGGCCCAAATAGCACACAAATAGTATCCAAGGTCCGTCACACATGTTAATGGGTCAATGAGGCCCAATAAACATATAAATAGTATACAGGACCTCTCACACATAAAAATGATCAAATAAATCCGTTTGTTAGTTAATCGTTGATTTTGGTTCAAGTATTCACTAAAATATCAAAAGAAAGAAGAACACATATAAAAGTCATTCCTAGGCCCAATAAACATGTAAGCGAACCACTAAGGCCCACTATACGTGTCTATTATTTCCAGACTCAAAAGGAATATAAAGGTCTATCCTGAGCCCAATATACATGTAAAAGGACACTAAGACCCACTAAGCATGTATATTATTTCCAGGCCCAATAAGGATATAAATATCTTTTTAAACCCGTTTGTTATTGTTTTGTTTATTTTAGCTTGATTATTTAGAAAATTGATATATAAAGCCCACTTTTTGTAAAAATGACGTTCTTGGCCCAATAAGCCAAAAATTTACAAATTAAGGCCCAATTTTTGTAAGAATAACACTTTAGTCTCCATTTTGTTCAAAACTTGTGTTGATGACTAGTTTGTGGTAAAAATAACATTTCAAACCCATTTTTTTCAAAATATCGTTTTTGGCTTGATTTTTATGGAAATACACATTTTTCTGGTTTTGGGTCTTTCCGACCTAGTTTTTGGAAAAATTTTAGAAAAATCATTGTAAGTTAAAATTTGGATCCGTAAATTCTGCAATTTTGGAAATTTGGTCTACTTTGTTCACAATTTTTGTCATAATTTTTAATGGCTTCTAACAATAGTAACATTAGTCACCTTCATAGGCTAATCCGAAAGTATTTCAAATTTGATAGGCAGTTTTGTAAAATTCATCAAACATTGTAGAAAAATCGTATGAAAACATGAGAGTAGTCATTTTAAAGGTATAAATCTGAAAGTTATCCATGTAGAACAGTTTTGAAAAATACTTCCATTAAGGGGGTCAAAACAGTCTGAGATTGGACCAAAACTTTCCAGTCAAGGGTTGTTTTATGAGTTTAATTTATAGATCTTACAACACAACACTCATTTTTACTATTTAAAGTGTATAAATATCATATATACTAGTTTAAATGTATTATATCTCACAAAACATACTTTTCTCAAGGTTCTAATGAAGAACCAAGTAATAAACTTCAATTTCTTAACATGTTTTTAGATTAATGAGGAAATCAACACATAATCACCAAATAATTCGTGGGAAACACACATAATCATGCATATACACATAGATCTACACAAATCAGCTTGTATTATCCTCCAAATGTAAGTAAAAACCAAAAACAGGGGGGGTATGAACTCACCTTGGGGTGATGGATCGGTTTTGATGAAGAAGTGGAAGAAGAGTTTTGATCCTAGCAAGCTTTCTTGAGTAGATCTTGAACTTAGATGGTTCTAAGAACATGATCCACAAATATATAGATGTAAGAGGAGATTTTTGAAGAAATCAAGAAGCTAAACCATGGATCTAAGCAAAACTTACCAAAGATGATGATCTAGGTGAAGATCCTCTTGAAACTACACCAAAACTCGAGAATTTAGAGGGAAATATAGCAGTGTTCTTAAGAGACTTCTTGTGAAAGTTTTAGAAAAGTAAGAATAATGGTGAGGAGGCCTTATGGCCGTGAGTTTTGAAGAGGGAGAGGGAGAGAGTAGGCTTACCTAGTTATATGAGATATTACCTTGTTTTATGTGGGGTTTTGGTGCATGGGTGACCACCATGCAATATTGAGGTGGCACTTGCTCATAATTTCTCATTTTTTTTGTCTAGTAAACACCTTGGGCCAAGAATTTGGGCTAGGAGGAAGGAGTTGAAGTGATTTGGGCTCAATCTCGGCTTTGCTCGATTTTTATGAAGTTTAATACTTTTCGGCCCATTGGGCCTTTAAGGTAGTTCACGGCCCAAATAGTATAAAGAACGGGTTTTATGGTCCATTAGGGTTAATTGGAGTTGTTATGGCCCAATAAGACCCATTAACGGTAAACTAATTTATTTTGGACCCAAAATGGCCCAAAATGCTATGTTTTATAGAAATAGGTCTAGTTAGAGACCATTTAGGGTTCCTGGGCCCCAAATTAGTTGGTTTGGATACTTATTGGCCTATTAGGCCCAAAAAGAATGTCTTAGACCATAATAGCCTTGAATCGGAATATTTAGAGTTTTAACTCTTTGTTGAACATGAGAGATGTATTTGAATGAGCATAGACTATGATATTCTCTTAAAGTACCAGTTATTGTACTAGTTCAATGATTATAGGAGAGTGGAATTCCCTAGCAAAAATGCTAGTTGTGACATCATCCACCTGTTAGAGGGAATTTCGTCCCGAAATTCTTTCGAAAGATGGGTTCATGAATGAGAGAATAGGTGAGGGTACTTCTGCTTCATCTGGTTCGCGTTCACATGTGAATTCTAATCCACACTTGGCGCCCCATTGAACCTTCACAAAAGGAATGCGACATTGTTTTACGCACTTTACTTCCTTATACAATACGTCGACTGGTTCTTCGGCGAACAGGCGATTCTCGTTTATTTACACCTCTTTCTAAAGGAATGATAAGAGTTTTGCCTGATAGGTACTTTTTCAGATTCGATACGCTGAACACAGGGTGTATGTTGCTGAGCTCTACAGGCAGCTGCAACCTATAAGTATTTGGACCAATCCGAGCAAGAATCTCGAACAGTCCGATGTATCGTGGGTTTAGTTTTCTCGTTTCCTAAAGCGAATCATTTCTTTCTAAGGAAAGAATTTCATTAGTGTCCGGCCTTCGACTTGGAATTCCAAAGGTTTTCGTCATTTGTTAGCATAACTCTTCTGTCTGTCTCATGATGCTTGAAGTCGAGTTCGGATTTTTGAATTATCTTCTCTATCGTTTCGTAAATGGTTTTCTGGTCACGTGAGAGTACTGACGAGTGATTTGCATTTACGACCATAATGAGCCTCGAAAGGAGCCCTTGATTCTCATGTGATAGATGTTACTGTATGATAATTTAATCAAGGGCAACCAAGTATCCCATGACTTGTTGAATTTAAACACCCAAACTTGGAGCATGAGTTCAAGTGGTTTAATGGTCCGTTCACTTTGGCTATTGGTTTGAGGGTAGCAAGAAATGCTCATGACTAGCTGTATTCCTATAGCCTTCCGAAGTGACTATCAAAATCTTGGAGTAATTTCGTTATCTCGATCCATGCAGTGCTTTGTCTGCAATATTCTCCGGCTTTGATGCTTTCCAAGGCCGGTCATAGGTGTTGACAGTGTTTTATTCTTGCTTTGTGAGCAGACGAGTATGTTATTGATGAAAAATAATGAAAAGGCTGACTAGGAATGGTTAGGAAAACTCGGTGCGTAGGGTCCATGAATACCGTGGGAGCATTCATTAGACCAAAGGGTATCACAACGAATTTGAAATGGTCGCGATGAGTTCGAAAAGCATTTTTTGTAATGTCCTCTTCTTGGGCTCGAAGATGATGATAACCAGTCCTTAGATCTATTTTAGAGAAGTAATTAGCTCCTTGGAGCTGGTCAAATAGGTCGTCAGTCCGAGGGAGTGGGTATCGGTTTTTGATAGTGAGCTTATTCAATTTCCTAAAATCGATGCACATTCTAAAGGATCCGTCTTCTTGAAGAACAAGATCGGAGCTCTCCAAGGTGAGAAGTTTGGTCCGATGAATTCCTTACGCAACAATTCTTCTCAATTGACTAGATAACTTGTGAATTTTCGGTGGGAGTCAACCTATAGGGTGAATTGGCAATTGATGTGGTTCCCGGTATGAGGTCGATTCAAAATTCGACCTGTCTCTCTGGGATATTCCCAAAAGTTCTTCCGGAAACACATCAGGAGAATCACATGCTACTGGAATACCCTGTATGCTTCCCTTTTCTTTGGTCTTGTCCACAACATGAGTGAGGAAAACGTAGTTCTTCTGGTGCAAGCACTTCTGTGCCTTGATGCACGAGATAGGACGAGGATTTTGTGCCATGTTTATCACCATGGATTATTAGAGTTGTGTGATTGGGAAGGTGAAGGCAAACGACCTTCTCGTGACACATAGCATCAGCATGGTGGGGGCTTAACCCATCCATGCCGATTATCACGTCAAAACTCCTAATATTTACTGGGATCAAGTCTATTGAAATGAAGGGTTTTTTAGTGTTAAGGTGTTCCCTACATAAATATCTTTGGTTGATTCGGTTTTCCCATTAGTCATCTCCACCGCTAAGGCTTAGCTTAGCCTCTGGGATTGTTGTTTTAGTAAGTGCTCGAATTTGTTACTAACGAAGCTTCGCTCAGCTTCACTATTGAATAAGAGGTAAGAGAAAGAGTTGTTAAGTGGGAACATACCAGTAACAATTGTCGGGTCTTGGTCTGCTTCGCCTTGACCCAAGGTCAGGACCATTTCTGATCCTTCTGCTCCTTGATTGTTATCCTTGGGGCAATTGCGCCAAAAGTGACCGGTTCCTCCATACCCATAGCAGGTGTGACTGGTCTCGTCATTGGTGTTGATGTTAAGGTTGTTGCGATTGTTGTTGTTTTCATTTGGCTGACGATTCTGACATGGATAAGTTCTACAGTATTTGGTGGTGTGATTCTTTCAGTTGCATTTCTTATAATGCATCTCCCGGCAGGCTCCGTTATGATGGAAATTGCACTGGTTGCATTTTGGAAGGCTTCCAGCATATGGTCTCGCTGACGTTGGTGTAATAGGGGTCATGGTTGCATGAAAAGCAACAACATGTTGCTTCTCTGAGAACCTTTGAGTTGGCTGTCCCTTTCTCTTACTTCCAGGATTTTGCTTCCTACTCTTAAGCTTGGGGTTTAGTGTGCCTTGAAAAGCTATCACTTGTTGGTTCCCATGCTCGTTCCTTTGGCTGGAGTTGTCAATGTTATTTCTGCCTCTATTGGTGTTGCTTTGCATTGATTTGTGCCATAGCAATGGCTACTGCCGCTGTTACAGCAGCTTGGAATGTAGTAGAGTCCATTTGCAGGAGCGGTGTCTCGTGGGTTTGCTCGATTTTTATGAAGTTTAATACTTTTCGGTCCATTGGGCCTTTAAGGTAGTTCACGGCCCAAATAGTATAAAGAACGGGTTTTATGGTCCATTAGGGTTAATTGGAGTTGTTATGGCCCAATAAGACCCATTAAGGGTAAACTAATTTATTTTGGACCCAAAATGGCCCAAAATGCTATGTTTTATAGAAAAGGGTCCAATTAGAGACCATTTAGGGTTCCTGGGCCCCAAATTTGTCGGTTTGGATACTTATTGGCCCATTAGGCCCAATAAGAATGTCCTAGACCATAATAGCCTTGATATTTAGAGTTTGAACTCTTTGTTGAACATGAGAGATGTATTTGAATGAGCATAGAGTATGATATTTGCTTAGAGTACTAGTTATTGTACTGGTTCAATGATTATAGGAGAGTGGAATTCCCTAGCAAAAATGCTAGTTATGACACTAACCACCAGTTAATTTAATCAATCTCGGGACAATAGCTGGTCACCCAGTATATAATCGGGTAAATCCTTATGTGACATCTTATATGACATCATATGTGGCATGTCATGTATGTGAATGTGATTTTGGAGGGAAATTAATTAGAAGCAACAAGTACAAACATTGTTCAAATTCTTCATTTGCAAAGTCACCCTACAACCAAAAATGCTGTGGAAAATAAAGTTGTCCTCTTCATTAAGTAGCAATGTGTGAAGGTGTGGTTGTGGAGAGGTACCTGGAAAACCCAAATTGAGAATATGGCAATTGATAATGAAATGAGATTAGATTCTATGACCTAGATGATATTTGATAGCAAAAAATCCAATTAGAATGCTCAAATTCATCCATGATGGTAGAATCATGTATATGCTAGAATTGGAATGGAATTGAGTGAAATGTGATGAAAATAATGGAATCTTTTGTTTGTGAGTATTTGATGAGTATATGATACTCATAAACATGAGTTGATACTAATAATATGATTTGAATGCCATAAAATGAAGATTTGAATGATTCCTAGTTCAAAATATGTAGTTATTGGCCATAAAGGCAACATGGGAAGGTTGGAATGGAATTTGACATTCCATAGCTCCATTAAGGAATTAACATGAGATTATGTAATGTTAAGCACTTGACAACACCCAATGATGTATTAGATGATTTGGGAATAAGTCATATTGGTTAAGGAGTGTTCTTGATCAACTTGAGCCCTTAAACCTTTCACATGAGTGTTTGTAAGTATTATAAACTTAGTATTATGATTGAGAACTTAATAAATGAAGTTGAATGTTTGACATGGTGAAACACCCTCTAGTGGTGCTTGGAAACCCTTAAAAGTGTTACAAATGATAACCTAAAAGAGCAAAAGAATCCAAGGAAGTTTAAGACTCAAAAAGTGAGTTTTTGGGGGTGTTTGGGCTGCTACGGCACGCGACCCGCGTGGCCAAGCACGCGGCCTGCGTACATACAACAGTTTCCCCAAGCACGACCAAAAATCCGAATTTTAGTATTTTAGTCATAACTTTTGCATACAGACTCGGATTTACGCACGGTTTTCGCCTACATTCATATTTTTTCATGAGGAATACTATGAATCAATAAAATTTAGTAATGGAACCTATGAGGGGTATTTTGGTCATTTTGATTGACCTTTACTTGTATTGAATAAGGAGTACGTAAGGAGAGTTACTTGTGGAAAGGAACTTGGTAACAACCTACATCGGAGAACTAGGTGAGTATGTGTGGACTTTTTCCCCACTTTGGGGTGCATGGATAATTGTTATAGTATCTTATGAAAAAAATAATGTTTTGAAAAGTAAAGTGCGTCTTTTGAATATGTTTCAATGGTTATATGTTAACAGAAAGAAGGAAAGCTGTAATGATGCAATGAAGAACCGTCTGGACCATGATACCTCATAAGAGGCACTAGAGGAATCTACTGGGGTGGTACCTCCCCGTCGCGAAGTAGATGTCCTATTATGATACCTTGGTGGATTGATTTGTTCTTTCCACCTTGGCCTTGGGAATTTCTTTAAAAATATTATGTAAGAAATGAATTTCTTTAAAAATACTTGAAATATTTGAAGGTCTAAAATCCACGTAACTCACGAGACACTTTGTCTTACGTATCTCTTTTTAATGCCATATATCTCAGGTGATAGCTAAAGGTGTGAAGTGATCTAGAAGTAATGAAGTCCATGAGAGACTTAGTGGAGCATAAGTTACATTTGAATTTGATCTTGTAAATCTTGGTTTGCTTGCTATGGTTTATTTGATACAATGCTAGTAACACCCAAGAGATTGTTTTGAAACTCTGTTTAAACTCTGATGATTTGTAAAATGTTTTTTTATTAAACCTTGCAGTTGGGTTAAACCATAGTATTAAATTTTGTTTGAAAAATATTGGGGTGTTACGTTGAACCATACAACATAAATGCAGTAGGGAGAGGTACCGTTAATACAAGAAATCAGGTCAATACCGACGACGCTATTAGCGGCGAATAGAGCTTTAGTGGCGACTCAAGCTTAAGTTGCCGCTAAAGCTACATATCGCCAATAATTGGTCGTTAGTAATGCTCTACGATCCGAATCCGTGGTTACCTCTTATGGTAATTCTCAACCGTCCAATCAACGTTCTAATCCAATGTCTTGGGGCTCTTCTTACACAACTTTAATACCGGAGACATTTTGTCGCCGCTAATGAGTAAAATTATCGCCGCTAAAGGTTGTGAAAAAAAAGAAATGGGATAAATTCCCTCCCTTTGGTGTTGCCATTAATACTGAATTGTCGCCGCTAAAAACCACTCATCACCACTATTTAGTGTCGCCAGTAAAGGTCGACAAAATAAGACCTTGATATTCCTTTCTTTCTTCCAGATTCCTTCCTGTTCCTTCTGATTTGCTACTTTCTTTCTTTCTTCGAGCTTCAACCAGCGATCGATGTTCTCCCTTCATCCTCCTTCAACCACCACAACCAGTGTTTGCCACCTAATTTCGGCGACGGGTCAACTGCTACCAGCGATTTTAAGGCTTCTTCGACGAAGATAAGCATCCCTTTCATTATTTCTCAATTTCTTTCTCTTCTAACTTCAATTTTCAGCTTATATCCGACATTAAATTTCTGAAAATCGATATTTTCAGTTTTTACGATCACCATTGTTGATTTTTGGACACCATAGGTACCGTTCTCCTTTAATTTCGAGACTATTTGGAAAAAATGTGTATTTGTGCCTATTATATAAAATTACCCATATTTGTGCATATTTTGTGTTTTTATGTATGAAATTAATGTAGATTGTATGTATGTATAAAATATGTATTTTTATATATGTATGAAATATTGAATGTATGTATCTATGTATTTATATGTATGTACAAATTGTGTGTTTTTATGTAAGAAATGTCGAATGTATGTATATGTATATTTGCATGTATATGTGTGTATAATGTGTATTGTATGTAGGAAGTGTATATATTGCAATGGTATAGTAGAAAAAGAACAAATAAAATAAGATGTTATTATTGATAATGCTATTTAAAGTATATGTATATAATGTGTATTTGTATGAATGAAAACATGACATTATGTATGTATATGTGAATTTGCATACAATTTGTATGTAATATGGATTGTATGTATTTTTTGTAAAAAAAAAACAGTGTGCATTGTACAAAAAACAAATAAAGTAGGATACTATTAATGTAGGATGCTATATCAGAGGTGAACGACGTGGCTCTATAAGAGGCATCGGCCGAAAACCTTCTGTTATCTCGTCGATTGCACAATCATCGCAACCATCACCACAGTCAACACAACCATCATGGGTAAAACAAGATTATTTAATTTCAATAAATAATGTTGATTTATAATTGTGTTTATGTTTTAATTGCAAGAAATTACAATTTACTTTGGTTTTTTGTCACTAGTTTAAAAATAGAAATATACTTTGGCATCAATAAATGTATGTTGATTTGGTTTGATAATTTAACATATAATTTTATATGTGTTCGTTATTTATTATATAGTTTGAATGACTTCGGACAATGTTCAATGACTCGACATGTAGAGATGAACTTTACGCGTTTTTTCAATCGGGGAAAGATTAATGAGGAAACGACGTGAACGGAGGTGATGGTGCATCGGATAATTAGTTGGTCTTTTGTATTTGAGACACTTTGGTACCAATGTGTTGTAATTATAAAACTTTGGTTTTTTATTTTTGTATGAAATTAATTATATATAATATCGTTACACTATTTGATACCTAATCCGACATTATATAATTTTTTTTTTCTGCATTTAATGTCCTTATGTATCGAGTTTTTTTGCACCAAAATTGTTGATTAAAAGAAACTTAAAAATGAAAAATATTATTACCGGCAACACTAACACCGGCGACAAGATGATTTACCGGTGACATGAGCATTAGCGGCGACAAAGATTATCAGCGGCGACACATAAATTAACGGCAACATTTTGATCAATAGTCATGGGGCGGTAGCGACGACTTTTTATTGCCGACGTGTTGCCGCTATTGCCTCTACCGGAAAATTTCATAGTCTTTACCGGCGACTTTTGTCGCTGCTATTACATTTTTTTTCTTGTAGTGATTTTATATATCTTGGTTAATTATTTGATTTATTTTAGACGCATGGTAGCGTATTCTCATAATTAAATACATTCTTAATATAATAAGTGTTTTTGTACGATAGGGTGGGCAATTTAAGTTTATTAAGGTAATTAAAATTAAACTAACCGTTCAACAAAACTGCTCGATTATTTTGATCACATAATTCAAGTTTGTAAAAACATTTTTATTTTATGACGATGAGAAGATAACTCAAGTTAATCAATGTAATATATAATAATGTTAAGAAATAACAAAGTGTAAATAAACGTCTCATATTGTGTTGTTTTAAAGAGTTAAATAAATAAATAATGCTATTTAAATAATTGATTAACCAATTAGGTTATGGCAAAATATTCTACATATAATCATATATTATATTTACGTTATTAAGTGTTGATCCTAAACTATACATCATCATCCTGATCATGTTTAGGTATTTAGAAGACTTGATGAGACGCACTCTTCTGGAGCATGTGACATGTCGTTGCAACATAACTGTTCTACATCGTTGTGTTGTGCTTGTTTCTGATCATGCTTTCAGGGATTAGCCCTACTACCAATTCTGCTGCTTTATGTGTTACTTATGGCCGGCCAGGGAAGGCCGAGCCTCTGAGGGCTCGTGGGAAAACATTTCAACAAACAGTGGAAGAGGTCTGTGTCGTGCCTGATGTTATTGCTAGTACGTATCTCCTTATCTATGTTGTTTTGAGATTTGTTTATACTTATATTGTGTTGTGTATAGGTACTTTTCTTGTGTTTTTTGTACCTGCTTTGGTGTTGTTTGACTCGGGTGCGAGTCGATCTTTCGTGTCCTTAGCTTTTAGTCGCCACATCAGTATCTAATGTGAGTCGTTGAGTCGATCTCTGAGAGTTTCTATAGACGAAAAGCATGCGTTTTTTGCTACTGATGTATTCTGAGGGTGTGTATTAGAGATTTTCCGTGTTGAGTACCCGATAGACCTGGTACCGATCGATATGGGTGTTGTATATGTCATAGTGGGCATGGATTGGTAGATTCGGTTTGGAGCTACGATCGAATCCGAGCGTCAGATGGTGACCATACGAGATCCTAGTATGGGAGTGCTTACGGTCTATGGCTAGGGTACTAGATCTGGATCCGCCTTCTACTCTGCTGGTAATGCGAGAAAGAGTCTACAACAAGGTTGTATGGACTTTTTAGTGTATGTGATGGATACGTGGGTTGCTACAGAGAGGCCGAGTTCTATCATCGAGGTTCTGATAGTGTGAGAGTTTCCGGATGTTGAGCCTGACGAGTTGCCGGGTGTGCCTCTCGAGAGGCAGTTGGAGACTTCAGATTGATTTGGTTCCAGGAGCGGTGCATATTGCCAATGCACCTTATCACCTTACACCACCAGAGATATAGGAGATATCCTCACAGCTCTAGGAGCTGCTGGGGAAGGGTTTTATCAGACCGAGTAGCTCACGTGGGGAGCAGCGATCCTTTTCGTTAAGAAAAAGGATGGTTCACACCGAATGTGTATTGATTATCGGGAGTTGAACAAGCTGACGGTCAAGAACCGTTATCCACTACCGAGGATCAACAATTTGTTCGATCAGTTGCAGCGAGCGTCTTGGTTTTCTAAGATTGATTCGAGATAAGAATATCATCATATGAGAGTCTGCGAGGAGGATATCCAGAAGACGACCTTTAGGCCTTGTTACGGGCACTACGAGTTTGTGGTGATGCCTTTCAGACTCACTGTGACAACCTGATATTTCAACTCTATGTAATGACCTAAAAAGTCAAGTATTGTAACCACTTTTGAGATAATGAAATTAACTTCGATAATAAAATGTCCAAAAAGTTTCTATTTAATTACCTACTATGTTTGATGTCATTAAACCGTGATCGTACGTAAAAAGAACGCCCAAATCCGACTTCGTATATTGCACTTATGATTTTTCCAAGTTCGGCTTAGCAACAGACAGCTAAAAACTCGAATTGGAGATCGAGCGACTTTTGGCCGGAATGACCTAAACGAGAATCGAAGGTCTCGACAATGGTATTTCAGCGGTAAAAGGTCTGGCAAAAACAGACGTCAGATAAAGAAGTTATGAATTTCTAATGAAATTTTATTAAACGCGACATTTTAAAAGTAAATAATAAAAATAAGTTCAAAATTTGCCGACAGAATTTAAACGAAAATTGTAGAGCGTAGTCTCACCTACGCGTGGATATAAAGAACATTGAAAACAGAGTTCGTATGAAGAAGATATGAATTTTAGAAGTTTATTAACTAAATAAAATATAAATTTGATTATTAAACCTTGGTATTATCCGAAGGAAGAGTCAGCAAGTCTATCCGAGTTACGCCCGACGTACAGGCGTACGCCCAGTGTACTCAAGGGCTAGTCTCCGGATCGTCCACGTCTCGCCCTATGCGAAGCTATGCCCCGTCCCATCCGAACTCCGAGGCAGTCGAGGATCCGGTCATACGTGACGCACGCGTACGCCCAGCGTACCCGCGTACGCCCAGCGTACCGAGGCGGTTCCCACCCCCTATAAAAGGGATGCGAGGGTTCCAAAGAAAAGGGCTATTCTCTCTCATTTTTCTTGCGTTGTTGCCTCGTTTTCCGTGCCCGTGCAAACCCGAAGCCCGGTCACTTTGCTCAAGTCTCGAAGGTCGTTTGTACTCCCGAGATTCCCGAGAAAATCCGTTTTCCCGAGAAGAAATTTTGCCCGGTTTTCATCATGCTTTTTCCGATCTTTCAAGTGAGTTCATAACCTTATAATCCACACTTTTAATTGTTTTATAAATACTTTTATATGCTTTTAAGGGGGGAATACAAGTAAAACACACGATTATTATCGTGTGTTATATATAAAGTTTCATTATACACTTTTATCAACATAATCATATGTAATTCATAACTATTATAGGGAAACTTTCGTATGCAAAATATATCACGATAACATCATATTTTTGGAAATGAAAAATGTGGTTATATATGTATACGTGTTCATCTTGGTACTATATAAATTATAACTTTTCATAACAAGTGAGCATTTTTACTAGGGATTACTATACAAACGAGACACACTTTTAGAAAACTATAATAGGTATAGTTTTATGAGAATATTACGAACTTTTGCATATTAGAAACACTATTTCAAGAAGTTTACTTTCACATACAAGAACTAATGAACATTTTCATATGTAAATCAGTTTTATACTAAATTTTGTGAGACATTAACTTCACGTACGTTCGAGTACGCATTTCAAGTCCTGTATTATATACCAGAATCCCTTGGAGGGGGAGCATGGTGTTTGTGTATAGATCTATACGGGCTTGACAACCCGCGCCGTGACTGTTAGCTACATTCCACCATTTGGGGTGACAAACGTCAGAACATTCCAACGCCTGAAGAGCGTTGTGTATAGGCATTTCTAGTTAATAGCATGGTTATAAAACTCACATGGAGTATTGAAAACACATTGATTTATGGGGTTTTCCAGACGTATTGGGAATTTTATACTTACATACATTTTTAGAAACAAACATTGGTCTTGATAGAAGGCTACATTTATACTAGTAGAAAATATAGGATTTTCTAGAAGCAAACAAACAAGAACAAAACATTTCATTTCATACAAACATTTTCATTTAATACTTATGAAACTCACCAGCTTAAGTGCTGATCTACTCTTTCAAAACTACTTGTATGTCCCAGGGATTCAGTAATTACAGGTAAGTATCAGCTTTTGAAGAAGGGATGCTGCGGTGCTAGTTTAAATTCATATTTTGACATCATATTGTAATTGGTTTTGAACATGTACCTTTTTACAATGTAAACTTTCAATTATATATATATGATGGTTGTATTGCTTTCTTTACTATGTATTCATTTGTAATGTTACCACATGAAGTCATCCGCCCCCGAACGTTTCCGCCGTTCCGGTTTGGGGGTGTGACAGATTGGTATCAGAGCAATGTTTATAGTGAACTAAGTATATCGAACCACATAAGATATACAAACTATAAATGCTTAAGGGACTAATACTCTCTGACAAAACATTCCTCTTTTGTTTTACGCCTAAGCCGCATTACGTTTAACTTAAATTGTTAGTTCATTTAAGTACAAATACATGCATACAACAAATTATTTTCATGATTATTAACTATACAGCAAGTACTTAGACAAGTTGGACACTATGATTAAGACTCGATCATTGTAATCAGATTTGGGACAAATATAGCGTGATCAACTATACTTGCCCAAGATCGGACCAATGTATATCGAGGAATGCTCGTAGTGAGCAACAAGTCAAAACTTACCAAAAACATCACGAGGATCAAACACAAGAATTTAAATACTATAGGAGTATTTACTACATAAACTAGTTTAACTTACATGTTTAGTCTTACATGTTTCAACTTTATTCAATTCTTATAACCCTATTCTCGTACAGTCAAATGACTGGATTTCATCACCCCGACGACCCCTACTATCCCAACCAAGGCAACGGGGGATGGATCGAAGATGATCCCGAGGAGGTGGAAGTACCCATAGAATTGGATGATGACTCTGGTACTGACTCAGAGCCGGAAGTGATCAACCCACCACCCGCACAACCTCCCGTCTTCGTTAGGAACTTTCAAGGACCAACTCCCGTCTGGGGAAGTCACCTCCACCATTGGAGCGAACAACAAAATCTACGCCCTCCCTACGGCATGTGCCGAGACTACTACGATTTCTGTGGCGGAGGTTCGGCTGATCGGGCACTCCCAGTAATGGTGGGCAAACTACCCAATCAGTCCTACCAATCCGGAGTTCAAGCAAGCCGGATTCGGGATGTCAACGTGGAAGTACAGGTTCACACTTCCGACATCCATAGGCTGGACAAAATTCAGGACAATACCCAACTTCAAACCGAGGCATTCCAAGCGCAAATGATTGTAGCCCTTGCCGAATTAAGGGAACAACAAGCCGCCTTGGATAGGCGTCTAATGGAGTCAAAGAAATTGGATGCGGAGTCAAGCTCGAAGCGCAACCTACGTCGCAAGTAGTGCTTGCCAAAATCTCAAACTTTGTTATAAGTTAGGACCTTGGCTAAAAGTTTTTAAATTTCTTAAACTTTGTAACCAGAGACCCTTATAGGGGTCAAATTTTCATGATCGTTGTATCAACTATTATATTAATATAAGTGACACTATTATTACTACGTGGAGTATTTCATTCAATCCTTAAAAGGTTATGGAGAAACCAAATGATTGCTTCATGTTTTCAATCTTACAAATAACTTTCATTTTTCTATTTTGAGACTCATACTATCATCTGTTGTTGAACTATAGCAATTTAGTTCATGAGACACATACATTTTCAATTCTATGGAATTCTTAACTTTATCTTTTCAACCTATAGTTGAAGGATGCCTCCACGTAGGAACCCGAGACGAAACAACGGTGGAGAAGCACCTATACCACCACCACCTCCACCTCCTCAATTTGATGCTGCCATGTTCCAAGCAGTAGTCACAGCAGCTGTGGCGGCTGCCATGTCACAAATCAATACCCCTATTACAACAGGTTCGGGAATTGGCACGCCTCCTTCCAACCATGGCGAGAGTCATGGACAACCCCGAGAGTGCACCTATAAAGGCTTTGCGAATGCCAAACCCCGGATGTTTAATGGGACCGGTGGTGTGATGATTTTGAGGCAGTGGATTGAAAGGACAGAGTCAGTCTTCGAAATCTGCTCCTGTCCCGAACACAGCATAGTTAAGTTTGCCACCTTCACACTTACTGATAGAGCTTTAACTTGGTGGAATGGCCATGTTAAGGTACTTACTCTGATAGTGGCAAATTCCATAAGCTGGGAGAGCTTAAAAATCATGCTGATGAGAGAATACTGTCCATGAGGAGAGATTCAAAAACTCGAAAACGAACTCTGGACTCTTGGAATGGTTGGTACCGACATAGCAACTTATACCAACCGATTCTGCGATCTGGCAATCCTTTGCCCAGATATGATTGCTCCTGAGAGCAAGAAAATAGAGAGGTACAGTTGGGGACTTTCGCCCCAAATATGGTCGAGCGTGTTAGGTTCAAAACCTGACACTTTTGAAAATGCCAAGGAACTGGCACAATCTCTTGTTGACTACGGAGGTCATCCGAACTCAACAATTTCTGCACCAGAACCACAGAAGGGAAACAACGAGTATGGAATAAAGGGAAGGGTTGTCTTCCCAAGAATCCGTGAAGAAACAACTGGTTTCAGTGAATGTTGCCACTGTACCTACTACCGTTCCTAAAAATCCTTACCCAACAAAGACTTATGGGGGTAACCTTCCACAGTGCACCAAATGCACTTACCACCATCATGGACCTTGTCGGGAAATGCAGTGCTCCAACTGCAACAGAAAGGGACACACTGTCCATTTCTGCAAGGATCCCGCAAAGCCGATCACTCAAGTTCCCAATGCGGGTGTAGGCCAAACTTTCTACGGTTGTGGCGAGGCGGGCCACTACAAGAGGAACTGCCCAAAGGCAGCAGGCACCGACGGAGTGGGATGGGTTTTGGCTATAGGCCACGATGAATCCGTAGCTGATCCGACTGTAGTAGTTGGTACGTTCCTTCTCGATAATTCATATGCATGCATACTATTCGCTAGTGGAGCGGAGAGAAGCTTCGTGAGTCAAAACTTTATTCACTTACTTAAACGTAAACCTAGCAAGTTAGAAAAATCATTCACTATAGAAATGGCAAACAGATTAACAGAAAACACTAACTGCATATACAAGGGTTGTACATTAACTTTAGACGGTCATTCTTTCCCAATCAACCTCATGCCAGTCCAAATTAAAAGTTTCGACGTCATAGTCGGCATGGATTGGTTAAGTCTTCTTCACGCCGACATCATGTGCTTTGAGAAAGCAGTTCGTCTTAACCTCCCTAACGACGAAACATTAGTGATTTACAGTGACAAATCAAGTACAAACCTTCGCATCATTTCGTGCATCCAAGCACGAAAATGTTTACGGATGGATTGTCAAGCATTCCTTGCACACATCGTCGATACGAGTCAGGAACTGAAGGACATCAAGAACATTCCAGAAGTATGTGACTTTCCCGATATCTTTCCAGAAGAACTACCGGGATTACCACCACAACGCCAAGTCGAGTTCAGAATCAACTTAGTTCCAGGGGCTACCCCAGTAGCGAAATCGCCTTATTGTCTGGCACCAGCAGAGATGCAAGAACTTTCCAGTCAGCTTAACGAACTCCATAAAAAAGGATTCATTAGACCAAGTTTCTCACCATGGGGAGCACCGGTCTTGTTCGTAAAGAAGAAAGACGGATCATTTCGTATATGCATTGACTACAGAGAACTGGATAAACTTACTATAAAAAATCGTTATCCTCTACCCCGCATTGACAACCTATTTGATCAACTTCAAGGAGAAAACTACTTCCCGAAGATAGACCTACGATCCGGATATCACCAATTACGAGTACAAGAGGAGGATATTCCTAAGACAACCTTCCGAACCCGTTACGGACACTATGAGTTTGTAGTGATGCCGTTCGGATTAACCAACGCACCAGCAGTATTCATGGACCTTGAATAGGGTGTGCCGTCCTTACTTGGATCAGTTCGTCATCATCTTCATCGATGATATACTTATCTACTCCCGAAGTAAGGAAGAGCATAGTCAGCACCTACGAAAAGTCTTAGAAACATTGCGATCGGAGAAGCTCTATGCGAAGTTCTCTAAATGCGAATTTTGGATTCGAAGAGTCGAATTTTTGGGCCACGTTGTTAGCGAGAAGGGGATACACGTGGACCCCTCCAAAATTAAGGCCATTGAGAACTGATCGGCACCAAAGACACCTACATAGATTCGTCAATTTCTAGGTCTCGCTGGCTAGTATCGCAGATTCATAAAGAACTTCTCTAGCATTGTGAAACCTCTTACTACATTAACCCAGAAAGGCGTGGCCTTTGACTGGGAAGCGAAACAAGAGAAGGCGTTCCAAACACTGAAACAAGCCTTGTGCACCGCACCAATACTCTCCCTCCCCGAAGGGATAGAAGATTTCGTAGTGTATTGTGATGCCTCAAACCAAGGACTTGGTTGTGTTCTTATGCAGAGAGGGAAGGTTATTGCTTATGCCTCCCGACAGCTTAAGACACACGAAGTGAACTATACAACACACGATCTTGAGTTAGGAGCAGTGGTATTTGATCTGAAGATCTGGAGACACTACTTATACGGAACAAAGAGTACTGTTTTCACCGATCACAAGAGCCTTCAACACATTTTTGATCAGAAGGAACTCAACATGCGACAACGACGATGGGTTGAGTTACTCAATGACTACGAATGTGAAATTCGTTATCATCCTGGCAAGGCCAACATGGTAGCTGACGCCCTCAGTCGAAAAGAATACACTGGTCGGAGAGTCAAATCTCTGACTATGACTATCCATTCCCACTTATCCACACAAATTAAGGAGGCACAACTGGAAGCTTTACAACCTGAAAATGTGGCGAGTGAATCCCTGAGAGGAATGGAAAAGAATCTAGAAATCAAGGGTGGCAGAGCATATTACCTCATGGACCGAATCTGGACGCCAAAACATGGTGGTTTTAGAGACATAGTCATGACCGAAGCACACAACACGAGATATTCCGTGCACCCAGGTTCAGATAAAATGTATCTGGATCTTAAGAAACTGTACTGGTGGCCTAACATGAAAGCAGAAATTGCTACCTTCGTAAGTAAATGCCTTACTTGCGCTAAGGTTAAGGTCGAGTATCAGAAACCGTCATAATTACTACAACAACCGGAGATACCTGAATGGAAATGGGAACAGATTACTATGGACTTCATAACCAAGTTGCCCAAGATGACGGGTGGACTCGATAGCATATGGGTCATCATCGACAGGTTGACCAAATCCACGCATTTCCTACCAATCAAGGAGACTGACAAGATGGAAAAGCTTACAAGAACTTACATAAGGGAAATAGTGCGACTGCATGGTGTTCCGATATCCATTATCTCCGATAGAGATAGTAGATTCACTTCAAGATTCTGGCAGTCACTACAAAGTTCCCTGGGGACTAGGCTAGACATGAGTACAACCTACCACCCACAAACAGACGGGCAAAGTGAGAGAACGATACAAACTTTGGAAGATATGCTGAGAGCCTGTGTGATTGACTTTGGAAAAGCATGGGATATCCATTTACCCCTTGTCGAATTTTCATACAACAATAGTTATCATACAAGCATAAAGGCTGCTCCGTTTGAAGCCCTCTATGGTCGAAAGTGCAGGTCCCCTCTGTGCTGGACTGAAGTTGGCGACACCGAGTTAGCTAAAGGACGAGTTCCTGAAAGCACTCTCACCGGTCCGGAAATCATACGAGAAACGACAGAGAATATTGTTCAAATTCGTGAACGATTGAAAACCTCTAGAGACCGACAAAAAAGCTTAATCTACCGAGTTTTATTGAAGGTCTCACCGTGGAAGGGTTTAATACGCTTTGGAAAGCATGAGAAACTAAATCCAAGATACGTAGTGTGACAACTGTCAATTCAGGTCATTCTCGGGCTCATGCATCTTTATAATAACCATTCATGCACATCATGCCATGGCCTAGTAGTATAAATTAGGTCAAAACCTTGCATAAACTAGGATCCATCTAAGACCTAGGACTAATATACTTGACACTTACGATTCTAGTAAGTTGCTTAACTACAATAGGAAATGCCAATGCTATAATTTGAATGAAACTTTCAAGCTTTGTTATAATTGAAAAAGGGTATAAAACCCTAAAAATAAATTAAAATATTCTAATTATACTTCATTATGATGATGAACATCAAACAATATTCCAAAAACCCTAAAGAGCCCAAAATCCAAATTTATAAATCTTAAAGCTTAAAAACTTTATAAAATTTGGCTATAAACTTCCAAATATCAAATTTTATTAATCAAATTATGGACTATACCAATGAAATAGAAATATAAATTATCATTCATTAATCATAATTAATTAGTTAAAAACAAGATTTTTAAATAAATCAAAAATTGCTTAAAGAATCACTTTTATAAAAATTAGATTTTTATAAAAAATGAAGAGGGAATTTATTAATTTGAATTTTTGGAGAGAGAGGGCTACTAATCCACTCAAAATCCGGCCATCTCCCCTCTCCCCATGCTCTCTCTTCCCAAAACTCAATCATTAAGTCTTATCTTTCACACTACCTCTTCTCTCTTCACTCTCTCACACTCCACCCTCCTAACACACAAACTCTCTTCCTCTCTCTCTCTAACTCACGAAATTTCCCCCATTCCTCTGCCAAATTTCAAGATTTAGAAGACCTTGAAGTGTTCTTACTTCCCTCAAGATCAAAACCAAGGTAAACAACAACATCTTCTCCCATAGTTTCATGATTCTACTTCCTCTTCTTCATGGTTTTCTATACTCTTCGGATTCTATGCCCATCCATGGCTAGAAATCCTTACTTTTCCCTTGTGGTTTGTAGATTCTCACCATAACACAATGCATGTTTTTGAAATGGTGAAAATCCGGGATCAAACCCATGCAAGGAGTGAAAATGATGCACATATGTTCATGTGACTTCAAAACAAGTATTACATCTTCTTCTCCATTTCTTTTGTGTTCTTGCATGATCAATAGCATTTAAACCATTTCCAGTACATCTTGGATGCTCATTCACTCCATGCATGTGCTAGAAATCGGACCTTAACAAAGGCATGCATGATGTTCTTGTCAAAATATCCTAAGATTTGCACTCAAAGCAAACAGCATGCAATCTGCCAGATTACTTTGTTCAACTTTGAACGACCATAACTCGGTCATTACTTAACCAAATCATGATATTATTTTTGTATTGGATAGTTCCATGAGTTAAATTTCAAACCCAACTGGTCTCACTGTAAAATATTTAATATCCAATTTTTGGCAATTTTTACAATATGGTTGCGCAAACAGCTCTTTTTCTATGATCACCATTTTTGCCTTGCATGATCAATGACCTTAAACCCAACCATAAATCTGGGGAAAAATACTTTAGAAACATAACATATCCAGTGAATGATGGCTGAAATTTCGTGGCTTAAAATCCCATTGAATGGGCTACACAAATTCATGAACTTCAGCCACATTTACATCTCATGCACCATTGCATGCAACATTTCTTATCTTGTTTGGGTTCAATACCCCTATTTCCTTTCTGAATAAATTTTAATCATTCTTCCTTTTGAAAGCCCTCACATGCATGTGATAATCTGTAAAATACCAAAAGCTTTTATTATTTCTTTGATTTATTAAAATTATTGCAAGAAACCAAGGGAATAAATCACATAAAATACTTCCAGAGGTCTATAAATCCGGAATAAATTCACGGGTGACCCCTATGGTGAATAATGACCCCTCACGAAATTTCATCAATTGTTGTTGCCGTTTGGTATGATTTCCGATTTTCTTTTTATTTGGGTATAATAAATCACAAAACCACTTTAGAAAGTGTGAAAATTTTATATAACTATTTTCGCAGCTCTTACCTGTGGTGATTGACTCAGAATAATTTCATAAATTTTCATCATGACTTACTATTTTTCCTGATTTTTGGTAATTATAATGGCCTAAAAACAGGAAAAATAGTTCTGATTATCCAAAATTCATGAACATTTACCAGAACATCATGTTTTACAGTAGGAGGTTACATAAAAATTTTGATGATTTTTATCTACTGTAAACTATTTTTCTCCTATTTTCTAAAGTTAAATACACTTAAATACACCTAAATACACATAAATACCCAAAACCGGATTATACAATATGAAAACAACTTTTGGTATTTTTAAAAGATTAATTACACTGTAAATGATGTTACAAAAAATTTTGGTAATTTCTTTTAACTGTTTAATATTTATTCTTCAATTAATGATTATTTAAAGGAATAAAACAAGGAAAAATAGAAATACCCACTGAAAAATATCTTTTATATTTTTCCCAGCCTATTTATGTATCATAACAGTTAAATAAAAATTTTGGATAATTTTGGAAACTTTTTTCTATTTATTTCAATTTTTGTTGGAATAAATGCTCAAAAATCATAAAATATAATTAAACAGCTTGGAAATCCATTTTTATATTTTTCCCAGCTTAGTGTTGTGTAATAACAGTAAAATAAAAAGTTTGAGAATTTTTATCCTTTGAATGCTATTTTTCGTGAATTTATGTTGTTAAGAAGACTTAAAAATTTGAGAAATAGTTAACCATATTAAAAATTCAAGGAAAATTTTCTGGAAAACCTCTATTGTATTTACAATGAAAATACAAGGTTTGACAATTTTTGGAAACTGTTTGATAATATTTTACATTTTTAGGAATATAAAACACTTTTAAATGTGTAGAAATACATTTAATTTATATTACTAAATCTGGAAAATTAATATTCCAAAGTTCTAATTAATCGCACGACTTGTAGAATTTCATTATTTCAGAAAAAGTGTAACTAATTAATATAAAATCCAATACTAAAACATAAATTGTCATTTCACTATATGTAGAGTTTAGTATATTAGCATTAGATTTTGACATGGAAAGTCACTAGTGTGTGTTTGATGTTGTAGGATCCCGGTAGTAAGATGTTGGTGCATTCCGAGGCACTACTTGTATCTACTCGAAACATTGTGAGTATTCACGCACTCCGCTATTTCGGTTTTTAAATGTTTTGGGGTGGAAAAGCATGTCCTAAACTATTTTTATGTTCGTTGTATTTATTTTGACTTGTATGAAACTTGGTTGCTATATTTCGTATGTATGTGTATGCTACTTTAATTCATGAGGACTGTATCATGGTTAAGTCCCTGGAATCTCTAAACACAACTCATTAACTCTTTTAAGCCTATGGTTATTATTGATAGCGCTATCAGGAGGTAGACAACTCCTCACTCGCACGATTTGCTTGAGTGCATTTTACCATTTTATACACTATGTTTGCGATACACATAGTAGTCAATAGGGCACGATTCGGTCATTAGGCTTGGGTTGTGAACTCATGAATGGAAACTTGATGCACATACGAATCTTTATGCACATACGAAACTTGTATTCTCTTGTTAGCAACGACACTTGTATACTTATTTTAGCAATGAAACTTGAATACTTATTTTAGCAACGAAACTTGTTACTCATTATAGCAATAAACTTGTTATTTATTATGGCAATGAACTCGTTTATCAATTATAGCAATCAACTTTGTTTCTCACTAAAGCAATGTACTTGTATTTACGAAAAGCCTTATTTCAAGCTCGATTTTATAAACTTGTGAACTCACTAACTATTTTCATAGTTGACGCTCGTTTTACTTGCTTTTTCAGGAAATAATTAGTAAGCGAATATAAAGATTCATCATCATAGAACATGCTGCATCGTGTTGAAGCTATTATGAAGTTATATAATGAATAATGTTATTTTGGAAAACTTGTACTTTGTTTCTTTTTAAGCTATGGGTTGTAAACTTTTAAATACTGTTATGGTGATGTATCTTTATCTTTTGCAATGAAACCGTTATCGCTGTCATATCTTGCGTTTCCGCTTTAGCGGGGTGTGACACGTAGGGCCTTTCGAGATTCTTGCCAGAATCGGCCCTGTGGCTTACAAGCTTAATCTACCGCGTGAACTTAGCAACATACATCCAACCTTCCATGTCTCGAACTTGAAAAAGTGTCTGTCCGATGAGACTCTTGTTATTCCACTCGACGAGATCGAGATCAACGAGAGCCTCAACTTTGTGGAAGAACCGGTAGAAATCATGGACCGGGAGGTCAAGCAAACGAAACAAAGTCGCATACCCATCGTGAAGGTTCGCTGGAACGCCAAGCGGGACCTCAATTCACATGGGAACGCGAAGATCAGATGAAACAAAAGTACCCTCATTTTTTTCTCTGATTCACTAGTATCTTTACTACTTTAAAATTTTGGGACTAAATTCCCTCTAACGGGGGGATGATGTGACAACCCAATATTTCAACTCTATGTAATGACCTAAAAAGTCAAGTATTGTAACCACTTTTGAGATAATGAAATTAACTTCAAAAATAAAATGCCCAAAAAGTTTATATTTAATTACCTACTATGTTTGATGTCATTAAACCGTGATCGTACGTAAAAAGAATGCCCAAATCCGACTTCGTATATTGAAGTTATGATTTTTCCAAGTTCGGCTTAGCAACAGACAGCTAAAAACTCGAATCGGAGATCGAGCGACTTTTGGCCGGAATGACCTAAACGAGAATCGAAGGTCTCGACAATGGTATTTCAGCGGTAAAAAGTCTGGCAAAAACAAACGTCAGATAAAGAAGTTATGAATTTCTAACGAAATTTTCTTAAATGCGACATTTTAAAAATAAATAATAAAAATAATTTCAAAATTTGCCGACGGAATCTAAACGAAAGTTGTAGAGCGTAGTCTCACCTACACGTGGATATAAAGAACGTCAAAGACGGAGTTCGTATGAAGAAGATATGAATTTTAGAAGTTTATTAATTAAATAAAATATAAATTTTATTATTAAACCTTGGTATTATCCAAAGGAAGAGTCAGCAAGTCTATCCGAGTTACGCCCAGCGTACAAGCGTACGCCCAGCGTACTCAAGGGCTAGGATTCGGATCGTCCACGTCTCGCCCTATGCGAAGCTACGCCCCGTCCCATCCGAACTCCGGGGCAGTCGAGGATCCGGTCATGCGTGACGCATGTGTACGCCCAGCGTACCGAGGCGGTTCCCACCCCCTATAAAAGGGATGCGAGGGTTCCGAAGAAAAGGGCCATTCTCTCACATTTCTCTTGTGTTGTTGCCTCGTTTTCCGTGCCCGTGCTAACCCGAAGCCCCGATCACTTTGCTCAAGTCCCGAAGGTCGTTTGTACTCCCGAGATTCCCGAGAATCCCAAGAAAATCCGTTTTCCCGAGAAGAAATTCTTCCTGGTTTTCATCACATTTTTTCCGATCTTTCAAGTGAGTTCATACCCTAATAATCCACACTTTTAAATGTTTTATATATACTTTTATATGCTTTTAAGGGGGGAATACAAGTAAAACACACGATTATTATCGTGTGTTATATATAAAGTTTCATTATACTCTTTTATCAACGGAATCATATGTGATTTATAACTATTATATGGAAACTTTTGTATGCAAAATATATCACAATAACATCATATTTTTGGAAATGAAAGATGTGGTTATATATGTATATGTCTTCATCTTGGTACTATATAAATTATAACTTTTCATAACAAGGGAGCATTTTTACTAGGGATTACTACACAAACGAGACACACTTTTAGAAAACAATAATAGGTATAGTTTTACGAGAACATTACGAACTTTTGCATACTAGAAACACTATTTCAAGAAGTTTACTTTCACATACAAGAACTAATGAACATTTGCATACGTAAATCAGTTTTATACTAAATTTTGTGAGACGTTAACTTCACGTACGTTCGAGTACGCATTTCAAGTCCTGTATTATATACTAGAATCCCTTGGAGAGGGAGCATCGTGTTTGTGTATAGATCTATACGGGCTTGACAACCTGCACCCTGATTGTTAGCTACAGTCCACCATTTGGGGTGACAAACGTCAGAACATTCCAACGCCTGGAGAACGTTGTGTATAGGCATTTCTAGTCAATAACATGGTTATAAAACTCACATGGAGTATTGAAAACACATTGATTTACGGGGTTTTCCAGACGTATAGGAATTTTATACTTACATACATTTTTAGAAACAAACATTGGTCTTGATAGAAGGCTACATTTATACTAGTAGAAAATATAAGATTTTCTAGAAGCAAACAAACAAGAACAAAACATTTCATTTCATACAAACATTGTCATTTAATACTTATGAAACTCACCAACTTAAATGCTGATCTACTCTTTCAAAACTTCTTGTATGTTTCAGGGATTCAGTAATTATAGGTAACTATCAGCTTTTGAGGAAGGGATGCTGCGGTGCTAGTTTAAATTCATATTTTGACATCATATTGTAATTGGTTTTGAACATGTACCCTTTTACAATGTAAGCTTTCAATTATATATATGATGGTTGTATTGCTATTCATTTGTTACGTTACCACATGAAGTCATCCGCCCCCGAACGTTTCCGCCATTCCGGTTTGGGGGTGTGACACTCACCAATGCACCAATAGTGTTCATGGATCTCATGAATCGGGTGTGCAGGCCTATGTTGGATCAATCGGTGATCATGTTCATCAATGATATCCTGGTGTATTCGATATCCAGAGTGCAACATGAGGAGCATGTTAGAGAGATACTTGGAGTTTTGAGGGCGGAGAGGCTTCATGACAAATTCTCCAAGTGTGGTTTCTAGTTACGAGACGTCCAGTTCCTAGGACACTTCTTGAATCACAATGGGATATTGGTCGACACGACCAAGATTGAGGTAGTAATGAAGTGGGAGGTGTCAAGATCCCCTTCGAGATAAGGAGTTTTCTTGTTTTGGATGGCTACTATTGTAGATTTATCAGAGACTTCTCCAAGATTGTCGTTCCTCTCACCAGGTTGATCCCAGAAGAGTGTTACCTTTTACTTGGGGTCCCAAGCAGCAGGCCTCATTTGAGACCCTTCGCCAGAAATTATAGGAAGCCCCGATGTTATCCCTTCCCGAAGGAGTGGAGGACTTTGTAGTTTGTTGTGATGCTTCTATATCCAGGATGGGTGCGGCGTTGATGCATAGGGGGACGAGATAGTATATGCATCCAGGAAGCTGAAGCCTCATGAGACGAGGTATCCCACCCACGACCTGGAGCTGGGGGTAGTGGTGCTCGCCCTCAAGATCTGGTGCCACTACCTATATGGAATCCGATGTACAATATATACAGACCACAAGAGCTTGAAGTACCTCATGGATCAGACCAACCTGAATATGAGGCAAATGAGGTGGTTGAATGTGGTGAAGGACAATGACTCTGAGTTCTTATATCATCCGGTCAAGGTTAATATGGTAGTCGACGCCCTGAGTCGTAGAGCAGCAAGTGCTTCGATCCAAGATGTGTGCATGTGGATGACAGTGATTACTCTTGTGTTAGATACCATTTGAGAGGCCCAGGTGCAGGCCGTGAGACCGGAGAACCATAAGAGGGATCAGATGATTGGACAGGTTTCCGAGTTTGCGCCGGACAGTCGTGGGCTTACGTCATTCCGAGGGAGGATTTGGGTGCCCTATACAGGTGGAGCACGACGCATACTAATGGAGGAGGCACATAGTGTTGGATTAATGTCTAAGTCCATAACTATAACTGGTAAGACTTGACCCGACCCATCATGATCCATTTGGGTTGCCTGGCATCATGCACTTGGATAAACTATAATGAGAGAAATAACACTTAAGGTTGATTAATATATTATAAGTTCTAATATATTAATAAGATTATTTAGTATTGATCAAGAATTAATCTAGAATTAATTAAGTGATCAAAAGAAGACTAATTAAATATATGGGTTGATTGTGTAAATCATCCATACTTGTATAGTTGGCTAATGCTCCATGGATAATTAAGTTGGGCTAAAACCCATTGGATGGTCTATGGATGCTCCATGGTGTATTTGAACCCATGGATCCAAGGAAATGGAAGGCCATGACAATTAGGGTTTACCCTAATTGTAACAACTATATAAGATCATATTCTTTGGGAAAAATCGGCCACTATGAATAAGAAGAAAGGGCTAGCCGATTTTAGGAGTGTTCAAGTTTCTCTCAATTTATTCCAAGTGTATGTGGTGTTGTGTGAACCATTTGAGGTGTCACACTTGAGGCACTAAGCACTCAAGCTTCATGAAGACATTCTACATTAAAGAGGTATGTATTCTATCTTGTTATATTCATTATTATGTATGCTAGATTAGGATAATACCTTGGATGTTCATAATTGCATGTATAATAGAGAAAACATAGATCCAAAGTATTTAGGTTGCATGTACACTTAGGAGTGTTAGAATGCTCAAAACCCAACAATGGTATCAGAGTCTAGGCTTGTTTTCTTGTTATACATGCAAAGTAGCTAAAAAAATCGAGTTTTGATGCTGTCTGCACAGCAGACTCGCCGAGTCCATGAATGGACTCGCCGAGTCCAAGGAAAAATGCATCTAACTCGCCGAGTTGGTTCGTGCAGTCGACGAGTTGGACCCCCTGACAGCATATATTTGATTGTTTTGGCTAGAATTGGACTAGGAACATTACCCTAAGATGTTTTTGGACTTATAAACTTGTTTTTGATGTGGTAATGTATCACACCCCAAAACCAAGAACGGCGGAAACGTTCTGGGGCGGAGGACGTCATGTAAAGTATCACAACACAGTATAACAATAAATAAGAAAACAACATCATTCATTGCATTAAATATATAATTTTAATACAAGTGTGTTCCGTATAGTTATAGACACCAAAAAGTAAATCAAAATAATAAGATGAGTCTTGGATGCGCTCCATCTTCTCAAAAGCTGGCCTCGGTACCTGTCTACTGACGACGGGAGAATACAAGTTATTTTGAAAGAGTTTATCAGCATTAAGCTGGTGAGTTCATAAGTATTTTAGTGTTAGTGTTTGTATCAAAACGTTTGAATCTCTCAGAAAAACCTAGATTTTCTATTAAAAGAAGCCTTCTACCAAGGCATAACTGTTTTGTATGTTCGTTTATCGTAAAAGTGTGTTATTTTCCCTAGTGTAACTATCATTAACAAAATATAGTTTGTACATTAATGTTTAAGTGAAATGATCACTAAATGTATGTAAAGGGTAAATTATTGTAGTAATGTAGTGTTGTATTATAGGAACTACTCCTGTACTAACTACCTTAAACTAGATTTATATTAAGGTATCATGTGATTAATTGTACCATACTATCGACTAGGTAACAACGACAAATGTACGTCGTAAAAAGGTATGACGTTTGGCACGCGCAGACCTGGAAGTCCGACTGTAGCTAGCAGCAAGGTGTAGGATAGTCAATCCAATATAGATCTATACGCAAACTCACGCTCTCCCTCCAAGAGACTCTGGCTACAACTCGGGCCATGACATAGAAGGCATGCTCCGATACAGTGGATCACAATTGTTAACGTATTAATGTATATGTAATGTATTGTTACTCATTCTAGTATTGTTTGTATATGTTCTCTTCCTAGTATAATCGTATATGTTCTTCTTCTAGTATAGTTGTATATGTTCTCATAGTAATGTAATGTATATGTTGTCATAGTAATGTAATGTACATGTTCTCGTAGTAATAAGTACTGACTCATTGATCTAGCAATAGTATAAATATTAACCTGTGTTACCCCGATGGTAACTTACTAATGATGTAACTAGTACACATCAATATGGAAGAACTTTTATGACTATATATGTACACATGATATATAATTAATATTGAAACGACCTTCGGACGGCTACCCGATATCCCACCAGACCACATCTCAAGCATGAAAAGGAAATAGGGCGGGCGGCCTTCCTAAGCCTTTTAAACATTGCTTATATAACTATACATATACAGGAATGCAATTTATAATAAGTATAAAAGAGTTTAAGTAAAAGTAATTGATAAGTAAAAGAGTTTGTAATGCAATTTGAAGTAAAACAGTTTGAATAACAGTTTGAACTGTAATAAAATCATTGGTTTTGTAGTTATTAATCACATGTGATTGATGTAATAACTATAAGTATTCAACTTGTATTCCCCCCATTAAAGCATTTAAAACATTTAAAAGTATTTCAAAGGTTAGTTAAAGGGGTATGAACTCACCTATGGTGAGTGGATTGGATTGAAGTGTCGGGTACGGTGCTAGGTGGCAAATGAAGACTTGTATACACGCACAAGCCTAGTTATCATATAATGAACATATATATAACTAATTAGCCAATTTATAACTAATAAATTAAGTATGGACACTCTAGAACATGAAAACACTTTGTTTCAAGTGTTAAAGATCACAAGGATTGCATCCGAGTGTTGGTAGGGCAAAGCTAGTGTGTTTGGAGTTCATGGGTAAACTCCCTTGGAGTTTACGGTTTTGATGGTCATACCCTAAGGAGTTTACGGCAGTAAACTCTAGTGTTTACGGTCGTAAACTCTATTCTTATTGACCATGTGTTGTTTTGTGGTTTAACAAGCCTATTGAAGCATTTCTACTAAGTGATTATGCCTTTGGAAGGGACTAGGGTATCAAAAACACTCCTTAGAGGAGTTTACGGCCTCTTGGACATTTCCCTTTGGGTTTACTACCGTAAACCCGCATGGAAAAGGGTATTGCCATGTTTTCAAGTCCTTAACCCAATTATGTAAGTGTATAAGCTAGTTTTTAGGCCTAAGGAAGGAAAATGACCAACTTAAACACACTTTAGGGTGTTTACGGTTTTGGGAGATCCCCAAACTATAAACACCTATACATGTTGGTCTTTGATGTTTTTCAAGGCTTAAACACAATAAGGGAAGGTTTAAACATGTCAAGGATGGTTTATACATCAAACTAGGACTTAGATTAGGGACTTAGGCACACTTTGGTGCCATTTATGGTGTTTACGGCCCAAGAACATTCTTGGACCGTCAACACCTCTAACCTTGTATTCATGACATAATTTCTTGATGTTTAAATGTAATACTAGCTTAATAACACTCAAGGATGGAAGTACTTACTATTAGGAGGCTTGATTTGAACTAATAGGCCAAGAACACTTAGTGTGTGTTCTTGGTGATTTGGGAAATCTTGACAAAATACACATATGAGTGGATGATTAGATGTACAAACAATAGATTTAGTGTTTTACTAACTTGAAATGGTTAGAACACTTACAAGTTTGAAGATTTGTAATGAAATTTATGGTGATACTTGAAAGCCTTTTCGGAGTTTACTCTTTTGTGAAATTGGGGAGTAAACACAAATGGCTTAGTCTTAGGGAGTAAACTCATGCATATGCATGAGTTTACGGATTTTTGGGTGATTTTTCGACCCAAACCAAATAGTTTGGTCGGGAACTTCTAAGACGCGAGGTGTTTGCGGTTTTTGAAATTCAATACTCGAGACGGTACTTTCATTCATCCGTTCGTTTAAAAATAATATTAAAATAATCAAACGAACTTTATATTTCCAAAAAATAAGAAATAATGACATTAACTTATGATACGAAGTTGTTGCCTTTTAGGGTTTAACCGAATGAAAATTTCGGGTTGTCATATTATCCCCCTATTAAAGGGAATTTTGTCCCGAAATTAAAGTCTAAACAATTAAAGTAGTTAGAAATAACTAAGCAAAAAGATGTGGATATTTTAGTTTCATCTGATCCTCACGCTCCCAAGTGAATTCCGATCCTCGCTTGGCATTCCAGCGAACCTTCACAATCGGGATACGACTTTGCTTCGTCTGCTTGACTTCTCGGTCAATGATCTCTACTGGTTCTTCCATGAAGTTGAGGCTCTCGTTGATCTCGATCTCGTCGAGTGGGATTACAAGAGTCTCGTCGGACAGAAACTTTTTCAAGTTAGAAATGTGGAATGTAGAATGTACGTTACGAAATTCGTCGGGTAGATTGAGTTTGTAAGCTATAGGGCCGATTCTTGCGAGAATCTCGAAGGGCCCTATATATCTCGGATTAAGTTTCCCACGCTTACCGAAGCATATCAAGCCCTTCCAGGGTGAGACTTTAAGAAGGACTCGGTCTCCCACCTGGAATTCCAAAGGTTTCCTTAGCTTATCAGCGTAGCTCTTCTATCGGTCTCTAGAGGCTCTCAATCGTTCACGGATCTGAACGATCTTCTCTGTCATTTCCCGAATGATTTCCGGGACTATGAGAGTACTGTCAGATACTTGCCCCCTAGCTAATTGGGTATCACCCACTTTAGCCCAGCACAGAGGGGATCTGCACTTTCGGCCATAGAGGGCTTCAAATGGAGCAGCCTTGATTCTCGTGTGATAACTGTTATTGTAGGAAAATTTGACAAGGGGTAAATGAGTATCCCATGCCTTTCCAAAGTAAATCACACAGGCTCTTAAAATATCTTCTAGTGTTTGGATGGTCCTCTCACATTTTTCGTCGGTTTGTGGATGGTAGGTTGTGCTCATGTCCAGCCTTGTTCCCAGGGAATGTTGTAGCGATTGCCAGAATCTTGGGGTAAACCTACTATCTCTCTCAGAGATAATGGATATAAATACATCATGTAGCCATACGATTTCCTTAATGTATGTTCTCATAAGCTTGTCCATCTTGTCAATTTCTTTGATAGGTAGGAAGTGTGGATACTTGGTCAATCTATCGACGATGACCTATATTGTCACACCCTGAAAACCGAAGGCGGAAACATTTCCGGGGTTGACTCCACGTTGAGTATCAAATCCAATGCACATAGTAACTAAAGTAAAACAACCATTACATTACATATAGAAAGTTTTTACAATTGTTTCAAAAGTAAAGTTGTACAATTGTGATACATATTATATATAAACGAAATGAAACGGGTCTTCTGCACACACCGTCTTTGAACAAAAGGATCTTCGGGTACCTGTCTAACACTGACCTGAGAATACAAGCGGTTTGAAAATCAGCATAACGCTGGTGAGTTCATAAGCGGTTTTGTTTTGTGAAAAATGTACAAGTTCCTTTTCATTTCTGAAAATGTTACACACCAAGAAAATCCCGTATTTTCTTAGAAGTTGGTTATTGAATCCCAAAAATGTAATGTAAAGATGTACACTGAATACATGTTTACCCTCGTGAAATGTAAAGTTTAGTTATCTGGTTTGTTACACGTTTCTGGTTATGTACAAATGTTTTCCCAGGAAAATCCCATATTTTCCTGAATGTTGGTTACCGAATGTGAAAGATGTATACTGAAAACCTGGTTATCTTTGTGAAATGTATTAGTTTTAACACATATATAAAACTAATATATATAAAGTAAATAAATTGCTTTATTCATTATTACTATTAAGTAAATTTCTGTTATCCTAATTGCGAGTTCCATAACCATACAATAGACTAGATATGGCAATAAGTAGTCCACATCACCTTATGACTTTCGTCACCCATGAACCATTTCGGTTCGGCTGTAGCTAGCAGCCAGGTGTGGGGTAGTCAGCCCCGTATAGATATATACACTCAAGTCACGCTCCCTATCTAAGAGATTCTGGTTATGGTTGCGGTCCTCCACTCGCGTATCTCTGTGGAGTGTTCGCCGAGGACGTGTCTCCAATTATATAGGATTAACAAATTTACTAGTAATAATACGATTATCCTCCACTCGCGTATTTCTGTGGAGTGTTACCGAGGACAAAACATTGTACTAACTTTTATGTTCAAAGTTCAAATGTCATGCTTTTAACTGATAGAATATGGAAAACCATTTGTGAAATATATAAAGCATAACAGTTTATAACCCATTTCACAAATAAAATGTTTATGTGTTCTGCATGATCACACGGTTATCAGTTATAATAATCAGTGTTAAAAGCATATGAGATATGAAACACACACATGTAAAACAAGTTTTGAGTACAATTAATCCCTTGTACTTTGCTTGTATTCTCCCCCTGAAAACAGTGAAAACAGTGAAAAAGGGTAGGGGTATGAACTCACCAGATGAGAAGACGCAACTGTTTTGGACACTAAACGTTGGTTCGGGGCTGGATTACACGCGAGGTTCCTATGTAATATGAAATAATATCCAAATATATCTAATTAGATTTAAAAGTACTAATTAGATGAGATACTACACTCCAATGAGTGAAAACACTTCAAAATAAGTGTTTGGAGTGACCCAGGTGACATCTACGGACGTGTAATGATGCGAGGGACTTGGGAATTGAGTTTACTCCTCAAGAGTAAACTCCCTAATAAGTTTTCTGCCCCCTATACCATACTCACATGAGTTCACGGCCATGAACTCAGGTTTGGGTGATTTTGAGTGTTAAATGGCTTAAATGAACATGGGGAATGCTAGAATGGATTTTTCTAAAGTCAAGGCATGGATTGTATCAACATATACACCATTTATGGGAGTTCACGGCTGTAAACATGGAGTTTACGGCCGTAAACTCCCCCAAGCTCAATCCATAATTATTTTATGAAGTTTAGGACAATCACATGTGATTCTAACTAATTTTCCAAGCCTTGGTATGAATTTAGGGTACCATTTGACATGTTAAATGGAGTTTACGGCCCATGAATATATTCTTGGGGTGCCTTGGCTGTAAACACCTAATTGGAAGGTGTTTGACATGTTTAAGGTCCCCAAACTATTTTTAGATGATTCTAGGATTTATTCCAAGGCTTTTGGTGAAGTTACATGGCTTTCTAACATGTTTAAATGAGTTTACTCCCCATGTTTGAGGGGTTTACGGCCCAAGAACATTCCTTGGCCGTAAACTCTTATTTGTCCCACAAAATCCATGTCTAGGGTGTTCTAATTCCGGGTTTGTAATCCATAAGGTCATATCTAAGTCCCAATGATGATTTGGAAGGGTTAAATTGCTCAAAAACCCCATTATTATGTGTTTACGGCCCAAGCATGCTCCTTGGCCGTAAACACATGTTCCAGGTCGAAAATCACAAATTAAACACAGATTTGAAGTCTTAAGAGGTTGAATAACAAGTTAGGAAGGTTACCACTATGATTTGGAGCCTTAAATCTATGTTTTTGGACCTTAATCTTGGATGAGGAGAGAGGTTAGAGAGACAGAGTAGTGAGATGAAGCAAAAGCTTCAAATTAAGGCTTAGAACACTTTAAATAGTGTTCGGGATTTGGACACGCTGGAATTCTACCCGATATCGGCTTTAAACGGGGCTTTTGGTCGCACCCCACCAAGTTGCCGTAATCCGATATGGTTAATTCTAGAAAGGATCCTATCACTAATATGGGGTGTTAGAATGATTTCTAAATGCACTAAGACACCCATTAAGTCATTTTAGATAAATACAAATTAATGACTTAATTAAATGACGAAATCGGAATTGAATTTGAAAACGACGATTGGTTGATCGAATTGGATTACGAAAAGAGTTACAAGCAATGATACATAATTTTGGGTTGTTACATTATCCCTCTGTTAGAGGGAATTGTGTCCTGAAATTCAAAATTAAAAATACAAGACAAGATACAAATCATGGATCTGGAAAGAGTTGCGGATACTTTTGTTTCATCGAGTCTTCCCGCTCCCAAGTGAACTCCGGTCCACGCTTGGCATTCCAACGAACCTTCACTAACGGGATGGGACTTTGCTTTGTACGTTTGACTTCTTCATCCATGATTTCGATCGGTTCCTCCACGAAGTTGAGGTTTTCATTGATCTCGATCTCGTCTAAAGGAATCACTAGGGTTTCATCGGACAAACATTTCTTGAGATTTGAAACATGGAAGATGGGATGGATGTTACTGAGCTCATGAGATAAACGAAGTTTATAAGCTACCGGACCGATCCTGGCGAGGATCTCGAAGGGTCCAATATACCTTGTGTTAAGTTTCCCACGCCTTCTGAAGCGTACCGTGCCTTTCCAGGGCGAGACTTTCAATAGGACACGGTCTCCAACCTGGAATTCCAGAGGTTTCCAACGGTTATCAGCGTAACTCTTTTGGTGATCTCGTGAAGCTTTCAATCGTCCCCGGATTTGGATGATCTTCTCGGTGGTTTCGCGGATGATTTCAGGACCAGTGAGAGCACTGTCGGGGATTTGACTCTTGGCTAGCTGTGTATCCCCTACCTCGGCCCAACACAGAGGGGATCTGCACTTGCGACCGTAGAGGGCTTCAAATGGAGCAGCCTTGATACTGGTGTGGTAACTGTTGTTGTACGAGAACTCGATCAAAGGCATATGTGTGTCCCACAACTTTCCAAAATCAATGACGCATGCTCTAAGCATGTCCTGCAGAGTTTGGATTGTTCTCTCACTTTGTCCATCGGTCTGAGGATGATATGCCGTGCTCATGTCTAGTTTGGTTACAAGAGCCTTCTGAAGAGATTGCCAGAATCTGGAGGTAAACCTGCTATCTCGATCAGAGATATTGGATGCAGGTATATCGTGCAGTCGGACTACCTCTTGGATGTAAATTCGCGCGAGTCTTTCCATCTTGTATGATTCTTTGATTGGAATGAAATGAGAGGACTTTGTCAAACGCTCGACAATTACCCAAATGGTGTCGTACCCATTCGGACACTTTGGTAACTTGGTGATGAAGTCCATGGTAATCATCTCCCATTTCCATTATGGTATCTCGGGCTGCTGGAGCAGACCCTAGGGTTTCTGGTGCTCAACTTTAACCTTGGCGCAAGTCAGACACTTGCCCACGAACGTAGCTATCTCAGCTTTCATTTTTGGCCACCAGTATTGTTTCTTGAGATCCAGGTACATCTTGTCCGAACCCGGGTGAACAGAGTATCTGGTCTTGTGTGCTTCTTCCATGATAATCTCCCTGAATCCTCCGGACTTTGGAATTCAGATTCGATCCATGAAACAGTAGACTCTGTCACCTTTGATCTCAAGTTTCTTATCCATTCCCTCAAGGCTTCGATCGAACCGTTCTCGGGTTTGAGGGCTTCTAACTGGGCTTCTCATATTTGCATGGATAAGTTGGAATGGAGGGTCATCGTCTGGTTCTTCACTTTGTGGCCTGTACTCTCCTTTCGGCTAAGGGCGTCTGCTACCACATTGGCCTTGCCGGGATGGTAACGGATTTCACACTCATAATCGCTGAGTAGTTCTACCCATTGTCGTTGCCTCATGTTCAAGTCTTTCTGGTCAAAGATGTGCTGCATGCTCTTATGGTCAATGAAGATCGTACACTTGGTTCCGTAGAGGTAATGTCTCCAAATCTTCAGTGCAAATACCACGGCTCCTAACTCCAAGTCATGAGTGGTATAGTTGACCTCGTGTGCTTTCAGCTGTCTTGAGGCATATGCAATCACCTTTCCCCTTTGCATAAGCACACAACCTAAGCCTTGATTAGACGCATCGCAGAAAACAACGAAGTCCTCTGTTCCTTCGGGCAAGGACAGGACCGGTGCGCTGCACAAGGCTTTCTTCAGTGTCTGGAATGCGGTTTCTTGCTTTTCACTCCAACAAAAGGGTACACCTTTCTGTGTCAGAGTGGTTAAGGGTTTGGCGATTCTGGAAAAGTTCTGGATGAATCTCCGATAATAGCCGGCGAGACCCAAGAATTGCCGGATTTCTGTAGGTGGCTTTGGTGCCGACCAATTCTCTGTTGCTTTAATCTTGGAAGGATCTACATGAATACCCTCCTCGCTTACGACATGGCCGAGGAAAGTTACCTTCCAAATCTAGAATTCACACTTGGAAAATTTCGCGTACAACTTCTCGGATCTAAGGGTTTCCAACACTAGCTTCAAGTGTTGTTTGTGGTCTTCTTCGCTTCGGGAATAGGCAAGTATGTCATCAATGAACACAATGACAAAATTGTCCAGATAAGGATGACACACCTGGTTCATCAGGTCAATGAACACTGCCGGTGCGTTGGTTAGACCGAAGGGCATCACTACGAATTTGTAGTGTCCATACTGAGTTCTGAAAGCTGTTTTGGAAACATCACTCTCATGAAATCGTAGCTGATGGCACCCTGACCGAAGGTCTATCTTGGAGAAGTAACTGGCTCCCTGGATTTGATCGAAGAGGTCATCTATTCGCGGAAGAGGATACATGTTCTTGACGGTCAACTTGTTCAGCTCACGATAGTCGATACACATCCGGAAGGATCCATCTTTCTTCTTAACGAACAATACCGGAGCTCCCCACGGCGAGGAACTCGGTCTAATGAATCCTTTACTGAGCAACTCATTGAGTTGGCTGGATAAATCCTGCATTTCTGCTGGAGCTAAGCGATACGAAGATTTCGCTACGGGCGTGGCTCCAGGAATTAGGTCAATGCGGAACTCGACCTGACGTTCGGGAGGGATTCCTGGAAGTTCTTCGGGAAACACATCAAGAAAGTTACAGACTTCGGGGATGCTCGCGAGGTCATTAACTTCCTGTTTCTCGTTGATTACATGGGCTAAGAATGCAATTCACTCCTTTCGTAGGAGCTTTTGAGCTTTGATGGAGGAAATGATACGAAGATTGGAACTGAGTTTATCGCCATAGATTACGAGAGTCTGACCCAAAGGAAGGTTGATACGAATGGCTTTTTTGAAATAGAGGATATCAGCATGATTGGGACTCAACCAATCCATGCCAATGATGGCATCACAACTCTTTATGGAAACCGGCATGAGATCGATAGGAAATGAATGATCGCTCAGGGTAACAGTACAACCTACGACTACCTCGCTAGCGCTTTCTTTCTCACCATTAGCCATCTCGACGGTAAACTTTTCAGTTAAAGGTTGGGGATTATGTTTTAGGTTATGTTTGAACGCATGACTAACAAAACTCCTTTCAGCACCCGAATCGAAAAGAATACTAGCATATGAGTTGTCGAGAAGGAACGTACCCGAGACAACAGTGGGATCGGCGACTGCTTCCTCCCATCCCATGTCTAGAACTCTCCTGGTATTATAAGCTGTTGACTTCTTGGGGTAGTTCCTTTTAAAGTGCCCAACCTCTCCACAACTATAGTAGGCTTGACCAACGCCTGCTCCAGATGACTGATTTGCCGATTGGGCCGAAGCTTTGCAGAATCGGGCCGTGTGCCCCTTCTTACCACAATTGGTACAAGATAGTTCTCGGCAGGGGCTGGGGTTGTGGTGATATTTGCACTTGTCACATAAAGGAAGATTACCAGCATACCTGCTGGTAGGAGTTGGAGCTGTGGATCCGACAACAGAAGCAGCAGCAACAGGGGTAGTAGCAGCATGGACTGCTACAGTCTGCTGTTTCTTGGAAGATCCTTGGGAAGATTGACCCTTCTTCTTCTTCCAGAACTTTCTCTTCTCACCACTCCTTTTAGTCAGCTCAGGAGTGGTATTAGTTTCCTCAACATCATCGCTATGATCAATCAAGGTCTGGGCTAAACTTTTGGCACTGTCATAGGTATCCGTACGTGCAGCTAAAATATTTCCCTTTGTTGGCTGGGTTAGCCCCCAGATGAACCTTTCTATCTTTTTACTTTCAGGAGTGACCAATCCCGGGTAGAGAAGTGCGAGGTCATCGAATCGAGAAGTGTATGCAGCAATATCGGAACCCTTCATCTTCAGGTTCCAAAGCTCGTGCTCTGGTCTCTGCATTTCACCACGGGGACAGTATTCGGCTATCAGGAGTTCTTTCATGGCCTCCCAGCCCATAGCATTGGCTACGGGTAGGGTCAGAGATTTGACTCGGCCATTCCACCAAGTTAAGGTTTTATTAATGAAGGTACAAGTTGCGTACTTGACCTTATCAGATTCAGCACAGGCATAGATTTCAAAGATGGATTCGATTTTCTCGAACCATTGGGATAAGGATATGACACCTCCAGTGCCATTGAAGGATGTTTGTTTCGCATTCATGAAGTCCTTATAGGAACCCTCTTTTCGGTGTCCCTAACTACCACTCTGGTTTTGAGGTTGGGGACCACCTCCTTAATTAAATGACGAAATCGGAATCGAATTTGAAAACGACGATTGGTTGATCGAATTGGATTACGAAAAGAGTTACAAGCAATGATACGGAATTTTGGGTTGTTACATATATTGTATCAAGTCCACCTATTGTCTTGGGCAACTTGGTTATGAAATCCATACTGATCCACTCCCACTTCCATTCTGGAATCTCTGGTTGTTGTAGTAAACCGGAGGGCTTCTGGTACTCGACCTTAACCTTTGCGCAAGTAAGGCATTTACGTACGAAGGTAGCAATCTCTGCTTTCATATTAGGCCACCAGTATAACTTTTGAAGATCCAGATACATCTTATCTGAACCTGGGTGGACGGAATACCAAGTGTTATGCGCCGCGATCATGACCAAGTCTCGGAAACCACCGTGCTTCGGTGTCCAGATCCGGTTCATGAAATATAAGGCTTTGCCACCCTTGGCATCTAAATCTGTATCCATTCCTCTAAGGGATTCACTCGTCACGTTTTTAGGTTTCATGGCTTTAAGCTGGGCCACTTGAATTTGCTTAGATAAGTGTGAATGGATAGTCATTGTCAACGACTTGATTCTTCGACCATAATATTCCTTCCGACTTAGGGCGTCTCCTACTACGTTGGCTTTACCTGGATGATAACGAATTTCTCATTTGTAGTCACTTAGTAGCTCGACCCACCGTTGTTGTCTCATGTTGAGCTCCTTCTGATCAAATATGTGTTGTAAACTCTTGTGGTCGGTAAAGATAGTGCTTTTCCTTCCGTACAAGTAATGTCTCCAGATCTTCAGAGCAAACACAACTACTCCTAGCTCAAGATCGTGGGTCGTGTAGTTAACTTCGTGTGTCTTCAATTGTCTCGAGGCGTAGGCGATGACCTTACCTCGCTGCATCAGAACACACCTGAGCCCTTGTTTCGATACATCGCAATAGACTATGAAGTCTTCTATTCCTTCGGGGAGGGATAGTATTGGTGCGGTGCACAAAGCTCGCTTGAGCGTTTGGAACGCTCTTTCCTGTTTCTCTTCCCAGTTAAAGGCCACGCCTTTCTGGGTCAGTGTTGTAAGAGGTTTCGCTATTCGGGAGAAGTTCTGTATGAATCTGCGGTAGTAGCCAGCGAGACCTAGATATTGACAAATTTCTATAGGCGTCTTCGGTGCTGACCAGTTCTCAATGGCCTTAGTTTTGGATAGGTCCACGTAGATTCCCTCTTCGCTTACCACGTGTCCTAAGAATTCGACTCTTCGGATCCAAAATTCACATTTAGAGAACTTCACATAGAGCTTCTCCATTCGTAAAGTTCTTAGAACTTGTCGCAGATGATCGCCATGCTCTTCCTTACTTCGGGACTAGAACAGGATGTCATCAATGAAAACAATGACGAACTGATCCAAGTAAGGTCGGCATACTCTATTCATCATATCCATGAAAACTGCGGGCGCATTGTTCAATCCAAATGGCATCACCACGAACTCGTAGTGTCCGTAACGAGTTCGAAAGGTTGTCTTCGAAACATCCCCCTCTAGCACTCGTAATTGGTGATATCCGGATCTTAGATCAATTTTGGAAAAGTAGTTCGCCCCTTGCAGTTGGTCAAATAGATCGTCTGTGCGAGGCAGAGGGTAACGATTCTTGACCGTTAGTTTGTTGAGTTCTCTGTAGTCGATACACATATATAATGATCTGCCTTTCTTCTTAACGAATAAGACCGGTGCTCCCCAAGGCGAGAAACTTGGTCTTATAAAGCCCTTGCTGAGCAGTTTGTTAAGTTGACCAGATAGTTCCTGTATCACCGTTGGTGCTAATCGGTAGGGCGACTTGGCTACTGGGGTAGCTCCTGGGACTAAGTCGATTCTGAACTCGACCTGTCGTTGCGGAGGTAATCCTGGTAGCTCTTCTGGGAAGATGTCGAGAAATTCGCTCACTACTGGAATGTTCTTTAGTTCTTTCATTTCGAGGCTCGTATCGACAACGTGAGCAAGGAATTCATGGTATTCTTTACGTAGATACTTATGGGCCTGAATACTTGATATTATACGAAGACTCGCACTAGGTTTATTGTCGTAGACGATAAGAGTTTCGTTAGACGGGAGGTTTAGACGGACCGCTTTCTCATAGCACATGATGCCGGCACAATGAAGGCTTAACCAATCCATGCCGATGATAACGTCAAAGCTTTTAATCGAGACCGACATAAGGTCGATTGGGAATGAATGGTTATCTAGGGTTAGGGTACAACCTAAGTATATGCTATTCGTGCTTTCAGTTTTTCCATTAGCCATTTCTATTGTGAATTGTTCTTTAAGTGTGTGTGGTTGTTGTTTAAGCATGCGAGCAAATTTATGGTTTACGAAGCTTCGCTCCACTCCACTATCGAACAGAATGCATGCATAGGAGTTATTGAGGAGGAACGTACCAGTCACCACCGTCGGGTCAGCAACTGCTTCCCCATGGCCTATTGCTAGTACTCTCCCTGCTCCGCCAGCATTCTTTGCTATGGGGCAGTCCCTCTTATAGTGGCCCGCCTCGCCACATCCATAGCAGGTCTGGCTCACGCCAGAGCCGGGGACTTGGGTGATCGGCCTCGCTGGAGATTTACAGAAACATATTGTGTGTCCTTTCCTGTTGCAGTTAGAGCACTGCATTTCACAGCAGGAGCTGTTGTGGTGGTAATTGAATTTGTTGCACTTAGGCAAATTTCCAGCATACTGCCCCACCGGAGTAGTAGCAGCAGCAGTGGTTATTGCGGCATGCACTGCCACAACTTGCTGCTTTTTGGCAGTTCGCTGTTTCTTCTTCTCCTCCCAGAACTTCCGCTTAGTGTCAGTGGGTTTGGAGGGTTATGAGATGGCTAGGGTTGTTGTTGCTGCAGGGGTTTTGAATCCATGGTCTATGAGTCGCTGTGCCAGTCGGTTGGCACTGTCGAAGGTAGTAGGGTTTGATGATGGGACATTCCCCTGATATGGAGGCACTAGCCCCCATATGTACCTCTCGATCTTTTTCCCTTCAGTGGGAACCATATTGGGGAAGAGGGCCACCAGTTCGCTGAATCTGGCAGTATACGAGACTACGTTGGAGCTCTTGATGGTTAGGCTCCACAGCTCTTGCTCCAATTTCTAGATTTCGCCCCTCGGGCAGTATTCCTCAATCATGAGGTCCTTCATGGTTTCCCAACCCATGTCATTTGCCACTACGAGAGTTAGTGCTTTAACGTGGTCGTTCCACCACGTCAGGGATTTTCCTTCAAAGGTGCATGCGGCATATTTGACTTTGCTTGCAGCAGGGCATGAACAAATTTCGAAGACTGATTTAGTCTTCTCGAACCATTGCGAGAGGGCAATGACTCCGCTGGTTCCCTGAAAGGACTTCGGCTTGCAGTTGGTGAAATCCTTGTAGGAGCACTCCCTCGAGCGCACAGGGATTTCAGCAGAAATAGAGTCAATAGGGGTTCCACCTCTGTTGGCATCAGTAGAGTGATACTGAGCCATGGCAATTGCCACTGCTGCAGCTACATCAGCATTCAGGGCTGCAGTATCGATGATCGGAGGAGGAGGAGGTGCAGGGTTATTCCTAGGAGATTTTCGAGGAGGTATCTTTCAGCTATAAGTTTATAAACATAAACACAATGGTAATAATCAGTTGTAAGTGGGGTGAGAGTGACACATGGACTAACTAACCATAGCCCAACAGTTGAATGAGTGTTTTGAGATCACAGTATAGAAGAATAGTAGGAAAACACAAGTGTATAGATTTTTCCCACAGATTAGGTGGTTGTCAATAATACTGGTATTACTGATGTAATAAGTTCAGGTAAAATCGACCTAAGATTAGGTCTTACATCATACCATACGGAGAGTTTGACAGTCCCTAGATTCCTAGTTAGAGTACTGAAAGTTAGGAATATTTTACAGACAGGTGATACTTAGAGCACAGATACTAAAGGCTATTCCTTAACCAAAAGACAAAGATGTATTAGACATCTTCTAACGGCGATGGTAATTCCTCGGGCGAACCCTGAGGTTTGCCACTTGAGTAACCACCTCTTGACGGTGTTGCTCATGAACCCTCTGACGGGCTTGAAGTTCCATGGCTTCGGCTCGGGAGGCAGCCAGCTGTTGCTGCAGTGTTTCATTGGTTCTCCTGGTCCGTTCTATTTCTTCTTCCAGACGGCGGATGCGGACTGTGTTGACACCAGAATTGGCATCAATCTCCATGAATCGGTCGATGGCTGCTCGCCCTTGTTCACCATTACGAGCTATCATGTGGATAATGACGGGCAGAGCTCGATCCGCAGAGCCACCTTTGATAAGGTTGTAAAAGCTTCGGTCCCCAAAGTAAGGTAAGGGTTGACCCTGTTCATCGCTCCAGCGATTCAAGTTGATTGCCCACAAAGGTGTAGGACCTGGAAAAGCTGGTCGGGGGTTGTTGTTTGGGGCTTGACCTAATGGCTGTAGGTTGTTGACTTCAGGCACAGAGTCGAATCCATCAGAAAAGCCTTTTGCGAGGTGATCATCCAAAGGGATTGGATGCTCATCTTCGGGCTCTTCTTCGATCCACCCAGCATTGCCTTCATTTGGAAAGTACGGGTCGCCATGATGAAATCCAGCCATTTAAATCTATGCGAGAAGAGAGGTATAAGAATCTAGTGTATAAATAGCTTGTAGTAGCACAAAATACCCCTATAGTATTTTATATTTAGGTTCTACTGTTCTCCTTATGGTATTGTTGGTAAGTTGTTAGACTTGTTAACATATCACAACCATTCTACGGCATATGCTAATCACTCCTCGGACCAGCATAGTTGATTAGGCTATGCCATTCCCAGGACTGATCATACATCCCCGAGCTCACTTGTGATGTTTAACAATCATAATACTTTTGTTCTTGTCATTGTGACACTGATTTTAGTATGAATGCAGACTAGTATACTTAATTAAACATTTTAATACGTAAAGTATAGACTCTTGGTCAGAGTGTTTTAATCCCAAATGGGTTTATAGTTAGTATATCTTTTATGGGTTGATATATTCAATTCACTATAAACAATGCTCTGATACCAATCTGTCACACCCCGAAACCAAGAACGGCGGAAATGTTCTGGGGCGGAGGACGTCATGTAAAGTATCACAACACAGTATAACAGTAAATAAGCAAACAACATCATCCATTGCATTAAATATATAATTTTAATACAAGTGTGTTCCGTACAGTTATAGACACCAAAAAGTAAATCAAAATAATAAGATGAGTCTTGGATGCGCTCCATCTTCTCAAAAGCTGGCCTCGGTACCTGTCTACTGACGACCTGAGAATACAAGTTATTTTGAAAGAGTTTATCAGCATTAAGCTGGTGAGTTCATAAGTATTTTAGTGTTGGTGTTTGTATCAAAACATTTGAATCTCTCATAAAAACCTATATTTTCTATTAAAAGAAGCCTTCTACCTAGGCGTAACTGTTTTGTATGTTCGTTTATCGTAAAAGTGTGTAATTTTCCCAAGTGTAACTATCATTAACAAAATATAGTTTGTACATTAATGTTTAAGTGAAATGATCACTAAATGTATGTAAAGGGTAAATTTAGTACTGTAGTGTTGTATTATAGGAACTACTGCTGTACTAGCTACCTTAAATCGGATTTATATTAAGGTATCATGTGATTAATTGTACCATACTATCGACTAGGTAACAACGACAAATATAGGTCGTAAAAAGGTATGACGTTTGGCACCCGCAGACCTGCAGGTCCGGCTGTAGCTTGCAGCAAGGTGTAGGATACTCAATCCAGTATAGATCTATATGCAAAATCACGCTCTCCCTCCAAGAGACTCTGGCTACAACTCGGGCCATGACATAGAAGGCATGCTCCGATACAGTGGATCACAATTGTTAACGTGTTCATGTATATGTAATGTATTGTTACTCGTTCTAGTATTGTTTGTATATGTTCTCTTCCTAGTATAATCATATATGTTCTTCTTCTAGTATATTTGTATATGTTCTCATAGTAATATAATGTATATGTTCTCGTAGTAATAAGTACTGACTCATGAATGAACTGACTCGTTGATCTAGCAATAGTATAAGTATTAACCTGTGCTACCCCGATGGTAACTTACTAATGATGTAACTAGTACGCATGAATATGGAAGAACTTTTATGATTATATATGTACACATGATATACAATTAATATTGAAACGACCTTCGGACGACTACCCGATATCCCACCAGACCACATCTCAAGCGTGAAAAGGAAATAGGGCGGGCGGCCTTCCTAAGCTTTTTAAACATTTCTTATATAACTATACATATACAGGCATGCAATTTATAATAAGTATAAAAGAGTTTAAGTAAAAGTAATTGATAAGTAAAAGAGTTTGTAACTCAGTTTGAAGTAAAACAGTTTGAATAATAGTTTGAACAGTAATAAAATAATTGGTTTTGTAGTTATTAATCACATGTGATTGATGTAATAACTATAAGTATTCAACTTGTATTCCCCCCATTAAAGCATTTAAAACATTTAAAAGTATTTCAAAGGTTATTTAAAGGGGTATGAACTCACTTGTGGTGAGTGGATTGGATTGAACTGTCGGGTACGGTGCTAGGTGGAAAATGAAGACTTGTACACACGCACGAGCCTAGTTATCATATAATGAACATATATAAAACTAATTAGCCAATATATAACTAATAAATTAAGTTGGGACACTCTAGAACATGAAAACACTTTGTTTCAAGTGTTAAAGATCACAAGGATTGCATCCGAGTGTTGGAAGGGCAAAGCTAGTGTGTTTGGAGTTCATGGGTAAACTCCCTTGGAGTTTAGAGTTTTGATGGTCATACCCTAAGGAGTTTACGACAGTAAACTCTAGATTTTACTGTCATAAATTCTATTCTTATTGACCATGTGTTGTTTTGTGGTTTAACAAGCCTATTGAAGCATTTCTACTAAGTGATTTGGCCTTTGGAAGGGACTAGGGCATCAAAAACACTCCTTGGAGGAGTTTACAGCCTCATGGACATTTCCCTTTGGGTTTACTACCATAAAACCTCATGGAAAACGGTATTTCCATGTTTTCAAGTCCTTAACACAATTATTTAAGTGTATAAGCTAGTTTTTAGGCTAAGGAAGAAAAATGACCAACTTAAACACACTTTAGGGTGTTTACGGTTTTGGGAGATCCCCAAACCGTAAACACCTATAAATGTTGGTCTTTGATGTTTTTCAAGGCTTAAACACAATAAGGGAAGGTTTAAACATGTCAAGGATGGTTTATACATGAATCTAGGACTTAGATTAGGGACTTAGGCACACTTTGGTGCCATTTATGGTGTTTACGGCCCAAGAACATTCTTGGACCGTGAACACCTCTAACCTTGTGTTCTTGACATAATTTCTTGATTTTTAAATGTAATACTAGATTAATAACACTCAAGGATGGAAGTACTTACTATTAGGAGGCTTGATTTGAATTAATAGGCCAAGAACACTTAGTGTGTGTTCTTGGTGTTCTTGGTGTTTTGGGAAATCTAGACAAAATACACATATGAGTGGATGATTAGATGTACAAACACTAGATTAAGTGTTTTACTAACTTGAAATGGTTAGAACACTTACAAGTTTGAAGATTTGGAATGAAATTTATGATGATACTTGAAAGCCTTTTTGGAGTTTACTATTTTTGTGAAATTGGGGAGTAAACACAAATGGCTTAGTCTTAGGGAGTAAACTCATGCATATGCATGAGTTTACGGATTTTTGGGTGATTTTTCGACCCAAACCAAATAGTTTGGTCGGGAACTTCTAAGACGCGAGGTGTTTGCGGTTTTTGAAATTCAATACCCGAGACGACACTTTCATTCGTCCGTTCATTTAAAAATAATATTAAAATAATCAAACGAACTTTATATTTCCTAAAAATAAGAAATAATGACATTAACTTATGATACGAAGTGGTTGACTTTTAGGGTTTGACCGAATGGAAATTTCGGGTTATCACATAATGTTCATGCTAATCCAATTTTTAAGATAATTGTCATAATTTCAAGATTTGTATTAGTTTGTACGTTCATGCTAATTTCTTGAAGATTGATGATTTGAATTATCTTGTTCTTAGATTAATAGAAAAGTTGTGTGAAATAGTTGTTTTCCATCCATTTTAATGTAAGAGTTGATTCCAAAGTGTGTTTTTGTAACTTGTCCTCAAGTTATATGAAAAGTCACATTTAAGAATCATAAAATTCATAAAAGTTGGCAAATGTTACAAAATGAAAAGTGTAGTTCTAATTACATGGTTTTATGACTCCAAAACTTGTCCTCAGGAGGTTCAAGAGTCTCTTCATTAAATAATAAATAAAAAAATGTAACCTTTATTAATTCCATAAGTTACAATATAAGAAAAATGGGTTATTTTTTTAATTAGTTTAAAGTCTTCCATAACTTGTCCTCAAGTTATGGAACTTGAAAAGTTTTAATTAAAACTACTTTAAACTCATAAGTTATGGAATTAATTAGTTTTGAATAGTTTCAAAACTTGCCCTCAGGTTTTGGAATTTGTAAAAGTTTTCTCTTATGAATACTTTAATTCCAAGTTAAGCCCTTAGAATTTTAAAGAGTTAAAATTCAACCCTTATACTTTATAATATTACAAGTTAATAATATTTATATATGTATAAGAGCAAGTTAGTCTCATCGTTAGTAGGCCTCATTCACGAAGTCGGTCTATAAGGGGGTATAAGGTTACTGCCTATAAAATGGCAGTTTAATGGGTGTCCACTCTCACCCACCGCTTCCTTGACCGGTGGAGGGTCGTTAGCCGAACGGGTAGGACAAGGACTAGAATTCTCCCTTCACTAAAAGTATTAATGATAAATACTAAGTAACTAAACCATTTATAAATACCCAATCTTAGTTACTTAGGAAAATGTGAATAAGGTGCTAATCCATGAAATTACACTTTGCACTTTGTTTAAGTCGGTTAGTGGAGCGTGTGTGGTTAACCGGCACACTAACTCGTATTTAACAAGGTAGGCAAAGGGTAACTTAATATTTATCATAGTATCGATGGAGCGTGTGTGGTTAACCGACACATCGATTGATGGGTAAATATTAAGGGTACCAAGTATATTTGCATGGTTATTCACACCTTGTTTTGTGATCCTCGACATCCCAGTCAAAAAACCTGAAGGGCACACTCGAGATTGAAACATGCCATTGAACAGTTCAATGAATCTTAAAAGAATCTAGGAGTTTCAAAACCAATTAAAACCTAATAATACATTTCGTTTATCTTGGTGGAAATTGGTGAATCGTCATTCACCTACCTTCAAATATTTTATAGCTTGGATTACGGCATCCCTCTTCTAAGTTATAAAATAGTTTGTTGGGTCCTAGCCTTAATATTTCATATTGGGTGTCATATTAAGGACTTTAGATCAACTATCTTGAATATCTCCCAAAAGATGTCTGGTTTAGACATTTATGATCTTCCCAATCTCTTGAAACAAGCTTTCCTAAATGAAGATGATGTCTCATGGATATCACACTTCCTTCACCTCCTCCAATTATTCTCCCTAACCCACAAGTTCCTAAAAGTTTAAGGTCACTCAAGCCCTATTGGCAATTAAAGGTCTATGTGTGGTCACATCTTGGAGATGTAGTCACATATTGACAAGCCGGGAGAGTTGGGTGTCAAAGTCTTGAGAAAGTTGGTGGCTCAATCACTTTCTAAGTCACATAGTGAGTTCCTTTGGGACACCTGTGAAATAGACTATGACAAGACCCTTAATGATCTTATCTATTTGCTAAGATCAACTTCCTAAAACTTTATCGACATTGAAAATGATGACATTGGATATCTAGTAAAGCTCTCTCTTCCCAATGGAAAGGGATCGGCCATAGTCAACTCGGTTGACCAAATGGTAAAGAGAGAGGCTAACTTTGAGATAGTCCCATTATCAAGGGTCCATTGCCAAAGGAAGGGGCATTGGTCGCGAAGCTGCCAAATTTACCTGAAAGATCATCAGGCTGGTAAAGTCAATAAGTTTGACTCTACTTCAGGTAAAGTCCACTATCTAACTCTACTAAGTTTCTATTCTGAGATTCTTATTACATGATGTGACTGGGTCATATGTTGATGTTTTAAGAATCAAAGAAAAGTGAAGAAACTTACAGAAAGAATATGTTGAATCTGATCGTGTAGATGGATTTCTATCGCATAGTTTGAAGATCGGATTCTTGAGCTACTTCTTAGGAGTTATGAGAAATTGCTTAGGAATAGATAACAACAAGTTTTCATATGGATTGTAAGATAGTTTTTCCGCAAAGTTTTTAAAATAAAAGGAAAAAATGATGATTTTATTTATTTTAAAATATCCTTACAATGGCATTTGAGGAAAAAAATTGTTGCTTATATGATTCCATTAATAGCAAGAGTGGAAATATGAAATTGATTCTTTCATTTGTGGTAATGTCAAAATTTACCAAATAAGGAAAGATCCTCATCACCCAAGTTTCAATTGGACCAAAACTTGGAATCATGCAAGTTGTATAGCATGATGAATGAGAATTTTTCATCTTTGGAAAATTAAGACTAGTTCCTTGTTCACATGTATATGTGAGTCAAGTAAAAGGACTAAGGGATAGAGTACACATTCATGTGCACTGGTCAAGTCCACCACAAAAGATCGATAAGATTATTTGTCATAATTTACTAAATCTCAGTAAATATGGTTATACTTACAAGCTTAAGTATAAGTTCTAAAACATTGGAAAAGATCCAATGTATGGCAGAGCGAATAAGAAGAATCAAATTAGGTAGAAAAATAAAAAGTTTCTCAAATCTGAAAAGATGGGAGAGTACTTTAGTATCAGTATTTGTGATCATCTTAATGATTTAGAAACCATACCACAATTAGTTCTCTAAGGAAATCTTAGTGCATTCTTATGACTAAGAAGAGGAATCTTGAATTGTTGGAATGGTTAAATCAAGAAGATGAGTCATACTTCGTTCCAATACAAGTCTTAGAGCCATACTCCAAGATTGTAACTTGAGTGACATGTCTTAAAGAAGGTTTAAAACACTTGTCAAATATAAGAGTAAAAGTTTTCTACTCTTGTACATTTAAAATTGGTAAGTTGTGATGTTTTGGATAAAGCAAAGACCAACTAAGGCCAGTTGTGTGAAGTGTTTGTCTTGATTAGAATCCACACTATCTCTAGAATATCTAACAGGAAAGTCTTATATGTCAAGAGGACAGTGGGAGTCTTAAAGATCCTGAAAAGAAGTTCAAGATCTAATCAAGAATAAAAACCTTTAGTTTAACACTAACACACGACGTGAGGTTTATAACCTATCGTGTTGACATTTCTATGCCCATTCCAGTTAAGTTAGCTATACATTTGAGTTCTACATGTTCTCAATTGTTTGCATAGCTACTTGGAAGCAATGACAGGCCCTTGAGCTGCCAGGTGGCAAGAAGTAAAGATTGCACAAGTTCAATCCATATGAGTTAGGATTTGTCACTAACCTAGTCTTGTGATTATGGTTTTGACAAATTCACATGGATAGGAACACTTACACCATAAAATCTATGTGTCATAAGGTTTATCTTTGATTCATGAAAATGATGGTAAGGAAACTGTTTCACTAAGTAGATTTTGAGTAGATAGCAATTGTGGGAATGACAAAAGGTCTAAACATTATGATTACGACATCCCTTTTCATAATTGTTTAGACACACCTGTGAGCTATCTAAGGCAAGGCGTATGATTTTGACAAAGTTTTATCAAAGCAATCTAGTACCAGAAATCTGAACTTTGGTAAGAAAGTCAATAAAGTATTGATTTCTAGAAGTCCAACTGATTTCTGAGTACATGTCAAAGCTTGTGGGAGTATAAGTGTTATTCTAATAATCATCATGTTAGTGGGAGCATGATAATTATGATAAAGGCTGCAAGTTAGCAATGTTAATTATAGAAAACAAAAGTTTCAATTCGTGAATTTGCAGGGGTTGAAAAGTTGTTTTGCTATAATTAAGGGAGAGGAAATTATACTTCATTTCAATTCAAAAAGCTTAGATTGAGGTTTTAATCATATTTAGTCAAGGATATATATGAATTTTGTGTTGAAATGGCTCAACATAAGGAAATTCTATATATGGGTTCATTAATTGCGTTCTAAAATTCGATTATGATTACGGCACCCCCTTTCATAATCTGAATTATGAGAACTTGGCAAATAGAAATGGAAATATGATAGCAAAAGACTGGTTTAGTCTTTATGTGAGACATCATGAATCGTGTCTCAAATGCTTCAGATATAGGATCGATTACATGTGCTATATTCATCATTTCTAAAATTTTCCAAATGCCTGGGGCATTAAGAAGGGAAAAGGTCTAGAACTGGATATAACTGAAACGATTAAGCAATTGTCGAGGACAATCTAAGGTTTACCAAAGATTGGTTGCTCAGGGACAATTGGAAGTATAATGTTAATTGTTGGAAGGATCATATTGACATATTCTGAAAAGAGGCAACTCTTGTTCAGAAGTGATAGTGAAAAGGGGAATGTGGAAATGATCCTATTGGTGGAAGTTGTTCAATAAGTTTTTATAAGATTAGGAAACTAATGCAAGAAGGATGTTTCCAAGCAGCTGATCTTCTTTGGAATGCTCTGTAATGTTTGTTGTCAAATCTTTGTGACTTTGTGCATAATCATTACAAGAGAATCATTGCATATAAGTTGAGAATCTAACATATTTAGGTAAAAAGGCATGAATTTGGAATTCCTGCATTTGCCATAAGAATTCGGGAGTGTGAAATTAGAATCATTGAAAGTTTGGTCAATTGGTTTATTTCACAAAGTAAGGGTCATAGACAAACATAGTATGCATACTTGGTGTATGGCATGACTAGTGTTTAGAAAACATAGTGTACATGCTTGGAGCATGGGACAACTATTGTTTTAAATTCAAGAATAAAGTTGATAGCTAAAACAGTATACAATGAATAATGTGCAGTCATATGGTGATAAATAAAATGTGTTTTATTTATATTCATAAGTTCTAAGACCATATTAGATTCATTTATTCTTGTGTTTCACTTTGCATGTTTTGACTTCCATAATAACTAGGCTATTCTTTGGGAATGACTAAGTTATTCAAACCATCCACAGCCGGTCATATGTTGGAAGTAGATATGAATCAAGACTATCATGGGTTGGCTTGTAGAGGTCCAAGTTGGTGGACAAAGTTGTGCTACAACACTCATGAGTGCTCATAAGTTCTGAGTATTGGATTCAACCCGCGCTCATTTGAATCACTTCATGGATTTATCACGAGTGATCTTGAGACGATAATATCTTATATTATTCAAACCTAGAGATATGAGTTGTTACTATGAGTTGATAGTACATTGATTGGACGAAAATGCATTGGTAACTCGATGTTATAAAACGTACCTTTGTGTATGATTCAACAAGTAGCAGAACAAGCCATATAAGTCGAAGTTTATCCATTCCTTTTACCTTCAGGATAAAAGCAATATTTGTGGGCCCCTCGATGATTTAATGATGACACATGTGAGTGCTTGGCCATGCCAGGACTGATTTAATTTGTTCAATCAGTCAGTCATCATGAATCGGAAATTGGGAAACAACAAATGGATAGAGAGAATGATTGATAATCCATGTCTCAGTCCATACGATATCCAGAATGGAGGAATATATGATCACTTATCTAATGGACAAGTCATTGACAAAGGTCAGAGTTCATCGGCAAGGTCAGAGTTCGACGGAAGCTTTTGAGAGCTACGATTGCCGGTTGGTTCTTGAAGTCATACTTGAAATAATAGTTTTAGACTTATCCAAGTGGGAGACTGTTGGATTATTGTCTAAGTCCATAACTATAATTGGTAAGACTTGACCCGACCCGATATGGTTCATTTGGGTTGCATGGCATCATGCACTTGGATAGACTATAATGAGAGAAATAACACTTAAGGTTGATTAAAATATTATAAGTTCTAATATATTAATAAGATTATTTAATTAGTATTGATCAAGAATTAATCTAGAATTAATTAAGTGATCAAAAGAAGAATAATTAATTATATGGGTTGATTGTGTAAATCATCCATACTTGTATAGTGGGCTAATGCTCCATGGATAATCAAGTTGGGCTAAAACCCATTGGATGGTTCATGGATGCTCCATGGTGTATTTGAACCCATTGATCCAAGGAAATGGAAGGCCATGACAATTAGGGTTTACCCTAATTGTAACAACTATATAAGATCATATTCTTTGGGAAAAATCGGCCACTATGAATAAGAAGAAAGGGCTAGCCGATTTTAGGAGTGTTCAAGTTTCTCTCAAGTTATTCCAAGTGTATTTGGTGTTGTGTGAACCATTTGAGGTTTCACACTTGAGGCACTAGGCACTCAAGCTTCATGAAGACATTCTACATCAAAGAGGTATGTATTCTATCTTGTTATATTCATTATTGTGTATGCTAGATTAGGATAATACCTTGGATGTTCATAATTGCATGTATAATAGAGAAAACATAGATCCAAGGTATTTAGGGTTGCATGTACACTTAGGAGTGTTAGAATGCTCAAAACCCAACACATAGATCGAGATTCTCAATCCATCTGGGGGCCACTAAGATATATTTGGACCTGAAGAGAGATTACTGGTGGCCCTGTATGAAGAGGGACGTGGCATGGGTAGTTGAGAGGTGCTTGACCTGTCGCCGAGTTAAGGCAGAGCACCATCGACCGCATGGCTTGTTACAGTCTCTAGGAATTCCCTAGTGGAAGTGGGAGCAGATTTCGATGGATTTTATCACAAAGCTATGAAATACTACGTGTGGGGTTGACGCGATATGGGTGATTGTAGACCGGTTAACAAAGAGTGCTTATTTCCTCGCCACCAGTGAGAGCTCTTCTGCAGGGAGACTAGCCGAGATTTATGTGAGAGAGGTGGTAGCACGACATGGATTTCCGACCTCGATAGTGTCAGATCGATATGTGCGTTTTACTTCCAGGTTCTGGAAGAAATTTCATGCGGAGTTGGGTACCCGGTTACATTTCAGTACCGCATACCACCCGCAGACAGACGGACATAATGAGCGGACGATTCAGACGTTCGAGGACATGCTACGCGCATGTGTTATGGACTTCGGAGGAAATTAGGAAACCTATTTGCCATTAGCTGAGTTTTCTTACAACAACAGCCACCATTCCGATATTGGCATACCTCCCTTCGAGTTCTTATATGGGAGGAGGTGTCGGACTCCCATATTTTGGGGAGAGGTAGGGCAATGAGTGATGGGTGGCACTGAGATAGTGCTGAAGATGACCGAGTAGATTCAACAGGTAAGACAGAGGTTACTGACAACCCAGAGTCGCCAAAAGAGTTACTCAGATCGGTGACGATCTGAGCTAGAGTTCCAAGTTGGAGATTTTGTCCTCATGAAGGTATCCCCATGGAACGGGGTGATCCGATTCATGAAACAGGGCCAGCTGGGGCCCTGATACATTGGTCCTTTCAGATTGATTCCCATAGTGGGCACGGTAGCTTACCGGCTGGAGCTACCTGCAGAGTTGGGTCAGATTCATAACACCTTCCATGTGTGTTAAGGAAGTGTGTAGTCGATGAGACGATGGTGGTACCATTAAAGGCCATTCAGGTGGATGCTAGCCTGAATTATATTGAGAGGCCGATCGCGATTTTGGATCAGAAAGGGAAGGTTCTATGGAACAAAGAGGTGCCCCTAGTTCAGGTTCAGTGGCAACATCGGAGGGGATCCGAGTGGACTTGGGAGTCGTAGTCCGAGATGTGTGAGCAGTATCCAGAGTTATTTATAGAGCATGACTTCGAGGGCAAAGCCTGATTCTAGTTGGGGAGAAATGCAACATCCTGACTCTCATGTATTATATTTATATATTTATTTTTGGTATTTAATGAGTGACTCGACGAGTTGTTTGCTCGACGCGTCGAGTAGAGTTAGATTAAGCATGTGGCTTTAATGATCGACTCGACGAGTCAGAGATCCGACTCGTCGAGTTGGCGCTAAGTGAGGAAACCCTAAATCCCCAGTTTATGACCTATTTAAGGGGCCTTAAGCCCTTATTTCCACCACACCAGTCACCATATATCCTTGAGAGAAACCCTAATCGTTCATTTGAGCTAAAGAGTGAAAGAGAAACTAATATTGTGATTTTAAGTGCACTTTTGAAAGGGAAGCGGAAAGCACCAAAGCTTGGATCAAGCGGAAGCTTTGGATCTATAGGTTCATCAGGGTTTTGCTTCAGTTGGAGGTAAAAAGATGCTAACTTGATCATTTCGTTATGAGATCTTTGTTTAGGGAGTTTCTAGGGTTTTCTCCCATCACTTTTTGTGTCATTGAGTCCTTTGAGCATGATTTCAGGTTGAAATCTCTGATATGGATTGTATGAGGTCTTGTGAATCCCAAGACCCGAACTTTATTGAGCTAGAGACAAGATCTTGTGCATCTAACCCTTGTTGGATCTTGTATTGGCATAATGGAGAAAATATGACATGCATGAACGTAAAGATCGAAGCTTTATGTCATAATCGAGGCTTTGGAAGTTAGATCTAGAGTATGGGGCATGGTTTCTACCTTAAAACGTCTGAATGAGAATTTGACAAAAGGGACTCGACGAGTCAATGAGCCGACTCGATGAGTCGGCTAGGCTTTTCCCCGATGAGTCAGGACAAGGGTAACTCGGCGAGTAGATGAGACAACTAGATGAGTTAGGTTGGGTTCTCGCGATGATATGAGGAACAAAGGGGGGACTCGACGAGTCACATAGACGCACTCGACGAGTCAGGTCATGTCACACCCCCAAACCAAGGATGGCAGAAACGTCCGGGGTGGAGGACTTCATGTATTGTATCACAACAATGAGTATAATAGTGATCAAAGTAAATACAAACATCATAAATATAATTGAAAAAGTTACATCATAGTAAGTTTGCATGTTTCAAAATCAATTACATTATGATGACAAAATGAACTGTTTGACGATTTAACGTCCCATCCTCAAAATGCTGTTGGTTTTCCTGTTTCACTGATTTCCTGAGAATACAAGGAGTTTTGAAAAAGTGTCAACGATTAAGTTGGTGAGTTCATAAGAGCTTTGTTTGAGAAAGAAAACGTTTTCCTTATAAAGGCGACAAAGTATGTTTCCAAAAAAAACCCAATATTTTCTTTATTAAGTGTGGAATGAATGCTTCTATGTTATGCGATAATGAACCCTAGAGGACCCATAGATTCCTTCTATAATCGCCCAACGTATATAAGTTATATAAAATTTAAGTTAAATAAACCGTTGAATATAATGGGTCTGCCCTAGGTCTACAACCAAACAAGGAATAAGAGATGAGGCTGGCCCACAAATTCTAAGTCGATTATGACTAGATTCTTATATAACCCTAGCATATACACTTAGCGATTATAGCTGAAGTCTAACAATTCTAGCTTTATGTAGTTTTAATAGAAATATGTTCCAAAGAAAATCCAATATTTTCCTTATAAAAGTTAGGTAGTCCTAAATCCCAAGACCGAAAATAAACAAGTATTTTTCCATACTTAAAGATATAAAAGTGATTTTAAATCGGTATAAAACCCTTTTTGATTTGAGAAAAATCTCGTAAACTTTATGTGTTATGTGTTGTCTTTAATCCTAAGACCGAAAGTGTACATGTATTTTTCAATACTTAAAGTAATTTCCTATGAGTTAAATCGACATAACTCACTAATTTAAAAGTAAAACCCGTAAATCTTATGATTTGTTAATACCACATGTGAGCTATTATAACCATGCTAAGACTCAGATGGCCTCGTAATACGACGTTCTTCAGGCGTCGCAAGTTAAATGACACTTGTCACTTCAGACCTGCCGGTCTAGCTGTTGCATGCAACTCAGGTGCGGGCTTGTCAGACCCAATATAGATCTATACACTACTATCCGCTCTCCCTACAAGAGACTTTGGTTACAATTTATAGGACTTTTGACTTTGTTACTATGAAAGTAACATGAATCGAATGTCTCACAAATTTATTCATTAACAGATTTATGTGAACTGAACTGAAAACCTTTGGTAAATAAGTTTGAAATGTTAATGATAAATAAATTATACCTATTATAGTTTATCCAAAATGTTTGTAATATAAAAGAACCCCTTTTATGAAAATACATTAGTGCTATGAGTCCATAAACTATTACTATTATGTAGTATATGAAAAACCCATTTGTTTTGAGAGTAAAACCTTTCTCATGTAGTAAAAATCCATAAACTATGCTTATTATAGCTTATTATATGGGTTCGAATGAACGAAGAATCCTTATCATGAATGACTAAATTTCAGTTTATGATGATAAACGAACAAGAAAATACATTCAATATTTAGAACTTATTTTTATACACTTTGCTCAACATAATACAAAGTGTTATGAAAGTTATAAGTTGTTAACTAGTTTTTAACCTTTCTGCACTATTTTAGAAAAATCATAGAAAAATAATACGAAATCGAAAACTGAATCCGTAAATTCTGAGAGTTTGTAAAACGTGTCTAGTTTATTCATAATTTTTATTATGATTTTTGGAAGTCTTTAACTTGTGTTAAAATGTTCATATTCACAGACTGGTCCGAATTCGTTTCTGAAATGATAGGCAGTTTTGTAAAAATCACCATAAATCATAGAAAAATCGTATGGACATGTGCAAGTAGTCATTTTAAAGGTATGAACCTGAAATATTTTCATATTAAGCAGTTTTTAAATATATTAAGTTTAAGATAGTCTAAACAGTCTGTGAATAAGACTTAACTTTTCTGATGAAAGCTGTTGTTTGAGTTTAGTTGTGTTCTTTGTGTTTTAACTTGTATTCCCCCCTAAATCTTGAAGAAAACATGAAAATGTAGGGGTATGAACTCACCTTGAGTGATTTTAGTGGATGGATGTTGAATAAGGGAAATGTTCAACTCAAGAACACTTGGAAGGTTGCTTGAAGATCCGAAGATCTAACACAAATATGAAGGAGTTTGTTTAAGAAATCTATTATTTGAGTAGAAAGGAGTGAAATAATCATATGGAGGATGATAATATTTACCAAAAGTAGAAGAAAATCTTGGAAGAAGGCCCTTGAATCTTGAATTTTAGTGAGAGAATTGAGAGAGAAAATGTGTTTGATCTTTGGTGGAAGAATGAGAAAATGAGAGAGTGTTAGGAGAGAGGATATATTTCAGCCTTAGACAAAGAATGGGGTTGGGAAATGATGGGAAAAGGACGATGAATGACCAGGTATGGTGGGGGGTGTGGGCTGGTCATTGAGTGGGTGTGGGTGGTTGCTTGTGTCATAAACTAAAGTGAAGTCAACACTCCTCCTCAAGTACTTCACCCACTCTTCTTGGATAAGATTTACACCCAAAAAACGGGGGAAATAATGAAATATGGGGCTTTAAATGTTAAAATATAATTTTGGGTGAAAATCCCGTGTTAAAATAATTAAAAACGGGCCTAAAACGAAGTCGTAGTCGAATACCGGGTGGAAAAAGGCTTCCTGCGAAGCTTCTCATGTAGGGGCTGAAGTTCGGTCCTTAGCAGCTTGGACCCGAAGGCGAAATGGGCCGAAGCTGAAGGTCAGGATAGAAGGAGAGGTTCGGGTTCGGTTTAGAAGGGTTCAGGTTCGGGTCAGCAGGCTTCGGTTCGGTCCTTCATGGTATCGGTCCGAGAGGCTTCGCCCGATAAGAGAAGGTTCCGGTTCTTTAAGTCTATTTTTCAAGAAATCTTCCCGTTTCGAGTGGTTTTTGACCCAGTTAAGGGTCGGGATGACCCGAAAGATGATAAAAAGTTAAAGGAGCTTCCGAGAGAGATTTGGGAAAGATTTCACATACTTGGAGAGATTTCTCATTGAGAGAGAGAGAAATTTGGGAGAGATTTCACATACTTGGAGAGATTTCTCATTTAAAGAGAGATTTAGGAGAGATTTCACATACTTGGAGAGATTTCTCATTCGGAGAGAGATTTGGGAGAGATTTCTTTTGTGACCTTTTTGAGTGTTTGGCTTCGCGACGCAAGGTTCTTACACTTTGTTAAGCCTTGTTATGAATGTTATATGCTCTCGAGGGGTATGGAATAATGTTTTATCGAGTAGATTCATCACTTACCCTGATTAGGGTTTAGAATTTCCGAACACGTGAAAACTCTAAGTGATACTTTATATTAAGATTGCGAGTAGTACAATAAGAATCATAATGGAAACCCTAATATACAAGGGTTAGATGCGTTGATCGGTTTGACTTGTTGACTTTAGTTGACTTTGACTTGGCCAAAAATTGACGGTTGTCACAGGTCAACATGGACAGTTGACTCGAGTGTTGACTTTTGTTGACTATAGGGTTTGGTCAAGGAAGGGATTATGGGGAGCATGGAAGGCTAAAATGGTCTTTCACCCATCCCAAGAGTTAGAGAGGGATTAGAATGAGTTTATATAAAGTTGTGATCTTTTGTGTTAATTAGAGATGCTTATTGCGTGTAGGCGGAGATGAGGTTGTTCGAGGAATATCCAGTTTCCTTGCTTGCTTACGATGTAAGTCTTCTTACTATACTTACCTAAGTGGTATTACCGAGTGACCTGAGGGTCTTATTTGAGTTATTGACCAGATGGTCCTATGTGCTTATATTGATTTATTTGATATTATGCATTTCTGTCTTTATGATATACGCTATGTTATTCAGTGTTTTACTGAGATCGGACCGGAGGGTCCAAACCAAGTTGTGAGACTGGAGGGCCTTCACTAAGATACAGGACCGGAGGGTCCAACCCGAACTGTAAGACCGGTGGGTGTTCACTGAGACACATGATCGAAGGGTCCACATCGACCTATGAGACCGGAGGGTCCTCACCGAGACGCCTGAGACCGAAGGGTCCATGCCGAGTTAATGCCATGAGAGACTTATTATTTGTGTATGCGGTATTTTGGGGAACTAACTAAGCTTTATGCTTACTATGTTGTGTGAAATGTGTTTCAGGTACTTCTCAGGATCGCGGGAAGGCATCGGCTTGATTGTATACACTGATTTCGAGAATATGTGGATGATTCTAGGATAGTGACATTTTTATGTGGATATGTGTTAACACTTGAACAATGATCTTTTAGAGAAATATATTATGATTTTTTATGTGTTTTAAAAGTAAAAATTTTAGTTTGAAAGTTTACGTTATTACACTCGCCGAGTTCCTCTATCAGTCTGAAAATGTCGGGGAAAACCGAGCCGACTCGCCGAGTTTATCCAACAAATTCGCTGAGTTCTCCAGAAACCCACCTCCTAACACATTAATCACTTAATCAATGGGGACATGACTCCAAAACATAGATTTGACTTCCTTGAGCTGGAAAAACACGTAAAGTTGCCAACTTTACGTTCATACATGTATAAATGAAGCTCTTAAGCTTGGAATGGACTTAATACATGACTTAACGCATACATAAAACCAAAATTCTCATAAAGTTTGCACCTTTAAGCTTAAGGGTACCAAAACCAACTCAGATCTAAAGGAATAACCCCTAAAATGACTTTACTCCATCATCATCCCCAAAAGAGGCCAAAACACAACAAAACCCAAAATAAGGAGAACTAATCATCCTATAAGTCAAGGTATGAACTTTATACATTAAAGTGACTCCAAGAAATGGAGTGATTCAGGATCCCAGACTTCCTTCTCCAAGCTAGAAACTTCAAGATCTTCTAATTCCTTCACAATGCACAAAAGAACACCAAACTTACTTCCAAGGCTCCAAAACTTGACTATAGAGGCTACAACTTGTTTTAGGGTTCTGACAATAATGGAGGCTGATAAGGAGGCCAGAAGAAAGACTTAAGGACTTTAATTAGGGTGCAAGACCCTAAGAATTAGGGTTTTCTTCCCAGGTGCCAACTCGTCGAGTTGGTTTATTAAACCCTCATGGTCCATCCATCTTCAACACGACGAGTTGGTCCCTACAACTCGTCGAGTTAACCTAGAATTAGCGTTTTACTCAACAATTCCTTATCAAGATTTCGGATGTTACACCGTCGTCTTCCTCATATCCAAATACTCCTGAGCCAACCTCTCCCTCTCCACCAGGGAAACATAACTCATGCAAAACATCTTTGCGAACTACTCCTAGGTAATAGAAATCCACTACTCAGGAGTGTAGGAACCGGTTACCGTGTTCCACCAGTCCTTCACGCCTAGTTGAAGAAGGTTCACAACGCACCTTGTAGCAACCCAAATTCTCTTCTCTTGTGAAGTTAGTCTTTCGTTAAATAGTGTTAAGCTTTACGTGCATTTATGGGGTAAGATTATGTCTTAGCAAAATTAATAAAATCTTGTGGGGTCAAGTTGTTAATGTTGCAAACTGTACATGCCTAGTAATACCTAATAATAGGTGAGGGTTAAAAATAATTCAAATAAAAGTAGAAGGTAGTTATTCAAAAAAAATGCTAGATGGAGGATTATGTGAGATTCTTTAAAATGTAAGATGGAGGACCAAGGGCTGCATTTTAGGATGTGTATTCTGACCAAACGTCATTTGGGGTAAGATTCTTTAGCCTTGTGTGTGGCAGTAACCATGAGAGAACGAGAGGCATGGAGAGACTCGGTTTCCTTTCCGATGTGAGGTTGAATCATTAGTCAAAAATTAGTCAATGAGGTTACGTTGGCACCTACAGTGTTTGTTTTGTGGAAACTAAGAAGCACGAGAGAGACATATGAAAGGAAGGGATTAGTGGAATCTGTTCAAGATTCGAGTGTCACGATTGACGGTGGATTTCCATGTCATGACTTTATTCTTGTTCATCCATACAAGAATTTTGACAAGGGAAAAGAGGACCAACAAGGTCATGCATGGGATGGAACCATACAACATAAATGCAGTAGGGAAAGGTACCATTAATACAAGAAATCAGGTCAATACCGACAATGCTATTAGCGGCGAAATACGGCTTTAGTGGCGACTCAAGCTTAAGTTGCCGCTAAAGCTAAATATCGCCAATAATTGGTCTTTAGTAATGCTCTACGATCCGAATCCGTGGTTACCCCTTCTGGTAAATCTCAACCGTCCAATCAACGTTCTAATCCAATGTCTTGGGGCTCTTCTTACACAACTTTAATATCGGCGACATTTTGTCACCGCTAATGAGTAAAATTATCGTCGCTAAAGGTTGTGAAAAAAAAAAGAAATGGGATAAATTCCCTCCTTTGGTGTTGCCATTAATACTGAATTGCCGCCGGTAAAAACCTTTCATCACCACTATTTAGTGTCGCCAGTAAAGGTCGGCAAAATAAGACCTAGATATCCCATTCTTTCTTCCTGATTCCTTCTGTTCCTTCTGATTCGCTACTTTCTTTCTTTCTTCGAGCTTCAACCAATGATCGATGTTCTCCCTTCATCCTCCTTCAACCACCGGCCAACCACCACAACCAGCGTTTTCCACTTAATTTCGGCGACAGGTCGACTACTACCAGCGATTTTAAGGCTTCTTCGCCAAAGTTGAGCATCCCTTTCATTGTTTCTCAATTTCTTTCTCTTCTAACTTCAATTTTCAACTTATTTCCGATACTAAATTTCTGAAAATCGATATTTTCAGTTTTTACGATCACCATTGTTGCTTTTTGGTCACCATATGTACCTTTCTCCTTTAATTTTGAGACTATTTGAAAAAAAATGTGTATTTGTCCCTATTATATGAAATTACCCATATTTTTGTATATTTGGTGTTTTGATGTATGAAATGTAGATTGTATGTATGTATAAAATATGTATTTATATATATGTATGAAATATGGAATGTATGTATCTGTGTATTTGTATGTATGTACAAATTGTGTATTTTTATGTAAGAAATGTCGAATGTTTGTATATATGTATTTGCATGTATATGTGTGTATAATGTGTATTGTATGTATGAAATGTATATATTGCAATGGTATAGTAGAAAAAGAACAAATAAAATAAGATGTTATTATTGATAATGCTATTTAAAGTATATGTGTATAATGTGTATTTGTATGAATGAAAACATGACATTATGTGTGTATACGATGAATTTGCATACAATTTGTATGTAATATGGATTGTATGTATTTTTTGTAAAAAAAAAAACAATGTGCATTGTACAAAAAACAAATAAAGTAGGATACTATTAATGTAGGATGCTATATCAGAGGTGAACGACGTGGTTATATAAGAGGCATCGGCCGAAAACCTTCTGTTATCTCGTCGATTGCACAGTCATCACAACCATCACCACAGTCAACACAACCATCATAGGTAAAATAAGATTATTTAATTTCAATAAGTACATGTTGATTTGTAATTGTGTTCATGTTTTAATTGCAAGAAATTACAATTTACTTTGGTTATTTGTCCCTAGTTTTAAAATAAAAATATACTTTGGCATCAATAAATATATGTTGATTTGGTTTAATAATTTAACATATAAGTTTATATGTGTTGTTTTTTATTATATAGTTGGAATGTCTTCGGACAATGTTCAACGGCTCGACATATAGGGATGAACTTTATGCGTTTTTTCAATCGGGGAAACATTAATGAGGAAACCACGGGAACGGAGGTGATGGTGCGTCGGATAATTAGTTAATTGGTCTTTTGTATTTGAGACTTGTTGAGACACTTTGGTACCAATGTGTTGTAATTATAAAACTTTGTTTGTTTACTTTGGTATGAAATTAATTATATATAATGTCGTTACACTATTTGGTACCTAATCCGATATTATATAATTTTTTTCCGCATTTAATGTCCTTATGTATCGAGTCTTTTCGTACCAAAATCGTTGATTAAAAAAAACTTAAAAATGAAAAATATTATTATCGGCAACACTAATACCGGCGACAATATGATGTACCGGTGACTTGAGCATTAGCGGCGACAAAGATTATTAACGGCGACACAGAAATTAGCGGCAACATTTTGATCAATAGTCGCGGTAGCGACGACTTTTTACTGCCGACGTGTCGACGCTATTACATTTGCCAAAAATTTTCATTGTCTTTACCGGCGACTTTTGTTGCTGCTATTACGTTTTTAGTTTTTTTTTTCTTGTCCTGATATTATATATCTTGGTTACTTATTTGATTTATTTTAGACGCATGGTAGCGCATTCTCATAATTAAATACATAATTACATATAAGAAGTGTTTTTAGAACTTTTCGTTGCCACGATAAGGTGGGCAATTTATGTTTATTAAGGTAATTAAAATTAAACTAACTGTTCACCAAAACTGCTCGATTATTTTGATCACATAATTCAAGTTTGTAAAACATTTTTATTTTATGACGATGAGAAGATAACTCAAGTTAATCAATGTAATATATAATAATATTAAGAAATAACAAAGTGTAAATAAACGTCTCATATTGTGTTGTTTTAAAGAGTTAAATAAATAAATAATGTTATTTAAATAATTCACTACAAGGAAATAAGCAATTAGCGGCGACAAAAGTCGCCGGTAAAGGATTGAGAAGTCGCCGCTAAAGAAATGAAAAATATTATTATCGGCAACATTAATACCGGCGACAATATGATGTACCGGTGACTTGAGCATTAGCGGCGACAAAGATTATTAACGGCGACACAGAAATTAGCGGCAACATTTTGATCAATAGTCATGGGGCGGTAGCGACGACTTTTTACTGCCGACGTGTCGACGCTATTACATTTGCCAAAAATTTTCATTGTCTTTACCGGCGACTTTTGTTGCTGCTATTACGTTTTTAGTTTTTTTTTTCTTGTACTGATATTATATATCTTGGTTACTTATTTGATTTATTTTAGACGCATGGTAGCGCATTCTCATAATTAAATACATAATTACATATAAGAAGTGTTTTTAGAACTTTTCGTTGCCACGATAAGGTGGGCAATTTATGTTTATTAAGGTAATTAAAATTAAACTAACTGTTCACCAAAACTGCTCGATTATTTTGATCACATAATTCAAGTTTGTAAAACATTTTTATTTTATGACGATGAGAAGATAACTCAAGTTAATCAATGTAATATATAATAATATTAAGAAATAACAAAGTGTAAATAAACGTCTCATATTGTGTTGTTTTAAAGAGTTAGATAAATAAATAATGTTATTTAAATAATTAACTACAAGGAAATAAGCAATTAGCGGCGACAAAAGTCGCCGGTAAAGGATTGAGAAGTCGCCGCTAAAGCTAATTGCGGCGACACGTCGCCGGTAAAGAGTCGCCGCTACTGCTTCGTCGCTATTGATCAGATTGTCGCCGCTAAAGACAATTGTCGCCGCTAATATTTCATGTCGCCGCTAAAGACAATTGTCGCCGCTAATACTTCATGTCGCCGCTAAAGACAATGTCGCCGGTAATACTCTTGTCGCCGGTAATAGTGTCGCCGGTAATAATGTTTTTCAATTTTTTTTATATATTTGCAATTTTGGGTATAATTTATTCCAAATACTGTTATAATTAATTATATACCAAAAACTACAGAACAACATCAAATTAAATACCAAATACTGTTATAATTAATTTAATACCAAAATAAAACAACCAAAAGTTTGATAATTCTAACAAGTAGCAAAGTAAGTTTTACAATTCTAACAAATAGCAATGTTTGACAAATATAACATACAAATAAAGCTCCTCCCTACATATCATCATCTTCGTTCCCATCATGTCCTCCTTGATTAAACTAAGACAAAAAAAACAAAGTACATTGTTATTTCTATCATATGGGACAAAAACTCAAATACCAACGATTTTAGCAAATACTCACCAAAAACCAAAATGACCAAATCAACTTACATTTTATGACGCCAAACTACATTTCTATTTTTAAACTAAGCCAAATAACCAAAGTACATTGTTATTTATTGCAATTGGGACAAAAACATAATTACCAAAGCTTTTAGTAAATCATGATGATCAACACCTCTACCACCCGGGAAAGGTGGGTCCTCAGCTCCATCACCCCCATGTCCACGGCCCATAACAACAACCATGGTATACACGAACAAAAGCCAAATTGACAACATTTCCTGAAAAATCATATACAAATACAATTTTTATTACAAAAATTCACATTACATAGAAATAAACATTTACATAGGAATAAGCATTTCTATTTAAACTAAAACTTTCTAATATTTGTATATAAGTTTTTAACCAATTTTATAACATTTTTTTTTTGTTTTCTTTCAATTATAACAATAATTTATTTTTTTTATTTTTTTTCCAATTATAGCATCCTACTTATACCAAAACTTTAGATTTGAATTTATTGCCTTAATGCCTTTTACTTTTCAAATTTTCATATCGATAGTTTGAAATATTATGCAAGAATGAACAACACAATAATAATAATAATAATAATAATAATAATAATAATAATAATAATAATAATAATAAAACAAATGTAATGTAGACTTTATAACACATGACATATATATAATTAAACTAAAATTTCACATATTTATTAATTTTATTTTTTAATTTTATTTAGACAAACTACACATATATACATTGACATATATACAATTAAACTAAAATTTCACATATTTTGACATATATACATCAAACATCAAACACAGCACCTACACATATATACATATATACATCAAATTTTAACATATTTTGACATATATATACATCAAACACACATACATTGAGACACCTACAAATATTTTGCAATTAAACTAAAAATTCACAATAAATAGAAGTAAATAAAACATGTGGTGGTGGAAGTCAATGAAAACAGTCCAGTGGTGGCGATAGTCTCGGGTGGTGGTCGGGAACGTAGTAACACAATCAACAAAACTGAAATTGAAATTTTTTTTACAATTAACCACTCCAATAAGCATAAAATCGATGTTACAAGACAAAAGGGAACGAAAATTGACCTGAAAATAGCTTGGTGTCGCCGGAAAAGCTTGGGCCTCACCTGGAAATCTTTCTCCACCGATGGTATCTTCTTTGTGGACAATTTGACCCACCCAAAATTGATAATTCTCACTGGTAGCCCACAATAATCGGTGAAGCAAGATGTAGACGAGAGAAGAGAAACAGGCGAAGGGAGTGAAACAGAAAGAGCAACAGGAAAAAGATCGAGTTTTTGGGGTTAACTGCGTCGGCCTTTAGCGGCGACACCTTTACCGGCGACAAATTGAGCTTTAGCGGCGACACCTATCAATAGCGGCGACTATCAGGAGGGAATTATTACCGCGTCATTTTTTTATCTTTAGCGGCGACTATTTTGGATCATTACCGGCGACAAAAGTCGCCGGTATTTCATTTATGCGTTCCACGAGCACCCTAGCCGTTGGATTAGAAAAACAATCGGACGGTTCGTGTTTGCCAAAACGTCAAAGAGCGGATCGGTGTCATCCAGCCTTTAGCGGCGACACCAATAGCGGCGACACAGGCCTTTAGCGGCGACTATCCGTTCCACGAGCACCCTAGCCGTTGGATTAGAAAAACGATCGGACGGTTCGTGTTTGCCAAAACGTCAAAGAGCGGATCGATGTCATTCAGCCTTTAGCGGCGACACAGGCCTTTAGCGGCGACTTTTTAATTTGTCGCCGCTAAAGCTCTCTGTCGCCGCTATTGGTGTCGCCGCTAAAGGCTCTATTTCTTGTAGTGATTGATTAACCAATTAGGTTATGGCAAAATAATCTAGGTATAATCGTATATTATATTTAGGTTATTAAGTGTTGATCCTAAACTATACGTCATCCCGATCATGTTTAGGTATTTTAGAAGACTCGATGAGACACTCTCTTCTGGAGCATGCGACATGTCGTTGCAACATAACTCTTTTCCATCGTTGTGTTGTGCTTGTTTTTTGATCAGGCTTTCATGCAACTTTTTAAGGTGTTTTGTTTGGCAGCTGGATTGTTGGTCTTCTTGTTCGTTGATAAGTATTTCGATATAGAGGTTAGTTAATACTGTGGATTTTTAAACTACTTTGTTAGGGAATTTTATATCTTAGATTGCATTCAACCTAGACTATTTAGGTTGCATATGCCGCTATTATATGTGGTGTTTTTTGTTACTATGTTCCCTTACAGGGTGTGAATGTAAAAAACATAAACCAATTTGATACCTTTATGGATCATTTCCTAGAAGATACTATAAAGCTAACTGGACAGTGGAATGGTTGGTGTAACGAAGATCCTTTTCCTTTTGCTAAAAGTATCCAAGGGCCCATTCTTGCACATTGATTGGAAAACGGCGTAATTGTTACAAATAGTTCCATTTGGAGCCAATTGTGCAATGTTGACAACTACTACGTACTATGATAGTATGATTTATAGCACAGAATGGATACATTTAACACCACCTAATTATATGATTAATATAATTCATATATGGTAACATTAACTAACAAGTAGGAAAGCAAAACAACCACCAGATGTCTCTTACCAAAGATCTCTCATCTGGCGAAAACCTGTTTCCGAATATAACCCTACATGGCTATGTCAGACGAGGACATGCCATGTCGCATAAACCATCGACTTGATCCTTCAGACGTTGTTGATGACTCTCCTTGCAATGGAAACAAAAGTTCTTGTTTTTCCAACACAAACTCACCAACTATGCCACCTGTTTTCTCAGCAGCTTCTTGTAGCTGCAATGCAAACTCTAGTCCCCACACGACTTCATCCATGGATGGACGTTTGCCCCCTTTTTCTTGTAAACAACTATTCGCCACCTCTGCAAACTTCATGAAACACTTTGGTGCAATTTCACCACTTAATTTTGGATCAATTATTTCATGCAGTGTACCTTTTCGACAATGAGACTTTCCCCATTCTGCCAAACTGACTTCTTCGTAAGGAAGGTCTATATTTATGACAGGCCTTGCGCATAAAACTTCTAGCAAAACGACTCCAAAGGAGTAAACGTCGGATTTTTCCGTGAGTTGTTGCATTCGAAAATAATCAGGATCCAGATATCCGAAAGTACCCTTCACCATTGTGCTAACATGGTTTTGCGTTTCGTCTTTCGGTCCTAATTTTGACAAACCAAAATCTGACACTTTCGCCACCCAATTTTCATCCAATAAAATATTTGTGGACTTGATATCCCGATGAATTATCACACGGTTTGCACCGGTGTGGAGATAATGCAACCCTTTGGCTGCACCAATGCAAATATCGAGACGTTTTCTCCATGTCAAACGAGGGTTGTTTGTGTTGTAAAGATGTTCCCGTAGACTTCCATGTGGCATGTAATCGTACACAAGTACCATTTCGTCCTCGTCATCACAGTATCCGATTAGTGGCACTAGGTTCACATGGCGTAGTTTGGATAGCATCCCGATTTCTGTTTGGAATTCTTGAAAACCTTGTTTGGATGATGACTTCAGCCGTTTGATAGCAACCATGGTTGTAGCATTGTCGATGTAGCCTTTGTACACCATACCAAACCCTCCTTTGCCGATAATACACTCTTCATTGAATTCATTGGTTGCATCGTTTACTTCCTTGACTAAAAAATGACGACACCGACCCGATCGCAGCTGCCCAGAATTTTGAGATTTTGGTTCACCTGATGACTTTTCAATAACTCTGGTTCGAATTCGCCGGTAAACTATAAAACCTAAAGCAGATAACAAGACTAATCCAGCCCCACCAACTCCGACTATTGCAGCATATGGTGGAGTTTTCTTTGTGGTCACTTTTCGAGGAGCAGACGATGGCCTTGAAGGTGGTGTAGGACTTAGCTCCGGGTTGGGGCTAGCTAGACTATCAGCCATGCTCATCTTGAAGACTTCCAAACCATTCAAAAAACCATCACGATATTCTTGAGATTCATCATTGGGATGCAATGCAAGCCACAGATCTTGCTTGCTGCGTTGGCCATCTGGGTCGCTGACTAACACAATGTAATCCCTGAAAATAGGATACCCACTACCCTGAGTCCAAAGGAATACATCAGCTTCATCTTCAGCAGTTTGATTATTAATAAAGATCTTAAAAATCATCTGTCCTTTAAACGTGTATTGTGGTATAATATTGCAGAAATGGAGTCTGAGCATGTAATAAAACCCAGAATCAACGGGAAGTAGCCACGTCAGATTGTAAGACATCGACAGTGTGCCCATACTCCTTTGGGTTTGATAAACAAGCTCAGGTGCTGTATAATTTGGTGTTTCCGTTGTGTACGTGATCGGAATCTGAGTAGAAGGCGTTAACCCAAGAGCATTTTTGGGGAATATGTAATTTTCATCTCCATCCCATGATCGATACATTCCGGTATCTTCGTTGACAGATATCTGTCTCCCACCGACGTTTAACCGATAAATACTCTCGAGAGCCATGTCTTTTGCAATCACGGGTCCTGTAATTTGACCGACGTATTTCATATTCTTTGTTTTAAAATACAGAGTTTCTGGCAATGAAACGATTTCAATACCATTAATGAAGGCATATGAGTTGGGCATGGGTGTAAAGGTGACGTTTAGTGTTTGGGTGTCGTTTACATATATGATAAATTCTTTAATAAGGCGGGGAACCGGGGGTCCCTGGACTCCTGCATTTGAGAGAATACTTCCTACATAGGATGAAGTTAGGAAAGCGCTGAAGTTGGATAAGAGAGAGTGACCGTTGGATGATACAGAGAAGAAAGACAGGTTGGCGTTGAGGTGGGAATAGGTTGCGGGGTAGAAATAAAGGCGGAGGAATTTAGGCCCGTGGTTCACTGGAAATGAGTATGTGAATGAAGAGGTGTTAAAGATTCTGGCGTTGGAGTACGGGATTTCGGGGACTGAAGGATCGAGTTTGTAGGGAGTGGATGCGAAGGAGGTGGTGGTTATGTTGGAGGGTACGAATTTGGAAGGTTCATCGGTATGCCATAGCCGGTCAGAAGTGGTGGTCCTGGTGGATGATCCGCAATTGAGGAGGAAATAGTCGGTGGGCTTATATGGTTCAGCGGTGGTGGTGGTGGAAATGAAGAGGAGCAAAGAAAAGAGGTATGAAGGGGTGGTGAACATGATGGTCTTGTATGCTTAGGAGATCTGTTACTGTTCGATTTTATGATTCTCTTACTGTTTATTTATATAACAATTAATAGAATGTTTGCTTAGAACAGTAATCTTCTTAATATTTTGGCAAAAGAGGCCCCTTATTTATTGTTGTATGGTCAATTCTGTCTGTAAAGCTTCCAATTTTTGTTTTTTCTGTTTTTTTTTTCACATGCGTGGTAAATGGTCTTTTATTGTCCGGATTAATGTCATAGACACAACACACGTGTTGCGTTACTTTATCACCGCAACCAATTATTTTTCTCCAAATATCATCCGTTTAGAAAACCCACCGCCTCCATCTTATCTATCATCGGCTTCTTTCCGTTCTCTCCTACTAGAATATACTATCACTCAGATTAGTTAGTTTAACCCTCCACCGATCAACCGCCTTACCCGAATACCTTCATCCACTACGAGAAATGAAGCCATTACTGGCGACAATATGTCGCCGCTAAAAATCTAAATTGTCGCCGCTAAAGGTCGAAAGAAAGTGCGTCTTTTTTTTTCCATCTTTGTATGTCGCCACTAAAGGTTGGATGTCGCCGGTATTGATTCTTTTCTCACCGCTAAAGGTCGAAAGAAAGTGCGTCTTTTTTTTTTCCATCTTTGTATGTCGCCACTAAAGGTTGGATGTCGCCGGTATTGATTCTTTTCTCGCCGCTAAAGGTCGACACAGATTACTCCCACTTGCTTCCTCTTTCTGCTTCAATATGCTCTCATTTTGTTCCAACATTTTCTCCAACGATTCTCCTTTTCTCCAACGATTCTCCCTCATTTATCAACATATAGTAAAAGAGATACTGTCGGACACCGAAAACTTACCCTCTCCGGCCACCGGCACTGTTGGTGCTGTCGATTTCCTTCTCCCGGGTTCGTGTTTCCATCCTCATCTCTTCCTTTCTATCCACTTTAATGTCGCTTTCCATAAGAGTTTGTGATTAATTGCATTTTTTTTCAAAAATATCTCTTCCTCTCTGGTTACCATCACTACCATCGGCAGTTTTGTAAGTAAAATGTTAGCTTTTCCTTTAATTGTTTAGTACTAAAGTACTTAGTCAAACTCATCGTTTATGTGAAAGTATCACAAAATAAAGTAAACAGGAAAATGTACTATTGTAAGTGTTGTCACTGGGTACTAGGACCAACACAACGTCGCATTAAGCGTAATATGTAACCTAATGAACATCCGAAGATTGTCCAGAAAAGTAATAATGTAAGTGTCATCACTGGGTACTAGGAGTAACACAACATTGCAATAAACGAAAAGTATAACCTTATGAACAATCGAAGATTGTCCACTTGTCCTCTGTAGCAGCAGTAGGTGGGTGGAGGGGTTAGCCCCGGTTATCGATCTTCCTAGTATAAGTAGTAACCTTAGACCTCCGTAGATGGTCATCGACCACTGGTGCTAATCAGTGGGGTTTGGAATGGTAAGTCCCGCCTAGATATCCCATTGAACCGGGATAGGAAAGATAATTTACATAGAAAGTACTAATAAATTATCCTCGTAGTTCTAAGTACAAGTATCCAGGTAAGTGAATACAGGATAATGCACCCTATGTAAAAGTGTTCCTGTATGGTATTCATGTAGGTGTGTTCATGTAACAGGTAAGTATATGTATATGTACTTATGTATCAGGTAATGTACTAGTATGCACTCATGAATGAACTGACTCTTGTGTGATTCCTTGTAATAGGAGTAATGTTTGATATCCTCAAATTATCCCCATGATAATTTACTGAACTATAATTGGTTAATCATGTAGGTTTATACACTCTTACTACTCAAAATGAAAGATGTAAACTATAACATCAATACATATATAAGAATATAAGTGTATATGCATAGTTTAGTTCAAGAATGTAAAATGGTTTTGTAAGACATCTTATGGGTTTTGAACAATAATTAACAATGACTTGATGTCATTTTTAATATACATTTCAAAGGTAAAACATTTGATAACAATGTGTTTTTAAGATTGAAAACCATTTCATGCATCACATTTTGTAGTATGTGAAATCTGTTAAATGACAAACACAGTTATAAAATACATATCAATGATTTAATAACATGTTTGTTTCTACTTGTATTCCCCCCTATAAAGCATTTAAAATCATTTAAAAAATTGGTTAGGGGTATGAACTCACTTGTAGTTGGTGATTGGGATGAACTGAACGGTATAGGATTGCTAGGTGTCAAGCGAGGACTTGTACGCACGCACGAGCCTAGTTATCATATAATGAACATATGTATAACTAATTAGCCTTATTATAACTAATAATATGAGTTGGGACACTCTAGAACCTGAAAATACTTTGTTTCAAGTGTTAAAGTTCACAAGGTTTGCATCCGAGTGCTAGTAGGGCATAACTAGGGTGTTTGGGGTCCAAGGGTAAACTCCTTGGGAGTTTACGGTCTAAATGACCTTTACCCTTGGAGTTTACGGCAGTAAACTCTAGGTTTTACGGTCTAAACTCCAAATATTTCAACCATGAGTTGTCTTGGAGTTTAACAAGTCCCTAGAAGCAACCTTGCTAAGTGGTTTAGCTCTTGGAATGGATTAAGGCTACAAAACACCCACCTTGTGGTGTTTACGGCCTAAGGGTAATTTCCCTTGGGTTTACTACCGTAAACCCCTATGGGAAGTGGTATTTCCATTTTTTTAAGTCCTTAACACCACTAGGTAAAAGTCTAGGTTAGTTTTTAGGGCTAAGTAAGGAATATGACCCATTTAAACACCCTTTTGGGTGTTTACGGCCTTGAGATATCCTTAGGCCGTAAACACCTATATTTTGTGGTGTTTGATGTTTTAAAATGCTTAAACATATCAATGGAAGGTTTAAATATGTTAAGGTAAGTCTAGGGCTTCAAACTAGGGCTTAAAATGGGACTTAAGCCAAATTTGAGGGACTTTATGGTGTTTACGGTCCAAGCATCTTCTTGGACCGTGAACACCTCAAACCTAGTGTTCTTGGCTGATTTCCTTGGTGTTTGTTTGATATACTAGCTTACAAACACTTAAGGATGAGAGTACTTACTATAATGGTGCTTGATTCGAGCTAAAAGGTCCAAGAACACTTAGTGTGTGTTCTTGGTGTTTTGGAAAATCTAAACAAAACCCAGAAATGAATGGATGAATAGATGCACAAACACTAGATTAAGTGTTTTACTAACTTGAAAGGGTTAAAACACTTACAAGATTGAAGATTTGGAATTAAATCTTGGATGATACTTGAGAGAATATTTGGGAGTTTACTCTTTTCACTTTTTGGGGAGTAAACACAAATGGCTAGTTCTTGGGGAGTAAACTCATACATAGGCATGATTTTACGGTTTTTGGGTGATTCCTAAACCCAAAACATAAAACTTTAGTCGGGTGATTCTAATACGCGAAGTGTTTGCAGTTTTCAAAATAAAAACCCGAGACGACACTTTCTTTCACCCGTTCGTTTAAAAATAATATTAAAATAATCAAACGAACTTTATATTTCTTAAAAATAAGAAATAATGATATTAATTTATGATACGAAGTGGTTGACTTTTAGGGTTTGACCAAAAGAAATATTCGGGTTGTCACATCAACTTTGGTCCCACTAGAAGAGGCACCATCTCGGGCTTTAACCTTACGATAGTTCTTAGACGAAGCCTTCCTCTTCTTTCCCTTTCCTTTTCCAATAGACAAGACAGGAGCAGCGGGTGGATTGGGAGTTGGTGCAACAGACTTGTCCTTGAAGTTGCTCTCAGCGACCCTCAAGAGACCTTGGAGTTTGCTTAGGGTGACCTCCTCTTTATTCATGTGGTAGGTCATCCTAAATTGATTGTAGCTCGGAGGCAAAGAGTGAAGCACCATGTCGATTGCCAAGTCTTCCCCAAAGTCAACATTCAACTTACGAAGGCGGTCGACATACCTTTGCATCTTTTGCAGGTGCACGGTAAGAGACTCTCCATGACCCATCTTAGCGGAAATCATGTTAGTGAAAATCTCATAACGCTCTTGTCTCACGTTTTGTTGGTATCTCTCCAATAAGTCTTGATGCATCTCGTACGTGTACATGTCCTCATTGGACTTTTGGAATTCGGAGTTCATAGTGGCTATCATGATGCAATGTACCTTTGTTGCATCGCGCTCATGAGTTTCAAAAGCGGTCATTTCAGCCGGAGTAGCGATTTCAGGGTTAATTTTCTCGAGCTTCTCATCGAGGACATACTCCTTATCCTCATAGCGAGCAATGGTGCGAATGTATCTTATCCATTCGCTAAAGTTTGTCCCATCAAAAGTGACCTTTTAACAAAGGATCATCAATGTGATAGAACTAGCAGCAGCGTTGTTTGCGTTCGACATCTACAAATAGAAGGACAAAGATAGATTAGAATATGAATCCCTAATTATCACCCAATAAGAAAAATTAGGGCTAGGATCCAACAACAATATTTACATATTAGAAAAGGGATGCCGTAATCCAACATGCAAATAATATGAAGGTAAGTGAATGACGATTCACTAATTATCCACCACAAAAACATAACTTTAAGTCCTAAATGTATTGAGAATTCCTAGGTTCGGATGAGATTCATTGAAACTATTCAATGGCATGTTTAAATCTCGATATGCCCCTCTTGTTTGTGACTGGGATACCGAGGATCACAAAGCGGGTGTGAATTACCATGCAAATTCACATGGTGCCTTCATTGTAACAATCACCTACGCTCCATCAAAACTATGATAAAAAATGAATCACCCTTTGCCACCTTTGCTTAGAACCAATTAGTGTGCCGGTAAACCACACACGCTCCACTAACTTCTTAGCAAGGGTGCAAAGTGTAATTTCATGGGATTGCATCAATTCACTTTTCCTAAAGTAACTAAGATTGGGAAATTTTAAAAATATGTAGTTACTTTATATTTCTTATTATACTTTTAATGAGAGGATGAGGTTGCCATATCCTACCTGTTCGGCTAACGAGCTAACGACCCTCCACCGATCAAGCAAGCGGTGGGTGTGAGTGTACACCCATTAAGCGCCATTTTATAGGCTGCAACCTTATACCCACCTTATAGATCGGCTTCGTGAATGAGGCCTACTAACGGTAAGACAAACATTTTAGTTATACATACATATATATATATATATATATATATATATATATATATATATATATTAATCTTGTAATATTATACTAGTATAGGCTTGTATTTTAAACTTTTAAAAATCTAGGGTTTGAAATTTAAATTGTCTAAATTAAAACTTTTAATCACAAAACATAAATTTCAAAACTTGAGGACAAGTTTTAAACATTTAAAACATGGAGGATCAAATAACAAATAATTTTAATTAACAATTAATTCCATAATTATCCATATTTGATTTATTCAAGATTTCTTGCAAGATAATTACCAATTTAATCAAAATAATTAATTAATTATCACATAAGGAAATTAAATATTTTATTAATAGATAAATATCTTTAATTAGATCAAGCTTATAGTCATATATATCAAAAAATCGGATTAGGGTTGATCTAATATGATTAAGGTAAGTTTCCATAAGATAATCATCAAGAAATCCCGAATTTGGCCATTCCTGACGCTTGGACTCGCCGAGTTCACCAAGGGACTCGCCGAGTCCATGACTCAGAAACAAAAAAATCGAATTTTGCAGTTAAGAATCATACAAACAAGCGACAATTTAATAGAAACCAAGCTAGGCTCTGATACCACTGATGGGTTTTAGCCATAAGAACTTTCCTATGTGCGCATGCAAAACCCTAATGCTTGGATCTAGGCTTTCTAATTAAACATGCTTTGAATCTAAGAATTCTAATGACTAATTAGGTATAAGAACAATACAAAACAGATCTAGAAGTTTACCTTTGAATCTCTTGTTTGATCTTGTTGTCTTGGAGCTCTAGAGTCACAATTGTCACTCCTCTAATTGCTTTCAAACACCAACTAGCAAGGAGGATGATTTGAGAGAGAGGAAATTCGGCCAGGGGTTCTCTACTTGAGATGAGATGCCGAATTCCCTTGGCCAGAGGGTCTATTTATACTTGTAGACTCCTTAAGGGTTTCAGCTTAAACCCTAGTTGGATAATCTTTCCTTAAAGCAATCCAAATCCATTCCTTAGATAACCTTGGACGATTTTAAGCTATCCCTAGCTTCTAGAATTTGTCCATCCTCTATCCAGTAAGGATTTATAGTCTAAAGTGTAACTATCAAACATTTGACAGTTTATACCCTCTTATTTAATTAATCTCTTTAAGTCACCAAATTAATACTAATTAATTTATGACTTATATTAATCAAATAACAATATTATTATTCCTTATATTATTCTCATAATATATTAATAATATTTATTCTCTCATAATAAATCATCCTGTCAAGTTGCTATGGTGAAGGCAACCCAAAAGGACCATGCACAACCGGGTCAAATACTTGCCTAATATAGTTGCAGCCTTAGACACTATTCCAATAGTTTATTACTATGATTGTTATGATACATGTGTTGTGATACTAAACATGACATCCTCCACCCGCGGAACATTTCTGCCGTTTCGGTTTGGGGGTATGACAATCTTTGAAAGTAATATCAGCTGAAACCAAATTATATTTAGATCTTGTGTTCTTAGTTCTTGTTAACTATGATCTCTATTCAATATTTGACTATATACTTCTACATTTGGTATCAGAGCAGGAATCCTATTGCTAAGATCTAATTTTCAATTTGAATAATTTGTTTTTGAGTCACGATTTTTTTCTCAAAAGTTTCCGCACTGTTGGGTTCTAAAAATCATCTATGATCTTCAGTTTTGATTCGATTCTGCAATCGCATTGTGTAATCGAGTGATCAACTTTGAATTTTTGATCAATTCATTCATTCATCTGTGAATTTCATCAAGTTTTTCTGAAAATCATGTCCGTACTTTCATGATGAACTTTAACATGAATACGATGACTTCATTTTATTATCTGTTACAATCTTCTACCAAGATTCCTATGTTGATTCCAGATTACTATGATCAGCGGACTAATCGAATGGAGGATTATTTGAACAGATTGGATGAGGAACTCTGGAACTGCATCACTTGAAATGTACAACCTCCACCGAATGTTCAAAACATTGATTCATCTGGATCAGCAACAGCTGTTACTGATCAAACTACAAGACTAAAGAACAATGAAAAAAGATGCATGAGAGAGTTGAGAGATACTTTGCCACCTGTTGTTTACAATTACGTGTGTGGTTGTAAAACTGCAAAGGAAATCTCGAATACTCTTAAAGAAAAGTTTCAGGAAAGTAAGAAAACGAAGATTAATTTTGTAACACCCTGATACTCAGGTACTGATTTAAATAAGAATTCTTTTGTTTCCAAGGTCTACTCGACGAGTTGGTTGTCCTGCTCGTCGAGTAGCAGCGGGTTGGTCCACGTGTTTTAGTGGCCTACTCGCCGAGTCCAAGAAGGGACTCGACGAGTAGGAGCTGGCAGATGAAACCCTAAATCCTGGGGTTCTGCACCATATTTAAAGAAACACAAGCCTCCTTTGGCCTCTCTACAGTCCATTGAGAGTCCAGAAAGGCCCTAACTCGAGAGTGTGTGTGTTCTTTGGAGGTTTAAGCTTGGAGGGAAGTTCATGGTAAAGAAATCATTCGGGAAGCAAGCTAGTTGAAGCAAGAATTTGTGGGTTTCGAGTTCTGCATCAGAAAAGAGCTCTCTTGAAGGTATTAGTTCGTTTCCCCTTGGCTCATTTTCTCTTAAACCCTTTGGTGCATAAGTTTAGGAAAGGGTTTTTGTGTTTAAGCCAAGATCTGAAGTTGTAACTTCAGATCTTGACTTCCCTTGGCTTCTAGATTCATAAAGCCATCAGCCTTGTCTAGTATGAGCCTTCTCTCAAGGATGTAACTTCATTGCAAGCTTAGTTGTGCAATTTTAGGGTCTTAAAGCCTTGCATGCAAGTAAAGTTTGCAACTTTACGTGATAAGCATGCCTAAGGAAGTTGGATCTGAAATTGGGGCTTTGGCATGGCTTAAAAAGTGTCGGCATGGTTAAAGGGCTGCAGGGACTCGGCGAGTCGCATAGTCGACTCGGTGAGTCATATGAAGATCGGCATTGAACTAGACTAGTTGGATGAACAACTCGGCGAGTCCGATGAAGATTGCCGTAAACTCGACGAGTTGGATGAACAACTCGGAATGTCGGTTAATGTTTCCCAAATTCATGAATGTTTGTGAACCTGTTCAGTTGCAAAAGGAAAACTCAACGAGTGGCCTTAGGGTTTTGATCGCGAACCTTAAAAACTCGACGACTCACTTCGGGGACTCGGCAAGTGGACAAGTATCTTGAGGAACTCGGCAAGAAGCCGAGGGCACTCGACGAGTAACAGCGAACATGGATTGTTGACCCTGGTTGTTGACTTTGACTTTGACCAGGGGTTGCTAGTTGACTTATGGGGTGCCTTGAAAGGTTAAGAACATACGAGTATGGTTATATTATGATAATAGGTGGTGGGGATTGCGGTCGTGATCTGAGCGTTAGAGTTTAGTTACCGAGCCGACATTTGCAAGGTGAGTTATCCTCATTATACTAAGGGGTCTAAGGCACCAAGGGCAACCCATTGAATATGTTATCCTATCAATGTTATTATGATGAGTATGAAGTTAATGTTGCATGCTCAGTGATTATGCCAGGTAGGTCAATAGGACTACCTGTGTGGATATATGATTATTTGCATGCTTAGTGGTTATGCCAGTTAGGTAGACCTGTAGGACTACCTGTGTTATATGATTATATGCATGCTCAGTGGTGATGTTATATGTTAATATGTTATGTGGGATGGGTTGAGGTGAGACTGATTCGTGCGGTAATCCAACAAACCTGGGAGCATTCCTGTTACGGGCTAAGGGATACTCGTACTATGGGCTTGACGACAAGCCAGATGTGAGCTATAGGCCCACAAGGCAGTCTAGACTCACACTGTGGGCCCAGGGGGGGTAATCCAGTATGTAAGTTGTGGACCCGATGCATTCTGTTTAGTTTGTTATGTTACGATCTTGCTGACATGGTTATGTGGACTGTGAGTGTGTCAGTATTTTGAGGGAACTAACTAAGCCTTCAGGCTTACAGTTTCAGTTTATTGTTTCAGGTACTTTAGGGGATCGAGGCAAGGCAAAGGCGTGATCGTACAACTCCTCACTTTCTATGAATTGGTTTATGGGATACTCTGATATGATACATTTTGAAAACAAGTTTGTCATGTTTAATGGTTTTGAAATGCTTTAAAAGTTTAAATTTGCTTGAATTGTTATGGGTGTTACTGTTGGATTAGTGTCTACGTCCATAACTATTTTTGGTATGTACTTGACCCGATTGTGCATGGTCCTTTTGGGTTGCCTTCACGTTGGTGACTAGACAGGATGATTGTTGAGGAGAGAGGCTAGTTTATAGTTAAGAATAATAAATTGGGGTATAAATATGATTTTTTAATATATTATATGAATAATATATTAATTTGGAATCATATTATTAATTAGTATTTAATCATAAATTAATTAGGAATTAATTTTGGGATTAAAGGAATTGACTGAAAGTGTAGGGGCTATTTTGTAATTATTCAATAGTTGAGGCTTTGGGCCATTGGATCACCTTTATTAAGGCTTGAACGAAAATCCTAGAAGGATCTAGGAGTTTTCATCCAAGGGCTTAAGGAAAGGAGTCCATGGACTTGCTTAGGCCCTAAGCTAAGGGATTAGGGTTTACACCTTGAAACCCTAGTTAGCCTTAAGTATAAATAGCACCCTAAGGCACTAAGATTTCATCCAAGTCTTGGGAAACCCTAAAAGGGACGAAATCTAGGGCAAGATACCCTTCTCTCCTCTTTCACATATTCATCCTTTCACCCAGTGTGTTTGTGAGCCATTAGAGGTACTACACTTGTGGTACTTGCTTTCAAGAGCTAAGGAAATTCAAGGAACTAGTTGTTATTGCTATATAACAACAAAAGGTATGTATTACAATCTTTTATGTGGATTTCGATAATAGTAGTAGCATGCCAGGTTTCTTTTGGTGTTCATAAAGTTGAATAACTAATAGTGAAAACATAGATCCAACTCTAGGGTTGCATGCACACATAGGATTGTTTGTATAAAACCCATCAGTGGTATCAGAGCCATTGGTTTTTGTTTTCAATTAGCTTTATTCAAATGTTTGAACTTGACATATTAGGGTTTATGGCTAATAAACATTGGAGGCTTGATTTTCGAAATTAGGGTTTCTAAACCCAAGATTTCGAAATTTTTTTGTAAGATTTCCTAAACCTTTTTCTTTGGCCCCAAGCTTTCGATTTTAGGGTTGTCTAACCCTAGAATTCCGAAATTGCCTCTTTCCCCATGATTATATCCTAAATTTTAGGGATTTGGATATTGCCATATCTTGTAATTATCCTTTAAATGTTTAATTTTGGTAATTAAAGATTTTGAATAGCACATCCCATAATTTCGAATTCTAGGGGATTTAAGGGATTAGGTTAAATTAATTGTTTAATTTATAAGATATTCTTACCAAAGTAAAAGATAATTGTCAAATTAATAAGATAATCATTTCCTTATGTGATAAACTTGATTTATTGGAATTATTTGATAAATTATCTTGCAAGAAATTGAATTAGGTCATATTTAGATAATTACTTATTAATTGGTTAATTATTATTATTTGTAATTTGATCTAGAATATTCTTGCTTATGTTTTGAAAAGTTTCAAAACTTGCCCTGAAGTTTTGGAATTTGAATTGTTTGATTAAAAGGTTTAATTTTGAAAAAGTCTAAATTCTAAAAACCTAATTTTGAAAAGTTCAAATTACACCCTTATAGTTTTATTAAATTAATTAAGTGTATAAATAAAAGAGAGTTAATAAATTTATAATGATATGGTTTATATTTAATTAAATTAAAAGTGTAATTCATAAAATTAAACCACCTAGTATTTTAAAAGTGTAAAATACACCCTTATACTATGTATAACATTAAAAGTCTAATATTATATATGTATAACTTAAATGCTAGTCTTACCGTTAGTATGCCTCATTCACGAAGCCAATCTATAAGGGGGCTATAAGGTTATGGCCTATAAAATGGCCGTTTAATGGGTGTCCAGTCTCACCCACGGCTTCCTTGATTGGTGGAGGGTCGTTAGCCGAACGGGTAGGATAGGGCAAACCCTTTCCATTAAAAGTATAATGAAGTATAAAGTAACTAAAAGTTTTTTACAAAATTCCCAATTGTAGTTACTTTAGGCAAAAGTGAATTGATGCAAGTCCATGAAATTACACTTTGTGCCCTTGCGAAGACGTTAGTGGAGCGTGTATGGTTAACCGGCACACTAAATGGTTCTAAGCAAAGGTAGCAAAGGGTGACTCAATGTATGCCATAGTTAGGTGGAGCGTGTGTGGTTAACCGGCACATCGAATAGGTGACTGCAACATTGGGGGCACTATGTAAGTTTGCATGGTTATTCACACCCTGTTTTGTGATCCCCGGCATCCCAGTCACAAATCGAGGGGCATATCGAGATTCAAACATGCCATTGAAAAGTTCAATGAATCTCAAAGGATCTAGGAATTTTCAATAGATTTAAAACTCAAATTTCTTTTTCGTTTTTCATGGTGGAAATTGGTAAATCGTCATTTACCTACCATCAAATATTCTACAACTAGATTACGACATCACTCTTCTAGGTTGTAGAGTATTGTGTTGGATCCTAGCCTTGATGTTTCATTTGGGTGTCACATCAAGGATTCGAATCAACTTCACTTGAATTTTCTCCCATTTTGTAGATGTCAAAGTATGACAGCTATGGTCTTCTCAAATCCCGTGGAACAAGCTTTCCACATGAAGATGATATTCCGCGATATGATCGAGGAACAAGAGATCATGCTTCACTTCCTCCACCTCCTCCAATTATTCTCCCTAACCCACAAGTTCGAAGGCTTGAAGAGTTCAAGCTCACTCAAGCCCTTTTAGCAAGTAAACATGAAGAAGGAAAGTCAGTATGTGCACACATCCTAGAGATGAAGTCACACATTGATAGGTTAAGAATGTTGGGATCCGTTGTTTGTGAGGAGCTGGCTGTTGACTGGGTTCTTCAGTCACTTACTGAATCATATAGTGAGTTCGTTAGAGAGTACTACATGATAAACCACGATGTGACCCTCATCGATCTCACATATATGCTTATTGCTGCTGAATCAGCAATGATTTGGCGCACTGGAAAAGCAAAGTTGTTTGGTGAATCTGCCTTCCATACCTTTATGGATATAGGCAATGGTAACGAAAGGCATGCCATGATCGAAAAGTTTGATCATAAGAGAAAGGCAAAGTCTGAAGTAGTTCCATGTGCTGTTCCAAAAGAGTCAATTTGCTTTTATTGCCAAGAGAAGGGGCATTGGAGACGAAGCTACCCTATTTACCTAAGAAATCTGTAACACCCAGATTTCCAAAAATAAAATTTTTATTTAATTAATCACTTTAATATTAAAAACACTTGTTTAAAATCTTATTCACATTCAAATTACAAAACGTAGTTTCATTTTCATTATAAAAGAAGACCAGGATCCTCCAAAACTCAACTCTTTCTTCGGTGTGTACAATCGAACCGTTGCCATTCCGCGTTACTGTAAGAACCTGAAACAACGTAACATAAACAACGTAAGCACGAAGCTTAGTGAGTTCCCCAATATACCTTACGCACATACGCCATCCGGCCCGGACCGTTCGGTCCACATAACATTGCCTTCCGGCCCGGATCTTTCGATCCACATAATATCGCCTTCCGGCCCGGATCTTTTGATCCATACAATATCGCCTTCCGGCCCGGATCTTTTGATCCATATAGTATCGCCTTCCGGCCCGGATCTTTCGATCCACATGATAATCGCCTTCCGGCCCGTACACATATACAACACATAATTCAAGTACTCTAACACATAAAGCACATATATCACATATCATACCTGACCTTTCTGTCACATAATACCTTGCCTTCCGGCCCATATATAAGCATGTATATCACACGTAGCAGCTAACTTTCCATTCATAGCATATAAACATAACACACAACATACTTGACCTTCCGGTCACACAATCAAACCCTTCCGGGTGAGGTATAGTGAGAAGACTCACCTTGCGATCACTGGAAGATAGAAATTCCTGAAATTCCTTACACTTGATCCTCCGCTACAAGCTCCCTGTAACATCATATATCTCTTTTTACTACTTCTATCTTCCACGTAAACTGACCCTACGGAATCACACCAGTCAACTCTGGTCAACAGTCAATCTGGACCGGACTCGTCGAGTACAAAGGGTAACTCGACGAGTATAGGCATCCTGACACCACTCGCCGAGTTTGAAGAACGACTCGACGAGTTCCAGTAAGTCTTCAAGCTACTCGCCGAGTCTGAAGAACAACTCGGCGAGTCCTAGTGAATCTTCAAGCTACTCGCCGAGTCTGATCATTGGACTCGGCGAGTCCTCGCCATGCAGTCAATAAACTGCCTCCTGCAATTCGCATGATTCCGAAATATATATATATATGGGACTTCCTGGACCTTTAATCATCCTATTACTTGGGTATAAACTTATATATAACAACATAATAATCCACCAAATCACCAAATGGGTTTCATAAACCCTAATTCCATAACACATCAACATAACAGGAAATAATCCGAAAGATTACCTGAATCATGCACTCTCAGTGTCCCCAAGCCTCAAAACGTGATTCCCTTGCTGTTCCATTAGCCATAACCTTCTCCTTCTTGGACCATAACTTCCTCAAATCACCAATGATCTTCAAACCTTGTTCTGGATGCCCACAACCGATTTAGAATCCTTCTCAGTCGGCCAAAAGGCGAACAATGGAGGCATAAGACCCCTTAAATACTTCCCAAACCGAACGGCTAGGGTTTTCCACTGAACAGCGTCGACTCGCCGAGTCCATACCCGGACTCGTCGAGTCCAGTCGCGAACCCTCGATCAAATCTGCGACCCTACTCGGCGAGTCCGGCTCCAACTCGCCGAGTCCCCCCTTTAAAACACCCTAAAATGCAATTTAGCAATACTTGAGATTTTGGGCTGTTACAACTCTCCCCCACTAGAATTAGACTTCGCCCTCGAAGTCTCACTCTGAAAATAGTTCTGGATGCTGCTCCCGCATCACACGTTTCGGCTTCCCTAGACACTTCCGATCTCTTCCGAGGCCGCTACTGAACCCAATACCAGAGGTACCTCCTTGTTCCTCAGAACCTTGATCTTCCGATCTCCGACGGCCACTGGCCTCTCAACGTAACACAGGCTCGCATTCACCTAACCGTTCTCTAGTAGAACCACTGCTGACTCATCCGCTATACCCCTTCAATTGCGACACATACAAGTGTCATGGATCCGATCCAATCCCGTTGACGGCTCCAAACGGTAGGCCACCCTTCCTACCTTCGCACCTTCACGAAAAGTCCCAACATACCGGGGCCCCCCATTTACCCCTCATCCTAAATCGAAACACCCGACAGAAATACGAAGTCGCTGACCTGAATCACTTTCCTGTTAACTCTAAACGATCACTAACTCTCCTTAACCTGCTGAGTCTGCTCTGTCGACTGAAGCCCAAACTCTGTACTGTCCATCTCTCTCTGTAACCGAGAACCACCCAAGATGCAACTCTGCTCTTAAACCCCAACAACCACTCGACCAATAAGGGTTAGGAAACCATGAACCACCGGATCCCCGATCCAAAGACCACTTTGCCCATTCCGGACCGACTGAGAGGTCCGTTCTCTCTCTCAGATCAACTCTCACAAGTTCCCTCTTGCCATCACATACACATACTGAACTAGTCCCAACACCCGCAGGTGGAAAGACCCGATACACTGATGATATCCTCGAACATCTCCCAAGATGAACCACTACATCCACCCTACACTCTGATCAGATTCACACTGAAAATTTAAAATTTTCTCTCTCCATGCATCCCTTCTGAGCCTCAACAGACATCCCAACCGGATAGGCTCCTACTCCACTGCCGCGAACACGATGCTCAAAACCATACTCGAAATACTCTAACCATAACTTTGCTCTGCAGCTTCCACTTTCGTGAACTTGCACCCCCTTCGGAGTTACATACCCTCCTCTTTTCCTTCTCCACGGAACTCTCTTGAACATAACGCTACTCCAACCGGTGCCACGGTGCTCGCCCCACACGACACCACCCTTTTTGCGTAACCACTATCCACATGCTCTGGTTCTCATTGCAGGGGCTCTCAATCCCATGTACTCTCTCCACTCGTCAAAATCACAGCCTCAGCTAAACAAGAATACTAACCTGGGGCCAGACCTTCCAATGCAATCACACTGCAACGTACACAATCCACAATCTCAACTGATCCCGCAATACCAACAGAGTCTCCAGCATGACTGGACCGACTCTCATAACACATACTAGCCACTCGAGGCTATATCTCTGTGGGTTCGTACACCCAAATCTGCGAACCCTCAGGTTCTAACTCTGGAACCTTCCGGCTCCAGCTCTAGAAACATGCACAACATAATCCCGTGGAATTAATGCAGTACAACCCATCACGTACCTCAAACGTACCAATACTCTGATCGCAAATTCCGATTACTTACTCAAGCTTGATTCCGACCTCCTTTCAGGCCTCCACAATCAAATGCCCTAGGTCTGTATCTCGCCCCGCATACCCAACACTCGCTTTCGTCGGCCTCTACTTTGCGCTGACAAACACTGCTGAATCCCAACAGCTAAGCACCCTCACATACTTGTCGATCTCCCGGAGAATTTTACAATTCTCCCCCACTAAAGCACTGACTAACTGCCACCGATTGTCATTAACGACCCTTCGGAACCATCCTGCACAAAGAGAACATTTACCCTCTGACTGCTTCCCACAAGCATAAGCAACCCTTAGCAAAACACCTCTCCTCCCTGCTCAATCCGCTCAAAGGAATCCGATCTTTCAATTATCCACTCCACAACTGCAGATGCTACCCATCATTCAACCCAGTGCCGCATCTCCACTAACAACCCCCACCAACGATAACCAACGAAATTCTCAACAACAATCCGTAACCAAAACCCGCAATCTGCCAAAGGATGGATACCACATCGAAAACCGCACAAAGCTATCGGCACTAAAACACCAGACTATAACCATACCAACCATCAGGGAACAACGGATGCCAAAGCGAAACCTGAAGCACCAATCCATAACCATGCCAATCCCGCAGAACAACGAATACCGCATCGAAGTCCATACAAGATACCAGCACAAACAATACGCCACATCCATGCAAGACAACTAAGACATCCCGAAAGCATCATACCTGCCGCTGCCTCCGGCACCGCTCCGTCTCCCTCTGTCGCACGCAGAAAACACGACCCTGAGCCCTCTGGGCTCCGCTTCATTCTGTCCTCCTCAAATCCCGAATTGGCACTGACTGCCAACAATCCCGCGCACAGTGCCCCTCCTTTCCGCACTTGCAGCATGTACCACCGGACCCGCAAGCTCCGATGTAACCCCTTTTTACTCGATCATCGACACCTATGATCTCATGCTCTCCTACTGCATCTCTATACTCCACTTATTACTACTCCTGACAATTCTTGCTTCCTTACATACCGCACCCGGTTCTCCCCCACTAGAGTTCGAACCAACACCAATTGGTAAACAATCAACCCACGACTATCTTTCACCAGCGAAGTCGTACCTGCTCCAGAAAAGTGCCGTGCAACACCCGATAGTCCCTCCCTTTATGGAGTCAATCAACCCCCTATAGTCTGATCCTCTAGCTAACTCTCCAAGGACTTCTCATCACAGCTGCCTCTAATCGTTCCAAATCCCATACTGATCTAATACTAAGCACCTGCACTACTCGAGAACATATCTGGCTCGTAGACTGCACCGCAGCATCATCGTTCCTCTCATCTCAACTCATCAACCCGTATCCAACGCCGGATTTGTCCCAAGAACAGGGACTTACTCTCAATACAGACGATAACTCTCCGCACTGCAAAACTCGTCTGAACTCTTCACTGCTACCACTATAACCCAACCCGCTATTCAACGTCTACGGTCATGGACCGTTTCGGCGCCGACTGCGACTGCATCGGGGCCTGCCTCGTCTCACGCTACTGCAACTCAACCTCTAACTCACGCCACATGGCGGCCTCCTGCGATACCAACACGGTCTCGCGTCTCTGCGCAGACACGAACTGTCTGATACTCCCCCTCTTGAGCATACTTGGATTCCGGAACATCTGAGCCTGCTCCGAAGCGATCTCAGGGCAAAACATCGCCCTCTCAATAAACATCCCGGTGCTCTCAGTCACCGACTCCAAATCCTGTCTCAGCTCAAGGAATTCCCGAGCCAATCTCTCCTTTTCATCTCGCGGAACATAGCGAGTACTGAACATCCCTCTGAATTGATCCCATGGAACCGCAGCCCTCTGCGCATCGGAAAATGACCTCGTGGTCAATCTCCACCGATCCTTCGCCCTGAGCCTCAACAGGTTCAGAGCACACCCCACCCTCTGATCAGCAGGGCATAAACTCGTGGAGAAACACCCCTCCATGTCTGATAACCATCTCATAGCAACAATCGAGTCCTGAACTCCATCAGATGTGGGAGGCTTCGCATAATAGAAGTCCCGATACTGAAAACCCCGACTAGTCCCTTTCTTTGCCGTTGTTACAGCCGCTGTAACTGCCACGGCAGCCGTCTCTGCGAAAGCCTTATATCGCTCATCAAACTACTTCAATCATAGTGGTCCTGATCGACCCAAACAATTCTAGCGACTCAACCCGCAACAATGCAGCAACCTCATCACGCCGGATCTCGCGAATCCTCGCATCCCGCTCGCTCGTGCTCGTCCGACCGATAACCGTATAACAATATAGCCACCGGCATCATCCACTACGAATCATGGTACTCATCCCATGACATCCCTCCTCAACATGCTTCAGTGTATGGTACCTGAACCATAGCACCGCTCCTCTATCTGCTCCAATACATACCACTCGGACCACAACATTTATCTCAATCTGTTCCGATGTATGGTGCCCGGACCATAACATCACCCTGTATCCGCTCCGATGTATGGTATCCGAACCATAACATCACCCCTCAATCTGTTCCTTAGGACCTTTAGGATGCTCCCTGTATCAAGTATGGGTCCTCTGCTTTCAGTAGTACGGGCCCATACTACCTGCCACATCTACCCATACTTTCCACACGGACCATCCCAGAGTTCCTAAATAGCTGATCGACCTACTCTTTTTCACCAATCCCATCTTGCACACTCGCTTCCCAGCAAAATCCTCTACTCTACCCGCGCACCCGTCTTGGCTAGGTTTAATCTCTAGCCCATTCCGCCGTCCTCCCACTTCTTGGCTATCAGCTGCTGAAGAGCTCCTGATGATGCCAAACATCTACCTCCTGAGTATCGTCATACTCACTTAGTAGCTGTCTCCCATCATCGAGAACTCCACAAAGCACGAAGCAAGCAGCATTCGAGCATCGAAGCATACATAGGACTCCTTAGCTGTGATAGCTCCACCTTCTCGGCTCATCCTCGGAAGTACCACTGTACTCTGTAGCTCTACCCCTCGTGCGTTCTAACTAGATACTCTCACTCATCACATACACACAAAAGCATAACGCACATATAACAGCAACCCTAGACTAAGGCATCACAAATCAGGCCACTCTAGTCCTAAGATGTGAAATACCTAGCCTGTCTCTAGCATGCAATAATATCTCATAAGTGCATAATAGATATTTCATAATACAAAAGTAAGAGTATTTTGGGAAATCACCGTTTGGCTCTGGCTGATTGTACACACTGCTCTTTCTTGCTTCCTCTTTGAACTCTTATTCACTTTTAGAAAACCATTTATTTGGAAAACTTTTTTTTCTTACTTCCTCAGTTTGAGTCCAGATTTACCCGTAGGCGCGTCCGAATCCCTCAAACCAAGGCTCTGATACCAATTTGTAACACCCAGATTTCCAAAAATAAAATTTTTATTTAATTAATCACTTTAATATTAAAAACACTTGTTTAAAATCTTATTCACATTCAAATTACAAAACGTAGTTTCATTTTCATTATAAAAGAAGACCAGGATCCTCCAAAACTCAACTCTTTCTTCGGTGTGTACAATCGAACCGTTGCCATTCCGCGTTACTGTAAGAACCTGAAACAACGTAACATAAACAACGTAAGCACGAAGCTTAGTGAGTTCCCCAATATACCTTACGCACATACGCCATCCGGCCCGGACCGTTCGGTCCACATAACATTGCCTTCCGGCCCGGATCTTTCGATCCACATAATATCGCCTTCCGGCCCGGATCTTTTGATCCATACAATATCGCCTTCCGGCCCGGATCTTTTGATCCATATAGTATCGCCTTCCGGCCCGGATCTTTCGATCCACATGATAATCGCCTTCCGGCCCGTACACATATACAACACATAATTCAAGTACTCTAACACATAAAGCACATATATCACATATCATACCTGACCTTTCTGTCACATAATACCTTGCCTTCCGGCCCATATATAAGCATGTATATCACACGTAGCAGCTAACTTTCCATTCATAGCATATAAACATAACACACAACATACTTGACCTTCCGGTCACACAATCAAACCCTTCCGGGTGAGGTATAGTGAGAAGACTCACCTTGCGATCACTGGAAGATAGAAATTCCTGAAATTCCTTACACTTGATCCTCCGCTACAAGCTCCCTGTAACATCATATATCTCTTTTTACTACTTCTATCTTCCACGTAAACTGACCCTACGGAATCACACCAGTCAACTCTGGTCAACAGTCAATCTGGACCGGACTCGTCGAGTACAAAGGGTAACTCGACGAGTATAGGCATCCTGACACCACTCGCCGAGTTTGAAGAACGACTCGACGAGTTCCAGTAAGTCTTCAAGCTACTCGCCGAGTCTGAAGAACAACTCGGCGAGTCCTAGTGAATCTTCAAGCTACTCGCCGAGTCTGATCATTGGACTCGGCGAGTCCTCGCCATGCAGTCAATAAACTGCCTCCTGCAATTCGCATGATTCCGAAATATATATATATGGGACTTCCTGGACCTTTAATCATCCTATTACTTGGGTATAAACTTATATATAACAACATAATAATCCACCAAATCACCAAATGGGTTTCATAAACCCTAATTCCATAACACATCAACATAACAGGAAATAATCCGAAAGATTACCTGAATCATGCACTCTCAGTGTCCCCAAGCCTCAAAACGTGATTCCCTTGCTGTCCCATTAGCCATAACCTTCTCCTTCTTGGACCATAACTTCCTCAAATCACCAATGATCTTCAAACCTTGTTCTGGATGCCCACAACCGATTTAGAATCCTTCTCAGTCGGCCAAAAGGCGAACAATGGAGGCATAAGACCCCTTAAATACTTCCCAAACCGAACGGCTAGGGTTTTCCACTGAACAGCGTCGACTCGCCGAGTCCATACCTGGACTCGTCGAGTCCAGTCGCGAACCCTCGATCAAATCTGCGACCCTACTCGGCGAGTCCGGCTCCAACTCGCCGAGTCCCCCCTTTAAAACAGCCTAAAATGCAATTTAGCAATACTTGAGATTTTGGGCTGTTACAAAATCCAAGAGATGGTAGAGTCAATATGTATGGCTCTACTTTAGGTAAAATCCCTTAACTAACTCTTTTAAGTTCCTATTCTAGATTCTTAATACATGATGTGATAAGATTACAACTGATGTTTTGAAAGGAAGCTTAAGGGAAGAAGTGAGCTGAATCTAATCGTGAAGAAATGGATTTCGATCGCATTGCTAAAGATTAGAATTTTGAGCTACTACTTGGAGTTAGAATAAATTGCTAAGTAATATGTATTAGCATAGTTTTCAATTGAATTGCATTGTAAGGAAAAAAATTTCGGCAAAAAAATAAATTTTGATTTTATATTATTTATTTATCCTTGCAATGGCGTGTATGAAACTTGGAATCAGGCAACAAGTATTGTATGACGAATGAAAACTTCCATATTTTGGAAATTAAACTAATTCTTTGACAAAGTGTCAAGTGAAGGACTAGGAGATCGAGTACACCAAGTTGTGTGTTGATCAAGTCCACCACAAGAGTAACAAAGATATTCGTCTTGATTTACTAAGGTTCAGTAAATATGATTATACTTATAAGATTAAGTGTAATTCTGAGTTGATTGAGAGAGTTTCAATCAATAGTAGAACGAATAAGAAAAATCAATTAGGCAGAAAGATAAAAGTTTCTCTATTCCAAGAAGAACGTAGAGTACCTTTTATTTATGTTTATGATAGGTCTTAATGATTAAGAACCATATCTCAATTGATCCTCTAAATGAGTCTTAGTACAATTGTATGTCTGAGAAGAGGAATCAAGAATTGAAGAAATGGTTAAATCAAGAAGTCAATCATACTTCGTTCCAAAAACAAGTCTTATAGTTAAGATTGTTACATTGAGTGACAAGTCTTAAGAAGGTTTATAACATTCATCAAATGTGGAATGGTGTGATGTCTTAGATAAGACAAAGACTAACTAGGACCAATTTTGTGAAGTGTTTTGTCTTGATAAAAGCTACACTAACTCTTGAATATTTGTTTGTCAAGAAATGTTTATTGACAAGAGAATCTTATATGTCAAGGAGTCAGTGGGAGTCTTAATGGTCTTGAAAAGGTCAAGAACTAATAAATCATAAAACTTATCAATCATCACTAGAACACAACTTGAGGTTCACAACCTATCGTGTTGACACTATGTTGTTTCTGTGCCATTCTAATTGAGTTAATTATGCATGTGAGTTCTATGAGTTCTCATTTGAATTCATAAAAGGCAAGCACCTTGATCAATGGAAAGTACATTGATAGGAAAGGGTGAGCTGCTTAACTGCTTGGAAGACATGGTGGGCACTTGTGTTACCATAAGGCAAGAAATCAAGATTAAGAGTCCGGTCCATATGAGTTTGGATTTGTCGCAAACTTTGGTTTTGACAAATTCGCATGGATAGGAACACATACACCATTAAAATCTAAGTGACATAAGATTCCCTCCTTCATGAAAAGGACTGTGAGGAAATGCTTTCACTAAGAGAGATTTTAAGAAGATAGTGATTGTGAAAAATTGCATTCTTAAATTCGATTATGGTTACGGTATCCCTTTCCATGATTCGAATTGTCAGATTTGGCAATTAGTCTGAATTGTTTAGACACACATATGAGCTATCTAAGGCAAAGGTGTATAAGATTAGGAAGCTTAGATAAAGGATTATCAAAGCATTAGGTATTAGAAATATGAACTTAATAAACTCAATAGGTATTGTTTTTCTGGAAGTTAAGCTGCTTTCTGAATACATGTCAAAGCTAGTGAGAGCATAAGTGTAATGCTTATATGATAATAATCATCATGATAGTGGGAGCATAAATTTTGTGCTTGTATGTTTATTAAGGCAAGTATTGCAAGTTAGCAATATTAATTATAGAAAAGAAGAGTTATACTTTGCAAAGTTGTAAGGGTTGAAAGGTTGTTTTGCTATAATTAAGGGAGAGAATATTATGCTTCATTTCAAATCTAAAGGCTTAGGGTGTGGAATGTTAATAAATTTATTCAAGGATACATAGTGCGTTCTCAAAGTTTCGATTATGATTATGGCATCCCTCTTCATAGTTCGAATGGTGAGAACGCGACACATTAAATATTATGGCAGAAGATTGATAATGTATCGTATCTTTATGTAAGACATTATGCATCGTGTCCCATACGCTTCGAGTATAGAATCGATTGCAAGTGCTATAATATTTGACCATTCTAAAATTTTCCAAATGTCTAGCGAATTAAGAGGGAAAAATGACAAGAATCGGTTTTTGACTAAGATAATTAAACAACTATCAAAGGACAATCCAAAGTTCGCTGAGGATTGGTCACTTGTGAGTAGTTGGAAGTATGGTATCGGATGGACCATATCGAAATTATTATGAATAGATAAGATTCTATGAAGAATGACTTGTCATATGGCAAATATGGAAAGTTTTCCATATTGGGAGCTGATTATTGAGAATCTATGTCTAGATTAGAAATTTTTTTGCAAAAGGATGTTCAAAGGAATGTACTTTGAGTGATAGACATCACGTCTATGGGATTGTCTTGTAACAATCTCCAATAGAGGACTTTGTAATTTCATTGGCAATAGTCATTGTGACTTTAGTATAGTGACATTACGAAAGGATCGTTGCATGAAACGTTAGAATATAACATATTCTATAAGTGGCAAGAATTTGATATTCTTACACTTGTGATAAGGATTGGGAGTTGTGAAATGAGTATGATTGGAAATGTGTTCATTTGATCTATTTCACAATGTAAGGACCATAGGTAAACATTGTGTGCATGCTAAGAGCACGGGACAATTGTAGTAATAATTCAAGTAAGAAGTTAATTAACAGAAACAACAAATAATGAATAATCGATATGGTGATGAATAAAAGGTGTTTTATTTATACCTAAAGGTTTGGGACCATATAGGATTAGTATTATTCTTGTGTTTCACTTTGCATGTTTTGACTTCCTGAATAATTAAATTGGTTCAGAACAATCAAATTATTCGAACGGACCACAGTCGTTCATATGTTGGAAGTAGGTATGAATGAAGATTGTCGTGAATTGGTGTGTGGATTGTCTAAAGTGTATTAGACATAAGCAAATGTTTGCAGCAACGTTCAAGAGTGCTTATGAATATGATTTGAGCATTGGATTAAACCCACCCTCACTTGGATCACTTCATGGATTTTATCATGAGTGATTGGTGAGACGATAATATCTTATATTATTGAAACCGAGATGTGTGAGTTGTATCTTGCGAGTCGGTTACACATTGATAATATGTAAACGCACCAGTAACTTGGTGTTATAAAACATACTGTTGTGTGTGATTCGGTAAGTGAGTGCAAGCAAGAATTGAATCAAAGTTTATCCGTTCCTTTTATCCAAAGTAGGATGAAAGTTATATCTGTGGGCCCCTCGATGATTTAGTGATGTCACCTATGCGCTTGGCCAAGCCGAGACTAATTTGATGTGCTCAATTGTAGTCTGTTGTCATTCGTCATAAATCAGTAATTGGGAAACAGAACATAGACTGAGAGAATGATCAAAATCCATGTCTCAAGTCTATATAATATCTAGAATGGAGGAATATATGATCCCTTATCTAAAGGACACGCTTCTGATAAGATCAGAGTTGACAGCGGCTTTTGAAAGCTACGATTGCAGATCAGGATCTTAAGTCATACGCTGAATAGTTATTAGACTTATCCAAGTGGGAGACTGTTGGATTAGTGTCTAGGTCCATAACTATTTTTGGTATGTACTTGACCCGATTGTGCATGGTCCTTTTGGGTTGCCTTCACACTGGTGACTAGACATGATGATTGCTGAGGAGAGAGGCTGGTTTATTGTTAAGAATAATAAATTGGGGTATAAATATGATTTGTTAATATGTTATATAAATAATATATTAATTTGGAATCATATTATTATTTAGTATTTAATCAGAAATTAATTAGGAATTAATTTTTGGATTAAAGGAACTGAATGAAAGTGCAGGGGCTATTTTGTAATTATTCAATAGTTGAGGCTTTGGGCCTCTGGATGACCTTTATTAAGGCTTGAACGAAAATCCTAGAAGGATCTAGGAGTTTTCATCCAAGGGCTTAAGGAAAGGAGTCCATGGACTTGCTTAGGCCCTAAGCTAAGGGATTAGGGTTTACACCTTGAAACCCTAGTTAGCCTTAAGTATAAATAGCACCCTGAGGCACTAAGATTTCGTCCAAGCCTTGGGAAACCCTAAAAGGGACGAAATCTAGGGCAAGATACCCTTCTCTCCTCTCTCCCATATTTATCCTTGCACCCAGTGTGTTTGTGAGCCATTAGAGGTACTACACTTGTGGTACTTGCTTTCAAGAGCTAAGGAAATTCAAGGAACTAGTTGTTTTTGCTATATAACAACAAAAGGTATGTATTACAATCTTTTATGTGGATTTTGATAATAATAGTAGCATGCCAGGTTTCTTTTGGTGTTCATCAAGTTGTATAACTAATAGTGAAAACATAGATCCAACTCTAGGGTTGCATGCACACATAGGATTGTTTGTATAAAACCCATCAGTTACAAATTCAATTAAGCAATGCTTGGTTGTGTTGAAGGAATTTAAGCAAAAGGATGGTGAAACCAATGAAAGTTACTATGATCATCTGAGTGAACTCATATACAGATGTAATCGCCATGGTGTCATAAGGTCAACGATGGAGTTCAATCTGACTTTTATCATAAGACTTCAAAAGGAATGGCAAAATATCAACATGATGCTGAAAAATCAACAAAGTTTTGATACTTTGTCCTTGAATAATTTGTACAATCTGCTAAAAACTCATGAACGAGAGGTGAATGAGATAGTTGAAGCGGTTGCTTTTTACTCTAACAATAGAGTTAAAAAGTTTTTCAAGAAACCGTTCAATCCAAAGACAAACCAAAGTGATGTTAAAGGAAGTTTTGTTAACAAAGCAGTAAGTGAGGAGAAGAAAAAGATTGAGAAAATTGATGTGAAGTCTAATGAGTCCAAAGTTGAGAAGAAACTCAAAGGTGATTCGGGAATTAATTGCCACTACTGCCACGGAGCTAATCATATGGCGAATGATTGTATGCTTCGTAAGAAGGACAAAAAGATGAATAAGGTGAAATACGAAGCTTACTATGTAGAGCATTTGGAGGAAGTTTGTGATAAAGCTAAAGGAATGTCTTTGGTCTCTAGAGGAGAAAGAGAAGATGATGGCACTTATCAAATCTTGTCATCTAGATCAGATGAAGAGGAAATGTGTAATCCTACGCATGGTGCTATGTTTTCTAGGTTTGAAGAAGAAGATGAGGAAATGGTGACTGGTCAATGCTTCATGACCAAAACAGGAGATAAATCACCAATGAAGACTAAGGTACGTTCTATTCTTCAATCTTTTGACTTTCCTTTACAACCATATGATTCTGAGATAACTGCTTTTGATGATATTGTTGCTTATTTTGATACTATTGTTGTGTCTGCTAGTAATGAAGCTAAGAAATTTAGTAATCAATTGCTAGACTCAAAGATTGTTGGATTCGAAAAGAAGCGGGGTAGAATATTTGGAACTTCAATTGAAAATTTTGAATAATGATCGGGAACATTTAGATAACAACGTACGAATGTTGTTATCTCAAGGAAACATTTATTGTAATTCAACAAAACGTCTTTATGCAGAATTAACTGTATCGCATCATTCATCTGATATAAGCAAGGAACAACATAAGAAGTTGTTACCTTTTCATGCTTTCAAAAGAGAAAAGGTTGAAAGCCTATCTTATGACTGTGAGAAAACTATAGCAGATTTTGATAGAGTTCCTGATAATCGTTTTGCTTATGACATTGTTAAAATTGTTGAATATGTTGATGCTGATGAACTTGTTGAAATTGTGAATGATACTTTAACCAAAAGTGAACAAATAAATTTTTTGAAAAGAACTGAAAATTTGAAATATGAATCTCAATCTAATTTCGCTGACATTGAAGATAATTATGATAGTTTAAGAGAAATTAGTTAAATTGAAGAAGAGGAAACTGTCGATTGTTCTTAGTTATCTATCATTAATGTCTTGTCTAAGTCTACAGGTAAGGAAATATGTAATGATTCGATGGTTAAGATTGACTCTGACAATACCTCTACTTCAAAAGTTTGTGAATTTGATCATGTAAGTGTTAAAGATAGTCAAACTGATAGTAGATATGATGAGGAAGGGGATGAAATTTCAAACATTTCTAAGACAGAAAAGAATGTTTCGAAAGAAACAAGCATTCCACGAATTGTTGTTGATCAAGTATTTGGAGATACAGAAATTTCGAAAAAGGGATGTCTGAAAAAGGTGCTCATTATCCTAAGATGAATACCGTTGTGTATCCAAATTTCAAGTGTACAGATTATATTATCTTTCCAAATCAAGTGTTTGTCACTTTTGGGAATGTTAATAACATGAAGCCTTAATTCAACAAGATGGTTCAAGATGATAACAAGAAAACATCAGATGAATGATTCTTTTCGAATCAAAGCACTGTCGAAAGTAATTTTACAAAGAATCCGTATGTTTTTCAAAGACAAAAATCACAACGAAAATGGGTTGAAAAGCATGAAATTTCAAAAGTGATGTCAAAACAAGATTTTTTTGAAACTAATCAAGAAATAAAACTCAATTCACAAGATTTTAAGGATTTTGTTGAGAAATTTTCTAAAGAAAATGGAATTTCGAAAAAACAAGCAAGAAAGAAATTTTTTTGGCAAGTTGTGGAAATCAAAAAGAAATCAAATGAAATGACAAAGAAAAAGTCAGAAAAAGTAATGTCTAAATATGTTAAGACAAAGTCTTTAAACCATTCAGATGTTAAGAAAAATCCCGCTCAATTGCAAAAATCTTTTTCAAAAGATAATTTTTTGAAATCAAAATCAACCAAATTTTCGTCACAAAATCCAAAACAAGATGATCACAAACAGAAATTTCATACATCTCAGTCCTTAAGGGGTTTTCAAACAAAAAATAAACAAAGATTTTCACAAAATCAATATTCAAAATCATCAAATTTTCAAAATCAGTTTTCGAAAACAAATTTTCACTCAAACAATGAACATCAAAAGTTCGGGAATTTTGGAACAAAAACCAAAGTGAAATTCATTCCACAAAAAATGTATTTTCCGAATCCATATGTGAAACAACCTTCCAAAGTTTCATACACAAAAGGTTGTTCAAAAATAAACAACATAGATCATTCGCTTGAAGGCAAAGGAAAATCATTGCAATCTGGAAAATTTTCTCATCAACAAATCAAAGATGCGTATGAGAAATATTTGAATGAGTCTTCAAAAGGAAGTTCTTCATCAAAAGAATCCAATCCTTCTTTTAAAGCATGGAGACCAATTTTGAAAGTCAAGATTGATGGAAACCAAACTGAGAAGAAAAAGGCGAATGTTATTGACAATCCTAAACCTTCGAAAGTTCATGTTTCTAAGACTTTGACTCCTAATGTGGAATTAATTGACAACTTAAAATAAAAAGTTCAAAAATGGGTTATAAGTTCAAACTTTCATTTTCTTTTTAAAACTAATCACCAAGGACCCAAACAGCCTTGGGTACCTATATTTTTTTCACTAATTGCAGGTTTTATGTGACGAACAATTTGACGAAAAATGGTATATTAATAGTGGTTGCTCACGTCACATGACTGGGAGGAAAGAAAACTTGCGAGATTTTCGAAGTTTAGACAATGTTGGAGTAGTGATGTTTGGAAAAAAATCACAAGTGTCAAGTGAAAGGATACAGAAAAGAAGTTTATATCGAAGGTCTTCAACATAACTTGATAAGTGTTTCGCAACTTGTTGTGGGCACTGGTAATTAGGTGGTTTTCAACGAAGAAGGAAGCATAATTTCAAATGTTGAAACAAAATAAGTTTTATTAAAATCAAAAAGACATGGTGACATGTTAACTCTAAACATCAAACCTATTGTTGGGAAACCTTCAGTATGCTTACTTTCGAAAGCTTCTTTAGATGTTAGCTGGTTATGGCATCAAAGGCTTTCTCATCTGAATTTTCGAAATTTGAATTAATTGGTGGTAAATGATCTTGTTCAAAGTTTACCTGTATTAAAGTTTGATAATGATACATTATGTGCAGCTTGCGAGCAAGGAAAACAACATCGTCAAGGACGTCTAATTGTCATAGATTCGAACTATGTTGAATCGTTGGAACTTCTTCACATTGACTTATGTGGACCATTGAATGTTGATACACTCAAGAAGAAATGGTAAATTTTAGTCATTGTCAGTGATTTTTCACGATTCACTTGGGTTTATTTTCTCGGGTTAAAATCTGAAGTAGCCCAAACAATGATTGATTTCATCAAACAAATTGAGAAAAGATTAAAGAATAATGTTCGTAAGATCAAGAGTGATAATGGCTTTGAATTTAAGAACAAAGTTCTTGATTCGTTCTTAACAGATAAAGAAATTTCTCATAATTTTTCTTCACCATATACAGCGCAACAAACTGGTGTAGTTGAAAGACGAAATCATTAACTTTGTGAAGCTGCAAGAACAATGCTCACATATACGAATCTTCCTCAATATCTTTGGGCCGAAGCAGTTTCGACAGCATGTTTCACTAAAAATCGATCCTTTATTCATCGTCATTTTAACATTACTCCTTTTGAAATTATCAATAAACAAAAACCTAATGTCAAATTCTTTCATGTTTTTGGTTGCAGGTGTTTTATTATGAATCTTAAGGATAATGTTTTATTATGAAGGAATATTCTTCGGACATTCTCATTATTCGGTTGCCTACAGAGTGTTGAATAAACAAACGAGAAAAGTAGAAGAAACACTCAATCTCACTTTTGATGATTATTATGTGAAAAGTGTCGAAAAATATTTTGAACATCTAATTATCAAAAAATCAAATGATGAATCGGTCAATATTAATTTGAAAGATTTTGATTATCATCTAATCTTTGGTGTTCCTGATAGGGCAGTTGATGCAGAAGTTAATGCAACGGATAATCAAATTCATGAAGCATCAAAACATTATGATGATTCGACATTAACACACGAAAGTTCTAATTTAAACTCAACATCAAATTCTCCTAGAATTGGGGAAACCATGCTAAATGATCAAATTTAGAGGGAGTACTAGAAATCGACTTCTCAGGTTGAGGGGGAGCATCCTTTTGAGGGGGAGATTAGGAGAATGAATGAAGATGTTGAGGGGGAACAAAAAAATGATAATAATGTCGAGGGAGAGCATATTGATATGAATATGTTAAATTGGAATCAAAATGAAATTTTTTGTGATTCAACTAATAATATTTCCATTACTGGATCAGAAAATGAAGAAACATATGAAGATGCACCATTGGATTTTGATCCAGCATATCAACCACTGGAAAAATGGACAAGAAATCATCCAAAAGAACAAGTCATTAGGAATCCACAAGATGGAGTTTTTACTAGAACTCAAATTCGTGCAAAGAATGAGGTACTTAACGCTAATCAAGGTTTTTGCATATTTAATGTTTTATTTCGAAAATAAAGCCAAAGACAGTTAAAGTTGCCATGGAACATTTAGATTGGGTTGTTGTTATACAATCTGAACTTTCCAAATTTGAACAAAACAAGGTTTGGAGATTAATTCCTAAAGCAGAAGATGTTTCAATTGTTGGTTTAAAATAGATTTTCAAAAATAAAACCGAGAAAGATGGCAATACTATTCGAAATAAAGCAAGGCTTGTAGTTAAAGGTTATTCGCAAGAAGAAGGTATCGATTATGAAGAAACCATTACCTTGTCGCAAGACTCGAGGCTGTTCGAATATTTTTAGCCTATGCAGCTCACAAGGATTTTGATGTGTTCCAAACGGATGTCAAATGTGCTTTTCTCAATGGTGAACTCGAAGAAACAGTTTACATTAAACAACCTCTAGGTTTCGTAAATGAAGCATTTCCTAATCACGTTTATATCTTAGATACAACAATTTATTGGCTAAAACAAGAACCAAGAGCCTGGTATGCAACTCTTACCAATTTCTTAAAACACTGGAAATTTAAAAAAGGATCACTTGATGCCACATTATTTTGAAAGAAAGTTGGGAACTATCTAATCCTTGTTCAAATTTATGTCGATGATATTATTTTTGGATCTACTGACCCTGCTTTGTCTAGTGAATTTGAGAATTTAATGAAAAGACAGTTTGAGAAGAGTATGATGGGAAAAATCAACAATTTTATTTGGTTAAATATTCGTGAAAGTAGAGAATGCATATTCATAAATCAAGAAAAGTATACAAAGAATTTTCTCAAAAAATTTGGGATGACAAATAGCACGAAGTTAAGAATACCAATGGCACCTGGAACAAGGCTAACACCTTTGTTATAAACACCTGCTGTTGATCCTACTTTATACAGAAGCATGATAGGTTCATTGCTTTATCTTACTGCAAGTCGACCTGATATCATGTTTTCTGTTTGTAATTATGCTAGGTATCAAGCAAATCCAAGAGAACCACACTTAACTAGTGTGAAAAATATCTTTCTTTATCTCAAAGGAAGAATTTCGTTAGGATTATGGTATCCTTCAAAATCAGGTTTTTTCATTCAAGCATTCTCTGATGCTGATGTGGATGGTTGGAATCTTGATCGAAAAAGTACAAGTGGCAGACATCAATTCTTGGATAGGAATTTTGAAAGTTGGCAATCAAAAAAGCAAACTTGTGTTGCAATTTCAACTGCTGAAGTTGAGCATGTTGCAGCTGCTGCTTGTACTTCGCAAATCATACGGATACAAAGTCAATTGCGTGATTATGCAATCAATATGAAAAATATTACATTGTATTGTGATTCACAAAGTGTTATACGTGTTGGTCATAATCCAGTACAACATTAAAAAACCAAACATATTGCACTTCGTTATCATTTCATAAAAGATCACGTGGAATATGGAAATATCGAAGTACATTTTGTAAAGACAACAAATCAGCTTGCTGAAATTTTTACAAAACCATTGGTTGAAAAAATCATTTGTAAGAATCTTAACAGGTTTGGGAATGATTGATGCAAGTTATGTTCTAGGATTAACTTCGAAAGAATGACATGTTGATGTTGCTGAAAATGTGTTGATTCAGAGGAAATAATGATTCATTCAGAGACTGATAGTATTAACCATTCAGAGGTTACTGTTCATGTTCAGCGCTTCGACACGCTTTGTTTTCGATAACTGGAAGAGAAATTTTGTGTTAGTTTGGTACATTTCTAAATTTTAGAAATTTTCTTTATTAGTCATTTATTTTCGCAAAAATTTGAAAAATACAAAAATATTTTTGTTATTTAGCTTTATTTTACGAAAAATCAAAAATACCAAAAAGATTTTTTTTAATTATTTGTTTTTCTTTTCGAAAAAATCAAAAATCACGAAAATATATATAAAAAAAACAAATCCAAAAATACATTTGTTGTTCGTAGTTTGTTCTTGTTGGATTCATGCAGATTTTAATAGACACTTTAAAGAATCATGCTTGCAGTTCTGGGGTCAAGTAATCTTTCGAAATTTTTTGAACTAGTTAGGTTGTCCCTAGAAGCATGTTGCAGCATGTTGACCCAAGCCTCCATTGACTCAATGTGTATATTCAGAAGCCTTAATAATTTTTCATTACGAAAATTTCTTCCCAATCAGGCTATATTCACATTAGTCTCTAAGCTATCTTACACTTCTCATCGGAGTTAAGTGTTTTATTGCTTGGTCCAAACATAGTAGCGGTACAATCGTTTCGTAAAACAATCTTTTTCATCCTAAATTTCTTACATTGTCACACACAATGACATATGTACAAGATATCTTTGATCAAACCAATCAAGATTTAGATATCTCAAAAATATGTGTTTATGATCTGGATTCATGAGGCCGTGATGAAAGTGAAACCTAATTTTTAAAATTTTTTAAGGAATTGACGGGGAACTATGTTACAAATTTTCACGAAACATTGGTTTCAGTACCAAATTTTCGATGATCAAATTCATATTCTTTATTTATGAGTGATCTTGATGAAGTGTTCGAATCTCACGACATTTGTTTCCCAACAGGATCCAACTAAATTTTTAATTTTTTGAATATGATTCCAGCTGAGTAGTATTTGTTATCTTAGTCATATTCAACATAATCCAAAAGCATACTTTTCACTGACTACACTGTTCAAACAAGTAATTTTGGTTACAATTAATCACACTTATGTTGAGTGCTGAAATGTAACGAAATTTCTAAACCACCCATGAAGCCATACAAAAGAAGCCCTTTGATAGTTCTTTACAGGTAGTCGATTGTAATTCACGGGAAACCACACAAGCAGTTAATTATCTCTCTTTATAATTAACAAAGCAATATTTGACTGGGATTTAACTGCCTTTATGTCGAAATTTTATTTTTCAACATCACATATCTAAAAATATTTGTTATTTTGCTTCTTATCTAATTTTGTTGGCACACTCCACTCACAAAATCCTTGAGGTTCTGAGTAATACCAACTCAGGCAGAAGATTTCTAAAGTCTGGCATATGACTTTGTTTCTAAGCTCAAAAACAAAAGAGCCCGACCTCAATACCGAAGGTGTTCGATCTAGTCTACTTGGTACTCATGAATAGTTTGATGTAACCGTTTGGCAATTTGATGCGAGTTTCAAGGTACTTTATCTGACATGGAGTTAATAACAGCCAGTGGTGCGAGTTTCAAGGACAAACGTGGCTACTACTTTAATGAAACCGTTTGGAATTCAATTGGGGTACATATAAAAGGAAATTGTTTTCTGCTTTGCTAGTTACGCATTCAAAATTCCTAAAAGATTAAAAGCCCTAATTCTCTCTGTTGTCCAAGATTTTTTTCAAACACTTAAAAATGGCTGCTGCCCAAACCCACACCACTGAATATGTTGTATATCAACTGTGATAACCCAAAAATTCTATCTTGTGCAACCATTCAATTCAATCAAAGCCAGACTTGTTTTTGCCATCTTTTAGCACTGTTTATAGTCTGTTTGAGTATTCTAAGCATAGTACATTCAAGAATCGGGTGTTAGGAAGTATCTGCTTGAGCCACTAGTGTACTAATCAAGTTTATCTCCATCATTTGGAGTTTACGGCCACCACAACATGAGTTTATGGCCGTAAATCATGAGGGCGATAAACTCATGGCTATATATTAAAGTCTTGGCCATTTTTCAACTCTTTTATCACTTTCAACTCTACAACTCAACTTCTCTCTGAAACTATCATCCGATTTCCATCTAGATCTTCAAGAATGTAAGTATTACTTCCATTTCATTTGTTGATACAATACTTTATCTAGTATGGATCATTGATTTCATCCATGAAATCACTTCATTTTGCTAGATCTTCAAGTGTTCTTCGTTTCACCAAGAACACACACTAGTGTTCTTGGACCTTAATCACCCTTTCAAGCTTCTATATCGTAAGTGATCCTTCCCTAACTTGTTGTATGCTAGAAACACATGAATAACACTTAGAAAACATCCATTAGGCATGAACAAAAGGATTTTACGGCCAAGAACATCTCCCTTGGCCGTAAACCCCTAAAAATGGTGCCATCTCGACACTAAACTCTTCTAGGAGCTAAGTTAATGAACTAGAACGCTTTTTGGAGGACTATTTGACCTTAAAACACAATTTGGTACAAATTACCATGATTTTACAACCGTAAACTCATTGGGCCGTGAACTCATGTGGGCAATGCCATTTGGGTTGTAAACTCCTATGTAAGGCCCTACATCCTTTATATGCAACACTGTGTGGTTTAACACTTCATTACAAGTGTTTCCTAGTCCCTAAGGTTGTTCCATTTCATGATTAGATGTTATAAACACTAATTTGATACACATATGTGTCATTATATGTTAAATAGGATCCCTGTGTGCTCAAGCCTTCGCTTTACACTTAGCATCCTATACCGATCTTTCATTCGCATCACTCACTACAGGTGAGTTCATACCCCTTAACTTATCTTTTAAATGATTACAAATGCTTTTATGGGGGGGGGGGGGGAATACAAGTAGAAAACATATTAGTTATATAATCAATCAAATGTGATTTATAACTGTGTTTCAAACAAAGGATTTCATATACTTCAAACTGTGTTTCAAACAGAGGATTCCTTATACTCCAAACTATATTATCAGAAAAACTGTTTTTAAATCGTTTTTTAAACTAACATCAAGTCATTAATATTTATTGTTAAACTCTTCAAATATATTTCAAAACCTCTTTTTACACTTATATATTGTTAAAAGCATGTCTATATATGTATAGTTATATAAGTGATGTTTAAAGGACTTAGGAGTGATAACTCGTTTTATTTCCTTTTCCTTCTTTGGATGTGGCCTTAGGGTATCGGCTATTTGTCCAAATGTCATCTAAGTATTCGTTATATATTATGTATACATACGTAGATATAAAAGTACTATTAGTCAGTTCAATACCTTTGGGTAGAAAAGGTATACCTTCATTTATTCAATTACAGAAATCACTAGTAAACTATAATAGGTATAGTTTAAGAGAATACTATCATATACAAATACTATAACAGAGAATGCTAGATAGAGAACACTATAACAGAGACTACTATAACAGAGAATACTATAACAGAGAATACTAGACAAAGAATACTATATATAGAATACTACTACTATATCAATTATACTATAACAAGATTCGAGATAACATAATGTGAGATACTACTTCATGACACAATGACCATTTCGTTGTGTCACATTTTGTAACCAGAATCTCTTGGAGGGAGAGCGTGAGTTTGCGTATAGATCTATACTGGATTGGCTATCCTACCCCTTGTTGTTCGCTACTGGTGCCGAATGTCATTTCTTCCGACGTCTTTCATCGTCGTGTTTTAGTCAGTTCAGTATGGTACAACCTCATCACATTTTACCTAAATTAAACCATTGGTTTTAAGGTAGTTATTACTTCAATAGTTAATACAAATAATACTGCGGTACATATACATTTTCCCATTATATTCAAATTGTGATCTTCTCACATAAAGGGTAATATAAAACTATATTTTTCTAATGATAGTCATATTTGGGAAAAACATCCACTTTTACAGAGAAACAAACATACAAAACAGTCGGGTCTTGGTAGAGGACTACTTTTTATACTAGTAGAAAATATAGGATTTTATAGGAGTTTTCAAACATATACAAACATTTACATTGAACATTAAAACATTTTCAGTAAACTTATACAAACATTGACACTAAATACTTATGAACTCGCCAGCTTAAATGTTGATCTATGCTTTCAAAATAACTTGTATTCTCAGGTCATCAGTAGACAGGTATAGTCGACCAGGTTTTGAGAAGACGAAGTATGTTCAAGACTTGTCTTTTATTTTGATCACTTGTTTTGGTGTCTTATTACTATGAATGCACACACTTGTATCAATTTATATTATCAATGCAATGGATGATGTTGTTGCTTGTTTACTAGTTTGCATAGTTTTGATATTGTACATGACGTCCTCTGCCCCTGAACGTTTCTGCCATTTCGGTTTTGGGGTGTGACAGATTGGTATCTGAGCATTGTTTATAGTGAATCGAGTATATCAACCCATAAAGGATATACAAACTATAAACACAATGGGATTAAAATAATCTAACCAAGAGTTTATACTTTTAAGTACTAATATACTTAACCAAAAGTATACAAAATTACATGCATACATACTTACTATAGAACAGTGTCATACTAGAACATAACAAAAGTATATAATTGTTGGACACAATAGTCAAACCTTTGCAGTTATGTAATCGTATCTGGGATGAATATAGCCTGATCAACTATATTTATTTGAGATACGGTGAACGTGTGTTGGGAGCGATTGGGGTGTTGCAACAAACCTAAAACGTACCAAGATATACATATACATCTTCATATACAGAAGAACATGAGAACCAAACATAAAGTAAAATACTATAGGAGTGTTTTAGGAACTATTCATTCCAAGCACAAACTAATTATGATTAGCAGTAAGTTTCTGTTATAGAAATGTTTTATTTGTTTATCGCTTTATTTTAGAATTGTTAAATAAATTCCTTACCCTTATTTCTCGTCTGGATAAATGGATGGATTCCACCTCCCCAGCGACCCTTACTTTCCCAGCCAAGAGAATTGAGGAGGGCTAAATGCATAAGCAGAAGCAGAACCTGAACTCCCTTAGATGATGATCTGGCAGAAGACGTTCCAGAGGATCTTGATCCCGAGCCAAAAGTGGAGAATCTACCCCCGGTGGTTCCAATCCCAAATCCTAACCCTTGTCCGACTTTTCAAGGCCCGACGCCTTTGTGGGTTGAGTACTTGGAAAGGTGGAACCATGATCAGGGCCAAACCTTACCATACAATGGAGACCGAAACTTCTACAATGTGAGCGAAGGAGGCTCCGGAGACAGGATTCTTCCCATCCTAGTTCGCAGAGTGGCTCGAAATGTTGAACTAAATGTAGCAACCATTCAACAAATCGTAGAAATCGAGGCATACACAAATTTAAATGCGGATAGTATTCGTAATATTAAACTTACTCTTAGGAGAGACAATGAAACTACGCTGTAAGAACTAGCTGAAACTCGAGCCAAAGTTATAGAGCTTCGAGTACGCCATAGGGTGTACGAAAGACACCTACTTGATGTGGAGCGTCAGCTGGCTGAACTAAAGGGTTCATCCGAAGGATACCCGTCACCAGTAGGAGATGCTCTACCTTTCCTCCTTTGGTTTAAGGATTAGTCTTCCTATCTAAGCTCCAAGTAGCACTTTTCTACGTAACTATCCCTATACTGTAAGTACTTTTTCAGTAGGTCTTTGTTCTGTCAAAACTTTTGTACTTCGGATATGACATAGACCTACTCTGTGACAACCGTCAAATTTAAGTCAAAGTCACACAAGTCAATGTCAACAACTCAAAGGCAAAGTCAACAAGTCAAAGTCCAAGTCAACCGGTCAAACATGTCAAACTTAACTAGTACTTATTTGATAAGTGTGATTCTATGTATAAAAAAGTATATTTGTATGTCAAGGACTCAAGTGTCGCAGTGAATCTATGTATTTATCAACGTGAAACCCTATGAAGGGAGTTAAACGCATCAATAAACAATTATGGACCCTTTTTGGGAATTAAAATTATCATAAACGAAGCATAATGGGGCTCACGAGCCTTGCATTACAAGGAAAAACACTGACAAAGGTCAAAAACGAAACCTCTCCCAATCTATCCCACTCTATAAGAATCTCTCCCAAATCTCTCTCAAGCATTTTATAGTCATTCGGGTCATCCCGACCCTTAACATGGTCAAAAATCACTCAAAATGGGAAGAAATCACGAAAAACAGCCTCTTAGAGCCGAAACCGTCTTAAGGAGCCGAACCTCTTAGGGGCCAAACTTTTCTTAAGGAGCTGAACCTCTTAGGGGCCAAACTTGTCATAAACGAAGCATAATGGGGCTCACGAGCCTTGCATTACAAGGAAAAACACTAACAAAGGTCAAAAACGAAACCTCTCCCAATCTATCCCACTCTATAAGAATCTCTCCCAAATCTCTCTCAAGCATTTTATAGTCATTCGGGTCATCCCGACCCTTAACATGGTCAAAAATCACTCAAAATGGGAAGAAATCACGAAAAACAGCCTCTTAGAGCCGAAACCGTCTTAAGGAGCCGAACCTCTTAGGGGCCAAACTTGTCAGAAGAGAGGCTGTCAGAACCGACCTCAGAGGGGCAGAACCTCGCACCTTCAGTCCCTCCTCCTCCCACCTTCTGTTGGGTCAATATTTTGGTTTATACTTTGCTTTTCTAGAAAATTGTATTTTTATGTATTGTATATGTGTTTACGGTCAGGAAGTGAGTTTACGACCGTAAACTCAGTTTGCGGCCTAGTCCAGTATATATATATATATATATATATATATATATATATATATATATATATATATATATATATATATATATATATATATATATATATATATATATATAGAGGTGAGGGGTGTGAGGAAAAGAGTGATGAACACCAAGGAGCTTAAGTGTGTGCATTTGAAGGTGTTCTAGAGAGAGAAACTAGAGAGTGTGTGTTAGTGTGTGTGAATCTTGTATCCGGATCTTCATTCTAATCATATCATACAAGATTCATATTAATCTTCTTCTCCTTCTCTTCTATTTGATCTGACATCATCCGTTTGATTGAGATTCCGCACCATCAAACGGATCTGATTGATACACGGGCATTTTGGGGACTTACAATTGGTATCAGAGCTTGGTTGTATCAATAAATTTTTTCAGATCTGGAGCTTATTTGATCTGATTTTGAAAAGAGATTAGCGTGTTTGGATAGATCTCGCAAAAATAAGGGGGGTTTGTTCTTCGCGTTTTTCGTAAAAACGAGTTTTTGATCGAGTTTTGGAGCAAAAAAGGTGAAAAAACGTTATTTTTGAAGAGTTTACTGGCCGGAGTTTACGGCCGGAAACTGGTCGCCGGAGTTTGCGGCCGGCGGTTTAGGACGGCGGTTTGCGGTCTGGGCTTGAATCGCGGCTCGGCTCGGCGGCTTGCGGAACGATTGTATGCAGCTCGGCTTGGACGGCTAGGGAATTAAGCGCTCAGCAGCCACCTCGTCTTATTCGTTCAGCGCTTTAACAAAAGTAAAGGACGCAAAAGTTAGAAGGAGGCGAGAATCGAACCTGCGACCACTTGCTCAAAAACCAAGCGCTTAGCCAACTCTTCCAAGGTGAGACTTTGTTCCTTCACTCCCAAATATTAGACTTAAAAACTTCCTGCCGCTTCCAATTTCGCATGTTTTACATTTTTTGCCCAAAAATCAATTTGTTTTATTTTTAAGCTCCATTTTCAACCAAAATTTTAGTTTTTAAATTTTTAATTTTTATTTTTGACTTTTTACTTAAAATTTTGACTTTGACTTTTAAAGTTTGACCTTTGACTTGAAACTTTGACTTTCTCGTTTGACTTTTAAATTTTCAAATTTAGTTTTTCGGCTTGACTTTTAAGTTTGACTTTTTAAAGTTGACTTTTGAGGTTTATCGTCAAAGGGCATATTTTTTTAAAATTTTAAGTTTGACTTCTAGTTGTGTTTTTAATAGTTTTTTGAAGTTTACGAGGGAATTGAAAAAAAAAACATGAAAGAGAGTCGTCAGGATCAGTTAAGGCAAAATTTCAACATGTTCGATTATATCCCTGGAAAAACCATGGAAGCTCAGTTGCAGCGATTTACCACACTCACTACTGAAATGAATATAGCTAGGATCTTGGTGTCCGAATCTGAGATAAACAAAAAGCTATTGAATTCACTTCCGAAATCATGGGATATGAACGTGGCTATCATCAAGAAGACAAAAGATCTCAATCATCTTAGTCTTGCTGATGTAATTGTAGAACTTGATACTTTGAAGTGTAGAAAAACAATGAGTTCTGAAAACATTCTGGTCACTGAAGTTACATGTACTCCAGCTTGTGAAGCTACGATTAAATTTCTTCGGGAACGAATTGATTTATATAAAAGAGAAGTTGAAGACCTGATATATGAAGGATATCAACTTAGGAAGGGACAGAAACCACTTAAGGCCCAACTAGAAGCTAAAATAAAAGACTTTAGAAGAATTCAATCAGAATATAGTGAGAAATGTGAATTGTATAATTATGTTAAAAGGAAAAATGATGCGCTGACTGCTGAGCTAGATACATTGAAGAAAAGATTTGATTCTGCAAACTTTGCTTTTCAAAATTTTGATGGATCAAGCGAGGTAGTTGCTAACATGATCGATCCTTGCATGGATTTCAAACGAAATCAGTCAAAGGGTTTAGGATATGATAGTGTACCTCCTCCTTATAATCATACATATCTATATTAACCCCTATCCAAGGAGGAGATTGCCAACGAACCATTTATGGTTTATGGTAAGCCATCTGGTTTCGTTTCAAGTGGATTTATTAATGTTGAAAGTACTAATATTTCTACTTCCCCTACAGATCAACCCTTAGACCAGGCAAAGCATGGAGTCGGAGGACCTGTTAATGTTTCTGTTTCCAATGAACAACCTACTGTTTCTGATGAAAAAGTTGATGATGCATCTTGTAATGCCTTTGATGCTTTTGCATTGGATCATGTTGAGTTAAATTTTTTTGACATATTTGATTATTTGTTTGAAAATACTGATGTTCCTATTTCTAGCACATCTACTTCATATGCAGGTAAAGTAGCAGAAGATGAGAACAAGGAGAACACCACTGAACAAACCAATATCTCCTTGAACTCTGAATCTGTTGCTTCGAACTCAACTGTTTCTGATCAACTTGCCATTGAGAAATATAGGCCACCAATTCCAACGCAACAGAGTTTTTATGGCAAGTGTGCATGTGGGAACAACAAGAGACAAGGCAAGGATACGCCACCAGGGGCAGGAAGAAACAACTTCACAGTGAAGAAAAAGACATGTTTTCACTGTGGAACACCTGGACACATTGCCAGAAATTGTCCAAATCGCGCATACGTTCCCTACTATGCACAAGGCTGGCAGAACGCGCCAAGAGGGAGATACTCCAAAAGATACCCCTCGAGATCACGATCAGACATTGACGACTGGAATGCAAAGAAGGACAAGAATTCAACTCTGAAGTCCAAGAATCAAACTCCAAAAGACAAGAATCAAAATCCCAAAGTCAAGAAGGGAATGTCGGCCACGAAGCCCAATCCAAGAGATGTTCCCGTGAAGCCAAAATCAAAGTCATCTCAACGGCCGACTTCCAGTTCCAAAGCAAGTGCGAAGGCACCCATCAGATCGAAAAAGAAATGGGTTAAACCCAACTACAAATGGGTTCCAAAGGCTCAATCTCTCAAATCTTCTAACGACTCTAATATTTCTACATCTTCTACTTGTGATAAGCAGGACATGTCATGGGAGAGAGTATCGTGCAAGGATGACAAAGGTCGACCCAGTTTCAAAATGGACTGGGTTCCAAAGACCAACTGATCCCGCTCTGTGTCGGAGCAGCCATGGAGGCATATCATCATACTTCGGTTTGTTGGTTGTGGTTGTTCCAGGCACATGATAGGAGACATCTCTCAATTGTACAACATTCAGACTTTTGCTTGAGAGTATGTGTCCTTTTGCGGGCAAGGAAGAAAGGAAGAGATCACTCACAGGGTTTGTGCTTAACGACATGAAGACTTTTCAGATCTGTTCTGAGATTACGCGTGCTGTTCTCAGACCTTCTGGATGCAAATTCAATCGGTGACTTATGGTTTGCGTTTTCTTCTCTATACTCCTGAGTTTTTCTTAAGATGATTCGCTTTAAAGACTAATTTTTGTTTTAGGATAGCTTAAATTTGCGCATTTACTTTCGTTTCTCTCCTATGCACAAATTTAGGGGGAGAAATAAAAACAAAACAAAAATTAGAAAATTAAAAAAATTAAAAAATTAAAAAATCCAAAAACATTAAAAAATCAGAAAATCAAAAATGTGGTGACAATGGAATGTGCTTGCAGGAGATGTTCTAGGAAGTGATATTATCTAGTGATAACAGGCAACCTGTATCTACGTAATGTACCCGAAGTTGAAGGGTCTATGCTCTGGTTTGATGCGTCGATAGGCACGAAAAATTTTAAATGCACTTGACTAGGGAGAGTTGAACTTAGGAAATTTATAGACTTAACAAATCTTGTCCTAGTTAGATACATTCAGCCTGACAATACGACGCTCGGATAGGTTGAGCAGGGAGATATATATGGGAATCTACTCGTCACATTAAACGAACCCGTACTTGGAACCGTGGTTTAACTTTTCCTCGATGTGCGGATTCTGTCCTTAATTCCGGTTGGATGGGGCGACTGGTAAATTCCGATAAATTAGGTCTGTAGAATATCATTTTCTTTCTTTCTGTCTGTTAGTCATATGTTGTCTCCTTTACGTAACTTCCAATCCGACCGGGTACACAACATATGCAACTCTATTTCTCTACAGGCTATATATAAATGTGTGAAATACTTCTTATCTGTTAGCCATATGCTGTCTCCTTTGCGCGACTTCTAATCCGACCTGGTACACAGCATATGCAACCTTCTTCTTCTCAACCCCTCTGAAGTAGTTAGCAATAGAATTTTGAATCTCTTCTCTCTCTGAATGGTTGTCTGCTCATCCGGTGTAAGGAGTACTCTGGAAGTTCTTGATGGTTGGGGCATATCAGGAAGCGGGAAACACGTTCTAGTACACTTAAAAATTGAACTCATACAAATTGTCTATAGATCTCGTTGCTCAATTTAGGTGGACAACAATATCCCTGGTCGTCGTCAGATGAATGGACCTTAAGATATAGTATCTAAGAAATTAGGATCAGATATACATTTTAGGTTTTTAAGTTCACCTTGTCTTGTAACAAATAGTATATCCTAAATCTGTCACAAATTTTTCGTGTTTAAGTGGACCACAATACCGACGATCGACCAGACAAAGATGTGAATATGGAAGGTATCGACAAGTTGATAAAGGCTGTCTAAAAACTTTGATCCCAAATCACTCTTAAAGTTAGATATCAATTTTTATTTTTGTTAAATTTGACATAGTTTCTTCTAATTTAAATATTAGGGGAGAATTAAAAATTAAAAATAATGAAAAAAAATTAAAAAAATAAAAAAAATTCAAAAATCAAAGAAAAATAAAAAAAATTATAAATCGAAAAATAGTGTTATTTCTGTATTATTTCTTGTTCAGAAAAATCAAAAATCCAAAAATATTTTTGTTTCTATTTTAATTTGTGTGCTAAGTTTTCTTTTAGTTTTGTTTTTGTCTTGAAAAGTGATTTCAGATATAGATAAGACTCATGGAGTTGGTGTTGAAGATTTCTGAGCCAAAGGCTTCGTCCGTGAGCATCGAAGAATTCACATTCGAAGGAGCAAGAAATGAAGATTATTCTTTCAACATTCAATCTTTCAACCCCAGAAGCAAGGTGAAGCTGAAATTGAAGAATATGTGACAGATTGCATTGAAGCCTCCTCAATTAGTCTGTTGCTATCTTTGTACCTGCTGAAGTGATCCAGAAGATTTGTTCTCTTTGAAGATTCTCAAGCTGAAAGCGCTATCTTTTAAGAATCAGTTCGTCAAGCCTCCTCACCCGAAGTGCGTTCAAAGCCAGACTCTGAAGAAATGCCCAACTGCTCAAGATGAAGTCATTCATAGAAGAATCATATATTCATCCTGATGCTGTGAAGAATTTGAAGATAATAGCTGAAGCCAAGCTCCCAATGAAGATTAACAAGAAAAGCCAGCTACTTTTTAGGGGGAGCTTGTTGGGTCATTTAAGAAAAGAAAAGAAAGCTATAAACCAAGGGGGAGATTGTTGGGTCAATATTTTCGTTTATACATTGCTTTTCTAGGAAATTGTATTTTTATGTATTGTATATGTGTTTACGTTCAGGAAGTGAGTTTACGACCATATACAGATGTTACGGCCGTAAACTCAATTTGCGGCCCAGTCCAGCATATATAGGGGTGAGGGGTGTGAGGTAATGAGTGATGAACACCAAGGAGCTTAAGTGTGTGCATTTGAAGGTGTTCTAGAGAGAGAAACAAGAGAGTGTGTGTTAGTGTGTGTGAATCTTGTATCCAGATCTTCATTCTAATCATATCATACAATATTCATATTAATCTTCTTCTCCTTCTCTTCTATTTGATCTGACATCATCCGTTTGATTGGGATTCCACACCATCAAACGGATTTGATTGATACACGGGCATTTTAGGGACTTACACCTTCGGTCCACCTTTGGTCCTAGCCTCTTAGGTGCCGAACCTCGCAGGTTCGCTCCTAAGTATCCTGTTTTCGACTACTTTCGCCTGTTAAGCCCATTTTTGACGTTTTTAACGGGATTTTTCCACCAAATTCATATTTTTATCATTTTAAACCCCTAAAAATCATATTTTAATCATTTTCCAAGAATTATTTAATTATAAAATCATTAATTCAGTTAAGAAACATCTAAAGATATTTTACCCCACAAGTGGGTCAAGTGTGCCCACTTGCCTTCCATGTGTCATGCTCTCAATTGTCTAACCATATGCACATCACAAAAACCAACACACACATCACATCAAAATCTCACAAGTTGCTGCAACAACCTTCTATATAAAGAAATCCCTGGAGGATTTCTTGATTTACTTGCTTATTTCAAACATACACACTTCTCATATCATCTCAAAAAAGCTTTTTTCTCTATACTCCAAGCCACTTTTTAATGGTGTTCTTGAGCTATTACTTCATCATTTGGTAAGTATATCATCTAAACTCCAGAGTTCTTCCATGTTTTTCATAACATCCTTGAATCATCTACACACCTTTTAACATCAAAAAGTTGTTCTTAGGATCATCCAACTGTCAAGGGTTCATCAAGTGTTCATCAAGTGTTCTTGACTAAGAAACTTCTTTTTCTTCATCATCCATCACCTGAAATCAATCAAAGTGAGTTCATACCCCTACATTTTCTAGTTTTCTTTAGTTTTCAGGGGGGCATAGAAGTTAAAACACAAAATCATATTTGAAACTTAACTTAACAGCTTAGAACAGAAAAGTTGTGACCTGTTCACGAACTGTTTTACCCAACATAAACTTAATAATTTTCAAAACTGTTCAATATGCAAATAGTTAAGGTTCAGACCTTTAAAATTACTACTTGCACATCTCCATACGGGCTTTCTTCAATTTTTGGTGATTTTTACAAAACTTCCTATCACTGCAGCAATGAAATTGGACCAGGTTGTGAAGACGAACATTTTCACACTGGTTTGAGGCCACCAAAAATTATAAGAAAATTATTTCCAAACTCTCTGAGTTTACGGATTCAAATTTCGAATTCGTATGATTTTTCTATAATTTTTCCAAATCAGTACAGAAAAGTTAAAAATAGTTAACTACTTTGTAACATGTCGAGCAAAGTGATAATCTTTGATAACTTCATATTTTACATGTGTTTTCTGTTGTGATATAATTTTATAACAGAAAATATTTACTGATTTGTATGAGTCCTTCATCATTAAAAATAATACAAGTGGAGACATGATAAACATAATTAGGTTTTTGGTATACGTTCGACTTACACAGAAACGGTTTCACCTATATTACAAACAATTAGGATAAACTACAGTATAATTAATTTATGATTCATATACATTATTATTAATTATGATAAACTATAATAGGTATAGTTTATGTTTCACTTACATTCCTACTCATTACAAAAGGTTTCCAGTTCATATAAATGGGTACGAATACAAAGTACTGGGTCTTCATATAAATAGGGTATGAATACAAAGCACCGGGTTTATACAAAAAGGGGTAATCCACAAAGTACCGGGCATTCATATAAATAGGTAAGAATACAAAGTACCAGGTTTATACAAAAAGGGGTACATTACAAAGTACCGGGGCATTCATATAAATGGGGTACGAATACAAAGTATCGGGTTGATACAAAGAGGGGTACATTAAAAAGTACTGGTTAGCCTTAGTATGGTTATAGTGACTCACATAGGGAGTTAACAAAACTTAAAGTATACGGGATTTTATAAATCAAAAGGATCTTTATGTTGATTTGAAGCCACTTTTAATAACAATAAGTATGGATTTTACTTGTGCACTTACGGTCTTGGAACTTGAGACCACATATCACTTTAATAAGGAAAAAATTGGATTTTATTAGTAAAAGACAACTCATCACAAAGATAGATTTTCAAACTCTTCTTCTAAAAATCTTATGAACTCACCAACTTAATTGTTGTCACTTTTCAAAACTACTTGTATTCTAAGGAAATCAGTGAAACCAGGTAACTACAAGCTTTTGAGGATGGAATGCTATGACGTTGAACAACTATTTTTACATCATGTTGTAATCAATCATTGAAATATGTAACACTTGAAACCGTGTAATTCTTTTTCGATTATATTTATTATTGGTTGTATTGCTTTGATCACTATTATACTCGTTGTTATGATACTATACATGAAATCCGCCACCCCCCCAGATGTTTCCGCCATCCTTGGTTTGGGGGTGTGACATACTCCAAGGTCAAATTTTCCCGAACATATTACATCTTAAATATCAATGACATTGACAGTCGTCTAATCCCCGTGGCAATCCTCGTCCAAATACTTTCATTTTACTATCGTTATAATTCTATGTAAATCTTGTTCTCGTCAAATTATTGAAATATGGTAACTTAGCTGAAGGATCACTTCCAATTTTTGTCGAAAGTTGGATCATGTTATCCACCAACCAATGATAGCCTAGTTCGGATGACAACCGTCTCGTGGCCATTCTATGAACTTACTTCTACTCTTTACTAGTACTACATCATAGGGATGTAGGTCAAACCATTGACAACAGTTTAACAAAACGAAAAATCTACATTTACACGAATTATTAGAATAAATCTAGGGCCGACCATAATCGCTCACGAACTCATTTTCTTATTGTATAATAGAATCATGTCGTCATCCGTAAATAGTCAGCCAAACGACGAAACCCTGATCCTGCATGTAAACACCGTTACTTTCCAAGTTGCGGTAACAGTTGCCGTGACAACTGCCCTAGCGCAGTTCAACGCTAGTAATGCAAAAAAAGATGGAAACGGTGTTGACAGTTCAAATTGTTGTAACAACCCGGGAAATCAACTAAAGATAGTAATCACAAACCCCCAAGGCCAAAAATCTGAGTATAAGAAACGAAAGCGTCAAGCCAAAAATGAGTGCAAGCGATCTCAAAGACTTGCCATGCAATAGCAATAAATGGAGACTCCTATCACTTCAGCACCGACCAAACGATATGAGGGAGGACTCCCGAAGTGTGACAAGTGTAACTTTCATCATAACGGAGTTTTCCGTGAATTGAAATGCAACAATTGCAACAGAAAGGGGCACACTGCTCGTGTCTGTAGAACGTCGGCACGAACCATCTTCCAAATCACTAGTATCGGAGTCAGCCCGGCTTGCTATGGTTGTGGTGAAACCGGACACTATAAAAGGAATTTTCCGAAAGGAGGAACAACAAAAGCGCTCGTCTCCACATAACCCCGACCTTGCACATCACTTCCACTACCGACGCTGGTGCAAGCCAGATATGTCATATATGCGATGAGATAGGACATCTCAAGAAGGATTGTCCAATAACAAAGAACTCCGGCACAGACGGGAATATACTAAGGATCACTACCGTAGGGGAGACTACTCCGGACCCACATTGAAATATTGGTACGTTCCGTAGCGATAAAGTTAGACTTATAAACTATTAAAAACTAGTTCAACTCGAGTCATATCATTTTGCAAGATCTTATAAGTTCAAGGGACTCTTGTGCTGCTTGTACTTGCTTTTTGCAGTATACATTGTTCGAAGCAGTAGTTTCATAGATAAAACTAAAGTACCGAGACTCTAACATAAGTCGCACCATTATGTTTTTGTAACACCTTTCTGAACTAGTCTAATGCCAGCTATTCCAAGTAGTTCGACATCATCAATTGACTTGAGTCAATTCAATCCTCACAGTGTCAGTTTCGTGCGAAAATTATTTTCCTCATAATCGACTTTCTAGCGAAGCCGTCGTTCCAGAACTCCGAGGTACTCATGCGTAGAGTGCCTTATGTTTCGTATCCTTCCCGAAGTAAATTCAGCAAACCTCCACGGAATACCACTAGTATAGTACTTCAAGTTCAATCCGAAGACCCGTATGGTTAATCTATCGCTGAGGAATGTATATGCAAGGGTGGTACATAATCAAGGTTCTACAACATAGAATTGATGATTTCGCTTTAACTTATTTTCCTTGATTGGATGTGAGATTTAGAAGAATCATTTATTCAACTGCCTTTTTAATCTTAATTATATACGAGTCGTATACGCCAGGTTGTGATTGATGAACCAAATATGAGTTCTAATATGATCTTCACGACAGTGACTACTCAAGACTACGAGTGATCGTGCTACCATGCGAATAAACTTTGAAGCCAAACAAATTCCCTTCCCACTGATCGGGACAAGAGATGCAGATGGAACAGAAGTACCTACCCTTTTCCTTAATTCATGAGTAATCATACTTTCTTTTAGATCTTCATAACATCTAATCCACCACAAGGTTTTGACGACATAATTGGTATGAATTGGTTGAGTCTACATCGAGCCGACACCAGGTTCTTTGAGAAAGTAGTTCATCTTAACCTCATTAACAGCAAAACTCTAGTTATCTATGGCAACAAATCAAGTACGAACCTTCGCATCATTTCGTGTATTCAAGCTCAGACGCGCTTATGAAAGGAGTATCACACATTCCTTGCACACATCATCGATACGAGCCAAGAAGTGAAATACATTTAGAACATTCCAGAAGTATGCGACTTTCCCAACATCTTTTCAGAAGAACTACCGAGATTACCACCATAGCGTCAAGTCGAGTTCCGAATCGACTTAGTTCCAGGGGCTACCCTAGTAGCCAAATCGCCTTATCGTCTAGCTCCAGCAGAGATGCAGGAACTTTCCAGTCAGCTTAACGAACTTCTCAGAAAGGGATTCATTAGGCCAAGCTTCTCATCATGGGGAGCATTGGTCTTGTTTGTGAAGAAGAAAGATGGATCGTTTCGTATGTGCATCGACTGCAGAGAGCTGAAAAAACTTACCGTCAAGAATCGTTATCCTCTACCCCACATTGACGACTAATTTGATTAACTTCAAGAAGTGAACTACTTCAAGAAGATAGATCTAAGATCTGGGTATCACCAATTACGAGTGCTAGAGGATGATGTTCCCAAGACAGCCTTCTGAACTCGTTATGGAAACTACGAGTTTGTAGTGATGTTGTTCGGATTAACCAACGCACCAGCTGTATTCATGGATCAAATGAATAGGGTGTGTCGTCCTTACGTGGATCAATTCGTCATTTTTTTCATCGATGACATACTTATCTACGCTTATAGTAAGGAGGAGCATAGTCAACACCTACGAAGAGTCTTAGAAACATTACGATCACAGAAGCTCTATGCGAAGCTCTCTAAATGTGAGTCTCGGATCCGAAGAGTCGAATTCTTGGGCCATGTTGTTAGCGAGACGGGAATTCACATGGACCCTCCAAAATCAGGTCTATTGAGAACTAGTCAGCACCGAACACACCTACAGAAATTCGAAAATTTCTAGGTCTCGCTGGCAACTATCGCAGGTTAATACAACACTTCTCTAGCATCGCTAAACCTCTTACTACACTGATCCAGAAAGGCGTGGCCTTTGACTGGGAAGAGAAACAAGAGAAGGCGTTCCAATCACTGAAACAAGCCTTGTGCACCGCACCGATATTATCCATCCTAGAAGGGATAGAAGATTTCGTTGTGTATTGTGATGCATCCAACCAAGGGCTTGGTTGTGTGCTTAGGCAAAGAGGAAAGGTCATTGCCTATGCCTCCCGTCAACTTAAGACACACAAAGTCAACTATACAACACACAATCTTGAGTTAGGATCAGTAGTATTTGCTCTGAAGATCTGGAGACACTACCTGTATGGTACAAAGAGTACTATATTCACAGACCACAAAAACATTCAACACACATTCGACCAGGAAGAGTTATCATCCTAGTGAAGTCAAACAAAAGGAGAAAACTCGTATCCCCAAAATGAAAGGTTTGCTGGAATGCCAAGCGAGGACCTGAATTCACTTGGGAGCGCAAGCATCAAATGAAATTAAAATATCCTCATCTTTTTTCTTAGCTATTTGTAACTACTTACTTGCTTAAACTCTAATTTTGGGACGAAATTCTCTATAACGGGGGGATGATGTGAGACCCCGAAATTTCTATCTTGTGCAACCAATCAATTCAATCAAAGACAGACTTGTTTCTGCCATCTTTTAGCACTGTTTAGAGTCTATTTGAGTGTTCTAAGCATAGCACATTCAAGAATCAGGTGTTAAGAAGTATCCGCTTGCGCCACTAGTGTACTAATCAAGTTTTAACTCCATCATTCGGAGTTTACGGCCAACCCAACATGAGTTTACAGCCGTAAACTCATGACAGCCATAAACATATGGCTATATATTAGAGTCTTGGCCATTTTTCAACTTTTTATCACTTTCCACTCTAGAACTCAACTTCTCTCTCAAACTATCATCCGATTTCCATCTAGATCTTCAAGATTGTAAGTATTACTTCCATTTGATTTGTTGATACAATACTTTATCTAGTATGGATCATTGATTTCATCCATGAAATCACTTCATTTTGATAAATCTTCAAGTGTTCTGCATTTCACCAAGAACACTAAGAGCACACACTAGTGTTCTTGGACCTTAATCACCCTTTCAAGCTTCTATATCGTAAGTTCCTCTTCCCTAACTTGATGTATGCTAGAAGCACATGAATAACACTTAGAAAACATCCATTAGGCATGAACAAAAGGAGTTTACGGCCAAGAACATCTCCCTTGGCCATAAACCCTTAAAAATGGTGCCATCTAGACCCTAAACTCTTCTAGGAGCTAAGTTCATGAACTAGAACACTTTTTGGAGGACCATTAGACCTTAACACACACTTTGGTACAAATTACCATGAGTTTACAGCAGTAAACTCATTGGGCTGTAAACCCTTGGGTCGTAAACTAATGTGGGTAATGCCATTTAGGCTGTAAACTCCTATATGAGGCCCTACATCCCTTATATGCAACCCTATGTGGTTTAACACTTCATTACAAGTGTTTCCTAGTCCCTAAGGTTGTTCCATTTCATGATTAGATGTTATAAACACTAATTTGATACGCATATGTGTCATTGTATGCTAAATAGGATCCGTGTGTGCTTAAGCCTTCACTTTACACTTAGCATCCTATACCGATCTTTCATTCGCATCACTCACTACACGTGAGTTCATACCCCTTAACTTATCTTTTAAATGATTTTAAATGATTCTATGGGGGGGGGGATACAAGTAGAAAACATATTAGTTGTATAATCAATCACATGTGATTTATAACTGTGTTTCAAACAAAGGATTTCATATACTTCAAACTGTGTTTCAAACAAAGGATTTCTTATACTTCAAACTGTATTATCAAAAAACTGTATTTAAATCGTTTTACAAACTGACATCAAGTGATTAATATTTATTGTTAAACTCTTCAATTATATTTCAAAACCTCTTTTTAAACTTATATATTGTTAAAAGCATGTCTATATATGTATAGTTATATAAGCAATGTTTAAAGGACTTAGGATTGATAACTCGCTTTATTTCCTTTTCCTAGTTTGGATGTGGGCTTAGTGTATCGGTTATTTGTCCGAATGTCGTCTAAGTAATAGTTATATATTATGTTTACATATGTAGATATCAAAGTATTATCAATTAGTTCAATACCATTGGGTAGCAACTGTATACCTTCATTTATTGAATTACAGAAATCACTAGTAAACTATAATAGGTATAGTTTAGGAGAGTACTATCATATACAAATACTATAATAGAGAATGCTAGACAGAGAACACTATAACAGAGAATACTATAACAGAGAATACTTGACAGAGAATACTATTACTATAACAAGATTCAAGATAACATAATATGAGATACTACTTCATGACACAACGACCATTTCGTTGTGTCACGTTTTGTAACTAGAATCTCCTGGAGGGAGAGCGTGAGTTTGCATATAGATCTATACTGGATTGACTATCCTAGACCTTGATGTTCGCTACTGTGGGACTTGCAAGTGTACGGGTGCAAAATGTCATTAGTTCTAACTTCTTTCATCATCGTGTTTTAGTCGGTTTAGCATGGTATAACCTCATCACATTTTACCTAAATAATACTGCAGTACACATACATTTCCCATTATATTCAAATTGTGATCTTCTCACATAAAGGGTAATATAAAACTTTATTTTGATAATGATAGTCATATTTGGGAAAAGCATCCACTTTTACAGAGAAACAAACATACAAAACTGTCGGGTCTTGGTAGAGGACTACTTTTTATACTTGAAGAAAATATAAGAATTTCTAGGAGTTTTCGAACATATACAAACATTTACATTAAACATTTACAAACATTTTCAGTAAACTTACACAAACATTAACACTAAATACTTATGAACTCACCAGCTTAAATGCTTATCTACGCTTTCAAAATAACATGTATTCTTAGGTCATTAGTAGACAGGTACAGTCGACCAGGTTTTTGAGAAGATGGATCATGTTCAAGACTCGTCTTTTATTTTGATCACTTGTTTTGGTGTATTATTACTATGAATGAACACAATTGTATCAAATTATACTATTAATGCAATGGATGATGTTGTTGCTTGTTTACTAGTTTGCATTGTTATGATACTATACATCACGTCCTCCACCCCAGAACGTTTTGACCATTCCGGTTTTGGGGTGTGACATCAAACAATTATGAAGATTCAAAGTACCAACTATCAAGTCGAGGCTGATGTTTCATTGTACCCTCAAGAACTCAAGATGCTGATTGTTGGTCTTCAACAGTTAGGTCTTTCAATTGCTATGTTCAACGCATTCGATGTACCAATGTCTTAGTTGTCGATGGTTGGTTCCACTGCTACTTACAACAAAGCATTGGATGTAGTTACCTTCGATTTGGTGAATGACAAGAAGGTGCGTCTCATGAAGAAGTTGTTTTCTCAGGCTCTGGAAATCCCTAATTCACCTTCGTTTTACAAGGTATCTAGTGCTCAAGTGATCTACAAGTTCAATGAGATAGGTCATCAACCACCACTCACCAAGATCAATGACTTCAAGAAATCAGGTCTTCCTTGTATCTAGAATTTCTTATTTGGTATATACCTTCGATGCTTAACTAGTAAGGGAAGATTGGAAATTTATGCAATGGTTGCAGGAATCTACTATGTCTTAAACATAGATTATTCTTTGCAATTGTGGAAGGAATTTATCAAGAGTGTCAAAAACACAAATGTGGTCGAAGGAATTTCATGTGCAAGATACTAGAGTCTAATAATCAAGCATGCTTATGAGAAGGAAGGAGTTCAAGTTCTAATGGATGAACCCAAGGCAGAGTTTATGAAGTATCATTTTCCGAATTTAGTGGAAGATGATTACGAGGTATCTCCAAACGTTGCAAGAATTCTAGATGCTATGCTTAAGAAGATAAATCCATCGAACTCAGTGTTGGTAGCTAATTTGAAGAATGTTAATCCTTTTGTGGAAACTAGAATTCTATTTCCAGGAAGTGATAAAGGATCATCTAAGAAGTCCAAGAGGTCTAAGAATATGACTGAGGATGTTCTTGTAAATGTAAGTCCTAAGAAAACTGTATCAAAAACTCCTAAGAAAAGTGGTATTGATAAGGAGAAAGTTTTGAAGATAACTGATAAGCCGAAGGAGAAGATAGCAACTGAGTCTTCGAAGTAATTAATCCCTTCGAAATCGGGAGTTTTTAAGCGTCTAAAGAAGATGTCTCACAAACCATGAACCCCTTCTAATGATCAATATCTAACTGTTCGAAAGGCACAAGTCAACAAAATGGGAGTAATTTTTCATGAAATACTAGCACCAGCCTCTCTATCTTCGAAAAAGCGAAGAGCTGAGGATATGGCCAAACACATTGCAGAGACAAGGAAGAAACGAAAGATGGTAGTTCGTGAAGAGTCATCTGAAAGTGAAGTTGTCCCAGAAATGCCTTTGGGATCAAAGTCTCCAACTACAACCTCAATCTTTACACCAACTACTACTGTTATTCCAACCAAAAGTGTGCTAACCAAATCAATTACTGAGGAGGTTCCAATTTCTGATATTCGTGTAAACGTATCTGATACAGGTGCCGATGTCAATATAGGTGATGAAGATACGAATCGGAGTCTCAAGGTATCATTATTACCTCTTCTTTTAAAACAATTTCTCATATATCTGTTTCACTTCCACCTTTCATTTCGAAAGTTCAAACCAGCACCACTTCACCATCTTTCGAAACCATCTTACAACAACCCTTTACTACACTCTTTCAATCACAATCAACCGATCCACCAAAACCTAGTTCTGATGATGAAATAGATGGAGGAGGTTTTGGAGGTACTTTTATTGATCTAGAATTTAATTCGGAAGAAGAGAATATACCACATCATATTTTGATGTCTAGAAAGAAATTCAAGATTCTCAACCACAAACTCATCTCTAATTTGCAATCACAAGTTGATTCTAGTGCAAAGAAGTCAGTTCTGGGAATAGAAGTTGACGTAATGATTAAAGCTCAGGAACTTCGTCTGTAGAGACAAATGGATGTTATTGATAAAAATATCATATTGAGAGTTAAGGCTCAGGTAGATTCCTTCAATTCTGAAATCAAGGAATTTCGTATGGTAGTGAAAGAACGACATGTTCTTTTCATAAAATACGTCAAGACAGTTCGAGAAGATGTAAACCGAAAACTTGAAGAGATGAAGGTTGAAGTTTATAAAGAGATCAATGATCTGAATACAAACAATTAGTTAATCAAGACGAATGTTGACACAATAGCTATTGCAGTAACGAAGGTTATCGAATGCTACCAATCCTTAATTCCTATGGTTGAAGCCAAATCAAGTGAAGACGTTATTAATTTTGACAAGATGGGTGTCACACCCCAAAACCGGAACGGCGGAAACGTTCTGGGGTGGATGACGTCATGTGAAGTATCACAACACATGCATTATAGTAATCAAAGTACAACAAAACATTGCATTAATAGTAATAGTTTTACATGGTTTCATTACAATACATCGAAGTATTACAAGTAAATATAAGTAAGTACGGCATGGCACTAGTCTATCTTCATCAACTGCTCCGGGGATGTACCTGTCTAATTGCTGACCTGAGAATACAAGTTATTTGAAAAGCGAGTATCAGCATTTTTATAAATGCTGGTGAGTTCATAAGTATTTAGTGACATTTACTCAAATAACTTTATAAAGCAGTGGTTTAAGTGTTCACTGTGTACTAGAGTTCTTTCCAGAAAATCCTATATTTTCTTTAATGAAGCAGCCTTCTACCAAGACTGGTCAGTGTTGTGTGGTAAAAAGTAGTTTTCCCTAAGTTGCTATCATTATCAAAATACTGAGTGTGATTATTGAGGAAAGCAAACGATGTCAGGGAATATCATATGCCTCAGCAGTGAGGACTGCTGACTAAGGCAAGGAATCATAGACTCCAGGGGAGTATCGAACGAATGACACGCCTGGTTTAGTCTAACAAGTAGAGACTCAGACCCCAGAAAGTACCAAATGAAAGGTACAACTGATAAGGTCTAAAACAGTGAAAGATAAACCCCAGACAGTATCAAATGAAAGATACGTCTTGTAAGGTCAAAACAGAGATAACAGACCCCAGACAATATCAAATGAAAGATACGTCTTGTAAGGTCAAAACAGTGAAAGACAGACCCCAGACAGTATCAAATGAAAGATACGTCTTGTAAGGTCAAAACAGAGGTAACAGACCCCAGACAGTATCAAATGAAAGATACGTCTTGTAAGGTCAAAACAGTATGACTCTGAAAATGAGTTACCAGCATACAGTGTAGATTGCTAGTGAAATATCGTTACCTTAAGGCCAAAGAATTATAAGGTAACCTGGGATACTTGTAACCATACTGACTAGAGTTCCAGACACCCTACAAGTGTCTATAAGATGTGACATTTGTTACCCGTTGGCTTGGTAGGCCGGGACTGTAGCTAGCAGTCTGGGTGCGGGGTTGTCAATCCCGTATAGATCTATACACACAATGTTCGCTCTCCCTACAGGAGACTCTAGTTACCAACTAGACGACGGAGAAGGTCGTGTCCTGAAGATGCTTCCCAAATAGTGGGTAGAGACTTCCAAATAGTGGGTAGTGTGTAAGTGTTGAACTAGAGGTAGAGACTTCCCAATAGTGGGTTTCTAATGTAAGTATAGACTAGAGGTAGAGACTCTTAACTGAACTGACTAGAGAATTCCTATATGTCCATACTCATATACATAATATATACCTAATGAATTAAATGACCTTCGGACGGCCATCCGATCTCACCATACCACATCTCAACGAAGAAAAGGAAATAGGGCAGACGAGCCTTCATAAGTCTTTCAATCATTATTATATGTACCTATATAAGCACAGACATACATCTAACTACGACTGAGTGTGTATCAAGTAGAAGTGATCTTTGTGAAGTAGAAGTGTCTAACAAGTGAAGTAGAAGTGGTTGCAAGTGAAGTAGAAGTGTCGAACAAGTATAAGCGTATCCCGAAGTAGAGGCGACAATAAGTGAAGCAAGAGCGTATCAAGTATAAGTGAAGTAGAGTTGATATTAGGTATAAGCGAAGTAGAATCGTATCTCTAAGTAAAAATGTGAATAAGTATAAACGTCCATCAGGTACAAGTGACCTCAAGTATAAGTGAAAGCATTATAGAGTAGGAGTACAAAATAAGTATAAGCGAAGTAGCCGTATTTAACAAGTAAAGTATACGTCGAAAAAGGGAATCTTTGATGGAAAACCTTTATGTCCAGAGGAAATCCCAAATTTTATTCTTTTGTAAAATATATTTGAAAACCTTAGAAAATCTTTCATAAACCATTTTAGAGTGAATCTTGTTAAAACAGTATAAGTAAGAGTTTTGAAACAATTGAAAACCTTTTTGAAAGCCATTCTAGTGTCCTACTCGGTAAAACAGTGTACAGTGTGGTAAAATTTGGTGCATGCGGGTTATCAATCACATGTGATTGATATGATAACTGGCATGTTTAACTTGTATTCCCCCCTATAAAACATTTAAAAACATTAAAAGGATCATTCAGGGGTATGAACTCACCTGGTGTAAGTAGGTCCGACGAAGGTGCCGTTTGGGCGTTCGGGGTCACGCAAGGACTTGAACACACACAATGACCTATTTAACATATGATAACATATGTTCACATACAATTAGCATATTTAATAATAATTAAACAAATATACATGCTCACAGGAGCGGAAAACACTTTGGTTAAGTGTTTGGGTGTCCCGGGTAGCGTTTAAGGGTGTGTATGACTTAGGAATGGAGTTTACCCTCCGAAAGTAAACCCTTATCACATAGCTTACGGCCTAGGGACTACTCACCATGAGTCACTACAAGAAAAAAGGCCTTTTACGACGCTCATTGCGCATCGTAAAAGGCTCAGACGACGCGCAAATGCGCGTCAAGGAAGGCCCTGTCATAAAGAAAGACGACGCGCTTTTGCGCGTTGTCTATAGACCACGCGCATTTACGACGCTCATTTACGACGTGCATTTACGACGCGCGTTTACGACACACAATGCGTATCAAGGAAGGCCCTGTCATAAAGGAAGACGATACACATTCACGTGTCGTAACCTTACGACGCGCGTGTTAATGACACGCAATGCGTATCAAGAAAGCCACTGTCAAGAAAGGCCATGCCATAAATGAAGATGACACACATTTTTGCGTATCATAATTTTAAATGTTTAAAAAAAATATTATTTATAGATTTTTCTAATTTTCAAATTAAATAATACATTAAAAATCTCATAATACAAAATAAAATACCATAAATAACGAAGATAATTCATTTCACTAATATGTCAAATACAAATAACTATTCCAGTAGTGAGTAAATGTTATAAAAAAAATGAACTCATTTATATACAATTGCATTATCTAGCTTCCTATGTGCCAAGAACTCTCTGTACAAAATGTTATCTTTGGTATGCATGTCTAAATACCTACTAACTCCTCCTATTCAAAAGATAGCCACCAATTTTCTCAGCAAAGTGTTGAAAAGGTACCTGCAATACAAAATCATTAACAAACATAATATATTTTAATTTTTTTATTGAAGTATATGAAAATTGAAGTAGTTAGTTTAGTTAGCTACCTCATTTTCCTGTTTGATATCATGTGTAAAGAATTGTTACATATACATCCTATACAGAGTAATAAAGTAGGAGGTTATTTCCTGTAGTTTACCCATAAAAGAAAGGAAAAAAAAACTTACAGGTTCTGTAATATAGACACATGCCAGGTCCTTCAAAAGGTGAATTGAGAGAAACAAATACGTTTGCAGCATTCATGAGATTAATACTTAACCTCCTTCCCATAATTATTCTTTGCATTTCATTGTAGAATCTGTTAATCAAATTTATATGTAAAAGGGTCATCATTTTGAACTCACGTTCCAACACCTTCTTTGAATAGATGACTATAATTTCTAGCCACAATTCAACTTATAAAAAGGAAAGAAAACAACAATCTAGCTTATAAAAGATTAATAAATAGAGGGCCTGAAATTGCTTAAAGCTCAACACCAGTAATCGCTAATCAATAAGATAATACTTTGTTTTTTTTAACTTCTCCAACCATTGGTGGTTGTTGAGTTGACCCGACATCTTGTTGGAAAAATCAGGGCTTCCTTCAACTTCTCTCACTTTGTCCATAAGAAGGGATGATGGGCTTACTTCCTTCAAATCAACATTCAGATTCTTAAACAAAACCTGAAAGCCCACAATAACAATAGTGAATATAGTATATTATCGGAATTGATGTTATAAACTTTTTGATTATGATGTGTGTAATATGATGTGTGTGCAGAAGAGTAGGGATCTTGCTGGGTACCATAGTTTTCAGCATAAGTAACCTGAACAGGAAGGGTTTGTCCGCTTGCAGCCCCACCGTATGCATGGTACACATCCACCACACCATGTGTGGCTGCAACTGCAACTGGTTGTGCATACGAATCTTGACTGTTCACCATTGTCCTGCAACCTATATATATATATATATATATATATATATATATATATATATATATATATATATATATATATATATATATATTACAATTGCAACTGGTAACACTGTAACTCCTAGGCACCAAGAAGGGTATTTTTGGAAATTGTAAAAGATCAAAAAGGGTATTTCAGGAAAGTGAAAAACCCAAAAGGTATGTCTGGAAATTGAGATACCTGAACAAGCTCTTCATTTTCAATAGCACACTTGCAAAAATTTTAAACTTTTAAAACCCATCTTAGAAGGACTAAAGGTTAGAAAGGAGAAGTAATGAAGCTATGAGTTGAGAAAAGAGTAATCACAGCAAGGTCTCTAAAACCGACCTGCTGTTCAAAACGGATTTACTCCAAAATCTAAAACAGAAAGATAGCTTCAACTAAATTTTATAGAAAACTATGATTGTTCAGGATTCCAGAACTATAAAGAACTCCTTCTAACTCCAAAGGATGAATTAAATATGAATTTTACAAAAAGGTGTATCACTTCTATCTCCAACAAGACAGTCAAGTGAGGTTGGCCAATTCTACCCAACTTGTGAGTAGAATTCGTCCATACCAAAATTCAGAGAAGTAAAGGACATACAAATGAAAGTCTCAGAGTTGGAATTGAATGAAAAGCATTTCCCAAGCTCCAGATATAAAATTCACATTGTGGACAATCACAACACTAGTAAAAGCTGGTGACTGCCCACTGATCTGGAGTCTGGATCAATTCTAACCAATTTATAATTGGAAATAACACCCCATCTACTCCAGATCTTAAATTCATAATATCAGGAACATATAGAAACTTGGAATCACTCTGGATCCTTTTCCAAGCCTTATAAATGATGAAAACAAAATGACATATCAGAACAGACCCGGATCAGACCTAACAGCAAAGATTCTATTCTTGCACATAGATAAAGTCCTTACCAGTGAAGTTGGGCTGCTTATGAAAGTTAGCCAACTCAATTTGTGAACTTTGGGAACTGGTTTGGGGTCCGTTTGAGTTCTATAGCTCAAGGTATGATTTTTACAATATGACTATAGATCTGATGGAAAACAGAATCATAGCCACCCGTGATTCCTTTTTGGCTTATCCATCCTTCTCCATTGTTAAAAAAAGTTCTAATAAGAACTGATACAGATACAAGACATGAAATCTAAGTAAACCATTGAGATGAACATGTAGTCAACATTTCATAGATGTAAACATGATATCCCATGCCTCTAACATGGAACATGATATACACATATCAAAACTTTTAATTGAATTTACAAATACATACACTAGCCAAAATCAAGGGATATCAAGTACCTTAGTTGATGACTTGAGTAGTGAACTACAGTCATTTTCTGTGCAATCCATCATGTAGATCATTGGAACTGGGTAAAAGAAGAATATAAACCAATGAGTGGACAGAAAAAAAAGTAAACAGGTAAAAGGAGCTAAACAGAAAGTTATACCAAATGAAAATACAAATGCCATCTAAGCCTTACCATTCCTTGAATGTCTGATATCAATATCATCAGAGAGTAGCTGGAAGCCTAAATCTTTAGCAAGTGAAAGAGTACATTTTGGGACCAAACTAAAAAAAAAACTAGCTGCACTCAGGGCCAGAAGTGTAGTTTACTATATCTTCTTTATAAACCATCATCTGGAATTAATTTTCACAAAATAAAAAAAAAAACATATAAGGTTTTCTCAAGTATCAACTATAAAAAATAAAAACCAATTTCCACTGATCTCGATTGATGTTACTGCTATTCAGATGAAAGAAGAAGAGGAGAGAAGTAAAACAGAGAAAGGAAAAGAAGGAGCTACTGTGGATCTTATGCAAGTGCTTCTTGCCAGCACTAAAGAAGTTAAGGAACAAAATGATGGGTTTGTTGATGTGGTGAAGAAAACCAAAGGAAATAATGGAAATTTGTTTTCAAAAGAAGCTACAGGGGGGGAAAAATAGTTTTCGAGTCAGGGGCATCAAGGGAATTTCTCGAAAAATGAAGGTTCAGGGGTTTTTGCTGGAACGGTTGACCTGTTCTTTCAAGCTCCCCATCATCCCTCTCATGCAAATCATTCTTCTGTAAAACTACATGAACAGGTGTGATTCCAAATAGAAAACAAATTGACCACAAGATTAGGAAAAAACTCATTTAAGAAACGAGTTGGGTGAAATTAAATGGAAAATAGAAAACAACTTCTGGTACATGTACAGATGAGAAATATATAATGTAAAATTTCAAAGAACATTGAGGAAGAGTAAAGATTAGTGAGAAAAACCTTCCTCCAACGATGGATTTTCATGTGCATTCATCTTTTAGGTCACCTATTTCAATGCACTCTCATTTTAATTTTTAATACCTGTAAGCACATACAAATTAGGGTTTTTTCGTATGGAGAAAGAGGAACGGTAGTTGTGGTGCGGTGTGCATTGCTAATGGTGATGGTGTAGTGGCTGGTGTGATGGTGGTCATAAATGAGCATTTTAGAAAGAGAGAGAGAAGGGTGGTTGCAGTGGTTTAAGAGAGGAGCAACAATGACGATTTGGAGTGGTAAGTGGGTCTAATGGTGGCAGTGCGGTCGTCTCACGTGTGAGGACCGACAATGGTGAGGGAGAGAGAGAGAGAGAGAGAGAGAGAAGAACGATTGAAAGAAGGTAGAGGAGAGCATGGCGAGGTTTTTAATTTTTTCAGAATTTCATTTCCCCCTTTCCCCCACTATTAAAGGATGGAACGCGCGTTCCATTAATAAATATAAAGCGACATCCGTAGACGACGCGCATTTTATTATAGGCGCCCTCCGTGTTTTTTTTTGACACTAATTTAAGGGCGCGCAATAATGCGTGTCTTCTATCCTTAAATTTTTTGAAGAGATGACATTTTTCTAATGTCACTCTCCTCAATGAGCGTCGTATTTTGCGCGTCGTAAAAGGCCTTTTTTCTTGTAGTGAGTTTACGGCCGTAAACTCATGGTGAGGGTGTTTTAGGGTGCTAAAGTGTCTCATATCAATTGTGGAATTTTGCTAAACTCAAATATCAAGTGTGTGAATAGGTTTAAAGTATCTATATGGACCAACTTGGAGTTTACGGCTCAAATCAAGGGAGTTTACGGCCTTAAACTCCTAGGGACATATTCTTGGGTGTTTTATGCTTCTAGCTTGTTCATGGGATTTTTCTAAGTACTTTTCATAAAAGGCATGAGTGGGTTTAAGGCTTCTAAGGGCCTCATTAGGGAGTTTACGGCCTAGGGACACTCCTAAGAGAGTTTACGGTCGTAAACTCTCATTCTTTGAGTTTTGTGAAGTTTTAAGCCCATATTACCTTTCTAGCAATTTCTAATGGAGTGTGATGCTATTTTGGGGAATTAAAACCATCATTTGGGGGTGTTTACGGCCTTGACATGTGTCTGGGCCATAAACTCCCTTTACTCCTTCATTTTGATGTGTTTAAGTGATTTAAACCCACAATACCAAGTCCCTAATTTATGTATGGAGCCTAAGGGTAGTTTGGGAGTGTTTTTGGGGCCTTTTAACAAGATTTTGAGGTGTTTACGGCCTAAGCTTGTGCTTGGGCCATAAACTCTCTTTTACCCCCTAAATCCATGAGTTTTAATGTTTAAACACTCGTAGGCTAATACCTCAATTTATTTCCAAGCCGTTAGGGACAAGTTTGGGTCATTTTGGCCTTGTTTTGAGTGTTTACGGCCTAAGGAGGAGCTTAGGCCGTAAACTCCTTTTCCATTGCTTCTATGTCCGATTTTTGGGCTATAAACACAAATCAATATGTTTAGAATAAGCTAGGGTACGCGGACTTACAATTTGGAAGCGTTTGGTTGCGGATTCGGGGCGAAAACGAGTCTAGAGAGAGAGTATAGAGAGAGAGTGTAAAAAGTCTCCAATGGACTCCACTCACCCTTATATAGGGTTTTGAGTCGGGGCTCAGTGGGATTTTACCCGATACTGCCGTTAAACGGGGCTTTTGGTCGCACCCGATTTAGTGGTCGTAATAATAAAACTTAACATTTTTCCAAATAAATGGAAATGGGTGTTATGTATTTTTATTTCCTTTTATCACGACTTAACGAAATATAAACATAAACAATTGAAATGTTTATTAAATTTGACGACCTCTAATGAACGGGACTTTTAGAAACTGGAATATTCCATTAACGGTAACGGGGAAATGTAACGGAACAACTTGGGTTGTCACATCATCCCACCGTTAGAGGGAATTTCGTCCTGAAATTCAGGTCTAGGCAAGGAAGTAGGTATGAATGGCCAAGTAGAGGTAAGAGGGTACTTCCTATTCAGTTGTCCTCACATTCTCAAGTGAACTCTAGTCTGTGTTTGTCATTCCGACAGACCTTCACGTACGGGATGCGGATTCCGTCTAGTGCAGCTAGTGGGTTCCAACTGGTGTATTCACATGGTTAGGGTTCTCAATGGATCCTATCAAGATGAGTGAGGCATGAAGAGTGTTGTCGCGAAATCACGTATCATGTCTAAGAAGTGGATCGGTCGGGTGTGAATCTGTGGTATGTCCGAAAGTAGTAGCGGCCTGAAAAGGGTTGGACCAAGTCTCCATGAGAATTATCATATGGTCCTAAGCACTCGGAAGGGTAGAGCTTTTCAGTACTTAGAACATAGTGTACTTCCATGGCAAGATCAACACTGGCGTGATCTCCATTCTGAAGTTCCTAACGTTCTCACTTGTACTGGATGTGTAGTCCTTCCGGTTAGTTCTTAGGAAGCTCGGGTTATCTTTGGTTTCACGTTTCCTGTCAACTGGCTGATAGAGACTTTCTAGGTCATCGGATGGGTTGCGTATCTACGGTTATCTGTTTGCTATAGAGTGTCTATCCCAAACTCGTGCAAAATGGACCTGCACTAACGATGCTTGGGATACGGAAACCCTGAGGGTCGGGGAGATAGGGTTTCACTAGATGAGCGTTGGACTATCTCGGGAGATGGTTCTACTATCTCTACGTGAGATGGTATTCGTGGAACACCTAATAGTCCAATTAACCTCTAAGACTTTGGTTTATCCTAGTGTGGAAAGTGTATGTTCCTACATAAACCTTCGACTAACACCAAGGCTGGTGTCAAGTCTATAATCTCTTCGGGATCTGGGTCACGAGGCTTAAGGCAATTACTTTCGCATTTGATTAAGTATTCTCGGCCGCAAAGGTTATCCTGTGTTTCTCGGTATCCTAGTGTTCGCTTCGGAGGATGTATTTTATCGTCTACAGGGCGACGGCAATTTCCTCCATGCAAGAGGGTGGAGGACGATAGGCACTGCTCGTCTATAACTGGGTGGACAAGGTGCCTGAGTAGTTTAACCCGCAGTGATCCTCTTGACTCCGACTCCTATGTTATGGAATAGGGTGAAAGTGTTTTGCGAAGAGGTCCGTGGTAGAGCTCATGCTCGGCTTAACCGCCAATACTTGATGTACGCCAGCGTATACCTGGTTATAGTGGTTAGCCTTATGAGTTCTATTCTCTGGGTTCACGAACCTGATGTGCGAGGTGCGAAGGGTCTTTCAGGGGATTCTCCTGAGTATGCTCTGGATGGTTGTTGTCTTCTGAAGTATCTACAGTGTCGTTCACTTTGGTGTCTATCATGACTACGAGGGGTCGGTCAACAGTGCGGGGTACCCTCTCTTGGGTACTTCGGAAGGTTTGAGATAAGAGGGACGATTGACGGATTGCATTATGTTTGATTATTTGTGTTAGATTTAGGTTCAGGAGAACTTTTAGTTGCCGACATGGCCACGGAGAAAGTTCTTTTTATACAGCACTAAGAATGTACACATGGTTGCACGAAGTCAAACCATGATCAATAGAGTCGCCAAAGCTGGTACACTCTGACATGATATATAATGAAGATCGATAGATTCATGTGCCGAACAGGCACACAAGTTCTAGGCGTCTCGGGTTTCGTCCTATGTATCACTACCGCGGATACCTGGACTGATAGAGTCGATGCGGAACTGTAACAGCCCGAATTTCCAGATATCTTTTATGCTTATGATTTTGATGTTTTGTGAGGGGACTCGGCGAGTTGGAGCTCAGACTCGCCGAGTAGGATCACGGTTCTGGACGCGGGTTCGCGCTTGGACTCGGCGAGTCCAAGGTATGGACTTGGCGAGTCCGCGCTGTTTAATGAAACCCTAATTTCTCGCGTTTGGGACCTATTTAAAGGGCCTTAAGGCCGTCATTTGTGCTCACCAGTCCCTTGAGTGAAACCCTAGCGAGTGTGAGCGTTTGGAGCAAAGTAGGAAGCCATTATTGATCTTGGAGGTGTCATCTTGCAAGGGCAAGGAAGAATTAGCTAAGGGAAATCAAGAGGAGCCACTTCCTGAAGGTTTGAGGTCCAGAACATCACATTTGAGGTACTATCCTCGAGCTATTCTCTGTTATGTTGACGTTTATTTTGATTTAGGGCTTATTGAGCCCTTTTGTGGCTAGATCTAGTGATTCCTTGGTCCCTTAAGCGATTTAGATTATAGATCTGGACCCTTGGAGGTCCAGAGTGTCCCTTTGCCCAAGCTTATCGTGAATCCATGGGGGTTTTGGATTGGAATCCTTATGCCTAAGGTCAAATCACCATTTATGAGTCATGGGGTGTGTTATGAACACCAAGATAAGGACTTTACATGATGAATAAGCTTAGGAAGGCCAGATCTATGAATTGTTGGAACGGATCTGACCTCAGAAGCAAGTTTGAATTGATGCTTGGCATGGACTCGCCGAGTCCGATCAACAGACTCAGCGAGTAGCATGAAGATTGCCCTAAACCACTCAGTGAGTGGTCCTGCCGATTTATGGGTTGACTCAGTGAGTCAGGGCGAGTTAGAGAGGGTTGACAGGTGGACTGAGTCGAGCTGGAACTCGCCGAGTTGTTCTTGAGACTCGGCGAGTTGAGTCGGGGTGGCCCCGCGATTCTTACCAGGTGGAACTCATCGAGTCAGGGGAATACTCGACGTGTCAAAAGGGAATCCTAGAGAGTTGGTAAAAACGTCTAGACTCGCCGAGTCGCCCTAGTGCACTCGCCGAGTCCGGTCAAAGTTGACCATTGACCGTTGACCGTTGACCAGAGTTGACTTGTGTTGACTTGATAGGGGTAGTCAACCCTAGTGGTAAAAGTGTTAATTAGAGACCTATGATTGTTATAAGGGGATTGTAGCTCGGAGGATCGAGCGAGGGATTCCAGGATTTGCGAGCTATCGAAATTCACGAGGTGAGTCTTCTCACTATACTATACCCGGAAGGGTTTTGACTGTGTGACCGAAAGGTCGGATATGGTATGACACATATGTGCTGTGTGTGATAAGTTAATTGTTATATGTGCCATGTATGATATACTTGATATGGGCCGGAAGACATTGTGTTATGGGCCGGAAGGCGAATATGCTATGGGCTGGAAGGCGTTGTAATGTGGATTGTAAGGTTGGCGTGGGTAGGACCGGAAGGTTTACCCAGTCGGGACGGAAGTCCCCTGAGATACATGCACCGGAAGGTCAGGGCCTGGAAAGGTGTATGTGCGTAGGTTGTATTTTTGGGAACTCACTAAGCTTTTATGCTTACAGTTGTTGTGTATGTGTTTAAGGTACTAGCGAGGACCATGGGAAGGCGCCGGCGTGATCTGTACACAATGATGGAGGATTTATGATCTTGGGATTTATATGATTTGTATTATGACATGATACATTGGATCTTTATGCCTTATTTTGGATGGAAATGCATTTTTAAGAAATGAAAAATTTGTTTTAAAATTTCTGTTGTTACAAGTTGGTATCAGAGCCTTGGTTTGAGGGATTCGGGTACACCTTTGGGCGTAACTGAACTCAAACCGAGGATTTGAGGAAAAATTTTCAAAAACAAAGGCATAAAATTTTTATAAAGGATTTTGTGGTAAACAAGAATGAAGCAGTGTGTACGATCAGCCAGCGCCCAAACGGTAAAAATCCCCAAAATACCCTCACTATATTGTGTTATGAGATATGATATGATATGATATGATATGATATGATATGATATGATATGATATGCATGCTAGAAGACTAGGTATCCATGATAGGACTAGAGTGGCCTGATTTGTGATGCCTTAATCTAGGGAAAATCTGCTGCTATGAGATGCTTTGAGAGCGAGCAGGTAGTTATTGCATGGCAAGAGTAGAGTACTCATGATCCGGGGTTTGGGGAGGAGGACTTGGGATGAATGCTGATGCAGTGTAGTCGGTAGTATTGGGGCCGTACTACCGAAGACACTGGGTCAGTGGGCGACCCAAGTAAAAATCCCTGGGTATCGGAGACTGAGTAGGTTTGCGTTATCGAGTATGATTATGCTCGATAGAGTCTCTGATATTTCTATGTTGTATTTCAGAGGCATCATGGTTGGACCACGCCCCAGACCTAGTTCGAGCAGTGTGAGTGATGAGGAGATTCGTCAGATGATTCATGAGGAGGTGGCTGCAGCGATCCGGGCTGAGATTCCGGAGATGTTTGGGTCTATTAAGACCACTCTAATGGAGACATTTGATGAGCGGTACGCCGCATTGACTGAGGCTGCAGTCGTGGCAGCTACCACAGCTGTGGCCGCTGCCAGGCCACAGGGAGGTGACTCGTTGCTGTTCCAGGAGTTCAGCAACACGAAGCCACCTGAGTTTGATGGGATGCAGGATCCGATCGCTGCGATGAGGTGGATTGCTGATATCGAGGGATGCTTCTATACTTGTTCATGTCCGGAGCATCTGAGGGTACGATTCACATTGAACCAGCTCCGCCTGGGAGCAAAGGATTGGTGGAAGTTCGTGACGACGAACTTCACTCTGGCAGAGGTTTCAGCTGTGACATGGGAGGGGTTTACCACTATGTTCAGAGACGAGTACGTTTCCCCGGTGGAGAGGGAACGGTTGGTTCAGGAGTTCTTGACCCTCAAGCAGGGTAATGATTATGTCACGGTGATCACGCGGAAGTTTCATGAGAGGGTGATGTTCTGCCAAGAGCAAGTGTCCACGGAGCAAGCTCGGATAAGCCGGTATTTGGGAGTGTTGAGGAGGGATATCCGAGAGTTCGTATCGAACTCATCATATCAGACTTTTGCTGAGCTTCAGGCGAATGCCAGGAAGCGTGAGATCGAGTTGCAGACCCAGGCTAGGGAGGAGGCCGAGTCTCAACGGGTGGATCGGCGGCCGGCTCAGTCTCAGCCGGCTGCCAAGCGGACTAAGTTCGCCGATTCGAGGACGGGAGGCCAGAAGGGTCGCACTTGCAGAAAGTGCGGCAAGGGTCACGAGGGGACATGTCGATCAGGTGCTTGCTACAAGTGTGGCAAGGAGGGGCACATTGCTAGGGATTGCCCCAAGGGGTTTATGGTTTGCTTTCATTGCAACCAGACCCGCCATCGGAAGGCCGAGTGTCCTCAGCTTCGCCAGGGATCTGCACCTGCTGCTAGGGTTGCTGAGACTCGACCAGTGAAGACTGAGGCCCCAAGGGCTCGTGGGAGAGCTTTCCAGTTGACCGCGGAGGAGGTCCGCGCGGCGCCTGATTTTGTGGCTGGTATGTATTCTTTCATGTAATTATTATTCTTTTATGGGATGTTATGCTTATTTCATGTTTATGCGTAGGTACTTTTCTTGTGAATTCTATACCTGCTTTAGTATTATTTGACTCGGGTGCGAGTCGGTCTTTTGTATCTCTGGCCTTTAGTCGACATATTTGTGTTAGTCGTGAGGCGTTGAGTCGGCCTCTGAGAGTTTCCATAGCTGACGAGAGAGTGATTTGTGCCACGGAGGTTCTCCGGGGATGCGTGTTAGAGATTTTCGGGGTTGAGTTTCCGATTGATCTGGTTCCTATTGCGATGGGTGATGTCTGTGTCATTGTGGGCATGGACTGGTTGAGCAGATTCGGCACAGTTATCGACTGCGAGCGTCAGCTGGTGACCATACGAGACCGTAGTGGGGGGGTTCTTTCAGTGTACGAAGAGGGTACACGATCGGGATCAGCCTTTTGTTCGGCCGCTAGGGCGAGGCAGTGTCTACAGCTGGGCTGTAAGGGTTTGTGGCGTATGTGATGGATACGCGGGTGGCTTCCGAGAGGCCAAGATCAGTTGAGGAGGTTCCGGTGGTGCGTGAGTTTCCAGATGTTTTTCCCAAAGAGTTGCCGGGTGTGCCTCCTGTGAGGCAAGCGGAGTTCAGTATCGACTTGGTTCCGGGGGCCGCGCCTATCGCTAAGGTGCCTTATCGTCTTGCACCTCCAGAGATGCAAGAGTTATCCTCGCAGCTTCAGGAGCTGCTGGGGAAGGGGTTTATTCGGCCGAGCAGCTCGCCATGGGGAGCGCCTATCCTGTTCGTCAAGAAGAAGGATGGTTCACACCGGATGTGCATTGATTACCGGAAGTTGAACAAGCTGACGGTCAAGAACAGTTACCCATTGCCGAGGATCAACGATTTGTTCGATCAGTTGCAGGGAGCATCCTGGTTCTCCAAGATCGATTTGAGGTCTGGATATCATCAGGTGAGAGTGCGGGATGAGGACGTCCAGAAGACAGCGTTCAGGATGCATTATGGGCATTATGAGTTTGTGGTGATGCCTTTTGGGCTCACCAATGCCCTGGCTGTGTTCATGGATCTCATGAATCGGGTATGTAGGCCGATGTTGGATCGGTTGGTGATTGTATTTATCGATGACATTCTGATATATTCGAGATCTAGGGAGCAGCATGAGGAGCACTTGAGGGAGGTCCTTGGGGTCCTGAGATCGGAGAAGCTTTATGCAAAGTTCTCCAAGTGTGATTTCTGGTTGCTGGAGGTCCAGTTCTTAGGACATCGTGTTAACCAGGAAGGGATACTGGTCGATCCGGCCAAGGTTGAGGCGGTGATGAGTTGGGAAGTGCTGAAGTCACCCTCTGAGATCAGGAGTTTCCTAGGGTTGGCAGGGTATTATCGGAGATTTATCAAGGATTTCTCCAAGATCGCAGTGCCACTCACCAGATTGACCCGGAAGGGTGTTGCTTTTTCATGGGGTCCTGAGCAGCAGGCCTCCTTCGAGACACTTCGCCAAAGGTTGTGCGAAGCCCCGGTATTGGCTCTCCCGGAAGGGATGGAGGACTTCGTGGTATATTGTGATGCATCGATTTTGGGGCTGGGAGCGGTGCTGATGCAGAGAGGGCATGTGATAGCATATGCATCGAGGCAGCTGAAGCCTCATGAGACGAGATATCCCACCCACGGTCTTGAGTTGGGGGCAGTAGTGTTCGCCCTCAAGATTTGGCGTCACTACTTGTATGGGGTTCGGTGTACGATTTACACGGACCATAAGAGTTTGAGGTACTTGATGGATCAGCCCAACCTAAATATGCGACAGAGAAGGTGGTTGGATGTGGTCAAGGATGATGATTGTGAGATCCAGTACCACCCAGGCAAGGCTAATGTGGTAGCCGATGCGTTGAGCCGCAGGGCGGAGAGCACTCCACTGCGGGATGTATGTTTGAGATTAACCGTGATGACTCCGGTATTAGATGCCATTCGTGGGGCACAGGCCGAGGCTGTGCAACCTGAGATGCAGAAGAGGGAATGGGTTGTTGGTTTAGTATCGGGATTCGTTACGGACGGCAGAGGGCTTATGACTTTTCAGGGTAGGATTTGGGTACTATTTGTGGGTGGTACACGTACCATTTTGATGGAGGAAGCGCATCGATCGAAATTCTTGATTCATCCCGGGGCTACAAAGATGTATTTGGATTTGAGAAAAGAGTATTGGTGGCCCTGTATGAAGAGAGACGTCGCGTGGTTTGTGGAGAGGTGCTTAACCTGTCGTAGGGTTAAGGCCGAGCACCAGAGGCCGCATGGCAAGTTGCAGCCATTGGAGGTTCCCGAGTGGAAGTGGGAACGGATCACTATGGATTTCATCACCAAGTTGCCGAGGACTGCCAGAGGAGTTGATGCAATTTGGGTGATTGTGGACAGGTTGACGAAGAGCGCTCACTTCCTTGCCATCAGTGAGAGTTCTTCAACAGAGAAATTGGCAGAGGTGTATGTGAGGGAAGTAGTATCTCGGCACGGGGTGCCGATCTCGATTATTTCAGACCGTGATGTGTGTTTCACTTCCATATTCTGGAAGAAATTTCATGAGGAGTTGGGTACTAAACTGCATTTTAGTACCGCATATCATCCCCAGACAGACGGTCAGAGTGAGCGGACGATTCAGACGCTTGAGGACATGCTCCGAGCATGTGTGTTGGATTTCGGCGGTAGTTGGGATGCGTATTTACCCTTGGCCGAGTTTTCCTACAACAACAGCCATCATTCGAGCATTGGTATTCCACCCTTTGAGCTGTTGTATGGGAGGAGGTGTCGGACCCCCATTTGTTGGGGAGACGTTGGGTAGAGAGTAATGGGCAATACAGAGATCGTGCTTCAAACGTCAGAGCAGATTCAGCAGGTCAGACAGAGATTGTTGACCGCTTAGAGCCGACATAAGAGTTATGCAGACATACGCCGATCCGAGCTTGAGTTCCAGGTCGGCGACCTTGTTCTACTGAAGGTCTCTCCTTGGAAGGGAGTGATTCGAATTAGGAAGAGGGGCAAGTTGGGACCCCGATATATTGGTCCATTCCGTGTGATCGCGAGGGTAGGCCGGGTAGCCTATCGTTTGGATTTGCCAGCAGAGTTGGAGCAGACCCACGACATCTTTCATGTGTCGCAACTGAGGAATTGTATAGCCGATGAGTCGGCAGTGGTTCCATTAGAAGATATTCAGGTGGATGCGAGCCTGAATTATGCCGAGAGACCAGTGGCCATCAGAGATCGGAAGATCAAGGTTCTGAGGATCAAGGAGGTACCCCTGGTGTTGGTTCAGTGGCAACATCGGAAGGGATCAGAGATGACCTGGGAGCCGGAGCGTGAAATGCGTGAGCAGCATCCGGAGCTATTTTCATAGCGGGACTTCGAGGGCGAAGTCTAGTTCTAGTGGGGGAGAGTTGTAACAGCCCGGATTTCCAGGTATCTTTTATGCTTATGATTTTGATGTTTTGTGAGGGGACTCGGCAAGTTGGAGCTCTAGCTCGCCGAGTAGGATCGCGGTTCTGGACGCGGGTTCGCGCCTGGACTCTGCGAGTCCGCGCTGTTTAATGAAACCCTAATTTCAAGGGTTTGGGACCTATTTAAAGGGCCTTAAGGCCGTCATTTTGCTCACCAGTCCCTTGAGTGAAACCCTAGCGAGTGTGAGCGTTTGGAGCAAAGTAGGAAGCCATTATTGATCTTGGAGGTGTCATCTTGTAAGGGAAAGGAAGAATTAGTTAAGGGAAATCAAGAGGAGCCACTTCCTGAAGGTTTGAGGTCCAGAACATCACATTTGAGGTACTATCTTCGAGCTATTCTCTATTATGTTGATGTTTATTTTGATTTAGGGCTTATTGAGCCCTTTTGTGGCTAGATCTAGTGCTTCCTTGGTCCCTTAAGCGATTTAGATTATAGATCTGGACCCTTGGAGGTCCAGAGTGTCCCTTTGCCCAAGCTTTTCGTGAATCCATGGGGGGTTTTGGATTGGAATCCTTATGCCTAAGGTCAAATCACCATTTATGAGTCATGGGGTGTGTTATGAACACCAAGATAAGGACTTTATGTGATGAATAAGCTTAGGAAGGCCAGATCTACGAATTGTTGGAACGGATCAGACCTCAGAAGCAAGTTTCAGTTGATGCATGGCATGGACTCGCCGAGTCCGATGAACAGACTCGGCGAGTAGCATGAAGATTGCCCTAAACCACTCAGTGATTGGTCCTGCCGAGTTATGGGTTGACTCAGTGAGTCAGGGCGAGTTAGAGAGGGTTGACAGGTGGATTGAGTCGAGCTGGAACTCACCGAGTTGTTCTTGAGACTCGGCGAGTTAAGTCGGGGTGGCCCCGCGATTCTTACCAGGTGGAACTCGTCGAGTCAGGGGAATACTTGACGTGTCAAAAAGGAGTCCTAGAGAGTTGGTGAAAACGTCTAGACTCGCCGAGTCGCCCTTGTGCACTCATCGAGTCTGGTTAAAGTTGACCATTGACCGTTGACCGTTGACTAGAGTTGACTACTGTTGACTTGATAGGGGTAGTCAACCCTAGTGGTAAAAGTGTTAATTAGAGACATACGATTGTTATAGGGGGATTGTAGCTCGGAGGATCGAGCGAGGGATTTCAGGATTTGCGAGCTATCGAGATTCACGAGGTTAGTCTTCTCACTATACTATACCCGGAAGGGTTTTGACTGTGTGACCGGAAGGTCGGATATGGTATGAGACATATGTGATGTGCGTGATAAGTTAATTGTTATATGTGCCATGTATGATATGCTTGATATGGGCCGGAAGGCATTATGTTATGGGCCGGAAGGCGAATATGCTATGGGCCGGAAGGCGTTGTAATGTGGACCATAAGGTTGGCGTGGGTAGGACCGGAAGGTTTACCCAGTCGGGATGGAAGTCCCCTGAGACACATGGACCGGAAGGTCAGGGCCTGGAAAGGCGTATGTGCGTAGGTTGTATTTTGGGGAACTCACTAAGCTTTTATGCTTACAGTTGTTGTGTATGTGTTTCAGGTACTAGCGAGGACCGTGGGAAGGCGCCAGCGTGATTTGTACACACTGATGGAGGATTTATGATCTTGGGATTTATATGATTTGTATTATGACATGATACATTGGATCTTTATGCCTTATTTTGGATGGAAATACATTTTGAAGAAATGAAAATTTTGTTTTAAAATTTCCGTTGTTACAGGAACTATAGAGAGTTCTATGTGTTTCCGAATAGAGTATCTTTTCATGAAAGAATTGTCACAAGGCCTTTCTATAATCGCCTCACATATACTAGTCATGTATATTTAAGGTGGGGAGGACTGTTGACTGAGCGACCCCGCCCTAAATCCACAACCAAACGAGGAACAGGAAATGAGTCGGTATTCGCTCACTCTAGGCCTGTCCATCTTAAATATACATGGTCGTAACGTATATGTTTAGCCATTATAGTTTTACCTAATGAATTTTAAATTTTATGATAGTGCTGCGACCTTCGCCTTACTGGGAAGAATTTACATTTCAATTAGTCTTTTATTGCTCTTAGTTTAGTTACCCGAGATCGAGAGACGTACCAAAATCTAATGAGTTCCTTGCCGTTTCTCCTTAAGCAGTAGTGGCAGGCTCCTTCTGTGTCTTTGTCTTTCTCTTCGGTTGGGCAGTCCTTCTTGAAGTGTCCCATTTCACCACATAGGTGGCAAACTGTATGGTTTTCCACATTGGTGATTTGTGTAATGAACTTAACCGGGGTTCTGTAGACGCGAGCAGTATGCCCCAACATGTGGCACCTAGCACAATAGAGTTCCCGGCAGGCACCATGATGATGGTAGCTGCACTTGCTGCAGTGGGGAAGGTCTCCTAGATACGGTCTTCTTGGAGTCGGGAGGGAAGGATTGACAGGGGTATAGACTGACTCAACTCGTTGCCCATCGGAAGGTCCTTGAGCCGAGGTACTTCCCACCTCTATCTTGAGTTTTCTCTTTAGTGGGTTTGAGTGAGTTTCTTGGGTGGTTGAGTATGGAAGTGTTGGTTGCTGTTGGCCATTGCTAGGATTGGAAATCCCGACCGGGCCCTTGCTAACATTGGCGGTGTTAGCATTCAGGTGAGCCATGACAGCTGTTACGGCTGCTGAGACTGCAGCTTGGAATGTGGCTTCATCGAATAAGAGAGTGGATTTCTTGTTTGAGGACTGGTTACGCTTCTTCGGTGGCATGGTTTTCCTACACGGAAAGGAATACAAGGTAATGAGAGATGATGGCTAACTCTGGACATTTCCGTCCTGAACGTATTAGGCATAAATTTTCCCGTGCCTCGGGTACTGGTTGTCTAAATGTCGACCTACATCCCTATGATGTAGTCCTGGTAATCGAGGTAGGAGTATGAGTATCGGAAAAGGCCATAAGATACGAGTCGTTCCTACTAAGTTACCTTTATACTGGGAAAGGTTTCATTCTCCGGCCTGGAAAGATTTGAGAACGGTTCGGAACGAACTGCGGAAAGAGAGGCTCACAAGGGCAGATGGCTAAAATTCTCTCAATATAGATGTGGGGATTCGCCCTAATCGTGTAACTGGCAACGGGAAGCGACGATTTACCTAACACATAGCGTGAGTAGTGTAACCACTAACTCACTAAATTGTATTATTTTATGGGTGTATTAGCGTGAGGAACACAAGGAAAACACAATTCCCGGGTTCCATGTACTGGCTCCCTCGGTCTGCCTCGTGTCTATGACTGGAATCGGCGTTGGTTTCTTCCGGGTAGTTTCCTAGGGTTGTCTTCTCATATGGACATATTGAATTCCTACTCCGCCTTCCTTCTGATTCCAACTCTGGGTGTCATCACTTCGTGATGGATGACTGGGAATCTTCGAAGTTTAGGCGAATTCCTCACCGATTTCCTGAAAGAATATGGGCACTTGGTGCATTTAATAGTCTCGACCCAGCTCATTTATTTCCGAACAGGAAATCTTCTCAATGAACTTCTTCGGGGTCGACTTCAACTCTTCTACTATGCACTGAAGTGGGTAGGGTTTTCTACAGGGTTCGTGCGAGAATGGAAATGTCTAAAGAATCCTAAGAGATTATTAACATTTCACTGGATGATCCATATCGAGTCCTGCTACGATTACACAAGGTATACAAATCATATATAACTTAGATCCGATAGGCCTTCGAATATGTGATACTACTCTAGAACCACATCCCAACGAGGAAAAGGAAATAGAGCGAAACCACACATTCTTAGCCTATGGGATCCTTATTATATATAACCTTGGGAGTATACCCTCTGTAGTTGTTGGTATATCAATAAGGATCTTTTTAGTTATTCACGCAAGGTTGTTTATGATTCCTAAAATACCCATATGGTATTTTAATTCTTGTTTGTTTTCTTATCTTCTGAATATAAATTATGGGATTAGTATGAATATTTTAGTGTTCTAAAATACTCCTATAGTATTTTAACTTTATGTTTGGCTCTAACAATCCTAGTTGGTAAGTTTCAGACCTGTTGCACACCACTACCACTCCCGAGCACACGTTCATCGCATCTCGAATAAATGTAGTTGATCAGGTTACATTTATTCTAGCTTACGATTACATAACTGCCCAGGTTTGACTGTAGGGTTCAACATCCGAAGATTTTATTATTGTTCTTCTTGTGATACTTTTGTTCAAGTGTTTAGATTCTGGATGTTATTATACTTTGGTAAAATATGGTTATATTTTAAAGTATAATTCTTGGTTAGAGTGTTTTATCCCTTTGTGTTTATAGGTTGTATATCTTTTATGAATTGATATACTTAGCTCACTATAAACAGTGCTCTCATACCAATCTGTCACACCCCAAAACCGGAACGGCGGAAACGTTCTGGGGTGGATGACGTCATGTCAAGTATCACAACACATGCATTATAGTAATCAAAATACAACAAAACATTGCATTAATAGTAATAGTTTTACATGGTTTCATTACAATACATCTAAGTATTACAAGTAAATATAAGTAAGTACGGCATGGCACTAATCTATCTTCATCAACTGCTCCGGGGATGTACCTGTCTAATTGCTGACCTGAGAATACAAGTTATTTGAAAAGCGAGTATCAGCATTTTTACAAATGCTAGTGAGTTCATAAGTATTTAGTGACATTTATTCAAATAACTTTATAAAGCATTGGTTTAAGTGTTCACTGTGTATTAGAGTTCTTTCCAGAAAATCCTATATTTTCTTTAATGAAGCAGCCTTCTACCAAGACTGGTCAGTGTTGTGTGGTAAAAAGTAGTTTTCCCTAAGTTGCTATCATTATCAAAATACTGAGTTTGATTATTGAGGAAAGAAAACGACATCAGGGAATATCATATGCCTCAGCAGTGAGGACTGCTGACTAAGGCAAGGAATCATAGACTCCAGGGGAGTATCGAACGAACGACACGCCTGGTTCAGTCTAACAAGTAGAGACTCAGACCCCAGAAAGTAACAAATGAAAGGTACAACTGATCAGGTCTAAAACAGTGAAAGATAAACCCCAGACAGTATCAAATGAAAGATAAGTCTTGTAAGGTCAAAATAGAGATAACAGACCCCATACAATATCAAATGAAAGATACGTCTTGTAAGGTCACAACAGTGAAAGACAGACCCAGACAGTATCAAATGAAAGATACGTCTTGTAAGGTCAAAACAGAGGTAACAGACCCCAGATAGTATCAAATGAAAGATACGCCTTGTAAGGTCAAAATAGTGTGAGTCTGAAAATGAGTTACCAACATACAGTGTAGATTGTCGGTGAAATATCGTTACCTTAAGGACAAAGAATTATAAGGTAACTTGGGATACTCGTAACCATACTGACTAGAGTTCCAGACGCCCTACAAGCGTCTATAAGATGTGACATTTGTCACCCGTTGGCTTGGTAGGCCAGGACTGTAGCTAGCAGTCTGGGTGCGGGGTTGTCAATCCCGTATAGATCTATACACACAATGTCCGCTCTCCCTACAGGAGACTCTGGTTACTAACTAGACGACGGAGAAGGCCGTGTCCTGAAGATGCATCCCAAATAGTGGGTAGAGACTTCCAAATAGTGGGTAGTGTGTAAGTGTTGAACTAGAGGTAGAGACTTCCCAATAGTGGGTTTCTAATGTAAGTATAGACTAGAGGTAGAGACTCTTAACTGAACTGACTAGAGAATTCCTATATGTCCATACTCATATACATAATATATAACTAATGAATCAAACGACCTTCGGACGGCCATCCGATCCCACCAGACCACATCTCAACAAAGAAAAGGAAATAGGGTAGACGAGCCTTCCTAAGTCTTTCAATCATTACTTATATGCACCTATATAAGCACAGACATACATCTAACTACGACTGAGTGTGTATCAAGTAGAAGTGATCTTTGTGAAGTAGAAGTGTCTAACAAGTGAAGTAGAAGTGGTTGCAAGTGAAGTAGAAGTGTCGAACAAGTATAAGCGTATGACGAAGTAGAGGCGACAATAAGTGAAGCAAGAACGTATCAAGTATAAGTGAAGTAGAGTCGATATCAGGTATAAGCGAAGTAGAATCGTATCTCTAAGTAAAAATGTGAATAAGTATAAACGTCCATTAGGTACAAGTGACCTCAAGTATAAGTGAAAGCATTACAGAGTAGGAGTACAAAATAAGTATAAGTGAAGTAGCCGTATTTAACAAGTAAAGTATACGTCGAAAAAGGGAATCTTTGATGAAAAACCTTTATGTCTAGAGGAAATCCCAAATTGTATTCTTTTGTAAAATATATTTGAAAACCTTAGAAAATCTTTCATAAACCATTTTAGAGTGAATCTTGGGAAAACAGTATAAGTAAGAGTTTTGAAACAATTGAAAACCTTTTTGAAAGCCATTCTAGTGTCCTACTCGGTAAAACAGTGTACAGTGTGGTAAAATTTGGTGCATGCGGGTTATCAATCACATGTGATTGATATGATAACTGGCATGTTTAACTTGTATTCTCCCCCCCCCCCCTTATAAAACATTTAAAAACATTCAAAGGTTCATTCAGGGGTATGAACTCACCTGGTGTAAGTAGGTCCGATGAAGGTGCTGTTTGGGCGTTCGGTGTCACGCAAGGACTTGAACACACACAATGACCTATTTAACATATGATAACATATGTTCACATACAATTCGCATATTTAATACAAATTAAACAAATATACGCGCTCACAGGAGCGGAAAACACTTTGGTTAAGTGTTTGGGTGTCCTGGGTAGCGTTTAAGGGTGTGTATGACTTAGGAATAGAGTTTACCCTCCGAAAGTAAACCCTTATCACATAGTTTACGGCCCAGGGACTACTCACCATGATTTTACGGCCGTAAACTCATGGTGAGGGTGTTTTAGGGTGCTAAAGTGTCTCATATCAATTGTAGAATTTTGCTAAACTCAAATATCAAGTGTGTGAATAGGTTTAAAGTATCTATATGGACCAACTTGGATTTTACGGCCCAAGTCAAGGGAGTTTACGGCCGTAAACTCCTAGGGACATATTCTTGGGTGTTTTATGCTTCTAGCTTGTTCATGGGATTTTTCTAAGTACTTTTCATAAAAGGCATGAGTGGGTTTAAGGCTTCTAAGGGCCTCATTATGGAGTTTACGGCCTAGGGACACTCCTAAAGGAGTTTACGGCCGTAAACTCTCATTCTTTGAGTTTTGTGAAGTTTTAAGCCCCTATTACCTTTCTAGAAATTTCTAATGGAGTGTGATGCTATTTTGGGGAATTAAAACCATCAATTGGGGGTGTTTTGGGGTGTTTACGGCCTTGACATGTGTCTGGGCTGTAAACTCCCTTTACTCCTTCATTTTGATGTGTTTAAGTGATTTAAACCCACAATACCAAGTCCCTAATTTATGTATGGAGCCTAAGGGTGGTTTGGGAGTGTTTTTGGGGCCTTTTAACAAGATTTTGAGGTGTTTACGTCCTAAGCTTGTGCTTGGGCCGTAAACTCTCTTTTACCCCCTAAATCCATGAGTTTTAATGTTTAAACACTCCTAGGCTAATACCTCAATTTATTTCCAAGCCATTAGGGACAAGTTTGGGTCATTTTGGCCTTGTTTTGGGTGTTTACGGCCTAAGGAGGAGCTTAGACCGTAAACTCCTTTTCCATTGCTTCTAAGTCTGATTTTTGGGCTATAAACACAAATCAATATGTTTAGAATAAGCTAGGGTAAGCGGACTTACAATTTGGAAGCGTTTGGTTGCGGATTCGGGGCGAAAACGAGTCTAGAGAGAGAGTATAGAGAGAGAGTGTAAAATGTCTCCAATGGATTCCACTCACCCTTATATAGGGTTTTGAGTCGGGGCTCAGTGGGATTTTACCCGATACTGCCGTTAAACGGGGCTTTTGGTCGCACCCGATTTAGTGGTCGTAATAATAAAACTTAACATTTTTCCAAATAAACGGAAATGGGTGTTATGTGTTTTTATTTCCTTTTATCACGACTTAACGGCGTATAAACATAAACAATTGAAATGTTTATTAAATTTGGCGACCTCTAATTAACGGGACTTTTAGAAACTGGAATATTCCGTTAACGGTAACAGGGAAATGTAACGGAACAACTTGGGTTGTCACAATGGGAGCTCTGCTTGGAGAAGTGAAAGATCTGGTGTCAAACCTGCTCAAACTTCTCTCTTAACTCCTGAGTTTTTAATTCAAAAGTTACAGGTTCTTGATCAAGCCACTTCAGAAGGTTTTTGCGTTTGCTAAGATGTTACCAACTGATGCCCCAACTGTTGTCACAGGGGTACAAGGGGGAGAAAAAGAAAAGAAAGTTGGTAAAACTTTGAAAGCAACTAAAGGAAGAGAAGATTAACCTAAACCAGTTGAAAATTTGGTATCAACTCAAGGTCTAACGAAGGTGGTGTCAATATAAATTCCTACTCCTATAGTTTCGAAAACCACAACTATAATGTCAACAAAAACTACGACTAGACCTATTCAGAAAGGGATTTCTATAGCTTCATTTGTTGAAGGAGGTAGTTTGATTTCAACAAAGCCAAAGAGAACAGAAAGTGATAGCGGAAAAGGGAAAGAAATATTGATTGAAAAATCAAAGGATGAGAAAAAGGCTGAGATAGAAGCTGAGATGGAGAAGCAGAGGCAAATTCAAAGCATCTTGAGGCTTTGCGAAAATGATCCACCAAATATAGATAAGGGAGATCCTAAGAAGCTTCACAGTTATGAACATATCAAAGCCAGAGTGTCATACAATCAGATGTATGCATTCAAGAAGAAGCGTAGGAGGAGTTATTTTATCTAAAATTCTTATATGAATCAACTGGATTTTCCCATCAACGAAATGATGTTTATCACTGCCCAATATAAGAACATCAAAAAATTACCAAATGAAGTTGACTTTTCGCATGTGAAACTTAGGTTTCATGCAGTTGTTGGGAAAGATTAAGAAGAAGTTTGGTCACTTGTTAAGATTACAAGGGTAATAAGCAATATGATATAAAACTTTCGGTATCATGTTGTAAGAACGAACAATGTAACTTGTGATTTCTCAATTCCTGATTTTCCTTTGATAAACTTGAATGACCTTATTCCAGTTACATTGATTCTGAAGGACATATATGAAATGAAGCTTCAAGTTACAAGCAATGAAGTTTTAAGACTTGGTATTGGTCACATCAAAATCTTCATAGAAAATTACTATGATTGTCTAGCTTTGACCGATGTCGAATTGTCTACTGCACTGGGGAAAGAAGTAAAGGTTGATATGGTGGTAGTTAAATCTCAAGCAGATCTTAAGAAGTTTGATGATGGGGAGATAAAAGATCTCCATACTTTCTAAAACTACATCATATTTCTGAAAGATCCAAACTTTCATACTTCACAATCTTAATACTTCAAAAACATGATACATGCATATTCATAAAACAATATTTTACATTGATAGTTTATTTACATAGACTAGATACAAACCGACTATTTAGATTTTTACAATGTTTTACACATATTACATAATTTCCTAGGAATACAATACAAAAGTTATAATATTATATATTCTACATCTTCTACAAGTACAAAACTATTTACTGGATGCATCACTTGCAATAGTTTAAACATCGAGATGGATAAACGGGTGACGCTTAGTGAGTTTAATAACAGTTACAATATAAAATTATGACATATACATATCAATATCATAGAAGCAAAGAGGGAGAAAGGAAATAGATAGGCAAATGAGTATCATATGACATGCTTTCCGTAACAACGAATAATCAGATTCAAAGATTTGAAATGAATGAGACATAACAATTTTCCAACACTTGATATACACCGATAAGACTTCAGCCCAAGTTGTGTAGAAAATATAATTTCAGAATATCATTTCACTAGAATACAGAGGCTTTCAGCCATGTCTTTGTATTCATCTATGCTAAAGTGATGCTTATGTCATACACTTCATGGCCAAAGGCTACATACCAGTACCCAAGTGATACTTATGTCATACACTTCGTGGCCTAAGTTATAACTCATTATCATAATAACATGGGAAAGCACATTGAACATATAACACATAACATACAATTGTCCCTATATTGAACTCAAATTGAAATAACTGGGTTAAAATATTAATTTGGGCAGCACTGCGACACTAAATATGACTTTCTGTGACGAAACCGGAGATTTTAGTTGAAAACCGGCCTTACTCGGGCAGAGTTTCGGCTTGAAAATATAATTTTCTCAGGAAGTTCGGAGCGTCGGGACTTGCTTTGGGTGTCGGGAATGATATCGGGGTTTCTGGGGGTTAAAAGTGGGCTAAAAGGGGTTTTAGAATGAAAAGAAATAAGAAAGTGTAACATAATTCCGGAGACCCTCGGTCTCTATTTATAGGGGACCGAAGCTGCTAATTACGCTAAGTGTAAGTCCTTTGTAAGTTGGACGTACTGCGAGGCGGCTTAGTACGCAAGGCGTAACCTTTGTACGTGGAGCGTACATGCGAGGCGTGTCCTCTGATTGGAACCCGGGTTTCGGACGTGGCAATCTTATCCGATATGTGTGCTTCGTGCAAAGAGAGAGGGGCGTGGACGACTTCTGACCCTGCATGCGAACGTTGGGCATACGAAGTACGCTGGGCGTACCTCCTCGGATAAGGCTTCGAGTTTTCATTTATTTTTTTTTCAAAATTTGAAAATTCATATATTTTGCGTAATAACTCCATTTTTGACGTTCTTTATATCCACGCGTATGAGAGAATATATTCTAAAACTTTCATTTAGACTCCGTCGGCTAATTTTGAATTTATTTTTCTTATTATATGTTTAACAGGCCGGGGCAGCATAAGTCCGTTAAAAATTCATAACTTCTTCATCTTGTGTTCGTTTTTGTCTGTCTTTTTACCGTTACTATTTACGAGACCTTCGATTCTCATTTAGGTTGTGTCGGCTATATATCACTCGGTCTTTATTTCGAGTTTTTAGCAGTCTACTGCTATTCTGAAACTTAGAAAATTATAACTTCCTCATACAAAATCAGATTTGGACGTTCTTTTTATGAAAATTATTGGTTTAATGAGTAGTACGACTTTCATTTATATCATAAGGGCCAAAAAGTAGTTTATCGAAAACTTACTTTTTACGTCATTCGGCGTTGTGTTAGTTTTGTCGCGAAACATCAAATATTCATAACTTATTCGTTATAATTCGGATTTCGATGAGGTTTTCGCCTAAATATTCCTAGGGAAATTATCTACAACTCTCAATAATAAGTTTTTTACTTATTTCAAATTTTATATTTTCGTTAAATTTCAATATTTACCTTTTGATTGGAATCTCATAAGACTTCCATTATCTTTTTAGTGATTCTAAACATAGTTTTACTTCATTTCTAGTAAAAACCATTTGTTAGAACTCAATACTCAATATCACATAATATTTCATAATATTATTTACTTTTAACATTTACAAAACACGATTTCAAAACGTGTATGTTACAAATACCTCCTCCTTTTGAGGATTTCGTCCCCGAAATTACATCGTTTAAAACAAATGGGGATATTTTGCTTTTATCTAATTCTTATTTTACAAGGTATAATTTGGGCCTCTATGGTGTTTCCACTTGAGAAGCACCGGATCCCCTTCTTTATTACATAGATGAGTCGTTCTTTCGTTTACGATCTCTTAAGGCTCTTCTACATATTTTAACTTATTATCCAATTTTACCTCGTATAAAGGAATCGCTTCATCATATATGCTTAAACACTTACGCAGATAACTCAAATGAAACAGATCATGAATACCTGCCAAATCTTCCGGTAATTCCATGTTGTATCCTTGTTTACCAATCCTCTGGGTGATTTTGAAAGGTCTAAAAAATTTGGGACTCAACTTTCCTTTCTTCCCAAATCGCATAAGTCCTTTCCATGGGGATACCTTCAGCATTACAAAATCACCCACCTGAAATTCTATCGATCGTCTCCTCTTTTCTGCATAGGACTTCTGTCGATCCTTGGCTGCTTTCATTGTTTCTTGTACGATTTGAATCTTATCAATGGTGTCTTGAATCATTTCAGGGCCTCCAAGGATTTTCTGTCATATATTACGCCAACATAATGGAGTACGACATCTACATGCATATAGTGCTTCATATGGTGGCATTTTGATTGAAGCGTGGTAACTGTTATTATACGAAAATTAGACAAGAGGTAAATACTTATCCCAGTTACCACCAAACTCCAAGACGCATGCACGAAGCATATCGTCTACTGTTTGGATTGTTCTCTCCGTCTAACCATCAGTATGGGGATGGTAGGGGTTGCTAAGAGTAACTCGAGATCCCAATTCACGTTGAATACTCGCCCAGAAATGAGAAGTGAAGCGAGTATAACAATCGGAAATGATATTTAGTAGCACACCATGTATCGCAACAATTTCATCCAAGTATACTTGTGCGTATTTCTCCATTGGAGCCATTTCACGCATGGAGAGAAAATATGCACTCTTAGTCAGGCGGTCAACAATTACCCAAATGCAATCGTGCAATTTAGGGGTCTTCAGCAACTTGGTAATAAAATCCATAGACAGTTCTTCCCATTTCCACATGGGAACACTAAGACTTTCTGGAGCTCCGTAAGACTTTTGGTGCTCTATTTTGACTTGTGAGCATATCAAGTATTCTTGCACATATCTTCCAATGTCTTATTTTAATCCAGACCACCAATAATCAGCTCTTACATCATAGTACATTTTACTTGTACCAAGATGTATTGACAGCTTAGACTTATGGGCTTCATCTAAAATCTTCTGTCTTAATCCGCCAATCTTTGGAATCCATAGCCGATTCTTAAATACTTTTAGTCCACGAGGATCATCCAGTAAAATAGCAGCATAATGTGTCATCCCTTCTTTCTTCACATTTTCTGGATGTAAAGCCTCTTCTTGCCATTTCTCTAGTTCATCAAGAATAGTGAACTTTACTTTAGTGTGAGTAATAGTATAACCCACCCTATCATGTTAAACCTTTCTTCTGAGTGCATCGGCAACTACTTTGGCTTTTCTAGGATGGTATAGGATTTCACATTCATATTTTTTGATTAGTTCCAAAGCTCGTTATTGTCTCATATTCAAAGTTTGTTGACTGAATATATACTTGAGACTTTTGTGGTTGGTAAACAATTGGCATTTTGTACCAAAAAGATAATGTCTCCAAAGTTTTAAGGCAAATACCACTACAGTGAGTTCAAGATCATGGATAGGATAATTCTTTTCATACTCTTTCAGTTGTCTTGAGGCATAGACTATCACTTTACCACGTTGCATCAACACACAACCGAGTCCCAACCTAGAAGCATCACTATACACGGAGAAATCATTATCACCTTCTGGAAGTGATAAGATTCGAGCATGAGTCAAACGATCTTTTCGAGTCGAGAAATCATTTTCTTGGACTTCGCCCCATTCGTGTAAGACTTGTGAGAGGTATAGCTATACGAGAAAAGTCTTTAATGAATCTGTAGTAATAACCTGCGAGACCCAAGAAACTGCGAATTTCAGAAGCATTGCGGGGCTCTTCCCAATTTTGAATGACTTTGATTTTGGTAGGATCTACGGATACACCATCACCAGAAATCACATGGCCGAGAAATTGAAGATGACGAAGCCAAAATTCACATTTCGAGAATTTAGCATGTAGTTTCTCCTTTCGAAGAAGTTCTAATAACGCATGAATATGAATGACATGATTAGCTTCAGATTTGGAATAGATTAGAATATCATCAATGAATACAATGACAGATTTATCGAGCATTGGACGACATACCCGATTCATCATATCCATAAATACGGCAGGGGCATTTGTCAAACCGAATGGCATCACAAGGAATCCATAATTCGCATATCTAGTACGAAAGGCAGTCTTCGGTACATCCTGCTCGTGTACTTTCAACTGATGATAGCCAGATCTTAAATCAATCTTCGAGAAATAGCTAACACCCTGAAGTTGATCAAATAAATCGTCAATGCGAGGTAATGGATACTTGTTCTTGATAGTCACCTTATTTAGCTCACGGTAATCAATACACATTCACATTGATCCTTTCTTATTCTTGACAAACATTAGTGGAGCACCCCAAGGAGAGGTACTCGGTGGAATGAAGCCTTTGTCAAATAATTCATGCAGTTGGATCATCATTTTTTCATCTCAACTGGCGCAAGACGATAAGGAGTCTTTGCAATCAGAGAAGCACCAGGCACAAGATTAATTCGGAATTCTACTTGCCTGTCTGGAGGAAGTCCAGACAAATCATCAGGGAAAACAACATCATATTCGTTAACAACAGGAACATCATCTACATAGATAGAACACCCATTTGCTATGAATTTATGAGCTTTTAAGAAAGAGATTATTTTTGAGTTTCTTTGTTCACCATAGACATAAATAGGGTTCTCCCCTTCAATGGGAATACGTACTATATTTTCATAGCCCAAAAGTTTTGCATCGTTCTTTGACAACCAATCCATGCCGAGAATAATACCAAAGTTGGGCAAGGAGATAGGAATTAGGTTAGCAAGGAAATTATAGCCTTCAATTTCTATGACACAATTCCTATAGATTTTATCAGCAAGTAATGATATACTTCCTGCAGTATCTACGTGAAATGGTTGCGCAAGTGCATAGCAAGCAATTTAAAAGGAATGCGTGAATTAATGAGACACAAAAGAATATGCGGCACCAGAATCAACTATGATGTGAGCAGGTCTAGAGTTGACAAGAAATGTACCCCGTCACAACATTTGGGTCTTCAGGTGCCTCCTCTGTGGTAATATGGAATGCACAACCCTTAGCTTTTGGCACCTCCTCCTTTTTAGTTGGAGTACTCTTTGATAGTTGAACAGGAGCTTGACTTCTCGCTGGTTGTTGAACAAAAGCTTGACTCTCCGTCATGTGACTAGTAAGAGTAGGACAGAATCGCTTTCTGTGGCCAGTAATACCACAAGCATAACATGTAACATCCTTCATTGGAAAAATGGGCTTCTTGTGGCCTATTTCTCCACATCCAAAACATACCACTGATCCTTTTTCAAGTCTACATGCGCCTGAATGATTCTTTCCACAATTTTGACATAACGACGATTGAAGAGAACAAGATTGTGACCTACCGCGGCCACGAGAAGCACTTTGAGATTGCACTTTCTTGTTAGGTTCAGATCGAATAGATTGTGCCAGTGGAATAGAGGGAACATAAACAGTTCTTTCAGTACGTGGATGCTTTGGAACAGTAAAAATGGCACCACGTATCTCCAAGTCATGCTCGCGTCTTCGGGCATACTCAGCAGCTTTATCAAATGATAGAACATCCCGATTACTCACGAAATCGTGGATTTCATATCTTAATCCTTCCATGAATAACTGAATTTTATCATCTTCAGTTGGAATATACTTTGTAGCAAATTGTGCTTTTTGATTGAATTGCGTTTAATATTCATTCACGGTCATTCCTCCTTGTTTAAGTTCAAGGAAAACCTTACTTTTGAACATTCCCCAAGATAAATTCTCCTTATCATACTCTTCAAGAGTTTCAAATATTGCTTCCCACCAGACCATGGCTTCTCCAGTGAACATTGCGGAGGTATAATTAACTTTGTCCTCATTTATCACATCAGAGAGACATAATACTTTTTCTGTATTATGTATTTTGTACACTTGAAATCTTTGTAAGAGGGACGCTTCACCACTCCTTTTGAAGATTCTCCAGTGGCTTCCTCTTTGCCTTTATCATTATCCATCTTGTGATCTTCAAAAGTCTGTCAAATAATACCAGTAAGTTTACCAAAGAATCCCTCCTCTCGAGGGGATACTGGAGTATTTACTTCACCAGGTTTAGGATCCCCAACCACTTCTAGTGTATAGCTACCTTCTTGTCCAACCATTCTTCTGAAATTTTGGACCAATGTAGTATTTATTATTACCTAATACTTTACTTAAATCTTTCATATGGTTTGTATCCATATACTCCTAATGAATTCGTTACTCTATTGAACTTCCAACGGTTTAAGTCTAAATATCAACCTGTGATATTTAGTTCACATAAACTATTGCTCTGATACAATGATTGAAAGATCTCCATACTTTCTAAAACTACATCATATTTCTAAAATATCCAAACTTTCATAGTTCACAATATTATTACTCCCAAAACATGCAATCTGCATATTCATAAAACAATATTTTACATTGATAGTTTATTTACGTAGACTGGATACAAACCGACTATTTAGATTTTTACAATCTTTTACACATATTACATACTTTCCCAGGAATACAATACAAAAGTTATAATATTATCTATTCTACATCTTCTACCAGTACAAAACTATATTGGATGCTTATCACATGCAATAGTTTAAACATTAAGAAGGATAAACGGGTGATGCTTAGTGAGTTCAACAACAATTACAATATAACATTATGACATATACATATCAATATCACAGAAGCAAAGAGGGAAAAGGAAATAGATAGGAAAATGAGTATCATATGACATGCTTTCCATAACAACGAATAACCAGATTCAAAGATTTTAAATCAATGAGACATAACAATTTTCCAACACTTGTTATACACCAATAAGACTTCAGCCAAAGTGGTGTAGAAAATATAACTTCAGAATATCATTTCACTAGAATACACAGGCTTTCAGCCATGTCCTTGTATTCTGATATGCCAAAGTGATTCTTATGTCATACACTTCATGGCCAAAGGCTACATACTAGTACCCAAGTGATGCTTATGTCATTCACTTCGTGGCCAAAGCTATAGCTGATTATCATAATAACATGGGAAGGAACATTGAACATATAACACATAACATATAATTGTCCCTATATTGAACTCACATTGATATAAACCGGGGTTAAAATATTAATTTTTCCAGCACTTCGGCTCTAAATATGACTTTCATGGAAGTATACACAGGTAGAAGTATCCACGTAAAGGTATTCATGTAATGTGCTCATGTAAGCGTATTCAGATAAATGTAGGTATGTAAACGTACCCATGTATCATGTAATCCTAGGTAATTGTACTCATGTATCAGGTAAGGTACTAGTATAGACTCATGAATGAACTGACTCTTGTGTGATTCCTTGTAATAGGAATAATGTTTTGTTTCTTCTAACTATCCTTATGATAATTAACTGGAAAGTAATTGGTTTTTCAAGTAGATGTATGCACCCTCGATACACCAGGGTGTGGGAAAACTGAACAAAGGATGGAAACTATAACATCATTACATATATAAGAACATATGCGTGTAAGTGTAGTTTTTCTCAAGAAGGTAAAAATAATGGTTTTGCAAGATATCTAGGAGTTTTGAACAATAATTAAGAGTGACTTGATGTCATTTTAATACACATTTCAAAACTAATACTTTTGTTATCAAGGTATTTTAAGATAGAAAACCATTTCATGTGTCACCTTTTGAAGTATGTGAAATCTACTTAGTGAAAACACAGTTATCAAATACATAAGTATGATTTAATAACATATTGTTCTCTACTTGTATTCCCCCCCCCCATTAAAGCATTTAAAATCATTTAAAATATTGATTAAGGGGTATGAACTCACCTGTTGTGTGTGGTTCTAGCCGGTACGCGTGTATGGATGAGAAGTTCCACGGATGAAGTCCCGAGACATAATAAGTCCTAAGTGACATATAAAGACACATATTGACATGAATATAGTGTTTATAACATCTATATGAAAGGAAACACCTTCCGAGACTTGGTAACACCTTCACCAAGTGTTGGAATCACATGTGATTCAACATAGGAAGGTATAAAGGCACACATATGAGTTTACTACCATGAGTTCACGGCCCAAGGGAGTTTTCGACCGTAAACTCATGGTCACTCATGGGTTTGTGTAAGTATGAAAGCTAGGGGATGATTTAGGGACATTAGCTCTAGCATAGAATGAGAAAGACCACTTTCTTTGGAGTTTTTGAGGTGTTCACGGCCCAAATGAGTTTGATACCATAAACTCATGGCCAAATATACTTATGGGGGTCCTAAAGGTCATAAGGAAGCATTCTAAATTCATGCCTAAGCCCTTGGAAGTGTTTGTGGCATCAAAACACCTCTAACTTGAGTTTACGTCCCATGGACCATTTGGTCATGTGTTTGCGGCCGTAAACACACATGGGTACTGATATTTTCATTGCTTTGGGTCCTAGACAAATCAAGGTAAAGTGTTATGTTTGTCTCTTGGCTTAATGAAGGTATTTAGGGCACTTTGGCACCCAAATATGGAGTTCACGGCCCAAGAACTTCCTTGGCCGTGAACTCACTTTCAACCCTTGATTTTATTTGTTTTGGATGACTAAACATATCATGGGTAGTCTTAAGGTTTATTTCCAAGGCTTTGAGGGACATTGGGAAACTTTTGGCCCTTAAAATGGAGTTTACTCTCCAAAAGGAGTTTACTCTCCAAGAGGAGTTTACTCTCCAAGATGTTCTTGGGGAGTAAACTCTCAAATCTTGTTGTTTTGAGTTTGTTTTCTGTCCCTAAACTCGTTAGTGTATGAGTCCAAACTAGTTTCATGGCTTAAGGAAAGACTAGGCACCATTTGGCTCTTGAAAAGGAGTTTACTCTCCAAGATGTTCTTGGGGAGTAAACTCACAGATCTTGATGTTCTGTCGTGATTTTGATGTTATTAAGCACAATCTAAGCTATATAATACAACTAGATTGAAGTACTCATGATTTGGGATAAAAACCCGAAGATCCGTGAGAGAGAATTTGGCTTTTCTCTAATTGGAAATGCAACTAATGAATTATTTGGTTCAGTTTTCTATTTATAGTCCTGAGATTTTTTTGGCAGAAAATATTTTATTCCCGGAATGAACTCTAATATCATAGAGTATCGAAATAAAAGTGTTGCACAAAACCCTAGTGCATCCACTCTCCTGTTATTTCCTGAAGTGTAAATCGTGAAAAACTCAAACTTATACCCAAAGACTGGATATCCCTGTAACTGTTCTAACTTCTATTCGCTTGATATGGTTTGTTCAGAATGGAAATTTCCGGTTGTCACATCATCCCCGTGTTAAAGGGAATTTCGTCCCGAAATTAGAATTTAGGCAAGGAAGTAGGTAAACATGATCGAGTCGTTAGGTGAAAACTTCCTAATCGATTGGTTCTCGCGCTCCCAAGTGAAATCGGGTTCTTGGTTGGTATTCCAACGAGCCTTCACTAATGGGTGACGGCGTTGCTTCGTCCGCTTGACCACTCGGTCGAGGGTCACTACGGTTCTAATACGAAGGCAAGGATTTCGTAAATCTCGATCTTGTTGAGAGGGCTTACAAAAGTCCTAATGGAAAGATACTGTTTCAGGTTCGAGACGCGAAGGGGAATATGTACGTTACTGAGTTCGCGGAGTAGGTCTAGTTTGTGAGATGCAGGACCGATTCTGGTAAGAATCTCGGAGGTCCCAACTACATTGGATTCAGCTTTCCACGCTTTACGAAGCGTATTAAGCCGTTCCCAGAGTGAGGTTTCCTAAAGAATTTGGTCTCTCACTTGGAATTTCAAAGGTTCTTTCTCTCGCTTACTTCCCAGTCAAGGACATCCCTTATTGGGTCAAAGTCGAAAGGGTTTCTGATGTTTGCGGGGAGTTCCGAATGGACTATGATAGTAGGTCTGTAAGACCTAGAACTTGGTAAATTTTCTGTCGGTTTTGGATAATTTGACAGAGTACTCAAGAATTTCCACATCACTAATAGTGTGTCTCAGGATATTTGTCTCTAAATTCCAAAACTCCTGTTCCGAGAGCTTTGCGAAAAGTATCTCCGAGGGTAATGTTTCTATGGGCTCTTTCTCACTACGATGGTAGATAAATAAGTCATTACATGGAGAAATGACGAATTGATCCCAGTAAGAAAGACGTACTCCACTCATCTAGCTCCTGAATACTGTGGGCGTATTGGTCCTATCCGAGGGGTATCACTACGAACTTGAAATGTTCGCTTCGAGTTTGGCGGATAGTCTTCAGGTCATCCTTCCCTATCACTCGAACTGGTGATATTCGGATCTCAGGTCCATTTCTGAAAGTAACTCTTTCCCTTTGTTTGCTCAATCCACTCTTCTAAGCGAGGCAGAGATAACGATTTCTAAAGGAATTCTAAATGAAGTCTCCGGTCGTCGAGGTACATATGACGCACTTCGTCGACTTCTGGTATGAATAAGACCGAAGTTCTCAAGGGTGAGAAGCCTGGTCTTCTAATTCTATTTTTGAGTAGTTCGTTGTGTTGTCCGGACTATTCTTGTATCTTTCGTAGGTGTTTAGACTGAAGGCGTTCTGGTTATAAGAGTCATACTGGGTTCTAAGTTTGTTCCTATGCCAATGCAATTACTCGTACTCCTAGACAGTCTCCGTCCTGAAGTTCATATTAGAATTCATACATGATTCAATGATCACAATTTCGTGTATACGAGTCGTATATAATTAAGACTGAAAAGGTAGTCGAATAACTGATTCTTCTGTGATAGATCAACCGTATGAATCCTGGAATTTAACTTGACGTACTGCACGAGTAATACTGTGGGGATTCCTTCGGAAAGAAAAATAACTATAAGGTACTTCATGCCCGAGTACCTCGCTGTTCTGATATGACAGCTTCGCTAAAAGACGTTTACTGAGAAAGAGATGTACTTATGAAACTGGCATCGCGAGAATAAAATTGAATCGAGTCGTATGATAATGTCAAAATTATACAGAAACTTAAAGACCTTAGATTTGAACATAAAACGTTTACAGACAAAAACAACCGTGCAACCATGAACAAAGTTACAGTACTTTAGATTTTCTACAAGACTATTGCTACGAATAGGATATACTAAAAACGACAAGTATACGCAGCACGAGCATCCCTAAGCGGACGGGATCCCGCAAAAGACAAGACTCTGGTTGCACTAGTGTTGGGATGGTTCATAAGTCTGTTACAACGAAACGCCTAAATTACATTAACGTGGGTCCGGAGTAGACTCTCCTGCGGCGGTGGTTGGTAGTAGACTTTCGTCTGTGCCAGCAATAGCTGCCTCTGGGCAGTTCCTTTTGTGGTGACCTACTTTGCCACAACCGTAGCAAGTTTGGTTCACACTGGTGTTTAGCACTTGAGTGTCCTGAGCTGTTGGCGTCCTACAAGGTCCATGGTGGTGAAAACTACATTTCATGCATTTTGGGAGACTTCCAGCATAAAGTTTGGCTGGGTTGGGGACCATTGGGACACTAGAAGGAATGGTCGTAGGAGGTGCAGATGTCATCTTGCAAGGGAAAGGAAGAATTAGCTAAGGGAAATCAAGAGGAGCCACTTCCTGAAGGTTTGAGGTCCAGAACATCACATTTGAGGTACTATCCTCGAGCTATTCTCTGTTATGTTGATGTTTATTTTGATTTAGGGCTTATTGAGCCTTTTTGTGGCTAGATCTAGTGCTTCCTTGGTCCCTTAAGCGATTTAGATTATAGATCTGGACCCTTGGAGGTCCAGAGTGTCCCTTTGCCCAAGCTTATCGTGAATCCATGGGGGTTTTGGATTGGAATCCTTATGCCTAAGGTCAAATCACCATTTATGAGTCATGGGGTGTGTTATGAACACCAAGATAAGGACTTTACATGATGAATAAGCTTAGGAAGGCCAGATCTATGAATTGTTGGAACGGATCTGACCTCAGAAGCAAGTTTGAGTTGATGCATGGCATGGACTCGCCGAGTCCGATGAACAGACTCGGCGAGTAGCATGAAGATTGCCCTAAACCACTCAGTGAGTGGTCCTGCCGATTTATGGGTTGACTAAGTGATTCAGGGCGAGTTAGAGAGGGTTGACAGGTGGACTGAGTCGAGCTGGAACTCGCCGAGTTGTTCTTGAGACTCGGCGAGTTGAGTCGGGGTGGCCCCGTGATTCTTACCAGGTGGAACTCATCGAGTCAGGGGAATACTCGACGTGTCAAAAGGGAATCCTAGAGATTTGGTGAAAACGTCTAGACTCGCCGAGTCGCCCTAGTGCACTCGCCGAGTCCGGTCAAAGTTGACCATTGACCGTTGACCGTTGACCAGAGTTGACTAGTGTTGACTTGATAGGGGTAGTCAACCCTAGTGGTAAAAGTGTTAATTAGAGACATATGATTGTTATAAGGGGATTGTAGCTCGGAGGATCGAGCGAGGGATTCCAGGATTTGCGAGCTATCAAAATTCACGAGGTGAGTCTTCTCACTATACTATACCTGGAAGGGTTTTGACTGTGTGACCGGAAGGTCGGATATGGTATGACACATATGTGATGTGCGTGATAAGTTAATTGTTATATGTTCCATGTATGATATGCTTGATATGGGCCGGAAGGCATTATGTTATGGGCCGGAAGGCGAATATGTTATGGGCCGGAAGGCGTTGTAATGTGGATTGTAAGGTTGGCGTGGGTAGGACCGGAAGGTTTACCCAGTCGGGACGGAAGTCCCCTGAGACACATGCACCGGAAGGTCAAGGCCTGGAAAGGTGTATGTGCGTAGGTTATATTTTTGGGAACTCACTAAGCTTTTATGCTTACAGTTGTTGTGTATGTGTTTAAGGTACTAGCGAGGACTGTGGGAAGGCGCCGGCGTGATCTGTACACAATGATGGAGGATTTATGATCTTGGGATTTATATGATTTGTATTATGACATGATACATTGGATCTTTATGCCTTATTTTGGATGGAAATGCATTTTTAAGAAATGAAAAATTTATTTTAAAATTTCCGTTGTTACAAGTTGGTATCAGAGCCTTGGTTTGAGGGATTCGGGTACACCTTTGGGCGTAACTGAACTCAAACCGAGGATTTGAGGAAAAATTTTCAAAAACAAAGGCATAAAATTTTTATAAAGGATTTTGTGGTAAACAAGAATGAAGCAGTGTGTACGATCAGCCAGCGCCCGAACGGTAAAAATCCCCAAAATACCCTCACTATATTGTGTTATGAGATATGATATGATATGATATGATATGATATGATATGATATGCATGCTAGAAGAATAGGTATCCATGATAGGACTAGAGTGGCCTGATTTGTGATCCCTTAATCTAGGGAAAATCTGCTGCTATGAGATGCTTTGAGAGCGAGCAGGTAGTTATTGCATGTCAAGAGTAGAGTACTCATGATCCGGGGTTTGGGGAGGAGGACTTGGGATGAATGCTGATGCAGTGTAGTTGGTAGTATTGGGGCCGTACTACCGAAGATACTGGGTCAGTGGGCGACCCAAGTAAAAATCCCTGGGTATCGGAGACTGAGTAGGTTTGCGTTATCGAGTATGATTATGCTCGATAGAGTCTCTGATATTTCTATGTTGTATTTCAGAGGCATCATGGTTGGACCACGCCCCAGACCTAGTTCGAGCAGTGTGAGTGACGAGGAGATTCGTCAGATGATTCATGAGGAGGTGGCTGCAGCGATCCGGGCTGAGATTCCGGAGATGTTTGGGTCTATTAAGACCACTATAATGGAGACATTTGATGAGCGGTACGCCGCGTTGACTGAGGCTGCAGTCGCGGCAGCTACCACAGTTGTGGCCGCTGCCAGGTCACAGGGAGGTGACTTGTTGCTGTTCCAGGAGTTCAGCAACACGAAGCCACCTGAGTTTGATGGGATGCAGGATCCGATCGCTGCGATGAGGTGGATTGCTGATATCGAGGGATGCTTCTATACTTGTTCATGTCCGGAGCATCTGAGGGTACGGTTCGCCTTGATCCAGCTCCGCCTGGGAGCAAAGGATTGGTGGAAGTTCGTGACGACGAACTTCACTCTGGCAGAGGTTTCAGCTGTGACATGGGAGGGGTTTACCACTATGTTCAGAGACGAGTACGTTCCCTCGGTGGAGAGGGAACGGTTGGTTCAGGAGTTCTTGACCCTCAAGCAGGGTAATGATTCTGTCACGGTGATCACGCGGAAGTTTCATGAGAGGGTGATGTTCTACCCAGAGCAAGTGTCCACGGAGGAGGCTCGGATAAGCCGGTATTTGGGAGTGTTGAGGAGGGATATCCGAGAGTTCATATCGAACTCGTCATATCAGACTTTTGCTGAGCTTCAGGCGAATGCCAGGAAGCGTGAGATCGAGTTGGAGACCCAGGCTAGGGAGGAGGCCGAGTCTCAACGGGTGGATCGGTGGCCGGCTCAGTCTCAGCCGGCTGCCAAGCGGACTAAGTTCGCCGATTCGAAGACGGGAGGCCAGAAGGGTCGCACTTGCAGAAAGTGCGGCAAGGGTCACGAGGGGACATGTCGATCAGGTGCTTGCTACAAGTGTGGCAAGGAGGGGCACATTGCTAGGGATTGCCCCAAGGGGTTTATGGTTTGCTTTCATTGCAACCAGACCCGCCATCGGAAGGCCGAGTGTCCTCAGCTTCGCCAGGGATCTGCACCTGCTGCTAGGGTTGCTGAGACTCGACCAGTGAAGACCGAGGCCCCAAGGGCTCGTGGGAGAGCTTTCCAGTTGACCGCGGAGGAGGTCCGCGCGGCGCCTGATTTTGTGGCTGGTATGTAATCTTTCATGTAATTATTATTCTTTTATGGGATGTTATGCTTATTTCATGTTTATGCGTAGGTACTTTTCTTGTGAATTCTATACCTGCTTTAGTATTATTTGACTCGGGTGCGAGTCGGTCTTTTGTATCTCTGGCCTTTAGTCGACATATTTGTGTTAGTCGTGAGGCGTTGAGTCGGCCTCTGAGAGTTTCCATAGCTGACGAGAGAGTGATTTGTGCCACGGAGGTTCTCCGGGGATGCGTGTTAGAGATTTTCGGGGTTGAGTTTCCGATTGATCTGGTTCCTATTGCGATGGGTGATGTCTGTGTCATTGTGGGCATGGACTGGTTGAGCAGATTCGGCGCAGTTATCGACTGCGAGCGTCAGCTGGTGACCATACGAGACCCTATTGGGGGAGTTCTTTCAGTGTACGAAGAGGGTACATGATCGGGATCAGCCTTTTGTTCGGCCGCTAGGGCGAGGCAGTGTCTACAGCAGGGCTGTAAGGGTTTGTGGCGTATGTGATGGATATGCGGGTGGCTTCCGAGAGGCCAAGATCAGTTGAGGAGGTTCCGGTGGTGCGTGAGTTTCCAGATGTTTTTCCCTAGGAGTTGCCGGGTGTGCCTCCTGTGAGGCAAGTGGAGTTCAGTATCAACTTGGTTCCGGGGGCCGCGCCTATCGCTAAGGTGCCTTATCGTCTTGCACCTCCAGAGATGCAAGAGTTATCCTCGCAGCTTCAGGAGCTGCTGGGGAAGGGGTTTATTCGGCCGAGCAGCTCGCCATGGGGAGCGTCTATCCTGTTCGTCAAGAAGAAGGATGGTTCACACCGGATGTGCATTGATTACCGGAAGTTGAACAAGCTAACGGTCAAGAACAGTTACCCATTGCCGAGGATCAACGATTTGTTCGATCAGTTGCAGGGAGCATCTTGGTTCTCCAAGATCGATTTGAGGTCTGGATATCATCAGGTGAGAGTGCGGGATGAGGACGTCCAGAAGACAGCGTTCAAGATGCGTTATGGGCATTATGAGTTTGTGGTGATGCCTTTTGGGCTCACCAATGCCCTGGCTGTGTTCATGGATCTCATGAACCGGGTATGTAGGCCGATGTTGGATCGGTTGGTGAGTGTATTTATCGATGACATTCTGATATATTCGAGATCTAGGGAGCAACATGAGGAGCACTTGAGGGAGGTCCTTGGGGTCCTGAGATCGGAGAAGCTTTATGCAAAGTTCTCCAAGTGTGATTTCTGGTTGCTGGAGGTCCAGTTCTTAGGACATCGTGTTAACCAGGAAGTGATACTGGTCGATCCGGCCAAGGTTGAGGCGGTGATGAGTTGGGAAGTGCCGAAGTCACCCTCTGAGATCAGGAGTTTCCTAGGGTTGGCAGGGTATTATCGGAGATTTATCAAGGATTTCTCCAAGATCGCAGTGCCACTCACCAGATTGACCCGGAAGGGTGTTGCTTTTTCATGGGGTCCCGAGCAGCAGGCCTCCTTCGAGACACTACGCCAAAGGTTGTGCGAAGCCCCGATATTGGCTCTCCCGGAAGGGATGGAGGACTTCGTGGTATATTGTGATGCATCGATTTTGGGGCTGGGAGCGGTGCTGATGCAGAGAGGGCATGTGATAGCATATGCATCGAGGCAGCTGAAGCCTCATGAGACGAGATATCCCACCCACGGTCTTGAGTTGGGGGCAGTAGTGTTCGCCCTCAAGATTTGGCGTCACTACTTGTATGGGGTTCGGTGTACGATTTACACGGACCATAAGAGTTTGAGGTACTTGATGGATCAGCCCAACCTAAATATGCGACAGAGAAGGTGGTTGGATGTGGTCAAGGATGATGATTGTGAGATCCTGTACCACCCATGCAAGGCTAATATGGTAGCCGATGGGTTGAGCCGCAGGGCGGAGAGCACTCCACTGCGGGATGTATGTTAGAGATTAACCGTGATGACTCCGGTATTAGATGCCATTCGTGGGGCACAGGCCGAGGCTGTGCAACCTGAGATGCAGAAGAGGGAATGGGTTGTTGGTTTAGTATCGGGATTCGTTACGGACGGTAGAGGGCTTATGACTTTTCAGGGTAGGATTTGGGTACTATTTGTGGGCGGTACACGTACCATTTTGATGGAGGAAGCGCATCGATCGAAATTCTTGATTCATCCCGGGGCTACGAAGATGTATTTGGATTTGAGAAAAGAGTATTGGTGGCCCTGTATGAAGAGAGACGTCGCGTGGTTTGTGGAGAGGTGCTTAACCTGCCGTAGGGTTAAGGTCGAGCACCAGAGGCCGCATGGCAAGTTGCAGCCATTGGAGGTTCCCGAGTGGAAGTGGGAACGGATCACTATGGATTTCATCACCAAGTTGCCGAGGACTGCCAGAGGAGTTGATGCAATTTGGGTGATTGTGGACAGGTTGACGAAGAGCGCTCACTTCCTTGCCATCAGTGAGAGTTCTTCAATAGAGAAATTGGCGGAGGTGTATGTGAGGGAAGTAGTATCTCGGCACGGGGTGCCGATCTCGATTATTTCAGACCGTGATGTGCGTTTCACTTCCATATTCTGGAAGAAATTTCATGAGGAGTTGGGTACTAAACTGCATTTTAGTACCGCATATCATCCCCAGACAGACGGTCAGAGTGAGGGGACGATTCAGACGCTTGAGGACATGCTCCGAGCATGTGTGTTGGATTTCGGGGGTAGTTGGGATGCGTATTTACACCCTTTGAGCTGTTGTATGGGAGGAGGTGTCGGACCCCCATTTGTTGGGGAGACGTTGGGCAGAGAGTAATGGGAAGTACAGAGATCGTGCTTCAAACGTCAGAGCAGATTCAGCAGGTCAGACAGAGATTGTTGACCGCTTAGAGCCGACATAAGAGTTATGCAGACATACGCCGATCCGAGCTTGAGTTCCAGGTCGGCGACCTTGTTCTACTGAAGGTCTCTCCTTGGAAGGGAGTGATTCGATTCAGGAAGAGGGGCAAGTTGGGACCCCGATATATTGGTCCATTCCGTGTGATCGCGAGGGTAGGCCGGGTAGCCTATCGTTTGGATTTGCCAGCAGAGTTGGAGCAGATCCACGACATCTTTCATGTGTCGCAACTGAGGAATTGTATAGCCGATGAGTCGGTAGTGGTTCCATTAGAAGATATTCAGGTGGATGCGAGCCTGAATTATGCCGAGAGACCAGTGGCCATCAGAGATCGGAAGATCAAGGTTCTGAGGATCAAGGAGGTACCCCTGGTGTTGGTTCAGTGGCAACATCGGAAGGGATCAGAGATGACCTGGGAGCCGGAGCGTGAAATGCGTGAGCAGCATCCGGAGCTATTTTCATAGCGGGACTTCGAGGGCGAAGTCTAGTTCTAGTGGGGGAGAGTTGTAACAGCCCGGATTTCCAGGTATCTTTTATGCTTATGATTTTGATGTTTTGTGAGGGGACTCGGCAAGTTGGAGCTCTAGCTCGCCGAGTAGAATCGCGGTTCTGGACGCGGGTTTGCGCCTGGACTCTGCGAGTCCGCGCTGTTTAATGAAACCCTAATTTCAAGGGTTTGGGACCTATTTAAAGGGCCTTAAGGCCGTCATTTGTGCTCACCAGTCCCTTGAGTGAAACCCTAGCGAGTGTGAGCGTTTGGAGCAAAGTAGGAAGCCATTATTGATCTTGGAGGTGTCATCTTGTAAGGGAAAGGAAGAATTAGTTAAGGGAAATCAAGAGGAGCCACTTCCTGAAGGTTTGAGGTCCAGAACATCACATTTGAGGTACTATCTTCGAGCTATTCTCTATTATGTTGATGTTTATTTTGATTTAGGGCTTATTGAGCCCTTTTGTGGCTAGATCTAGTGCTTCCTTGGTCCCTTAAGCGATTTAGATTATAGATCTGGACCCTTGGAGGTCCAGAGTGTCCCTTTGCCCAAGCTTTTCGTGAATCCATGGGGGGTTTTGGATTGGAATCCTTATGCCTAAGGTCAAATCACCATTTATGAGTCATGGGGTGTGTTATGAACACCAAGATAAGGACTTTATGTGATGAATAAGCTTAGGAAGGCCAGATCTACGAATTGTTGGAACGGATCAGACCTCAGAAGCAAGTTTCAGTTGATGCATGGCATGGACTCGTCGAGTCCGATGAACAGACTCGGCGAGTAGCATGAAGATTGCCCTAAACCACTCAGTGATTGGTCCTGCCGAGTTATGGGTTGACTCAGTGAGTCAGGCCGAGTTAGAGAGGGTTGACAGGTGGATTGAGTCGAGCTGGAACTCGCCGAGTTGTTCTTGAGACTCGGCGAGTTAAGTCGGGGTGGCCCCGCGATTCTTACCAGGTGGAACTCGTCGAGTCAGGGGAATACTCGACGTGTCAAAAAGGAATCCTAGAGAGTTGGTGAAAACGTCTAGACTCGCCGAGTCGCCCTTGTGCACTCATCGAGTCTGGTTAAAGTTGACCATTGACCGTTGACCGTTGACTAGAGTTGACTACTGTTGACTTGATAGGGGTAGTCAACCCTAGTGGTAAAAGTGTTAATTAGAGACATACGATTGTTATAGGGGAATTGTAGCTCGGAGGATCGAGCGAGGGATTTCAGGATTTGCGAGCTATCGAGATTCACGAGGTGAGTCTTCTCACTATACTATACCCGGAAGAGTTTTGACTGTGTGACCGGAAGGTCGGATATGGTATGAGACATATGTGATGTGCGTGATAAGTTAATTGTTATATGTTCCATGTATGATATGCTTGATATGGGCCGGAAGGCATTATGTTATGGGCCGGAAGGCGAATATGTTATGGGCCGGAAGGCGTTGTAATGTGGACCATAAGGTTGGCGTGGGTAGGACCGGAAGGTTTACCCAGTCGGGACGGAAGTCCCCTGAGACACATGGACCGGAAGGTCAGGGCCTGGAAAGGCGTATGTGCGTAGGTTGTATTTTGGGGAACTCACTAAGCTTTTATGCTTACAGTTGTTGTGTATGTGTTTCAGGTACTAGCGAGGACCGTGGGAAGGCGCCAGCGTGATCTGTACACACTGATGGAGGATTTATGATCTTGGGATTTATATGATTTGTATTATGACATGATACATTGGATCTTTATGCCTTATTTTGGATGGAAATACATTTTGAAGAAATGAAAATTTTGTTTTAAAATTTCCGTTGTTACAGGAACTATAGAGAGTTCTATGTGTTTCCGAATAGAGTATCTTTTCATGAAAGAATTGTCACAAGGCCTTTCTATAATCGCCTCACATATACTAGTCATGTATATTTAAGGTGGGGAGGACTGTTGACTAAGCGACCCCGCCCTAAATCCACAACCAAACGAGGAACAGGAAATGAGTCGGTATTCGCTCACTCTAGGCCTGTCCATCTTAAATATACATGGTCGTAACGTATATGTTTAGCCATTATAGTTTTACCTAATGAATTTTAAATTTTATGATAGTGCTGCGACCTTCGCCTTACTGGGAAGAATTTACATTTGAATTAGTCTTTTATTGCTCTTAGTTTAGTTACCCGAGATCGAGAGACGTACCAAAATCAAATGAGTTCCTTGCCGCTTCTCCCTAAGCAGTGGTGGCAGGCTCCTTCTGTGTCTTTGTCTTTCTCTTCGGTTGGGCAGTCCTTCTTGAAGTGTCCCATTTCACCACATAGGTGGCAAACTGTATGGTTTTCCACATTGGTGATTGATGTAATGAACTTAACCGGGGTTCTGTAGACGCGAGCAGTATGCCCCAACATGTGGCACCTAGCACAATAGAGTTCCCGGCAGGCACCATGATGATGGTAGCTGCACTTGCTGCAGTGGGGAAGGTCTCCTAGATACGGTCTTCTTGGAGTCGGGAGGGAAGGATTGACAGGGGTATAGACTGACTCAGCTCGTTGCCCATCGGAAAGTCCTTGAGCCGAGGTACTTCCCACCTCTATCTTGAGTTTTCTCTTTAGTGGGTTTCAGTGAGTTTGTTGGGTGGTTGAGTATGGAAGTGTTGGTTGCTGCTGTCCATTGCTAGGATTGGAAATCCCGACTGGGCCCTTGCTAACATTGGCAGTGTTAGCATTCAAGTGAGCCATGACAGCTGTTACGGCTGCTGAGACTGCAGCTTGGAATGTAGCTTCATCGAATAAGAGAGTGGATTTCTTGTTTGAGGACTGGTTACGCTTCTTCGGTGGCATGGTTTTCCTACACGGAAAGGAATACAAGGTAATGAGAGATGATGGTTAACTCTGGACATTTCCGTCCTGAACGTATTAGGCATAAATTTTCCCGTGCCTCGGGTACTAGATGTTTAAATGTCGACCTACATCCCTATGATGTAGTCCTGGTAATCGAGGTAGGAGTATGAGTATCAGAAAAGGCCATAAGATATGAGTCGTTCCTACTAAGTTACCTTTATACTGGGAAAGGTTTCATTCTCCGGCTTGGAAAGATTTGAGAACGGTTCGGAACGAACTGCGGAAAGAGAGGCTCACAAGGGCAGATGGCTAAAATTCTCTCAATATAGATGTGGGGATCCGCCCTAATCGTGTAACTGGCAACGGGAAGCGACAATTTACGTAACACATAGCGTGAGTAGTGTAACCACTAACTCACTAAATTGTATTATTTTATGGGTGTATTGGCGTGAGGAACACAAGGAAAAGACAATTCCCGGGTTCCATGTACTGGCTCCCTCGGTCTGCCTCGTGTCTTTAACTGGAATCGGCGTTGGTTTCCTCCGGGTAGTTTCCTAGGGTTCTCTTCTCATATGGACATATTAAATTCCTACTCCGCCTTCCTTCTGATTCCAACTCTGGGTGTCCCTGAAAGAATTCCTCACCGATGTCCCTGAAAGAATATGGGCACTTGGTGCATTTAATAGTCTCGACCCAGCTCATTTATTTCCGAACAGGAAATCTTCTCAATGAACTTCTTCGGGGTCGACTTCAACTCTTCTGCTATGCACTGAAGTGGGTAGGGTTTTCTACAGGGTTCGTGCGAGAATGGAAATGTCTAAAGAATCCTATGAGATTATTAACATTTCACTGGATGATCCATATCGAGTCCTGTTACGATTACACAAGGTATACAAATCATATATAACTTAGATCCGATAGGCCTTCGAATATGTGATACTACTCTAGAACCACATCCCAACGAGGAAAAGGAAATAGAGCGAAACCACACATTCTTAGCCTATGGGAACCTTATTATATATAACCTTGGGAGTATACCCTCTGTAGTTGTAGGTATATCAATAAGGATCTTTTTAGTTATTCACGCAAGGTTGTTTATGATTCCTAAAATACCCATATGGTATTTTAATTCTTGTTTGTTTTCTTATCTTCTGAATATAAATTATGGGATTAGTGTGAATATTTTAGTGTTCTAAAATACTCCTATAGTATTTTAACTTTATGTTTGGCTCTAACAATCCTAGTTGGTAAGTTTCAGACCTGTTGCACACCACTACCACTCCCGAGCACACGTTCATCGCATCTCGAATAAATGTAGTTGATCAGGTTACATTTATTCTAGCTTACGATTACATAACTGCCCAGGTTTGACTGTAGGGTTCAACATCCGAAGATTTTATTATTGTTCTTCTTGTGATACTTTTGTTCAAGTGTTTAGATTCTGGATGTTATTATACTTTGGTAAAATATGGTTATATTTTAAAGTATAATTCTTGGTTAGAGTGTTTTATCCCTTTGTGTTTATAGGTTGTATATCTTTTATGAATTGATATACTTAGCTCACTATAAACAGTGCTCTCATACCAATCTGTCACACCCCAAAACCGGAACGACGGAAACGTTCTGGGGTGGATGACGTCATGTCAAGTATCACAACACATGCATTATAGTAATCAAAATACAACAAAACATTGCATTAATAGTAATAGTTTTACATGGTTTCATTACAATACATCTAAGTATTACAAGTAAATATAAGTAAGTACGGCATGGCACTAATCTATCTTCATCAACTGCTCCGGGGATGTACCTGTCTAATTGCTGACCTGAGAATACAAGTTATTTGAAAAGCGAGTATCAGCATTTTTACAAATGCTAGTGAGTTCATAAGTATTTAGTGACATTTATTCAAATAACTTTATAAAGCATTGGTTTAAGTGTTCACTGTGTATTAGAGTTCTTTCCAGAAAATCCTATATTTTCTTTAATGAAGCAGCCTTCTACCAAGACTGGTCAGTGTTGTGTGGTAAAAAGTAGTTTTCCCTAAGTTGCTATCATTATCAAAATACTGAGTTTGATTATTGAGGAAAGAAAACGACATCAGGGAATATCATATGCCTCAGCAGTGAGGACTGCTGACTAAGGCAAGGAATCATAGACTCCAGGGGAGTATCGAACGAACGACACGCCTGGTTCAGTCTAACAAGTAGAGACTCAGACCCCAGAAAGTAACAAATGAAAGGTACAACTGATCAGGTCTAAAACAGTGAAAGATAAACCCCAGACAGTATCAAATGAAAGATAAGTCTTGTAAGGTCAAAATAGAGATAACAGACCCCATACAATATCAAACGAAAGATACGTCTTGTAAGGTCACAACAGTGAAAGACAGACCCAGACAGTATCAAATGAAAGATACGTCTTGTAAGGTCAAAACAGAGGTAACAGACCCCAGACAGTATCAAATGAAAGATACGCCTTGTAAGGTCAAAATAGTGTGACTCTGAAAATGAGTTACCAACATATAGTGTAGATTGTCGGTGAAATATCGTTACCTTAAGGACAAAGAATTATAAGGTAACCTGGGATACTCGTAACCATACTGACTAGAGTTCCAGACGCCCTACAAGCATCTATAAGATGTGACATTTGTCACCCGTTGGCTTGGTAGGCCAGGACTGTAGCTAGCAGTCTGGGTGCGGGGTTGTCAATCCCGTATAGATCTATACACACAATGTCCGCTCTCCCTACAGGAGACTCTGGTTACTAACTAGACGACGGAGAAGGCCGTGTCCTGAAGATGCATCCCAAATAGTGGGTAGAGACTTCCAAATAGTGGGTAGTGTGTAAGTGTTGAACTAGAGGTAGAGACTTCCCAATAGTGGGTTTCTAATGTAAGTATAGACTAGAGGTAGAGACTCTTAACTGAACTGACTAGAGAATTCCTATATGTCCATACTCATATACATAATATATAACTAATGAATCAAACGACCTTCGGACGGCCATCCGATCCCACCAGACCACATCTCAACGAAGAAAAGGAAATAGGGTAGACGAGCCTTCCTAAGTCTTTCAATCATTACTTATATGTACCTATATAAGCACAGACATACATCTATCTACGACTGAGTGTGTATCAAGTAGAAGTGATCTTTGTGAAGTAGAAGTGTCTAACAAGTGAAGTAGAAGTGGTTGCAAGTAAAGTAGAAGTGTCGAACAAGTATAAGCGTATGACGAAGTAGAGGCGACAATAAGTGAAGCAAGAGCGTATCAAGTATAAGTGAAGTAGAGTCGATATCAGGTATAAGCGAAGTAGAATCGTATCTCTAAGTAAAAATGTGAATAAGTATAAACGTCCATTAGGTACAAGTGACCTCAAGTATAAGGGAAAGCATTACAGAGTAGGAGTACAAAATAAGTATAAGTGAAGTAGCCGTATTTAACAAGTAAACTATACGTCGAAAAAGGGAATCTTTGATGAAAAACCTTTATGTCTAGAGGAAATCCCAAATTGTATTCTTTTGTAAAATATATTTGAAAACCTTAGAAAATCTTTCATAAACCATTTTAGAGTGAATCTTGTTAAAACAGTATAAGTAAGAGTTTTGAAACAATTGAAAACCTTTTTGAAAGTCATTCTAGTGTCCTACTCTGTAAAACAGTGTACAGTGTGGTAAAATTTGGTGCATGCGGGTTATCAATCACATGTGATTGATATGATAACTGGCATGTTTAACTTGTATTCCCCCGCTATAAAACATTTAAAAACATTCAAAGGTTCATTCAGGGGTATGAACTCACCTGGTGTAAGTAGGTCCGATGAAGGTGCTGTTTGGGCGTTCGGTGTCACGCAAGGACTTGAACACACACAATGACCTATTTAACATATGATAACATATGTTCACATACAATTCGCATATTTAATACAAATTAAACAAATATACGCGCTCACAGGAGCGGAAAACACTTTGGTTAAGTGTTTGGGTGTACTGGGTAGCGTTTAAGGGTGTGTATGACTTAGGAATAGAGTTTACCCTCCGAAAGTAAACCCTTATCACATAGTTTACGGCCCAGGGACTACTCACCATGATTTTATGGCCGTAAACTCATGGTGAGGGTGTTTTAGGGTGCTAAAGTGTCTCATATCAATTGTGGAATTTTGCTAAACTCAAATATCAAGTGTGTGAATAGGTTTAAAGTATCTATATGGACCAACTTGGATTTTACGGCCCAAATCAAGGGAGTTTACGGCCGTAAACTCCTAGGGACATATTCTTGGGTGTTTTATGCTTCTATCTTGTTCATGGGATTTTTCTAAGTACTTTTCATAAAAGGCATGAGTGGGTTTAAGGCTTCTAAGGGCCTCATTATGGAGTTTACGGCCTAGGGACACTCCTAAAGGAGTTTACGGCCGTAAACTCTCATTCTTTGAGTTTTGTGAAGTTTTGTGTGATGCTATTTTGGGGAATTAAAACCATCAATTGGGGGTGTTTTGGGGAGTTTACGGCCTTGACATGTGTCTGGGCCGTAAACTCCCTTTACTCCTTCATTTTGATGTGTTTAAGTGATTTAAACCCACAATACCAAGTCCCTAATTTATGTATGGAGCCTCAGGGTGGTTTGGGAGTGTTTTTGGGGCCTTTTAACAAGATTTTGAGGTGTTTACGTCCTAAGCTTGTGCTTGGGCCGTAAACTCTCTTTTACCCCCTAAATCCATGAGTTTTAATGTTTAAACACTCCTAGGCTAATACCTCAATTTATTTCCAAGCCATTAGGGACAAGTTTGGGTCATTTTGGCCTTGTTTTGGGTGTTTACGGCCTAAGGAGGAGCTTAGACCGTAAACTCCTTTTCCATTGCTTCTAAGTCTGATTTTTGGGCTATAAACACAAATCAATATGTTTAGAATAAGCTAGGGTAAGCGGACTTACAATTTGGAAGCGTTTGGTTGCGGATTCGGGGCGAAAACGAGTCTAGAGAGAGAGTATAGAGAGAGAGTGTAAAATGTCTCCAATGGATTCCACTCACCCTTATATAGGGTTTTGAGTCGGGGCTCAGTGGGATTTTACCCGATACTGCCGTTAAACGGGGCTTTTGGTCGCACCCGATTTAGTGGTCGTAATAATATAACTTAACATTTTTCCAAATAAACGGAAATGGGTGTTATGTGTTTTTATTTCCTTTTATCACGACTTAACGACGTATAAACATAAACAATTGAAATGTTTATTAAATTTGGCGACCTCTAATTAACGGGACTTTTAGAAACTGGAATATTCCGTTAACGGTAACAGGGAAATATAACGGAACAACTTGGGTTGTCACAATGGGAGCTCTGCTTGGAGAATTGAAAGATCTGGTGTCAAACCTGCTCAAACTTCTCTCTTAACTCCTGAGTTTTTAATTCAAAAGTTACAGGTTCTTGATCAAGCCACTTCAGAAGGTTGTTGCGTTTGCTAAGATGTTACCAACTGATGCCCCAACTGTTGTCACAGGGGTACAAGGGGGAGAAAAAGAAAAGAAAGTTGGTAAAACTTTGAAAGCAACTAAAGGAGGAGAAGATAAACCTAAACCAGTTGAAAATTTGGTATCAACTCAAGGTCTAACGAAGGTGGTGTCAATATAAATTCCTACTCCTATAGTTTCGAAAACCACAACTATAATGTCAACAAAAACTACAACTAGACCTATTCAGAAAGGGATTTCTATAGCTTCATTTGTTGAAGGAGGTAGTTCGAGTTCAACAAAGCCAAAGAGAACAGAAAGTGATAGCGGAAAAGGGAAAGAAATATTGATTGAAAAATCAAAGGATGAGAAAAAGGCTGAGATAGAAGCTGAGATGGAGAAGCAGAGGCAAATTCAAAGCATCTTGAGGCTTCGTGAAAATGATACACCAAATATAGATAAGGGAGATCCTAAGAAGCTTCACAGTTATGAACATATCAAAGGCAGAGTGTCATACAATCAGATGTATGCATTCAAGAAGAAACGTAGGAGGAGTTATTTTATCTAAAATTCTTATATGAATCAACTGGATTTTCCCATCAACGAAATGATGTTTATCACAGCCCAATATAAGAACATCAAAAAATTACCAAATGAAGTTGACTTTTCGCATGTGAAACTTAGGTTTCATGCAGTTGTTGGGAAAGATTAAGAAGAAGTTTGGTCACTTGTTAAGATTACAAGGGTAATAAGCAATATGATACAAAACTTTCGGTATCATGTTGTAAGAACGAACAATGTAACTTGTGATTTCTCAATTCCTGATTTTCCTTTGATAAACTTGAATGACCTTATTCCAGTTACATTGATTCTGAAGGACATATATGAAATGAAGCTTCAAGTTACAAGCAATGAAGTTTTAAGACTTGGTATTGGTCACATCAAAATCTTCATAGAAAATTACTATGATTGTCTAGCTTTGATCGATGTCGAATTGTCTACTGCACTGGGGAAAGAAGTAAAGGTTGATATGGTGGTAGTTAAATCTCAAGCAGATCTTAAGAAGTTTGATGATGGGGAGATAAAAGATCTCCATACTTTCTAAAACTACATCATATTTCTGAAAGATCCAAACTTTCATACTTCACAATCTTAATACTTCAAAAACATGATACATGCATATTCATAAAACAATATTTTACATTGATAGTTTATTTACATAGACTAGATACAAACCGGCTATTTAGATTTTTACAATGTTTTACACATATTACATACTTTCCTAGGAATACAATACAAAAGTTATAATATTATATATTCTACATCTTCTACAAGTACAAAACTATTTACTGGATGCATCACTTGCAATAGTTTAAACATCGAGATGGATAAACAGGTGACGCTTAATGAGTTCAATAACAGTTACAATATAAAATTATGACATATACATATCAATATCACAGAAGCAAAGAGGGAGAAAGGAAATAGATAGGCAAATGAGTATCATATGACATGCTTTCCGTAACAACGAATAATCAGATTCAAAGATTTGAAATGAATGAGACATAACAATTTTCCAACACTTGATATACACCGATAAGACTTCAGCCCAAGTTGTGTAGAAAATATAATTTCAGAATTTCATTTCACTAGAATACAGAGGCTTTCAGCCATGTCTTTGTATTCTGTTATGCTAAAGTGATGCTTATGTCATACACTTCATGACCAAAGGCTACATACCAGTACCCAAGTGATACTTATGTCATACACTTCGTGGCCTAAGTTATAGCTCATTATCATAATAACATGGGAAGGCACCATGAACATATAACACATAACATACAATTGTCCCTATATTGAACTCAAATTGAAATAACTGGGTTAAAATATTAATTTGGGCAGCACTGCGACACTAAATATGACTTTCTGTGATGAAACCGAAGATTTTAGTTGAAAACCGGCCTTACTCGGGCAGAGTTTCGGCTTGAAAATATAATTTTCTCAGGAACTTCGGAGCGTCGGGACTTGCTTTGGGTGTCGGGAATGATATCGGGGTTTCTGGGGGTTAAAAGTGGGCTAAAAGGGGTTTTAGAATGAAAGGAAATAAGAAAGTGTAACATAATTCCGGAGACCCTCGGTCTTCATTTATAGGGGACCGAAGCTGCTAATTAGCTAAGTGTAAGTCCTTTGTAAGTTGGACGTACTGCGAGGCGGCTTAGTACGCAAGGCGTAACCTTTGTACGTGGAGCGTACATGCGAGGCGTGTCCTCTGATCGGAACCCGGGTTTCGGACGTGGCAATCTTATCCGATATGTGTGTTTCGTGCAAAGAGAGAGGGGCGTGGACGACTTCTGACCCTGCATGCGAACGCTGGGCATACGAAGTACGCTGGGCTTACCTCCTCGGATAAGGCTTCGAGTTTTCATTTATTTTTTTTAAAAAATTTGAAAATTCATATATTTTGCGTAATAACTCCATTGTTTACGTTCTTTATATCCACGCGTATGAGAGAATATATTCTAAAACTTTTATTTAGACTCCGTCGGCTAATTTTGAATTTATTTTTCTTATTATATGTTTAACAGGCCGGGGCAGCATAAGTCCGTTAAAAATTCATAACTTCTTCATCTTGTGTTCGTTTTTGTCTGTCTTTTTACCGTTACTATTTACGAGACCTTCGATTCTCATTTAGGTTGTGCTGGCTATATATCACTCGGTCTTTATTTCGAGTTTTTAGCAGTCTACTGCTATTCTGAAACTTAGAAAATTATAACTTCCTCATACAAAATCAGATTTGGACGTTCTTTTTATGAAAATTCTCGGTTTAATGAGTAGTACGACTTTCATTTATATCATAAGGGCCAAAAAGTAGTTTATCGAATACTTACTTTTTACGTCATTCGGCGTTGTGTTAGTTTTGTCGCGAAACATCAAATATTCATAACTTCTTCGTTATAATTCGGATTTCGATGAGGTTTTCGCCTAAATATTCCTAGGGAAATTATCTACAACTCTCAATAATAAGTTTTTTACTTATTTCAAATTTTATATTTTCGTTAAATTTCAATATTTACCTTTTGATTGGAATCTCATAAGACTTCCATTATCTTTTTAGTGATTCTAAACATAGTTTTACTTCATTTCTAGTAAAAACCATTTGTTAGAACTCAATACTCAATATCACATAATATTTCATAATATTATTTACTTTTAACATTTACAAAACACGATTTCAAAACGTGTATGTTACAAATACCTCCTCCTTTTGAGGATTTCGTCCCCGAAGTTACATCGTTTAAAACAAATGGGGATATTTTGCTTTTATCTAATTCTTATTTTACTAGGTATAATTTGGGCCTCTATGGTGTTTCCACTTGAGAAGCACCGGATCCACTTCTTTATTACATAGATGAGTCGTTCTGTCGTTTACAATCTCTTCAGGCTCTTCTACATATTTTAACTTATTATCCAATTTTACCTCGTATAAAGGAACCGCTTCATCATATATGCTTAAACACTTACGCAGATAACTCAAATGAAACAGATCATGAATACCTGCCAAATCTTCCGGTAATTCCATGTTGTATCCTTGTTTACCAATCCTCTGGGTGATTTTGAAAGGTCTAAAAAATGTGGGACTCAACTTTCCTTTCTTCCCAAATCGCATAAGTCCTTTCCATGGGGATACCTTCAGCATTACAAAATCACCCACCTGAAATTCTATCGATCGTCTCCTCTTTTCTGCATAGGACTTCTGTCAATCCTTGGCTGCTTTCATTGTTTCTTGTACGATTTGAATCTTATCAATGGTGTCTTGAATCATTTCAGGGCCTCCAAGGATTTTCTGTCATATATTACGCCAACATAATGGAGTACGACATCTACATGCATATAGTGCTTCATATGGTGGCATTTTGATTGAAGCGTGGTAACTGTTATTATACGAAAATTAGACAAGAGGTAAATACTTATCCCAGTTACCACCAAACTCCAAGACGCATGCACGAAGCATATCTTCTACTGTTTGGATTGTTCTCTCCGTCTAACCATCAGTATGGGGATGGTAGGGGTTGCTAAGAGTAACTCGAGATCCCAATTCACGTTGAATACTCGCCCAGAAATGAGAAGTGAAGCGAGTATCACAATCGTAAATAATATTTAGTAGTACACCATGTATCACAACAATTTCATCCAAGTATACTTGTGCGTATTTCTCCATTGGAGCCATTTCACGCATGGCGAGAAAATATGCACTCTTAGTCAGGCGGTCAACAATTACCCAAATGCAATCGTGCAATTTAGGGCTCTTCAGCAACTTGGTAATTAAATCCATAGACAGTTCTTCCCATTTCCACATGGGAACACTAAGACTTTCTGGAGCTCCGTAAGAATTTTGGTGCTCTATTTTGACTTGTGAGCATATCAAGTATTCTTGCACATATCTTCCAATGTCTTATTTTAATCCAGGCCACCAATAATCAGCTCTTACATCATAGTACATTTTACTTGTACCAAGATGCATTGACAACTTAGACTTATGGGCTTCATCTAAAATCTTCTGTCTTAATCCGCCAATCTTTGGAATCCATAGCCGATTCTTAAATACTTTTAGTCCACGAGGATCATCCAGTAAAATAGCAGCATAATGTGTGAACCCTTCTTTCTTCACATTTTCTGGATTTAAAGCCTCTTCTTGCCATTTCTCTAGTTCATCAAGAATAGTGAACTTTACTTTAGTGTGAGTAATAGTATAACCCACCCTATTATGTTAAACCTTTCTTCTGAGTGCATCGGCAACTACTTTGGCTTTTCTAGGATGGTATAGGATTTCACATTCATATTTTTTGATTAGTTCCAAAGCTCGTTATTGTCTCATATTCAAAGTTTGTTGACTGAATATATACTTGAGACTTTTGTGGTTGGTAAACAATTGGCATTTTGTACCAAAAAGATAATGTCTCCAAAGTTTTAAGGCAAATACCACTACAGTGAGTTCAAGATCATGGATAGGATAATTCTTTTCATACTCTTTCAGTTGTCTTGAGGCATAGACTATCACTTTACCACGTTGCATCAACACACAACCGAGTCCCAACCTAGAAGCATCACTATACACGGAGAAATCATTATCACCTTCTGGAAGTGATAAGATTGTAGCATGAGTCAAACGATCTTTTAGAGTCGAGAAATCATTTTCTTGGACTTCGCCCCATTCGAACTTTCCTTCCATACGTTTAAGACTTGTGAGAGGTACAGCTATACGAGAAAAGTCTTTAATGAATCTGTAGTAATAACCTGCGAGACCCAAGAAACTGCGAATTTCAGAAGCATTGCGGGGCTCTTCCCAATTTTGAATGACTTCGATTTTGGTAGGATCTACGGATACACCATCACCAGAAATCAGATGGCCGAGAAATTGAAGATGACGAAGCCAAAATTCACATTTCGAGAATTTAGCATATAGTTTCTCCTTTCGAAGAAGTTCTAATAACGCACGAATATGAATGACGTGATTAGCTTCAAATTTGGAATAGATTAGAATATCATCAATGAATACAATGACAGATTTATCGAGCATTGGACGGCATACCCGATTCATCATATCCATAAATACGGCAGGGGCATTTGTCAAACCGAATGGCATCACAAGGAATCCATAATGCCCATATCGAGTACGAAAGGCAGTCTTCAGTACATCCTGCTCGTGTACTTTCAACTGATGATAGCCAGATCTTAAATCAATCTTCGAGAAATAGCTAACACCCTGAAGTTGATCAAATAAATCGTCAATGCGAGGTAATGGATACTTGTTCTTGATAGTCACCTTATTTAGCTCACGGTAATCAATACACATTCGCATTGATCCTTTCTTATTCTTGAAAAACATTAGTGGAGCACCCCAAGGAGAGGTACTCGGTGGAATGAAGCCTTTGTCAAATAATTCATGCAGTTGGATCATCATTTTTTCATCTCAACTGGCGCAAGACGATAAGGAGTCTTTGCAATCAGAGAAGCACCAGGAACAAGATTAATTCGGAATTCTACTTGCCTGTCTGGAGGAAGTCCAGACAAATCATCAGGGAAAACAACATCATATTCGTTAACAACAGGAACATCATCTACCGTTTTCTTTTCTTCTTTTGAGATATTGACGATGTAAGCTACATAGATAGAACACCTATTTGCTATGAATTTATGAGCTTTTAAGAAAGAGATTATTTTTGAGTTTCTTTGTTCACCATAGACATAAATAGGGTTCTCCCCTTCAATGGGAATACGTACTATATTTTCATAGCCCAAAAGTTTTGCATCGTTCTTTGACAACCAATCCATGCCGAGAATAATACCAAAGTTGGGCAAGGAGATAGGAATTAGGTTAGCAAGGAAATTATAGCCTTCAATTTCTATGACACAATTCCTATAGATTTTATCAGCAAGTAATGATATACTTCCCGCAGTATCTACGTGAAATGGTTGCGCAAGTGCATAGCAAGCAATTTAAAAGGAATGCGCGAATTAATGAGACACAAAAGAATATGCGGCACCAGAATCAACTATGATGTGAGCAGGTCTAGAGTTGACAAGAAATGTACCCCGTCACAACATTTGGGTCTTCAGGTGCCTCCTCTGTGGTAATATGGAATGCACAACCCTTAGCTTTTGGCACCTCCTCCTTTTTAGTTGGAGTACTCTTTGATAGTTGAACAGGAGCTTGACTTCTCGCTGGTTGTTGAACAAAAGCTTGACTCTCCGTCATGTGACTAGTAAGAGTAGGACAGAATCGCTTTTTGTGGCCAGTAATACCACAAGCATAACATGTAACATCCTTCATTGGAAAAATGGGCTTCTTGTGGCCTATTTCTCCACATCCAAAACATACCACTGATCCTTTTTCAAGTCTACATGCGCCTGAATGATTCTTTCCACAATTTTGACATAACGACGATTGAAGAGAACAAGATTGTGACCTACCGCGGCCACGAGAAGCACTTTGAGATTGCACTTTCTTGTTAGGTTCAGATCGAATAGATTGTGCCAGTGGAATAGAGGGAACATAAACAGTTCTTTCAGTACGTGGATGCTTTGGAACAGTAAAAATGGCACCACGTATCTCCAAGTCATGCTCGCGTCTTCGGGCATACTCAGCAGCTTTATCAAATGATAGAACATCCCGATTACTCACGAAATCGTGGATTTCATATCTTAATCCTTCCATGAATAACTGAATTTTATCATCTTCAGTTGGAATATACTTTGTAGCAAACTGTGCTTTTTGATTGAATTGCGTTTAATATTCATTCACGGTCATTCCTCCTTGTTTAAGTTCAAGGAAAACCTTACTTTTGAACATTCCCCAAGATAAATTCTCCTCATCATACTCTTCAAGAGTTTCAAATATTGCTTCCCACCAGACCATGGCTTCTCCAGTGAACATTGCGGAGGTATAATTAACTTTGTCCTCATTTATCACATCAGAGAGACATAATACTTTTTCTGTATTATGTATTTTGTACACTTGAAATCTTTGTAAGAGGGACGCTTCACCACTCCTTTTGAAGATTCTCTAGTGGCTTCCTCTTTGCCTTTATCATTATCCATCTTGTGATCTTCAAAAGTCTGTCAAATAATACCAGTAAGTTTACCAAAGAATCCCTCCTCTCGAGGGGATACTGGAGTATTTACTTCACCAGGTTTAGGATCCCCAACCACTTCTAGTGTATAGCTACCTTCTTGTCCAACCATTCTTCTGAAATTTTGGACCAATGTAGTATTTACTATTACCTAATACTTTACTTAAATCTTTCATATGGTTTGTGTCCATATACTCCTAATGAATTCGTTAATCTATTGAACTTCCAACGGTTTAAGTCTAAATATCAACCTGTGATATTTAGTTCACATAAACTATTGCTCTGATACAATGATTGAAAGATCTCCATACTTTCTAAAACTACATCATATTTCTAAAATATCCAAACTTTCATAGTTCACAATATTATTACTCCCAAAACAAGCAATATGCATATTCATAAAACAATATTTTACATTGATAGTTTATTTACGTAGACTGGATACAAACCGACTATTTAGATTTTTACAATCTTTTACACATATTACATACTTTCCTAGGAATATAATACAAAAGTTATAATATTATCTATTCTACATCTTCTACCAGTACAAAACTATATTGGATGCTTATCACATGCAATAGTTTAAACATTAAGAAGGATAAACGGGTGATGCTTAGTGAGTTCAACAACAATTACAATATAACATTATGACATATACATATCAATATCACAGAAGCAAAGAGGGACAAGGAAATAGATAGGAAAATGAGTATCATATGACATGCTTTCCATAACAACGAATAATCAGATTCAAAGATTTAAAATCAATGAGACATAACAATTTTCCAACACTTGTTATACACCAATAAGACTTCAGCCAAAGTGGTGTAGAAAATATAACTTCAGAATATCATTTCACTAGAATACACAGGCTTTCAGCCATGTCCTTGTATTCTGATATGCCAAAGTGATTCTTATGTCATACACTTCATGGCCAAAGGCTACATACTAGTACCCAAGTGATGCTTATGTCATTCACTTCGTGGCCAAAGCTATAGCTGATTATCATAATAACATGGGAAGGGACATTAAACATATAACACATAACATATAATTGTCCTTATATTGAACTCACATTGATATAAACCGGGGTTAAAATATTAATTTTTCCAGCACTTCGGCTCTAAATATGACTTTCATGGAAGTATACACAGGTAGAAGTATCCACGTAAAGGTATTCATGTAATGTGCTCATGTAAGCGTATTCAGATAAATGTAGGTATGTAAACGTACTCATGTATCATGTAATCCTAGGTAATTGTACTCATGTATCAGGTAAGGTACTGGTATAGACTCATGAATGAACTGACTCTTGTGTGATTCCTTGTAATAGGAATAATGTTTTGTTTCTTCTAACTATCCTTATGATAATTAACTGGAAAGTAATTGGTTTTTCAAGTAGATGTATGCACCCTCGATACACCAGGGTGTGGGAAAACTGAACAAAGGATGGAAACTATAACATCATTACATATATAAGAACATATGCGTGTAAGTGTAGTTTTTCTCAAGAAGGTAAAAATAATGGTTTTGCAAGATATCTAGGAGTTTTGAACAATAATTAAGAGTGACTTGATGTCATTTTAATACACATTTCGAAACTAATACTTTTGTTATCAAGGTATTTTAAGATAGAAAACCATTTCATGTGTCACCTTTTGAAGTATGTGAAATCTACTTAGTGAAAACACAGTTATCAAATACATAAGTATGATTTAATAACATATTGTTCTCTACTTGTATTCCCCCCCCCCCCATTAAAGCATTTAAAATTATTTAAAATATTGATTAAGGGGTATGAACTCACCTGTTGTGTGTGGTTCTAGCCGGTACGCGTGTATGGATGAGAAGTTCCACGGATGAAGTCCCGAGACACAATAAGTCCTAAGTGACATATAAGGACACATATTGACATGAATATAGTGTTTATAACATCTATATGAAAGGAAACACCTTCCGAGACTAGGTAACACCTTGACCAAGTGTTGGAATCACATGTGATTCAACATAGGAAGGTATAAAGGCACACATATGAGTTTACTACCATGAGTTCACGGCCCAAGGGAGTTTATGACCGTAAACTCATGGTCACTCATGGGTTTGTGTAAGTGTGAAAGCTAGGGGATGATTTAGGGACATTAGCTCTACCATAGAATGAGAAACACCACTTTCTTTGGAGTTTTTTAGGTGTTCACGGCCCAAATGAATTTGCTACCATAAACTCATGGCCAAATATACTTATGGGGGTCCTAAAGGTCATAAGGAAGCATTCTAAATTCATGCCTAAGCCCTTGGAAGTGTTTGTGGCATCAAAACACCTCTAACTTGAGTTTACGTCCCATGGACCATTTGGTCATGTGTTTGCGGCCGTAAACACACATGGGTACTGATATTTTCATTGCTTTGGGTCCTAGACAAATCAAGGTAAAGTGTTATGTTTGTCTCTTGGCTTAATGAAGGTATTTAGGGCACTTTGGCACCCAAATATGGAGTTCACGGCCCAAGAACTTCCTTGGCCATGAACTCACTTTCAACCCTTGATTTTATTTGTTTTGGATGTCTTAACATGTCATGGGTAGTCTTAAGGTTTATTTCCAAGGCTTTGAGGGACATTGGGACACTTTTGGCCCTTAAAATGGAGTTTACTCTCCAAAAGGAGTTTACTCTCCAAGAGGAGTTTACTCTCCAAGATGTTCTTGGGGAGTAAACTCTCAAATCTTGTTGTTTTGAGTTTGTTTTCTGTCCCTAAACTCGTTAGTGTATGAGTCCAAACTAGTTTCATGGCTTAAGGAAAGACTAGGCACCATTTGGCTCTTGAAAAGGAGTTTACTCTCCAAGATGTTCTTGGGGAGTAAACTCACAGATCTTGATGTTCTGTCGTGATTTTGATGTTATTAAGCACAATCTAAGCTATATAATACAACTAGATTGAAGTACTCATGATTTGGGATAAAAACCCGAAGATCCGTGAGAGAGAATTTGGCTTTTCTCTAATTGGAAATGCAACTAATGAATTATTTGGTTCAGTTTTCTATTTATAGTCCTGAGATTTTTTTGGCAGAAAATATTTTATTCCCGGAATGAACTCTAATATCATAGAGTATCGAAATAAAAGTGTTCCACAAAACCCTAGTGCATCCACTCTCCTATTATTTCCTGAAGTGTTAATCGTGAAAAACTCAAACTTATACCCAAAGACTGGATATCCCTGTAACTGTTCTAACTTCTATTCGCTTGATATGGTTTGTTCAGAATGGAAATTTCCGGTTGTCACATCATCCCCGTGTTAAAGGGAATTTCGTCCCGAAATTAGAATTTAGACAAGGAAGTAGGTAAACATGATCGAGTCGTTAGGTGAAAACTTCCTAATCGATTGGTTCTCGCGCTCCCAAGTGAAATCGGGTTCTTGGTTGGTATTCCAACGAACCTTCACTAATGGGTGACGGCGTTGCTTCGTCCGCTTGACCACTCGGACGAGGGTCACTACGGTTCTAATACGAAGGCAAGGATTTCGTAAATCTCGATCTTGTCGAGAGGGCTTACGAAAGTCCTAATGGAAAGATATTGTTTCAGGTTCGAGACGCGAAGGGGAATATGTATGCTACTGAGTTTGCGGAGTAGGTCTAGTTTGTGAGATGTAGGACCGATTCTGGTAAGAATCTCGGAGGTCCCAACTACATTGGATTCAGCTTTCCACGCTTTACGAAGCGTATTAAGCCGTTCCCAGAGTGAGGTTTCCTAAAGAATTTGGTCTCTCACTTGGAATTTCAAAGGTTCTTTCTCTCGCTTACTTCCCAGTCAAGGACATCCCTTGTTGGGTCAAAGTAGAAAGGGTTTCTGATGTTTGCGGGGAGTTCCGAATGGACTATGATAGTAGGTCTGTAAGACCTAGAACTTGGTAAATTTTCCGTCGGTGACTACGGTGCCGACAATTCCCAACGGTTTTGGATAATTTGACAGAGTACTCAAGAATTTCCACAACACTAATAGTGTGTCTCAGGATATTTGTCTCTAGATTCCAAAACTCCTGTTCTGAGAGCTTTGCGAAAAGTATCTCCGAGGGTAATGTTTCTATGGGCTCTTTCTCACTACGATGGTAGATAAATAAGTCATTACATGGAGAAATGACGAATTGATCCCAGTAAGAAAGACGTACTCCACTCATCTAGCTCCTGAATACTGTGGGCGTATTGGTCCTATCCGAGGGGTATCACCACGAACTTGAAATGTCCGCTTCGAGTTTGGCAGATAGTCTTCAGGTCATCCTTCCCTATCACTCGAACTGGTGATATTCGGATCTCAGGTCCATTTCTGAAAGTAACTCTTTCCCTTTGTTTGCTCAATCCACTCTTCTAAGCGAGGCAGAGATAACGATTTCTAAAGGAATTCTAAATGAAGTCTCCGGTCGTCGAGGTACATATGACGCACTCCGTCGACTTCTGGTATGAATAAGACCGGAGTTCTCAAGGGTGAGAAGCCTGGTCTTCTAATTCTATTTTTGAGTAGTTCGTTGTGTTGTCCGGACTATTCTTGTATCTTTCGTAGGTGTTTAGACTGAAGGCGTTCTGGTTATAAGAGTCATACTGGGTTCTAAGTTTGTTCCTATGCCAATGCAATTACTCGTACTCCTAGACAGTCTCCGTCCTGAAGTTCATATTAGAATTCATACGTGATTCAATGATCACAATTTCATGTATACGAGTCGTATATAATTAAGACTGAAAAGGTAGTCGAATAATTGATTCTTCTGTGATAGATCAACCGTATGAATCCTGGAATTGAACTTGACGTACTGCACGAGTAATACTGTGGGGATTCCTTCGGAAAGAAAAATAACTATAAGGTACTTCATGCCCGAGTACCTCGCTGTTCTGATATGACGGCTTCGCTAAAAGACGTTTACTGAGAAAGAGATGTACTTAAGAAACTGGCATCGCGAGAATAAAATTGAATCGAGTCGTATGATAATGTCAAAATTATACAGAAACTTAAAGACCTTAGATTTGAACATAAAATGTTTACAGACAAAAACAACCATGCAACCATGAACAAAGTTACAGTACTTTAGATTTGCTACAAGACTATTGCTACGAATAGGATATACTAAAAAAGACAAGTATACGCAGCACGAGCATCCCTAAGCGGACGGGATCCCGCAAAAGACAAGACTCTGGTTGCACTAGTGTTGGGATGGTTCATAAGTCTGTTACAACGAAACGCCTAAATTACATTAACGTGGGTCCGGAGTAGACTCTCCTGCGGCGGTGGTTGGTAGTAGACTTTCGTCTATGCCAGCAATAGCTGCCTCTGGGCAGTTCCTTTTGTAGTGACCTACTTTGCCACAACCGTAGCAAGTTTGGTTCACACTGGTGTTTAGCACTTGAGTGTCCTGAGCTGTTGGTGTCCTGCAGAAACGGGCTGTATGCCCCTTCCTGTTGTAGTGTGAGCACTGGTTCTCCCTACAAGGTCCATGGTGGTGAAAACTACATTTAATGCATTTTGGGAGACTTCCAGCATAAAGTTTGGTTGGGTTGGGGACCATTGGGACACTAGAAGGAATGGTCGTAGGAGGTGCAGATGTCGTAGCTGTGAAGGTTGTTACTGGTGGTTGTTTCCTGTTCCCCTTTCGAAGCGACTTGTCCTTAGAGTTAGTCCAAGACTTTCATTTGTTGCTCGTTGAGGTACTAGATTGTCACTTGGATTGGCATTATTGTTAACAGTCCCGCTAACATTCGCGTTGTTAGCGTGAAGGTGGTTCAGAATAGCTAACACGACAGCCCAGACTGCAGCTTGAAAGGTAGCTGCATAAATCTGAAGAGTTGGTGGTTGGTTGATGGGCTGTTCGTTTTTCTTCGGCGTCATGATTCTGTTATACGGAAAGAAAATGAATTTGTAAGCGGGAATGGTTGAACCTAGACGTAGTTCGATCGCTCATGTAAAGAATAGAAGTATGTTCTCTAAGGTTCGACCTACATCCCTAGGATGCAGTCCTATTACGGAATGGAAGTATGTTCACGAAGGTTCGACCTACATCCCTATGACGCAGTCCTAGCAAAGATTGGAAGTAAGTTCATACAGTGGTCTCAAGATGTTTTTCGTTCTAGTCGAGGTATCGTTGGTTGGTGAATAACATGATCCAACCATTACAAGAGACTTGGAGATGTCTCCGGAGTTAAATTGCTATAGTTCAATGACTTGACTAGAGCATGATTCAAATAGACTCTAATGAAAGTATGATAAGAGTATTCAAATAAAGAATGACACAGAAGTTAGCCGACTGTCAATATATTTGATATTCATGACGTACAAGTTCGGGAAAATGACCATGTAAAAAGGTCATACATCATATCCAGAGAAGATAGTTCCTGACAGTATAAAGACCTAACTAAAGTACTTACAATACAAGATAGTTTCATAGAGAATGCCACATCGGGCATAGACAGGAACACGATTCCTTTCTAACAAGGAATATAAAGTAAAGTATCTACTACTAGCGATGGTCATCCCTCTGGTGAACTCTCAGTTCAACCAGTTGGCGTTCCACATCAATTAGGTGTCTTTCGTACACTCTCTGGCGTACTCGAAGTTCTATGACTTCGGCTCCTGATTCAGCCAGTGCTTGCAGCAGGGTTTCATGGTCTCTCTCAGGTCTCTCACGAGCATGTTCAAGGCGACTGGTGCGAAGCATATGCATTCCTCCATTTGTATCAACTTCTGCGATACGTTGTAGAGCTGTCCTGCCCTGAATTTCATTTCGGGCAACCCTTCGGATCAGAATTGGCAAGATTCTCTCTGCTGAGCCCCCATTGCTCAGGTCATAGAAGCTTCGGTCAGCATTAAATGGCATGGGCTAATCTTGTCCTTGGCTCCATGTTTCCAAACATTCCACCCACTCAGGCATCGAGCCATGAAAAGCCGGACGAGGGTTAGGAATCGGAAAGGGAGCTGCCTGGGGTAGGTTCTCAACCTCGGGTTCGTACATGGCATCGTCTGAAAGGTCATCAGCATGGTGATCATTCAGTGCGATTGGATGATCATCATCTGGTTCTTCTCCAAACCATCCAGCAATCACTTCGTTCGGAAGGAATAGGTTGTCGTGGGGATGGAATCCAGCCATGTTATGTACGCGAGAATTGGGTTAAGAAAATAATTATTAGACGAACTTTCTAGATAATTATTTAGGAAATCTTCATTAGTTCCATCGTTATTTGTAAAGTGCATACCAGTTATATGTAATCAACACAGGATAGGCCTTCGAATAAGTGACCTCAACTCCAAGTTCACAAGGAATAGGGGTAAAGCAAAAATTTCACCGATTCTAAGTCTATAACATCCTAGTTACTGTGACAACCTGAAATTTCCATTTTGTACGAACATTATCTATTCAATAGAAGCTAGACCAGTTACAGTGAATTTCAGACTTTTCGATATAAGTTTGAGTATATTAGGGTTTACGTTTAAGAAGATATCAGGAGAGTGGATGCACATGGGTTAGTGAAACTCGAGTATTTCAAAACTTCTTAATATTAGAGTTCATTTCCGGAATAAAATATTTCCTGCCAAAAATATCTTAGGAATATTAATAGATATATGAACCAAATCTATTCATTATTGACATTTCCAACTAGAGAAAAGCCATTTTCTCTCTCATGGATCTTCGGGTTTTCACCCCAAATCGTGAGTACACTTCTCTAGTTGTCTTATAATGTTTATTATGTGCTTGATAACTTAGTTTACATATCAAATGTGTGAGATTCGGGAGTTTACCGCCCCAGAACGTTCTTGGAGAGTAAAATCCAAAATGATGCTTAAATGCTACCTAGTCTTTTCCCCATGAGAAGTGATGGACTTAGGCTTAATTGTAAGTGTATTTAGGCTAGAAAACAATTGAAAAACCCCAAGATTAGGGTGTTCACGGCCCAAGAAGTTCTTGGACCGTGAACTCCAAAATCAAGGGCCAAAGAGTGTGTTAATCACTCCTAAAGCCTTAGACATTTAACCCTATTTGATCCTAGCTAATTTGTGGACTTTAAAACATCAAAGACACCATCCCATGAGAGTTTACGGCCCTGGTAATGTTCTTGGGCCGTGAACATAAAGCAAGGTCACCAAAGTGTGCCTAGGACCTTCATTAGCTTAAAACAAATACCTAGAATCTATCCTACTTGTGCTTGAGGCTTGAAAACATAAAAACAACCATCCCATTAGAGTTTACGGCCTTAAATTCTAAGGGAATTAGCCTTGGGGCCGTAAACTCCTCAAAGGAGTATTTCTATGTCCTAAACTACCCAAAGAACTAAACCACCAAGTAAAACTTACTCTAGAAATCAAATAACACTTCAAAACATCAAATGCCATCAAGTTTGGGAGTTCACGGCCGTAAACTCAAGGGTTTACGACCATAAACTCCTTGTGTGGAGTTTATTGGGGAGTAAACACATATACAAGGTTCTTGGAAGCTTTAAACCCCTTTGGCCTTGTCCCACAACAACCTAGAAGCAACCCTTAGGACTTATAACATTTATATAAAGTGTTTACATGTTCTAGAGTGTCCCAACTTATTTCATTAGTTATTATTTGGCTAATTAGTTATATATATGCTCATTATATGATAACTAGGCTCGAGCATGTGAACAAGTCTCCGTTTGGCACCTAGCACAGTATCCGACACTTCAATCCAATCCACTCACCACAAGTGAGTTCATACCCCTTTAATTAACCTTTGTAATACTTTTAAATGTTTTAAATGCTTTTATGGGGGGGGGGGACTGCAAGTTAAATACTTATAGTTATTACATCAATCACATGTGATTAATAACTATAAAACCAATGATCTTATCACTGTTCAAACTATTTATCAAACTGCTTTACTTCAAAATGTTTTACAAACTCTTTTCTTACCAAATAATTTTATTTAAACTTTGTTATACTTCTTATAAATTGCATGCCCATATATGTATAGATATATAAGAAATGTTTAAAGGGCTTAGGAAGGCCATCCGCCCTATTTCCTTTTCCTCGATTTGGATGTGGTCTGGTGGGATGTCGGGTAGCCGTCTGAGGGTCGTTTCAATATTAATTATATATCATATATGCATATATAGACATAAAAGTACTCCCATATTCATGCATATTAGTTACATCATTAGTAAGTTACCATCGGGGTAACATAGGATCATACTACTACAATTTCTAGATCAATGTGTCAGTTCATTCATGAGTCAATACTTATTACTATGAGAACATATACATTACATTACTATGAATACATATACAACCATACTAGAAAGGGAACATATACAAGTATACTAGAAGAAGAACATATACAACTATACTAGGAATAGAACATATACAACGATACTAGAACAACATTACATTACATATACATGAATACGTTAACTATTGTGATCCACTGTATTGGAGCATGCCTTAAATGTCATGGCGCGAGTTGTAGCCAAAATTCTCTTGGAGGGAGTGCGTGAGTTTGCGTATAGATCTATACTGGATTGACTATCCTACACCTTGCTGCTAGCTACAGCCGGACCTGCAGGTCTGCGGGTGCCAAACGTCATTCCGTTTTTACGACCATTCGTATGTCGTTGTTACCAGTCAATAGTATGGTGCAATTAATCACATGATACCTTAATATAAATCCGGTTTAAGGTAGTTAGTACAGTAGAAGTTCCTAGAATACAACACTACAGTACTACAATAATTTACCCATTACATATATTTAGTGATTATATCACTTAAACATTAATGTACAAACTATATTTTTGTTAATGATAGTTACATTTGGGAAATTACACACTTTTACAACAAACGATCATACAAAACAGTTAAGCCTTGGTAGAAGGCTACTTTAATAGAAAATATAGGTTTTTTTGAGAGATTCAAACATTTACATACATTTTACAAACTTACACTTGAGACATGTTCAAACGTTTTGATAACAAACACCGACACTAAAATACTTATGAACTCACCAGCTTAATGCTGATAAACTCTTTCAAAATAACTTGTATTCTCAGGTCAACAGTAGACAGGTACCGAGGCCAGCTTTTGAGAAGATGGAGCGCATCCAAGACTCGTCTTATTATTTTTATTTACATTATTTTGGTGTCTATAACTGTACAGAACACGCTTGTATTAATATTATATATTTAATGCAATGGATGATGTTGTTTGCTTATTTACTTTTACTGTGTTGTGATACTTTACATGACGTCCTCCGCCCCAGAAAACAATTGAAAAACCCCAAGATTAGGGTGTTCACGGCCCAAGAAGTTCTTGGACCGTGAACTCCAAAATCAAGGGCCAAAGAGTGTGTTAATCACTCCTAAAGCCTTAGACATTTAACCCTATTTGATCCTAGCTAATTTGTGGACTTTAAAACATCAAAGACACCATCCCATGAGAGTTTACGGCCCTGGTAATGTTCTTGGGCCGTGAACATAAAGCAAGGTCACCAAAGTGTGCCTAGGACCTTCATTAGCTTAAAACAAATACCTAGAATCTATCCTACTTGTGCTTGAGGCTTGAAAACATAAAAACAACCATCCCATTAGAGTTTACGGCTTTAAACTCTAAGGGAATTAGCCTTGGGGCCGTAAACTCCTCAAAGGAGTATTTCTATGTCCTAAACTACCCAAAGAACTAAACCACCAAGTAAAACTTACTCTAGAAATCAAATAACACTTCAAAACATCAAATGCCATCAAGTTTGGGAGTTCACGGCCGTAAACTCAAGGGTTTACGACCATAAACTCCTTGTGTGGAGTTTATTGGGGAGTAAACACATATACAAGGTTCTTGGAAGCTTTAAACCCCTTTGGCCTTGTCCCACAACAACCTAGAAGCAACCCTTAGGACTTATAACATTTATATAAAGTGTTTACATGTTCTAGAGTGTCCCAACTTATTTCATTAGTTATTATTTGGCTAATTAGTTATATATATGCTCATTATATGATAACTAGGCTCGAGCATGTGAACAAGTCTCCGTTTGGCACCTAGCACAGTATCCGACACTTCAATCCAATCCACTCACCACAAGTGAGTTCATACCCCTTTAATTAACCTTTGTAATACTTTTAAATGTTTTAAATGCTTTTATGGGGGGGGGGACTGCAAGTTAAATACTTATAGTTATTACATCAATCACATGTGATTAATAACTATAAAACCAATGATCTTATCACTGTTCAAACTATTTATCAAACTGCTTTACTTCAAAATGTTTTACAAACTCTTTTCTTACCAAATAATTTTATTTAAACTTTGTTATACTTCTTATAAATTGCATGCCCATATATGTATAGATATATAAGAAATGTTTAAAGGGCTTAGGAAGGCCATCCGCCCTATTTCCTTTTCCTCGATTTGGATGTGGTCTGGTGGGATGTCGGGTAGCCGTCTGAGGGTCGTTTCAATATTAATTATATATCATATACGCATATATAGACATAAAAGTACTCCCATATTCATGCATATTAGTTACATCATTAGTAAGTTACCATCGGGGTAACATAGGATCATACTACTACAATTTCTAGATCAATGTGTCAGTTCATTCATGAGTCAATACTTATTACTATGAGAACATATACATTACATTACTATGAATACATATACAACCATACTAGAAAGGGAACATATACAAGTATACTAGAAGAAGAACATATACAACTATACTAGGAATAGAACATATACAACGATACTAGAACAACATTACATTACATATACATGAATACGTTAACTATTGTGATCCACTGTATTGGAGCATGCCTTAAATGTCATGGCGCGAGTTGTAGCCAAAATTCTCTTGGAGGGAGTGCGTGAGTTTGCGTATAGATCTATACTGGATTGACTATCCTACACCTTGCTGCTAGCTACAGCCGGACCTGCAGGTCTGCGGGTGCCAAACGTCATTCCGTTTTTACGACCATTCGTATGTCGTTGTTACCAGTCAATAATATGGTGCAATTAATCACATGATACCTTAATATAAATCCGGTTTAAGGTAGTTAGTACAGCAGAAGTTCCTAGAATACAACACTACAGTACTACAATAATTTACCCATTACATATATTTAGTGATTATATCACTTAAACATTAATGTACAAACTATATTTTTGTTAATGATAGTTACATTTGGGAAATTACACACTTTTACAACAAACGATCATACAAAACAGTTAAGCCTTGGTAGAAGGCTACTTTAATAGAAAATATAGGTTTTTTTGAGAGATTCAAACATTTACATACATTTTACAAACTTACACTTGAGACATGTTCAAACGTTTTGATAACAAACACCGACACTAAAATACTTATGAACTCACCAGCTTAATGCTGATAAACTCTTTCAAAATAACTTGTATTCTCAGGTCAACAGTAGACAGGTACCGAGGCCAGCTTTTGAGAAGATGGAGCGCATCCAAGACTCGTCTTATTATTTTTATTTACATTATTTTGGTGTCTATAACTGTACAGAACACGCTTGTATTAATATTATATATTTAATGCAATGGATGATGTTGTTTGCTTATTTACTTTTACTGTGTTGTGATACTTTACATGACGTCCTCCGCCCCAGAAAACAATTGAAAAACCCCAAGATTAGGGTGTTCACGGCCCAAGAAGTTCTTGGACCATGAACTCCAAAATCAAGGGCCAAAGAGTGTGTTAATCACTCCTAAAGCCTTAGACATTTAACCCTATTTGATCCTAGCTAATTTGTGGACTTTAAAACATCAAAGACACCATCCCATGAGAGTTTACGGCCCTGGTAATGTTCTTGGGCCGTGAACATAAAGCAAGGTCACCAAAGTGTGCCTAGGACCTTCATTAGCTTAAAACAAATACCTAGAATCTATCCTACTTGTGCTTGAGGCTTGAAAACATAAAAACAACCATCCCATTAGAGTTTACGGCTTTAAACTCTAAGGGAATTAGCCTTGGGGCCGTAAACTCCTCAAAGGAGTATTTCTATGTCCTAAACTACCCAAAGAACTAAACCACCAAGTAAAACTTACTCTAGAAATCAAATAACACTTCAAAACATCAAATGCCATCAAGTTTGGGAGTTCACGGCCGTAAACTCAAGGGTTTACGACCATAAACTCCTTGTGTGGAGTTTATTGGGGAGTAAACACATATACAAGGTTCTTGGAAGCTTTAAACCCCTTTGGCCTTGTCCCACAACAACCTAGAAGCAACCCTTAGGACTTATAACATTTATATAAAGTGTTTACATGTTCTAGAGTGTCCCAACTTATTTCATTAGTTATTATTTGGCTAATTAGTTATATATATGCTCATTATATGATAACTAGGCTCGAGCATGTGAACAAGTCTCCGTTTGGCACCTAGCACAGTATCCGACACTTCAATCCAATCCACTCACCACAAGTGAGTTCATACCCCTTTAATTAACCTTTGTAATACTTTTAAATGTTTTAAATGCTTTTATGGGGGGGGGGACTGCAAGTTAAATACTTATAGTTATTACATCAATCACATGTGATTAATAACTATAAAACCAATGATCTTATCACTGTTCAAACTATTTATCAAACTGCTTTACTTCAAAATGTTTTACAAACTCTTTTCTTACCAAATAATTTTATTTAAACTTTGTTATACTTCTTATAAATTGCATGCCCATATATGTATAGATATATAAGAAATGTTTAAATGGCTTAGGAAGGCCATCCGCCCTATTTCCTTTTCCTCGATTTGGATGTGGTCTGGTGGGATGTCGGGTAGCCGTCTGAGGGTCGTTTCAATATTAATTATATATCATATACGCATATATAGACATAAAAGTACTCCCATATTCATGCATATTAGTTACATCATTAGTAAGTTACCATCGGGGTAACATAGGATCATACTACTACAATTTCTAGATCAATGTGTCAGTTCATTCATGAGTCAATACTTATTACTATGAGAACATATACATTACATTACTATGAATACATATACAACCATACTAGAAAGGGAACATATACAAGTATACTAGAAGAAGAACATATACAACTATACTAGGAATAGAACATATACAACGATACTAGAACAACATTACATTACATATACATGAATACGTTAACTATTGTGATCCACTGTATTGGAGCATGCCTTAAATGTCATGGCGCGAGTTGTAGCCAAAATTCTCTTGGAGGGAGTGCGTGAGTTTGCGTATAGATCTATACTGGATTGACTATCCTACACCTTGCTGCTAGCTACAGCCGGACCTGCAGGTCTGCGGGTGCCAAACGTCATTCCGTTTTTACGACCATTCGTATGTCGTTGTTACCAGTCAATAGTATGGTGCAATTAATCACATGATACCTTAATATAAATCCGGTTTAAGGTAGTTAGTACAGCAGAAGTTCCTAGAATACAACACTACAGTACTACAATAATTTACCCATTACATATATTTAGTGATTATATCACTTAAACATTAATGTACAAACTATATTTTTGTTAATGATAGTTACATTTGGGAAATTACACACTTTTACAACAAACGATCATACAAAACAGTTAAGCCTTGGTAGAAGGCTACTTTAATAGAAAATATAGGTTTTTTTGAGAGATTCAAACATTTACATACATTTTACAAACTTACACTTGAGACATGTTCAAACGTTTTGATAACAAACACCGACACTAAAATACTTATGAACTCACCAGCTTAATGCTGATAAACTCTTTCAAAATAACTTGTATTCTCAGGTCAACAGTAGACAGGTACCGAGGCCAACTTTTGAGAAGATGGAGCGCATCCAAGACTCGTCTTATTATTTTTATTTACATTATTTTGGTGTCTATAACTGTACAGAACACGCTTGTATTAATATTATATATTTAATGCAATGGATGATGTTGTTTGCTTATTTACTTTTACTGTGTTGTGATACTTTACATGACGTCCTCCGCCCCAGAAAACAATTGAAAAACCCCAAGATTAGGGTGTTCACGGCCCAAGAAGTTCTTGGACCGTGAACTCCAAAATCAAGGGCCAAAGAGTGTGTTAATCACTCCTAAAGCCTTAGACATTTAACCCTATTTGATCCTAGCTAATTTGTGGACTTTAAAACATCAAAGACACCATCCCATGAGAGTTTACGGCCCTGGTAATGTTCTTGGGCCGTGAACATAAAGCAAGGTCACCAAAGTGTGCCTAGGACCTTCATTAGCTTAAAACAAATACCTAGAATCTATCCTACTTGTGCTTGAGGCTTGAAAACATAAAAACAACCATCCCATTAGAGTTTACGGCTTTAAACTCTAAGGGAATTAGCCTTGGGGCCGTAAACTCCTCAAAGGAGTATTTCTATGTCCTAAACTACCCAAAGAACTAAACCACCAAGTAAAACTTACTCTAGAAATCAAATAACACTTCAAAACATCAAATGCCATCAAGTTTGGGAGTTCACGGCCGTAAACTCAAGGGTTTACGACCATAAACTCCTTGTGTGGAGTTTATTGGGGAGTAAACACATATACAAGGTTCTTGGAAGCTTTAAACCCCTTTGGCCTTGTCCCACAACAACCTAGAAGCAACCCTTAGGACTTATAACATTTATATAAAGTGTTTACATGTTCTAGAGTGTCCCAACTTATTTCATTAGTTATTATTTGGCTAATTAGTTATATATATGCTCATTATATGATAACTAGGCTCGAGCATGTGAACAAGTCTCCGTTTGGCACCTAGCACAGTATCCGACACTTCAATCCAATCCACTCACCACAAGTGAGTTCATACCCCTTTAATTAACCTTTGTAATACTTTTAAATGTTTTAAATGCTTTTATGGGGGGGGGGGGACTGCAAGTTAAATACTTATAGTTATTACATCAATCACATGTGATTAATAACTATAAAACCAATGATCTTATCACTGTTCAAACTATTTATCAAACTGCTTTACTTCAAAATGTTTTACAAACTCTTTTCTTACCAAATAATTTTATTTAAACTTTGTTATACTTCTTATAAATTGCATGCCCATATATGTATAGATATATAAGAAATGTTTAAAGGGCTTAGGAAGGCCATCCGCCCTATTTCCTTTTCCTCGATTTGGATGTGGTCTGGTGGGATGTCGGGTAGCCGTCTGAGGGTCGTTTCAATATTAATTATATATCATATATGCATATATAGACATAAAAGTACTCCCATATTCATGCATATTAGTTACATCATTAGTAAGTTACCATCGGGGTAACATAGGATCATACTACTACAATTTCTAGATCAATGTGTCAGTTCATTCATGAGTCAATACTTATTACTATGAGAACATATACATTACATTACTATGAATACATATACAACCATACTAGAAAGGGAACATATACAAGTATACTAGAAGAAGAACATATACAACTATACTAGGAATAGAACATATACAACGATACTAGAACAACATTACATTACATATACATGAATACGTTAACTATTGTGATCCACTGTATTGGAGCATGCCTTAAATGTCATGGCGCGAGTTGTAGCCAAAATTCTCTTGGAGGGAGTGCGTGAGTTTGCGTATAGATCTATACTGGATTGACTATCCTACACCTTGCTGCTAGCTACAGCCGGACCTGCAGGTCTGCGGGTGCCAAACGTCATTCCGTTTTTACGACCATTCGTATGTCGTTGTTACCAGTCAATAGTATGGTGCAATTAATCACATGATACCTTAATATAAATCCGGTTTAAGGTAGTTAGTACAGCAGAAGTTCCTAGAATACAACACTGCAGTACTACAATAATTTACCCATTACATATATTTAGTGATTATATCACTTAAACATTAATGTACAAACTATATTTTTGTTAATGATAGTTACATTTGGGAAATTACACACTTTTACAACAAACGATCATACAAAACAGTTAAGCCTTGGTAGAAGGCTACTTTAATAGAAAATATAGGTTTTTTTGAGAGATTCAAACATTTACATACATTTTACAAACTTACACTTGAGACATGTTCAAACGTTTTGATAACAAACACCGACACTAAAATACTTATGAACTCACCAGCTTAATGCTGATAAACTCTTTCAAAATAACTTGTATTCTCAGGTCAACAGTAGACAGGTACCGAGGCCAGCTTTTGAGAAGATGGAGCGCATCCAAGACTCGTCTTATTATTTTTATTTACATTATTTTGGTGTCTATAACTGTACAGAACACGCTTGTATTAATATTATATATTTAATGCAATGGATGATGTTGTTTGCTTATTTACTTTTACTGTGTTGTGATACTTTACATGACGTCCTCCGCCCCAGAAAACAATTGAAAAACCCCAAGATTAGGGTGTTCACGGCCCAAGAAGTTCTTGGACCGTGAACTTCAAAATCAAGGGCCAAAGAGTGTGTTAATCACTCCTAAAGCCTTAGACATTTAACCCTATTTGATCCTAGCTAATTTGTGGACTTTAAAACATCAAAGACACCATCCCATGAGAGTTTACGGCCCTGGTAATGTTCTTGGGCCGTGAACATAAAGCAAGGTCACCAAAGTGTGCCTAGGACCTTCATTAGCTTAAAACAAATACCTAGAATCTATCCTACTTGTGCTTGAGGCTTGAAAACATAAAAACAACCATCCCATTAGAGTTTACGGCCTTAAACTCTAAGGGAATTAGCCTTGGGGCCGTAAACTCCTCAAAGGAGTATTTCTATGTCCTAAACTACCCAAAGAACTAAACCACCAAGTAAAACTTACTCTAGAAATCAAATAACACTTCAAAACATCAAATGCCATCAAGTTTGGGAGTTCACGGCCGTAAACTCAAGGGTTTACGACCATAAACTCCTTGTGTGGAGTTTATTGGGGAGTAAACACATATACAAGGTTCTTGGAAGCTTTAAACCCCTTTGGCCTTGTCCCACAACAACCTAGAAGCAACCCTTAGGACTTATAACATTTATATAAAGTGTTTACATGTTCTAGAGTGTCCCAACTTATTTCATTAGTTATTATTTGGCTAATTAGTTATATATATGCTCATTATATGATAACTAGGCTCGAGCATGTGAACAAGTCTCCGTTTGGCACCTAGCACAGTATCCGACACTTCAATCCAATCCACTCACCACAAGTGAGTTCATACCCCTTTAATTAACCTTTGTAATACTTTTAAATGTTTTAAATGCTTTTATGGGGGGGGGGGGACTGCAAGTTAAATACTTATAGTTATTACATCAATCACATGTGATTAATAACTATAAAACCAATGATCTTATCACTGTTCAAACTATTTATCAAACTGCTTTACTTCAAAATGTTTTACAAACTCTTTTCTTACCAAATAATTTTATTTAAACTTTGTTATACTTCTTATAAATTGCATGCCCATATATGTATAGATATATAAGAAATGTTTAAAGGGCTTAGGAAGGCCATCCGCCTTATTTCCTTTTCCTCGATTTGGATGTGGTCTGGTGGGATGTCGGGTAGCCGTCCGAGGGTCGTTTCAATATTAATTATATATCATATATGCATATATAGACATAAAAGTACTCCCATATTCATGCATATTAGTTACATCATTAGTAAGTTACCATCGGGGTAACATAGGATCATACTACTACAATTTCTAGATCAATGTGTCAGTTCATTCATGAGTCAATACTTATTACTATGAGAACATATACATTACATTACTATGAATACATATACAACCGAACTAGAAAGGGAACATATACAAGTATACTAGAAGAAGAACATATACAACTATACTAGGAATAGAACATATACAACGATACTAGAACAAGTAACATTACATTACATATACATGAATACGTTAACTATTGTGATCCACTGTGTTGGAGCATGCCTTAAATGTCATGGCGCGAGTTGTAGCCAAAATTCTCTTGGAGGGAGTGCGTGAGTTTGCGTATAGATCTATACTGGATTGACTATCCTACACCTTGCTGCTAGCTACAGCCGGACCTGCAGGTCTGCGGGTGCCAAACGTCATTCCGTTTTTACGACCATTCGTATGTCGTTGTTACCAGTCAATAGTATGGTGCAATTAATCACATGATACCTTAATATAAATCCGGTTTAAGGTAGTTAGTACAGCAGAAGTTCCTAGAATACAACACTGCAGTACTACAATAATTTACCCATTACATATATTTAGTGATTATATCACTTAAACATTAATGTACAAACTATATTTTTGTTAATGATAGTTACATTTGGGAAATTACACACTTTTACAACAAACGATCATACAAAACAGTTAAGCCTTGGTAGAAGGCTACTTTAATAGAAAATATAGGTTTTTTTGAGAGATTCAAACATTTACATACATTTTACAAACTTACACTTGAGACATGTTCAAACGTTTTGATAACAAACACCGACACTAAAATACTTATGAACTCACCAGCTTAATGCTGATAAACTCTTTCAAAATAACTTGTATTCTCAGGTCAACAGTAGACAGGTACCGAGGCCAGCTTTTGAGAAGATGGAGCGCATCCAAGACTCGTCTTATTATTTTTATTTACATTATTTTGGTGTCTATAACTGTACAGAACACGCTTGTATTAATATTATATATTTAATGCAATGGATGATGTTGTTTGCTTATTTACTTTTACTGTGTTGTGATACTTTACATGACGTCCTCCGCCCCAGAAAACAATTGAAAAACCCCAAGATTAGGGTGTTCACGGCCCAAGAAGTTCTTGGACCGTGAACTTCAAAATCAAGGGCCAAAGAGTGTGTTAATCACTCCTAAAGCCTTAGACATTTAACCCTATTTGATCCTAGCTAATTTGTGGACTTTAAAACATCAAAGACACCATCCCATGAGAGTTTACGGCCCTGGTAATGTTCTTGGGCCGTGAACATAAAGCAAGGTCACCAAAGTGTGCCTAGGACCTTCATTAGCTTAAAACAAATACCTAGAATCTATCCTACTTGTGCTTGAGGCTTGAAAACATAAAAACAACCATCCCATTAGAGTTTACGGCCTTAAACTCTAAGGGAATTAGCCTTGGGGCCGTAAACTCCTCAAAGGAGTATTTCTATGTCCTAAACTACCCAAAGAACTAAACCACCAAGTAAAACTTACTCTAGAAATCAAATAACACTTCAAAACATCAAATGCCATCAAGTTTGGGAGTTCACGGCCGTAAACTCAAGGGTTTACGACCATAAACTCCTTGTGTGGAGTTTATTGGGGAGTAAACACATATACAAGGTTCTTGGAAGCTTTAAACCCCTTTGGCCTTGTCCCACAACAACCTAGAAGCAACCCTTAGGACTTATAACATTTATATAAAGTGTTTACATGTTCTAGAGTGTCCCAACTTATTTCATTAGTTATTATTTGGCTAATTAGTTATATATATGCTCATTATATGATAACTAGGCTCGAGCATGTGAACAAGTCTCCGTTTGGCACCTAGCACAGTATCCGACACTTCAATCCAATCCACTCACCACAAGTGAGTTCATACCCCTTTAATTAACCTTTGTAATACTTTTAAATGTTTTAAATGCTTTTATGGGGGGGGGGATTGCAAGTTAAATACTTATAGTTATTACATCAATCACATGTGATTAATAACTATAAAACCAATGATCTTATCACTGTTCAAACTATTTATCAAACTGCTTTACTTCAAAATGTTTTACAAACTCTTTTCTTACCAAATAATTTTATTTAAACTTTGTTATACTTCTTACAAATTGCATGCCCATATATGTATAGATATATAAGAAATGTTTAAAGGGCTTAGGAAGGCCATCCGCCCTATTTCCTTTTCCTCGATTTGGATGTGGTCTGGTGGGATGTCGGGTAGTCGTCTGAGGGTCGTTTCAATATTAATTATATATCATATACGCATATATAGACATAAAAGTACTCCCATATTCATGCATATTAGTTACATCATTAGTAAGTTACCATCGGGGTAACATAGGATCATACTACTACAATTTCTAGATCAATGTGTCAGTTCATTCATGAGTCAATACTTATTACTATGAGAACATATACATTACATTACTATGAATACATATACAACCATACTAGAAAGGGAACATATACAAGTATACTAGAAGAAGAACATATACAACTATACTAGGAATAGAACATATACAACGATACTAGAACAACATTACATTACATATACATGAATACGTTAACTATTGTGATCCACTGTATTGGAGCATGCCTTAAATGTCATGGCGCGAGTTGTAGCCAAAATTCTCTTGGAGGGAGTGCGTGAGTTTGCGTATAGATCTATACTGGATTGACTATCCTACACCTTGCTGCTAGCTACAGCCGGACCTGCAGGTCTGCGGGTGCCAAACGTCATTCCGTTTTTACGACCATTCGTATGTCGTTGTTACCAGTCAATAGTATGGTGCAATTAATCACATGATACCTTAATATAAATCCGGTTTAAGGTAGTTAGTACAGCAGAAGTTCCTAGAATACAACACTGCAGTACTACAATAATTTACCCATTACATATATTTAGTGATTATATCACTTAAACATTAATGTACAAACTATATTTTTGTTAATGATAGTTACATTTGGGAAATTACACACTTTTACAACAAACGATCATACAAAACAGTTAAGCCTTGGTAGAAGGCTACTTTAATAGAAAATATAGGTTTTTTTGAGAGATTCAAACATTTACATACATTTTACAAACTTACACTTGAGACATGTTCAAACGTTTTGATAACAAACACCGACACTAAAATACTTATGAACTCACCAGCTTAATGCTGATAAACTCTTTCAAAATAACTTGTATTCTCAGGTCAACAGTAGACAGGTACCGAGGCCAGCTTTTGAGAAGATGGAGCGCATCCAAGACTCGTCTTATTATTTTTATTTACATTATTTTGGTGTCTATAACTGTACAGAACACGCTTGTATTAATATTATATATTTAATGCAATGGATGATGTTGTTTGCTTATTTACTTTTACTGTGTTGTGATACTTTACATGACGTCCTCCGCCCCAGAAAACAATTGAAAAACCCCAAGATTAGGGTGTTCACGGCCCAAGAAGTTCTTGGACCGTGAACTTCAAAATCAAGGGCCAAAGAGTGTGTTAATCACTCCTAAAGCCTTAGACATTTAACCCTATTTGATCCTAGCTAATTTGTGGACTTTAAAACATCAAAGACACCATCCCATGAGAGTTTACGGCCCTGGTAATGTTCTTGGGCCGTGAACATAAAGCAAGGTCACCAAAGTGTGCCTAGGACCTTCATTAGCTTAAAACAAATACCTAGAATCTATCCTACTTGTGCTTGAGGCTTGAAAACATAAAAACAACCATCCCATTAGAGTTTACGGCCTTAAACTCTAAGGGAATTAGCCTTGGGGCCGTAAACTCCTCAAAGGAGTATTTCTATGTCCTAAACTACCCAAAGAACTAAACCACCAAGTAAAACTTACTCTAGAAATCAAATAACACTTCAAAACATCAAATGCCATCAAGTTTGGGAGTTCACGGCCGTAAACTCAAGGGTTTACGACCATAAACTCCTTGTGTGGAGTTTATTGGGGAGTAAACACATATACAAGGTTCTTGGAAGCTTTAAACCCCTTTGGCCTTGTCCCACAACAACCTAGAAGCAACCCTTAGGACTTATAACATTTATATAAAGTGTTTACATGTTCTAGAGTGTCCCAACTTATTTCATTAGTTATTATTTGGCTAATTAGTTATATATATGCTCATTATATGATAACTAGGCTCGAGCATGTGAACAAGTCTCCGTTTGGCACCTAGCACAGTATCCGACACTTCAATCCAATCCACTCACCACAAGTGAGTTCATACCCCTTTAATTAACCTTTGTAATACTTTTAAATGTTTTAAATGCTTTTATGGGGGGGGGGGGACTGCAAGTTAAATACTTATAGTTATTACATCAATCACATGTGATTAATAACTATAAAACCAATGATCTTATCACTGTTCAAACTATTTATCAAACTGCTTTACTTCAAAATGTTTTACAAACTCTTTTCTTACCAAATAATTTTATTTAAACTTTGTTATACTTCTTATAAATTGCATGCCCATATATGTATAGATATATAAGAAATGTTTAAAGGGCTTAGGAAGGCCATCCGCCTTATTTCCTTTTCCTCGATTTGGATGTGGTCTGGTGGGATGTCGGGTAGCCGTCCGAGGGTCGTTTCAATATTAATTATATATCATATATGCATATATAGACATAAAAGTACTCCCATATTCATGCATATTAGTTACATCATTAGTAAGTTACCATCGGGGTAACATAGGATCATACTACTACAATTTCTAGATCAATGTGTCAGTTCATTCATGAGTCAATACTTATTACTATGAGAACATATACATTACATTACTATGAATACATATACAACCGAACTAGAAAGGGAACATATACAAGTATACTAGAAGAAGAACATATACAACTATACTAGGAATAGAACATATACAACGATACTAGAACAAGTAACATTACATTACATATACATGAATACGTTAACTATTGTGATCCACTGTGTTGGAGCATGCCTTAAATGTCATGGCGCGAGTTGTAGCCAAAATTCTCTTGGAGGGAGTGCGTGAGTTTGCGTATAGATCTATACTGGATTGACTATCCTACACCTTGCTGCTAGCTACAGCCGGACCTGCAGGTCTGCGGGTGCCAAACGTCATTCCGTTTTTACGACCATTCGTATGTCGTTGTTACCAGTCAATAGTATGGTGCAATTAATCACATGATACCTTAATATAAATCCGGTTTAAGGTAGTTAGTACAGCAGAAGTTCCTAGAATACAACACTGCAGTACTACAATAATTTACCCATTACATATATTTAGTGATTATATCACTTAAACATTAATGTACAAACTATATTTTTGTTAATGATAGTTACATTTGGGAAATTACACACTTTTACAACAAACGATCATACAAAACAGTTAAGCCTTGGTAGAAGGCTACTTTAATAGAAAATATAGGTTTTTTTGAGAGATTCAAACATTTACATACATTTTACAAACTTACACTTGAGACATGTTCAAACGTTTTGATAACAAACACCGACACTAAAATACTTATGAACTCACCAGCTTAATGCTGATAAACTCTTTCAAAATAACTTGTATTCTCAGGTCAACAGTAGACAGGTACCGAGGCCAGCTTTTGAGAAGATGGAGCGCATCCAAGACTCGTCTTATTATTTTTATTTACATTATTTTGGTGTCTATAACTGTACAGAACACGCTTGTATTAATATTATATATTTAATGCAATGGATGATGTTGTTTGCTTATTTACTTTTACTGTGTTGTGATACTTTACATGACGTCCTCCGCCCCAGAAAACAATTGAAAAACCCCAAGATTAGGGTGTTCACGGCCCAAGAAGTTCTTGGACCGTGAACTTCAAAATCAAGGGCCAAAGAGTGTGTTAATCACTCCTAAAGCCTTAGACATTTAACCCTATTTGATCCTAGCTAATTTGTGGACTTTAAAACATCAAAGACACCATCCCATGAGAGTTTACGGCCCTGGTAATGTTCTTGGGCCGTGAACATAAAGCAAGGTCACCAAAGTGTGCCTAGGACCTTCATTAGCTTAAAACAAATACCTAGAATCTATCCTACTTGTGCTTGAGGCTTGAAAACATAAAAACAACCATCCCATTAGAGTTTACGGCCTTAAACTCTAAGGGAATTAGCCTTGGGGCCGTAAACTCCTCAAAGGAGTATTTCTATGTCCTAAACTACCCAAAGAACTAAACCACCAAGTAAAACTTACTCTAGAAATCAAATAACACTTCAAAACATCAAATGCCATCAAGTTTGGGAGTTCACGGCCGTAAACTCAAGGGTTTACGACCATAAACTCCTTGTGTGGAGTTTATTGGGGAGTAAACACATATACAAGGTTCTTGGAAGCTTTAAACCCCTTTGGCCTTGTCCCACAACAACCTAGAAGCAACCCTTAGGACTTATAACATTTATATAAAGTGTTTACATGTTCTAGAGTGTCCCAACTTATTTCATTAGTTATTATTTGGCTAATTAGTTATATATATGCTCATTATATGATAACTAGGCTCGAGCATGTGAACAAGTCTCCGTTTGGCACCTAGCACAGTATCCGACACTTCAATCCAATCCACTCACCACAAGTGAGTTCATACCCCTTTAATTAACCTTTGTAATACTTTTAAATGTTTTAAATGCTTTTATGGGGGGGGGGATTGCAAGTTAAATACTTATAGTTATTACATCAATCACATGTGATTAATAACTATAAAACCAATGATCTTATCACTGTTCAAACTATTTATCAAACTGCTTTACTTCAAAATGTTTTACAAACTCTTTTCTTACCAAATAATTTTATTTAAACTTTGTTATACTTCTTACAAATTGCATGCCCATATATGTATAGATATATAAGAAATGTTTAAAGGGCTTAGGAAGGCCATCCGCCCTATTTCCTTTTCCTCGATTTGGATGTGGTCTGGTGGGATGTCGGGTAGTCGTCTGAGGGTCGTTTCAATATTAATTATATATCATATACGCATATATAGACATAAAAGTACTCCCATATTCATGCATATTAGTTACATCATTAGTAAGTTACCATCGGGGTAACATAGGATCATACTACTACAATTTCTAGATCAATGTGTCAGTTCATTCATGAGTCAATACTTATTACTATGAGAACATATACATTACATTACTATGAATACATATACAACCATACTAGAAAGGGAACATATACAAGTATACTAGAAGAAGAACATATACAACTATACTAGGAATAGAACATATACAACGATACTAGAACAACATTACATTACATATACATGAATACGTTAACTATTGTGATCCACTGTATTGGAGCATGCCTTAAATGTCATGGCGCGAGTTGTAGCCAAAATTCTCTTGGAGGGAGTGCGTGAGTTTGCGTATAGATCTATACTGGATTGACTATCCTACACCTTGCTGCTAGCTACAGCCGGACCTGCAGGTCTGCGGGTGCCAAACGTCATTCCGTTTTTACGACCATTCGTATGTCGTTGTTACCAGTCAATAGTATGGTGCAATTAATCACATGATACCTTAATATAAATCCGGTTTAAGGTAGTTAGTACAGCAGAAGTTCCTAGAATACAACACTGCAGTACTACAATAATTTACCCATTACATATATTTAGTGATTATATCACTTAAACATTAATGTACAAACTATATTTTTGTTAATGATAGTTACATTTGGGAAATTACACACTTTTACAACAAACGATCATACAAAACAGTTAAGCCTTGGTAGAAGGCTACTTTAATAGAAAATATAGGTTTTTTTGAGAGATTCAAACATTTACATACATTTTACAAACTTACACTTGAGACATGTTCAAACGTTTTGATAACAAACACCGACACTAAAATACTTATGAACTCACCAGCTTAATGCTGATAAACTCTTTCAAAATAACTTGTATTCTCAGGTCAACAGTAGACAGGTACCGAGGCCAGCTTTTGAGAAGATGGAGCGCATCCAAGACTCGTCTTATTATTTTTATTTACATTATTTTGGTGTCTATAACTGTACAGAACACGCTTGTATTAATATTATATATTTAATGCAATGGATGATGTTGTTTGCTTATTTACTTTTACTGTGTTGTGATACTTTACATGACGTCCTCCGCCCCAGAAAACAATTGAAAAACCCCAAGATTAGGGTGTTCACGGCCCAAGAAGTTCTTGGACCGTGAACTTCAAAATCAAGGGCCAAAGAGTGTGTTAATCACTCCTAAAGCCTTAGACATTTAACCCTATTTGATCCTAGCTAATTTGTGGACTTTAAAACATCAAAGACACCATCCCATGAGAGTTTACGGCCCTGGTAATGTTCTTGGGCCGTGAACATAAAGCAAGGTCACCAAAGTGTGCCTAGGACCTTCATTAGCTTAAAACAAATACCTAGAATCTATCCTACTTGTGCTTGAGGCTTGAAAACATAAAAACAACCATCCCATTAGAGTTTACGGCCTTAAACTCTAAGGGAATTAGCCTTGGGGCCGTAAACTCCTCAAAGGAGTATTTCTATGTCCTAAACTACCCAAAGAACTAAACCACCAAGTAAAACTTACTCTAGAAATCAAATAACACTTCAAAACATCAAATGCCATCAAGTTTGGGAGTTCACGGCCGTAAACTCAAGGGTTTACGACCATAAACTCCTTGTGTGGAGTTTATTGGGGAGTAAACACATATACAAGGTTCTTGGAAGCTTTAAACCCCTTTGGCCTTGTCCCACAACAACCTAGAAGCAACCCTTAGGACTTATAACATTTATATAAAGTGTTTACATGTTCTAGAGTGTCCCAACTTATTTCATTAGTTATTATTTGGCTAATTAGTTATATATATGCTCATTATATGATAACTAGGCTCGAGCATGTGAACAAGTCTCCGTTTGGCACCTAGCACAGTATCCGACACTTCAATCCAATCCACTCACCACAAGTGAGTTCATACCCCTTTAATTAACCTTTGTAATACTTTTAAATGTTTTAAATGCTTTTATGGGGGGGGGGGGACTGCAAGTTAAATACTTATAGTTATTACATCAATCACATGTGATTAATAACTATAAAACCAATGATCTTATCACTGTTCAAACTATTTATCAAACTGCTTTACTTCAAAATGTTTTACAAACTCTTTTCTTACCAAATAATTTTATTTAAACTTTGTTATACTTCTTATAAATTGCATGCCCATATATGTATAGATATATAAGAAATGTTTAAAGGGCTTAGGAAGGCCATCCGCCTTATTTCCTTTTCCTCGATTTGGATGTGGTCTGGTGGGATGTCGGGTAGCCGTCCGAGGGTCGTTTCAATATTAATTATATATCATATATGCATATATAGACATAAAAGTACTCCCATATTCATGCATATTAGTTACATCATTAGTAAGTTACCATCGGGGTAACATAGGATCATACTACTACAATTTCTAGATCAATGTGTCAGTTCATTCATGAGTCAATACTTATTACTATGAGAACATATACATTACATTACTATGAATACATATACAACCGAACTAGAAAGGGAACATATACAAGTATACTAGAAGAAGAACATATACAACTATACTAGGAATAGAACATATACAACGATACTAGAACAAGTAACATTACATTACATATACATGAATACGTTAACTATTGTGATCCACTGTGTTGGAGCATGCCTTAAATGTCATGGCGCGAGTTGTAGCCAAAATTCTCTTGGAGGGAGTGCGTGAGTTTGCGTATAGATCTATACTGGATTGACTATCCTACACCTTGCTGCTAGCTACAGCCGGACCTGCAGGTCTGCGGGTGCCAAACGTCATTCCGTTTTTACGACCATTCGTATGTCGTTGTTACCAGTCAATAGTATGGTGCAATTAATCACATGATACCTTAATATAAATCCGGTTTAAGGTAGTTAGTACAGCAGAAGTTCCTAGAATACAACACTGCAGTACTACAATAATTTACCCATTACATATATTTAGTGATTATATCACTTAAACATTAATGTACAAACTATATTTTTGTTAATGATAGTTACATTTGGGAAATTACACACTTTTACAACAAACGATCATACAAAACAGTTAAGCCTTGGTAGAAGGCTACTTTAATAGAAAATATAGGTTTTTTTGAGAGATTCAAACATTTACATACATTTTACAAACTTACACTTGAGACATGTTCAAACGTTTTGATAACAAACACCGACACTAAAATACTTATGAACTCACCAGCTTAATGCTGATAAACTCTTTCAAAATAACTTGTATTCTCAGGTCAACAGTAGACAGGTACCGAGGCCAGCTTTTGAGAAGATGGAGCGCATCCAAGACTCGTCTTATTATTTTTATTTACATTATTTTGGTGTCTATAACTGTACAGAACACGCTTGTATTAATATTATATATTTAATGCAATGGATGATGTTGTTTGCTTATTTACTTTTACTGTGTTGTGATACTTTACATGACGTCCTCCGCCCCAGAAAACAATTGAAAAACCCCAAGATTAGGGTGTTCACGGCCCAAGAAGTTCTTGGACCGTGAACTTCAAAATCAAGGGCCAAAGAGTGTGTTAATCACTCCTAAAGCCTTAGACATTTAACCCTATTTGATCCTAGCTAATTTGTGGACTTTAAAACATCAAAGACACCATCCCATGAGAGTTTACGGCCCTGGTAATGTTCTTGGGCCGTGAACATAAAGCAAGGTCACCAAAGTGTGCCTAGGACCTTCATTAGCTTAAAACAAATACCTAGAATCTATCCTACTTGTGCTTGAGGCTTGAAAACATAAAAACAACCATCCCATTAGAGTTTACGGCCTTAAACTCTAAGGGAATTAGCCTTGGGGCCGTAAACTCCTCAAAGGAGTATTTCTATGTCCTAAACTACCCAAAGAACTAAACCACCAAGTAAAACTTACTCTAGAAATCAAATAACACTTCAAAACATCAAATGCCATCAAGTTTGGGAGTTCACGGCCGTAAACTCAAGGGTTTACGACCATAAACTCCTTGTGTGGAGTTTATTGGGGAGTAAACACATATACAAGGTTCTTGGAAGCTTTAAACCCCTTTGGCCTTGTCCCACAACAACCTAGAAGCAACCCTTAGGACTTATAACATTTATATAAAGTGTTTACATGTTCTAGAGTGTCCCAACTTATTTCATTAGTTATTATTTGGCTAATTAGTTATATATATGCTCATTATATGATAACTAGGCTCGAGCATGTGAACAAGTCTCCGTTTGGCACCTAGCACAGTATCCGACACTTCAATCCAATCCACTCACCACAAGTGAGTTCATACCCCTTTAATTAACCTTTGTAATACTTTTAAATGTTTTAAATGCTTTTATGGGGGGGGGGGATTGCAAGTTAAATACTTATAGTTATTACATCAATCACATGTGATTAATAACTATAAAACCAATGATCTTATCACTGTTCAAACTATTTATCAAACTGCTTTACTTCAAAATGTTTTACAAACTCTTTTCTTACCAAATAATTTTATTTAAACTTTGTTATACTTCTTACAAATTGCATGCCCATATATGTATAGATATATAAGAAATGTTTAAAGGGCTTAGGAAGGCCATCCGCCCTATTTCCTTTTCCTCGATTTGGATGTGGTCTGGTGGGATGTCGGGTAGTCGTCTGAGGGTCGTTTCAATATTAATTATATATCATATACGCATATATAGACATAAAAGTACTCCCATATTCATGCATATTAGTTACATCATTAGTAAGTTACCATCGGGGTAACATAGGATCATACTACTACAATTTCTAGATCAATGTGTCAGTTCATTCATGAGTCAATACTTATTACTATGAGAACATATACATTACATTACTATGAATACATATACAACCATACTAGAAAGGGAACATATACAAGTATACTAGAAGAAGAACATATACAACTATACTAGGAATAGAACATATACAACGATACTAGAACAACATTACATTACATATACATGAATACGTTAACTATTGTGATCCACTGTATTGGAGCATGCCTTAAATGTCATGGCGCGAGTTGTAGCCAAAATTCTCTTGGAGGGAGTGCGTGAGTTTGCGTATAGATCTATACTGGATTGACTATCCTACACCTTGCTGCTAGCTACAGCCGGACCTGCAGGTCTGCGGGTGCCAAACGTCATTCCGTTTTTACGACCATTCGTATGTTGTTGTTACCAGTCAATAGTATGGTGCAATTAATCACATGATACCTTAATATAAATCCGGTTTAAGGTAGTTAGTACAGCAGAAGTTCCTAGAATACAACACTGCAGTACTACAATAATTTACCCATTACATATATTTAGTGATTATATCACTTAAACATTAATGTACAAACTATATTTTTGTTAATGATAGTTACATTTGGGAAATTACACACTTTTACAATAAACGATCATACAAAACAGTTAAGCCTTGGTAGAAGGCTACTTTAATAGAAAATATAGGTTTTTTTGAGAGATTCAAACATTTACATACATTTTACAAACTTACACTTGAGACATGTTCAAACGTTTTGATAACAAACACCGACACTAAAATACTTATGAACTCACCAGCTTAATGCTGATAAACTCTTTCAAAATAACTTGTATTCTCAGGTCAACAGTAGACAGGTACCGAGGCCAGCTTTTGAGAAGATGGAGCGCATCCAAGACTCGTCTTATTATTTTTATTTACATTATTTTGGTGTCTATAACTGTACAGAACACGCTTGTATTAATATTATATATTTAATGCAATGGATGATGTTGTTTGCTTATTTACTTTTACTGTGTTGTGATACTTTACATGACATCCTCCGCCCCAGAACGCTTCCGCCGTTCTTGGTTTTGGGGTGTGACAGATTGGTAGCAGAGCATTGTATATAGTGAATCAAGTATATCAACCCATAAAAGATATACTAAAATATAAACCCATTAGGGATTAAAGCACTCTAACCAAGAGTCTAGACTTTAAATATTAAAATATTTAATTAAGTATACTAGTCTGCATTCATACTAAAATCAGTGTCACAATGACAAGAACAAAAGTATTACGATTGTTGAATATCACAAGTGAGCTCGGGGATGTATGGTTAGTCCTAGGAATGGCATAGCCTGATCAACTATGCTGGTCCGGGGAGCGATTAGCATATGCCCTAGAATGGTTGTGATATGTTAACAAGTCTAAAAACTTACCAACAATACCACAAGAAGATCAGTAGAACCTAAATTTAAAATACTATAGGCGTATTTTGTATTACTAGCTACATATATACTATATTCTTATACCTCTCTTCTCGCGTATATTTAAATGGCTGGATTCCATCACGGTGACCCATACTTTCCAAATGAAGGCAATGCAGGGTGGATCGAGGAAGAGCCCGAAGATGAGCATCCAATCCCTTTGGATGATCACCTCGCAGAAGGCTTTTCTGATGGATCTGACTCCGAGCCTGAAGTCAACAACCTACCGCTAGTAGGTCAAGCCCCGAACAACAACCCCCGACCAGCTTTTCCAGGTCCTACACCCTTGTGGGCAACCAACTTGAATCGCTAGAGTGACGAACAGGGTCAACCCTTACCTTACTTTAGGAACGAAGCTTTTACAACGTCAGCGAAGGTGGTACTACTGACCGAGCTCTGCCCGTCATTATCCGCAGAATAGCTCGTAATGTTGAGCAAGGTCGAGCAGCCATCGACCAGGTCATGGAGATTGATGCCAACTCCGGTGTCAACATAGTCCGCATCCGCCATCTTGAAGAAGACATGGAACGGACCCGGAGAACCAATAAAACCCTGCAGCAACAGTTGGCTGCCTCCCGAGCTGAATTCTTGGAACTTCGAGCCCGTCAGAGGGCTCAGGAGCGACACCTTCAAGAGGTGTTTCGTCAAGTGTCAGACCTCAGGGCTCGCCCGAGGAATTCCCATCGCGCGTTAGAAGATGTCTAGTACATCTCTGTCTTTTGTTTAAGGAATAGCCTTTAACATCTGTGCTCTAAGTAGCACTTGTCTGTAAAATATTCCTAACTTTCAGTACTCTATTTAGGAATCTATGAACTGTCAAACTTTTCCGTATGGTATGATGTAAGACCTACTGTTAGGTCGATTTTCCCTGAACTTATTACATCGGTCATACCAGTATTATTGACGTCTATCTAATCTATGGGAAAAATTTGCACACTTGTGTTTTCCTACTAATATTCTTTGTTGTGATCTCAAACACTCATTCAAACTGTGGGGCTATGGTTAGTTTGTCTATGTGTCACTCTCATCTTACTTACAAATTGATTCTTACCACTTTGCTCATCTTTATAAACTTAGAGCTGGAAGATGCCTCCTCGCAAATCTCCCCGGAATAACCCTGCACCTCCACCGCCTCCTCCGCCTCCGGTCATCGATACTGCAACCCTGAATGTTGTCGTAGCCGCAGCAGTGGCAACTGCCATGGCTTAGTATCACTCTTCTGATGCCAGTAGAGGTGGAACCCCTGTTGAATCAATTCCGGTTGAAACCCCTGTGCGCTTGAGAGATTGCTCCTACAAGGATTTCACCAAATGCAAGCCGAAGTCTTTCCATGGCATCGGCGGAGTCATTTCCCTCTTGCAATGGTTCGAGAAGACTGAATCAGTCTTCGAAATCTGTTCATGCCCTGCTACGAGCAAAGTCAAATATGCCGCATGCACCTTTGAAGGAAAAGCCCTGTCGTGGTGGAACGGCCACGTTAAAGCACTGACTCTCATAGTAGCGAATGATATGGGTTGGGAAACCATGAAGGAACTCATGATTAAGGAATACTGCCCGAGGGGCGAAATCCAAAAATTGGAGTAGGAACTTTGGAACCTGACTATGAAGGGCTCCAACGTGGTCGCTTATACCACCAGATTCAGCGAACTGGTGGCCCTCTGCCCCAATATGGTTCCCACTGAAGGGAAAAAGATCGAGAGGTACATATGGGGGCTGGTGCCTCCGTATCAGGGGAATGTCCTATCATGAAACCCCGCTAACTTCGATAGTGCCAAGCGACTGGCACAGCGACTCATTGACCATGGAGTCAAAACCCCTGCAACAACCACCCTAGCCATCCTGGAACCCTCCAAACCCGCTTACACTAAGCGGAAGTTCTGGGAAGACAAGAAGAAACAGCGAGCTGCTAAAAAGCAGCAAGTTGTGGCTGTACATGCCGCGATAACCCCTGCTGTTGATACTGCTCCGGTGAAGCAGTATGCTGGAAGTTTGCCTAAGTACAACAAATGCAACTTCCACCATAACGGCCCCTGCCGTGAAATGCAGTGCTCTAACTACAACAGGAAAGGACACACTGTCCGTTTCTGTAAATCCACGGCGCGACCGATCACCCAAGTCCCCGGCTCTGGCGTGAGCTCGACCTGCTATGGATGTGGCGAAGCAGGCCACTATAAGAGGGACTGCCCCAAAGCAAAGAATGCTGGTAGAGCAGGAACGGTACTAGCTATAGGCCACGGGGAAGCAGTTGCTGACCCGACAGTGGTGACTGATACGTTCCTCCTCGATGACTCCTATGCATGCATTCTATTCGATGGTGGAGCGGAGCGAAGCTTCGTGAACCATAAATTTGTTCGCATGCTTAAGCAACAACCACGCACACTTAAGGAACAATTCACAGTAGAAATGGCTAATGGAAAAACTGAAAGTACGAATAGCATATACTTAGGTTGTACCCTAACTCTAGATAACCATTCCTTCCCAATCGACCTCATGCCGGTCTCAATAAAAAGCTTCTACGTTATCATTGGCATGGATTGGTTAAGTCTTCATCGCGCCGACATCATGTGCTACGAGAAAGCAGTTCGTCTAAGCCTTTCGTCTAACGAAACTCTTATCGTCTACGGTGACAAACCCGGTGCAAGTCTTCGTATTATATCAAGTATTCAGGCACATAAGTATCTGCGTAAAGAATACCATGCATTCCTTGCGCACGTCGTCGATACGAGCCTCGAGACGAAAGAACTAAAGAACATTCCAGTGGTCAGCGACTTCCCCGACATTTCCCAGAAGAGCTACCAGGATTACCTCCGCAACGACAGGTCGAGTTCAGAATTGACTTAGTCCCACGAGCTACCCCAGTAGCCAAGTCGCCCTACCGATTAGCACCAGCAGAGATGCAGGAACTATCTGGTCAACTTAACGAACTGCTCAGCAAGGGCTTTATAAGACCAAGTTTCTCACCTTGGGGAGCACCGATCGTCTTCATTAAGAAGAAAGAAGGATCATTATGTATGTGTATCGACTACAGAGAACTCAACAAACTAACAGTCAAAAATCGTTACCCTCTACCTCGCATAGACGATCTATTTGACCAACTCCAAGGGGCGAGCTACTTTTCAAAAATTTATCTGAGATACGGATATCACCAGTTACGAGTGCTAGAGGAGGATGTTCCGAAGACAGGCTTCCGAACTCGTTACGGGCACTACGAGTTCGCGCTGATGCAATTCGGATTGACCAATGCGCCCGCAGTCTTCATGGATCTGATGAATAGAGTATGCCGACCTTACTTGGATCAGTTCATCATTGTATTCATTGATGACATCCTGATCTACTCCAGAAGTAAGGAAGAGCATGACGATCATCTGCGACAAGTTCTAGGAACTTTACGAGCGGAGAAGCTCTATGCAAAGATCTTTAAGTGTGAATTTTGGATCCGAAGAGTCGAATTCTTAGGACACGTGGTAAGGAAGAGGGAATCCACGTGGACCCATCCAAAATTAAGGCCGTTGAGAACTGGTCAGCACCGAAGACGCCTACAAAAATTCGGCAATTTTTAGGTCTCGCTGGCTACTACTGTAGGTTCATACAGAACTTCTCCCGAATAGCAAAACCTCTTACAACCCTGACCCAGAAAGGCGTGGCCTTTGAATCGGAAGAGAAACAAGAGAGAGCGTTCCAAACGCTCAAGCGAACCTTGTGCACCGCACCAATACTATCCCTCCCCGAAGGAATAGAAGACTTCGTAGTCTATTGCGATGCATCAAATCAAGGGCTCGGGTGTGTTCTGATGCAGCGAGGTAAGCTCATCGCCTACGCCTCGAGACAGTTGAAGACACACAAAGTTAACTACACGACCCACGATCTTGAACTAGGAGCAGTGGTGTTTGCTCTGAAGATCTGGAGACATTACTTGGACGGAACGAAAAGCACTATTTTTACCGACCACAAGAGTTTACAACACATATTCGATCAGAAGGAGCTCAACATGAGACAACGACGGTGGGTCGAGCTACTCAGTGACTACGAATGCGATATTCATTATCATCCGGGTAAAGCCAACGTAGTAGCAGACGCCCTAAGTCGGAAGGAATATTCTAGTCGCAGGGTCAAGTCATTATCAATAACCATCCATTCACACTTGTCTAAGCAAATTCAGGCGGCCCAACTGGAAGCCATCAAACCAAGGGTGACGAAGCCTTATATTTCATGAACCGGATCTGGACACCGAAACACGGTGGTTTCCGAGACTTGGTCATGACCGAGGCGCACAACACTCGCTATTCCGTCCACCCAGGTTCAAATAAGATGTATCTGAATCTTAAAAAGCTATACTGGTGGCCTAATATGAAAGCAGAGATTGCTACCTTCGTAAGTAAATGCCTTACTTGCGCAAAGGTTAAGGTCGAGTACCAGAAGCCCTCCGGTTTACTGCAACAACCAGAGATTCCAGAATGGAAGTGGGAGCGGATCACTATGGACTTAATAACCAAGTTGCCCAAGACAACGGGTGGACTTGATACCATATCGGTCATCGTCGATAGATTGACCAAGTCTGCACACTTCCTGCTGATGAAAGAAACTGACACGATGGAGAAGCTTACGAGAACATACATTAGGGAAATCGTACGGCTACATGGTGTACCTATGTCCATTATCTCCGATAGAGATAGTAGGTTCACCTCAAGATTATGGCAATCACTACAGCATTCCCTAGGAACAAGGCTGGACATGAGCACAGCCTACCATCCACAGACCGACGGACAAAGTGAGAGGACCATCCAAACACTGGAAGATATGTTGAGAGCCTGTGTGATTGACTTTGGAAAGGCATGGGATACTCATTTATCCCTTGTCAAGTTTTCCTATAATAACAGTTATCACACGAGCATCAAGGCTGCTCCATTTGAAGCTTTCTATGGCCGAAAGTGCAGATCCCCTCTGTGCTGGGCTGAGGTAGGTGATACCCAATTAGCCAGGGGGCAAGCTTCTGACAGTACTCTCACCGGTCCGAAGATCATTCGGGAAATGACAGAGAAAATCGTTCAGATTCGTGAATGATTGAAAGCCTCTAGAGACCGATAGAAGAGCTACGCTGATAAGCGAAGAAAACCTTTGGAATTTCAGGTGGGAGACCGAGTCCTTCACAATGTCTCACCCTAGAAAGGCTTGATACGCTTCGGTAAGCGTGGGAAGCTTAATCCGAGGTACATAGGGCCCTTCGAGATTCTCACAAGAGTCGGCCCCGTAGCTTACAAACTCGACCTACCCGACGCACTTCGTAATGTACATTCTACATTCCACGTATCTAACTTGAAAAAGTGTCTGTCTGACAAGACTCTTGTAATCCCACTCGACGAGATCGAGATCAACGAGAGCCTCAACTTCGTGGAAGAACCAGTAGAGATCATGGACTGTGAGGTCAAGCAGACAAAGCAAAGCCATATCCCGGTCGTGAAGGTTCACTGGAACGCCAAGCGAGGACCGGAATTCACTTGGGAATACGAGGATCAGATGAAACTAAAATATCCTCATCTTTTTGCTTAGTTGTTTGTAACTTCTTATTTGCTTAAATTCTAATTTCGGGACGAAATTCCTTCTAACGGGGGGATGATGTGACAACCCGAAATTTCCATTTTGTACGAACATTATCTATTTAATAGAAGCTAGACCAGTTACAGTGAATTTCAGACTTTTCCGAAAAAGTTTGAGTATATTAGGGTTTACGTTTAAGGAGATATCAGGAGAGTGGATGCACATGGGTTAGTGAAACTCGAGTATTTCAAAACTTCTTAATATTAGAGTTCATTTCCGAAATAAAAATATTTCCTGCCAAAAATATCTCAGGACTATTAATAGATTTCTGAACCAAATCTATTCATTATTGACATTTCCAACTAGAGAAAAGCCATTTTCTCTCTCACGGATCTTTGGGTTTTCGCCCCAAATCGTGAGTACACTTCTCTAGTTGTCTTATAATGCTTATTATGTGCTTAATAACTTAGTTTACATATCAAATGTGTGAGATTCGGGAGTTTACCGCACAAGAACATTCTTGGAGAGTAAACACAAAAATGATGCTTAAATGCTACCTAGTCTTTTCCCCATGATAAGTGTTGGACTTAGGCTTAATTGTAAGTGTATTTAGGCTAGAAAACTATCCAAAAACCCCAAGATTAGGGTGTTCACGACCCAAGAATTTCGTGGACCGTGAACTCCAAAATCAAGGGCCAAAGAGTGTGTTAATCACTCCTAAAGCCTTAGACATTTAACCCTATTTGATCCTAGCTAATTTGTGGACATTAAAACATCAAAGACACCATCCCAGTAGAGTTTACGGCCCTGGTAATGTTCTTGGGCCGTGAACATAAAGCAAGGGCACCAAAGTGTGCCTAGGACCTTCATTAGCTTAAAACAAATACCTAGAATCTATCCTACTTGAGCTTGAGGCTTGAAAACATAAAAACACCCATACCATGAGAGTTTACGGCCGTAAACTCTAAGGGAATTAGCCTTGGGGCCATAAACTCCTCAAAGGAGTGTTTCTATGTCCTAAACTACCCAAAGAACTAAACCACCAAGTAGAACTTACTCTAGAAATCAAATAACACTTCAAAACACCAAATGCCATCAAGTTTGGGAGTTCACGGCCATAAACTCAAGGGTTTACGACCGTAAACTCCTTGTGTGGAGTTTATTGAGCAGTAAACACATATACAAGGTCCTTGGAAGCTTTAAACCCCTTTAGCCTTGTCCCACAACAACCTAGAAGCAACCCTTAGGACTTATAAGACTTATATAAAGTGTTTACATGTTCTAGAGTGTCCCGACTTATTTCATTAGTTATTATTTGGCTAATTAGTTATATATATGCTCATTATATGATAACTAGGTTCGTGCGTCTGAACAAGTCTCCGTTTGCCACCTAGCACAGTATCCGACAATTCAATCCAATCCACTCACCACAAGTGAGTTCGTACCCCTTTAATTAACCTTTGAAATACTTTTAAATATTTTAAATGCTTTTATGGGGGGGGGGGGGGAATGCAAGTTAAATACTTATAGTTATTACATCAATCACATGTGATTAATAACTATAAAACCAATGATTTTATCATTGTTCAAACTGTTTATCAAACTGCTTTACTTCAAAATGTTTTACAAACTCTTTTCTTACCAAATAATTTTATTTAAACTTTGTTATACTTCTTATAAATTGCATGCCCATATATGTATAGATATATAAGAAATGTTTAAAGGGCTTAGGAAGGCCATCCGCCCTATTTCCTTTTCCTCGATTTCGATGTGGTCTGGTGGGATGTTGGGTAGCCATCCAAGGGTCGTTTCAATATTAATTATATATCATATATGCATATATAGACATAAAAGTGCTCCCATATTCATGCGTATTAGTTACATCATTAGTAAGTTACCATCGGGGTAACACAGGATCATACTACTACAATTTCTAGATCAATGTGTCAGTTCATTCATGAGTCAATACTTATTACTATGAGAACATATACATTACATTACTATGAGTACATATACAACCATACTAGAAAAGGAACATATACAAGTATACTAGAAGAAGAACATATACAACTATACTAGGAAGCGAACATATACAACGATACTAGAACAAGTAACATTACATTACATATACATGAAGACGTTAACAATTGTGATCCACTGTATCGGAGCATGCCTTAAATGTCATGGCCCGAGTTGTAGCTAGAATTCTCTTGGAGGTAGAGCATGAGTTTGCATATAGATCTATACTGGATTGACTATCCTACACCTTGCTGCTAGCTACAGCCGGACCTGCAGGTCTGCGGGTGCCAAACGTGATTCCGTTTTTACGACCATTCGTATGTCGTTGTTACCAGTCAATAGTATGGTGCAATTAATCACATGATACCTTAATATAAATCCGGTTTAAGGTAGTTAGTACAGCAGTAGTTCCTAGAATACAACACTACCGTACTACAATAATTTACCCATTACATATATTTAGTGATTATATCACTTAAACATTAATGTACAAACTATATTTTTGTTAATGATAGTTACATTTGGGAAATTACACACTTTTACAACAAACGATCATACAAAACAGTTAAGCCTTGGTAGAAGGCTACTTTAATAGAAAATATAGGTTTTTCTGAGAGATTCAAACTTTTACAAACACTTACAAATATTTACATACATTTTACAAACTTACACTTGAGACATGTTCAAACGTTTTGATAACAAACACCGACACTAAAATACTTATTGTCACAACTAGAAATTTTGTGCCTTGTAATCACAACACTCAAGTAAAATTTCGAATCGAAAACTTAAGAGCATGTAAGATGCTTACTTCATGGCAACAAAAATTTCAATCAAGTACACCATACAAGCATTTCAAATAGTCAACAAGTAATTGGAAATCCTAGAAGTTCTTGTTTAGGTCCATTTTGGACTAGGACTTCCTTATTGGACCCAATGGGCCAATATGCTTCCAATTTGACTATCTTGGGCTTAGAACCTTTAAATGGCTCTAATTGGAGCAACTTTTATTTATTTCAACATTTTGGGCTATATTGGGCCTAGAATGAAGTAGATTAAATATTATGAACTATTATGGACCATGATTAACCTAATCTAGCATAATAAAGCATAAAAATCACACTTATATTTTATAGGGCTAAAAATCACCCAACCTAACTCTAATATGGGCTTAGGAGCATTAAAGTCCAATAATCTCCTTTTTCTTTCCAAATCTCGGCCCAAGCCCAAACCCAAGGAGTGAAGACTTGACTTGAGAAGTTGCCACCTCATTTATGCATCACATACCTCCATGCATGGACCAACATGTATCTAGGATTGTCAGCTCAACTCTCTATCTCTTCTCTTCTTCTTTTTCTCGGTCGAGAGCTCACACACACACACACTTTAATCACTTTTTGCTTACCAAACACTCTCAAGGAACACCCTCACCTCTCTTCACCAAATTTTCGAGACTTAAGGGCATTTCAAGGAGATTTTTCACAAGAATCATCATTTAAGCTAAGTTTACACTTAAGTTTATGATCTAGGTTCCTTGATTTATCAAATATCTCTTCTTAACTCATAATAAATCATGATCTTGCATCCTAGAATCACCTCAAATTTGAGATCTTCATCAAAGTTTTGCTAGGACCGAAAATCATCTCATTTTCTTCCATCTCTTCTTCAAAGCCGAAACCACACCCAAAGGTGAGCTTCATACCCCCTATTTTTCGGTTTTATATGTTTTGTGGGGGGGGGGGATACAAGCAAATGTGTAGATCTATGTGTATATGTATGCTTTGTGTGATTTCTATGTTTATATTTGTGTTTTTATGTGATTATGGTGTTGGATCTAGTAAAAAAAAAGTCCTTAAAACCGAGATTTGCATCAAGTTATACGATACTAGTATAAAATATATTACTACTTACAAATCATTTCTTGAAAAATAACCAAGTTGGTTAATATGAACTTCTTTGGGCTAAAAACCCATTTTTGGACTTAAAATGTCAAAAATATAAAATATAAGGGCCCAAAATGACAAAATAGAAATTTTGATGGTTGAAGTGAGTGAAAACAGTTTCAATAATGTATTTTCTGGAAATACACTCCTTTGAAGGACAAAAATGTAAAATTTTAAGCATAATGGGCCAAAAATGAATTTTTCGGCCCAATAAAACCCATATGCGAGATTTTCAAATTTGAAGGGCTGAAACTGTATTTTTCTGAAAAACAGGGGACTACTAGTGCTCCAAGTTCATTTCAAGGGTTAAAAACACTTTTCATATTTAAAAAGGACCAAAGATGCAAAAAATTTCTATTTTGGGCCAAAAGTGTAAAAGTTGCAAAAAATGAGGATTCAACCGAGAAAACTTCATTTTGAGGGACTAAAACTGCTTTCAAATAAATATGAGCTGAAAAATACCATTTTCAACAAGTTTTGATATTAAAATGTCAAGAAATATGGTCTAAGGACTAAATTGGAAATTCTTTTATTCAAAGGGCTAAAAGTGTAAACTCAGAAAAGAAAGGGACTGCAAACAGAAAAACTCCAAAGTTTAAACAATAAATCCGTTGAGATAAAATACTAGTACCGCGACTACCGACAAAACCTAATACACCATCACCACCAAAAATCGTTACTAAACGAATTGATTCGGTCTCGAATCAATAATGAATCCGAAACTACTAACACGACGATATTCAATACACACGCGGAAATTTCGGGAAGTCAAGACATATGTGGGAATACACAGACGTCGATACACCATCTTTGGGCCCAAAAGTGTCAAATCTTGCTTGTTGAGCCGAGCTAGCCCAATGACTTGATCTTTAGGCCCGAAGACAACTTACTTATGTGATTGTTGGGTCTTACATGACCTAACTCTGTGTAAAAAGACTTTTAATGGCCTTTAGGCTATTGGGCCCCAAGGGTCCTTTGGTACGGCGAGTAAAGTCGAGAATTCACAAAAATGCGGGTCGGGCCAAGGGCCCTTCGCATTCACTATAGCCTTAAACGACTTATGGAATTATTGAGGTCTTTGTGCCCTCTTTTCTCCTCGGTTGTGGGGCTACGAGAACTCAGGGTGGTTGGATTAAGTGAATAGTACGGACGACGCCTAAGGGATCGTTATTATGGTTGTAAACTAGTCGTTCCTATTAACGCATGTTTATAACAATTCACAATACACATTTAACTCAATGTCACCTGGAATCATTGACTTCACATGTCGCAACGATACAACACCACACAAAAGCGTAATTCAAAGTATTAGGAAAACATCGGGTTTTCCTAGGGTTTTTCAATACCTACAACTACGAGATGCATACCAAGTACAACAAATTCTTTTTACATTTATAGAAACAAACAAGCATACTTACGGATCTTCACACTTTTTATACGATACTCTTTTCAGAAAATATCGGATTTTCTGGTGGTTTGCAAAACAATACAAAACGTTTTATTTCAAACATTACTTATGAACTCACCAACATTTCATATGTTGACGTTTTTCAAAATGCTTGTATTCTCAGGTAACAGGTAAATCGAAGGGAAAAATGTATTCAGTTATGTCATGTTGTTTGTTTAACTAGTATCGAACAATCTATTTTTGGGAATGTAATGTTTTGAAACAATATACTAAATGTAAACACTTCTAGTTGTACTATTTCAATGCATGGTGATGAATGATGTTATGTTTCATGTATATTCACTGTGATGGTATTCAATTGAGTCACAGCAGCCATCGGACGTTTCCGCCGTCTGGTTCGGGGGTGTGACACTTATGAACTCACCAGCGTAATGCTGATAAACTCTTTTATGTAACAACCCGAAATTTTGCTTCCTCGTCGTAACCATTCCGTCAAAACTCGTCTTAAACGAATTGTTCCGATTTCGTCCTGAACTAGGTTAATTAAGTCAAAACCTTTATTTTGACTTGGTAAGTATCTAAACATGTTGGAAACATGTGAAAATGTCCCGAACTAATAATTAGAAAAATTATAGTTTCGACCATATCGGGTAACGACAACTTAATCGGGTGCGACCCAAAGCATCGGTTAACGTTGGTATCGGGTAGAATTCCATCGTGTATCCAATTCAAACCATATTTAAAGTGAATTAAGACTCATTTGAAGCTTTTTCACACTCTCTCTAACCTCTCTCCTAAGATCCATATTGTTAAACCAAAATCAACCATTTCAAGCCTTAAAACTCCAAGGTAATCATCCTAGCTCCTAGTATAACATCCTTAGCCTTCATTTTCATGTTCAAATCATGGAATAGGACCATAAACATGTGTTTACAGCCCTGGATCAGCCTTAGGCCGTGAACACATGTAATTGGGGTTTTTGAGCCATAAAACCCTTCCAAATCACCATAGGAGCTTAGATATGGCTAAAGGAATTATTGGAATGGACTTAAAACACCTTGAATGTCAATTTTAAGGAGTAAACATGAGTTTACTACCCAAGAACATGCTTGGGCCGTAAACTCATTTAAATGGGTGGTAAACTCCTCTTTTGGGTGTTAAAATGCAACTTGCACACCCCTTAGGCTTTGGAATAAATTATGGAACCAACCAAAAATCATTTAGGGGCCTTAAACATATCATAACACTCTAATTGAGAGTTTACGGCCAGAGCATATGCTCCAGGGCCGTAAACTCCAATAAATGGGTCATTTGAACCCCTAAACTCACCCATTGGCTTGTAAAAATTAGTAGAATCACTTGTGATTAATCCTTGGCCTTCAAATTAATCATGTTGGATGTGGGTGAGAGTTTACGGCCGTAAACTCTTAGTTTACTGCCATAAACTCTTCTATTAATCCATATAATGATTTAATCCATTTCAAATGTCCAAAAGCCAAACCTAGCAACACCCATTATTTGATTTAAGGCCATTTAACTCATAAAAACACCCACCATGAGTTTACGGCCGTAAACTCATAGGGATGTGGTGTTTTGGCTGTAAACACTCCCTAAGAGTTTACCATTGGAGAGTAAACTCTAAATCCTAGCCATTCATGTCCTAAAACGCCACCCGGGTCACTTCAAACGCTCATTTTGGAGTGTTTTCGCGTCTTAGAATGTTCTACTGTATCTAATTAGTTATTTAAATCTAATTAGATATATATTGTGTATTATTTAATATTACATAGGAACCTCGCTCGTATTCAAGCTTTGGTTCGACGTTTAGCATCTCATTCGACACTTCCCGCGTCCGGTGAGTTCATACCCCTACCCTTTTCCAATGGTTTTTCAATGTTTTCAGGGGGGGGGGGGAATACAAGCAAGAGTACAAGAATATCTTGTACTTAAACTTATGATTTTAGTTAAATGGTTTCATACTTGTACATTTTTAAGTATTGAAAACCCCTTTTAGTAAAATGTTTTAACTTGCAGGGTTGTTAGTTTAAAAACCGATTTTCAATTCTTATTATATAATGACATATTGTATACTTCTCAGTTGATTGTTCATACTTATATTGATAGAAAACATAAAACATTGTAAAGTCTGTAATAAAATACCATAGACACGAGTATAAAAGTTAGACGCCATAAAGAACAAATAAAACTTCATACACCTAGGCTCGAGTGTAAAGGACAACAGTCATTTGATAATATAGAACATTGTAATGTCTTTAGTAATGCACCTCGGCTCGAGTGTAAATGGATAGTCGTCATCAGAAAGCATAGAACATTTGTAATGTCCTTAATAATAACACCTAGGCCCGAGTGTAAAGGACACGTATGTTAGAACTTAGTTACTCGTAGATACTACTTTCCTAGTCGAAGAGTAAAGACTGATCTTAAATATTGGAGACACGTCCTCTGTAACACGTCCCGTGGCTCGAGAGTGGAGGACTACCCCTGTAACCAGAATCTCCGATCATAGGAGAGCGTGACTTGAGTGTATAGATCTATACGGGACTGACAATCCCGCACCTCACTGCTAGCTACAGCCGAACCGAAAGGATAATGACCATGACTTGAGTCATATCTAGTCTGAGTATGGTTAAGGACTCGCAATATAGATCATAAAAAGGATAATGACCATGATAATGACCATGACTTGAGTCATATCTAGTCTGAGTATGGTTAAGGACTCGCAATATAGATCATAAAAAGGATAATGACCATGATAATGACCATGACTTGAGTCATATCTAGTCTGAGTATGGTTAAGGACTCGCAATATAGATCATTAACGCTTTAGATTCATTTTCTAGCTTTATGTACATAGTAAAGCTAATGTATGTTCAATGGTGACAGGCACACACATACACGCATTTCAGGAAAACATGGGGTTTTCCTATGGATAACAATGAACTTAATCAGAATCGGTAACAGTTAGCATACACAAAATTGGTAATAGTACACACACACAATTAGGAAAACATGGGGTTTTCCTATGGATAATAATGAACATAATCGGAATCGGTATCAGTTAGCTCACACAGAACCAGTAATAGTTCACACTTACACATATAGGAAAATATAGGATTTTCCTGAGTAACAGTAGTTTGTAACCAGATAAGTGTAATAAGTTAAATAACTAAACTTTATAAATCATTTGAACAATCATGTTTTTATTGTACATCTTTTACATTACAATTTGGATTTGGTATCTCACTCTTAAGAAAATATGGGATTTTCTTGGTTAAACACTTTTTCAGGAAACTAAAGGAACTTGTTCTTTTCATAAAACAAACCGCTTATGAACTCACCAGCTTTATGCTGATTTTCAAACCGCTTGTATTCTCAGCTCCACTTTAGACAGGTACCCGACGGTCTCTTTTGGTGAAGACAGAATGCATAGAAGATTCATCTCTCTTTTGTTTAAACTATGTATTTATGAAACTTGTACTACTTTTCCTTTCAACCGATGTAATGAAATTTATGTAATGTAATGTTTTGTGTTTTACTTCGCTTACTATGTACATTGGTTATGATTCACATGAAGTCACCTCCGCCCCGAGACGTTTCCGCCTTCGGTTTCAGGGTGTGACACTTTCAAAATAACTTGTATTCTCAGGTCAACAGTAGACAGGTACCGAGGCCAGCTTTTGAGAAGATGGAGCGCATCCAAGACTTGTCTTATTATTTTGATTTACATTATTTTGGTGTCTATAATTGTACAGAAGATGCTTGTCTTAAAATTATATATATAATGTAATGGATGATGTTGTTTGCTTATTTACTTTTACTGTGTTGTGATACTTTACATGACGTCCTTCTCCCCAGAACGTTTCCGCCCTTCTTCGTTTTGGGGTGTGGCAGTTACATATAACTTTAGCGCATCCACTTAGCAATTATCAACTTAGGAATGAAGATTCCATTTTAGTTCTCAAGTATAAAGTAATTATAGTAACACAAAACACCCCTATGGTATTTTAGACTTAGGTTCTGTTATAATGTTCTCATTGTGGTAATGTTGGTAAGTTTTTAGACTTGTTGCGATATTACAACCATTCTTGGGCATGTGATAATCACTCCTCGGAACAGCATAGTTGATCAGGCTATGCCACTCCCAAGACTAACCATACATCCCCGAGTTTACCTATGATATTCAACAATCTCAATACTTTTCTTCTTGTCGTTGTGACACGGATTTAATATGAATGCAGGCACGTATACTTTGTTAAATGTTTTATTATTTAAAACTATAAACTCTTAGACAGAGTGTTTTAATCCCAATGTGTTTATAGTTAGTATATCTTTTATGGCTTGATATACTTAATTCACTATAAACAATGCTCTGATACCAATCTGCCACACCCCAAAACACAGAATGGCGGAAATGTTCCGGGGTGGAGGACGTCATGTGATGTATCATAACAGTGTAAAGTAGTAAACAAGCAACAACATCATCCATTGCATTAAATGGTAAAGTTTTAATACATGTGTGTTCTTTCATAATGTACAACAATAAAAAAATGAGTAATCAAAATATGACGAGTCTTGACTGTGCTCCGTCTTCTCAAGGCCTGGGCATCGTACCTGTCTAACTGGTGACCTGAGAATACAAGTTATTTTGAAAGAGAATATCAGCCTAAACCTAGTGAATTCATAAGTGTTTAAGTGTCATTGTCTTGTTTGGAAAACTGTCATGATTGCCTGGCAAATCTTTAAATGTAACAATTGATATAAGTTTGAAAATCCTAGAAAATCCCTTATTTCCTACAAGTATGAAGTGTAGTCTTCTACCAAGACCCGAATGTTTTGTAAGTAAAATGATAGTTTTTCCTTCTATTGATTAGTACTAAAGTACTTAGTCGAACTTATCGTTTATGTGAAAGTATCACAAAATAAAGTAAACAGGAAGAATGTACTAATATAAGTGTTATCCCTGGATTACTAGGATTAACACGACATCGCCAAAGCGAAAGGATATAACCTAATGAACATCTGAAGATTGTCCAATTAACCCCTGTAGCGAATAGAAGGTTCCAGGAATGGTTAGTCCCGTAATAGGCTCTACATCGCTGTAAGAGAAATAGATAACCTAATGAACATCCAAAGATTGTCCAATTAACCTCTGTAGCGAACAGTAGGTTCCATGAATGGTTAATCCTGTAATTGACTCCTAATATAAGTAATAACCTTAGGAATACGTAGATGTCCATTAAACTCCGTAGCGAACAGTGGTTCCTGGAATGGTTAGTCCCGTAACAGACTCCCGTTGAACTGGGATGGGCTGGATGATTTACTGAAGGTACTAATAAATCATCTTTACGAATCGATTTTCAAGTATTCATGGAAGTATACACAGGTAGAAGTATCCATGTAAAGGTATTCATGTAATGTGTTCATGTAAGCTTATTCAGATAAATATAGGTATGTAAACATACTCATGTATCATGTAATCCTAGGTAATTGTACTCATGTATCAAGTAAGGTACTGGTATAGACTCATGAATGAACTGACTCTTGTGTGATTCCTTGTAATAGGAATAATGTTTTGTTTCTTCTAACTATCCTTATGATAATTAACTGGAAAGTAATTGGTTGTTCAAGTAGATGTATGCACCCTCGATACACCAGGGTGTGGGAAAACTGAACAAAGGATGGAAACTATAACATCATTACATATATAAGAACATATGCGTATAAGTGTAGTTTTGTTCAAAAAGGAAAAAATAATGGTTTTGCAAGATATCTAAGAGTTTTGAACAATAATTAAGAGTGACTTGATGTCATTCTAATAAACATTTCAAAACTAATACTTTTGTTATCAAGGTATTTTAAGATAGAAAACCATTTCATGTGTCACCTTTTGAAGTATGTGAAATCTACTAAGTGAAAACATAGTTATAAAATACATAAGATTGATTTAATAACATATTGTTCTCTACTTGTATTCCTCCCCATTAAGGCATTTAAAATCATTTAAAATATTGATTAAGGGGTATGAACTCACCTGTTGTGAGTGGTTCTAGCGGCTACGCATGTATGGATGAGAAGTTCCACGGATGAAGTCCCGAGACACAATAAGTCCTAAGTGACATATAAGGACACATATTGACATGAATATAGTGTTTATAACATCTATATGAAAGGAAACACCTTCCGGGACTAGGTAACACCTTGACCAAGTATTGGAATCACATGTGATTCAACATAGGAAGGTATAAAGGCACACATATGAGTTTACTACCATGAGTTCACGGCCCAAGGGAGTTTACGGCCGTAAACTCATGGTCACTCATGGGTTTTTGTAAGTATGAAAGCTAGGGAATGATTTAGGGACATTAGCTCTAGCATAGAATGAGAAAGACCACCTTCTTTGGAGTTTTTGAGGTGTTCACGGCCCAAATGAGTTTACTACCATAAACTCATGGCCAAATATACTTTTGGGGGTCCTAAAGGTCATAAGGAAGCATTCTAAATTCATGCCTAAGCCCTTGGAAGTGTTTGTGGCATCAAAACACCCCTAACTTGAGTTTACGGCCCATGGACCATTTGGTCATGTGTTTGCGGCCGTAAACACACATGGGTATTGATATTTTCATTGCTTTGGGTCCTAGACACATCAAGATAAAGTGTTATGTTTGTCTCTTGGATTAATGAAGGTATTTAGGGCACTTTGGCACCCAAATATGGAGTTCACGGCCCAAGAACTTCCTTGGTCGTGAACTCACTTTCAACCCTTGATTCTATTTGTTTTGGATGTCTAAACATGTCATGGGTAGTCTTAAGGTTTATTTCCAAGGCTTTGAGGGACATTGCGACACTTTTGGCCCTTAAAATGGAGTTTACTCTCCAAGATGTTCTTGGGGAGTAAACTCTCAAATCTTGTTGTTTTGAGTTTGTTTTCTGTCCCTAAGCTTGTTAGTGTACGAGTCCAAACTAGTTTCATGGATTAAGGAAAGACTAGGCACCATTTGGCTCTTGAAAAGGAGTTTACTCTCCAAGATGTTCTTGGGGAGTAAACTCACAGATCTTGATGTTCTGTCGTGATTTTGATGTTATTAAGTACAATCTAAGCTATATAATACAACTAGATTGAAGTACTCACGATTTGAGATAAAAACCTGAAGATCCGTGAGAGAGAATTGGGCTTTTCTCTAATTGGAAATGTAACTAATGAATTATTTGGTTCAGTTTTCTATTTATAGTCCTGAGATTTTTTTGGCAGAAAATATTTTATTATCGAAATAACAGTGTTGCACAAAATCCTAGTGCATCCACTCTCCTGATATTTCCTGAAGTGTAAATCGTGAAAAACTCAAACTTATACCCAAAGTCTGGAATTTCCCTGTAACTGTTCTAACTTCTATTGGCTTCATATGGTTTGTTCAGAATGGAAATTTCGGGTTGTCACACTTTATTTTGAGTTTTTAGCAGTCTATTGCTATTCCGAAACATAGAAAATCATAACTTCCTCATACGAAGTTAGATTTGAACGTTCTTTTTATGAAAATTCTCGGTTTAACATGTACTATGACTTTCATTTAGATCATAAGGGCTAAAAAGTATTTAATAGAAAACTCACTTTTTACGTCATTCGGCATCGTGTCGGTTGTATCGCGAAACTTCAAATAGTCATAACTTCTTCGTTGTAACTTGAATTTCGGTGAGGTTTTCGCCTAAATATTTCTAACAAAATTATGTACCAGTTTCAATAATAAGGTTTTTACTTATTTCAAATTTTATATTTTTGTTAAATTTCAATATTTGCCTTTTGATTGAAATCCCATAAGACTTCCATTACCTTTTGAGTGATTCTAAACATAGTTTTACTTCATTTCTAGTAAAAACTATATGTTAGAACTCAATACTCAATATCACATAATATTTCATAATATTATTTACTTTTAACATTTACAAAACACGATTTCAAAATGTGTATGTTATAGGAGATCTGTCTAAAGCCATTTGGTTTGGTGTTTTCGGGAAAACACAAAAAGGGAAAGACAAAAAGAGTTCTGTTCCGGGCTTCGGAAGTCGAGAGATACTCTACAGCTCATTATACGAATTTCATAGTTCATATGAATAACTGCATGAAGAATAATGTAGCTGACAAGGCTGAGTTAAATAAGGTGATGAGTTGGTATACAAAGATTTGAAGGATGATGCATTTTGCTGCACAGATTCTCACCAATTGAGAATTCGACATTATTACAAAAGGGGAGAATGGCAGGTCGAAAATGTTGTAATATGCTGAAGTCTGTGTAATGTATGTTGTAATATGTCGAAGTCTGTGGAATGTATGTAAAAAACATTAGTTTTGTTATGTATTTACTAAGGCACAATTGTTACGAAGTCAAAAGTTTAGCCCTTAGTATTTTTTTTGTACTTGCAGTCCTCCTATAAATAGGAGTTGTACTTAGAGTTTAGGCAAGAGTTATTTCAAGTTCTCTGTCTGTATTACTCTCTATATCTTTGTAAGTAATATGAGCTGAAACCAGATTATATTTACATCTTGTGTTCTTAATTCTAGTTAACTTTGATCTTTATTCAATACTTGATTATACGCTTCTACATCAGTAAAAAAAAGCAATCAAGGACAAAATCAGAAAGAGAAGAAAAAGAAAAGATGGGAAAAAAGAGAATAAAACTACGCACTATTGAACAAAGAAAGGCTATCAATAATCTTTAAAGAAGAAAAAGAAAGAAAGAAAAAAACTAGAGACTACAGAGTAGAAGGCTACTGAAGAAAATGATGAGTTGAAGAAGAGTATGCTAGAATCAAATCTCATATAGAAGAGCTTCTAAGGAAATAACATGTAGAAGGTCATTCATCACCTCAGTATACCTCCACAACCAAGAAAATATATTCCAAAGCTCTTTCTGGCCCAAAACTAAGCTCCAAAGAAAAACCTGTAACACTCATAAAATTCAAGCCAAATCAAAACTTTTCAAAACCATAAAGTATTACAATTGTATTTCCAAAATGGTTTTAATATCATAGTTTCCGAGAGACCATAAGTCCAAAACACAAGGATGTGTACGATCATGCCTTCACCTTGCCGAGACATTCGAAGCACCTGAAACAATAAACTGGAACCGTAAGCACAAAGCTTAGTGAGTTCCCCAAAAATAGCAACACCATACAAATATAACCATATCATATAACCAATACATAACAGCATGCATAATGAGCCTTCAGCCTGACTGGACCACCTAGTAAGGCCTACAGCCTATCTGGACCGCTCCTGAGCCTTCATTCTGACTGGACCGCCTTGCAAGGCCTAATGCCTATCTGGACCGCTCACTGGGTATGTTGGCCTACAGCACAAAGCAGGACCGCCTCAACCCAACACCCAATCCAACAAACATGTGCACATAAATAACATACACTAGCACATATCATATAAAAGTCAACCGATCTACCAAATCACTAATCATTGCAACATTCCAATAATCGGGATACAGACCTAACCGGTCACTAACATAGCATCATCCTATACCCAAGACAATCATGTACACATAGATATCATATAACACTAGCATGTATATATATATATATATATATATATATATATATATATATATATATCAGTCAAACCGATCTAACAAATCACAAAGCATAGCAACAATCCATAACCAGGATAACGACCTAACAGGTAACTACCATAGCATCATCTTATATACCAGGATACTGACCCAACCGGGTCATTAAAGCATAGCATATCACCATCCTAACTACCAGGATGTAAATCAGTAAGCATAACATGCAATAATCCGAATACAATCCATAAAGGGCCGGCATTGGTGCCTTAATGAGGATAACTCACCTGGCAACACTGAAGTCCCACAGGTAAATCTCCAATTGTTGGTTGACAGCTTCCCGAACTATCAACATTAACTGATACCTAATTAATAATTGGTTCCAAGCCCAAAGTCCAACTCACACACCAAAATCCCAAAAGTCAAGTAATGGGCCAAAGCCCAACATATGGCCAAATTTTCCAAATTGGGCCCAACCCTTCACATGGGCCTTACCTTAAGGCCTAAGCACCTATTCTGGTCCAAACGCTTGGCATATAAATGGCCTGATATCTCATAATCATAAAGGCCTACACTATGGCCAAATTTTCTAAATTGGGCCCAAACCCGTTACATGGGCCTTACCATATTCCCATCAAATTATTCTAGCCCAATTGTTTGTTCTTGGATGGCCCATTATTATCCTATTCATAAAAACCCAATAGAAAGGCCCAAGCTAAGGCCCAACTGAAATTAGGGTTTCACATAAAATGATGATTAGGGTTAAGTGTCCCTACTTAACCCATTAAGGACTTAATCCATTGAGGACTTAATTCACTAATACCTTAAGTTAATTTGCCAATGATTATAATTAACATTTTAAGTTCATTAAATAATTCTTATGCGGTCCCGATATGTCCAAAATTAGGGTTTCATGGCATTAGGGTTTTCCAACCCCAAATTAGGCTTTCCAACCCATCGTAGCCCAATAGGCCCAAAACTAAGTTCTTAAGCTCATTAGGGGTTCCTGTACCCATTAGGGCTTCATTAGCCCCATTAGGGTTTCAAACATCCCAACCGAATCAAACATGACAAGGCAAAGTAGAGCGCCACCCGACACGGCGGCCGGTGGCGGTAGGAGGCGGCAGCCACCACCTCATGGTGGTGGTTATGGATTTTCTATTATTATTCCGACACCATTTAAAAGTTACAACTCAATCCAAATAAAACACAAACACACACACGAAATAACACAACACAAAAATATACACACCTTCCATGGCGGTCCTTGAAGCGGCAGCCACCATGCTCGGCGGCCATGGTGGTTTTTCCTTGGCTTTTCTCCGACAGCAGCATCCCGAGGCACTCACAAGCTTGCGAGGCACAGATGAACACACATAAAAACTTCTATTTGCGAAATAGACCCAGCCACCCACCTAGTGGCGCACGGCGGTGGTGATAATGGTTGAGCTAGGCGACAACAGCATTGGTTGACGGCACAACTTCATTATTGGTGGCAGCCACCATGGCCGGCTGCCATGGTGGTTCACCATGCCTTTCGTTTAACTGAATCCACTCACACACACCATTGTATAACAAACTACGAACCCTAACCACCATCCCCTGGTAGCGTGCGGCGGACGAAAGTACCACAGATGGTGGTCACTCAATGCTCACGGTGGCGTCGGGCACAACCAAGCGTAGCACTGCTGGAACGAAGAGGAGGTATGAATGGGAGTGACGGCACCAAACTCACGTTGACTACACTGTCCATCCGCTTCCACCATCCGTGATGTTATTCTCTAGGAAACTTCACGTCAATCTCTGATACCACCGGCAATAAAGATATGCGAGGTTGGCTTCGTCGACGGTTGGTAATGGCGCTCCAATGAACTTCAACGGCGACAAGCGTGGTGGCTGAAGAGAAGTAGAGTGAGGGTGGCAGCCGAAAGAAGAATTTAGGGTTAGGGTATGAGCAATGGAACAGTTATACACGTTCCATACAAACAAGGAGCCATTTTGTGTGAAATAGTCCCTCCTCCTCCCTTTTCTTACAAAACAAATCCATAATTTACCCTTTAAACCCTTGCTCCCTTAATTCTTTTCAATACCAATCCAATAGTTACAAAACAACCCGTCTTCTACAAATTATTCTCAATTAAGATTCACAAATTACCATTTAACCCCTCCTTTTGAAAATCCTCACAAATCAAGACCCGAAATTACCAATCAGCCCCCTAAGCCTTCAAATGCTTTCAATTTAAATCCAACTGTTACTTAATGGCCCTTCCATGACAGATTCTTTTGAGCTCAAGTCCAGGATTTACACTTTTAACGCTCAGAAATCAAAAGTATATCATTTGGCACCCCGAAACCAACACCCCACTAACCATTTAATTATTCTATTAAAAACCGAGTGTCACAACTCTCCCTACTTCAATTTGATTTCGTCCTCGAAATCGTTTCTCATCATCCCTGATACACCAGTCAACTTGAACCTCGCGGCCACTATTACTGTAACACCCATAAAATTCAAGCCAAACATAAACTTTTTAATACATTTTAAAACCACTAAGTTATTACAGTTTGTTTTCAAAATAGTTCAAACATCAGAGTATCCCCAGAATCAATCATGAAAATATGAGGAGGTACACGATCACGCCTTCGTCTTCCCATGATCATTAGAAATACCTGAAATAAAATCAACAACTATAAGCCCAAAGCTAAGCGAGTTTCCCTAAAATACCAACGCCATACAAACATAACCATATCATATAACCAATACAGAACAGCATGCATAATGATTCGTCATCCTGACTGGACCGCCTCACAAACCTTCAGTCTATATGGACTGTTCTTCGAGCCATCGGCACGACTTGACCGCCTCGCAGGACCTACAACCTATCCGAATCGATCACCGGGTATGTTTGCCTACAACACGAAGCAGGACCGCCTCAACCCAACCTCCAATCAAACAAACATATGCACATAAATATCATATGCTAGCACATATCATATAACAGTCAACCGATCTAACAGTTCACTAATCATTACAACATCCTGATAACCGGGATATAGACCTAACCGGTCACTAACATAGCATTATCCTATAACCAGGACAATCATGTGCACATAGATATCATATAACACTAGCATGTATATAAAAGTCAAACCGATCTAACAGATCACAAAGCATAGCAATAATCCATAACCAGGATATCGACCTAACAAGTCATTAACATAGCATCATCCTATATACCAGGATATCGACCCAACCGGGTCACTAAAGCATAGCATATCACCACCCTAACTACTAGGATGTAACTCAGTAATCATAACATGCAATAATCCTAATACAATCCACAAGGGGACGGCCCTGGAGCCATAGACTATGTTGATATAGTGAGGATAACTCACTTGGCACTGCTGAAGTCCTGCCAATAAAACTCCAGCTGTTGGTTGACAGATTCCCGAACTGTCAACATCAAACAACACCTAATTAATAATTGGGTTCCAAGCCCGAAGTCCAACACACACACTGAAGGCTCAATAGTCAAGTAATGGGCCAAAGCCCAATATATGGCCCAATTTTCTAATTTGGCCCTCACACCCTCATATGGGCCTTACCCTAAGCACATCAACATATTCTAGTCCTTATGATTATTCTTTGATGGCCCACTAATAATCCAATTACCAAAGCCCAATAGAAAGGCTAAAAAGAAATTAGGTTTTCAAAAAAAGTGACAATCAGGGTTAAGTGTTTCTCACTTAACACATTGAGGACTTAATCCATTAAGTCCCTTACTTTACTAAATAAGTCATATGTTATGATTGGGCTTAATACACGATTCCATTCCAATGGCCCAAATGTGGGTCTCGATAAGTCCAAGCCCGTAATCCCAAAATTAGGGCTTTCATATGAAATGATGATTAGGGTTAAGTGTGTCTTACTTAACCCATTAAGGACTTAATGCATTAAGTCTATTATTGCCTTAAGTTAGTTTACCAATGATTATTATTTAATATTTCAACTTTATTAAATAATTCCCTTGTGTGTGTGTCCCGATCAATTTCCACAAGTTAGGGTTTTATACCCTTAGAGTTTTTCCAACCCCTTACTAGTTCATTAGTCCATTGGTTGGGCTTTTAGGTCACATTAGGCCTTATTGGCCCATTAGGGTTCCATTGGGCCCACCAGGGTTTCCTTGATTCCACATTTCTCAAACATCCCCAAAACGAGTCAAACACAACAAGACAAGCACATGACCACCTGACACGACGGCCAGTGGCAACAAGAGGGTGAAGAGGAGGCATAAGGTGGTTTCGGCTGATGAGAGGAGCTCTAGGTTAAGGGTTTGACGGGGATAACACAGCTAAATACCCCGAGCCCTTATGAATTTATCCCAATAATGGCCAAAATGGCCCCTCCTTCCCAAACTCTTTTAAAAATAAATCCAATACTTACCATTTAACCCCTCCTCTACAAATTATTCTCAATTAAGATCCATAAATTACCATTTCTACCCTGGCTTCAAGAATCCTTCTTAGAATTAGCCCGATATTTACTCTTTTAACCCTCGGAATTCAAAAGTATCATCTGGCACACCGAATCAACACTCCACTAATTGTTATCTGATTTTGGACTATAATAACATATAATAATAATAGTTGCTTCTCATGGTTCCAGGTTTACTATTTAACTATTATATTTTAAATGGGATGTTACAACTCTCCCCCACTTAAATTTGATTTCATCCTCGAAATCCTTTCTTATCATCCCTTACTCACCAGTCAACTTGAACAACACGGCCACAACTTCTAGCATAACCCCAGCCTTTCGAAGGCACCCGTAACCAACCCTCGCAGGGTTCTAAAACCTGAAAATAAACGAATCCCTTACAATATGATCACACTTACTCCATCCGAAATCTGAAGTCTCAAAATGGTATGGCGTCCTGACAGACCGCCCATACTGGATCATTGTCGAGTTCTTTGCACTTTTCTCCTAAGTAGCTACTCAACTGCTAATAACCTGGGTTCCCACCTGAAATAGAATCGCAATTCCTACACTGTTACATATAACTCTCTCGTCGACAAGAGATTAGGTACTCCTTTTTGAGAATTTCGTTCTGATAACCAATCGCTAGCGATGTAATGAACAATGAGATGTAAACTGGGTGATGACCCCTCTTGGATAAATGCAACAATGTTTCCTTTGGTTCCTGAATCACATACATATATTGACCGACTCATAAGCTTAAACACTCATACCTGGGCCAATCAGCCTCGCACTAGAATACTTGGCATGCCCACGACGGGTCCTTGCGTCAAATCCTAACGTCACCAAATCCATGTCTAAATGTGATTGCTACATGACCAAAGGTAGACTTATATCTCAAATGGCCTTAAGCAATCCATTGCTTCATTGATATCGTAATTGTAGTGACGTTCCTAAAGTCTTATTACCAACTCAACCAGATCTAATCTGTCACACCCCGAAACCGAAGGCAGAAATGTTCCGGGGGGGAGGTGACTTCAAGTTAAGTATCACAACCAATGTACATAGTAAGCGAAGTAAACTCAAAACATTACATTACATAGAATCATTACATTTGTTTGAAAGTAAAGTGTTACAAGTGTAATACATATGTATCATATAAACAAAAGTAAAGACGTGTCTTCTACTGGCTCCGTCTTCTCCAAAAGACCGCGGGGTACCTGTCTAATGTGGACCTGAGAATACAAGCAGTTTGAAAATCAGCATAAAGTTGGTGAGTTCATAAGCGGTTTTTTACTGAAAATGAACAAGTTTCCTTTGGTTTTCTGAAAATGTTGTTAGCCAAGAAAATCCCATATTTTTTTAAAAGTAAAGTTTAGTTATGCATTAGTTACATGTCTAGTTAAGAACAGTTTAGTTATCCTAGGAAAAACCCTTATTTTCCTTAAATGTTTGTGGTTGATTATCAAATCTGTATGTAATGTACAAGTATCTACCCTACTTAATGTGTTTGTGTGAAGTTTCCTAAAAGTCTGTTGTTCTTGAAAAAGTACATTAGTTTTAGCACGTATATAAAACTAATAATCAAATTGAAAAGTTTCCATAATCTCGATTGCGAGTTCCATAGCCATACTACGGACTAGCTAAGGCTCAGAACGGGGCCAGTATCTTTTTATGAATTTTGTCACCCTTGAAATTTTCGGTTTGGCTATAGCTAGCAGCCAGGTGCGGGGTAGTCAATCCCGTATAGATCTATACACTCAAGTCACGCTCTCCCTCCAAGAGATTCTGGTTATAGGGATAGTCCTTCACTCTCGTATCTAGGGGGAGTATTATCAAGGACATAACTCCAATCTTAAGATTAATGAAATTAAAATAATAAAACAGAACATTCTAATCTATTAGTCCTTCACTCTCGTAACTAGGGGGAGTGTACCAAGGACGTACCAAAAGTTCTAAGATTAGTGTTATTGGTCCTTTACTCTCGTATCTAGGGGGAGTATTGTCAAGGACATAACTCAAATCTTAGGATTAATGAAATTAAATAATATTAATACGGAACCATCTAATTTATTAGTCCTTCACTCTCGTAACTAGGGGGAGTGTTATCAAGGACGTATCAAAAGTTCTATAATTTTAATAGTACTAATGTGAACAAATATATATGAAATATAAAATATAAAATATAACACTATATAATAAGATTTGAACTCGGTTCGAAAACTAACTCTGCAAGTCAAACAGTGGGTTAATATGGTTTCGATTGTTAAAAGTATACGGATTATGAAAACATTTCAAATGAAATATTAAATTTTAGTACAAGATATTCATGTACTTTTGCTTGTATTCCCCCCTTGAAGACATTGAAAAACACTGAAAAATGGTAGGGGTATGAACTCATCAGACGGAAAACGTGTCGGTTTGGATGCTAAACGTCAGTTCGGGGCTTGAGAACGCGTGAGGTTCCTATGTAATATGAAGAGATACATAGTTGTATCTAATTTGACTTTGACCCACTAATTAGATATGACTATACAGTCCAAGACGTGAAAACACTTCAAATTAAGTGTTCGGAGTGACCCGGGTGGCATCTAAGGGCGTGTAGGGCCTAAATTTGGAGTTTACTCTTCAAGAGTAAACTCCTTGAGGACTTTAAGGCCCATTGACCATATCCCCATGAGTTTACGGCCATAAACTCATGGGTGGTGTGTTCTTGGATGCCAAATGGTCTTACAATGCACACGGGAAGGTTCTAAGGTTGATTCCATGGCTTAGGAAGTGATCGGGACTTGAAATGACCTCGGGGAGTTTACAACCTTAAACACATGATTTTACAACCATAAATCATGCTTTTCCATGATTCATGGGTTTTAGTGGTTGTAGGTTAAGCATACAAAGTTCTAGGTCTAATTCCAAGCCATACAAGGTGTTAAAGGAACTTTAACACCCTTTGGGGGTGTTTATGGTCCATGAATGAGCGTTTATGGTCCAAGCATGTTCTTGGGCTGTAAACTCATGTCCATACCTCAAATGGTACGATTTTGGGGTCCTAAGCTCATGCATGCAAGTTTCTAAGCCATATCTAAGCATTAGAGGGGTTTTGGAAGGGTTTTGGGGCTTCAAAACCCTCTTTAAGGGAGTTCACGGTTTTGGGAGGGTTCCCAAACTGTAAACACTTGTTCTTGAGTGTTTTGGATGACTCAAACATAGATTTGCATGATAAGAAAGATTAACAACAAGCTAGGATACATTGCTTACCAAATTGAAGCTTGAAAGGGGGTTTTTGGATCAAAAATCAGATTTTTAGAGAGAGAGTGGTGAGAGAAAGTGTTTTAAGAGAGAGAAAAGACTTCAAAATGATGTCACTCAATCCCTTATATAGGGGTTGAGTTTGTGGCCCGGTGGAATTCTACTCAATACCGACGTTAAACGGAGCTTTTGGTCGTACCCGATTAATTTGTCTTAACCCGACGTAGTCGTAACTAAAAATTTTCTAAATAATAATTTGGGATGTTTTCATGAGCTTCTAACGTGTTAGGATACTTACAAGGTCAAAATAAAAGTCTTAAATTAAATGACTTAATCCAAAAACGTAATCGGAACAATTTGCTAAAAAAGAGTTTTTATGGACGGAAACGGGTTGCAACGATAGAATAAACTTCGGGTTGTCACATTATCCCCCCCGTTAGAGGGAATTTCGTCCCGAAATTCAGAATTAAGATACAATTCATGGATTTAGAAAGATATGTAGATACTTCTGTTTCATCGAGTCTTCGCATTCCCAAGTGAATTCGGGTCCCCGCTTGGCATTCCAGCGAACCTTCAGTATCGGGATGCGGCTTTGCTTCGTATGTTTGATCTCTCGGTCTATGATCTTGATTTGTTCTTCCATGAAGTTCAGGTTTTTGTTGATCTCAATCTCATCAAGAAGGATTAGTAGCGTTTCATCCGGTAAGCACTTCTTAAGATTGTAGACGTGGAAGACAGGATGGATGTCGTTAAGTTCTGGAGATAGTTGGAGTTTGTAGGTTACAGCCCGATCCTGGTGAGGATCTAGAAAGGTCCTATGTACCTCGGGTTAAGTTTTCTGCGCTTTCCAAAAAATATCATGTATTTCCAGGGTAGGACTCCCAATAGGATGCAATCTCCAACAAGAGGGTACATCTTTCTGTGTCAAAGTGGTTAGGGGTTTGGCGATTTTAGAAAAATTCTGGATAATCTTGCAATAGTAGCCAGCGAGACCCAAGAATTACCGGATTTCTGTGGGTGTCTTTGGTGCCGACTAATTCTCTATCGCCTTGATTTTTGGAAGGGTCCACGGGCATGCCTTCTTCGCTTACTACGTGACCAAGGAAATTGGTTAGACCGAAGGGCATCACTACAAACTCGTACTGTCCATATCGAGTCCTGAATGTTGTCTTGGTAACACCATCCTTGTGAACTCGAAGCTGATGGTACCCTGATCTGAGGTCTATTCTCAAGAAGTAACTGGCTCCCTGAAGTGGGTCGAAAAGGTTATCAATTCGAGGAAGAGGATATCGGTTTTCGATGGTCAACTTATTCAACTCACTTTAGTCGATACAAATCCGGAAGGATCCATCTTTCTTCTTTACAAACAATATCGGAGCTCCCCAGGGTGAGGAACTCGGTCTAATGAACCCTTTTGCGGAGTAGCTCATTAAGCTGACTGGATAACTCCTACATTTCTGCTGGTGTTAATTGATACAGAGACTTGGCTACGGGGGTAGCTCTAGGAATTAGGTCGATGCGGAACTCGACTTGATATTCGGGAGGAATTCCCGAGAGTTCTTCAGGAAAGACATCAGGAGAGTTGCAGACTTCGGGGATGCTCTCGAGGTCTTTAACTTCCTATTTCTCGCTGATTACATGGGCTAGGAATACATGACACTCCTTTCGGGGAAATTTTTGAGCTTTGATGCAGAAAATGATACGAAGATTGGAACTAAGCTTATCGCCATTGGTCATGAGAGTCCGGTCAGAGGGGAGATTGAGACAGATCACCTTTTCATAACCAAGAATATCAGCATGATGAGGACTCAACCAGTCCATGCTAATGATAACATCAAAGCTCTTTACAGAAACTGGCATTAGATCAATGAGAAAAAAATGGTCGTTCAGGGTAACGGTACAATCTATGAATCTATTGCTAACGTTCTCTTTCCCAATGTTAGTCGTCTCGATGGTAACCGTTTCAGTTACTAATGGAGGACTAAGATTAAGAAGATGTTTGAATGAATAGATAACAGATTTTCTTTCAATACTAGCATCGTAAAGGATTGCAAGAGTAAAAGTTGTCGTGGAGGAGCATACCTGTGGCAACGGTGGGATCGGCGACTGCCTCATCTCGCCCCATAGTTAGAACTCTTCCGGTGTTGCCAGCTGTTATTGCCTTGGGTAAATTTCGCTTGAAATGGCCGACTTCACCGCAACCGTAACAGGCCTGACTGATACCCGCTACAGAAGCTTGATTAGTGCATTGGGTTGGTGTCTTGCAGTTTTTCGCAGTGTGACCCTTTTTGCCACAGCTGTTGCAAAACACCTCCCGACATGGGCTGGAAGTGAGGTGATGATAGTTTCACTTGTTACACATAGGGAGGGTACCAGCATACCTACTGGTAGGTGTTTGAGCTGAGGAACCGACGCCAGAAACAGCAGCAGGGGTAGTAGCGGCGTGGACTAGCACAGGTTGCTGCTTCTTCGAGGACTCATGTGAAGACTGACATTTCATCTTCTTCCAAACTTTTCTTTTCTCCCCACTCCTCTCTGTCGGCTTAGGAGTGGTAGCTACTTCCTTAAGGTCATCACTATGGTCAATCAGAGTTTGCGCTAGGCTTTTGGCGCTGTCGTATGTATCTGGCTTTGCAGCTAAGACATTTCCGTTTGTTGGCTGGGTTAGCCCCCAGATGAATCTCTCAATCTTTTTACTCTCCGGGGTAACCGTTCCCGGACAGAGTAGTGCCAAGTCATCGAATCTGGAAGTGTAAGTGACGATATCGGAACCCTTCATCTTTAGGTTCCAGAGTTCATGCTCCAGCTTTTGCATTTCGCCCAGAGGGCAGTACTCAGCTAGTAGAAATTCCTTCATGGCCTCCCAACTCATAGCATTGGCTATAGGTAGGGTTAAGGATTTGACTCGGCCATTCCACCAAGTTAGGGATTTTTCGTTGAAAGTGCAGGCGGTGAATTTCACCTTATCAGATTCAGGGCAGGCACATATTTCGAAAATAGATTCGATTTTCTCGAACCATCGAGTTAGGGTAATGACACCTCCAGTGCCATCGAAAGACGGCGGTTTCTCATTCATAAAATCTTTATAGGAACACTCCTTTCGGTGTCCCTGGCTACCTTGTTGGTTTTGATTTTGGGTACCACCTCCTAAACCACCGGAACCACCGGGGTTCATTTGAGACATGGCGGTTGCTACTGCGGCAGTAACAGCTGCCTGGAACATCACAGGATCAAATTGAGGAGGAGGTGGTGGCGGAGGGTTGTTGTTCTTTCAGCTGGGTCTCTTTCTTGGAGGCATCTTGATCTAAAAAGATCAGGAAAGAGAGGATGGTAAGTCCTCTGAATTGAATCAAGAGATATGAAACAAGAGATATCTCAATATGACAGATATAGAATTCTGTTAAGCGATAAAGTGTCACACCACCAAACCGGAACAGCGGAAACGTTCGGGGGCGGATGACTTTATGTGGTAACGTAACAAATGAATACATAGTAAAGAAAGCAATACAACCATCATATATATATATATATATATATATATATATATATATATATATATATATATATATAAAATTGAAAGTTTACATTGTAAAAAGGTACGTGTTCAAAACCAATTACAATATGATGTCAAAATATGAATTTAAACTAGCACCGCAGCGTCCCTTCTTCAAAAGCTGTTTGTTACCTCTAATTATTGAATCCCTAGGACATACAAGTAGTTTTGAAAGAGTAGATCAACATTTAAGCTGGTGAGTTTCATAAGTATTAAATGACAATGTTTGTATGAAATGAAATGTTTTGTTCTTGTTTGTTTGCTTCTAGAAAATCCTATGTTTTCTACTAGTATAAATGTAGCCTTCTATCCAGACCAATGTTTGTTTCTAAAAATGTAGGTAAGTATAAAATTTCCAATACATCTGGAAAAACCCGTAAATCAATGTGTTCTTAATACTCCATGTGAGTTTTATAACCATGCTATTGACTAGAAATGCCTATACACAACGTTCTTCAGGCGTTGAAATGTTATGACGTTTGTCACCCCAAATGGTGGACTGTAGCTAACAGTCAGGGCGCGGGGTTGTCAACCTCATACAGGTCTATACACAAACACCATGCTCCCCCTCCAAGGGATTCTGGTATATAATACAGGACTTGAAATGTGTACTCGAACGTACATGAAGTTAATGTCTCACAAAACTTAGTATAAAAACAAATTTACGTGTTAAAATGTTTGTTTGTTCTTGTATGCGAAAGTGACTTCTTGAAAATCGTGTTTCTAGTATGTAAAAGTTAGTAATGTTCTCGTAAAACTATACCTATTATAGCTGTCTAAAAGAGTGTCTCGTTTGTTTAGAAATCCCTAGAAAATGAATAACTTGTTATGCAAGTATAAATTTTCATAGTGTCTAAGTTGGACACATATACATGCAATCTAAGCAGAGTGTTTAATTTATACATATATAATAACATTTTTCATTTCCAAAAATATAATGTGATTGTGATATATTTTACATACGAAAGTTCCATATAGAGTTTATAAATCACATATGATTCCGTTGATAAAAATTGTATAACGAGACTTTATATATAACACAAGATAATAATCGTATGTTTTACTCGTATTCCCCCCCCCCCCCCTTAAAAGCATATAAAAGTATTTATAAAACATTTAAAAGTGCGGATTATAAGGGTATGAACTCACTTGAAAGATCGGAAAAAGCGTGATGAAAACCGGGTAGAATTTCTTCTCAGGAAAACGGATTTTCTCGGGATTCTCGGGAATCTCAGGAGTACAAACAACCTTCGGGACTTGAGCAAAGTGACAGGGGATTCGGGTTAGCACGGGCACGGAAAACAAGGCAACAACGCACGAGAAATGAGAGAGAATGGCCCTTTTCTTCGGAACCCTCGCATCCCTTTTATAGAGGATGGGAACCGCATCGGTACGCTGGGCGTACGCGTGCGTCACGCATGACGGATCCTTGACTGCCTCGGAGTTCAGATGGGACGGGGCGTAGCTTCGCATAGGGCAAGACGTGGACGATCCGAAGCCTAGCCCTTGAGTACGCTAGGCGTACGCCTGTATGCAGGGCGTAACTCGGATAGACTTGCTGACTCTTCCTTCGGATAATACCAAGGTTTAATAATAAAATTTAAATTTTATTTAATTAATAAACTTCTAAAATTAATATCTTCTTCATATGAATTCCGTTTTCGATGTTCTTTATATCCACGCGTAGGTGAGACTACGCTCTACAACTTTTGTTTAGATTCCGTCGGCAAATTTTGAAATTATTTTTATTATTTATTTTTAAAAGGTCGCGTTTAAGAAAATTTCGTTAGAAATTCATAACTTCTTTATCCAACGTTTGTTTTTGCCAGACATTTTACCGCTGAAATACCATAGTCGAGACCTTCGATTCTCGTTTAGGTCATTCCGGCGAAAAGTCGCTCAATCTCCGATTCGAGTTTTTAGTTGTCTGTTGCTAAGTCGAACTTGGAAAAATCATAACTTCAATATACGAAGTCGGATTTGGGCGTTCTTTTTATGTACGATCACGGTTTAATGACATCAAACATAGTAGGTAATTAAATAGAAACTTTTTGGACATTTTATTTTCGAAGTTAATTTCATTATCTCAAAAGTGGTTACAATACTTAACTTTTTAGGTCATTACATAGAGTTGAAATATCGGGTTGTCACATCGTCCCCCCGTTAGAGGGAATTTCGTCCCGAAATTTAAAGTAGTAAAGATACTAGTGAATCAGAGAAAAAGATGAGGGCACTTTTGTTTCATCTGATCTTCGCATTCCCATGTGAATTCAGTTCCTCGCTTGGCGTTCCAGCGAACCTTCACGATGGGTATGCGACTTTGTTTCGTTTGTTTGACCTCTTGGTCCATGATTTCTACTGGTTCTTCCTCAAAGTTGAGGCTCTCGTTGATCTCGATCTCGTCAAGTGTTATAACAAGAATCTCATCGGACATGCACTTTTTCAAGTTCGAGACATGGAAGATTAGATGTATGTTACTAAGTTCACGCGGTAGATTAAGCTTGTAAGCCATAGGGCCGATTCTGGCAAGAATCTCGAAAGGCCCTACGTATCCTGGATTTAGCTTCCCACGCTTTCCAAAGCGTATTAAACCCATCCACGGTGAGACCTTTAATAAAACGTTGTCTCCTACCTTGAATTCCAAAGGTTTTCTCCTTTGCTCAGCGTAGCTTTTCTGTCGGTCTCTAGACGTTTTCAATCGTTCACGAATTAGAACGACCTTCTCTGTCGTCTCTCGTATGATTTCCGGACCGGTTAGAGTGCTTTCAGGAACTCGTCCTTTAGCTAACCGGGTGTCGCCAACTTCAGTCCAGCACGGAGGGGACCTGCACTTTCGACCATAGAGGGCTTCAAACGGAGCAGCCTTTATGCTTGTATGATAACTATTGTTGTATGAAAATTCGACATGGGGTAAATGGATATCCCATGCCTTTCCAAAGTCAATCACATATGCTCTCAACATATCTTCCAAAGTTTGTATCGTTCTCTCACTTTGCCCGTCTGTTTGTGGGTGGTAGGCTGTACTCATCTCTAGCCTAGTCCCCAGGGAACTTTGTAGTGACTGCCAGAATCTTGAAGTGAATCTACTATCTCTATCGGAGATAATGGATATCGGAACACCATGCAGTCGCACTATTTCCCTTATGTAAGTTCTTGTAATCTTTTCCATCTTGTCAGTCTCCTTGATTGGTAGGAAATGCGCGGATTTGGTCAATCTGTCGACGATGACCCATATGGTAGCGAGTCCACCCGTCGTCTTGGGCAACTTGGTTATGAAGTCTATAGTAATCCGTTCCCATTTCCATTCTGGTATCTCCGGTTGTGGTAGTAATCCTAACGGTTTCTGATACTCGACCTTAACCTTAGCGCAAGTAAGGCATTTACTTACGAAGGTAGCAATTTCTGCTTTCATGTTAGGCCACCAGTACAGTTTCTTAAGATCCAGATACATTTTATCTGAACCTGGGTGAATGGAATATATTGTGTTGTGTACTTCGGTCATGACTACGTCTCTGAAACCACCATGTTTCGGCGTCCAGATTCGGTCCATGAGATAATATGCCTCGTCACCCTTGACTTCTAGATTCTTTTCCATTCCTCTTAGGGATTCACTCGCCACATTTTCAGGTTGTAAAGCTTCCGGTTGTGCCTCCTTAATTTGTGTGGATAAGTGGGAATGGATAGTCATCGTTAGAGATTTGACTCTCCGACCAGTGTATTCTTTTCGACTGAGGGCGTCATCTACCACGTTGGTCTTGCCAGGATGATAACGAATTTCACATTCGTAGTCGTTGAGTAACTCAACCCATCGTCGTTGTCGCATGTTGAGTTCCTTATGATCAAAAATGTGTTGAAGGCTCTTGTAATTGGTGAAAATAGTACTCTTTGTTCCATATAAGTAGTGTCTCTAGATCTTCAGAGCAAATAACACTGCCCCTAACTCGAGATCGTGTGTCGTATAGTTCACTTGGTGTGTCTTAAGCTGTCTGGAGGCATAAGCAATAACCTTCCCTCTCTGCATAAGAACACAACCAAGTCCTTGGTTTGATGCATCGCAATACACTACGAAATCTTCTATCCCTTCGGGGAGGGATAGTATCGGTGCGGTGCACAAGGCCTGTTTCAGCGTTTGGAACGCCTTCTCTTGTTTCGCTTCCCAGTCAAAGGCCACGCCTTTCTAGGTTAATGTAGTAAGAGGTTTCGCAATGCTAGAGAAGTTCTTTATGAATCTGCGATAGTAGCCGGTGAGACCTTGAAATTGACGAATCTCTGTAGGTGTCTTTGGTGCCGACCAGTTCTCAATGGCCTTAATTTTAGAGGGGTCCACGTATATCCCCTTCTCGCTAACAATGTGGCCAAAAAATTCGACTCTTCGAATCTAAAATTCGCATTTAGAGAACTTCGCATAGAGTTTCTTCGTTCGCAGTGTTTCTAAGACTTTTCGTAGGTGCTGACTATGCTCTTCCTTACTTCGGGAGTAGATAAGTATATCATCGATGAAGACGATGACGAACTGATCCAAGTAAGGATGGCACACCCTATTCAGTAGGTCCATGAATACTGCTTGTGCGTTGGTTAATCCGAACGGTATCACTACAAACTCATAGTGTCCGTAACTGGTTCGGAAAGCTGTCTTGGGAATATCCTCCTCTAATACTCGTAATTGGTGACATCTGGATCGTAGGTCTATCTTCGAGAAGTAGTTTGCTCTTTCAAGTTGATCAAATAGGTCGTCAATGCGGGGTAGAGGATTACGATTTTTGACAATAAGTTTTTTCAGTTCTCTCTAGTCAATACACATACGGAACGATCCGTCTTTCTTCTTTACGAACAAGACCGGTGCTCCCCAAGGTGAGAAACTTGGTCTTATGAATCCTTTTTGATGGAGTTCGTTAAGCTGACTGGAAAGTTCTTGCATCTCTGCTGGTGCCAGACGATAGGGCGATTTCGCTACTGGGATAGCCCCTGGAACTAAGTCGATTCTAAACTCGACTTGGCGTTGTGGTGGTAATCCCGGTAGTTCTTCTGGAAAGATATCGGGAAAGTCGCGTACTTCTGGAATGTTCTTGATGTCCTTCAGTTCCTGAGTTGTATCGACGATGTGTGCTTGGAATGCTCGACAATCCTTCCGTAAACACTTTCCAGCTTGGATGCATGAAATGATGTGAAGGTTTGTACTTGATTTGTCGTCATAAATCACTAATGTTACGTCGTTAGGGAGATTAAGACAAACTGCTTTCTCAAAGCACATGATGTCGTCGCAAAGAAGACTTAACCAATCCATGCCGACTATGACGTCAAAACTTTTTATTTGGACTGGCATGAGGTTGATTGGGAAAGAATGACCGTCTAAAGTTAATATACAGCCCATGTATATGCAGTTAGTGTCTTCTGTTAATCCGTTTGCCATTTCTATAGTGAATGATTTTTCTAACTTGTTAGGTTTATGTTTAAGTAAGTGAATAAAGTTTTGACTCACGAAGCTTCTCTCCGCTCCACTATCGAATCGTATGCATGCATATGTATTATCGAGAAGGAATGTACCAGCAACTACAGTCGGATCAGCTACGGCTTCATCGTGGCCTATAGTCAAAACCCGTCCCACTCCGCCAGTGCCTGCTGCTTTTGGGAAGTTTCTCTTGTAGTGGCCCGCCTCGCCACAACCGTAGCAAGTTTGGCCTACACTCGCGTTGGGAACTTGAGTGATCGGCATTGCGGGATCCTTGCAGAAACGGACAGTGTGTCCCTTTCTATTGCAGTTGGAGCACTGCATTTCCCGACAAGGTCCATGATCGTGGTATGTGCATTTGGAGCACTTTGGAAGGTTACCCCCATAAGTCTTTGTTGGGTAGGGATTTGTAGGAACGGTAGTAGGTACAGTGGCAACATTCACTAAAACCAGTTGTTTCTTCACGGATTCTTGGGAAGACCCACCCTTCCCTTTATTCCATACTCTCTTCCTGTTATTGTTATTGTTGTTGTTTCCCTTCTATGGTTCTGGTGCAGAAACTGTTGGGTTCTGATGACCTCCATAGTCAACAAGAGATTGTGCCAGTTCCTTGGCACTTTCAAAAGTTTCAGGTTTTGAAGCTAACACGCTTGACCGAATTTGGGGCGATAGTCCCCAAATGTATCTCTCTGTTTTCTTGCTCCCAGGAGCAATCATATCTGGGAAAAGGATTGCCAGATCGCAGAATCTGTTGGTATAAGTTGCTATGTCGGTACCAATCATTCCAAGAGTCCAGAGTTCGTGCTCGAGTTTTTGAATCTCTCCTCGTGGACAGTATTCTCTCATCAGCATGATTTTTAAGCTCTCCCAGCTTATGGAATTTGCCATTATTAGGGTAAGTACCTTAACATGGCCATTCCACCAAGTTAAAGCTCTATCAATATATGGGAAGGTTGCAAACTTAACTTTGTTGTGCTCGGGACAGGAGCAGATTTCAAAGACTGATTTTGTCCATTCGATCCACTGCCTCAGAGTCATCACACCACCAATTCCGTTAAACATCTGGGGTTTGGCATTAGTAAAGTCCTTATAGGTGCATTCTCGGGATTTCCCATGACTCTCGCCATGGTTGGAAGGAGGCGTGCCAATTCCCGAACCTGTTGTAATAGGGGTATCGATTTGTGACATGGCAGCCGCCACAACTGTTGTGACTGTTGCTTGGAACATGGCAGCATCAAATTAAGGAGGTGGAGGTGGTGGTGGTATAGGTGCTTCCCCACCGTTGTTTCGTCTCGGGTTCCTACGTGGAGGCATCCTTCAACTATAGGTTGAAAAGATAAAGATAAGAATTCCTTAGAATAGAAAATGTATGTGTCTCATGAACTAAATTTCTATAGTTCAACAACAGATGATAGTATGAGTCTCAAAATAGAAAAATGAAAGTTATTCGTAAGATTGAAAACATGAAGCAATCATTTGGTTTCCCCATAACCTTTTAAGGATTGAATGAAATACTCAACGTAGTAATAATAGTGTCACTTATATTAATATAATAGTTGATACAACGATCACGAAAATTTGACCCCTATAAGGGTCTCCGATTACACAGTTCAAGAAAATTAAAAACTTTTAGCCGAGGTCCTAACTTATAACAAAATTTGAGATTTTGGCAAGCACTACTTGCGACGTAGGTTGCGCTTGGAGCTTGACTTCGCATCTGATTGCTTTGACTCCATTAGATGCCTATCCAAGGCGGCTTGTTGTTCCCTTAATTCAGAGAGGGTTGCAATCATTTGTGCTTGGAACGCCTCAGTTTGGAGTTGGGCATTGTCCTGAATTTTGTCCAGCTTACGGATGTCGGAAGTGTGAACCTGTACTTCCACGTTGACATCCCAAATCTGGCTAGCTTGAACTCCGGTTTGGTAGGACTGATTGGCTACTTTGCGTACCATTACTCGGAGTGCCCGATCAGCCGAACCTCCACCGCGGACATCGTAGAAGTCTCGGCACATGCCGTAGGGAGGGCGTAGGTTTTGTTGTTGGCTCCAATGGTGGAGGTGACTTCCCCATACGGGAGTCGGTCCTTGAAAGTTCCTTACGAAGACGGGAGGTTGTGCGGGTGGTGGGTTGATCACTTCCGGCTCTGAGTCGGTACCGGAATCAACATCCAATTCTATGGGTTCTTCGTCCTCCTTGGGATCATCTTCGATCCATCCCCCGTTTCCTTGGTTGGGATACTAGGGGTCGCCGGGGTGATGAAATCTAGCCATTTGACTGTACGAGAATAGGGTTATAAGAATTGAAATAAAGTTGGAACATGTAAGATTTAAACATGTAAGTTAAACTAGTTTATGTAGCAAATACTCCTATAGTATTTAAATTCTTGTGTTTGATCCTTGTGATGTTTTTGGTAACTTTTGACTTGTTGCTCACTACGAGCAATCCTTGATATATATTGGTCCGATCTTGGACAAATATAGTTGATCATGCTATATTTGTCCCAAATCCGGTTACATATATCGAGTCTTAATCGTAGTGTCCAACTTGTCTAAATACTTCTTCTATAGTTATAATCATGAAAATAAGTTTGTTGTATGCATGTATTTGTACTTGAATGAACTAACATTATAGGTTAAACAAAACGCACCTTCGGCGTAAAACAAAACAAAAGAAAATGTTTTATCAGAGAGTATTAGTCCCTTAAGCATTTATAGTTTATATATCTTATGTGGTTCGATATACTTAGTTCACTATAAACACTGCTCTGATACCAATCTGTCACAGCCCCAAACCGGAACAGCGGAAACGTTCGGGGGCGGATGACTTCATGTGGTAACGTAACAAATGAATACTTAGTAAAGAAAGCAATACAACCATCATATATATATATATATATATATATATATATATATATATATATATATATATATATATATAATTGAAAGTTTACAGTGTAAAAAGGTACATGTTCAAAACCAATTACAATATGATGTCAAAATATGAATTTAAACTAGCGCCGCAGCGTCCCTTCTTCAAAAGCTGTTTGTTACTTGTAATTATTGAATCCCTGGGACATACAAGTAGTTTTGAAAGAGTAGATCAACATTTAAGCTGGTGAGTTTCATAAGTATTAAATGACAATGTTTGTATGAAATGAAATGTTTTGTTCTTGTATGTTTGCTTCTAGAAAATCCTATATTTTCTACTAGTATAAATGTAGCCTTCTATCAAGACCAATGTTTGTTTCTAAAAATGTAGGTAAGTATAAAATTTCCAATACGTTTGGAAAAACCCGTAAATCAATGTGTTCTTAATACTCCATGTGAGTTTTATAACCATGCTATTGACTAGAAATGCCTATACACAACGTTCTTCAGGCGTTGGGATGTTATGACGTTTGTCAACCCAAATGGTGGACTGTAGCTAATAGTAAGGGTGCGGGGTTGTCAACCCCGTACAGATCTATACACAAACACCATGCTCCCCCTCCAAGGGATTCTGGTATATAATACAGGACTTGAAATGTGTACTCGAACGTACGTGAAGTTAATGTCTCACAAAACTTAGTATAAAAACAAATTTACGTGTTAAGATGTTCGTTTGTTCTTGTATGCGAAAGTGACTTCTTGAAAATCGTGCTTCTAGTATGTAAAAGTCAGTAATGTTCTCGTAAAACTATACCTATTATAGCATTCTAAAAGAGTGTCTTGTTTCTTTAGAAATCCCTAGAAAATGAATCACTTGTTATGAAAGTATAAATTTTCATAATGTCTAAGTTGGACACATATACATGCAATCTAAGCAGAGTGTTTAATTTATACATATACAATAACATTTTTCATTTCCAAAAATATAATGTTATCGTGATATATTTTACATACGAAAGTTCCATATAGAGTTTATAAATCACATATGATTCCGTTGACAAAAAGTGTATAACGAGATGTTATATATAACACACGATAATAATCGTATGTTTTACTTGTATTCCCCCCCCCCCCCTTAAAAGCATATAAAAGTATTTATAAAACATTTAAAAGTGTGGATTATAAGGGTATGAACTCACTTAAAAGATCGGAAAAAGCGTGATGAAAACCGGTTAGAATTTGTTATCGGGAAAACGGATTTTCTCGGGAATCTCGGGAGTACAAACGACCTTCAGGACTTGAGCAAAGTGACCGGGGCTTCGGGTTAGCACGGGAACGGAAAATGAGGCAACAACGCAAGAGAAATGAGAGAGAATGGCCCTTTTCTTCGGAACCCTCGCATCCCTTTTTTAGGGAGTGGGAACTGTTGGATAAGGTGTCTAAGTCCATAACTTATTTGGTATATACTTGACCCGACCGGCATGGTCCATTTGGGTTGCATCTCATCCAAACTATTATGGATAATTTTATGAGAGTTATACACATATGTTTATTAATATATTATGAGTTATAATATATTAATATGAAGTTACGTTATTTAATTAGTTTTAGTCTTAAATTAATTATGGATTAATTTAGAGATTAAAAGGAATACTAATTAAATTATGGGCTATTTGTTTTATATAGTGTGGGCTAATACTCATTTGTTAATGGGCTAGGCTTATGTGGAAGTCCATGGATGATCCATGGAGCTTTTAACCCATGGATCCTTGGAATAGGAAAAGACATGGGTTATTAGGGTTTCACCCTAACCATGCATACTATATAAGCATGCTTATGGAGCATGAAAATGAGCCTAAGATAGCCTAAGAAGAAAGCTAGTGTTCTAGTGTGTGTGTGCATGTGTGTGGCCGAAAATACAAGAGTGTGTATACTCTCTCAAAGTTTTCCAAGAGTTTGTGGTGTTTGTGATTCCATTTGAGGCATTCACACTATTGGTGCTTGGCCCTCAAACTCCTAAGAACCCAACACAACAAAGGTATGTAATCTCTTCTAACTCTTTTATGTTGAAATGTTCCCCATGCCATGTTAGATAGGTTATAAACCTTGGAAAATTATTATTTTGCATGTATTTAGACAAACATAGATCCAAGGTTTATTAGGGTTGCATGCACACTTAGGAAGTGTTAGATTGCTCAAAACCCAACAGTGGTATCAGAGCCTAGGCTTGCTTGTTTGATACTTGATGCAAAATAGTGAAAAAAAAGTCGAAATCGTTGCTGTCTGCATGCTAGACTCGCCGAGTCCATTGGGGGGACTCGCCGAGTCCAAGGCAAACTTCAACCTACTCGACGAGTCCGTTCGTGCACTCGGCGAGTAGGATCGAAAGAATGCAGAATCTCGACTTTTGCTACTGGAAATGGACTGGAAACATTACCCTAAATTGTTTTGGTGTTGTAAAACTTATTTTAGTTGGTGTAATGGCTGTTCTAATCCATTTACAATAGCATATATCAAAAATCCATGATTTTATGTGTTCATATAACTCTTGAATTTTTGATGATCATGTTCATGTTCTTATGAATTTAGAAAATGATAGGAATTATTTGCTGAATTGTTTAGAATTAATTCTTAATCATTTATGTGTTTTAATGGAGTCCATAATTTGTCCTCAAGTTATGGATTACCAAAGGTCACTTTCATTTAACACACACTTAAAACACATAAGTTACATGAAAATGAAGAGTCTTCATTTTTATGAACCTTTAATTCATAAGTTATGAAATGAAGAGTTTTGCAAAGTTACAAAACTTGTCCTCAAGTTTTGGAATTTGTAAAGTTTCACACACTTTAATAAACTTTAATTCCAAACCTTAGAGTTTTAATAGTTAAAATTCAACCCTTATACTATTTATAACATTAATGGTTAATTATTATATATATGTATAAGAATAAGTCGTTTTACCGTTAGTAGGCCTCATTCACGAAGCCGGTCTATAAGGTGGGTATAAGGTTGTTGCCTATAAAATGGCGACTTAATGGGTGTATACTCTCACCCACCGCTTGCTTGATCGGTGGAGGGTCGTTAGCCGAACGGGTAGAACAACGACTTTAAATCCTCATTAAAAGTATAATGAATATTATAAAATAACTAAACTTTTTTAATTCCCAATCTTAGTTATTTTAGGAAAATGTGAACATGGTGCTAATCCATGGAATTCACACTTTGTACCTTACCAAGTCGTTAGTGGAGCGTGTGTGGTTAACCGGCACACTAATTAGACTAGTAAGGATCACGAAGGGTAACTTAATGTTGTCATAGATCAATGGAGCGTGTGTGGTTAACCGGCACATTGATTAGGTGATAATGTGTCGATTGTAGACAACTTAGGAAATAATGTGTTGTATATTGATTCTTCTACTAGCCTAGATAAAGCATCATTGTGGCATTGTCGTCTTGGACATGTAAACAAGAAACGCATAGACCAACTCCAAAAGAGTGGAGTCTTGGAATCATTTGACCTCAAATCAGATGATAGTTGTGAATCTTGTCTACTTGGAAAAATGACAAAATCACCCTTCACTGGAACTTGTGAGAGGGGTGAAGGTTTGTTGGACCTAATACATACTGATGTATGTGGGCCATTCAAAACCGCCACAAGGGACGCTAATCGGTATTATGTGACTTTTATTGATGATTATAGTAGATATGGGTATGTCTACTTGATCAAACACAAGTCCGAAACCTTTGAAAGGTTTAAGGAATTCAAACAGGAAGTAGAAAATCAATTGGGCAGGAACATTAAGATGCTTCGATCCGATCGAGGTGGTGAGTATCTTAGTACCGAGTTCCTTGACTATCTTAAGGAGTGTGGGATTGTCTCACAATTGACTCCTCCCAGGACACCACAGCTGAATGGTGTAGCTGAGAGGCGTAATCGTACCTTGTTGGACATGGTTCGCTCTATGATGAGTCGAGTTTCGTTACCAATCTCTTTTTGGGGGTATGCCTTAGAGACTGCCGCTCATATCCTTAATCTAGTCCCTACAAAGAAGGTTACCAAAACACCTCATGAAATGTGGACTGGGAAGGTTCCCAATTTGGACCACATCAAAATTTGGGGTTGCGAAGCTTTCGTGAGGCGTGAAACTCATGATAAGCTTGAACCCCGAAGTGAAAGGTGTATTTTCATCGGCTACCCACAGAAATCCTTCGGTTACCTTTTCTACAGACCCAGTGAGAATGTGGTCTTTGTAGCACGAAGAGGGATCTTTCGCGAGAAAGAATTTATAAGCCAAGGAGACAGTGGGAGGCAGATTGATCTTGAAGAAATTCAAGAATCAATTGGTGAAGGAACCTCAGACACTAGCAATCAACCTGAGGTAGAAACTCCTGTTGATCCAACTGACGAGTCTGTACCTCCGAGACGTTCCACACGGGTTAGGAACACACCTTCGTTTTATTATGGTTTTCATATTACTACGGAAGGTGATACGTTTATTAGTGATAGTACACTAGTAAATTTGGATGAACCTAGCAGTGTTAAGGAAGCCATGGCAGGCCCGGAGTCTGCTAAATGGAAGGAGGCTATGGACAGCGAGATACAGTCCATGTATGACAATCAAGTTTGGAACTTGGTTGACAATGTACCAGGCCGTAAAACAGTCGGGTGCAAATGGATCTTCAAAAAGAAGACCGACATGGAAGGAAAAGTGCATACTTATAAGGCTCGACTGGTTGCGAAGGGTTTTACTCAAACTCAAGGTATTGATTATGATGAAACCTTCTCGCCGGTGGCCAAGATTAAGTCTATTAGGGTTATGTTAGCCATTGCAGCATTTCATGATTATGAAATATGGCAAATGGATGTCAAAACCGCTTTCCTTAATGGAAAGTTGGCTGAGGATGTGTACATGAATCAGCCAGAGGGTTTTGTCAATACAGAGTACCCTAATAGAGTATGCAAGCTTAAGAAATCCATTTATGGATTAAAACAAGCATCTCGTAGCTAGAATCTTTGTTTTGATGAGAAGGTAAAAGAGTTTGGCTTCTTGAGAAGCGAAGATGAGTCTTGCGTGTATGTCAGAGCTAGTAGGAGTATAGTTAGCTTCTTGGTACTGTATGTGGATGACATACTACTCATAGGAAATGACATCCCAACCTTGCAGGAGGTTAAGTCCTGGCTTGGGAAGTGCTTTGCTATGAAGGACCTAGGGGAGGCTACCTATATCCTAGGGATAAGGATATTAAGAGAAAGGAGTAGAAGACTAATTGGACTTAGTCAGAGTATCTACTTGGATAAGGTGTTGAAAAGGTTCAACATGGAGAATTCCAAGAAAGGATATTTACCGATCCAAAGCAATACCAAACTGAGTAAGACTCAGAGTCCGAGTAAAGAGGCTGAGATAGCTGAGATGAGCCAATTACCATATGCTTCCGCAGTTGGCTCGATCATGTATGCTATGACTTGTACCCGTCCTGATGTGGCATTTGCTTTGAGCATGGTCAGCAGGTATCAGGGGAACCCTGGCAAGGCTCATTGGACCGCGGTAAAGAACATTCTCAAGTACCTGCGGAGGACTAAGGATTGGGTCCTTACCCTTGGTGGCAGTGGTGACTTGAGAATATTAGGGTATAGTGATGCTGGTTTTCAGACTGATAGGGATAATTTCCGCTCTCAGTCGGGCTGGATCTTTACCTTAAATGGAGGGGCAATTTCTTGGAAGAGTTCCAAGCAGGAGACGGTGGCTGATTCGACTTGTGAATCAGAGTATATAGCAGCGAGTGAAGCAGCGAAGGAGGCGATATGGCTAAAGAACTTCATCGGAGACCTTGGAGTTGTACCAGCTATTAAGGAACCTATAGAGATTTTCTGTGACAACAATGCTGCGGTTACCTTAGCCAAGGAACCAAGAGATCATGGCAGATCCCGACACATTGACAGAAAATATCACTTCATAAGACACAAGATTGAAGAAGGACTCCTTGTGACAAGGAGGATATCGTCAGATGAGAATCCTACAGATCCCCTTACGAAGGGACTGACGAGGGTTAAGCATTTTCAGCATGCGAGACGCATCGGGCTGAGGGACGATATTAGTTTTACAGATTAGATAGTTTTCCTGAAACTTGTAAAATGTAATCGACGTTTGATGATGAATAAAATTTGTGATTTATTTATGAGTAAAGTGTTACTATCATTGTCAATTATTTACTATTGTTTCAGTTTTGCATGTTTTGACTTCCAGAATAATTAATTTGTTCAAACCTCCACAATCGATCATACGTCGGAAGTAGGTATGAATCAAGATTGTCATGAATTGGGTTTGTAGATGCCTTAAAGGTGTTTATGTTGGATAAGGTGTCTAAGTCCATAACTTATTTGGTATATACTTGACCCGACCGGCATGGTCCATTTGGGTTGCATCTCATCCAAACTATTATGGATAATTTTATGAGAGTTATACACATATGTTTATTAATATATTATGAGATATAATATATTAATATGAAGTTACGTTATTTAATTAGTTTTAGTCTTAAATTAATTATGGATTAATTTAGAGATTAAAAGGAATACTAATTAAATTATGGGCTATTTGTTTTATATAGTGTGGGCTAATACTCATTTGTTAATGGGCTAGGCTTATGTGGAAGTCCATGGATGATCCATGGAGCTTTTAGCCCATGGATCATTGGAATAGGAAAAGACATGGGTTATTAGGGTTTCACCCTAACCATGCATACTATATAAGCATGCTTATGGAGCATGAAAATGAGCCTAAGATAGCCTAAGAAGAAAGCTAGTGTTCTAGTGTGTGTGTGCATGTGTGTGGCCGAAAATACAAGAGTGTGTATACTCTCTCAAATTTTTCCAAGAGTTTGTGGTGTTTGTGATTCCATTTGAGGCATTCACACTATTGGTGCTTGGCCCTCAAACTCCTAAGAACCCAACACAACAAAGGTATGTAATCTCTTCTAACTCTTTTATGTTGAAATGTTCCCCATGCCATGTTAGATAGGTTATAAACCTTGGAAAATTATTATTTTGCATGTATTTAGACAAACATAGATCCAAGGTTTATTAGGGTTGCATGCACACTTAGGAAGTGTTAGATTGCTCAAAACCCAACAGTGGTATCAGAGCCTAGGCTTGCTTCTTTGATACTTGATGCAAAATAGTGAAAAAAGTCGAAATCGTTGCTGTCTGCATGCTAGACTCGCCGAGTCCATTGGGGGGACTCGCCGAGTCCAAGGCAAACTTCAACCTACTCGACGAGTCCGTTCATGCACTCGGCGAGTAGGATCGAAAGAATGCAGAATCTCGACTTTTGCTGCTGGAAATGGACTGGAAACATTACCCTAAATTGTTTTGGTGTTGTAAAACTTATTTTAGTTGGTGTAATGGTTGTTCTAATCCATTTACAATAGCATATATCAAAAATCCATGATTTTATGTGTTCATATAATTCTTGAATTTTTGATGATCATGTTCATGTTCTTATGAATTTAGAAAATGATAGGAATTATTTGCTGAATTGTTTAGAATTAATTCTTAATCATTTATGTGTTTTAATGGAGTCCATAATTTGTCCTCAAGTTATGGATTACCAAAGGTCACTTTCATTTAACACACACTTAAAACACATAAGTTACATGAAAATGAAGAGTCTTCATTTTTATGAACCTTTAATTCATAAGTTATGAAATGAAGAGTTTTGCAAAGTTACAAAACTTGTCCTCAAGTTTTGGAATTTGTAAAGTTTCACACACTTTAATAAACTTTAAATCCAAACCTTAGAGTTTTAATAGTTAAAATTCAACCCTTATACTATTTATAACATTAATGGTTAATTATTATATATATGTATAAGAATAAGTCGTTTTACCGTTAGTAGGCCTCATTCACGAAGCCGGTCTATAAGGTGGGTATAAGGTTGTTGCCTATAAAATGGCGACTTAATGGGTGTATACTCTCACCCACCGCTTGCTTGATCGGTGGAGGGTCGTTAGCCGAACGGGTAGAACAACGACTTTAAATCCTCATTAAAAGTATAATGAATATTATAAAATAACTAAACTCTTTTAATTCCCAATCTTAGTTATTTTAGGAAAATGTGAACATGGTGCTAATCCATGGAATTCACACTTTGTACCTTACCAAGTCGTTAGTGGAGCGTGTGTGGTTAACCGGCACACTAATTAGACTAATAAGGATCACGAAGGTTAACTTAATGTTGTCATAGATCAATGGAGCGTGTGTGGTTAACCGGCACATTGATTAGGTGATAATATTAGGAGTACCAAGTGAGTTAGCATGGTTATTCACACCTTGTTTTGTGATCCTCGGCATCCCAGTCACAAAACTTGAAGGGCACAATCGAGATTGAAACATGCCATTGAAAAGTTCAATGAATCTCAAAAGAATCTAGGAATTTCAAATCCAATTAAACCTAATTAATCATTTCGTTTTCATGGTGGAAATTGGTGAATCGTCATTCGCCTACCTTTCAAATATATTATTACTTAGATTACGGCATCCCTCTTCTAAGTGTAATATATTGTGATTGGATCCTAGCCTTAATATTACATTTGGGTGTCTTATTAAGGATCCTAAATATCTAATCTAAACTTACTTTCTTCTTTCAGATGTCTTCCAAACCTAATGCTTCAGGCTCTAACCCAACTGGTTCTTTCTCTCTCATGAATCTTTGTGGGAGGGTCATCTTTGATGGTTCCAACTTCATGGATTGGATTAGGAACATCAGGATGGTTACTCGTTACGAGGACAAGGAATATGTCCTCGATAAGGAGTTAAAAGAACTTGATGAGTCTACTGCTACTCCTGAGGAGATCGCTGAATTCAGGACTCATGAGAGAGATGCTACTAAGGTGGCATGTATCATGATGGCCACGATGACAGCCGAGCTCCAAAAGTCATATGAAGATTTCTACCCTTTTGAGATGCACCAAGACTTGATGGAAAGGTACCATCAGAGTGCTCGTCAGGAGCGGTATGAAATAATCTCCTCCATAATAACTACCCGCATGAAGGACGGTGAATCCGTCACGGGCCACATGCAAAAGATGCAAAGGTATGTGGACCGTTTGCTGAAGCTGAATGTTAACATCCCCGAGGAGTTAGCAATTGACATCATTTTGCACTCCTTGCCTTCTTGTTATGATCATTTTCGAATGACATATCATATGAACAAGGAGGAAGTTACCCTCAGCAAGCTTCAAGGACTCTTGAAGACCGCTGAAACCGGTCTTAAGGGTAAAGCGGTGGTTACCTCTACTACTCCTACTCCAACTTCTACCCCTGTTTTAGCTATTGGGCAAGGCAAAGGGAAAAAGAGGAAGCACCCTTCGAAGGGTACCAAGGGAAAGTCTCTTGAAGGCTCCTCATCCAAGACTAAGAACGGTTCTGTCACTCCTTCTGCCATTCCAAAGGATGCTGAATGCTTTTATTGCCATGAAAAGGCACACTGGAAGCGAAACTGCCCTAAGTACTTGCAGGATCTAAAGGATGGGAAAGTGAAACCCACCTATGCAGGTATTTACACTATATTGTCTAATTACTCAACATATTCTAACTCTTGGGTGCTTGATACAGGATGTGGTATTCACATATGTTCTGATTTGCAGGGCCTAAGAAGAAGTGAGGATGTGGAGCACGGGAAGATAAACTTAATCATGGGGAATAGGAAGGCTTCACCTGTTTCCAAGATTGGAGTTTATACTTTGTTGCTTAATAATGGGTTAAAATTAGATTTGAATAAATGTGTATACTCGTCTGAAATGGCGAGGAATATTATTTCTTTTCATGCTTTGTACAAACAAGGTTTTACCTTTTCGTTTGATAATGAATGTGGTGGTATTAATGCTTTCTTTAATAATGTGTTTTATTTTAAAGCATTACCTTGTGATGGCGTGTATGAAACTGTGTCGATTGTAGACAACTTAGGAAATAATGTGTTGTATATTGATTCTTCTACTAGCCTAGATAAAGCATCATTGTGGCATTGTCGTCTTGGACATGTAAACAAGAAACGCATAGACCAACTCCAAAAGAGTGGAGTCTTGGAATCATTTGACCTCAAATCAGATGATAGTTGTGAATCTTGTCTACTTGGAAAAATGACAAAATCACCCTTCACTGGAACTTGTGAGAGGGGTGAAGGTTTGTTGGACCTAATACACACTGATGTATGTGGGCCATTCAAAACCGCCACAAGGGACGCTAATCGGTATTATGTGACTTTTATTGATGATTATAGTAGATATGGGTATGTCTACTTGATCAAACACAAGTCCGAAACCTTTGAAAGGTTTAAGGAATTCAAACAGGAAGTAGAAAATCAATTGGGCAGGAACATTAAGATGCTTCGATCCGATCGAGGTGGTGAGTATCTTAGTACCGAGTTCCTTGACTATCTTAAGGAGTGTGGGATTGTCTCACAATTGACTCCTCCCAGGACACCACAACTGAATGGTGTAGCTGAGAGGCGTAATCGTACCTTGTTGGACATGGTTCGCTCTATGATGAGTCGAGTTTCGTTACCAATCTCTTTTTAGGGGTATGCCTTAGAGACTGCCGCCCATATCCTTAATCTAGTCCCTACAAAGAAGGTTACCAAAACACCTCATGAAATGTGGACTGGGAAGGTTCCCAATTTGGACCACATCAAAATTTGGGGTTGCGAAGCTTTCGTGAGGCGTGAAACTCATGATAAGCTTGAACCCCGAAGTGAAAGGTGTATTTTCATCGGCTACCCACAGAAATCCTTCGGTTACCTTTTCTACAGACCCAGTGAGAATGTGGTCTTTGTAGCACGAAGAGGGATCTTTCGCGAGAAAGAATTTATAAGCCAAGGAGACAGTGGGAGGCAGATTGATCTTGAAGAAATTCAAGAATCAATAGGTGAAGGAACCTCAGACACTAGCAATCAACCTGAGGAAGAAACTCCTGTTGATTCAGCTGACAAGTCTGTACCTCCGAGACGTTCCACACGGGTTAGGAACACACCTTCGTTTTATTATGGTTTTCATATTACTACGGAAGGTGATACGTTTATTAGTGATAGTACACTAGTAAATTTGGATGAACCTAGCAGTGTTAAGGAAGCCATGGCAGGCCCGGAGTCTGCTAAATGGAAGGAGGCTATGGACAGCGAGATACAGTCCATGTATGACAATCAAGTTTGGAACTTGGTTGACAATGTACCAGGCCGTAAAACAGTCGGGTGCAAATGGATCTTCAAAAAGAAGACCGACACGGAAGGAAAAGTGCATACTTATAAGGCTCGACTGGTTGCGAAGGGTTTTACTCAAACTCAAGGTATTGATTATGATGAAACCTTCTCGCCGGTGGCCAAGATTAAGTCTATTAGGGTTATGTTAGCCATTGCAGCATTTCATGATTATGAAATATGGCAAATGGATGTCAAAACCGCTTTCCTTAATGGAAAGTTGGTTGAGGATGTGTACATGAATCAGCCAGAGGGTTTTGTCAATACAGAGTACCCTAATAGAGTATGCAAGCTTAAGAAATCCATTTATGGATTAAAACAAGCATCTCGTTGCTGGAATCTTTGTTTTGATGAGAAGGTAAAAGAGTTTGGCTTCTTGAGAAGCGAAGATGAGTCTTGCGTGTATGTCAGAGCTAGTGGGAGTATAGTTAGCTTCTTGGTACTGTATGTGGATGACATACTACTCATAGGAAATGACATCCCAACCTTGCAGGAGGTTAAGTCCTGGCTTGGGAAGTGCTTTGCTATGAAGGACCTAGGGGAGGCTACCTATATCCTAGGGATAAGGATATTAAGAGAAAGGAGTAGAAGACTAATTGGACTTAGTCAGAGTATCTACTTGGATAAGGTGTTGAAAAGGTTCAACATGGAGAATTCCAAGAAAGGATATTTACCGATCCAAAGCAATACCAAACTGAGTAAGACTCAGAGTCCGAGTAAAGAGGCTGAGATAGCTGAGATGAGCCAATTACCATATGCTTCCGCAGTTGGCTCGATCATGTATGCTATGACTTGTACCCGTCCTGATGTGGCATTTGCTTTGAGCATGGTCAGCAGGTATCAGGGGAACCCTGGCAAGGCTCATTGGACCGCGGTAAAGAACATTCTCAAGTACCTGCGGAGGACTAAGGATTGGGTCCTTACCCTTGGTGGTAGTGATGACTTGAGAATATTAGGGTATAGTGATGCTGGTTTTCAGACTGATAGGGATAATTTCCGCTCTCAGTCGGGCTGGATCTTTACCTTAAATGGAGGGGCAATTTCTTGGAAGAGTTCCAAGCAGGAGACGGTGGCTGATTCGACTTGTGAATCAGAGTATATAGCAGCGAGTGAAGCAGCGAAGGAGGCGATATGGCTAAAGAACTTCATCGGAGACCTTGGAGTTGTACCAGCTATTAAGGAACCTATAGAGATTTTCTGTGACAACAATAGTGCGGTTACCTTAGCCAAGGAACCAAGAGATCATGGCAGATCCCGACACATTGACAGAAAATATCACTTCATAAGACACAAGATTGAAGAAGGACTCCTTGTGACAAGGAGGATATCGTCAGATGAGAATCCTGCAGATCCCCTTACGAAGGGACTGACGAGGGTTAAGCATTTTCAGCATGCGAGACGCATCGGGCTGAAGGACGATATTAGTTTTACAGATTAGATAGTTTTCCTGAAACTTGTAAAATGTAATCGACGTTTGATGATGAATAAAATTTGTGATTTATTTATGAGTAAAGTGTTACTATCATCGTCAATTATTTACTATTGTTTCAGTTTTGCATGTTTTGACTTCCAGAATAATTAATTTGTTCAAACCTCCACAATCGATCATACGTCGGAAGTAGGTATGAATCAAGATTGTCATGAATTGGGTTTGTAGATGCCTTAAAGGTGTTTAGGCATGGCAATGGTTGCTGCAACATTCATGAGTACTCATAAGTTATGAGTATTGGTATAAACCCACGCTCACTTGTATCACTTCATGGAATTTATCTCGAGTGATTGTGAGACGATAACATCATTTAAATCTTTAAACCTAGAGATATGAGTTGTTACCTATGAGTTGGTTGTGCATTGATTGCACGTAAACGCATCAGTAACTTGATGTTATAAAACGTGCCTTTGTGTACAATTCAATAAGTAGTAGAACAAGCATATCAGTCGAAGTTTATCTGTTCCTTCTAGAAATAGAAGCGATATCCGGGCCCCTCGATGATTTTGTGTTGACCCATATACCAGGCCTGGTCAGAACTAAACCGATGTGTTCAGTGAAGTTCTTCGTCAAACAAATCGGATAATCGAGAAACAACTGCTAGACAATAAGCAAGACATAGTTCCATGTGTTTGTCCGGCTGATATCATGAGAACAGAGGATTATGTGATCACTTATCTAAAATGGCGCTTCATAGTTCGACAGAGTCTTCATTGTTCGAGGGAGTTTTCGAGAGCTACGATTGTTGGTTGGTTCCTGAAGTTATAGGCAAATATAGTTATTAGACTTATCCAAGTGGGAGTCTGTTGGATAAGGTGTCTAAGTCCATAACTTATTTGGTATATACTTGACCCGACCGGCATGGTCCATTTGGGTTGCATCTCATCCAAACTATTATGGATAATTTTATGAGAGTTATACACATATGTTTATTAATATATTATGAGTTATAATATATTAATATGAAGTTACGTTATTTAATTAGTTTTAGTCTTAAATTAATTATGGATTAATTTAGAGATTAAAAGGAATACTAATTAAATTATGGGCTATTTGTTTTATATAGTGTGGGCTAATACTCATTTGTTAATGGGCTAGGCTTATGTGGAAGTCCATGGATGATCCATGGAGCTTTTAACCCATGGATCCTTGGAATAGGAAAAGACATGGGTTATTAGGGTTTCACCCTAACCATGCATACTATATAAGCATGCTTATGGAGCATGAAAATGAGCCTAAGATAGCCTAAGAAGAAAGCTAGTGTTCTAGTGTGTGTGTGCATGTGTGTGGCCGAAAATACAAGAGTGTGTATACTCTCTCAAAGTTTTCCAAGAGTTTGTGGTGTTTGTGATTCCATTTGAGGCATTCACACTATTGGTGCTTGGCCCTCAAACTCCTAAGAACCCAACACAACAAAGGTATGTAATCTCTTCTAACTCTTTTATGTTGAAATGTTCCCCATGCCATGTTAGATAGGTTATAAACCTTGGAAAATTATTATTTTGCATGTATTTAGACAAACATAGATCCAAGGTTTATTAGGGTTGCATGCACACTTAGGAAGTGTTAGATTGCTCAAAACCCAACAGTTTAGGCATGGCAATGGTTGCTGCAACATTCATGAGTACTCATAAGTTATGAGTATTGGTATAAACCCACGCTCACTTGTATCACTTCATGGAATTTATCTCGAGTGATCGTGAGACGATAACATCATATAAATCTTTAAACCTAGAGATATGAGTTGTTACCTATGAGTTGGTTGTGCATTGATTGCACGTAAACGCATCAGTAACTTGATGTTATAAAACGTGCCTTTGTGTACAATTCAATAAGTAGTAGAACAAGCATATCAGTCAAAGTTTATCTGTTCCTTCTAGAAATAGAAGCGATATCCGGGCCCCTCGATGATTTTGTGTTGACCCATATACCAGGCCTGGTCAGAACTAAACCGATGTGTTCAGTGAAGTTCTTCGTCAAACAAATCGGATAATCGAGAAACAACTGCTAGACAATAAGCAAGACATAGTTCCATGTGTTTGTCCGGCTGATATCATGAGAACAGAGGATTATGTGATCACTTATCGAAAATGGCGCTTCATAGTTCGACAGAGTCTTCATTGTTCGAGGGAGTTTTCGAGAGCTATGATTGTTGGTTGGTTCCTGAAGTTATAGGCAAATATAGTTATTAGACTTATCCAAGTGGGAGTCTGTTGGATAAGGTGTCTAAGTCCATAACTTATTTGGTATATACTTGACCCGACCGGCATGGTCCATTTGGGTTGCATCTCATCCAAACTATTATGGATAATTTTATGAGAGTTATACACATATGTTTATTAATATATTATGAGTTATAATATATTAATATGAAGTTACGTTATTTAATTAGTTTTAGTCTTAAATTAATTATGGATTAATTTAGAGATTAAAAGGAATACTAATTAAATTATGGGCTATTTGTTTTATATAGTGTGGGCTAATACTCATTTGTTAATGGGCTAGGCTTATGTGGAAGTCCATGGATGATCCATGGAGCTTTTAACCCATGGATCCTTGGAATAGGAAAAGACATGGGTTATTAGGGTTTCACCCTAACCATGCATACTATATAAGCATGCTTATGGAGCATGAAAATGAGCCTAAGATAGCCTAAGAAGAAAGCAAGTGTTCTAGTGTGTGTGTGCATGTGTGTGGCCGAAAATACAAGAGTGTGTATACTCTCTCAAAGTTTTCCAAGAGTTTGTGGTGTTTGTGATTCCATTTGAGGCATTCACACTATTGGTGCTTGGCCCTCAAACTCCTAAGAACCCAACACAACAAAGGTATGTAATCTCTTCTAACTCTTTTATGTTGAAATGTTCCCCATGCCATGTTAGATAGGTTATAAACCTTGGAAAATTATTATTTTGCATGTATTTAGACAAACATAGATCCAAGGTTTATTAGGGTTGCATGCACACTTAGGAAGTGTTAGATTGCTCAAAACCCAACAGTTTAGGCATGGCAATGGTTGCTGCAACATTCATGAGTACTCATAAGTTATGAGTATTGGTATAAACCCACGCTCACTTGTATCACTTCATGGAATTTATCTCGAGTGATCGTGAGACGATAACATCATATAAATCTTTAAACCTAGAGATATGAGTTGTTACCTATGAGTTGGTTGTGCATTGATTGCACGTAAACGCATCAATAACTTGATGTTATAAAACGTGCCTTTGTGTACAATTCAATAAGTAGTAGAACAAGCATATCAGTCGAAGTTTATCTGTTCCTTCTAGAAATAGAAGCGATATCCGGGCCCCTCGATGATTTTGTGTTGACCCATATACCAGGCCTGGTCAGAACTAAACCGATGTGTTCAGTGAAGTTCTTCGTCAAACAAATCGGATAATCGAGAAACAACTGCTAGACAATAAGCAAGACATAGTTCCATGTGTTTGTCCGGCTGATATCATGAGAACAGAGGATTATGTGATCACTTATCTAAAATGGCGCTTCATAGTTCGACAGAGTCTTCATTGTTCGAGGGAGTTTTCGAGAGCTACGATTGTTGGTTGGTTCCTGAAGTTATAGGCAAATATAGTTATTAGACTTATCCAAGTGGGAGTCTGTTGGATAAGGTGTCTAAGTCCATAACTTATTTGGTATATACTTGACCCGACCGGCATGGTCCATTTGGGTTGCATCTCATCCAAACTATTATGGATAATTTTATGAGAGTTATACACATATGTTTATTAATATATTATGAGTTATAATATATTAATATGAAGTTACGTTATTTAATTAGTTTTAGTCTTAAATTAATTATGGATTAATTTAGAGATTAAAAGGAATACTAATTAAATTATGGGCTATTTGTTTTATATAGTGTGGGCTAATACTCATTTGTTAATGGGCTAGGCTTATGTGGAAGTCCATGGATGATCCATGGAGCTTTTAACCCATGGATCCTTGGAATAGGAAAAGACATGGGTTATTAGGGTTTCACCCTAACCATGCATACTATATAAGCATGCTTATGGAGCATGAAAATGAGCCTAAGATAGCCTAAGAAGAAAGCTAGTGTTCTAGTGTGTGTGTGCATGTGTGTGGCCGAAAATACAAGAGTGTGTATACTCTCTCAAAGTTTTCCAAGAGTTTGTGGTGTTTGTGATTCCATTTGAGGCATTCACACTATTGGTGCTTGGCCCTCAAACTCCTAAGAACCCAACACAACAAAGGTATGTAATCTCTTCTAACTCTTTTATGTTGAAATGTTCCCCATGCCATGTTAGATAGGTTATAAACCTTGGAAAATTATTATTTTGCATGTATTTAGACAAACATAGATCCAAGGTTTATTAGGGTTGCATGCACACTTAGGAAGTGTTAGATTGCTCAAAACCCAACAGTTTAGGCATGGCAATGGTTGCTGCAACATTCATGAGTACTCATAAGTTATGAGTATTGGTATAAACCCACGCTCACTTGTATCACTTCATGGAATTTATCTCGAGTGATCGTGAGACGATAACATCATATAAATCTTTAAACCTAGAGATATGAGTTGTTACCTATGAGTTGGTCGTGCATTGATTGCACGTAAACGCATCAGTAACTTGATGTTATAAAACGTGCCTTTGTGTACAATTCAATAAGTAGTAGAACAAGCATATCAGTCGAAGTTTATCTGTTCCTTCTAGAAATAGAAGCGATATCCGGGCCCCTCGATGATTTTGTGTTGACCCATATACCAGGCCTGGTCAGAACTAAACCGATGTGTTCAGTGAAGTTCTTCGTCAAACAAATCGGATAATCGAGAAACAACTGCTAGACAATAAGCAAGACATAGTTCCATGTGTTTGTCCGGCTGATATCATGAGAACAGAGGATTATGTGATCACTTATCTAAAATGGCGCTTCATAGTTCGACAGAGTCTTCATTGTTCGAGGGAGTTTTCGAGAGCTACGATTGTTGGTTGGTTCCTGAAGTTATAGGCAAATATAGTTATTAGACTTATCCAAGTGGGAGTCTGTTGGATAAGGTGTCTAAGTCCATAACTTATTTGGTATATACTTGACCCGACCGGCATGGTCCATTTGGGTTGCATCTCATCCAAACTATTATGGATAATTTTATGAGAGTTATACACATATGTTTATTAATATATTATGAGTTATAATATATTAATATGAAGTTACGTTATTTAATTAGTTTTAGTCTTAAATTAATTATGGATTAATTTAGAGATTAAAAGGAATACTAATTAAATTATGGGCTATTTGTTTTATATAGTGTGGGCTAATACTCATTTGTTAATGGGCTAGGCTTATGTGGAAGTCCATGGATGATCCATGGAGCTTTTAACCCATGGATCCTTGGAATAGGAAAAGACATGGGTTATTAGGGTTTCACCCTAACCATGCATACTATATAAGCATGCTTATGGAGCATGAAAATGAGCCTAAGATAGCCTAAGAAGAAAGCTAGTGCTCTAGTGTGTGTGTGCATGTGTGTGGCCGAAAATACAAGAGTGTGTATACTCTCTCAAAGTTTTCCAAGAGTTTGTGGTGTTTGTGATTCCATTTGAGGCATTCACACTATTGGTGCTTGGCCCTCAAACTCCTAAGAACCCAACACAACAAAGGTATGTAATCTCTTCTAACTCTTTTATGTTGAAATGTTCCCCATGCCATGTTAGATAGGTTATAAACCTTGGAAAATTATTATTTTGCATGTATTTAGACAAACATAGATCCAAGGTTTATTAGGGTTGCATGCACACTTAGGAAGTGTTAGATTGCTCAAAACCCAACAGTTTAGGCATGGCAATGGTTGCTGCAACATTCATGAGTACTCATAAGTTATGAGTATTGGTATAAACCCACGCTCACTTGTATCACTTCATGGAATTTATCTCGAGTGATCGTGAGACGATAACATCATATAAATCTTTAAACCTAGAGATATGAGTTGTTACCTATGAGTTGGTTGTGCATTGATTGCACGTAAACGCATCAATAACTTGATGTTATAAAACGTGCCTTTGTGTACAATTCAATAAGTAGTAGAACAAGCATATCAGTCGAAGTTTATCTGTTTCTTCTAGAAATAGAAGCGATATCCGGGCCCCTCGATGATTTTGTGTTGACCCATATACCAGGCCTGGTCAGAACTAAACCGATGTGTTCAGTGAAGTTCTTCGTCAAACAAATCGGATAATCGAGAAACAACTGCTAGACAATAAGCAAGACATAGTTCCATGTGTTTGTCCGGCTGATATCATGAGAACAGAGGATTATGTGATCACTTATCTAAAATGGCGCTTCATAGTTCGACAGAGTCTTCATTGTTCGAGGGAGTTTTCGAGAGCTACGATTGTTGGTTGGTTCCTGAAGTTATAGGCAAATATAGTTATTAGACTTATCCAAGTGGGAGTCTGTTGGATAAGGTGTCTAAGTCCATAACTTATTTGGTATATACTTGACCCGACCGGCATGGTCCATTTGGGTTGCATCTCATCCAAACTATTATGGATAATTTTATGAGAGTTATACACATATGTTTATTAATATATTATGAGTTATAATATATTAATATGAAGTTACGTTATTTAATTAGTTTTAGTCTTAAATTAATTATGGATTAATTTAGAGATTAAAAGGAATACTAATTAAATTATGGGCTATTTGTTTTATATAGTGTGGGCTAATACTCATTTGTTAATGGGCTAGGCTTATGTGGAAGTCCATGGATGATCCATGGAGCTTTTAACCCATGGATCCTTGGAATAGGAAAAGACATGGGTTATTAGGGTTTCACCCTAACCATGCATACTATATAAGCATGCTTATGGAGCATGAAAATGAGCCTAAGATAGCCTAAGAAGAAAGCTAGTGTTCTAGTGTGTGTGTGCATGTGTGTGGCCGAAAATACAAGAGTGTGTATACTCTCTCAAAGTTTTCCAAGAGTTTGTGGTGTTTGTGATTCCATTTGAGGCATTCACACTATTGGTGCTTGGCCCTCAAACTCCTAAGAACCCAACACAACAAAGGTATGTAATCTCTTCTAACTCTTTTATGTTGAAATGTTCCCCATGCCATGTTAGATAGGTTATAAACCTTGGAAAATTATTATTTTGCATGTATTTAGACAAACATAGATCCAAGGTTTATTAGGGTTGCATGCACACTTAGGAAGTGTTAGATTGCTCAAAACCCAACAGTTTAGGCATGGCAATGGTTGCTGCAACATTCATGAGTACTCATAAGTTATGAGTATTGGTATAAACCCACGCTCACTTGTATCACTTCATGGAATTTATCTCGAGTGATCGTGAGACGATAACATCATATAAATCTTTAAACCTAGAGATATGAGTTGTTACCTATGAGTTGGTTGTGCATTGATTGCACGTAAACGCATCAGTAACTTGATGTTATAAAACGTGCCTTTGTGTACAATTCAATAAGTAGTAGAACAAGCATATCAGTCGAAGTTTATCTGTTCCTTCTAGAAATAGAAGCGATATCCGGGCCCCTCGATGATTTTGTGTTGACCCATATACCAGGCCTGGTCAGAACTAAACCGATGTGTTCAGTGAAGTTCTTCGTCAAACAAATCGGATAATCGAGAAAAAACTGCTAGACAATAAGCAAGACATAGTTCCATGTGTTTGTCCGGCTGATATCATGAGAACAGAGGATTATGTGATCACTTATCTAAAATGGCGCTTCATAGTTCGACAGAGTCTTCATTGTTCGAGGGAGTTTTCGAGAGCTACGATTGTTGGTTGGTTCCTGAAGTTATAGGCAAATATAGTTATTAGACTTATCCAAGTGGGAGTCTGTTGGATAAGGTGTCTAAGTCCATAACTTATTTGGTATATACTTGACCCGACCGGCATGGTCCATTTGGGTTGCATCTCATCCAAACTATTATGGATAATTTTATGAGAGTTATACACATATGTTTATTAATATATTATGAGTTATAATATATTAATATGAAGTTACGTTATTTAATTAGTTTTAGTCTTAAATTAATTATGGATTAATTTAGAGATTAAAAGGAATACTAATTAAATTATGGGCTATTTGTTTTATATAGTGTGGGCTAATACTCATTTGTTAATGGGCTAGGCTTATGTGGAAGTCCATGGATGATCCATGGAGCTTTTAACCCATGGATCCTTGGAATAGGAAAAGACATGGGTTATTAGGGTTTCACCCTAACCATGCATACTATATAAGCATGCTTATGGAGCATGAAAATGAGCCTAAGATAGCCTAAGAAGAAAGCTAGTGTTCTAGTGTGTGTGTGCATGTGTGTGGCCGAAAATACAAGAGTGTGTATACTCTCTCAAAGTTTTCCAAGAGTTTGTGGTGTTTGTGATTCCATTTGAGGCATTCACACTATTGGTGCTTGGCCCTCAAACTCCTAAGAACCCAACACAACAAAGGTATGTAATCTCTTCTAACTCTTTTATGTTGAAATGTTCCCCATGCCATGTTAGATAGGTTATAAACCTTGGAAAATTATTATTTTGCATGTATTTAGACAAACATAGATCCAAGGTTTATTAGGGTTGCATGCACACTTAGGAAGTGTTAGATTGCTCAAAACCCAACAGTTTAGGCATGGCAATGGTTGCTGCAACATTCATGAGTACTCATAAGTTATGAGTATTGGTATAAACCCACGCTCACTTGTATCACTTCATGGAATTTATCTCGAGTGATCGTGAGACGATAACATCATATAAATCTTTAAACCTAGAGATATGAGTTGTTACCTATGAGTTGGTCGTGCATTGATTGCACGTAAACGCATCAGTAACTTGATGTTATAAAACGTGCCTTTGTGTACAATTCAATAAGTAGTAGAACAAGCATATCAGTCGAAGTTTATCTGTTCCTTCTAGAAATAGAAGCGATATCCGGGCCCCTCGATGATTTTGTGTTGACCCATATACCAGGCCTGGTCAGAACTAAACCGATGTGTTCAGTGAAGTTCTTCGTCAAACAAATCGGATAATCGAGAAACAACTGCTAGACAATAAGCAAGACATAGTTCCATGTGTTTGTCCGGCTGATATCATGAGAACAGAGGATTATGTGATCACTTATCTAAAATGGCGCTTCATAGTTCGACAGAGTCTTCATTGTTCGAGGGAGTTTTCGAGAGCTACGATTGTTGGTTGGTTCCTGAAGTTATAGGCAAATATAGTTATTAGACTTATCCAAGTGGGAGTCTGTTGGATAAGGTGTCTAAGTCCATAACTTATTTGGTATATACTTGACCCGACCGGCATGGTCCATTTGGGTTGCATCTCATCCAAACTATTATGGATAATTTTATGAGAGTTATACACATATGTTTATTAATATATTATGAGTTATAATATATTAATATGAAGTTACGTTATTTAATTAGTTTTAGTCTTAAATTAATTATGGATTAATTTAGAGATTAAAAGGAATACTAATTAAATTATGGGCTATTTGTTTTATATAGTGTGGGCTAATACTCATTTGTTAATGGGCTAGGCTTATGTGGAAGTCCATGGATGATCCATGGAGCTTTTAACCCATGGATCCTTGGAATAGGAAAAGACATGGGTTATTAGGGTTTCACCCTAACCATGCATACTATATAAGCATGCTTATGGAGCATGAAAATGAGCCTAAGATAGCCTAAGAAGAAAGCTAGTGCTCTAGTGTGTGTGTGCATGTGTGTGGCCGAAAATACAAGAGTGTGTATACTCTCTCAAAGTTTTCCAAGAGTTTGTGGTGTTTGTGATTCCATTTGAGGCATTCACACTATTGGTGCTTGGCCCTCAAACTCCTAAGAACCCAACACAACAAAGGTATGTAATCTCTTCTAACTCTTTTATGTTGAAATGTTCCCCATGCCATGTTAGATAGGTTATAAACCTTGGAAAATTATTATTTTGCATGTATTTAGACAAACATAGATCCAAGGTTTATTAGGGTTGCATGCACACTTAGGAAGTGTTAGATTGCTCAAAACCCAACAGGAACCGCCTCGGTACGTTGGGCGTACGCGTGCATCACGCATGACCGGATCCTCGACTACCTCGGAGTTCGGATGGGACGGGGCGTAGCTTCGCATAGGGCGAGACGTGGATGATCTGAAGCCTAGCCCTTGACTATGTTGGGCGTACGCCTGTACGCTGGGCGTAACTCGGATAGACTTGCTGACTCTTCCTTCGGATAATACCAAGGTTTAATAAGAAAATTTATATTTTATTTAATTAATAAAATTCTAATATTCATATCTTCTTCATACGAATTCCGTTTTCGATGTTCTTTATATCCACGCGTAGGTGAGACTACGCTCTACAACTTTCGTTTAGATTCAATCGGCAAATTTTGAAATTATTTTTATTATTTATTTTTAAAAGCTCGCGTTTAAGAAAAATTCGTTAGAAATTCATAACTTCTTTATCCAACGTCTGTTTTTGCCAGACATTTTACCGCTGAAATACCATAGTCGAGACCTTCGATTCTCATTTAGGTCATTCCGGCCAAAAGTCGCTCAATCTCCGATTCGAGTTTTTAGCTGTCTGTTGCTAAGTCGAACTTGGAAAAATCTTAACTTCAATATACGAAGTCGGATTTGGGCGTTCTTTTTACGTACGATCACGGTTTAATGACATCAAACATAGTAGCTAATTAAATAGAAACTTTTTGGACATTTTATTTTCGAAGTTAATTTCATTATCTCAAAAGTGGTTACAATACTTAACTTTTTAGGTCATTACATAGAGTTGAAATATCGGGTTGTCACATAAAGTAGAGAAGAGTTATCAAAGCAGATAAACTATCGCTAAACGAATGATTAAGGAGCAACGCTTGAATGAGGATTTCTATAACGAAGTTGGATCAAGAAATAATCCTATAGTATTTCATGTTTCGCTGCGATGACGGCTTGTTGTTTGGGTATTAGGTAAGTTTTAGGCATGCTGAGTACCACAGTCACTCCCAAGCACATGTTGGTCGTGTCTCCAATGAATATAGTTGATCAAGCTATATTGACCATAGACATGACTAAATAACTGCCCAGGTTTAACCGTAGCGTACTACACCCATTTACTTATGTTTGGTTCTACTTGTAGTTACGGATTTCGGCGGTTAAGTACACTTGTATATTTTGAAAATACTTATATTTTGAAGTATACTTTTAGTTCAGAGCACTTAGGCCCCTTAGTGTTTATAGTCTTATACCATGTAAGGTTTGGTATACTTAGTTCACTATAAACAATGGCTCTGATACCAATCTGTCACACCCCGAAACCGAAGGCGGAAACGTTCCGGGTGGAGGTGACTTCATGTTAAGTATCACAACCAATGTACATAGTAAGCGAAGTAAACACAAAACATTACATTATATAGAATCATTACATTTGTTTGAAAGTAAAGTGTTACAAGTGTTATACATATGCATCATATAAACAAAAGTAAATACGTGTCTTCTACTGGCTCCGTCTTCTCCAAAAGACCGTGGGGTACGTATCTAATGTGGACCTGAGAATACAAGCAGTTTGAAAATCAGCATAGAGCTGGTGAGTTCATAAGCGGTTTGTTACTGAAAAATGAACAAGTTTCCTTTGGTTTTCTGAAAATGCTGTTAGCCAAGAAAATCCCATATTTTCTTAAAAGTAAAGTTTATTTATGCATTAGTTACAAATCTAGTTAAGAACAGTTCAGTTATCCCAGGAAAAACCCTTATTTTCCTTAAATGTTTGTGGTTGATTATCAAATCCGTATGTAATGTACAAGTATCTACCCTACTTAATGTGTTTCTTGAAAAAGTACATTAGTTTTAGCCAGTATATAAAACTAATAATCAAATTGAAAAGTTTCCATAATCTCGATTGCGAGTTCCTTAGCCATACTACAAACTAGATAAGGCTCGGAACGGGGCCAATATCTTTTTATGAATTTTGTCACCCTTGAACTTTTCGGTTTGGCTATAGCTAGTAGCCAGGTGCGGGGTAGTCAATCCCGTATAGATCTATACACTCAAGTCACGCTCTTCCTCCAAGAGATTCTGGTTACAGGGATAGTCCTTCACTCTCGTATCTAGGGGGAGTATTATCAAGGATGTAACTCCAATCTTAAGATTAATGAAATTAAAATAATAAAACGGAACATTCTAATCTATTAGTCCTTCACTCTCGTAACTAGGGGGAGTGTACCAAGGACGTACCAAAAGTTCTAAGATTAATGTTATTAGTCCTTTACTCTCGTATCTAGGGGGAGTATTATCAAGGACATAACTCATATCTTAGGATTAATGAAATTAAATAATATTAATACGGAACCATCTAATTTATTAGTCCTTCACTCTCGTAACTAGGGGGAGTGTTATCAAGGACGTATCAAAAGTTCTATAATTTTAATAGCATTGATGTGAACAAATATATGTGAAATATAAAATATAAAATATAACACTATATAATAAGATTTGAACTCGGTTCGAAAACTAACTCTGCAAGTCAAACAGTGGGCTAATATGGTTTCGATTGTTAAAAGTACACGGATTATGAAAACATTTCAAATGAAATATTAAATTTTAGTACAACATATTCTTGTACTTTTGCTTGTATTCCCCCCTTGAAGACGTTGAAAAACACTGAAAAAGGGTAGGGGTATGAACTCACCAGACGGAAAACGTGTCGGTTTGGATGCTAAACGTTAGTTCGGGGCTTGAGAACGCGCGAGGTTCCTATGTAATATGAAGAGATACACAATTGTATCTAATTAGACATTCAACCACTAATTAGATATGATTATACACTCCCATACGTGAAAACACTTAAAATTAAGTGTTCGGAGTGACCCGGGTGGCATCTTAGGGCGTGTAGGGCCTAAATTTGGAGTTTACTCTTCAAGAGTTAACTCCTTGAGGATTTTATGGCCCATTGACCATATCCCCATGAGTTTACAGCCATAAACTCATGGGTGGTGTGTTCTTGGATGCCAAATGGTCTTATGATGCACACGGGAAGGTTCTACGGTTGATTCCATGGCTTAGGAAGTGATCGGGACTTGAAATGACATTGGATAAGGAGTTTACGGTTTATGAAGATGTTGTTGGGGAGTTTACTACCTTCAACACATGATTTTACAACCGTAAACTCATGCTTGTCCATGATTGATGGGTTTTAGTGGTTGTAGGTTAAGCATACAAAGTTCTAGGTCCAATTCCAAGCCATACAAGGTGTTAAAGGCACTTTAACACCCTTTGGGGGTGTTTATGGTCCATGAATGAGGGTTTACGGTCCAAGAATGTTCTTGGGCTGTAAACTCATGTCCATACCTCAAATGGTACGATTTTGGGGTCCTAAGCTCATGAATGCAAGTTTCTAAGCCATATCTAAGCATTAGAGGGGTTTTGGAAGGGTTTTGGGGCTTCAAACCCCTCTTTAAGGGAGTTCACAGTTTTGGGAGGGTTCCCAAACCATAAACACTTGTTCTTGAGTGTTTTAGGTGATTCAAACATAGATTTGTATGATAAGAAAGATTAACAACAAAGCTAGGATAGATTGCTTACAGAATTGAAGCTTGAAAGGGGGTTTTTGGATCAAAAAGTGGATTTTTAGAGAGAAAGTAGTGAGAGAAAGTGTTTTAATAGAGAGAAAAGGCTTCAAACTGATGTCACCAAATCCCTTATATAGGGGTTGAGTTTGTGGCCCGGTGGAATTCTACCCGATACCGACGTTAAACGGAGCTTTTGCTCGTACTCGATTAATTTCCCGTAACTCGACGTAGTCCTAACTAAAAATTTTCTAAATAATAATTTGGGATGTTTTCATGAGTTTCTAATGTGTTTGGATACTTACGAGGTCAAAATAAAAGTCTTAAATTAAATGACTTAATCCAAAAACCTAATCGGAACAATTTGCTAAGAACGAGTTTTTATGGACAAAAACGGGTTGCGGTGATAGAATAAACTTCGGGTTGTCACATAATCCTTCTAGGTAGTATCCAAAGTCCACTCTGTGGATTTCCATATCCTCACTGCTGCACCCAAACTGGTGGGTACTGCCATTCCTTATGTGTTCTAACAACACGCTCATGCCATCCACCAACCTAGTGAATGCTACGGCTACACCCACAGTCTCACGACACTCTGTCATTATCTGACTGCTAGTGAATGCTACAACTACCATGCAGTCTTACAATACTTTCCATGCTAACTGATCGCTAGTGAATGCTACGGCTACCCCCGCAGTCTTACAACACTTTCCAACCGTGTCGAACATGCACTCGACCTAACATATAACTGAACTTAATTCATGGCTAAAATTCCAACCTGATTTCCCAAACTCTGCAATCAAGCACTGAGAAGACACAATTCCCATGCTGGAGAGTTTTACCCAACTCCATACTCACACAACCCTCAAACCTAACAGTCACTTAGGTGGTCTTCCTTCCTGAACACGTTGCGAAACTTATACTATTTTCAAATTGCTCCTTCTTCCGAGTCCCGCGATAATTCTCCCTCACTTAGATTCGACTAAGTCTTCACAATACATGAAAGTTTGAGAATCCTTCTTACTTTCTATCAATCGATCCGATGACAACTAGACCCTTTCGGCTAGTATTCCTTTACTAGCCAACCCCCAAGTGATAACATGCTTCTATTATCTAGATGAACACTTCCTGAATCCTAGCGAAACCAACAGTCCCGATTGCTCAAATTATCCCACACCCAAATCTTGAAATCCGAAGATAGATACTCTTGACTACAATCCCAACAACGCATACTAAAACCAGTCAATAACGCTTACTAAAACCACTGATTCCTGACAATGTTGAATAACCATCTTACGGAACCCTGTCCACGGACCTCCCACATAATACCCTTCTTCCCAAAGTGCTTCAAAAAATCTCCTGCTCTTGGCTCTAGAATTCATATCATTCAGAGTCTCCCACCCTGACTCACTCACCAGCTCGATCATCTACAGCTAAACTATAAACAACGTTTGCTCTAAAGCAGGCTACAACTACTCCTAAGACAAAGTCTATAGTCCTATAAGTGCAATAGATTGCGCAATTAATCCTTACCTGTCACACCCTGAAAACCGAAGGCGGAAACATTTCCGGGGTTGACACCATGTTGAGTATGAAATCCAATGTACATAGTAAGTAAAGTAAAACAACCATTACATTACATGTAGTAAAGTTTTACATTTGTTTCAAAAGCAAAGTTTATACAGTGATACATAGTATATATATGAACAACACCAAACAAGTCTTCTGAGAACTCTGTCTTCGTACAAAAGGATCTTCGGGTACCTATCTAACGCTAACCTGAGAATACAAGCGGTTTGAAAATCAGCATAAAGCTAGTGAGTTCATAAGCGGTTAGTTTTCTGAAAATGTATGAGTTCCTTTAGTTTCCTGAAAAGGTGGTTATCCAAGAAAATCCCATATTTTCTTAAAAAGGTTGGTTATTGTTTCTCAACATGTAAAGTAAAGTAAGATTGTACACTAAAAACATGATTGTTCTTGTGAATTGTAAAGTTTAGTTATCTAACTTGTTATACTTTTCTAGTTACGTACTATTGTTACTCAGGAAAATCCTATATTTTCCTACATGTGTGTGTATGTGAATTGTTACTGATTCTGTGTGTACTAACTGTTACCGGTTCCGATTATGTTCAATGTTATCCCCAGGAAAACCCCATGATTTCCTGAATGTGTGCATGTGCAAAGTCTCTTGAAAGTCTGACTATCCTTAAATGTACATTAGTTTTATTACGTACATAAAACTAATAATTAAGTGTGAAATGTTCATAATCTTGATTGCGAGTCCTTAACCATACTTCAGACTAGATATGACTCGGGCCAGGGCCAGTATCTTTTTCATGACTTTCGTCACCCTTGAACCTTTCGGTTCGGCTGTAGCCAGCAGCCAAGTGTGGGATTGTCAGTCCCGTATAGATCTATACACTCAAGTCACGTTCTCCCTTCTGAACATTCTGGATACAGGGTTAGTCCTCCACTCTCTCGTGCCAAGGAAGTGTTACAAAGGACATGTCTCTAATCTTTAAGATTACACTTTACTTCTCACCTAGGGAAGTAGTATCTACGACTAACTAAGTTCTAATGTGCCTATCCTTTACACTCGAGCCTAGGTGTATTACTAAGGACATTACAAATGTTTTGTGTTATCTATTGGTGACTGTCCTTTACACTCGAGCCTAGGTGCATTATTAAGCACATTACATATGATTTATGTGTTGATATGGTGTTTGTCTTTCACACTCGAGCCTAGGTGTATTGTTAAGGGCATACAGATGTTTTATGTTTTTCTGACGGTGTCTGTCTTTTACACTCGAACCTAAGTGTTTTATTACAGAAATTACAATGTTTTATGCTTTCTATCAATATAATTGTTAACAATCAAATGTGAAGTATACAACATAACAGTGTATAATAAGAACTGAAAATCGGTTTTAAACAAACAACTCTGCAAATTAAAACAGTTTGTTAAAAGGTTTTCAATTCTTAAAAATGTATAATTTATGAAACCATTTAACTGAAATCATGAGTTTAAGTACAAGATATTCTTGTATTCTTGCTTGTATTCCCCCCTGAAAACATTGAAAAACCATTGAAAAAGAGTAGGGGTATGAACTCACCGGACGCGGAATGTGACGACTAGGATGCTAAACGTCGAATCGAGGCTTGAATACGAGCGAGGTTCCTATGCAATATGAAATGGTATACAAATTTATCTAATTAGATTTATAAACTCTAATTAGATATGATATTACACTCCAATGAGCGAAAACACTTCAAAACGAGTGTTTGGAGTGACCGGGGTGACATCTACGGACTTAAAATGAAGCAAGGGACTTGGGATTTGAGTTTACTCCCCAAGAGTAAACTCCCTAATGGAGTTTGCGGCCATATATCGCCTATATACATGAGTTCACGGCCGTGAACTCATGTTTGGGTGATTTTGAGTGTTAAATGGCTTATATGGACACAGGGAATGCTAGAATGGATTTTTCTAATGCTATGGATTGAATTGAATCAACATATACATCACATATGGGAGTTCACGGCTGTAAACTTGGAGTTTACGGCCGTAAACTCTCCCATGCTCAAACCATATTTAATTTGTGATGTTTAGGGCAATCACATGTGATTCTAGTTAATTTTCCAAGCCTTGGTATGAATTTAGGGCATCAAATGAAATATAATTAGGAGTTTATGGCCTTGGAGCACATGCTATGGCCATAAACTCTCAAATGAAGATTTTTGTTATGTTTAAGGTCCCTAAACTATTTTTGGTTGGTTCTATGATTTATTCCAAGGCTTTTGGTGGTGTTAGATGGCTTTCTAACATGTTTGAAATGTGTTTACTCCCATGTTTGAGGGGTTTACGGCCCAAGCATATGTCTTCGCCGTAAACTCATTCAAATCCCTCAAAATCCATGTCTAAAGTGTTCTAAGTCCATTCCATGAAGTCATTTAGCCATATCTAAAGTCTAGTTGTGGTTTGGAAGGGTTTTGTTGCTCAAAAACCCCCTTTAAATGAGTTTACGGCCTAGGATAGTTCTAGGGCCGTAAACCCATGATAATGGTCCTAATCCATGGTTTAAACTCGAATTTGAAGGCTAGAGGGGTTGTATAGCAAGTTAGGGAAGTTACCTCGAAGATTTGAAGCCTTAAATTGATGAATTGGACCCTTAAACTTGGATTTAGGAGAGAGGTTAGAGAGAGAGTAGAGAGAGGAAGCAAAAGCTTCAAATGAATGTTCAAACACGTTTAAATAGGTCCGAAACTTGGACACGAAAGAATTCTACCCGATACCGGCATTAAACGGGGCTTTCGGTCGCACCCGATTAAGTTGCCGTAACTCGATGTGGTTGATTCTAGAAATGTTCCGATCACTAATATGAGATGATAGAATGAGTCCTAAAGGAATTAGGACACCCATTAAGTCATAATATAAAATACACATTAATGACTTAATTAAATGACGGAATTGGAAACGAAATTGGAAACGGCGATTGGATTATTGAAATGAGTTACGAAAAGGGTTACAAGCAGAGATACAAATTTTGGGTTGTTACATTATCCCCCCGTTAGAGGGAATTTCGTCCCGAAATTCAAAGATTTGCACACCGATCATGAAGTGAAGAGAGATGTGATAATGAATCTACTGCTTCAGGTCTTCATGCTCCTAAATGGAATCGGGTCTCCGCTTTACATTCTAGCGAATCCTCACTGTCAGGATGTGGAACGGCACAGAAACAAAATAGTGTCAGCACCATAGGTTGTAAACCTCAACTCGTGTGCTATTGATGATCGATAAGGTTTATTTTGATTTGTTCTTGAAACCTTTCAAGACCATTAAGACTCCCACTGACTCCTTGACATATAAGATTCTCTTGTCAATAAACATTTCTTGACAAACAAATATTCAAGAGTTAGTGTAGTTTTTATCAAAACACTTCATAAATTGGTCCTAGTTGGTCTTTGTCTTATCCAAGACATCACAACTTTTCACATTTGATGAATGTCATAAACCTTCTTAATACTTATCACTCAATTTCACAATCTTAACTCTAAGACTTGTTTTTGGAACGAAGTATGATTGACTTCTTGATTTAACCATTTCTTCAATTCTTGATTCCTCTTCTTAGACATACCATTGTACTAAGACTCACTTAGAGGATCAATTGAGATATGGTTCTTAATCATTAAGACCTATCATCAAGCATAAAAGGTACTCTCCTTTCTTCTTAGAATGGAGAAACTCTTATCGTTCTGCCTACTTGATTCTTCTTATTCGTTCTGCTATTGATTTAAACTTTTTCAATCAATTCAGAATTACACTTAATAAGTGTAATCATATTTACTAAACCTTTAGAAAATCATGATGAATATCTTTGTTACTCTTATGGTGGAATTGATCAACACGCAACTTTGTGTACTCGATCTCCTAGTCCTTCACTTGACACTTTATCAATGAATTAGTCTAATTTCCAAATATGAAATTTCTCATTCATCGTGCAACCAAGTTGCATGATTCCAAGTTTTTGTCCAATTGAAACTTGGACGATGAGAAACTTTCCATATTCGGTAAATTTTCAATATTTCCACAAAATAACATAACTAAGAATCAAATCCATTATTGCTAACAATAGAAACATTCTATCATCAATTTTTCATATATGCCATTGTATGGATAAATAAATAAAATAAAATCAAAATTTATTTTAATGCGGAAAAATGTGTCCTTACAATGCAATTCATTGAAAAACTATGCTAATACATCTTTCTTAGCAATCTAATTCTAACTCTAAGTACCAGCTCGAGAATCTAATCTTCAAGTAATGCGATCGAAATCCATTCCTTCACGGTTGGATTCTGCTCACTTCTTCACTTAAGCTTCCTTTCTTTTCTTTGATTCTACAAAACATCAATTGTAATCTTATCACATTATGTATTAGGAATCTAGAATAGGTGCTTAAAAGAGTTAGTCAATGGATTTTACCTAAAGCAGAGCCATATGTTTTGACTCTCCCATCTCTTAGATCTCTTAGGTAAATAGGGCAGCTTTGTTTCCAATGCCCCTTCTCTTGGCAATAAAAGCAAATTGACTCTCTTGGAACAGGACACGGAACTAGTTCAGACATTGCCTTTCTCTTATGATCAAACTTTTCGATCATAGCATGTCTTTCGTTGCCATTATCTATATCCATAGAGGTCTTGAAGGTAGAATCACCAATCAACTTTGCTTTTCTATTATACCAAACCATTGCTGATTCAGCAGCAATAAGCATATAGGTGAGATCTATGAGGGTCACATCGTAGTTCATCATATAGTACTTTCTTACGAACTCACTATACAAGTTAGCAAGTGACTGAAGAACCCAATCAACAGCCATCTCCTCACAGACAACGGATCCCAACATTCTTAACCTATCAATGTGTGACTTCATCCCTAGGACATGTGCACACACCGACTTTCCTTCTTTATGTTTACTTGCCAAAAGGGCTTGAGTGAGCTTGAACTTTTCAAGCCTTCGAACTTGTGGGTTAGGGAGGATAATTGGAGGAGGTGGAGGAATTGAAGCATGATCTCTTGTTCCTCGATCGAATCGTGGAATATCATCTTCATGCGGAAAGCTTGTTCCACGGGATTTAGGAAGACCATAGTTGTCGAACTTTGACATCTACAAAAAGGGAGAAAACGAATTCAAGTTAGTTGATTAATGGAGTCCTTAGTAAATCACCCAAATGAGATACTAAGGTTAGGACCCAACACAATACGCTACAACCGAGAAAAGGGATGCCGTAATCTAGTTGCAGAATATTTGAAGGTAAGTGAATGACGATTCACTAATTTCCACGACGAAAAACGAAAAAGAAATTGAAGTTTTAAATATATGAAAACTCCTAGATCCTTTGAGATTCATTGAACTTTCAATGGCATGTTTAAATCTCGATATGCCCCTCTAGTTTGTGACTGGGATGCCGAGGATCACAAAGCGGGTGTGAATAACCATGCAAACTGACATGGTGCCCTCACATGTTACAGTCACCTATTCGATGTGCTGGTAAACCACACACACTCCACCAAACTATGGCAAACATTGAGTCACCCTTTGCTACCTTTGCTTAGAACCATTTAGTGTGTCGGTAAACCACACACGCTCCACTAACGTCTTCGCAAGGGCACAAAGTGCAATTTCATGGAATTGCATCAATTCACTTTTGCCTAAGTAACTAAGATTGGGAATTTGAAAAAACATTTAGTTACTTTTGTATTTCATTATACTTATAATGGAAGGTTTCGTCCTATCCTACCCATTCGGCTAACGACCCTCCACTAGTCAAGAGTGCGGTGGGTAAGAGTGGATACCCATTCAATCACCATTTTATAGGCAATTTCCTTAAACACCCCTTATAGACCAGCTTCGTGAATGAGGCCTACTAACGGTAAGACTGACTTGTACTCATACATAATTATATATATATATATATATATATATATATATATATATATATATATATATATATATAATGTTAGACTTTTAATGTTATATATAGTATAGGGTGTATTTTACACTTTTAAAATACTAGGTGGTCAAATTTAACAATTATACTTTTAATTCAATTAAATTGTATACCTAAACTTTTATGGATTTATTAAACCTCAAAACATTACTAGGGTTTTAGAATTTAACATTCCTAATTAAACCTTTTAATCAACTTTTAAATTCCAAAACTTGAGGGCAAGTTTTGAAACATTTCAAAACATTAGGTGTAACGCCCGCGTTTTCTGGGCTTGCCATTTTAGCAATGTAATAGTTTAGGTTATCCTTTTTAACCCGTTTTGAAATAATAAAAGTGTATTATTTGAGTATTATGTGTTTTGTGCTTAATTGCTTAATTATGTGGTTTGCTAAACTAAGAATAAAAATAAGCGTCAAAATTAAAGTGTGAGATAAGCCCGATATCTTTTCATAAGGTTGTAGTGGTCAAAACAAGGATTTCGGAGATATAAGGAACGCCGAAATCCGAGTTATAACGAAGAAGTTATGACCTGTCGAAGTTTCGCGACAGAACCGGCACGACCCACCGCGACGTAAATAGTGAATTTAAGGTAGATAGATATCTATCCTTAGTGATCTAAATGAGAATTGAAGATCTCATCGATAGTAGTGCAACAACGGAAAGACGGACGAAATCGGAGTTCAGATGAAGGAGTTATGAATTTCGAACGGAGTTTTCCTGTCCCGGCCTACTAAAGATAATATATAAGTAATATACTTATAATATATTAAAAATAAAGTCAAAATTAGCCAATGGAGTCTAAAAGAGAGTTGTAGAGCATAATCTCACCTTCGCGGCAATATAAAGAACGTCGAAAACGGAGTTCGTATGCGAAAGTTATGAATTTCTGAAGTTCAGGGCGCAAAACCCCAAAACTGTCAGAGACCACGACGTGGCAAGTGTCCTGACACCTCTGGAGGCCCCCAGATGCAACTTGGGATGACGCATGCAGTGACGACCAAGCCCACGACATGGAAAAGGGTTGCCACGACGTAGCAAGGGCCAAATTTTCCCTATAAAAACATTTGGAGGGCCAGCCGTTTAGAGTTGCTATTTTCTCTCCTCTCGCTCCCGTTTTGCATCGATTTGCGTGCCAGAAGTACCTCGAAGCCCCGGTAATATTCCCGAGTCCCGAAGCAAGTCTCGAGATCCCGAAGATCCTGAGAAGTGCGGTTCCCGAGCCGAAGCTCTGCCCGCGAGAATTCAATTTTTGTAGAGATCTTCCAGATCTACTAAGGATTACTACTTTTGCAAGTTGTAGTGTTGTCCGATCATCTTCTGATCAAGTGAGTGTATACTACCTTTCATAAACACGATAATAATACATGTATGGTTTGAGTGTATTAAGTATATTGTTGTTTATATGTGTGAGTGTGTAGGTACTGTCTTTTAACGCATAATTATGAAGTATCTTATACGGAATACGTATTATGTGTATAATTTTGTGGTTATGTGTGTGAATGTGTATTCACTTTCTTCTATCTCATAGATATGATTTATTCTCTATGAAATACATGTTATGTGTGTGTGTGCCTCATCTATTATGTGGAATATGTATTGATTAAAGCATGCTATACAGTTTTTTTTTTAATTATGTATAAAATGTATATTTTTATCTACTAATATGTTGGGTAGAACATGGGTAGATAGTTGGTGTGTAATAAATAGATGAGACGCCTTGTTGTTGTTTGATTTAGTCATCTAGCGGAGTTTAGATGATGACCACAGCCTTTTCTAGATAGTCTTGTGGAACATTAGGAGGTTCGCCACCTGTAGGTGTTAATGAACTTGGGTGTTCATTTGCTGTACTCCATCCCCCTCATGGTTGCCTTATTTGACTTATATTGCTGAGGTACCCCCGAAACATGTTTTGTCGCCCCGATGAAATATTCTTAGACTAGGTCCCTTATGTTAGTTGTCTTAGGGACATAAAGTGAGAATAACGGGAATGGGTAATTGGGTTATTGTTGGTTGGTGGAAATTAAATATAATTATTTATTGTGGGTTGAAAACCCTATATGCTCACCAGGCTTCCAAGCCTGACCCACTCAGTTTTATTTGTATTACAGGAAGTGGCGCAAAGGCATAAGATGGATGAACCATCAAGTTGTTTTCTTTACAAGTCTGTATATGTATATATTTGTTGAATGACTTGTAATATTATCGTTTATGCTTATTGGTCTGTATCGGAACATGACACCCCGAGTTTTGATTATATAATGAAAATACATTTCTTTTATGAAATGATTTGGTAAACATTGTTTTATCATGTTTTTTTTTTTGGGAACAAATTCCAGAACTCTTTCAAATCAAAAGGATTTACTCTGAAATTGTTTTAAAAGCATAAATGAAAATCGGTCTTTTCTGGCCGAGATTTTGGGGATGTCACATTAGGGTTTAGAATTTAAATATACATCAAAATTAAACTATTAATCAAAATTTAAATTCCAAAACTTGAGGGCAAGTTTTGAAACCTTTTTCCAAATATTAGGGTTTTAACTATTTAAATTTCAAAACAATAAAACTTTTGGGTTCAAATTTAAACTATAAAACCTAAAGGGGAAAATATGACAACTTTTCAAAGCACAAGAATCAAATAACAAATAATCTAAATTAACATTTAATCACATAATTATCCGTATTTGATTTATTTAATGATTTCTTGCGAAACAATTTACCAATTTAATCAAAATAATTAATCAATTATCACATAAGGAAACAAATATTTTATTAATTGATAAATAGCTTCAATTAGATCAAGAATATAGTCAAATATATTATAAAATCAGATTTATATTGATCTAATATGATAAGGAAACTATCCTTAAGCAAAAATAGCAAGAAATCCCGGTTTTCCCTCCATCTGACCAGCCGACTCGCCGAGTCAGGCATGGACTCGTCGAGTCAGCATGGACTCGGCGAGTTCATCTATGGACTCAGCGAGTCCAGCCTCCAAAAACACAAAAATCGTATTTTTCAATCATACAATGCATCAATAAAATAGAAACCAGTATAGGCTCTACTACCACTGATGGGTTTTGGCCATAAGAACATCCTATGTGCTCATACAAACCCTAATGCTTGGATCTAGGTTTCTCTATTGTACATAAAATTTATCCAAGACTATAAACCCTAATTCTAGCATACAAGTAATCATATTAACATGAGAATAGGTTTAAGATGTTACCATGATTGTTAGGTAGCAATAACAATCCCAAATCTCCTTGTATTGACTTTAGAAAGCTTAGAGTCACAAATGTCACTCCTCTAATGGTTCACAAACACAAAAAGCAAGAGGATGAAGAGGAGAGAGGATGGAGGCTGCCCTAAAACGTGTGAAACCCTAGAAGAATGCTTCACCACGTTTTTGGGTCATAAGGGTCATATATATATAGGAGGCTTTTAGGGTTATCTAACAAGGAAACCCTAAATTGGGTGCTTAAGCCCTAAGCAACCCATAGTATAAGGCAATCCATGGCCCAAATTGCAATTATCTTATAATTACAATTCCAGTCCCTTAAGTTTAATTAATCTCTTTTAGTCACAAAACTAATTACCAATTAATTATTGACTAATATTAATTAAACAATATGATTTCTCCTTTAATATATTATTCTTATAATATATTAATAAATCATATTTAATCCTTTCTCCCCATAATTCATCCTATCAAGTTGCTTTGGTGAAGGCAACCCAAAAGGACCATGCACCATCGGGTCAAGTACATACCAAAATAGTTATGGACTTAGACACTAATCCAACACACTTCTACCTACAATTCTCTTCTTGACAAGAGATTAGGTACTCCTTTAAGAGAAAGTCGTTCTGATAACCAATTCCTAGTGGTATAATGAACAACGGGACGTAAACTGGGAGATGAACCCCTTTGGATCAACAAGACAATGCTTCCTTTAGTTCTCGAACCACATACATATAATAACTAGTTCATAAGCGCAACACTCATAACTAAACCAATCAGCATCGGGCTGGAATACTAGGCATGCCTACAACGGGTCCAATCATCCTCAGGATGGAATAACCTCGATTGGAATACAACTATATACATAACCCGGGTCTAACCCATAACTTGAAATCCAAGGACCTATCCTTGCATCTCATCTAAAATCCTCTGATTCATCACAACCGAGTACCGCTCATCTGAAATACTGGGTTTCGGCCCGGTCACGGAGCTAAAGGACTCCCACATAGTTGCCTCACACAACGTCCGAACGAAATCCTTCCCTGGTACTAGTTACCACTAGTTACCATGCCACTGCGACTCTAACAAACTCCTAATCCGACCAATCGGATCCATGCATCCAATCTCGTCGTTAAAAAATCCACGGCTAAAAGCGATTACTACCTGACCAATGGTGGCCTTAACTCATAAGAAACCTTAAGCAATCCATTGCTTCCTTGGTCTCATAACTGTAGTGACGTTCCTACAGCCTTATCACTGGCTTAACCAGGTCTAATCCCTCTGGAGAAACCCATAAACCAATCTATGGATTTCCATATCCTCACTGCTACACCTGAACTGATGGTTACTATTGTCCCTTTCCGCGTCCTAGCAATGCGCTCTTACTATCTACCAACCTAGCAAATGTTGCGGCTACACCCACAGACTTACATCACTCTAACACTCTTTGCTAACCTTGCGAATGCTACGACTACCCCCACAGTCTTACGACACTTTCCATACTACCTGATCGCTATTAAATGCTACGGTTACCCCCACAGTCTTACAACACTTTCCATACCAGTCAAACACGCGCTCGACTTAACACACCACTGAACTTAATTCATGGCTACAATTCCAGCCTAATTTCCCCAAGTCCTGCTATCAAGCACCGAGAAGACACGATTCATATGCTGGGGAGTCTTACTGAACACTCAACTCACACAACACTCAAACTAAGCAGCCCTTAAGGTTGTCGTCCTTCCTTAAAACGATGCAAAACTTATCCTAGTTTCAAAACCGACCCTGTTTCTGCATTCCAAGACAATTGTCCCCCATTTAGATTCAAATAAGTCTTCACAATCAATAACGGCTACTAAAACCACTAAATCCTAACAATGCTGACTAACAATCCTGTGGGACCCAGTCCACAGACTTCCCATATAATACCCTTCTTCCCATGGTGCTCCAACAAATCTCCCGCTCTCGACTCTAGAAATCATATCATTCTAGAAATCATATCATTCAGGGTCTCCCACCCTGACTCACTCACCAAATCGATCATCCACAACCGAACTGCAGTAGCTGAAACAACCTCTACCCTAAACCGGGCTATAACTACTCCCAAGACATAGTCTACATCCTAAAAGTTCAATACATCGTATAGTCAATCCTTATCGCCCGATACGATACATCCAAGGCGAACCGAACCTCCAAAATACTTATGCCACATCGACCCACCCACACTTACCAACACAAAACTATTGTCGCCAATCTCGGCGACCAACTGACCCCAAGCTAGAATACAACCTGATCCTCGGGTCACAAGCCTGCTCAATCCTTCAATCTCGTAAACCGAAATGGCACATTCCTTGCCCTAGAAAACAACATTCCAATCGTATCAATTATCCACTCTAAATCAGCTTCATAACTCCAGCTGAACATAATCATTACTCATTTCCAGAGTCCCTACGACTCACATTCTGGCCTTGAGCAGAACCCCCGAAGCCTCAAATCTAGAAACGCACGTGCTAGACTCTCCCGTTTAACCCGCATAATGTAACGAGTACATAATATCTCCCTGGTCCCAAGTAACTGCAACCCTCTGCTCATCAGAATATGTCACAGTAACAAGTTCCCACCAGTCCTTTGCCCCTGAACCTCAGTAGGTTTAGAGCGTGCCTGACCTTCTGGTCAGTAGGGAATGAACATGTGAAGCAACATCCCTCCACATTATATGGCCACCTCATTGATATAAGCAGGTCCTAAACCCTACCGAAGGTCGGGGCTTCGCGTTATCAAAGTCCCGATACTGGAAATCCCGACTGGCTCCTCCCCGTACAAATGTTTTAGTAGTTGAAGCTGCTATGACAGCTATCTTAACAATGGCTGTATAGCGCTTGTCGAAATACACAACCATGGCGGTATTGAAAGACCCGATCATCTCCAGAAACTGTCCTCGGAAAATCTCGATCACCTCCTCCCGGATGATCCCACTGACACGATCCTCTGACAATAACGGCCTATCCTGGATGCCATCTCTTGATCTTGACATTGATCTAGTCTCAGAATGTCTCGTAACACCATTCTGGTAATACACCAGAAAGATCTCGGATAACCCAAATGCTATTAGGAAACCAAGTCCCAACGAAACCCTAGGGGTTGTGACTTCCTTGCTACGCGTATGGGTCATGTGATTTCAGTAGTACAGGCCCATACTACCTTCCACACCTACCCATATGTGTCTCATGTATCACCACAACATTGTAACACTATACATTCACATAGCGAGCGCTCAATTTTCATTCCTAGAGGAATGCTAGATATCTCGTAACTGGCCTCCTGGCCTCTCACAACTCACTCGCCCATGAAATTTCCACCAACCCTGTAGCACAAATGTATGCTAGCCATACATAACGCTAGACCATATAAACTTTCGAATATCCAATCCTACCCTAAGCCCTAATCAATTAAGAAAATAACATATGGCCAAATCGGACATTCTCAGGCTATAAGATCTTAATTATATACGACCGTGAGGCATACACAAGCAACTACAGTAATGATGTTAATATTATATAAGGAAAACCCTAGGCTAGCAGGCATCCTATAATCAGGCAATTCTATCATGCAATTCCTGAATATCCCTAGCCTAGCACTAGCATACTGTTCTAACATATCACATAATCAAATAACTATATGGTATTTTGGGGTCAACTTACTGGCTCCGACTGATGGTACGCCCTGCATCCTCATTTACTTATTTTGAAAACCATTTGAAAATCATTTTGAAAATCTTTTCCTTGATTTGAGACTGGATTCACACGAATGTTCTTCCAATTCACTCAAACCAAGGCTCTGATACCAACTTGTAACACACATAAAATTCAAGCCAAATTAAAACTTTTCAAAACATTTCAAAACCATAAAGTATTACAATTGTATTTCCAAAATGGTTTTAATATCAGATTTTCCTAGAGACCATAAGTCCAAAACACGAGGATGTGTACGATCCCGCCTTCACCTTGTTGAGGCATCTGAAGCACCTGAAACAATAAACTGAAACCGTAAGCACAAAGCTTAGTGAGTTCCCCCAAAATACCAACACCATACAAATATAACCATATCATATAACCAATACATAACAGCACACATAGTGAGCCTTCAGCCTGACTGGACCGCCTAGCAAGGCCTACAGCCTATCTGGACCGCTCCCAAGCTTTCAGCCTGACTAGACCGCCTCACAAGGCCTATAGCCTATCCGGACCGCTCACCGGGTATGTTGGCCTACATCACAAAGCAGGACCTCCTCAACCCAACCCCGAATCCAACAAACATGTGTATGTAAATAACATATGCTAGCACATATCATATAACAGTCAAACCGATCTAACAAATCACTAATCATTGCAACATCACAATAACCGGGATACAGACCTAACAGCTCACTAACATAGCATTATCCTATAACCAGGACAATCATGTACACATAGATATCATATAACACTAGCATGTATGTGTATATATATATATATATATATATATATATATATATATATATATATATATATATATATATATATATATATCAGTAAAACCGATCTAACATATCACAAAGCATAGCAACAATCCGTAACCAGGATATCGACCTAATAGGTCACTACCATAGCATCATCTTATATACTAGGATACCGACCCAACCGGGTCACTAAAGCATAGCATATCACCATCTAACTACCTCGATGTAAAGTAGTAAACGTAACATGCAATAATCTGAATATAATCCATAAAGGGCCGACATTGGTGCCTTAGACCCAGCGGATATAGTGATGATAACTCACCTACCACCGCTGAAGTCCCGCAGGTAAAGCTCCAACTGCTGGTTGACAGCTTCCCGAACTGTCAACATTAAACTATACCCAATTAATAATTGGTTCCAAGCCCAAAGTCCAGCTCACACACCAAAAGCCCAAAAGTCAAGTAATAGGCCAAAGCCTAACATATGGCCCAATTTTCCAAATTGGGCCCAACCCTTCACATGGGCCTCACCTTAAGGCCCAAGCACTTATTCTGGTCCAAACGCTTGGCATACCAATGGCCTAATATCTCATAATCATAAAGACCTAAACTATGGCCCATCTATGGCCAAATTTTCCAAATTTTCCCCAAACCCCTTACATGGGCCTTAGCCTATGCCCATCAAATTATTCTAGCCCAATTGTTTGTTCTTGGATGGCCCATTGTTATCCTAATCATCAAAACCCAATAGAAAGGCCCAAGCTAAGGCCCAAGTGTAATTAGGGTTTCACATAAAATGATAATTAGGGTTAAGTGTCCCTACTTAACCCATTAAGGACTTAATTCATTAAGTCCACTATTACCTTAATTTAATTTGCCAATGATTATAATTAATATTTTAAGTTCATTAAATAATTCAGATGCGGTCGCGATAAGTCCCAAATTAGGGTTTCATGGCATTAGGGTTTTCCAAACCCAAATTAGGGTTTCCAACCCATCTTAGCCCAATAGGCCCAAAACCAAGTTCTTAAGCCCATTAGGGTTTCCTAGGCCCATTAGGGCTTCATTAAGCCAATTACGGTTTCACACATCCCAACCGAATCAAACATGGCAAGGCAAAGCACACTGCCACCCGACACGACGACTGGTGGCGGCAGGAGGCTACAGCCACCACCTCATGGTGGTGGTTATGGATTTTCTATTATTATTTTGGCACCATTTACAAGTTACAACTCAATCCAAATAAAACACACACACACAAAGAAGAAATAACACCATACAACAGCATACATATACTCCATGTCGATCCTCGAGGCGGCAGCCACCATGGCCGATGGCCATGGTGGTTTTTCGTTGGCTTTTCTCCGACACCAGCAACCCGAGGCACTCAGAAGCTTGCGAGGCATGGATGAACACACACAAAACACTTCTATTTGTGAAATAGACCCAACCACCCACCTAGTGGCGCACAGCAGCGGCGACAATGGCTGAGCTAGGCGGCAGCAACATTGGTTAATGGCTCAACTTCATTATTGGTGGCAGCCACCATGGTCGACTGCTATGGTGGTTCACCATGCCTTTCGTTTGACAGAATGCACTCCCCCATGCCATTTTATAACAAACCACGAACCCCAACCACCATCTCCTGGTGGCGTGCGGCGGACGAAAGTACCACATATAGTGGTCACTCAATGCTCACGGCGGTGTCGGGCACAGCCAAGCGTAGCACAGCTGGAACAAATAGTAGGTATGACTTGGAGTGACGGTACCAAACTCACGACGACTACACTGTCCATCCACAATGTTATTCTCCAAGAAACTTAACGTCGATCTCCAATACCGCCAGCCATATAGATATGCGAGGTTGTCTTCGATGGCGGTTGGCGATGGCGATCCAGCAAACTTGAACAGCGACAAACATGGTGGCTGCAGAGAAGTAGAGTGAGGGTGGCGGCCTAATGAAGCATTTAGGTTTAAGGTATGAGAAATGGAACAGTTATATCCATTCCATACAAACAAGGTGCCATTTTGATGGAAATAGCCCCTCCTCCTCCTTTTTCTTACAAAACAAATCCTTAATTTACCCTTTGAACCCTTGCTCCCTTAATTCTTTTCAATACTAATCCAACAGTTAGAAAACAACCCCTCTTCTACAAATTACTCTCAATGAAGATCTATAAATTACCATTTAACCCCTCCTTTTGAAAATCCTAACAAATCAAGACCCGAAATTACCAATCAGCCCCCCTAAGCCTTCAAATCCTGTCAATATCAATCCAGCTGTTACTTAATGGCCCTTCCATGACAAATTCTTTTCAACTCAAGTCTAGGATTTACACTTTTAACCCTCAGAAATCAAAAGTATATCATTTGGCTCCCCAAAACCAACGCCCCACTAACCATTTAATTATTCTATTTAAAATCGGGTGTTACAAAACCTTTCAAAAATGATTCTGATGAGTATGTCTCCGAACCAGTTGGATTCATGGTAACATATTTTTCAAGCCTCGGCCTCCACCAATGTTAGCTACTGCCACTCAAAAACCTCCTACTGAACCAACAACTTCATCATCAAATTCCACAAATTGACCTTCTAAAGATTTTAGATCCTATGCTCAGTCTGGCAAATCCTTAGATTTAAAGCTTCTTAGAGCCAAAATTGATTTCATATTGGATGATTTTAATCCACCTTTGGTTTCTTACCCTGATCCAAAGCCAACTTATTTAATCACTTCTGAAGATCTTGAAAAGGCTCTAAAGAATGTTATTTCAGATTCAAATATACAGGCAGATTCTTGCCTCCAAAGGCTTGAGGAATTTCAATCTTCGGTTACTACACTTCTTAACAATCTTTCTATGGAGATATGTGATCACAAAAAGAGGTCAAACTATCTCTGGATATGTTCTTTGAAACATTAGGCAAACAACATGGAGAAGAGGCGAACGACCGCGCCATGATCTACTTCACTACCGTAACGACACTCTTATCAAGATGAGTGTATATTCCAAGATTTCTAATATTGTCCAACAGTTAACCAAGTAGCCTCCAGAGGATTCTCAAAAACTCAATAAATATGTTCTGAAGATTGGAGTCTTTCTAGACACATCTGAGATTCATACCGCAGTTGACTTTCTCTAAAAGAATGTCACATAATATTCACTTAAAGTCTTCTCAAAACTTGAAAAATTAAAGAAAGGATTCATGAATGAGTTTGGGCCTTCCTTCAATAAAATGCGGAGAAGAAACTCACTCCTCCTATTCGAAGAAGGACAGTGACAATAAAACTACAAAGGATGTGATAATTCAAGAACTATTTGATGATGATGGGAACGCATCAAAGAAAGCTCCAAAATCTCCAAAGTCTACTTCAAATATTCTTAGTCCTCCTCCAAAGTCTCCATATTCTCCGCGGAAAATCCCAAGTCCTCCTCTGAAGTCTCCACCCAAGATCCCAACGCCGTCGAATTCCCCTTTTAAAAAAGTATTCCTGTATTAGATCTTGGAAAGAAAAAGGTTTGTGAAGAAAAAGAATTCCCCTTACTGGACATTTCTCTTTGATTAATGAAGATGATGAAGAAACCAAAGCACACTAGAAGCTGGAACAAGTACATCGAGATTGTCTTTCTACGACGTTCTCTAAGAACAACTTAAAAAACAATATGATGTTCCTCCTTCTCCTTCAGAAGATACTGATGTGGATCCTCTATTCAAACCTAATAAGTCATTCATCCGACCTCTTGAAGATAAGTACATTACTCCTTATGAATCCTATGATGGTCCTCTCAGTTTGAAATTTGAATGCGATCTTCCAATCTCTCTAAATGTGCGCTTCTTTCCAATATTTTCTCCTCTTGAAAAAATACAACCCCAGGAGTGAGCCTCTGTATGAAGAAAGAAAAAGTTTTGCAACTTTTTATGAGAAGCATGGACAGAAGATCTATAACATGGGATGATCTAGAAAAGTAATTCTCAAACTCAAAAGCTTCAAGTCTCGATCATTTCAAGGAGCCTCGTACTACTTCTATGAACTACGTAAATCAAATGAAAATGAATACTACTTCACTGAAGTTGATTTCCCCATTGCCAATCCTGCTAATCTACTTTTCAATGCCAAGGAGTTGAACAGAAGGATTCCTTCCAATGAAACCCCCAAGAATGCTCTTATTCTTATTCGAACATATCTTTAGAGGATATTTCTCGAAATAGCCACAATTGATTTCGAGTTAAACACACTAGTTCCTCTAGAACAATTTTTGGAAATGGACACCTCTCTTGAAGGAATTGAAGACAGAAATTTCAGGATCATTGATTCTCCTAAACTCGAAATCATATACTAGATTGATGGCTCAGACAGGAAACACTTCTTTTGTTTGAGCTAGAAACATTGTTGCTCAAACTTTTTCCTCAAAAGTATGATGAATTTTACCCTTGACACTCTCAGAGCCTTTGCTGAGATCAAGATGGATGTTGTGAAGCAGATTCAATGGATATTTGCAGTTAGAAAGTTTTTCAAAAGGGTATTTGATTTAGTGAATAAAACTCTGGATATTTGAAGCAAAGTAGCTACGGTCACTTAGGGGAGATTGTTAAACCTTGAAGTGACCTTCTTCAAAGGTCAACATTCAAGCTGCTAACCACGTTTAAAGGATCCGAAGTCTAGGCATGTTCAGAAGGAAGAATCATCAGAAGGTTGATTTATTATCAAAAGTAGTTGACTTATGTTTTTTCTGTTTGTATTAGCAGTTAATAACTATTGGGTTGTATTGATCGTTGGTTAAAGACTAGATCACTTAGTCCTATCAGTATCTTTAAGCTATAATTATTTACACGTTGTGTCATCACCTTATGTCTATAAAATGGGAAACGAGTTATGGTTCTTCTTAAAACTTTTCACGCTATCATAATGAACAACTCTTAATATATCTAAGATTGTTCTTTCTCAATTATGTTTTCCTATTTACGCTTCTGGTCTTTCATTATCATATTATATATCATTTAACTTAGACATTTTTGTTGGTTTTATCAAACATAACATGAAAGGTTTTGGGCATGAGACGGCATGAAATATTATAAAAAAATCACCGTTCTTTTTTTAGCATTTTTGTATTTCTTTTATTTTACATTTATCGTTTGTAGTATGATTTTTTTAGTTATTTTCTTTATTGTTTTAGGATTTAATTTATGTTATTATAGTATGGTTTTAATTTACATTATTGTTGTACGGATTTTTAATTAAATGTTATTTTAAATATTGTTTAATATTATTTTGGTTTTAAATTAGTCTAAATATATTTTAAAGATTAAAAAATTATAAAAAAAAAATTGTATTTAATTTTTCATTTTTTATTTTAATTGAATTAAAAATAATGATTTGCCAATTGGGTTGAATCGATTGGAAAACATATTATTTCCACACGAATTATGAAATGAAAAAAATAATGTGGCCATATAGTAGGTTGAGTGGTTTCATTTCTACAACCTTGGGAGTTGTACAGTTCTGTTACTAAAATATACTATAACCCTAATAATATATATATATATATATATATATATATATATATATATATATATATATATATATATTTCAAATTCTTTATTAACAAATATATAATTTGAATAAAATTGAAAATTTAATAAAATAATACAAAACTCTAAAATAAATTACAACATATGATCAATTCTAATAAAAATTAACTGTTATTAGTTAATTTAATTTTTTATACAATTTATATTTTATAGAAACTATTACGGGTGTAATCGAACTGAGTTGAGTCGACCACTACTAAACTCAAAACTCGATTCGTCTAAATAATTTGAGCTCAAAACTTGACTAGAACTCGACTAGAGCATTAACTTCAAGATCGGGCTCGAGCTCGATAACATAATTGACATTTTCGAGCTCGGATCGACTCGACTCAATTAACTACTAAGAAGATAAAATTACTTTAAATTACAACAGAACTCCGATTAAGCTCATGAGCTCGACTTGACTCTGTTCTATTATATGTAAATATAAATAAAAATGGGTAAATGTGTAAATGTAATAATGCTCGATTAGACTCGCGAGCTTCACAAATTTTAATACTCAACCTCGACTTCATAATGTATTTGAGTAACTCGAGCTCCACTCGACTTGAGCTGAGTTGATTTCGAGTATTTTTTAGTGGGTATCAAGTATCTCACGAGTTGTTTCTATTCGAATACACCCCTAAAAATAAGGATATTTGTAATAAATTTATTATTAGTAAACTGTATTTTCCACACAGTTTTGGGTAACTTTGTGAAAATTTTCATCATAAGATCGTCATACTTAGCGATCATCACAAGTAATTTTTCTAAGTTCGTGTACATCGAAAGTGTTATACTCATATAAATATATGAGAGGATTTATGGAAGATGTAATGTGAAGGAAAAGTTGTTATCCATCTAGTAAAGGTTATAAGGTGAGGATCTTAAAGAATAGATAATGCAGATACCCCTCGTGATGGGTTCAACAACAAAAGTTATAACGATGAGGTAAAAGAAGAGATAATGCAAATACCTTTGGTGATGGTTCAACAACATAGAAAAAGCATTATCTTAAATATGTTTATATTGTTCCATCTCAACATCGCGACAATCAAACAAATCTATATCACATCTGGACCACTCCGAAGGCTTGAAATATAGGTATGGTTGTTTGGTCTTCAACCAGTTCATTGGATTTATGGAAGATGTAATGTCAAGGAAAAGTTGTTATCCATCTAGTAAAGGTTATAAAGTGAAGAGCCTAAAGAAGAAATAATGCAGATACCCCTCGTGATGGGTTCAACAACAAAAGTTATAACGAGGAGGTAAAAGAAGAGATAATGCAAATACCTTTTGTGATGGTTCAACAACATAGAAAATGTGAATGCATTATCTTAAATATGTTTATATTGTTCCATCTCAACATCGTGACAATCGAAGAAATCTATGTCACATCTGGAGCACTCTGATCGCTTGAAATATAGGTATGGTTGTTTGGTCTTCAACCAGTTTGTTTTGCTCACTCCAAGTCTCCAACCAATAATTTAATATAAACTAGATTATGACCCGCGTTAAACGCGGAGAACATAAATCAAATGCATGTCACATTAATAACTAACATTGTCTTAGGTAAAATTTCAATAAAAAAATGTTAGTTAGATTCATTTTTAGAGTTTTTTAACCAAACTTATTAAATAAAAATATTTAATATATATACATATATATATATATATATATATATATATATATATATATATATGTATGTATATGTATATATTAGAGCAATTTGGTTTTTTTAATACAATATTTTTTAACATAAATGATTCACGTGATCTATGTTTCATTAAAACACGATGCAACTCTTTAATAAAAACATATTGTGTAGTAGTTTTATGAATTGACTTTTTCCGGTGTACCAACCCCCATTGAGACTCATATGGATGTTTTCGTATTGGCCCTGTAAAACCAAAAGCAACAATAAGTTGTTATATGTATCAATAACGTTAAATTCCACAAAGAAATTAGATAAACATTACAATTGTAACGCCCGTAGATCCGGGCTAGTCAATTTAGAGGTAATACGGGTCGAAAACGACTTTTCGAAAAAAGGTTATTTAGAATAATTAATTTTAACCAAGTTGTCGAATATGTCTCAAGGGTTCCGTACATATAATGAATGCCGAAATCCAAGTTATAACGAAGAAGTTATGGTCATCGAAATTTTACGGCAAAACCGGCACGACATCGGTAGACGTAAATAGTGAATTTACGATGCAGGATTTTTAGCCTTAGTAATATAAACAAAAGTCGTAGAATATGTTAAGTTGAGAGTGTCCATAAAAAGAACGTCCAAATCTGATTTCGTATGAGGAGGTTATGATTTTTCTAAAATTTAGCATAACAGTGCACAACCCGGAATTCAAATTATAGATCGATCGGTTTTTGGCCAACGCGACCTAAATGAGAATTGAAGATCTCCTTAATAGGAACTCAATGACAAAAAGACAGACGAAAACGGTGTCCGTATGTAAAAGTTATGAATTTTTAAGGGACAAATCCTGTCCCGGCCTGTTAAAAATATAACTTTAAAAATAAAGTCAAAATTAGCCGACGGAGTCTAATCAAAAGTTGTAGGGTACGGTCCTACCTATGCATGGATATAAAGAACGTCAAAAACGGAGTCCGTTTAAACAAGTTTTAAAATATAATAGAATATTTACGTATTAAAATAAATTATAAATCATATATACGTATACATATATATACAAATGTATATATCATTAGAAATGTATCAACAATGCGGTCATTATAAGACTATTGTTGAGTATTTTTGACATTATTTTAGTATAAAAATCGTTAAATCTATTTAAAATAGTACTATGAAGGGGTGTTTAGTCGTTTATATAACTATAAGGTCATTAAGTAATTATGGAGGGTAGTTTTTGTAAATTCAATTGATATAAATAAGAGGCTTGGGCTCTCATATTTCTTGCACCATTCTCTTGATTCAAGAGTCTTTCTCTTCTTATCCCTCGAGCATTTTGGTCCCTCGTGATTCGATTTCTCTTTCTGTAGTTTTAGTATAGTAAGGAGAGCGTTGAAGCGTTGCACATATCTTCCTTAGAAAGATTCAACGACGAAGTTCTGCCCCTGCTGAGCCCGACTCCTAGCTAAAACCCCTTGTAAGTAAGTTGTTCATACCCTATTTTAAATATAGTTTATATTTAAAATTAGTATTGTCATTATGAACTTATAATAAATATCTAAGCTATTATTATGACTTATATAAGTGTCGTTATAATATCTCTTTAACTACTCGCGGTACGGGGAATCTGGTTTAAAGGGCCACCTAGGGTTGTTGGATTTCAGAAGTGTTATATGGCAAAATGGTCATACCCTCCGGTGTTTTATGTCTGGCCTTGTCTGTACATAATGGTTGGAAAGTATTGTTTAAATGATTATATAATAATAATAATAATAATAATAATAATAATAATAATAATAATAATAATAATAATAATAATCATAATAATAATAATAATAATAATAATAATAATAATAATTATAATAATAGTAATAAGACTAAAATTAGTCACGGTAAATATTAGACTAAAATCTAGTGGTAATAATACTAGGTTTCGTTGTAGGAAATTATTTTAAAGTAAACGAAGCGTTGTCCGAGTACCGAGTCACCACCTTAACTGAGTGCATGGTGCCTTTCATCTTACACATAGATATGAAGTATTTAATACATATTACGTGTTGTGAGTGCATAGTTACTTTCATCTTACACATAGATATGAAGTCTTTTATATAAATTACATGCTATGTGTGCATATTATCTGTATACTTGTTATTTATGCTGGATGAACGATTTTATACATGTTTTAAAGGATTTAAAGTGTATATGTATTATATATGTACAAAATGTGTTGGGTAAAACATGGGTAGATGAATGATGAGGGATGAAGGCTAAAATATAGGAACATTAGTAGTATGGACCTAGTGCCCTATAGGTGAACATTGGCAACAATGGACCTAGTACCCTATAGATGAGCACTGACAGCTGCACCACAACCTGTAGATATTGTTGATCTACGATAAACATCCTAGTAGCTACGCTCTAAGGATAGTATCGGCAACTGCGCCTAATAGAGAACATTATAACCATGACTGTAGCGTCTAAAGGACAATACCGGCAGAACCGCCTCATTGAGAATGTCATAATTCTGGCAGTTGCGCCTAAGTGATAGAACTAGCAGCTGTGCTTGACAGCTGTGTGAAAACGATGGACTTCGTACCTATTCCTTAGGATAATCCTTAGGAATGAACGAATGAGAAATAGCGAATTCTTAGGGTATATCCTTAAGAGTAAATAAGATAATTGGGATGTGTAATTGGGTTCATTGTTTGATGTTTAGACATATTAATTATATTATTGTGGGTTGAAAACCCTATGTACTCACCAGGTTTCCCAACCTAACCCACTCAGCTTATTTATATCACAGGTGTTGATATGAAGTCACATTATACTGAGAGATTAAGAAGATATAAATCACTAGTGATAATGAATGTAAGTTCTGTTTATGCTTATGTTTTTGTATTGACGATGACATCCCAAATGATTTAAAATGAATAAAAATAATTTTCTTCGAAAATGCTTTGATAACGTATTTATCATGTTTTATTGGAAACAAATTCCGTAACATTTTTATTAAAAGAGGTACTCTGATTTTTATAAAGCATAAACAAAATCGGTCTTTTCTGGCCGTGAAAATGGGGATGTCACATTTGGTATCATAGCATTAGTTTAAGCGAACTAGGAATTTGTAGGAAATTTCTAGACTTAAACTTAGAATGCTAAGCGATGATTGTGAGATGAGTGTCTGCTATATTTTAGACACAAGCACTAGTTTATTTTAGGAAAGATGCCTAAAACGTTTTATGTGCTAAGTGTTTTATGTTATAGCTATAAAGATACTTTATATGCTATTATTTGTTCGAATCTATGGTCTATTGCCGACCGGATCTGGAAATTTTATTTGTTCAGATTTTCCAAATGTTTGATTACAGTATTAGAACTGGCATATAACTTTTCAGCGTGACAAGGAGATCTATACGTCTATTGTAAATAAAATCTTTCATATCTTAAAATTCTCGCCTTGGTACACCAAACGTCTGCTTGGGTGTACAAAACATCATGGTGAAGATAGACTAGGAAATATCCAAGGAAGATGACAACCTGAGCCTAAGAATGAGATAGCTCATGCATCGGTCGTTGCGCCTGCTCCCAAACCTATCACAATGGCAAAAGTTCAGGAAGTGATGCGAACCATGATAGACTGAGAAAATAGAGGAACTGAAATGGATTACGATAGTGAATGATACCTATCGGAAGATATCATAAGAGAGGTATCTTGCCTATAGAATACGTTTGATAAAATAACAATACGTCTAGAGAAGTACGGTACATCTGAATGTACACATTTGATTGTCAGGATGATAGAACGATTGGTGTAATTCCTAAAGTTTTCCTATCATCTGGAATTTCCATCACCAACTGAGTTGAAGCAGAATTGATGATTGAAGATACGCATGGAAGAAATCCTAGAAGAGCCTAGGGAAATTTTTATGATTATTTGGACATACTAGTATGTGTTAAATTGTTTTATGATTTTGGGACTTGGGGACTGTGAGACAATACTTGGGACGAGTATGAGTAGGTGTGAAAGGTAGTATATGCATATACTACCAGAAACACAGGACTCACGCTTGGATCAGGGAAAGTCACAAGGTTACCAAGAAGCCAATAATTGATTTCGTTTTATTTAAGCATGTCGTTACCATCGTTTCGATAATGACTAAGAAGATTGTTGTTTTTCTGACCCTAGTGGTCTTATCAAATTGAGTCCGACTAAGATGAGTATGATACATGGTTCAGAGAACCAAGTTCGATGTAGCATCTGACTTAAACTAGAGGATTGAAATGAAAGCCAAGGCGATCATTAGAAGTATCGCGATGATTGTTAAAGAAGTTGGTAGCTAGAAATGCTACATGTTGAAATATGATTGTATCACATTAGAACATCAAGGAAGGTATAGTCCGTTCTGGAAATTGACTCTAAGAGACCTGAGTCTGAGTGTTGCAACATACGATGAGAGGTCATAAGAACGTGACACATCGACCTATTGTAATAATCAAAATATACTTATATTATGTTTGCTAAGAAGAAGAAGGAGTCTACATTATGGATTGAGACCATGACTTTAAGGTCATAATTTGGAGTCTAAAGTGATATAAGGAGCAAGTACAAGATCAAGCACCGCCTACAGTCAAGGAGTTCGAGAGTTAGAAACGTGTTCAAAGCAACATCGAAGTTACGATTATTACCTAGGATGAAAAGATAATTTATGGAGTCATCATGTGATCCCTGTTTCGTTGATGATTCCGGGACGTAATCATCCTAAGGGGGAAATAATTGTAATGCCCGTAGATCCGGGCTAGTCAATATAGAGGTAATAGTGGTCAAAAACGACTTTTCAACAAAAGATTATTTAGAATAAATAATCTTAACCAAGTTGTAGAATATGTCTCAAGGGTTCCGTACATATAAAGAACGCCGAAATCTGAGTTATAACGAAGAAGTTATGGCCTGTCGAAGTTTTACGGCAAAACCAGCACGACACCGGGAGATATAAATAGTGAACTTATGATGGAGGACGTTTTAGATTTAGTAATCTAAACAAAAGTCATAGAATATGTTTTGCTGAGAGCGTCCATTAAAATAACATCCAAATCTGACTTCGTATGAGGAAGTTATGATTTTTCTAAAATTTAGCATAACAGTGCACAACCCGAAATTCGAATTTTAGATCGAGCGGTTTTTGGCCAACACGACCTAAATGAGAATTTAAGATCTCATTAATAGGAACTCAACGACAAAAAGACAGACGAAAACGGTGTCCGTATGTAAAAGTTATGAATTTTTAAGGGATAAATCATGTCCCGGCCTATTAAAAATATAACTTTAAAAATAAAGTTAAAATTAGCCGACGGAGTTTAAACAAAAGTTGTAAGGTACGGTCCCACCTATGCGTGGATATAAAGAATGTCAAAAATGGAGTCCGTATGAACGAGTTATAAAATATAATAGGATATTTACGTATTAAAAAAAATTATAAATCATACATATGTATACATATATATAAATATGTATATATCTTTAGAAAGGTATCGACGAAGCGTTCATTATAAGACTATTGTTGAGTATTTTCGACAATAGTTTAGTACAACAACGTTAAATCTATTTAAAATAGTACTATGAAGGGATGTTTAGTCGTTTATATAACTATAAGGTCATTAAGTAATTATGGAGGGTAGTTTTTATAAATTCAATTAGTATAAATAAGAGGCTTGGGCTCTCATATTTCTTGCACCATTCGCTTAATTCAAGAGTCTTTCTCTTCTTATCCCTCGTGCATTTTGGTCCCTCGTGACTCGATTTCTCATCCTATAGTTTTAGTATAGTAAGGAGAGCGTTGTAGCGTTGCACGAATCTTTCTTAGAAAGATTCAGCGATGAAGTTCTGCCCCTGTTGAGCCCGACTCCTAGCTAAAACCCCCTTGTAAGTAAGTTATGCTTACCCTATTTTAAATATAGTTTATATTTAAAATTAGTGTTGTCATTATGAACTTATAATAAATATTTGATCTATTATTATGACTTATATAAGTGTCGTTATAACATCTTTTTAACTACTCGCGGTACGGAGAATCTAGTTTAAAGGGCCACATAGGGTTGTTGGATTTCAGAAGTGCTATATGTCATAATGGTCCTGCCCTCCGGTGTTTTATGTCTGGCCCTGTCTGTACATCGTGGTTGGAAGGTATTTGTTTAAACGCTTATATTATAACAATAATAATAATAAGACTAATAATTAGTCATGGTAAATATTAGACTAAAATCTAGTGGTAATAATACTAGGTTTCGTCGAAGGAAATTATTTTAAAGTAAATGAAGCGCTGTCCGAGTACCGAGTCACCACCTTATCAAGTGAGTGCATGGTCCCTTTCATCTTACATATAGATATGAAGTATTTAATATATGTTACGTGTTGTGAGTGCATAGTTACTTTCATCTTAATGTGCATTGTCACAACAATTAATGTGCATTGTCGTAACTATAAACATCAAATTCAAATATTGTAATTTGGTCAGATTCTAAAGTATTTTTTCATTATGAGAAATAAAATATGATTTTTCAGGCTACACTCAATCAAATATACATATCTTCCTATCAAAGAAATCATTACTAAAATAAAATGCTATGAACAAAAATGTAACATCAGTTTCATAATTTGCCAAAGGTTAACACTAATATATAATAAGGAACTATCACACTTCTTGTATTTTGGTCACTGCATCCAACTAACAAATGAAATTCAGTTTAGAAGATTGATTCAAGAATTGCATCCATGACTTTTTGCAGTTGAATTTGGGGAAATGTTAAGACCTACTGAGATATGAGGGAACGGTCTATTAGGCTACGGTTGGTTTCTGAAGAGCAATACAAATTCAAAAACGTTAGCACATACTTCTAATGGGAATTTGAAAAAACATTTAGTTACTTTTGTATTTCATTATACTTATAATGGAAGGTTTCGTCCTATCCTACCCGTTCGGCTAACGACCCTCCACTAGTCAAGAGTGCGGTGGGTAAGAGTGGATACCCATTCATTCGCCATTTTATAGGCAATTTCCTTAAACACCCCTTATAAACCAGCTTCGTGAATGAGGCCTACTAACGGTAAGACTGACTTGTACTCATACACATATATATATATATATATATATATATATATATATATATATATATATATATATATATATATATAATGTTAGACTTTTAATGTTATATATAGTATAGGGTGTATTTTACACTTTTAAAATACTAGGTGGTCAAATTTAATATACTTTTAATTCAATTAAATTGTATACCTAAACTTTTATGGATTTATTAAACCTCAAAACATTACTAGGGTTTTAGAATTTAACATTCCTAATTAAACCTTTTAATCAACTTTTAAATTCCAAAACTTGAGGGCAAGTTTTGAAACATTTCAAAACATTAGGTGTAACGCCCGTGTTTTCCGGGCTTGCCATTTTAGCAATGTAATAGTTTAGGTTAACCTTTTTAACCCGTTTTGAAATAATAAAAGTGTATTATTTGAGTATTATGTGTTTTGTGCTTAATTGCTTAATTATGTGGTTGGATTAATTAAGAACAAAAATAAGCTTCAAAATTAAAGTGTGAGATAAGCCTGATATCTTTTCATAAGGTTGTAGTGGTCGAAACAAGGATTTCGGAGATATAAGGAACGCCGAAATCCGAGTTATAACGAAGAAGTTATGACTTGTCGAAGTTTCGCGACAGAACCGACACGACCCAGCGCGACGTAAATAGTGAATTTAAGGTAGATAGAAATCTATCCTTAGTGATCTAAATGAGAATTGAAGATCTCATCGATAGTAGTGCAATAACGGAAAGATGGACAGAATCGGAGTTCAGATGAAGGAGTTATGAATTTCGAACGGAGTTTTCCTTTCCCGGCCTACTAAAGATAATATATAAGTAATATACTTATAATATATTAAAAATAAAGTCAAAATTAGCCAATGGAGTCTAAAAGAGAGTTGTAGAGCATAATCTCACCTTCGCGGCAATATAAAGAACGTCGAAAACGGAGTTCGTATGCGAAAGTTATGAATTTTTGAAGTTCAGGGCGCAAAACCCCAAAACTGTCAGAGACCACGACGTGGCAAGTGTCCTGACACCTCCGGAGGCCCCCAGATGCAACTTGGGATGGCGCATGTAGTGACGACCAAGCCCACGACGTGGAAAAAGGTTGCCACGACGTGGCAAGGGCCAAATTTTCCCTATAAATACATTTGGAGGGCCAGCCATTTAGAGTTGCTATTTTCTCTCCTCTCTCTCCCGTTTTGCATCGATTTGCGTGCCAGAAGTACCTCGAAGCCCCGGTAATATTCCCGAGTCCCGAAGAAAGTCTCGAGATCCCGAAGATCCTGAGAAGTGCGGTTTCCGAGCCGAAGCTCTGCCCGCGAGAATTCAATTTTTGTAGAGATCTTCCAGATCTACTAAGGATTACTACTTTTGCAAGTTGTAGTGTTGTCCGATCATCTTCTGATCAAGTGAGTGTATACTACCTTTCATAAACACGATAATAATACAAGTATGGTTTGAGTGTATTAAGTATATTGTTGTTTATATGTGTGAGTGTGTAGGTACTGTCTTTTAACGCATAATTATGAAGTATCTTATACGGAATACGTATTATGTGTATAATTTTGTGGTTATGTGTGTGAATGTGTATTCACTTTCTTCTATCTCATAGATATGATTTATTCTCTATGAAATACATGTTATGTGTGTGTGTGCCTCATCTATTATGTGGAATATGTATTGATTAAAGCATGCCATACAGTTTTTTTTTAACTATGTATAAAATGTATATTTTTATCTACTAATATGTTGGGTAGAACATGGGTAGATAGTTGGTGTGTAATAAATAGATGAGACGCCTTGTTTTTGTTTGATTTAGTCATCTAGCGGAGTTTAGATGATGACCACAGCCTTTTCTAGATAGTCTTGTGGAACATTAGCAGGTTCGCCACCTGTAGGTGTTAATGAACTTGGGTGTTCATTTGCTGTACTCCATCCCCCTCATGGTTGCCTTATTTAACTTATATTGCTGAGGTACCCCCGGAGCATGTTTTGTCACCCCGATGAAATATTCTTAGACTAGGTCCCTTATGTTAGTTGTCTTAGGGACATAAAGTGAGAATAACGGGAATGGGTAATTGGGTTATTGTTGGTTGGTGGAAATTAAATATAATTATTTATTGTGGGTTGAAAACCCTATATGCTCACCAGGCTCCCAAGCCTGACCCACTCAGTTTTATTTGTATTACAGGAAGTGGCGCAAGGGCAAAAGATGGATGAACCATCAAGTTGTTTTGTTTATAAGTCTGTATATGTATATATTTTTTGAATGACTTGTAATATTATCGTTTATGCTTATTGGTCTGTATCGGAACATGACACCCCGAGTTTTGATTATATAATGAAAATACATTTCTTTTATGAAATGATTTGGTAAACATTGTTTTATCATGTTTTGTTTTTGGGAACAAATTCCACAACTCTTTCAAATCAAAAGGATTTACTCTGAAATTGTTTTAAAAGCATAAATGAAAATCGGTCTTTTCTGGCCGAGATTTTGGGGATGTCACATTAGGGTTTAGAATTTAAATATACATCAAAATTAAACTTTTAATCAAAATTTAAATTCCAAAACTTGAGGGCAAGTTTTGAAACCTTTTTCCAAACATTAGGGTTTTAACTATTTAAATTTCAAAACAATAAAACTTTTGGGTTCAAATTTAAACTATAAAACCTAAAGGGGAAAATATGACAACTTTTCAAAGCACAAGAATCAAATAACAAATAATCTAAATTAACATTTAATCACATAATTATCCGTATTTGATTTATTTAATGATTTCTTGCAAAACAATTTACCAATTTAATCAAAATAATTAATCAATTATCACATAATGAAACAAATACTTTATTAATTGATAAATAGCTTCAATTAGATCAAGAATATAGTCAAATATATTATAAAATCGGATTTATATTGATCTAATATGATAAGGAAACTATCCTTAAGCAAAAATAGCAAGAAATCCCGGTTTTCCCTCCATCTGACCAGCCGACTCGCCGAGTCAGGCATGGACTCGTCGAGTCAGCATGGACTCGGCGAGTTCATCTATGGACTCAGCGAGTCCAGCCTCCAGAAACACAAAAATCGTATTTTTCAATCATACAATGCATCAATAAAATAGAAACCAGTCTAGGCTCTGCTACCACTGATGGGTTTTGGCCATAAGAACATCCTATGTGCTCATACAAACTCTAATGCTTGGATCTAGGTTTCTCTATTGTACATAAAATTTATCCAAGACTATAAACCCTAATTCTAGCATACAAGTAATCATATTAACATGAGAATAGGTTTAACATGTTACCATGATTGTTATGTAGCAATAACAATCCCAAATCTCCTTGTATTGACTTTAGAAAGCTTAGAGTCACAAATGTCACTCCTCTAATGGTTCACAAACACAAAAAGCAAGAGGATGAAGAGGAGAGAGGATGGAGGCTGCCCTAAAACGTGTGAAACCCTAGAAGGATGCTTCACCACGTTTTTGGGTCATAAGGGTCATATATATAGGAGGCTTTTAGGGTTATCTAACAAGGAAACCCTAAATTGGGTGCTTAAGCCCTAAGCAACCCATAGATTCCTTTCCTTAAGGCCTTGGACGATTTCCTCATGGGCTTTCCCATAGAATTCTTCCACTCCTTAATACAAGGCAATCCATGGCCCAAATTGCAATTATCTTATAATTACAATTCCAGTCCCTTATGTTTAATTAATCTCTTTTAGTCACAAAACTAATTACCAATTAATTATTGACTAATATTAATTAAACAATATGATTTCTCCTTTAATATATTATTCTTATAATATATTAATAAATCATATTTAATCCTTTCTCCCCATAATTCATCCTATCAAGTTGCTTTGGTGAAGGCAACCCAAAAGGACCATGCACCATCGGGTCCAGTACATACCAAAATAGTTATGGACTTAGACACTAATCCAACACACTTCTACCTACAATTCTCTTCTTGACAAGAGATTAGGTACTCCTTTAAGAGAAACTCGTTCTGATAACCAATTCCTAGTGGTATAATGAACAACGGGACGTAAACTGGGAGATGAACCCCTTTGGATCAACAAGACAGTGCTTCCTTTAGTTCTCGAACCACATACATATAATAACTAGTTCATAAGCGCAACACTCATAACTAGCCCAATCAGCATCGGGCTGGAATACTGGGCATGCCTACAACGGGTCCAATCATCCTCAGGATGGAATAACCTCGATTGGAATACAACTATATACATAACCCGGGTCTAACCCATAACTTGAAATCCAAGGACCTATCCTTGCATCTCATCTAAAATCCTCTAATTCATCACAACCGAGTACCGCTCATCTGAAATACTGGGTTTCTGCCCGGTCACGGAGCTAAAGGACTCCCACATAGTTGCCTCACACAACGTCCGAACGAAATCCTTCCCTGGTACTAGTTACCACTAGTTACCATGCCACTGCGACTCTAACAAACTCCTAATCCGACCGATCGGATCCATGCGTCCAATCTCGTCGTTAAAAAATCCACGGCTAAAAGCGATTACTACCTGACCAATGGTGGCCTTAACTCATAAGAAACCTTAAGCAATCCATTGCTTCCTTGGTCTTATAACTGTAGTGACGTTCATACAGCCTTATCACTGGCTTAACCAGGTCTAATCCCTCTGGAGAAACCCATAAACCAATCTGTGGATTTCCATATCCTCACTGCTACACCTAAACTGATGGTTACTATTGTCCCTTTCCGCGTCCTAGCAACGCGCTCTTACTATCTACCCCACCTAGCAAATGTTGCGGCTACACCCACAGACTTACATCACTCTAACACTCTTTGCTAACCTTGCGAATGCTATGACTACCCCCACAGTCTTACGACACTTTCCATACTACCTGATCGCTACTAAATGCTACAGTTACCCCCACAGTCTTACAACACTTTCCATACCAGTCAAACACGCGCTCGACTTAACATACCACTGAACTTAATTCATGGCTACAATTTCAACCTAATTTCCCCAAGTCCTGCTATCAAGCACCGAGAAGACACGATTCATATGCTGGGGAGTTTTACTGAACACTCAACTCACACAACACTCAAACTAAGCAGCCCTTAAGGTTGTCGTCCTTCCTTAAAACGATGCAAAACTTATCCTAGTTTCAAAACCGACCCTGTTTCTGCATTCCAAGACAATTGTCCCCCATTTAGATTCAAATAAGTCTTCACAATACATGAAAATTTGAGAATTCCCAATCCTTCTCACTTTCCAATGATCAATCCGATGATAACCAGACCTTTCCAAATAGTACTCCTTTACTAGCCAACCTCAGATGATCACACGCTTCTAATAACTAGATGAAAACTTTCGGAATCCCTAGCAAATCGACAGTCCCGAAACCTCGAATGTCCCTCACCCCAAATCTTATGTCCAAAAATAAATGCTCTAACTAGCGTCTCAACAACGAGCTACCTCCCTTGGTGCTTTCCTCTACCAATCAATAACGGCTACTAAAACCACTAAATCCTAACAATGCTGACTAACAATCCTGTGGGACCCAGTCCGCAGACTTCCCATATAATACCCTTCTTCCCATGGTGCTCCAACAAATCTCCCGCTCTCGACTCTAGAAATCATATCATTCAGGGTCTCCCACCCTGACTCGCTCACCAAATCGATCATCCACAACCGAACTACAGTAGCTGAAACAACCTCTACCCTAAACCGAGCTATAACTACTCCCAAGACATAGTCTACATCCTAAAAGTGCAATACATCGTATAGTCAATCCTTATCGCCCGATACGATACATCCAAGGCGAACCGAACCTCCAAAATACTTATGCCACATCGACCCACCCACACTTACCAACACAAAACTATTGTCGCCAATCTCGGCGACCAACTGACCCCAAGCTAGAATACAACCTGATCCTGGGGTTACAAGCCTGCTCAATCCTTCAATCTCGTAAACCGAAATGGCACATTCCTTGCCCTAGAAAACAACATTCCAATCGTATCAATTATCCACTCTAAATCAGCTTCATAACTCCAGCTGAACATAATCATTACTCATTTCCAGAGTCCCTACGACTCACATTCTGGCCTTGAGCAGAACCCCCGAAGCCTCAAATCTAGAAACGCACGTGCTAGACTCTCCCGTTTAACCCGCATAATGTAACGAGTACATAATATCTCCCTGGTCCCAAGTAACTGCAACCCTCTGCTCATCAGAATATGTCCCAGTAACAAGTTCCCACCAGTCCTTTGCCCCTGAACCTCAGTAGGTTTAGAGCGTGCCTGACCTTCTGGTCAGTAGGGAATGAACATGTGAAGCAACATCCCTCCACATTATATGGCCACCTCATTGATATAAGCAGGTCCTAAACCCTACCGAAGGTCGGGGCTTCGCGTTATCAAAGTCCCGATACTGGAAATCCCGACTGGCTCCTCCCCGTACCAACGTTATAGTAGTTGAAGCTGCTATGACAGCTATCTTAACAATGGCTGTATAGCGCTTGTCGAAATACACAACCATGGCGGTATTGAAAGACCCGATCATCTCCTGAAACTGTCCTCGGAAAATCTCGATCACCTCCTCCCGGATGATCCCACTGACACGATCCTCTGACAATAACGGCCTATCCTGGATGCCATCTCTTGATCTTGACATCGATCTAGTCTCAGAATGTCTCGTAACACCATTCTGGTAATACACCAGAAAGATCTCAGATAACCCATATGCTATTAGGAAACCAAGTCCCAACGAAACCCTAGGGGTTGTGACTTCCTTGCTACGCGTATGGGTCATGTGATTTCAGTAGTACAGGCTCATACTACCTTCCACACCTACCCATATGTGTCTCAAGTATCACCACAAGACTGTAACACTATACATTCACATAGCGAGCGCTCAATTCTCATTCCTAGAGGAATGCTAGATATCTCGTAACTGGCCTGCTGGCCTCTCACAACTCACCCGCCCATGAAATTTCCACCAACCCTGTAGCACAAATGTATGGTAGCCATACATAACGCTAGACCATATAAACTTTCGAATATCCAATCCTACCCTAAGCCCTAATCAATTAAGAAAATAACATATGGCCAAATCGGACATTCTCAGGCTATAAGATCTTAATTATATACGACCGTGAGGCATACACAAGCAACTACAGTAATGATGTTAATATTATATAAGGAAAACCCTAGGCTAGCAGGCATCCTATAATCAGGCAATTCTATCATGCAATTCCTGAATATCCCTAGCCTAGCACTAGCATACTGTTCTAACATATCACATAATCAAATAACTATATGGTATTTTGGGGTCAACTTACTGGCTCCGACTGATGGTACGCCCTGCATCCTCATTTACTTATTTTGAAAACCATTTGAAAATCATTTTGAAAATCTTTTCCTTGATTTGAGACTGGATTCACACGAATGTTCTTCCAATTCACTCAAACCAAGGCTCTGATACCAACTTGTAACACTCATAAAATTCAAGCCAAATTAAAACTTTTCAAAACATTTCAAAACCATAAAGTATTACAATTGTATTTCCAAAATGGTTTTAATATCAGATTTTCCTAGAGACCATAAGTCCAAAACACGAGGATGTGTACGATCCCGCCTTCACCTTGCCGAGGCATCTGAAGCACCTGAAACAATAAACTTAAACCGTAAGCACAAAGCTTAGCGAGTTCCCCCAAAATACCAACACCATACAAATAAAACCATATCATATAACCAATACATAACAGCACACATAGTGAGCCTTCAGCCTGACTGGACCGCTTAGCAAGGCCTACAGCCTATCTGGACCGCTCCCAAGCCTTCAGCCTGACTAGACCGCCTCGCAAGGCCTATAGCCTATCCGGACCGCTCACCGGGTATGTCGGCCTACATCACAAAGCATGACCTCCTCAACTCAACCCCCAATCCAACAAACATGTGTATGTAAATAACATATGCTAGCACATATCATATAACAGTCAAACCGATCTAACAAATCACTAATCATTGCAACATCACAATAACCGGGATACAGACCTAACAGCTCACTAACATAGCATTATCCTATAACCAGGACAATCATGTACACATAGATATCATATAACACTAGCATGTATGTATATATATATATATATATATATATATATATATATATATATATATCAGTAAAACCGATCTAACAGATCACAAAGCATAGCAACAATCCATAACCAGGATATCGACCTAATAGGTCACTACCATAGCATCATCTTATATACCAGGATACCGACCCAACCGGGTCACTAAAGCATAGCATATCACCATCTAACTACCTCGATGTAAATTAGTAAACATAACATGCAATAATCTGAATATAATCCATAAAGGGCCGACATTGGTGCCTTAGACCCAGCGGATATAGTGATGATAACTCACCTACCACCGCTGAAGTCCCGCAGGTAAAGCTCCAACTACTGGTTGACAGCTTCCCGAACTGTCAACATTAAACTATACCCAATTAATAATTGGTTCCAAGCCCAAAGTCCAGCTGACACACCAAAAGCCCAAAAGTCAAGTAATAGGCCAAAGCCTAACATATGGCACAATTTTCCAAATTGCGCCCAACCCTTCATATGGGCCTCACCTTAAGGCCCAAGCACCTATTCTGGTCCAAACGCTTGGCATACCAATGGCCTAATATCTCATAATCATAAAGACCTAAACTATGGCCCATCTATGGCCAAATTTTCCCCAAACCCCTTACATGGGCCTTAGCCTATGCCCATCAAATTATTCTAGCCCAATTGTTTGTTCTTGGATGGCCCATTGTTATCCTAATCATCAAAACCCAATAGAAAGGCCCAAGCTAAGGCCCAAGTGTAATTAGGGTTTCACATAAAATGATAATTAGGGTTAAGTGTCCCTACTTAACCCATTAAGGACATAATTCATTAAGTCCACTATTACCTTAATTTAATTTGCCAATGATTATAATTAATATTTTAAGTTCGTTAAATAATTCAGATGCGGTCCCGATAAGACCCAAATTAGGGTTTCATGGCATTAGGGTTTTCCAAACCCTAATTAGGGTTTCCAACCCATCTTAGCCCAATAAGCCCAAAACCAAGTTCTTAAGCCCATTAGGGTTTCCTAGGCCCATTAGGGCTTCATTAAGCCAATTACGGTTTCACACATCCCAACCGAATCAAACATGGCAAGGCAAAGCACACTGCCACCCGACACGACGGCTGGTGGCGGCAGGAGGCTGCAGCCACCACCTCATGGTGGTGGTTATGGATTTTCTATTATTATTTTGGCACCATTTACAAGTTACAACTCAATCCAAATAAAACACACACACACACAGAAGAAATAACACCATACAGCAGCATACATATACTCCATGTCGATCCTCGAGGTGGCAGCCACCATGGCCGATGGCCATGGTGGTTTTTCGTTGGCTTTTCTCCGACACCAGCAACCCGAGGCACTCAGAAGCTTGCGAGGCATGGATGAACACACACAAAACACTTCTATTTGTGAAATAGACCCAGCCACCCACCTAGTGGCGCACGGCAGCGTCGGCAATGGCTGAGCTAGGCGGCAGCAACATAGGTTGATGGCTCAACTTCATTATTGGTGGCAGCCACCATGGTCGATTGCTATGGTGGTTCACCACACCTTTCGTTTGACAGAATGCACTCCCCCGTGCCATTGTATAACAAACCATGAACCCCAACCACCATCTCCTGGTGGCGTGCGGCGAATGAAAGTACCACATATAGTGGTCACTCAATGCTCACGGCGGTGTCGGGCACAGCCAAGCGTAGCACAGCTAGAACAAAGAGTAGGTATGACTTGGAGTGATGGTACCAAACTCACGATGACTGCACTGTCCATCCACAATGTTATTCTCCAAGAAACTTAACGTCGATCTCCAATACCGCCAGCCATAGAGATATGCGAGGTTGTCTTCGATGGCGGTTGGCGATGGCGATCCAGCAAACTTGAACAGCGACAAACATGGTGGCTGCAGAGAAGTAGAGTGAGGGTGGCGGCCTAATGAAGCATTTAGGTTTAAGGTGTGAGAAATGGAACAGTTATATCCATTCCATACAAACAAGGTGCCATTTTGATGGAAATAGCCCCTCCTCCTCCTTTTTCTTACAAAACAAATCCTTAATTTACCCTTTGAACCCTTGCTCCCTTAATTCTTTTCAATACTAATCCAACAGTTAGAAAACAACCCCTCTTCTACAAATTACTCTCAATGAAGATCTATAAATTACCATTTAACCCCTCCTTTTGAAAATCCTAACAAATCAAGACCCGAAATTACCAATCAGCCCCCCTAAGCCTTCAAATCCTGTCAATATCAATCCAGCTGTTACTTAATGGCCCTTCCATGACAAATTCTTTTCAACTCAAGTCTAGGATTTACACTTTTAACCCTCAGAAATCAAAAGTATATCATTTGGCTCCCCAAAACCAACGCCCCACTAACCATTTAATTATTCTATTTAAAATCGGGTGTTACAAAACCTTTCAAAAATGATTCTTATGAGTATGTCTCCGAACTAGTTGGATTCATGGTAACATATTTTTCAAGCCTCGGCCTCCACCAATGTTAGCTACTGCCACTCAAAAACCTCCTACTGAACCAACAACTTCATCATCAAATTCCACAAATTGACCTTCCAAAAATTTTAGATCCTATGCTCAGTCTGGCAAATCCTTAGATTTAAAGCTTCTTAGAGCCAAAATTGATTTCATATTGGATGATTTTAATCCACCTTTGGTTTCTTACCCTGATCCAAAGTTAACTTATTTAATCACTTCTGAAGATCTTGAAAAGGCTCTAAAGAATGTTATTTCAGATTCAAATATACAGGCAGATTCTTGCCTCCAAAGGCTTGAGGAATTTCAATCTTCGGTTACTACACTTCTTAACAATCTTTCTACGGAGATATGTGATCACAAAAAGAGGTCAAACTATCTCTGGATATGTTCTTTGAAACATTAGGCAAACAACATGGAGAAGAGGCGAACGACCGCGCCATGATCTACTTCACTACCGTAACAACACTCTTATCAAGATGAGTGTATATTCCAAGATTTCTAATATTGTCCAACAGTTAACCAAGTAGCCTCCAGAGGATTCTCAAAAACTCAATAAATATGTTCTGAAGATTGGAGTCTTTCTAGACACATCTAAGATTCATACCGCAGTTGACTCTCTCTAAAAGAATGTCACATAATATTCACTTAAAGTCTTCTCAAAACTTGAAAAATTAAAGAAAGGATTCATGAATGAGTTTGGGCCTTCCTTCATTAAAGTGCGGAGAAGAAACTCACTCCTCCTATTCGAAGAAGGACAGTGACAATAAAACTACAAAGGATGTGATAATTCAAGAACTATTTGATGATGATGGGAACGCATCAAAGAAAGCTCCAAAATCTCCAAAGTCTACTTCAAATATTCTTAGTCCTCCTCCGAAGTCTCCAAATTCTCCGCGGAAAATCCCAAGTCCTCCTCTGAAGTCTCCACCCAAGATCCCAACGCCGTCGAATTCCCCTTTTAAAAAAGTATTCCTGTATTAGATCTTGGAAAGAAAAAGGTTTGTGAAGAAAAAGAATTCCCCTTACTGGACATTTCTCTTTGATTAATGAAGATGATGAAGAAACCAAAGCACACTAGAAGCTGGAACAAGTACATCGAGATTGTCTTTCTACGACGTTCTCTAAGAACAACTTAAAAAACAGTATGATACTCCTCCTTCTCCTTCAGAAGATACTGATGTGGATCCTCTATTCAAACCTAATAAGTCATTCATCCGACCTCTTGAAGATAAGTACATTACTCCTTATGAATCCTATGATGGTCCTCTCAGTTTGAAATTTGAATGCGATCTTCCAATCTCTCTAAATGTGCGCTTCTTTCCAATATTTTCTCCTCTTGAAAAAATACAACCCCAGGAGTGAGCCTCTGTATGAAGAAAGAAAAAGTTTTGCAACTTTTTATGAGAAGCATGGACAGAAGATCTATAACATGGGATGATCTAGAAAAGTAATTCTCAAACTCAAAAGCATCAAGTCTCGATCATTTCAAGGAGCCTCGTACTACTTCTATGAACTACGTAAATCAAATGAAAATGAATACTACTTCACTGAAGTTGATTTCCCCATTGCCAATCCTGCTAATCTGCTTTTCAATTCCAAGGAGTTGAACAGAAGGATTCCTTCCAATGAAACCCCCAAGAATGCTCTTATTCTTGTTCGAACATATCTTTAGAGGATATTTCTCGAAATAGCCACAATTGATTTCGAGTTAAACACACTAGTTCCTCTAGAACAATTTCTGGAAATGGACACCTCTCTTGAAGGAATTGAAGACAGAAATTTCAGGATCATTGATTCTCCTAAACTCGAAATCATATACTAGATTGATGGCTCAGACAGGAAACACTTCTTTTGTTTGAGCTAGAAACATTGTTGCTCAAACTCTTTCCTCAAAAGTATGATGAATTTTACCCTTGACACTCTCAAAGCCTTTGCTGAGATCAAGATGGATGTTGTGAAGCAGATTCAATGGATGTTTGCAGTTAGAAAGTTTTTCAAAAGGGTATTTGATTTAGTGAATAAAACTCTGGATATTTGAAGCAAAGTAGCTACGGTCACTTAGGGGAGATTGTTAAACCTTGAAGTGACCTTCTTGAAAGGTCAACATTCAAGCTGCTAACCACGTTTAAAGGATCCGAAGTCTAGGCATGTTCAGAATGAAGAATCATTAGAAGGTTGATTTATTATCAAAAGTAGTTGACTTATGTTTTTTCTGTTTGTATTAGCAGTTAATAACTATTAGGTTGTATTGATCGTTGGTTAAAGACTAGATCACTTAGTCCTATCAGTATCTTTAAGCTATAATTATTTACACGTTGTGTCATCACATTATGTCTATAAAATGGGAACCGTGTTATGGTTATCACTTAGTCCTATCAGTATCTTTAAGTTATAATTATTTACACGTTGTGTCATCACATTATGTCTATAAAATGGGAACTGAGTTATGGTTCTTCTTACAACGTTTCACGCTATCATAATGAACAACTCTTAATATATCTAAGATTGTTCTTTCTCAATTATGTTTTCCTATTTACGCTTCTGGTCTTTCATTATCATATTATATATCATTTAACTTAGACATTTTTGTTGGTTTTATCAAACATAACATGAAAGGTTTTCGGCATGAGACGGCATGAAATATTATAAAAAAATCACCGTTCTTTTTTTAGCATTTTTGTATTTCTTTTATTTTACATTTATCGTTTGTAGTATGATTTTTTTAGTTATTTTCTTTATTGTTTTAGGATTTAATTTATGTTATTATAGTATGGTTTTAATTTACATTATTGTTGTACGGATTTTTAATTAAATGTTATTTTAAATATTGTTTAATATTATTTTGGTTTTAAATTAGTCTAAATATATTTTAAAGATTAAAAAATTATAAAAAAAAAATTTTGTATTTAATTTTTCATTTTTTATTTTAATTGAATTAAAAATAATGATTTGCCAATTAGGTTGAATCGATTGGAATACAGATTATTTCCACACGAATTATGAAATGAAAAAAAATAATGTGGCCATATAGTAGGTTGAGTGGTTTCATTTCTACAACCTTGGGAGTTGTACAGTTCTGTTACTAAAATATACTATAACCCTAATAATATATATATATATATATATATATATATATATATATATATATATATATATATATATATATATATATATATATATATATATATATAATATTTCAAATTCTTTATTAACAAATATATAATTTGAATAAAATTGAAAATTTAATAAAATAATACAAAACTCTAAAATAAATTAAACATATGATCAATTCTAATAAAAATTAACTGTTATTAGTTAATTTAATTTTTTATACAATTTATATTTTATAGAAACTATTACGGGTGTAATCGAACTGAGTTGAGTCGAGCACTACTAAACTCAAAACTCGATTCGTCTAAATAATTTGAGCTCAAAACTTGACTAGAACTCGACTAAAGCATTAACTTCAAGATCGGGCTCGAGCTCGATAACATAATTGACATTTCGAGCTCAGATCGACTCGACTCAATTAACTACTAAGAAGATAAAATTACTTTAAATTACAACAGAACTCCGATTAAGCTCATGAGCTCGACTTGACTCTGTTCTATTATATGTAAATATGAATAAAAATCGGTAAATGTGTAAATGTAATAATGCTCGATTAGACTCGCGAGCTTCACAAATTTTAATACTCAACCTCGACTTCATAATGTATTTGAGTAACTCGAGCTCGACTCGACTTGAGCTGAGTTGATTTCGAGTATTTTTTAGTGGGTATCAAGTATCTCACGAGTTGTTTATATTCGAATACACCCCTAAAAATAAGGATATTTGTAATAAATTTATTATTAGTAAACTGTATTTTCCACACAGTTTTGGGTAACTTTGTGAAAATTTTCATCATAAGATCGTCATACTTAGCGATCATCACAAGTAATTTTTCTAAGTTCGTGTACATCGAAAGTGTTATACTCATATAAATATATGAGAGGATTTATGGAAGATGTAATGTGAAGGAAAAGATGTTATCCATCTAGTAAAGGTTATAAGGTGAGGATGTTAAAGAATAGATAATGCAGATACCCCTCGTGATGGGTTCAACAACAAAAGTTATAACGATGAGGTAAAAGAAGAGATAATGCAAATACCTTTGGTGATGGTTCAACAACATAGAAAAAGCATTATCTTAAATATGTTTATATTGTTCCATCTCAACATCGCGACAATCAAACAATTCTATATCACATCTGGACCACTCCGAAGGCTTGAAATATAGGTATGGTTGTTTGGTCTTCAACCAGTTCATTGGATTTATGGAAGATGTAATGTCAAGGAAAAGTTGTTATCCATCTAGTAAAGGTTATAAAGTGAAGAGCCTAAAGAAGAAATAATGCAGATACCCCTCGTGATGGGTTCAACAACAAAAGTTATAACGAGGAGGTAAAAGAAGAGATAATGCAAATACCTTTTGTGATGGTTCAACAACATAGAAAATGTGAATGCATTATCTTAAATATGTTTATATTGTTCCATCTCAACATCGTGACAATCGAAGAAATCTATGTCACATCTGGACCACTCTGATCGCTTGAAATATAGGCATGGTTGTTTGGTCTTCAACCAGTTTGTTTTGCTCACTCCAAGTCTCCAACCAATAATTTAATATAAACTAGATTATGACCCGCGTTAAACGCGGGGAACATAAATTAAATGCATGTCACATTAATAACTAACATTATCTTAGGTAAAATTTCAATAAAAAAATGTTAGTTAGATTCATTTTTAGAGTTTTTTAACCAAACTTATTAAATAAAAATATTTAATATATATATATATATATATATATATATATATATATATATATATATATATATATAAGTATATATATTAGAGCAATTTGGTTTTTTTAATACAATATTTTTTAACATAAATGATTCACGTGATCTATGTTTCATTAAAACACGATGCAACTTTTTAATAAAAACATGTTGTGTAGTAGTTTTATGAATTGACTTTTTCCGGTGTACCAACCCCCATTGAGACTCATATGGATGTTTTCGTATTGGCCATGTAAAACCAAAAGCAACAATAAGTTGTTATATGTATCAATAACGTTAAATTCCACAAAGAAATTAGATAAACATTACAATTCTAACGCCCGTAGATCCGGGCTAGTCAATTTAGAGGTAATACGGGTCGAAAACGACTTTTCAAAAAAAGGTTATTTAGAATAATTAATTTTAACCAAGTTGTCGAATATGTCTCAAGGGTTCCGTACATATAATGAATGCCGAAATCCAAGTTATAACGAAGAAGTTATGGTCATCGAAATTTTACGGCAAAACCGGCACGACATCGGTAGACGTAAATAGTGAATTTACGATGCACGAATTTTTAGCCTTAGTAATATAAACAAAAGTCGTAGAATATGTTAAGTTGAGAGCGTCCATAAAAAGAACGTCCAAATCTGATTTCGTATGAGGAGGTTATGATTTTTCTAAAATTTAGCATAACAGTGCACAACCCGGAATTCAAATTATAGATCGATCGGTTTTTGGCCAACGCGACCTAAATGAGAATTGAAGATCTCATTAATAGGAACTCAATGACAAAAAGACAGACGAAAATGGTGTCCGTATGTAAAAGTTATGAATTTTTAAGGGACAAATCCTGTCCTGGCCTGTTAAAAATATAACTTTAAAAATAAAGTCAAAATTAGCCGACGGAGTCTAAACAAAAGTTGTAGGGTACGGTCTTACCTATGCATGGATATAAAGAACGTCAAAAACGGAGTCCGTTTAAACGAGTTATAAAATATAATAGAATATTTACGTATTAAAATAAATTATAAATCATATATACGTATACATATATATACAAATGTATATATCATTAGAAAGGTATCAACGATGCGGTCATTATAAGACTATTGTTGAGTATTTTTGACATTATTTTAGTATAAAATCGTTAAATCTATTTAAAATAGTACTATGAAGGGGTGTTTAGTCGTTTATATAACTATAAGGTCATTAAGTAATTATGGAGGGTAGTTTTTGTAAATTCAATTGATATAAATAAGAGGCTTGGGCTCTCATATTTCTTGCACCATTCTCTTGATTCAAGAGTCTTTCTCTTCTTATCCCTCGAGCATTTTGGTCCCTCGTGATTCGATTTCTCTTTCTGTAGTTTTAGTATAGTAAGGAGAGCGCTGAAGCGTTGCACATATCTTTCTTAGAAAGATTCAACGACGAAGTTCTGCCCCTGCTGAGCCTGACTCCTAGCTAAAACCCCTTGTAAGTAAGTTGTTCATACCCTATTTTAAATATAGTTTATATTTAAAATTAGTATTGTCATTATGAACTTATAATAAATATCTAAGCTATCATTATGACTTATATAAGTGTCGTTATACTATCTCTTTAACTACTCACGGTACGGGGAATCTGGTTTAAAGGGCCACCTAGGGTTGTTGGATTTCAGAAGTGTTATATGGTAAAATGGTCATACCCTCCGGTGTTTTATGTCTGGCCCTGTCTGTACATAGTGGTTGGAAAGTATTGTTTAAATGATTATATAATAATAATAATAATAATAATAATAATAATAATAATAATAATAATAACAAGACTAAAATTAGTCATGGTAAATATTAGACTAAAATCTAGTGGTAATAATACTAGGTTTCGTTGTAGGAAATTATTTTAAAGTAAACGAAGCGTTGTCCGAGTACCGAGTCACCACCTTATCAACTGAGTGCATGGTGCCTTTCATCTTACACATAGATATGAAGTATTTAATACATATTACGTGTTGTGAGTGCATAGTTACTTTCATCTTACACATAGATATGAAGTCTTTTATATAAATTACGTGCTATGTGTGCATATTATCTGTATACTTGTTATTTATGCTGGATGAACGATTTTATACATGTTTTAAAGGATTTAAAGTGTATATGTATTATATATGTACAAAATGTGTTGGGTAAAACATGGGTAGATGAATGATGAGGGATGAAGGCTAAAATAGAGGAACATTAGTAGTATGGACCTAGTGCCCTATAGGTGAACATTGGCAACAATGGACCTAGTACCCTATAGATGAGCACTGACAGCTGCACCACAACCTGTAGATATTGTTGATCTACGATAAACATCCTAGTAGCTACGCTCTAAGGATAGTATCGGCAGCTGCGCCTAATAGAGAACATTATAACCATGACTGTAGCGTCTAAAGGACAATACCGGCAGAACCGCCTCATTGAGAATGTCACAATTCTGGCAGTTGCGCCTAAGTGATAGAACTAGCAACTGTGCTTGACAGCTGTGTCATTGAAAACGATGGACTTCGTACCTATTCCTTAGGATAATCCTTAGGAATGAACGAATGAGAAATAGCGAATTCTTAGGGTATATCCTTAAGAGTAAATAAGATAATTGGGATGCGTAATTGGGTTGATTGTTTGATGTTTAAACATATTAATTATATTATTATGGGTTGAAAACCCTATGTACTCACCAGGTTTCCCAACCTAACCTACTCAGCTTATTTATATCACAGGTGTTGATATGAAGTCACATTATACTGAGAGATTAAGAAGATATAAATCACTAGTGATAATGAATGTAAGTTCTGTTTATGCTTATGTTTTTGTATTGACGATGACATCCCAAATGATTTAAAATGAATAAAAATAATTTTCTTCGAAAATGCTTTGATAACGTATTTATCATGTTTTATTGGGAACAAATTCCGCAACATTTTTATTAAAAGAGGTACTCTGATTTTTATAAAGCATAAACAAAATCGGTCTTTTCTGGCCGTGAAAATGGGGATGTCACATTTGGTATCATAGCATTAGTTTAAGCGAACTAGGAATTTGTAGGAAATTTCTAGACTTAAACTTACAATGCTAAGCGATGATTGTGAGATGAGTGTCTGGTATATTTTAGACACAAGCACTAGTTTATTTTAGGAAAGATGCCTAAAATGTTTTATGTGCTAAGTGTTTTATGTTATAGCTATAAAGATACTTTATATGCTATTATTTGTTCGAATCTATGGTCTACTGCCGACAGGATCTGGAAATTTTATTTGTTCAGATTTTCCAAATGTTTGATTACAGTATTAGAACTGGCATATAACTTTTCAGCGTGACAAGGAGATCTATACGTCTATTGTAAATAAAATCTTTCATATCTTAAAATTCTCGCCTTGGTACACCGAACGTCTGCTTGGGTGTACAAAACATCATGGTGAAGATAGACTAGGAAATATCCAAGGAAGATGACAACCTGAGCCTAAGAATGAGATAGCTCATGCATCGGTCCTTGCGCCTGCTCCCAAACCAATCACAATGGCAAAAGTTCAGGAAGTGATGCGAACCATGATAGACTGAGAAAATAGAGGAAATGAAATGGATTACGATAGTGAATGATACCTATCGGAAGATATCATAAGAGAGGTATCTTGCCTATAGAATACGTATGATAAAATAACAATACGTCTAGAGAAGTACGGTACATCTAAATGTATACATTTGATTGTCAGGATGATAGAACGCATGGAAGAAGTCCTAGAAGAGCCTAGGGAAATTTTTATGATTATTTGGACATACTAGTATGTGTTAAATTGTTTTGTGATTTTGGGACTTGGGGACTGTGAGACAATACTTGGGACGAGTATGAGTAGGTGTGAAAGGTAGTATATGCATATACTACCAGAAACACAGGACTCACGCTTGGATCAGGGAAAGTCACAAGGTTACCAAGAAGCCAATAATTGATTTCGTTTTATTCAAGCATGTCGTTACCATCGTTTCAGTAATGACTAAGAAGATTGTTGTTTTTCTGACCCTAGTGGTCTTATCAAATTGAGTCCGACTAAGATGAGTACGATACATGGTTCAGAGAACCAAGTTCGATGTAGCATCTGACTTAAACTAGAGGATTGAAATGAAAGCCAAGGCGATCATTAGAAGTATCGCGATGATTGTTAAAGAAGTTGGTAGCTAGAAATGCTACATGTTGAAATATGATTGTATCACATTAGAACATGAAGGAAGGTATAGTCCGTTCCGGAATTTGACTCTAAGAGACCTGAGTCTGAGTGTTGCAACATACGATGAGAGGTCATAAGAACGTGACACATCGGCCTATTGTAGTAATCAAAATATACTTATATTATGTTTGTTAAGAAGAAGAAGGAGTCTACATTATGGATTGAGACCGTGACTTTAAGGTCATAATTTGGAGTCTAAAGTGATATAAGGAGCAAGTACAAGATCAAGCACCGCCTACAGTCAAGGAGTCCGAGAGTTAGAAACGTGTTCAAAGCAACATCGAAGTTACGATTATTACCTAGGATGAAAAGATAATTTATGGAGTCATCATGTGATCCCTGTTTCGTTGATGATTCCGGGACGTAATCATCCTAAGGGGGAAATAATTGTAACGCCCGTAGATCCGGGCTAGTCAATATAGAGGTAATAGTGGTCAAAAACGACTTTTCAACAAAAGATTATTTAGAATAAATAATCTTAACCAAGTTGTAGAATATGTTTCAAGGGTTCCATACATAAAAAGAACGCCGAAATCTGAGTTATAACGAAGAAGTTATGGCCTGTCGAAGTTTTACGGCAAAACCAGCACGACACCGGGAGATATAAATAGTGAATTTATGATGGAGGACGTTTTAGATTTAGTAATCTAAACAAAAGTCATAGAATATGTTAAGCTGAGAGCGTCCATTAAAATAACATCCAAATCTGACTTCGTATGAGGAAGTTATGATTTTTCTAAAATTTAGCATAACAATGCACAACCCGAAATTCGAATTTTAGATCGAGCGGTTTTTGGCCAACACGACCTAAATGAGAATTTAAGATCTCATTAATAGGAACTCAACGACAAAAAGACAGACGAAAACGGTGTCCGTATGTAAAAGTTATGAATTTTTAAGGGATAAATCATGTCCCGGCCTATTAAAAATATAACTTCAAAAATAAAGTTAAAATTAGCCGATGGAGTTTAAACAAAAGTTGTAAGGTACGGTCCCACCTATGCGTGGATATAAAGAATGTCAAAAATGGAGTCCGTATGAACGAGTTATAAAATATAATAGCATATTTACGTATTAAAAAAAATTATAAATCATATATATGTATACATATATATACAAATGTATATATCTTTAGAAAGGTATCGACGAAGCGGTCATTATAAGACTATTGTTGAGTATTTTCAACAATAGTTTAGTACAACAACGTTAAATCTATTTAAAATAGTACTATGAAGGGATGTTTAGTCGTTTATATAACTATAAGGTCATTAAGTAATTATGGAGGGTGGTTTTTATAAATTCAATTAGTATAAATAAGAGGCTTGGGCTCTCATATTTCTTGCACCATTCTCTTGATTCAAGAGTCTTTCTCTTCTTATCCCTCGTGCATTTTGGTCCCTCTGACTCGATTTCTCTTACTGTAGTTTTAGTATAGTAAGGAGAGCGCTGAAGCGTTGCACGGATCTTTCTTAGAAAGATTCAGCGATGAAGTTCTGCCCCTGTTGAGCCCGACTCCTAGCTAAAACCCCTTTGTAAGTAAGCTATGCTTACCCTATTTTAAATATAGTTTATATTTAAAATTAATGTTGTCATTATGAACTTATAATAAATATTTGATCTATTATTACGACTTATATAAGTGTCGTTATAACATCTTTTTAACTACTCGCAGTACGGAGAATCTGGTTTAAAGGGCCACATAGGGTTGTTGGATTTCAGAAGTGCTATATGTCATAATGGTCCTGCCCTCCGGTGTTTTATGTCTGGCCCTGTCTGTACATAGTGGTTGGAAGGTATTGTTTAAAAGCTTATATTATAACAATAATAATAATAAGACTAATAATTAGTCATGGTAAATATTAGACTAAAATCTAGTGGTAATAATACTAGGTTTCGTCGAAGGAAATTATTTTAAAGTAAATGAAGCGCTGTCCGAGTACCGAGTCACCACCTTATCAAGTGAGTGCATGGTCCCTTTCATCTTACATATTGATATGAAGTATTTAATATATGTTACGTGTTGTGAGTGCATAGTTACTTTCATCTTACACATAAATATGAAGTATTTTATATAAATTACGTGCTATGTGTGCATATTATCTGTATACTTGTTATCTATGCTGGATGAACGATTTTATACATGTTTTAAATGATTTAAACTGTATATGTATTGTATATCTACAAAATGTGTTGGGTAAAACATGGGTAGATGAATGATGAGGGATGAAGGCTGAAATAGAGGAACATTAGTAGTATGGACCTAGTGCCCTATAGGTGAACATTGGCAACAATGGATCTAGTACCCTATAAATGAGCACTGATAGCTACGCCAGAACCTGTAGATGTTGTTGATCTATGATAAACATCCTGGCAGTTGCGTTCTAAGGATAGTATCGACAGTTGCGCCTAATAGAGAACATTATAACCATGACAGTAGCGTCTAAAGGACAATACCGACAGAAGTGCCTCATTGAGAATGTCGTAATTCTGGCAGCTGCGCCAATGTGATAGAACTAGCAGCTTTGCATGACAGCTGTGTCATTGACAACAATGGACTTTGTACCAATTCCTTAGGATAATCCTTAGGAATGAATGAATGAGAAATAGCTGATTCTTAGGGTATATCCTTAAGAGTAAATAAGATAATTGGGATGAGTAATTGGGTTGATTGTTTGATGTTTAAACATATTACTTATATTATTGTGGGTTGAAAACCCTATGTACTCACCATGTTTCCCAACCTGACCCACTCAACTTATTTATATCACAGGTGTTGATATGAAGTCACATTACACTGAGAGATTAAGGAGATATAAATCACTAGTGATAATGAATGTAAGTTCTGTTTATGCTTATGTTTTTGTATTGACGATGACATCCCAAATGTTTTAAAATGAATAAAAATACTTTTCTTCGGAAATGCTTTGATAACGTATTTATCAAGTTTTACTGGGAACAAATTCCACAACATTTTTATTAAAAGAGGTACTCTGATTTTTATAAAGCATAAAAAAAATCGGTCTTTTCTGGCCATGAAAATGAGGATGTCACAACAATTAATGTGCATTGTCGTAACTATAAACATCAAATTCAAACATTGTAATTTGGTCAGATTCTAAAGTATTTTTTCATTATGAGAAATAAAATATGATTTTTCAGGCTACACTCAATCAAATATACATATCTTCCTATCAAAGAAATCATTACTAAAATAAAATGCTATGAACAAAAATGTAACATCAGTTTCATAATTTGCCAAAGGTTAACACTAATATATAATAAGGAACTGTCACACTTCTTGTATTTTGGTCACTGCATCCAACTAACAAATGAAATTCAGTTTAGAAGATTGATTCAAGAAGTGCATCCATGACTTTTTGTAGTTGAATTTGGGGAAATGTTAAGACCTACTGAGATATGAGGGAACGGTCTATTAGGCTACGGTTGGTTTCTGAAGAGCAATACAAATTCAAAATCGTTAGCACATATCTTTCATCCCTGCTTCAATTTTCAAATTTAGATCAAACTTGTCAAAATCAAATTCCAAAAAAAAAAAAAAATTCCGAGATGTGTAACCTAGCAATCGAGCAACATATTTTTCATAGAAATAAATATTACAAATCTATAATTTACACTTTACATGATATTCTTAAATTATATCTTACCTTTTCATCTTTAATGGTCACTAATACCTCTTTCTACCTAATTTTTGTGTCACGCATCTATATCGAAAATAAGAGAAAGAACTATAGAGAACGAATGTTGGAAGAGTGATCCTCCATTGAAAACGTAGCAAAATTCTTCATAGAACCACTAGTATTCTCTTATAGACCGCTAGAAGGTCTTTATAGTGACAACTATGTGGCATCTATGAGAACGTACCATTTAAAGTAATAGTTTTGATTAATGTAAGTGAAAAATCATATAGAATGCTTACTGGTTATGATTGTTTACACTTGGATGTGAACATTAACATTCTTGTAGAGAAGTGGAACTCCAAATGAACCCTACATAGCCAAATCAACAAACATGACAACACAAAAAGAAGCCTAAATTGACATATAACCAAATTACCAACAAATTTCAAAATTTTAAGGTTTTGCTGAACAATTTTTTCATTTTATCAAAATTTTATTTTATTACAACCCTATATGAGTAATCAAGAATATAAAGCAACTGAAAGAAGTAATTGTTCATTTAAAGTCGGTAAAAAAATACAATATTGTAAAATTGCTTATAATTTGCATGTTTACTTATTGTCCTACAGGTACCCGACCACTTGGGCATGTACTATTATTTAATTAATTAGTGCATAAAATACATTATAGAATATGAAATTTAACAATTATCTAAATTCATTTACACTTGATTTAACAATAGAAAATGAACAAATTTATAATCATAAAAGTATGCTTAATTCAACAAATTTGTTATCAAAATTAATGGAAAACTGAGTTTCTTGAAGAAACAAATCAAATACACAAAAACGATATAAATAAAAAACAAAGAATGGAGCAAAGAACATTTAAAGATCATGTCAGAAAAGTGTGAGCAATAAAATCTTTTTGACACTTTTCAATATAACCATGGTTAGTCTTTTTTCATCTCCAAGATGATAAGTACAAGTGTGTAGAGAAAACAAATTTATAATGATAAACATATGCTTAATTTAACAAATTTTTTATCAAGATTAATGGAAAATATTTTTTGTTAAAATAATCATTTGTTAAGTATGTAGGATATTACCACTAAGGGATTTAGAGTTTTGAATCATCAAGCTTCAATATAGACATCAACTAATGCTCATCACTTTCAAGTAAAATTCTCTGCAATTTAAACTTAATTATAGTAAATCTAATCAATATCATTATAAAAAGAGTAGGGTTAAGAATAAATACATACAATTATTAAGTTAGATAGTTGGAAATCGAGCAATTGTAATTTAACATGTATAAGACCGATTATTACTTTAAAAAATAGAAGTATTTACTACATTAATAAGATTGAAATGCAAGGTGACTGTTTTTCCCTTGATGAATTTTGGTACCATCGATGTACACTGAGAAAAAATAGAATAATTAAGAAGATATATCATGTTGATTTGCAAACATATAGGATGGTCACTATATAAATTACAACTTTAAATTTGGGGAGTATTTGAATTTTGAATTTTGAATTTTATTTTAGGGATAGAGGAAATTGGTGAAGGTTTGAGCAGAAACACTGATCGACAACGTGTTTAACCAAACATTGGTCAAGATGATGTAAACAATTTGATATAATGGTGAAAAATGTATAAGTGAAAAACAATCAAATGTCTTTATTGCTTTTAGATGATGAAATAAAGTTTTTATTTTAAACACATATTTAATCTTCTATTTAAATGTAAACGTCTTAGTCTTCGCCTCTCTCCGCGTCATTGTAATGGTAACTTAAGACGGATTATTATTACTGTCATGGTAAGTTGACTTTTGAAACATCAAGTTGGTATATGAAGGTATTGTTACTTTGAGCCATGTTTCTATTTGAGAAAAAACTAATGATTGTTAAACACATGTTATTCAACCAAGTAATATGAACCGAGTAAAATAGACAACACATGAACAATTCAAAATTAGGATCAGAGTGAAAATATAGTTTTAGGGACGAAATTTGTAACTTTGATATAACGTAAGGATGCCGAATGTAATTTAGTCTAAAATATATAATGTAGAAAGTTTTTTGTATGTAATCAAAATCAAAATTATAAAAATAAAATAAAACTCTTATCATCCAAATATGAATGATGTTATATACTTTTAAAAACATTCATAACGCAAACTTGACAATAAAGTAAGTATAAATAATTTTTGTTGATGCTCATCAGAAAAAACATATAAATAAGTATATACCATTAATTGTTTAGTTTGACACCCTTCAAATCTGAGTATTTTTATTAAAATATATTTCTTTTAAAATGGACAACAATATATAGTAATATAAATTGTTTTTTAAAGCATTTTTCTATCTAATAAGAAGTTGGTATTTCCATATAAGTTATTAAAAAATTATTCATACTTTTGACTTATATACCGAAAAAGACTTAATATGAATTTTTAACCTTTTTTTATATGTTTACAAAAACAATTTAAAACAAAAATGTACTTTCAATGTAATCGTATATATAAGGTGTTTTTCAATAAGGAAATCATTATCTAAAAAAATTGGGACCCTTAAATATCAAGTTGGAGATTTTCAGCTACTCATCTGTAAAAAAAGAAAGACATAAGTTATATTGTTTCAAAATTTCAAATTAAATGACTTGCTTATTTAATGAGTTTTAAAATTAAAACCATTATCTCAAACTGATTCACTTACGTGGGATATACTGGGAGAAATTACGAATAATATTGACTTTAATTTTGACTCTAAATTTTTTTGCTGATTTAAATTAGATTTTATAGGTTAAAAACCGAATTATTGATATGCTTATTAAATGAGGTTTTTCAGAAAGGAAAAAAAAAAAGCTAAACGGGTTAAAATTTTGAAGCCAAAAGCTATAAATAAGGGAGTTAAATTAGGAATAATATTAATTAGAAAAATTGATATCTCGTATTTAAATAGAATGATATGCTTCAATTATAACATAATTGCTGAAATTAAGGATTCTATAATTAAATGTATTTGTGTTTGAATTCCAATTGAGAAATATAATATTAACAATTTGATCTAAGGGTGGAAAACGTAGGATAAAAACACAGTCAAGCGCTTAGATTGCTTCAATGAAATTAATATGCTTAAAGTAGAATGACCAATTTTTTTCATGAAAGCTCAACCGATAATAAGAACAGGTAAATGCAAGAAATTGGAGAAGAAGAAAGAGAACAAAGTAAAGAAAGAATATGGTAAAAAGAATTAGAGAATAAGACCGTTGAAGAAGAACACTGTAAACCGTATGACTCAATCCAAAACCGTAAGAATAATTTCAATGTAATCGTATATATATGGTGTTCATGAATAAATAAATCATTATCTTCCAAAAAAAATTGGGATTCCAAGATATCTTCTTAGAGATTTTCAACTATTCATCTGAAAAAAAATAAAAAAGATATCAATTATATTGATTCCAAATTTCAAAATAATTGACTTGCTTATTTAATGAGTTTTAAAATTCAAACTATTATCTCAAATAGATCCATTTTATGCGGGATATATTGGGAGATAAATTATAAATAATATTGACTTTAATTTTGACTCTCAAATATTTTGTTGATTTAACGGGCTTAGATTAGATTTTATATGTTTATAACCGAATTAATGATATGCTCATTTAATGCGTTTATTCAAAAAAAAAAAAAGAAAGCAAAACAAAACGGTTTTGAATTTTAAAGCAAAAAGCTATAAATAAGGGAGTTAAATTAAAACAATATTAATTAGAGAAACTGATATATGGTATATAAATAGAACGACATGCTTCAATTGATAATATAATTACTGAATTTAAAGATTCTATAATTACATGTAATTATGTTTGAATTATATTTAGAGAAGATGATGTCAGCAATTTGATCTAACGGTAAGAAACATATGATTGAAATACAATAAAGGATCCTAATTGCTTCATTGATAAATTAAATGTTCTGTTTTAATAATATTTAGAGATTAAAAACTTATTTAATTATAAACAAATGAAACGTTTATATGTTATAGCTAACATTATATCAGTCGTCTATTTGGTTTGCCTTGTGTTTTGATCATTTTTTTTTCGAGACTGGTCCTTAATGTTTATTCTATCTTAACCCCACTCACCCCCAATTTCTTGGTTCCATCCTTCGCCTCTCCCCTCATCATTTTCTATCACCTGGAAAAAAAAATGCACTAACATTATCACCATATTTCCAGTCATTGCCAAAAAGGAAAGTCAGCCACCATTAAAAAATCCTGTCATGCCTGCTGTCTTCTTTTTTTTTCAAAGCCGTTGTGACCTTTTATTTCTCCAGAAACACCAATGTCAGACTTCTCTTTCTCAAGTATTGCACCACTAATGGCATCTCCAATCCACCCTCAAACTTCATTTCTTTTCTCATTTCTTCCCCATTCTTCTCCAACCCTACCCCATTTTCACCTCCGTTTTTTAGAGACTATTCATATCTCCAAAACTCCCTCTCATTTTTATTTTATACATTTCTAGTTTATTTTATCTACTAATTATAATTTAAATTCAATATTTAATATTTATAATATCATGTTATATACTAATTTATATTAATTAATCATAAATATAGAGTTTAATTAGTAGAGAGGTGTATTTAATAATATATATAAGTTTTAAAAATGGAATATTCAAGGAATATACTTTTTGAGGTAAAAAATGTGGTTGAAAATAGAGTAGGGTTGAAGATGAAACACTATTTACTCCATTTATAGGGGAAAATGGAGATGGTCTAACTAGATCCATCCATCACCACCACCGACCTTCTCTTTTTGTGGAACCGCCGTCCAGTGGCGGAACCAGTAATTTTGATATGGGTACAAACATTGTCAATATATTATATGTAGTTATCCAATAACTTGAAACATGTTTACAAATAATATATATATATATATATATATATATATATATATATATTTAAAACAATTTTTTTGGGGGTACTGTAGTACCCCCAACGCCCCATCTAGCTTCGTCACCGGATATGCCTAGGCCTATGATCTACTTAGGCTCAAAACTATAATTCGTTTTTTTTTTCTCTTTGGCTTTCCCTTCTTGAACTATTTGGAAATCACGAAATAAGTAAAAAAAAAAAAAAAAAAAAAAAAAAAAAAAAAAAACTCGGAATCTACATTGTGTAGATGTAACATATGTTAGTGGTGATAGAGTGGAGCTGAAAGTGGTACTTGTGGCTTGACATTTACAAGCTCATTACCAAATCATTAGCCCATGAAAATAGTTATTAGCTTACAATTTTATCTTTTTATTTCTAATATTTTGTTTTGTCATTAAACTAAGAAGAGGAGATGGAGAAGTGTGGTCTCTTTCCGTTTTCGCAACCCCATCATAGTCAAGCCATCGGACACAGAGGCGGTGTTCAATCGTGAATTAGCTTAATTCATGCCCATTTCGGATAGTCAAGTTGTGTCCTTTTGGGTAAGAGTTTTATTTTCATTTTTTTTGTTGAATTAATTTAATTTAAAATATATATTAAATTTGAAAAAAAATAGATAAAACTGTTAACTAAGGGTAAAGTGGTTGTTTTAGATCGATTATGAATCAATATGAAACCATGAGGAACACATAGGCAATGTTTACAAACTAAATAAATCAAGCTAGTTTTCAAAGACCACACAGACTAATCGCATGATTTTTTATGTCAAATTATTAAACTAGAGGGAGTGGACTACAGCAAGAGCCTATGTGGCATTTTTTTTACCATAGTTAGCACTGCCCCTCCTATATAAATGCTATATTTTTTTTTATTATTGTACTTGTGCTATATAACCAGTTTACTTGTGATCCATGAACTTAGTCTCACAACCCAGCGTCATCCGCCGCCTCGGTCGTGGGTCTGACACATACATGAGCCTTCAGCATAACTGGATAGCCTTTAAAGTCCTTCAACCTATCTGGACTGCTCTCAGGGCCTTTGGCCTTTAACACAAAACAGGACCGCCTTTACCCAATAAACCAAAACATGTTCAACAGATAAACATAACTTATAACCAACAAGTACATGTAATCATACAGATCTACCAATCTATCGTATAACCATCATAACATTATCATATATACCATGATACATAACGTAGTGGTCCGGCATTCGTGCCTTCGACCTACAAGTACAGTCATGAGAACTCACCTCACAACCCGAAAGATATTTGAACTAATCACTGCTCCAAATATTATCTCTACAGGTCACATATACAATAAACAGGGACCCAATCTCAATCTACTATTCAAATCACCCCAAGTGACCTAAAGTCAAAACTTGGTCAAAGGCAACAGTCAACGGTCAAAATTCGAAGGTCATCATACAGACCGAGTACTTCATGCATACTCCAACTCTATGCTTTGTGTTGAGTGTGGCTTAGCTTTTACGGGAAAATAAAGTGATACACGCTGCGTACCTTTATGTACGTCCTGTTTACTCAAGCCAAAAATTAATCTCTTCATTAAGCACTTATTCCCTAAAGTCTATTCAGTCGATACTCAAATCTAATTCCTAATAGCTCCATAATGGATAAAGTTTCTAACTTTATCCATTAGGATGGTCCAAACAACCAAGATCTAGTCTTTAAGTCCCAAAAGGACTAAAAATGCATCGTTCATAACTTAAACATTAAGTCAAACTCTCTAACCTTTAAATCTGAATCAATATGATGTTTAGATGGATAAAGGTTCCAACATTAACCATAACAAAGTCACAAACTTTCAATATCTAAACTTTATACAATAAAATGACCAAAAAGTGGCAAATATGACAAATGACTAGATCTATGAAACCAATGAGCATGTTAGAAGCTTTTTACTCACAAAGGTCCGGGAATGAGGCAATATTGATGGATCTATACTTGAACTTTTCTTCTATACACTTTGTGTAACGTCCTAAAAATTAAAACCAAAAATTTCAATTTTTATATTAAATATATCATCAACACAATCAGTATCATAAAACCAAAGTGGAAATCAGAGTTTGTCAAATAATATCCAAATACATCAGAGTCATAGAAAACACAGAACAGTGTGGTGTGTGGAATGTAGTCATCTCGAGCTCTTCTCCTAGGAACCAGAAGTACCTGAAACATAAACTGAAAACCTTAAGCACAAAGCTTAGTGAGTTTCCCAAAATAATACATACCATACATATCGAACATATAATGTGCCCCGCCCGACATCAAGCCCCAGTTGAAACAAGATTGTCAGTCATCAGGCCCCGCTTGGTATATATATAAACATATAAACGTATAATCATATAAACACAAGCAATAGTCATAAAGATAAAGAACATACAGGATAGTCATCTGGCGCCGCTTGGTATACATATCAATATAATACATGCAAGAGTCACGCAGACAACTAACAGCCTAATAATAATAAACCATGGGCTGGCATTGCTGCCTTCGACTCGCTAAACATAGTGAGGAAATTCACCTCAAGCTACTGAATGTATCAATAACATAGGCGATATATCTGGAACATCATTGCTGAAGATAGCGTCTGGCCTAGCTGATGAACATAGAATCAACCCACGCAAAGCAAGCTCTCCCTAAACCACTAACTCTCCGCCGCTTAGGGTCCGAATGCGTACCATCTGATGCTCAAAATCAATCACCACCTCATTGGGGCTCAACCAGTGCATCCCTACAATAATGTTGTTCCCGCGCAATGGAATGGTGATGAGTTAAGAAACTCTTTGATCGTTTAGATCTTTAAACAGGTTAATCACAGAAACGTTAAACAGAAATATCAAGCACAAGAATGAATCAAAATATGTTGAAAGATTCAATAGATTCAAGCCTCAGTAGAGCTCGACAAAGAACTTCCGCTGTAGAGGCTACTTGGGTTACAAACGATAAAGATAATATTTATGATATAATCGACTTTAAATCTTACGTACTAAGATGCATGCAAGCATCTATAAATACTAAACCCTAGAAATAACTCACGGATGAACATGCCCAATCCGGATACAACAATGGACTAAAGAACGAGCCCAAGACGCAACACCCATCGAACCTTATAATCTCCGCCTTTGCGTCAATTGGAGCGAGACTCTACTTCGGCTTGTTGGGTCCAGTTGCAGGAACTTTCTTTGTGGTTTCAAACAGACGTGGAATGAGGTCAAGGATGGTTTGTCTGAAGCGAATGTACCACTGGATCATGCCATCAAAATACTTCTTGTCATCTGCAGAGTTCTGCTTGCATCGACGAATAATCCCCAGAACATGTTCCAAGCACGCAGTGGTGTATAGATGCTTATCTGCCAAGGCGAACAAGCATTTTTGGCCTTCGTTCCTTGTGAACATGATAGAGTTCCGTTTCAGGTCGATTCTTCCCATTTGCATCATATTTAAATCACTTGCAGAACCAATAGGAGAGATGGTAGGCTTTTTCTTGAAAATACTTGCGATCTCCTGATCCATCTTGGCAACCTCCATGATGTAGCAAACAAGCATCCTTTTGAAGTGATCGATGATTGGCCCATACTCAGCTTCGTTAGTGAGGAGGATGTTGTGCAGAATAATCCAATCATGTGGATTCAGGTTGGGAAGATCAACAAGTGAAATAGCATGTTCAGATTTAGCAGAACCCCTTAGCACTTTGAACTGAACGTTTGTGAAGTTCCCCTCACGAAATGGTTTGAGGACCCGAATGTTAATGATCTTCTGAGCACTCCATGTCTGATACTGAGGCTGAGCAAACCTGAGGTAGAATTCAACGAGCTCCCTATCAACCTTTGGGTGAGGATGAGGGACGTCGGCAACATGAGAAAAAGCATGGAATATGAAGGCCTTTCGGGTCAGTGGCATATCGAACTGAGAGTTGACAGAATTGATCCGATCCAAGGAAATCATCGGTTCGAGCCACATGATGCTAGGAGTTTCAATTGCTTCTTTGATAAGCTTTTCGAGAGTCCATGGAGGAAATTGAGTTTTTCTACTCTCAAGAAGATCATGAGCCTCCTTCATTTTTCTTTCGTTCGCCTCGGCCTCTCTGGCAACGCGAGCAATCATGTCTGCATCCTTTTCCCGGCCTTGTCTCTTCAAGAGCTCAGTGATGGTCTCTTTATCATCATCACCATCACTGTCTTCAGCAATCTTCTTCCCTTTATCTTTAACACATGAACCTGAAGCTTGACCTGCTGGAGGAGGTTCGGTTGCTTTAGTTGATGTAGAAGTAGGAGGCGGTTGAGACACATCTTCTCCCCCTTGTTTTGGATAGGCCACGAACTCAAAAGCCCTTCAAGTTTGCTGAGTAGGGAAAGGGCAGGAGCAAGCTTCTCAGCTAGAGTGCGCCTCACAGAGTAGTTCAGGATGGGATCATGTTCTTCGATGATGTTGGAGAGGGCAGCGTGGACATCCGAAACACACGTGGAGATAACCGCACGCTCAGATCGGAGAGACGCAACTTCCTTTTCTGATTGGAAAAGATGAAGACTCTTGACCTTGAGAGCAGTAGTCTTGCGAGCAAGAGCATCCATCACTGAGTTCTCGGAAGCAAGATCTTCTTGCATCTTTGTCAAGCGCTCCTCAACAGTCGCCTGGAATGATTTATTGTCATCATCGAGAGATTGACGAAGACTGGCAAAGGACTGCAGTTCGGAGGCGAATGAAGTGGCCAACTTCTTGACAAGGGAGTCAAGCTTCGCTGCATTGTCATCAGCGGCTCCCTGAAAAGACTGCAAAAGATTGTTAGCATTGACATATATTTTTTCGATTTTTTCGGTCGCAGCAGCACACACCTTGGTAGAGGCGTCGATAGCAGCAGTTGCAGAGTTGATGGAGGCTTCATGAGCCTTGGTATACGTATCAACTAGCCCTTGAATGGCAGCCTCTGAGATAATGGACTGAGAGGAAGAGGAGGAAGTGATGAGACTGTCGATTTTCTCATGAAGTTCCTTGAGATGCTTTTTAGTGACAGGAACATCATCGTCATCATCACTTTGAACTTGATATGGACTATGGTATACCGAGTCAAACGTCATGTCTTCTCCTCCAAGAAAAGTCTCGTCATCAACTGAGTGATTTGGAGATGAAGGTGAAGGTGAAGGTTCTGCTTTAGGAGTAGGTTCGGGTATGGAAGCTTGTTCTGTAGCGGGTGTGGGTTCAGGTGTTGAAGTAGGACCCCCGTATCAAATACGTTGGTTCGAACTCCAGTGGTGGTTCTTGTCGTAGCTTCTGTGAAAATAGGAGGTGGTACAGGGATAGAGGTGGGTGGTATTTGAGTAGTGGAGGTTATGGGGGAATGGAAATAGAGATAGAGATTGGAGGAGGAGAAACTGGTGTAGTTGAATCAGGTACCTCAGGTGAAGGCGAACGAGGAGGAGTGTCACCTCGAATCGACTCCTTAGAGTCTGAGCTCTCATCCTCTGATTCAATGATAGAAGAGGCAAGAATGAGTTTGCGCCTGGGCTGAGTTTTCCTCTTCTTCGGTGGAGGTGATTGAGCTGCGTTCGAAGGTATTCAATTCTTTGGAGAAGGACCTTTCGCTCCTTTGACAACTTTCTTGTCTTTCCCCTTTTGTGGTTTCTTTCCCCTGGGAGCAGGTCTGTCAGCGTCGTGGATGGATTGAATCATTTTGGGACTGAGCTCTCTAGGGCCTGAACGAAGAAACTCCTTGTAGGTTTTGATAATGCGACTATCCCTTGGAACACACGCATACATTGACTCAGGGATGGAGCCAACGAACTGAAATTTCAAAGCATCAGACATGATGATCTTTGTTGTGTGGAAAATACCGATCGAGGAGAGTGGAGAATCAGCAACGATAGGGACATGATACTTGTCCATTGCCCACTTCGTGACCAGCAACCAGAATCTGGCATAAGAAATCTCAGAATCGCGAGAAGTAGACGCAAGGCTTTGAATCAGCTGCTGCCATAAAACCGATCCATAGTCGAGATTGACGCCGTGGTACAGCCCATAGAGAATAGTCATAAACAGTCGGCTAGCCCCATCAGAACCTGCACTTCGTTCGGATAGTCCGTTAAACAGCATGGTGAAGAAGCCATTCCACTAAGGAGGTAGACATGATTTCTTGAACTTGGTAACAGTGGTAAAAATCTCGGTGTAACCCATGTTGTAAAACATGGAGAACAACTGTCCCACAGGAATAGATTTAGGGTTAACCCTAGACTCATCAGGTTCAAACCCTAGAAGTGAACATAATCGCTGTTTGGAGATGGAGGATTTGGTATCAAGAATGTCGAAGAAAATTCGATCGACAGACTTGTCATAGTGGGCAGTTGAGAAGATCTGCGATAAACACTCCATTGGAGCGAGTTCGACCTTGGTTAGTGCTGGAACCAGTGGAGAGCGTTTGAGACACTCCACGACTGGGAAGATGAATGCGTCGTAGACATGTGGGGTGAGATCAATGATCAAGCTTTGTTGAGGTTAGATAGGCAGAATGTGGGAGGTAGCATGAACTGAAGAAGAGTCCGCCATTGAAGAGTGGTTTTGGAGAAGATGATGAACAGTGGGAGAAAGTAATCATTTCTTGCTCTCTGAATATTAGGTGTAGTAAAGAGGTAAAAGACTTTAGGGTTTACCCTTTATACCGTGGGTAGAAGAGAGAGAAGAATGTGGTCCCAAATCTTCTTGAAAAACGAAGCGTTTCCTGAGGTGATTGACGCGTGATAGTTTAAAACCCCTATGATTACGCAGGAGAGAGAAAAACTCTTCCGTTTTGCACGCCTTCCCATCAAGCACTGTTTGAAGTACTAAAACGTTTAGACTTTCGGCTGAGTCAGCAACTTATCCTTTTAAAATGAGCTGTCTTCATAGATAAAAGTAAGCACGTGTAGCATTAACAACCACATCTCGTTTAGAATATAGCATTAAATCCCGGAGCCAAAAAAATAGCTTGTAATGAAGGAAACCAGATTTTTGGAAAATCAAAAAGATTTTCGTGCATATAGTGTCAAAGATAAAGAAATAAATCAACATATAGGTGGGAATTTGTGATGTCAATAGAGACATAAAATAGTGGATCCCAGGCATGAATCTCTTCCTTCAAAGTCAAGAGAGACCTTAAAGTGTTTGTGTGGTTTCCCGTTGAAGTACGATCAATCACTAGTTAAGAAGTGTTGAAAGGAATCTTTTAATAAGGCTTATTTGGGAGGCTTTCGCTTCAGTCAAGAGTTCCTAATCTTGACATAAGACAGAAATCGAGTGAACAACTTGTGAGACCAATCTGGTCTGTAGAACAAGTAGGTTTGGATAATATTTAAGTGACACGTTAAAAAAAATTTTAGGTGAAATCTCAAAAAAAATAAAATTGGATTCTAAGGGAAGAAATGTTATGGTATGTAACAATTTCATAAGAATCACACAAAAAGAAAAATTAGAGATCTCATGGTACAACCATTTGGGTGAATTCGTTAATTCGTGAGTGAAAACTAGAGCAAATTTAATTGTTCACCGTCAAAGCATAGTAGGTATTGAATTGTGGGTTTTACTTAGCACGTAGTGACATGAGGCTAAGATCATAAACACAGAGATTGTGTAACCATAAACCTCAGTGGTAATTTCTGAGAGTCTCAAGGGTTACTTGTATGAAGCGAATATGATGGAGAAAAATATTTTAGAGGGTGTAAGGAAACCAAAGTACCTCTGCTATTAAAACAATGACTAAGCAGAAAACTCTTACCTCATATGAGAAAAGAGTAAGGTAGCTCATGATTAGAATAAATGTAGTAGCCTAATTGGGAAGAAAAGGTTTGTATATACCAAGTCAGTAAGGCTTTATTCAGAATCAGTTGAGGCTTTGCACAACATGCAGCATCATGCTTCTAGGGACACTTAGCTATTAAAAAGTGTGAGAATGATACCTGCCCCATCGATAATCCATAAACGGTGAATACAAACAGAAGTATAGACAAATAACAACAAAAAAATATTTTTGGATTTTTTGATAATTTGGTAAAGAGAAAAACAAAAACAAACCAAAAAAAAAAAATTGGAACTGAATCCGAAATAGACCGAATGCTCGGTTCATTTCGGTTCGTAAAAAAAATTGGAATAAAAAAATAGGAAAGCAAGTGTACAAAAGTTCACAACCAAAGAAACTACCTTTTTGAGATAAGCGAAAACAAGTGCAATGGGACCGAACCCGAGCGTTCGGTTCATTTCGGTACCCATGGGATCCGAACCCGAAATAGACTGAACGTTCCGTTCATTTCGCTTCCAACTTTTAGTTTTGAGAAGGTGTTTTTGGTACTGACTCCGATTCCATCATACCTAGTCCTTGTAGAATTTTATTAAAACTCGCTTCAGGAAGGGCTTTGGTGAAGATGTCAGCCAGTTGAACAGTGGTGCGAACAAAGTGAATCTCTATGTTTCCGTCTTCCACATGATCCTTAATGAAATGATACCGCAATGCAACATGTTTGGTTTTGGAATGTTGCACTGGGTTATGACAGATCCTAATTGCACTTTCTGAGTCACAATATAGTGGGATCTTTTTCATATTGAGTCCATAATCCCGGAGTTGGCTTTGGATCCAAATCACTTGATATATGCAAGAAGCGGCTGCAATGTACTCTATTTCGGCTGTAGACAGAGAAGGACATGTATGTTTCTTAGATTGGCAGCTCACCAGCTTCCCATCGAGGAATTGACAGCCTCCTGTAGTGCTTTTCCTATCTAAACCACATCCTCCAAGGTCTGCATCTGAGTAGGCTTGAACAAAGAAACCTGAGTTTGAGGGATACCAGAGACCGAGAGAAGTGGTTCTCTCCAAATACCGGAGTATACTCTTCACTACCAGCATGTGTGGTTCACGAGGATTTGCTTGAAACCTGGCACAGTAGCACACAGAAAACATTATATCAGGCCTGCTAGCTGTGAGGTACATCAAGGAAGCAATCATTTGGCGATATAGCGTTATGTCAACTGCTGGTTTTTCCAAAGATTGTGTGAGCTTGGTACCGAACGCCATAGGGACTTTGACCTTTGAATCTCCCATCATACCGAATTTAGCAAGAAGATTCTTGGTATATGCTTCCTGGTTTATAAAGATGCCTTTGGGTCCCTGTCTAATATTTAAAGCAAGGAAAAAGTTCATCGGACCCATTGAGCTCATTTCAAATTTTGTCTCCATCAACTTTATAAATTCAGCTGTTAAGCTAGGATTCGTTGAGCCAAAGATGATATCATCGACATAGATCTGAACTATCATAAGGTGGTTACCTTCCTTTTTACGAAAGAAGGTTGGGTCAACCGAACCTTGTTTGAATTTACACATCTTTAAAAACTTAGTTAGTGTTTCATACCATGCCCTAGGTGCTTGTTTCATACCGTAAACTGCCTTATCTAAGATGTAGCAGTGATTTGGATACTTTTCATTCACAAAACCAGGAGGTTGCTCCACGTATACCGTTTCTTCAAGTTCCCCATTCAGAAAAGCGCACATCACATCCATTTGGTAGACCTCGAAATTCTTGTGTGCAGCATAGGCAAGAAATATTCGAACAGATTCCAGCCTTGCTACCGGAGCAAATGTCTCTTCATTATCAATTCCTTCTTCCTGGCAGTATCCTTTTACCACAAGACGAGCCTTATTTCGAATCACATTACCCTCCTTATCCATTTTGTTTCTGAATACCCATTTGAGACCAACGACTGAGGCATCTTTCGGTATGGGAATGAGACACCAGACCTTATTTCTTTCGAACTCATTGAGTTCATCTTGCATTTCCTGAACCAAATCAGAATGGTCGAGAGCAATATTGACAGTATTCGGCTCAATTTTGGACACGAATGAATTAAACATGTAGAACTCTACTTTGGAGAGTAAAGCAGTTTGTTTCGTCTTCAGTTGTGAGCGAGTTAGAACTTTCTCTGATGCGTCACCCACTATTTGAGATGCAGGATGATCTCTGGTCCATTTGGTGAGTGGAGGATAACTTGGTTCATAGGATGGATCTAGTTCAGCATTTACCATTTCTTCTAATTTTGATTGAGTATCATCGTCATAGAGCATGTCAGAATTCTCCCCCTCGACAGATGATGAATCATTTGGATTTATCCCAAAAATTCTTTCTTCAACTGGACTTTCAGGTTGATTTGGACCTTCGGGTGCTACTGGACTTTCGGGTGCTACAGGACTTTCGGGTGTAGCTGGGCTTTCGGGTTCGTCAAAGATTGGATTCTCCCCATGAATATGTGATTCCTGTTGTTTTGAAGAGAATTGATTCTCCCCCTCGACCGAAGTACTGCTCTGGGGAGGTTCGTTACAAACTGGTTCTCCTTCTCCCATTTGTTTGGCTGCATCTTCGATAATTTGCTTAAGATGATCGATTTTGTTGTCTGCTGCCTTGGCTTCTGAAAGAGTGGCTTTCTCAGGTTCATCAAATAAGTCTACGAACTGGTCAAATAAATTGTCAATCGAGGCTGTGACTTGACCTGTTTGCGAGAAAATCTCTCCAATTGCTTCTTCAGTAGACTTTAGCTTCTTGACGTAATTTTCATCGAACGTCACATAATAGGTTTCTTCAATTCTTCTAGAACGTTTATTTAAAACCCTGTATGCCTTTGAAGTAAAAGAATATCCCTGAAAGATTCCTTCATCAGCTTTGACATCAAACTTGTTGCGATGTTCTTTGGAGTTGAAGATAATGCACCTGGAACCGAACACGTGAAAGAACTTGACATTCGGCTTCCTGTTGTTAATAATCTCATAAGGAGTGAGAGAGAAACGCTTGTTGAGATAAGACCTATTCTGAGTAAAACATGTTGCAGCAATAGCGTCAGCCCAGAAATATAAGGGAAGAGTAGCAAAACCTAGCATGGTTCGGGCCGCCTCGCACAGGGATCGGTTTTGCCTTTCGACAATTTCGTTCTGTTGAGGTGTATAGGGGGCTGAGAAATTATGACTGGTGCCTTTTTCTGTCAAGAAATCTTCAAATTCTTTGTTCTTGAATTCCAGTCCATTGTCACTCCTAGTGTGTGACATCCCCAAAATCACGGCCAGAAAAGACCGATTTTGTTTATGCTTTATAAAAATCAGAGTACTTCATTTTATAAAAAGGTTGCGGAATTTGTTCCCAGAAAAACATGGTAAATACGTTATTAAAACATTTTCGAAGAAACGTATTTATTTCATTTTAAAATGTTTGGGATGTCGTCGTTAATACCGAAACATAAGCATAAACAGAACTTACAATGATTTACACTAGTGATCTACATCTCTTTTAAATCTCTCAGTGTAATGTCACTTCACTTCGTCACCTGTGATATACATAAACTGAGTGGGTCAGGTTGGGAAACCTGGTGAGTACATAGGTTTTCAACCCACAATAATATAATTATTATGTTCAATCAAACAATCAACCCAATTACTCATCCCCATTATCTTCTTTACTCTTTAAGGATTTAACCTAAGAGTCATCTATCCTGCATTCGTTTATTCCGAAGTCCCTTACTTCCAGGGTTATGGGACTGGCACTAAATCCATAGCTGCCAATGTTCGTTCATAAAGCACTAATTCCATAGCTGCTATAGTCTATTCATCGGGTACTAAATCCATAGCTACCAGTCTTTATCTAATAGGTACTAAGTCCATAGCTACCAATGTTCAACAGGTACTAAGTCCATAGCTACCAATTCCTACAGGTACTAAATCCTTAGCTACCAGCGTCTAACTAATAGGTACTAAGTCCATAGCTACCAATTCCCAACAGGTACTAAATCCATAGCTACCAACGTCTAAAAGGTACTAAGTCCATAGCTACCGGTGTTTGTCCCATAGGCACTAAGTCTATAGCTGCCAATGTATACTCACGTCATCTTCTATCTCTCATCATTCATCTACCCATCTCATACCCAGCATTTTTGTATATATAAAATACGTATACAGTTTAAGTCCTTTAAAACATGTATAAAACGTTCAACCAACATAGACAACAAGTATTCAGATAATGTGCACACATAGCACGTAGTTTATATAAAATACTTCATATCTATGTGTAAGATGAAAGGGACTATGCACTCACCTGAAAGGTGGTGAGTCGGCACTCGGACAGCACTTCGTTACTCTTAAAACAATTATCCCTTGACGAAACCTAGTATCATTACCACTAGAGTTTAGTCTAACACTTGACGAGACTAATTTAATAGTCTAGCTATTATTACTATTATATAAGCGTTAAATAACACTCAATATAACTCATAATAATAGCCTAAATAATTATTCTATGGTCCTAACAATGTTACTATAATTAAATAAAATCTATATTAAATATACTATAGGCGTAGCTCATTTACAGCGGGTTTTTATTAAAAACCGGGCTTTGCTGGAACAGCGTTTCCAAGCCGAAAGCTTTTCTTCTCGGAGCCGTCGGGCGCTCCGGGGCTTTCTTCTCGTGCTATGGAGGTTCCGTAGACTTAGTAGGGGTTTAGGGAGGCTAGAGAGAAGTTAGAGAGAGAAAGAGAGGCTTATGGTGTGAAGAAAATATGAGGAGTTCACCCTTGTATTTATAGGAGTTTTATAGTAAAGTAGTCTCTAAGCTTCGTCCGTAACTTTTGCATACGAGCTCCGTTTTTGTCTGTCTTTTTACCGTTGAGTTCCTATTAGTGAGATCTTCAACTTTCATTTAGACCTCGTTGGCTAATTCTCATTCTATCTCGGATTTACAAAACTGTATCGAATTCGCCGCGCTCGAAAAGTAGGGACTAAGCTTCGTCCATAACTTTCGCATACAAGTTCCGTTTTTGTCTGTCTTTTTACCGTTGAGTTCCTATTAATGAGATCTTCAACTTTCATTTAGACCTCGTTGGCTAATTCTCATTCTATCTCGGATTTACAAAACTGTATCAAATTCGCCGCGCTCGAAAAGTAGGGACTAAGCTTCGTCCATAACTTTCGCATACGAGCTCTATTATCGACGTTCTTTATATCCACGCGTTGGTATTTACGAGTACTATAACTTTCATTTAGATCCCATCGGCTAAAAATCGACCGATCTAAAATTCAGATTTCGGGCTGTGCACTGCTATGCTAAATCTTAGAAAAATCATAACTTCCTCATACGAAGTCAGATTTGGGCGTTCTTTTTATCGATGTTCTTAGTTTAACATATTGTACGACTTTCGTTTAGATCGCTAAGGCTAAATCTTGCTCTATCGTAAATTCACTATTTACGCTTTCCGGTATCGTGCCGGTTCCGTCGCGAAACTTCAATGGGTCATAACTTCTTCGTTATAACTCGGATTTCGGCGTTCTTTATATGTACGAAAACCTCGTAACATACTATACAACTTGGTTAAGATTATTTATTCTAAATAATCTTTTATCGAAAAGTCGTTTTCGACCCCTATTGCCTCTAAATTGACTAGCCCGGATTTGCGGGCGTTACAATTATCTCCCCCTTAGGATGATTACGTCCCGGAATCATCAACGAAACAGGGTCGTATAATGACTCCAAACATCATCTCTTCATCCTAGGTAATAATTATAACTTCTACATTCCTTCGATTCTATCTCTTAAACTCATTGACTGTAAGAGTACTCGATCGTGCACCTGCTCTCTACCTCAGGTTAGACTCCAAATTATGACCTTCAAGTCAAAATCTCGATCCTTGCTGGATACGGACTTGAGATAAGTTCTTTTATTACTACTATAGATCGATGTGTCATATTCTAATGACCTATCATCGTATGTTGCAACACTTAGACTTAGGTCTCTTAGAGTTAAATTCTAAAACAGACTATGCCTTCCTTCATGTTCTAATGTGATATAATCACACTTTAACATTAGGCATTTCTAGCCACCAACTTCTTTAACAACGAGTGTGATACTTCTATTGATCGCTTTGATTTCAACCGTTTGGTTTAAGTCGGACGCTACATCAAACTTGGTTCTCTGAACCACACAACATACTCATCGTAGTCGGACTCGATTCGATATGACCACTAGGGTCGGAATATCAACAATCTTCTTAGTCATTACCGAAACGATGGTAACAACACACTTGAATAAAACGAAATCAATTACTAGCTTCTTGGTAACCTTGTGACTTTCCCTGATCCAAGTGTGAGTCCTGTGCTTCCGGTAGTATAGGCCTCTACTACCATTCACACCTACTCATACTCATCCCAAGTATTGTCTCGCAGTTTCCCAAGTCACCATGCAGCGAATCAACTTAACACATCAGATAACGAAACAAAGGTTTTATATTATTTCTTGAAATGATTACATAGGTGTTCAAGTTCACCCTAGGTTATGCCTCTAATAGGCTACATCATACAATACTATGGCTACTGCATAACTTGATCTTCGGATATGAAGTCCTCATCCTTGATTCCTCGCACGGTTTTCTGCTTCGCCGAGGATCTCATGAAATTCCCTTGGTTTCGGCGGTGCATTTGGTCTTGCAGCTTCGTTTTTCTTTGGACAGTTCTTTGAAATATGCCCATCATTTCCACATTCGTAGCACTTCTTGTTTTCGAATGTACAATCTCTGGAATAGTGACCGGTCCTACCACACTTATAGCACGTCACTTCACCATCGCATCTTCCGAAGTGTTTCTTCTTGCACTTCTCACACCACTTGGCTTCATTCCTTCGGTCGTCCAGGTTAGACTTCGAGAACTTTCCCTTATTATCAGGTCTTGAGGATCCTTCCGACTTCCTCTTCTCACCAACTTCAACTTTCTCCAGACCCTTTTCCCTTATTTGGGTCTCAACATTCTTGGCTGCCCAGATGGCGGCTTTCAAAGTGGTTGCTTGTTTGACCATTGGACCAAAGTCTGCTGGTAATCCATGGGCAAACTTATTGACCTTGGAGAGTTCAGTTGGAACTAGATAAGGAACAAGCTTCATTTTCTCCGTAAAACTTGCAGCATACTCGATGACACTCATCTTTCCCTTCTTTAGATTCTGAAACTCGTTGTTGATTTCCAGAAGATCCTGTTCAGAGCAGTACTGCATTTTTAGCTGCACCAGAAAATCCTCCCATGACATCTTGTTCGCTTCTCCTTTGGGCATCGAATCAGCTAGTAGCTTCCACCAGCTTAGTACTCCAGATTTCAACAGAGGAACCGCGGAGCGGTCTTTTGCCTGTTGCTACACTCATAACTCTCAAACATCGTCTCCATCTCGGAGATCCAGTTTATGACTTCCACCGGCGTCGGGCTTCCAGATAGACTCGGTGGTTTGGACGCCATGAAATCCTTGTATTTGCATCCACGTCCATCATTTCCTCCATCCTGGTGGTTTTGCTTAACCATTGGTGGGTTGGCTTGACCAACAGTCCCACTATAGTTTCCCTCCTCAGTCTGCCCCTCGTTCAACTCGGGCCGTTCGATCTGAATGGTCGCTTCCTCTCGATTTTGCTGGAGCAAACGCCTGGTTTCCTCCATTTGACGATCCAACATCGCTTGGATCATCGCTTGCACTCCGGCCATTGTGACTGGCTCAGCAGTGGCTTCCATCACCGGTATTTTCTCAATCACTGGGGGTTGGTTTCTGTTCCCATTTGCATTTACGTTTCCACTATGGGTTCTTACCATCTTGATCTATACACCTAATGAGGTGAATCTAGACCTTTACTTAGGATTGACGTTTAAATCATCCTTATCACTCCGAAACGTTTACATGCTAGTTCTAATATCGTAGTCGTACGTTTAGAATCCTAAACACATAAGGTTTCCAGATCCGGTCGGCAACAGACCATAGATCCGATCAAACTATAGCATAACAAATCATTTAGCACATAAAAGCAATTTAGGCATCATTCCTAAAATAAGCTAGTGCTCACACCTCACAATCATCGCTTAACATTCTAAGTTTAAGTCTAGAAATAAATCCATATTCCTAGTTCGCTTAAACTAATGCTCTGATACCAACTGTGACATCCCCAAAATCACGGCCAGAAAAGACCGATTTTGTTTATGCTTTATAAAAATCAGAGTACTTCATTTTATAAAAAGGTTGCGGAATTTGTTCCCAGAAAAACATGGTAAATACGTTATTAAAACATTTTCGAAGAAACGTATTTATTTCATTTTAAAATGTTTGGGATGTCATCGTTAATACCGAAACATAAGCATAAACAGAACTTACAATGATTTACACTAGTGATCTACATCTCTTTTAAATCTCTCAGTGTAATGTCACTTCACTTCGTCACCTGTGATATACATAAACTGAGTGGGTCAGGTTGGGAAACCTGGTGAGTACATAGGTTTTCAACCCACAATAATATAATTATTATGTTCAATCAAACAATCAACCCAATTACTCATCCCCATTATCTTCTTTACTCTTTAAGGATTTAACCTAAGAGTCATCTATCCTGCATTCGTTTATTCCGAAGTCCCTTACTTCAAGGGTTATGGGACTGGCACTAAATCCATAGCTGCCAATGTTCGTTCATAAAGCACTAATTCCATAGCTGCTATAGTCTATTCATCGGGTACTAAATCCATAGCTACCAGTCTTTATCTAATAGGTACTAAGTCAATAGCTACCAATGTTCAACAGGTACTAAGTCCATAGCTACCAATTCCTACAGGTACTAAATCCTTAGCTACCAGCGTCTAACTAATAGGTACTAAGTCCATAGCTACCAATTCCCAACAGGTACTAAATCCATAGCTACCAACGTCTAAAAGGTACTAAGTCCATAGCTACCGGTGTTTGTCCCATAGGCACTAAGTCTATAGCTGCCAATGTATACTCACGTCATCTTCTATCTCTCATCATTCATCTACCCATCTCATACCCAACATTTTTGTATATATAAAATACGTATACAGTTTAAGTCCTTTAAAACATGTATAAAACGTTCAACCAACATAGACAACAAGTATTCAGATAATGTGCACACATAGCACGTAGTTTATATAAAATACTTCATATCTATGTGTAAGATGAAAGGGACTATGCACTCACCTGAAAGGTGGTGAGTCGGCACTCGGACAGCACTTCGTTACTCTTAAAACAATTATCCCTTGACGAAACCTAGTATCATTACCACTACAGTTTAGTCTAACGCTTGACGAGACTAATTTAATAGTCTAGCTATTATTACTATTATATAAGCGTTAAATAACACTCAATATAACTCATAATAATATCCTAAATAATTATTTTAAGGTCTTAACAATGTTACTATAATTAAATAAAATCTATATTAAATATACTATAGGCGTAGCTCACTTACAGCGTGTTTTTATTAAAAACCGGGCTTTGCTGGAGCAGCGTTTCCAAGCCGAAAACTTTTCTTCTCGGAGCCGTCGGGCGCTCCGGGGCTTTCTTCTCGTGCTAGGGAGGTTCCGTAGACTTGGGAGGGGTTTAGGGAGGCTAGAGAGAAGTTAGAGAGAGAAAGAGAGGCTTATGGTGTGAAGAAAATATGAGGAGTTCACCCTTGTATTTATAGGAGTTTTATAGTAAAGTAGTCTCTAAGCTTCGTCCGTAACTTTTGCATACGAGCTCCGTTTTTGTCTGTCTTTTTACCGTTGAGTTCCTATTAGTGAGATCTTCAACTTTCATTTAGACCTCGTTGGCTAATTCTCATTCTATCTCGGATTTACAAAACTGTATCGAATTCGCCGCGCTCGAAAAGTAGGGACTAAGCTTCATCCATAACTTTCGCATACAAGTTCCGTTTTTGTCTGTCTTTTTACCGTTGAGTTCCTATTAATGAGATCTTCAACTTTCATTTAGACCTCGTTGGCTAATTCTCATTCTATCTCGGATTTACAAAACTGTATCAAATTCGCCGCGCTCGAAAAGTAGGGACTAAGCTTCGTCCATAACTTTCGCATACGAGCTCTATTATTGACGTTCTTTATATCCACGCGTTGGTATTTACGAGTACTATAACTTTCATTTAGATCCCATCGGCTAAAAATCGACCGATCTAAAATTCAGATTTCGGGCTGTGCACTGCTATGCTAAATCTTAGAAAAATCATAACTTCCTCATACGAAGTCAGATTTGGGCGTTCTTTTTATCGATGTTCTTGTTTAACATATTGTACGACTTTCGTTTAGATCGCTAAGGCTAAATCTCGCTCTATCGTAAATTCACTATTTACGCTTCCCGGTATCGTGCTGGTTCCGTCGCGAAACTTCAACGGGTCATAACTTCTTCGTTATAACTCGGATTTCGGCGTTCTTTATATGTACGAAAACCTCGTAACATACTATACAACTTGGTTAAGATTATTTATTCTAAATAATCTTTTATCGAAAAGTCGTTTTCGACCCCTATTGCCTTTAAATTGACTAGCCCGGATTTGCGGGCGTTACATAGTGTTTCGAACGACTTTCCTCACTTGCACTTCGACTTGCTTGATAAAGATCTTCAGCTTGGGAGTCGCCTCAAATTTGTGCTTTAGAAAGAATACCCAAGTAAAACATGAGAAGTCATCAACAATGACAAGGATGTACTTGTTACTGCCAATGCTCTCGATTGATGATGGACCACACAAGTCGATGTGAAGCAACTCAAGTGGTTCGACAACTTTGGTGTTTATGATGGTTGGGTGACTTTGACGACTCTGTTTACCCATTTCACATGTAGCACATAAGTGTTCTCGATCAAATTTAAACAATGGAAGACCCCGAACATGACCACCGGTGACAAGCTTGTTGATGTCTTTGAAGTTGAAATGTGAAAGCCTTCGGTGCCACAATCAACTTTCGTCTGAATGAGCTTTGGATAAAAGACATATGGCAGGATTCCCTTTGATTGGTCTGAGATTTAGAGGGAACATTTCACCTTTTCGATCTGACTTGAGAATGACTTTGTTGGTTTTCTTCTCTATCATTTCTGAACCTTCGTCGTCGAACGAGACTTTGAGACCGGTACCTCTCACCAGTTGAGATACGCTGATGAGATTATGCTGCAACCCTTCTACATACGCCACCTTCCTTATTGTGAAGTCTCCATTTGTTATCATCCCATAACCCTTTATTGTTCCATAAGAGTTGTTACCGAACTTGACATTACTACCATTTTGAAGTGACCGAAACTCCCTTAACTCTTTCTTCCTTCCTGTCATGTGACGTGAGCAGCCACTGTCTATGTACCATTCGTCGTCAAACTGGTCCTGCAAAAATTAAGCGGATTTAGGAACCCAAAGTTTCTTGGGTCCACGTGACCCTTTTACAGAAACAGGAATAGTTAGAGAAACATCAACACGATATGTTCGTTTTATTAAGGTTGTTTCGTCTTTTCTTTTAATAGTTAAAACTCTGATTTTATTAGAATTAGATGCAGGTGTTTTGGATTCAGATTCTGGTGTTTGGACTTTAGCCTGCTTTCGGTCCTCCTTATCTGAGGAAATCTTCCTTTTTCCTTTCCAATCCTTTGACGATCTTGAATTTTGTGTAGGACCAGAATTGGGCTTAGAAGAAGATTGAGAATGAGAAGAATTAGAGGAAAAGAAATTAGATTGAGAATCTTTCCTGACTTGAGGTTCGAAATGACCCTTTCGGTTGTGGTCATTTGAGGGACCGAACCTGGACCTTCGGTTGCCGTTTGATGATGAACCGAAGCTGGATTTTCAGGTGTTGTAGGTTGGTGGCCCGAAACTGGGTCTTTTATTGTAAAAGCTTGATGGGCTGAAATCTGGTCTTTGCCTGTTGTTGTTTGGCGGACCGAAACTAGCTTTTCGGTTGTTGTTGCTTTCGGGACCGAACCTATCCTTTCGATTCTGTTCTTCCTGTGGCCCGAAAGTCTTCCTCTGGTTCTTTTGAATCGGAGATTTGAGGTTCCTTTGACTCTTGTTTTCTTCTCCTTTTGACTTAAAATTTTTGTCAAAGTGAGTGTAATGAGGTTTTTGGGAGCGCCAAAACTGCTTTCGCTCTAAGAGATTTTTCTTGTATCTCAGGTTTCTCTGCTGCTTTTGATTTTTCACCTGTTTCAGTTGTCTGTGGATATTTGCCTATTGTTTCAGCTTCTTAGCAACAGGTTCACTCTTCATGGAAGAGGTTTCGCTTGTTGAGGTGACTTCTTCCACTGGAATCTCTTTTGTGCCACTGGAACTTGGTACGTCAGAGTTGGTAGGCTTATTCAGAGGTTCGGGCACATATCTACCTTTGGCTTTCCATGATGTTCGCTCCGACAGACCGACTGTTTCGTCTGCGTTGTCTATCGGTGCAGACCAGAAAAACTCATCACAGCCATCTGCATTATCTTCGTTCACTATGGCAGTGAGTTCGGCTGTCTGATGTTCGGTTACTCCTGTGACCTTATACACCTAATTGGGAGTTGTTCTAACCTTCGGAAACACGACGGCCATTTCTTTAAGGATTGGGGACTTTGTTTTGGACAAACGAGCGAATTCCACAGATATTTCAAAAATCAGGTTTTTGTGGTTTTCAGGTTCGCTCCTAACGAACTCGGAACAGTCAACTTCGTCCTCTATAGAAATTTCACTCATATCATTATCCTCAATAAGTTCAGATGCATTTTAAACATCAGTTTTATTTTCCGAACTCAAATTGGTACTCAATGAGTCAAATTTTTGTATGGTTTCGGCCTTGAGTTTCAAGTTATCATTTTCATCCAAAAGATTTTTAAGCATGTCCTTATGGTCTTTGGACTTTATAAAGGATTCAATTTTGTCCAGACATTACATGTAAGTAGGATTGACATCATCAGAAGATACAACACTTTCACAGTTGTATGCTTCGGCATCAATTTCATCCTCCTTAAACTCAAGAAAGGGTAAAATCATGCGATGTATCTTCTGTCCTATTTCATAGTTTAAATGCAGTTGAGTAATGTTAGCATAAAGCCTTTTGGCAATCAAACAAAAAACATTCCTTTGTTTTAATAATTTGAGATTGTCTCTTCGCAAATAAATGTTTTCATCCCTAGACTTAATCAGCTCCAACTCTTTCTGCTCTATCCACATCCTTCGCTCCTCACTCTTGGATGACACCCTGCTTATTTGGTCAGTTAGATTAGAATTCGTGACCCGTGTTTGCGTTAAACAACTATCTAGATTTGAAATTCTTAAATTCAAGTTATTTAATTCCTTTTCATATGATTTTGTTGGAATTTTAAATGAAATAAAAATAGATTGTACCTTCTTGATCAGTTCATCAAGTTCACTGATTTGCACACTGAGAGGTTTCGCTGTAAAGCATAAGTCCTCTCGCTCCATGGCCTCTTCATTTCCACCATCAGTGTTGTATCCCCTCATCTGAGATACATCGGTCACCATCAGACATCTTCCATCAGTTTCACCACTTTTTGCAACATAAGACTTTCCATTAGAAGGCTTTCTCACTTCATCGTCTTCTGAGTCAGTCGACCACACCTGCACGCCACCAAACTCATAATCATCTACCGGACCCTGCACAATAAGAGCATTCATAGAGGGATTAGTAGCAGCTTTCTTCCTCTTTATCTCTTCTAGTCTTTTCATGAGACTTGCTTCTTCATCTTTCTCTGCCATCTTCTTCAGCACGCAATCTTTTGCGTAGTGATTTTTCCCACCACAGTAAAAGCAACTGACACCAGAGTCGCTTCACCTTTCTCTTCCTTCTTCGATTCTTCAACCTTCGGCTCCTCTTTCACCTTTTCAGAGCTGTAGCTTCCCTGCCAATTACGGTTTTTGTTGGTAGGGAACTTTTTCTTTATGAACCTTCTGGGATTTGACACCATCATAACATAGTCTTCGGTTGTCAAATCGTGATCTCCCCAATTTAGATCCTCTTCGTCTTCTGCTGCACTCTTACCTTTGGACAGAAGCGCCAGAGACCCCAGATTTGAAACCACGCTTTTCTCTTGTAGCACTGTCTTTTCATGGGATTTCAGAATCCCCACCAGTTTCGCCAGCGAGTACGATTTGAACTACTCGTGTGCTTTAACCGCTGACACAACAGCTCTCCATTCGGATCTTAGGCCATTCAGGAAAGTGACCTTCTGTTCGATGAGCTTCCTTTGAATATCATGTTTGATCTTGTTGCTAAGAAGATGATTGAAGTGATCAAATGTTTGCGTAACTATCTCTTCAGGCTTCTGCTTGAACTCTCCAAATTCAGATAGAATTAAAGTCTGAATTCAGTGCTCCAGATCTTCATCTGTGGAATACAGCTCTCTCAGCCGATCCGAGATTTCCTTTGCTGTACTACAAGAACTCACCAATCTAAACGTGTCGGATTGAAGAGCGAATCGAATTAGTCTCAATGCCTTAATGTTGCATTGAAACTTCTCCTTTTCGTCCTGAGCAACGTCTTTCACGTCTTTCAACAAATCATTGTACTCCTTTTGAGTTTTAATGATTCTAGATGTTCCTGAATGAGCAAATGAGCCAGATATAATAGCTTCCCATATCAAATACCCATTATCTTCAGATCCAATGACGTAGTCTTCAAAGTGGTGCGTCCACACTTCGTAATCTTGAGTGTAGATAATTGGAATCTTGGTTGTAGATCCTATACTGTTTGAGATGTTAATAGGATTAGATTGAGAATCGTCCATGCTTGATTGTTTAACCTGTTATAAGATCAGACTTTGTAATATGTAATATTAGGGCAAGATGAATAATTAATGAGATACGTCAATTATGGCATGACGGCTCAACAAATATCAATGAATGCAGAATAAACCCTAATTACTTCTTTCACAGAAGAGATGTGTATGAATTATATAGTGTCTTACTCTGATACCAATTGATGATTTAAGAAACTCTTTGATCGTTTAGATCATTAAACAGGTTAATCACAGAAACGTTAAACATAAATATCAAGCACAAGAATGAATCAAAATATGTCGAATGATTCAATAGATTCAAGCCTCAGCAGAGCTCGACAAAGAACTTCCGCTATAGAGGCTACTTGGGTTACAAACAATAAAGATAATATTTATGAATTAATCGACTTTAAATCTTACGTACTAAGATGCATGCAAGCATCTATAAATACTAAACCCTAGAAATAACTCACGGATGGACAAGCCCAATCCGGATACAAAAATGGACTAAAGAACGAGCCCAAGACACAACACCCATCGGACCCTACAAATGGGAACCAATTCAATCGGATACTACTTGTTGAACATCTCAAGAACACAACCCCAATTAACCCTTGATGCTCGGACGTATCGATCATTTGCAATCTTAACCTCTAAGGGACAATCCAGCTCCCCCAGTGCTCCAGCAAACCTATTGCTAAGCGTAAGCGATACAAAAGATCGAGTAGACCCCAACTCAAACAATATCAGTGTGGAGATACCATTCATGAGGATCAATCCTAAAATAAAAAACACAAATATAACCTAGAAAATCAATATAAATAAAGAGATAAGGAGAAGATACATACCCATCACCACATCGGGTGTTGTGTGAGCCTCCACGGCCGTCAGCTGAAAAGCCCTTCTTCTCACCACAGGCGCATGTACTTTTACATGTCTATTGGGCATGGAATTTACATTCCATGTAATGTGGACCCTTCTTGTTCATTTACATGTCAACAATTCGAAAAGTTCATTAATTATGTTTAATAACGTAATTCCATATTCGCATAATTTTTGGTAAAGACTCTAGTGAGACTTGTCGGTTGACACTTATTGAGTGTATGATTGTAGCCTGTAGTTATAACCAGAGTCTCCTGGAGGGAGAGCGGGAGTTTGTGTATAGATCTATACGGGGGTGACACCCTACGCCTGAGCTGTTCGCTATAGTTAGACTAGGCCAGTATAGGGTGTCAAACTTTATCTTATGATTCTTCGGCATTTATTAAACGTCATGACAGGCGAAATTGTCATTATTATGTATGGTTATAGTGAATCACTTAGAGAATAAATCCATTATAATTTTATGGAATACTTCTTCAATGTAACACGGTCTTTGACGATTAAGACTGCTTCATTCTTTATAATCAGAAAATATCGGATTTTCTGGAGAAAACATTTAACTAATCAAAAATCTTCTACCTATATCATAAAATATAGGTTTTTCTGGAATGTACTTTTCATATCTTAACACACATGCATTAATACATGATCGGACACAAACACTTTAAACCATTTCTTTTTAGAAAATATCAGATTTTCTGTTGTTACAAAGCTATACAAAACTGTTACTTTAACATGCTTATGAACTCACCAACATTATATATATGTTGATCTTTTTTAATTAACTTGTATTCATAGGAAACCATTAATGGTGGGATGTCAAGTCCACCAAGCAAATTACACCTTTTGTTTGCAAATAAAGCGTCATATAATGGTAAAAAGGTTATCGATCCTCGGAGAAATGGTTGTATTTAATCACCAATGCAATCTAAAAGAACTATTGTAAATAAAATAACTAACTACATCTAAACTAAAATGGGGGGTGTTATGATTGCTTGAAAACTAAAAGACTTGAATAACTAGAAAACCTGTAATTAAGCAAGATGATGAGATGCTCAAATATTATAGTGAATTGGTAAACCAAGGCAATTCAACACAATGAACATTTGTGTGTTTATCATTAGGATTTAATATGATGCTTATAATTCATCCCAAATTTGTTATAGCAATCATGAAGCATGATACTCCAATATTTTTCATAGGTAGTATGGAGGTTGGGGAAGCCCACAACACACCTTCTTAATCAAAATCAAAGATCTAATTGAAGCAATTGAACCCAAGAAGTTGATTAGCCTTAAGAATGAAGAAATCCCCAATTCCTAAAGGATGTCAATGCTTACACATCCATAAAGGAGTTATGATTCATAAGCTAGAGATGATTTCTACCATCATAATGCCCTTGTTCTAAGTAAATTCAATGATTCAATTCTAAACCAAGGAAATAAACCAACAATTGCTTATTAAAGTACCATGCCCATGATCAAAGCACTAAACAAGCATAGGAAATATGAACTAGAATCATAGACATAAGATAAATGATAAATAAGCATAAATCCTTCAAAAACCCACACACAAATCAGAGGTTTCAGCCAAGTTCTACCAAAATAGAGAGTCTAGTCACTCATGGCAATAGAACAACAATCACAAAAGTCTAATTGCATAAAGAAACTACCAATAACTTTGAAAGATGAAAAGAAATGAGTTTCAAGATCCAAAATCGCCTTCTTCTCTTGAAACTCTTTTAGGTTTTCATTCTCCAAGTGTTTTCCCACTTCTTAAGGTTATTGCACTCACATTGGGGTTCTTCTCGGTTTGAGATGGAAGTTTACCCCTTTGTTCCATCTTGTCGAGAGCAGTGGCCAAGTATCCAATTTGTGCTTGAATGTTTGAGAAAGTGTTCTTGGTCTCTTGTTGAAATTGGGTTTGGCTTTGAGCAAGAGAAGTAAGAAGTTCTTGAAGGCTAATTTGGTGGTTACCACTTGATTGGTCTTGTTGTGGAGGTTGTTGGTAATTTGGAGTGGGATGAGATGTTTGTGGATATGGAGGTTTGTGTGATGGGTATTGTGGATATTAGGATCTAATCATAACAATTGGTGGGTTTTGCTTTGGTGGGTATGGGTTGGTTGGGGTATTCCTCCAATTTGGGTTGTAGGTGTTTTGAAATCCCATGGGTCTTGGTTGACCTTGATATCCTCCCACGGCATTAAAATCCTCCGATTCACTTCCAAGTATGGGAGACTTATCCATATAATGCCCCGTCATTGCACAAATCTCACACACCATCAATTGTTGACCCCTTCCCACCACCATTTGACTTAACACATTAGTCAAATCCAAGAGCATTGATTCTAAGTTTTTGATGTTGCTAACTTCACCAAGCACTTGTGGAGAATTTCTCTTCATTTTATTTCGAGTCCCAAAGTTTCGTTGATTTTGAGAAATGGTACCAAAAAGTGAGCGTATCTCGTGAGGTGTCTTGTTGAAGATGTCTCCACCACTTGAAGGATCAATCATCTTTTGATCTTTTTCATACATACCCTCATAAAATTGTTGAAGAAGTAACTGTCTGGGTATATTGTGTTGAGGGAAACTTGTACACAAATTGTTGAATCCCTCCCAAAAATCATGAAAAGTCTCATTCTCCCCTTGACGAATCCCCAAAATGTCACTTCTTTGGCTTGATATCCTAGATGTGGGATACAACTTGCTATTGAAGGCCTTAAGTAACTCTTCCCATGTGTGAATAGATCCCAGTAGTAAGTTGAATAACCACTCTCTAGCTTTATCTTCCAAGGTGAGCGGGAAGGCGGTTAGCTTGAAATCATCCAATGTCACATGTTCGGGCAACATGCTTACACATATAATATGAAAGGACGTCAAATGATTTTGAGGGTCTTCTCTATCTAAACCATGGAACTTGGTGAGTTGATGTATGAAACATGACTTCAATTCAATTCTCGGTGGATTGCGGGATAAACAATACCAAGAGGCGTGTGAGTAACATGCATCTCCAGCATTTGTCTAAGTGCTAACTCTTGAGGGGGATTGGGTGGATTGGGGTTATTCGGATATTGTTGCATGTAAATAGGAGGTTGTTGGTAAGGTGGGTATCGGTATGGTTGGTGATTATATATTTGTGGTGGATAAGGTTGGTAGTTAGGGTATTAGTTGTAAGGAGGTTGTTGTTGGGGGTACATTAATTGTTTGTACATTAGAGGTTGTGGGTAATGAGGTTGATTTGTTTTATGTGCTTGTGCTAGTTGAACTTGAAAAGCATTGTTCTGAGGTTGGTTGTTTTAATAGAAGTTTTGGGTTTGTGGTTGTGGTTGTTGATAATTGGGTTGGTTTTGAGGAGGGGCTTAATTCCAAGGTGGCATATCAATGAGAGGTTCTTGTTGTTGTTGTCTTGGTTGTTGGGGTGAGGTATTGACATATTGATTGTTTAGGTTTAGGTTGGGATTGTGAGGAGGAGTCTGATTCATGGCTATGTAGTTTTCAAACGAAATGACCAATAATTGGAGAACTCGGCTCGGTGTTGGTATCACTTGATGTATGAACTTGGTCTTCTATGTTGATTAGTGGAGATGAGGAAGAAGCTTGAACGAGTTTTTGTTGTTTTGCTTGTTTCGCTAACTTTTTCAACCTTTTTTCTTCTTTTTCAATTTCCGGATTGTAGAGTAGTTCACCAGTTCTTGTAGACCTAGGCGTAAACAATCAGATAATAATAACCAATTTCTCCGGTAACGACACCAAAACTTGGTGGGATGTCAAGTCCACCAAGTTAATTACACCCTTTTTTGCAAATAAAACATAATATAATGGTAAAAAGGGGTATCGATCCTCGGGGAAATGGTTGTATTTAATCACCAATGCAATCTAAAAGAACTACTATAAATAGACTAACTACAATTAAACTAAAAGGCGGTGTTATGGTTGCTTGAAAACTAAAAGACTTGAATAACTAAAAACATGCAATGAAGCACGAAAGTGAGATGCTCAAATATTGGAGACAATTGGTAAACCAAGGCATTTCAACACAATGAACATTTGTGTTTATCATTAGGATTCAACATGAAGCTTATCATTCATCCCAGAGTGGTTATAGCAATAATGAAGCATGATATGCCAAGATTTCTCATAGGTAGTACAGAGGTTGGGGAAGCCCACAACACACCTTCTTAATCAAAATAATATATCCAATTGAAGCAATTGACCCCAAGAAGTTTATTAGCCTTAAGAATGAAGAAATCCCCAATTCCTAGAGGATGTCAATGCTTACACATCCATAAATGAGTTATGATTCATAAGCTAGTGATGGTTTCTACCATCATAAAGCCCTTGTTCTATGTAAATTCAATGATTCAATGCTAAACCAAAGAGATAAAGAAACAATTGCTTATTAAAGTACCAAGCTCATGATCAAAGCACTAAACAAGCATAGGAAATATAAACTAGGATCATAGACATAAGACAAATGATAAATAAGCATAAATCCTTCAAAACCCCATAAACATTCAGAGGTTTTAGCCAAGGTCTACCAAAATAGAGAGTTTAGCCACTCAGGGCAATAGAACAACAATCACAATAGTCTAATTGCATAGAGAAACTACCAATAACTTGGAAAGATGAAAATTAATGAGTCTTGAGCTTCAAAATCTCCTTCTCCTAGTCTCCAAAGGTGGAAAATCAAAGTTATGGCTGATTGATCTCATCCCGCAAGGTAATGGCAAGCTAAATTACCAAAATGCCCAAAACTAGGCAATTGCGCGAGTAGCGGCACGACGGAAATTCCACCCGCGCAAGTGCTGCTGGAATGCAATTGGCTCATTTTTCCTCCCCTAACCGTCCACTACCAAAGATTCCCTTGGTCCCCTCCATATCCCACATGATTCAAATTAACCAATCATCTTTTAGCTTCAAATGTGGATTTTCCAAGCCCAAAATAAAATTCCAAGATCCATCTTAACAAGCCCACTTCATCCAAGCCTTTAGCTTTTTAAGCCCAAATCTGCTTTGGAGGATCTACTAAGCCTAATAATGCATCGGAAAGCCCACTAAGCCCAACTCTAGTCAAACCATAACCGCAATGAGCTCCAAAATCCTGAAAATTTTCTCAACTTTGCGCCTCCGAAAGTTGTAGCTAATCCAAAGGACCTGATTGTACCAAACATTGACCAACCCGACTCTTCCAACAAACCCATCAAGCCATTGGTCATACCACCACCTTTTCCCTCCCGGTTAGCCTTTTCCAAGAAGATAGAGGAAGAAAATGAATTATTTGAATCTTTCTGCAAGGTCCAAATCAACATTTCACTATTGAATGTTATTAATAAAATTCCAAGTTATGCAAATTTCTCAAGGATTTGTGAACCAAGAAGAGGAAATTTAAGGAAATGAAAAGATTCAAGTCAATGCAAACGTGTCTGCGGTTATCGAAAAGAAGTTACCTCTCAAATGCAAGGATCCAGGAATATTTGTTATCCCTTATACCATTGGTGATTTTCATGTCGAAAGTGTCATGGTAGATCTTCGAGCCTCGATCAATGTGATGCCATATTCGGTTTTTCAATCTCTCAATGTTGTACCTTTGGAAGAAACGGAAGTAATCATTCAATTAGCAGACAAGTGAAGTGTGTCCCCAAGAGGATTGTTGGAGGATGTGTTAGTACAAGTTAATAAACTAGTATTTCCTGTGGATTTTTATGTCATTGATCTTGAAGAGAAGACTCCTTCCAAATAATCTATGATCCTCCTTGGAAGATCTTTCATGAATACCGCTCACACGATCATTGATGTCCATAAAGGAAAAATTATGGAGTTTGATGGAGATATCATTCACTTCAACATCTTTGAAGCAATGAGGTACCCTAGCAACATTTCTGCATTGTACCGGGTTGATGTGATTGAGCCAATAAACAGGATAACCCTAATGTATGCACACACAAGATTCTTATGGGAGATTATTTCAAGCCTAAGAGAGAGGCTCAAAGAAGATTAAATCCTCTCATGATGGAAGTGGTCAAGAAGAAGATAATTAAAAGTTTCAAAAGGTGTAAAGAGAAGAAAAGGCATTTCATGACAAGCACATAACCCAAAAACACTTTATTCCGGGTCAAGAAGTTCTTCTTTATCATTCACGCTTAAAGATATTCCCGAGAAAATTATGATATCAGTCGCACGAACCTTTCATTGTTATAAATGTGTTTGATCATGGTGTGGTTGAAATCAAGAGTTTGGAAATGAACCAAATCTTCAAATTAAATAGGCACCATTTGAAACCATTTTAAGAAGGCCTTTGTGACAACTCAAAACTTTCATTCTGTACGATTGGTCAAATTTTTTTTTATCAATGTTTAACTCAATTTTGTTACCTTTTAACGTCGTTTAAGGGTTCATTTAAGTGTTCTAAACATGAGTACAACCGAGAATGAGATTAGGAATGAGTCAACAAGTCGTATAGAAGCAATATCGGGCCATACACACTCATGAGAGGTGTGTACGGCTGCACACACGGGTGTGCGGCTGCACACCCATCCCCCAGCCGCGCACTCCCCTATATATGTAGGGGATGACCCCTTCATTCATTCTTTTCCATCTTTGGCTGCACTCTACTTCTCTCTCTACTTTCCCTCTCTGGAAACTACATTTAAGAACACTCTAAGGGCCTCAAAAACATGAAGTACTCCATCATTTAGCTTATTATCTGGTAAGAACCCTTAATCTAAGCCCAGAACTCTTCATTGTTCTTTGTGTTCTTCAACACTTGAAGGTGTATGGCCGTACACCTTCATATGGTGGCGGTACGCACCACAAAGACCCTCCAAAGTGAGAGTTTGGCCTATTATATTCGAGTTACGACTTGGTTTGAACCTTGAAACACCTAAAAATCGACTTTTGGAGTTGAAATGAGGAGTGTTCGGCCGCACACTCCTATGTACGACCACACACACCCTCTGTACGGCCGCACACTCCTGTATGCAGCCACACACAGTTCCTGGCCGTACACACATCAAATCCATGATTTTTGTGACCATACACCTCCCTCACTTGATCATTTATGGATCCAACAATTAGTTCTAGTGTTTCCAAGTATTTAGGGTGGTTTTCCATCATGTTTTGTCATTGAATACCTTAATCTAATACATATATGAGTAATATATGTTAATAGGGTCCACTCGCTTACAAAACATCAGTTGACACTCGCGCTCATAACCAATCATACATTCAGATCCTACGATAAATTTTGAGTTCATACCCCTACGCTTTTATACTTTTTAAACATTTTCAGGGGGGGGGGGGATACAAGCTAAACATAAAGGTTTCACAACTTAAAAACTGATGCAATTACAACAACTTTTACATTAAACCTTTAGATTCTTCATCCCTTTTGTAATATGCAGAGCATAAGGGACGTTTTCTAATAGTTACATAGTTTTCAGAACAGTACATGAACACAACATAATAGTCAAACTATAATAGGTATAGTTTGGGGATTTCCTTACCGGTTTTACAAAATCAAACTATGTGCAAAGCCAAACATATAAAGTATGACATATTTAGTTTACCCATACAGATAACAAGAGTATCTTACTAAATAATTATTTTATGTATAATTGTTTATACTCTACACCGTATACAACGATTTCGAACATGATTACAGCCGAACAACACGTAAACTAGTTAATACAGGATTGTGAGACTTATCTTCGTTATGCCCCTAGGGGTACCAATAAATCCTCACATGTAGTATAACTAGATTCTCCTGGAGGGAGAGCATGAAATTTGTGAATAGATCTATTTGGGATCGAGAATCCCACACCTGAACTGCTAGCTACAGTTAAGGGGGCACGCCTGGGGTGACAAATTTTTTAATCGTACAATGCCTGAAGAAATGTCAAGGAGGTCACCGGTCATATTAGTATGGTTATACGAACTCACAATAGTATCAACTAACCTTTTGTTTATGAGATATCTTTCTTCTATGGTTTTATTTTAACTAATAAAACTACCTACTTACATACTGGAGGGGAATGCAAGGACACAAACTTTGGTTTTATTTGCATAATAAAATTACATTAATGGTGGGTAACCAGGGTTTCCAAAACAGAACATACATTTCATACTGGTTGTAGCTAGGGTCTTAAATAGTAATATCTTTACACATAAACCAACAAACATGTTAGAAAATATTGGATTTTCTGGTAAACATGCATACATATTTCAAAACTTGATAACAATGGTATTCGATATAAACGACATTTTACTTACAATGAAAAGGAACTATTTGAACAAACTCAGTGACTAGTTTTCAATATAAAAAGATACTTATGGACTCACCATCTTTAATTTGATACGTTTTCAAAACCGCTTGTATTCTCAGGGCAATGATAGACAGATAGCTTTCTAGCTTTTGGAGAAGACGAAGCATTTTTGGAGTCTAGTCTTCATCTTTTGTTTAAACTAATGTATACAAACTCGGTTTCCAAACAGATGTAAATATTCATAGTGTAATGTAATGGTTCTGTTTATTTTGATTGCTATGATACGATTGTTGTGATACTACGCATGACGTCACCCGCCCCCGGATGTTTCCGCCGTTGTTTTTTTGACGATTCGTGGGTGTGACAGATTGGTATCAGAGCTCTTGTTTATAGTAAACTAAGTATACCAAACCTTACATGGTATACATCTATAAACACTAAAGGTCCGAAGTGATCTGAACTAAAAGTATACTTTAAGGTATATGTATTTTGCAAGAAGTATACAAGAATACCTATATACCAGAGATAGTAACCGCGGGTAGAACAAAACAAAAGTAATTGGATGTTGGATGTCGCGGTTAAACCTGGGCAGTTATGTAATCATGTCTAGGGTCAATATATCCTAATCAACTATATTCATTCGAGACATGCCCAACATGTGCTTGGGAGTGACTGTGGTGTGCAGCAGGCCTAAAACTTACCAAATATCCATAAATTAAGACATCGGAACAACAAAACAGATAATATTATAGGAGTATTTTAATAGAGTCAATTTCTTTGTAGAGAATCAATTCCAAGTGTTGCTACTCATTACTCTTGCAATAAATTCCTTGCATTAGTAGTTTTTCCTTGTTTATCGCTTAGTAGAACACTCTAGCTATCATATTGAGATATTTCTTGCTTCATATCTATTGATTCAATTAAGAGGACTTACCATCCTCTTCTTCCTAATCATTTATAGATCAAGATGCCTCCAAGGAAGAGACCCAGCGCAAAGAACAATAATCCCCCGCCGCCACCTCCTCACTTCGATCGCGTTATTTTTCAGGCAGTCGTTACTGCTGTTGTGGCTACCACAATGTGACAGATGAATCCTATCAGTTCTAGTGGGTCGGGAGGTGTTACCCATCTCCAAAATTAGGAAGGTAGTCAGGGACACCAAAAGGAGTGATCCTATAAAGACTTCATGAATGCCAAACCTACACCATTTAATGACAATAGTGGTGTTATTGCCTTGACTCGATGTTTTGAAAATATCGATTCTATCTTCAAAATTTGCTCTTGTTCCGGAGCCAACAAGGTGAAATCCACCGCCTGTACTTTCACCAATCGAGCATTGACCTGGTGGACTAGTCAAGTCAAATCTCTAACCCTGCCTGTAGATAATGTGATGGGTTGGGAGAGCTTGAAGTAGCTCATGCTCGCCGAATACTGCCCAAGAGGCGAGATGTAGAAACTAGAACACGAACTCTGGAACTTGAAGAAGAAGGGTTCCTACATTACCTCCTACACAGCCAGATTCTATGATCTGGCTCTTCTCTGTCTGGGAATGGTCACCCCGGAAAGCAAAAAGATTTAGAGGTCACTACTAGAAAAACAGCCTTTTACGACGCTCATTGTGCGTCGTAAAACGCTCAAACGACGCGCAAATGTGCGTCAAGGAAGGCCCTATCATAAAGAGAGATGATGCACTTTTGCATGTCGTCTATAGACGACGCACAATTATGACACACAATGCGTATCAAGGAAGGCCCTGTCATAATGAAAGACGACACGCACTTGCGTGTCGTAACCTTACGACGAACGTGTTTATGACACGCAACGCGTATCAAGGAAGCCCCTGTGATAAATGAAGATGACACGCATTTGTGTGTCATAAACTTCATTAACCATTTACGATATGCATTTACAATGCGTCTTTATGATACTCATTTACGCAAAACACAAAATTTTGCAAATAAATATATATTAAAACAATCAATTTCATCCAATATCATGTCAAAAAATTATAATACATTGATATTAATGGGATCTAATTGTACATTGTTACTAAGAGGTTTTCCCTAACTATATAACCTAATAGTATATTGCTGCAAAGTAATGCTACACAAAGATGATAAACATCAAATTCCAACTAAGTAGAGTTGCATCTTGACTTGCATAATTCTTTAAGACTAATGAACCCCTGCTCCGATAATTCTTGTGACCTGATCAAATAAAAGTCTAAAAATTAGTATGCTAATATAATAAATAGAAGAATCAACTAAAATTGGAAATGTAGACGAGGCTGCAACTTTCAACTAAACCAGTTCAAATCCCAATTCAACTAAAAACAACTTTCTTTCTGGAGTGTCCCTGTTACACTTTCAAGTAGTCTAGTCCTTTCATACATGGCTTAAGTAGAGCTAGTTAGTGAGGGTGATGATGTCTTTTTACAATTAGATCAGTCACGTCAGTATTTTTTTGGTATAAGTAAGGTGGTTTGTTGACTTATGGAGCTTCCATGACCAATTGTATTTAATGTTTTTAATCATAGAAACTTACCTCTAGTTGTACCTTTCCATCACCTCCCCTTCCCTCCAATTCAACTAGTACCACATGTGAATTTCCTGGTAAACATGGTTCTATGCTTTAGAGACATTATGGTCGAGCTGTACTAATGAAGATACAAGAAATCAAAAAATAAGAAGGGATGAACAAGAAACTGTATGGTGAATAAGAATCGAGTTTCAGAAATAAAAAAGGGAAACATAAAAAGAAAAGGAACTTAGAAATCACAAAAGAAGATTAAGAAATCCAATAGCAAATAAAAGAAGTGACGAACTAACCATTTGGTGGAGAAGTGGAAGCCATGACGATTGGAGTTTCCATAGAAAACAATCAAACAATCAGTAAACCCGAAACAAACTTTAAAGAAACTAAAAACTAGTTGTAAAAAGTTAAAACCTACACTGGAAGGATTTTTGAGTCTTTGAGCCTCATCAATAACAACATAATTCCATGGAATTTGAGAAACAAAGTCTTGATCGATTAAAGCTAAAATTTCTTACTTGGTTGTTTTGCCGGATTAACAGGTAGTGAATTTAAATCAACTATTATATGCTTACGTTACTCGTTATCTTCTTTTACTATTTTTTTCATCTATTTAAAAAAATAAGACAAAAACTTTTTTTTATTTATGAAAAAACGACATCAACAAAAGACAAAAAAATAAAACGTGACATCGTTTTTTTATTTTGATTTATGGAACAAATGACAATCGACAAATCACGGTCAAAGACATTTTTGCTTATATTTCATTGCCAAAAATAAAAATGAATAAATAAATAAATAAAACTGATTCCAAAAAAATGAAGAACCAGTATCCATTACAAAGACCATCCAAAAATCAAAGTTATTTCAAAATATCAAAAAAAAAAAAAGAAATGATTGTATCATTTATCGAATACTTTATCAACGTATCAAACAAATCCGAATTACAGTAATGAACCAACAATTGGTTTTTCTATTTAATTCTTTTTCCTTTTCTTTTTTATTCTTATATAATTTTAAATACTGTGGCCCAAATGAATTCAATTTTTGGGCTAAATAATAAATGAAATATAAACGCATGGGCTTTTAGTTCTTATCAACTAGGTCACTAAAAAGAGTTAAGATAGGTCACAAACGATTATTATGTATAATTAGTAATAAAAAGCTTAACATTGGGTAGGTCAAGTGACCTACCTTAGAGTTAATTGGACTCGCTCCTGCCTCTCAGTTTTACTTTTACTGTTCCTCCATAATGAAGTTGCAGGTTTTATAATGAATGAGTGTTCTTCTCCTCTCCTGTTAACAAAACAATTTACAACTATTTTACTACTTGATGATAATAATAATAATAATAATAATAATAATAATAATAATAATAATAATAATAATAATAATAATAATAATAATAATAATGAGAGAAGAATGAGAATGACCTGAGGGTTAAATCTGGTAAGATGTGATCTGCTGACCCAAATGAACCAAAATTACTAGAATCACATGGAAGCTTAACACAACACACATTCGCCTTCGTATTAATCGTACCAATACTCCCTACCTGCAGCACCAATAACAAAAACAACTTATCAAGTGTCCAGACAATAACCAGTAGACAATAGACAGTAACTAGTTGTCGCACCCCGAAACCTTCGACGGAAACGTTCCAGGGTGGATGAAGTTATGCGTAGTATCACAACCAATATACATAGTAAGCATAGTAAACACAACCATTACATCACATATGCATATTTACATTTGTTTAACAACAAGGTAATACATGTTTTATGCATATACATCATATAAACAAAAGAACAAACGAGAATTCTATATGTTTTGTCTTCTCCAAAAGTACGTGGGATACCTGTCTAACGAGAACCTGAGAATACAAGCAGTTTTAAAATATCAGCATAAAGCTGGTGAATTCATAAGCATGTTTTGTAAGGAAATTCTAATTATTAAATCTTGTGAAAACACTTCATTTTCTTTTGATAAAGAATGCAGTAATATCAAAAAACCATTGTTTCTGAGTTACGAAATACATATGCATGTTTTCCCAGAAAATCCCATATTTTCTAACATGTTTGTCGATTTTCCATAAGATAAGAAAAACCCTGGTTATCACCAGTAAGATAAGAAAACCATAAGTTATGATCCCTGGATTACCCTCCAGTACGAGAGTATGTCGTTTTAATACATAAAACTATAGATTAAGAATCCTGGAATGCCCTCCAATACGAAAGTAGGTAGTTTTAATACATAAAACTATAGTTTAAGAACCCTGGAATGCCCTCCAGTATGAAAGTTGGTAGTCTTATTACATAAATAAGACTATAGAAGAAAGAAAGAAATCCGTGAATAAAGCTAATTAGTTTAATAGCTATTGTGAGTCGTATAACCATACTGATTTGACCCGTGACCTCCTTGATGTTCTTTAGGCGTCGATCGATTTCCGAAATTTGTCACCCTAGGCATGCCTGCCTAACTGTAGCTAGCAAGTTAGGTGTGGGATTGTTAGTTCCGAATAGATCTATCCACAAATTTCACGCTCTCCCTCCAGGAGACTCTGGTTATACTTCTGGTGAGGATTTACTGGTACCCCGTAGGGTATAATGAAGACGAGTCTCACAAGCTAGTATTAAATAATTCACGGTACACTTGGTTTTTATCGAGTTTCTAAATCGTTTGAAACAAAGTAGAATATAATTAATTAAATACAAGGTAATTATTTAGCATGATACTCTAGGTTAACAATGGGTAAACTAAATCAAACATAGTTTATATGTATTGACTTTGCATGAAATCTGAATCCGTAAAACAAGTAATGAAGATCCCAAATTATTCCCATAATAATTTGAATGATTTGATAAGTTTCCCACACTGTATTGAAAACTATGTAATTATATTCAGAAAACCTCCCTTATGTTCCGCATATTACAAAAGGGATAAAGTATCTAAAAGTTTATCAGAAAATCGTATAATTACATCAGTTTTAAGTTACGAAAACGTTTATGATATGCTGGTATCCCCGTCCCCCAGAAAACATGGAAAAACTCGGAAAAAGTGTAGGGGTATGAACTCACCAGACGAGAATGTGCCGGGTAGGACTCTAGGTGTCAATTTAGGGCTTGAACACACGAGAGCACCCGATGTAACATGACGTGATACATAAATGTATCTAATTAGTTATGGAACCACTAATTAAGTAAGATAATACCCTCCGATACACGAAAACACTTTATCTCAAGTGTTGGAAATGATACGGGTTGCATCTAAGGAGTGTAGGGTCTCGATAAGGAGTTTATTCTTCAAGTGTAAACCCTTAGGGGTGTTTATGGCCCAATGACCAATTCCCCATGATTTTATGGCCATAAACTCATGGGTAGGGTGTTTTTGGGTGCAAAATGGTCTCATACTTCACAAGGAAGGGTTCTAGGATTGATTCAAGGGCTATGGAAGTGATCGGGACTTGAAATGACCTTGGAAATGGGGTTTATGGTTCTTGAAGGACCCTTGGTGAGTTTACTGCTGTAAACACATGATTTTACGGCCATAAACTCATGCTTGGTTCATCTTTTGATGATTTTGTGCCTCATATGAAGGGATACAAGGTTCTAAGCACTTATCCAAGCTTTTGGAGGTGTTTAAGGGCCTTTTAACACCATGAAAAAGTGTTTACGGTTCATGAATGTTCAATGACCATAAACTCATGTTTACACCCATTAAGACATGATTTTGAGGTTCTAAGTTCATGCATGTATGTTTCTAAGCCATAGCTAAACACTAGAAGGGCTTTGAAGGGGTTTTGCGGCTTCAAAACCCCCTTATGGGAGTTTACGATTTTGGGAGGTGTTCCCCAACTGTAAACACAAGTTTTTGGGGCTTTTTGGAGGATTCCACCACGAATATGCATGAATACAAAGCTATACAATAGCTAGGAAGGATTACTTACGATTTTGGAGCTTGAATGGGACGTTTCTTGACCAAAACCGACTTGTAGAGAGAGAGTAGAGAGAGAAAGATTAAGGAGGTGGGAAATGGCTCAAATGATGGACCACTCAACCCTTATATAGGGTTGAGTTCACAGCCAGGTGGGGATCCACCCGATCCCGACGTTAAATGGAGTTTATGGTCGTACCTGATTAAATGGTCGTAACCCGACTTGGTCGCAGACTAAAAGCTTTCAAAAGAATTATCGGGGGTGTTATACGTGTTTAAATTTCGTTCCGACACATATGAATTCATAATAAAAGTCTCAAATAAATTTTCCAAATCCAAAATGTTAACGGAAAAATTTAATAAAGACGAGTTTTATTAACGGAAATGGTTACAGCGGCGGAATAGATTTCGGGTTGTCACATTATCCCCCCGTTAGAGGAAATTTCGTCCCAAATTTTAGAATGAAGATACAAATAATGGATTTGGAAAGAGATGCGGATATTTCTGCTTCTTTGAGTCTTCGCGCTCCCAAGTGAATTCGGGTCCCCGCTTGGCATTTTAGCGAACCTTCACTATCGGGATGCGGCTTTGATTCGTACGTTTGATCTCTCGATCCATGATTTCGATTGGTTCTTCCACAAAGTTCAGGTTTTCATTGATCTCGATCTCATCAAGGGGGATCACCAGGGTTTCATCGGATAGATACTTCTTAAGATTAGAGATGTGGAAGACAGGGTGGATCTTGCTAAGCTCATGGGGTAATCGGAGTTTATAGGCTACGGGATCGATCTTAGCGAGGATCTTGAAAGGTTCTATGTACCTCGGGTTAAGTTTTCCGCGCTTTCCAAAACGTATCCTAGCGAGGATCTTGAAAGGTTCTATCTCCAACCTAGAATTCCAGAGGTTTTCGTCGCTTATCAGTGTAGCTCTTTTGTCTATCTCTAGAGGCTTTCATTCGATCCCGAACATGGATGATCTTTTCGATGGTTTCACGGATGATTCCAGGACCAGTGAGAGCACTGTCGAGAACTCGACCCTTAGCTAGCTGTGTGTCCCCTACCTCGGCCCAGCACAGAGGGGATCTACACATACGACCGTAGAGGGATTTGAACGGGGCAGCCTTGATACTGGTGTGGTAGCTATTGTTATATGAGAACTCGATAAAGGGTAAATGAGTGTCCCACGACTTTCCGAAATCGATGACACATGCTCTCAACATGTCTTCTAAGGTCTGGATAGTCCTCTCGCTCTGCGCATCTTTCTGAGGGTGAGAAGCCGTGCTCATGTCTAGCTAAGTCCAAAAGAGCCTTCTGTAGGGACTGCCAAAATCTCAAGGTAAACCTGCTATCTCGATCGGAGATAATGGAAACAAGCACACCATGCAGTCGGACTATCTCTTGGATGTAGATTCGCGTGAGTCTTTCCATCTTGAATGTCTCTTTAATCGGGAGGAAGTGAGCGGATTTTGTCAATCGGTCGACAATTACCCAAATGGTATCGTACCCACTCAGAGATATGGGTAACTTGGTGATGAAATCCATAGTAATCATCTCCCATTTCCACTTAGGTATCTCGGGCTGCTGGAGTAGACCCGAGGGCTTCTGATATTCGACCTTCACCTTGGCGCAAGTCAGACACTTTCCCACGAAGGTAGCGATTTTGGCTTTCATGTTTGGCCACCAGTATAGTTTCTTGAGATCCAGGTACATCTTATCCGAACCCGGGTTTACAGAATATCTAGTCTTGTGAGCTTCGTTCATGACAACCTCCCTGAACCCTCTGAACTTTGGGGTCCAGATCCGATTCATGAAACAATAGACTTCGTCACCTCTAATCTCAAGATTCTTATCCATTCCCCTCAAGGCTTCGTTATATGCGTTCTCTAGTTTTAGGGCTTCCAACCGAGCTTCTCGGATTTGTGCGGATAAGTGGGAATGGATGGTCATTGTTAGCGTCTTCACCTTGCGGCTTGAACTTTCCTTTCGGCTAAGTGCATCTGCCACCACATTGGCCTTGCCGGGATGGTAGCGGATTTCGCACTCATAGTCACTGAGTAGCTCTACCCATCGCACTCGTGCACTTAGTTCCGTAGAGATAATGTCTCCAAATCTTCAGTGCGAAGACCACTGCTCCTAACTTCAGGACGTGAGTTGTGTAGTTAACTTTGTGTGCCTTCAGCTATCTCGAGACATAAGCGATAACTTTTCCTCTCTGCATAAGCACACAGCCTAAGCCCTGATTGGACGCATCGCAATAGACAACGAAATCCTCCATCCCTTCGGGCAGGGACACGATAGGTGCGCTGCACAAGGCTCGCTTCAACGTTTAAAATGCAGTTTCATGCTTTTCACTCCAAAAAAAGGTACACCTTTCTGTGTTAGAGTAGTTAGGGGTTTCGCAATTCTAGAGAAATTCAGGATGAATCTACGGTAATAGCCGGCTAGACCCAAGAATTGACGGATTTCTGTGGGTGTCTTCGGTGCCGAACAATTCTCTATAACTTTGATTTTGGATGGGTCCACGTGTATACCCTCCTCGCTTACCACGTGACCAAGGAATGTTACCTTCCAAATCCATAATTCGTACTTGGAGAATTTCGCGTACAGCTTTTCCGATCTAAGGGTTTCCAACACTAATCTCAAGTGTTGTTTGTGATCTTCTTCGCTTCTGGAATAGACAAGTATGTCGTCAATGAACACGATAACGAACTTGTCCAGAACGAGGTGACACACCCTGTTCATCAGGTCCATGAACACTGCCAGTTCGTTAGTTAGACCGAAGGGCATCACTACGAACTCGTAGTGACCATATCGAGTCCTAAATTTTGTCTTGGAAACATCACTCTCATGAACTCGTAACTGATGGTACCCTGATCTAAGGTCTATTTTCGAGAAGTAACTGGCTCCCTAAAGTTGATCAAAAAGGTCATCTATTCGAGGAAGAGGATAATGGTTTTTGATGCTCAGTTTATTAAATTCGCGGTAGTCTATACACATCTGAAAGGATCCATCTTTCTTCTTCACAAATAATAACTGGGCTCCACAAGGTGAGGAACTAGGTCTGATGAACCCTTTGCTAAGTAGCTCATTAAGGTGACTAGATAACTCCTGCATTTCTGGTGGCTCTAAGCGATATGGGGACTTGGCTACGGGGGTAGCTCCAGGGATTAGGTCGATGCGAAACTCAACTTGATGTTCGGGAGGAATTCCTGGAAGCTCTTCGGGAAAGACATAAGGAAAGTTACAGACTTCGGGGATGCTCTCGAGGTCTTTAACTTCTTGTTTCTCGTTTATCACATGGGCTAGGAATGCATGGCACTCCTTTCGCAGAAGCTTTTGAGCTTTGATGCATGAAATGATACGAAGATTGGAACTAAGTTTATCACTGTAGATCGTGAGGGTTTGACCAGAGGGAAGAATGAGACGGATAGCTTTTTCATAACAAAGGATATCAACGTGATTGGGGCTCAACCAATCCATTCCAATGATAACATCGAAGCTCTTTATGGAGACTGGCATAAGATCGATGGGAAAAGAATGATCGTTGAGGGTAAGGGTGCAGCCTATGAATATATTGTTAGCGTTCTCCTTCTCACCTTGAGCCATCTTGACGGTAAATGTTTCGGTTAGCGGTTAAGGATTAGGTTTAATAAGATGTTTGAACGAATGGCTAACAAAACTTCTTTCAGCACCAGAATCGAAAAGGATGCATGCATATGAGTTGTCGAGAAGGAACTGTTGGGTTTTAGCCATAAGAACTTTCCTATGTGCGCATGCAAAACCCTAATGCTTGGATCTAGGCTTTCTAATAAACATGCATTGAATCCAAGTCTTCTAATGACTAATTAGGTTAAATAACAACATTGAAACAGATCTAGAATCATACCTTCGAGTTCCTTGTTGATCTTGAGGTCTTGGAGCTTCTAGAGTCACAAGTGTCACTCCTCTAATGGCTTACAAACACCAATAGCAATAAGAATGATTTAGGAGAGAGGAGAGGGAAGGAATTCGACCAGAGGTTCCTTGCTTTAGGAGATGTGTCGAATTCCCTATGCCATAGGGTCTATTTATACTTGTAGACTCCTTAAGGGTTACAACCTAAACCCTAATTGGATAATCTTCTCTTAAGGCTATCCAAATCCATTCCTAAGATAAGCATATGGACGATTTTAGCTATCCTAAACCTCTTAGAATTCGTCCATACCATATCCAAATGGAATTACAGTCTAAAGCTTAACTATCAATCAATTGACAGTTTATACCCCTTTATTTAATTAATCTCTTTAAGTCACCAAATTAATTCTAATTAATTCTATGACTTATATTAATCAAATAACAATATATTATTCATTATATTATTCACATAATATATTAATAATATTTACTCTCTCTTAATAAATCATCATATCAAGTTGCTATGGTGAAGGCAACCCAAAAGGACCATGCACAACCGGATCAAATACTTGCCTAATATAGTTGCAGCCTTAGACACTATTCCAACAGTCTCCCACTTGGATAAGTCTAGTAACTATACAAGTACAATTCGGTTTGCAATCATAGCTCTCAAAGACGCTGTCAACTCTGATCTAATCAATCTTGTCCTTTAGATAAGGGAACGTACAGTCCTCTGTTAGATATCATGCTGACAATCCTATGGAATGGTTAGTCAAGCATTTAGGTTTCTCGATCTCTGATTTATTTGACATAGAACTTAATCGAACACATCAATTCAGTTCTGACCGGGCCCGGCACATAAGTCAAATCAAATCATCGAGCGGTCGAGATATCGCTTTTACCTTCTTAGATAAAAGTTACAGATAAACTTCGACTTATATGCATTTACTTATTCATTAACCAACTATACACAACAATACGTTTTATAACACCAAGTTACTGATGCATTTTCGTATTATCAATGTACAATCAATTAACAAATAATAAACCATATATCTAGGTTTTAAGACTATATGATATTATCGTCTTGCGATCACCTTTTATATCGTATTCCACAAGGTGATTCCAGCAAGCGTGGGTTTATTCCAATGCTCAAAACTAGTTCATAAGCACTCATGAACGTTGCAGCAATCCTTTGCTATGTCTAACATCATTTAGACACTCTACACACCAATTCATGACAATCTTCTTTCATATCTACTCCCAACATATGAACGATTGTGGACCATTTGAATAATTCGATTATTCCTAATAAACTCAATTATTCTGGAAGTCAAAACATGCAAAGTGAAACAATAGCTAAACAATTAACATAAGATAGTATCATTACTCATAAATAAAACTCCTTTATTTAATCATCAAATGTCAATTTACATTTATCTATTACACGTTTCTAATACTATCTAATCCATGCTAATATCATCCTTCAGCCCAATACTCCTAGCATGCTGTAAGTGCTTAACCCTACTCAGTCCCTTCGTAAGCGGATCTGCTGGGTTATCTTCTGATGATATCCTCTTCACTACGAGCTGTCCTTCTTCTACACGATGTCTGATGAAGTGATATTTTCTGTCGATATGTCTTGATCTACCATGATCCCTCGGTTCCTTGGTTAAGGCAACCGCACCTTTGTTATCACAGAAAATCTCCATGGGCTCCTTTATGGCAGGTACGACTCCAAGATCACCGATGAAGTTCTTTAGCCATATTGTCTCCTTCGACGCTTCGCTCGCTGCAATGTACTCTGATTCGCACGTTGAATCAGCTACGGTCTCTTGCTTGGAACTCTTCCAGGTCACTGCTCCTCCATTTAGGGTAAAGACCCAGCCCGACTGCGAACGGTAGTTGTCCCTGTCGGTCTGAAAACTGGCGTCACTATACCCTCGCACCTTCAAGTCATCACTCCCTCCGAGGACTAAGAACCATTCCTTTGTCCTCCGAAGGTACTTAAGGATATTCTTCACCGCAATCCAATGTGCTTTGCCAGGATTCCCTTGATATCTGCTAACCATGCTCAAAGCGAAGGCTACATCAGGGCGAGTACAAGTCATAGCGTACATGATTGAGCCAACTGCGGAAGCGTATGGTACTCGGCTCATTTCTGCTATCTCAGCTTCGGTACTCGGACTTTGAGTCTTACTCAATTTGGCATTACTTTGTATTGGTAATTCTCCCTTCTTTGAGTTTTCCATACTAAAACGTTTCAGTACCTTCTCCAAGTAAGTGTTCTGACTAAGTCCAATTAGTCTCTTACTTCTTTCTCTCACTATCCTTATTCCCAAAATGTAAGAAGCTTCTCCGAGGTCCTTCATAGCGAAGCACTTCCCGAGCCAGGACTTAACTTCCTGCAGAGTCGGGATGTCGTTTCCTATGAGCAATATGTCATCGACATATAGGACGAGAAAGCTTACTATACTCCCACTGGCTTTGACATATACACAAGACTCGTCTTCGCTTCGTACAAATCCAAACTCTTTGACTTTCTCATCGAAGCAAAGATTCCATCTGCGAGACGCTTGCTTAAGTCCATAAATGGACTTCTCAAGCTTACACACTCTATTCGGATGCTTCGGATCCACAAACCCCTCGGGTTGAGCCATGTAAACATCCTCAGCCAACTTCCCATTAAGAAAAGCGGTCTTGACATCCATTTGCCAAATCTCATAATCATGAAATGCGGCAATAGCTAGCATCACTCTAATAGATTTAATCTTCGCAACTGGTGAGAAGGTCTCATCATAGTCAACTCCAGGAGTTTGATTAAAGCCCTTCGCAACCAATCGCGCTTTATATGTGTGTACGTTTCCATCCACGTCGGTCTTCTTCTTGAAGATCCATTTGAACCCAACGGTCTTACGTCCGGGCACATAATCAACCAAATTCCAAACTTGGTTATCATACATGGATTGGATCTCGCTATCCATTGCCTCTTTCCATTTTGCAGACTCCGGGCCTGCCATGGCTTCCTTATAGCTATTAGGTTCATCAAGGTTTACTAGTGTACCATCACTAATATACGTGTCCCCTTCGGTAGTAATATGAAAACCATAAAACTAGGGTAGAACTCTAACTCTATCGGAACGTCTAAGAGGTAAGGATTCGTCACTGGGTTCAACCGGAGTTTCCTCCTCGGGTTGAGTGCCAGCGGTAGAGGTTCCTTCATCTATCGACTCTTGAATCTCTTCAAGCTCGATTTGCCTCCCACTGTCTCCTTGGCTTATGAGTTCTCGCTCTCGGAAAACTCCTCTCCTTGCAACGAAGACAACATTGTCCTTCGGTCTATAGAAGAGATATCCAAAGGATGTGTGCGGGTAGCCGATGAAAATACATCGCTCACTTCGAGGTTCAAGCTTGTCGTGAGTATCTCGTCTTACGAAAGCCTCGCAACCCCAAACCTTGATATGTGCCAACGAGGGAGCTTTCCCTGTCCACATCTCGTGAGGTGTTTTGGCAACCTTCTTAGTAGGGACTCGGTTAAGGATATGGGCGGCAGTCTCTAAGGCATACCCCCAAAAAGAGATTGGTAGCGAAGCACGACTCATCATAAAGCGAACCATATCCAATAAGGTTCGATTACGCCTTTCTGCCACACCATTCAACTGCGGTGTCCTAGGAGGCGTCAATTGTGAAACTATTCCACACTCCTTGAGATAATCGTGGAATTCAAGACTTAGGTACTCTCCTCCTCGATCGGATTGAAGCATCTTGATTTTCCTGCCCAATTGATTCTCCACTTCATTCTTGAACTCTTTGAACTTTTCAAAGGTGTCTGACTTTTGCTTGATTAAGTAGATATACCCATATCTACTATAGTCATCGGTAAAAGTCACATAGAAGTGGTTCCCATCCTTCGTGGTTGATCTAAACGGTCCACACACATCAGTATGTATTAGGTCCAATAGACCCTCGCCCCTTTCACATGTATTCGTGAAGGGCGACTTAGTCATCTTTCCAAGCAAACAAGACTCGCATGTGTCATCTTCCCTAAGGTCGAATGAGTCCAACACTCCATCCTTTTGGAGTTGGGCTATGCGTTTCTTGTTGACATGTCCAAGACGACAATGCCACAAGGATGCTTTATCCATACTAGTGGAAGAATCAATATTCAAAACATCATTTCCTAAGTTATCAACAATCATAACGGTTTCATATATTCCATTACATGGTATAGCTTCAAAGTAAAAGACACCATTTAGATAAGCCAAAATAGAACCATTCTCATTATTAAAAGAAAATCTAAATCCTTGTCTATATAAACCATGAAATGAAATGATGTTTCTTGCCATTTCTGGCGAATAGCAACAATTGTTCAAATCTAAAACTAAACTATTCCTAAGCACTAAGGAATACACTCCAATCTTGGTCACAGGCGACGATCTTCTGTTCCCCATGATTAGATTGATCCTTCCTTGCTCCACATCCCTACTTCTTCTTAGTCCCTGCACATTAGAACAAATGTGATAACCACAACCGGTATCAAGAACCCAAGAAATAGCATGATTAGAATCGTTAGATTTGATCGTATATATACCTGCGAAAGATGGCTTGATCTTTCCTTCTTTGATTGCTTGCAGGTAATCCGGGCAGCTTCTCTTCCAATGTCCTATCTTGTGGCAGTGGTGGCACTCTGCCTCCTTCGGGTTAGAGCAGGGCTTGGCGGGATCAACTTTGGTCCCACTAGAAGAACCACCATCTCGGGCTTTCACCTTGCGATAGTTCTTCGATGAAGCTTTCCTCTTCTTTCCCTTCCCTTGTCCAATAGCCAAGACAGGAGCAGCGGGCGGATTGGGAGTGGGTGCAACAAACTTGTCCTTGAAGTTGCTCTCAGCAACCCTCAAGAGACCTTGGAGCCTGCTTAGGGTGACCTCTTCTTTGTTCATGTGGTAGGTCATCCTAAATTGGTTGTACATCGGAGGCAAAGAGTGAAGCACCATGTCGATCGCTAAGTCTTCACCGAAGTCAACATTTAACTTGCGGAGGCGGTCAACATACCTTTGCATCTTTTGCAAGTGCACGGTAAGAGATTCTCCATGACCCATCTTTGCGGAAATCATGTTAGTGAAAATCTCGTACCTCTCTTGTCTCGCTTTTTGGTGGTACCTCTCCAATAAGTCTTGATGCATCTCGTACGGGTACATGTCCTCGTAGGACTTTTGGAATTCGGAGTTCATGGTGGCGATCATGATGCAATGTACCTTCGTTGCATCTCGCTCATGAGTTTCAAAGGCGGTGATTTCGGCGGGAGTAGCAATTTCGGGGTTGATTTTCTCGAGCTTCTCATCGAGGACATACTCCTTATCCTCATAGCGAGAAATGGTGCGAATGTATCTTATCCATTCGCTAAAGTTCGTTCCATCGAAGGTGACCTTTTGGCAAAGGCTCATCAACGTGAAAGAACTAGCAGCAGCGTTGTTTGCGTTTGACATCTACAATTAGAAAAGGACAAAGATAGATTAGAATAAGAATCCCTAATTATCACCCAATAAGAAAATTAGGGCTAGGATCCAACAATAACATTTACATACTAGAAAAGGGATGCCGTAATCTAACATGCAAATAAATTGAAGGTAAGTGAATGACGATTCACTAATTCTCCATCATAAAACTTACACTATTAGTCCTAAGTGTTTTTGAGAATTCCTAGGTTCGGATGAGATTCATTGAAACTATTCAATGGCATGTTTAAATCTCGATATGCCCCTCTCGTTTGTGACTGGGATGCCGAGGATCACAAAGCGGGTGTGAATTACCATGCAAATTCACATGGTGCCTTCATTGTAACAATCACCTATTCGATGTGTCGGTAAACCACACACGCTCCATCGAACTATGATAAACAATGAATCACCCTTTGCCACCTTCGCTTAGAACCAATTAGTGTGCCGGTAAACCACACACGCTCCACTAACATCTTAGAAAGGTGCAAAGTGTAATTTCATGGGATTGCATCAATTCACTTTTCCTAAAGTAACTAGGATTGGGAAATTTTAAAAAATATATGTAGTTACTTTATATTTCTTATTATACTTTTAATGAGAGAATGAGGTTGCCCTATCCTACCCGTTCGGCTAACGACCCTCCACCAATCAAGCAAGCGGTGGGTGTGAGTGTACACCCATTAAGCGCCATTTTATAGGACGCAACCTTATACCCACCTTATAGATCGGCTTCGTGAATGAGGCCTACTAACGGTAAGACTAGCATTTAGTTATACATATATATATATATTATTCTAGTAATATCATATTTGTATAGTGTTGTATTTTAAAACTTTTAAAATCTAGGGTTTGAAATTTAAGTTGTCTAAATTAAAACTTTTAATCACAAAAGTAAATTTCAAAACATGAGGGTAGGTTTTAAACATTTAAAAGATGGAGGATTAAATAACAAATAATTCCAATTAACAATTAATATCCTAATTATCTATATTTGATTTATTCAAGATTTCTTTGAAAGATAATTACCAAAATAGTCAAAATAATTAATTAATTATCATATAAGGAATTAAATATTTTATTATAAGATAAATATCTTCAATTAGATCAAGATTGCAGTTATATTTATCATAAAAACGAATTAACATTGATCTAATTAGTTTATGGAAGGTTTAGATAAGATAATTACAAAGAAATCCCGAATCTGGCCATTCCTAACGCTTTGACTCGCCGAGTGCACAAGGGGACTCGCCGAGTCAGTCCTACTCGCCGAGTCCACCTTGGGACTCGCCGAGTCAGTGACACAGAAACCAAAAAATCGAATTTTGCAGGTTTGTTTCAGTTAATCAAGCAACAATTTAAAGAAAACCAAGCTATGCTCTGATACCACTGTTGGGTTTTAGCCATAAGAACTTTCCTATGTGCGCATGCAAAACCCTAATGCTTGGATCTAGGATTTCTAATAAACATGCATTGAATCCAAGTCTTCTAATGACTAATTAGGTTAAATAACAACATTGAAACAGATCTAGAATCATACCTTCGAGTTCCTTGTTGATCTTGAGGTCTTGGAGCTTCTAGAGTCACAAGTGTCACTCCTCTAATGGCTTACAAACACCAATAGCAATAAGAATGATTTAGGAGAGAGGAGAGGGAAGGAATTCGACCAGAGGTTCCTTGCTTTAGGAGATGTGTCGAATTCCCTATGCCATAGGGTCTATTTATACTTGTAGACTCCTTAAGGGTTACAACCTAAACCCTAATTGGATAATCTTCTCTTAAGGCTATCCAAATCCATTCCTAAGATAAGCATATGGACGATTTTAGCTATCCTAAACCTCTTAGAATTCGTCCATACCATATCCAAATGGAATTACAGTCTAAAGCTTAACTATCAATCAATTGACAGTTTATACCCCTTTATTTAATTAATCTCTTTAAGTCACCAAATTAATTCTAATTAATTCTATGACTTATATTAATCAAATAACAATATATTATTCATTATATTATTCACATAATATATTAATAATATTTACTCTCTCTTAATAAATCATCCTATCAAGTTGCTATGGTGAAGGCAACCCAAAAGGACCATGCACAACCGGATCAAATACTTGCCTAATATAGTTGCAGCCTTAGACACTATTCCAACAGGAACGTACCCGAGACAATGGTGGGATCGATGACATCCTCTTCCTGGCCCATAGTTAGAACTCTCCCGGTGTTGGTTGTCGCTGCCTTGGGGTAGTTTCTCTTGAAATGCCCGACCTCACCACAACCGTACCAGGCTTGACTGACACCTGCTCCGGATGCCTGATTGGTTGGTTGGGCTGGTGTTCTGTAGTTTCGAGCAATGTGGCCCTTCTTGCCACAGTTGTTGCAGAGCTTTTCATAACACGGCCTGAAAGTACGAAGGTGGTAGTTGCACTTGCTGCACCAAGGGAGGGTACCAGTGTATCCATTGGCAGGTTCCTGAGCTGTAGGAGCGGCGGCAGGAGTTGTAGCTGTGTGAACTGCCATAGTTTGCTGTTTCTTTGAGGATCCTTGCGAACCCTGACCCTTCCGTTTGTTCCAGAATTTCTTTTTATTTTCAACGCTCCCCGTAGCCGGTTCAGGAGTGGTGGCCACTTCATTGAGATCGTCTCCATGATCGATCAGAGTTTGCGCCAGGCATTTAGCGCTGTCGAAGTTGTCTGGCTTCGCAGCCAAAACATTTCCCTTGGTTGGCTGGGTCAGCCCCTAGATAAATCTTTCAATATTTTTGCTTTACGGGGTAACCATTCTAGGACAGAGAAACGCTAGGTCTTCAAATCTGGAGGTGTAAGCGGCAATGTCAGAACCCTTCATCTTTAGATTCCAAAGTTCATGCTGTAATTTCTGCAGTTCGCCCCGCGGACAGTATTCGGGAAGCAGGAGCTCCTTCATGCTCTCCCAACCCATAGCATTCGCTATTTTTGAGGGTTAAGAATTTGACTCGTCCATTCCATCAAGTCAATGCTTTGTCGGTGAAGGTGCAGGCAGCGAACTTCGCCTTGTCATCTTCCAAACAGGAACAGATTTCGAAAATAGACTCGATCTTCTCAAACCATCGAATTAGAGCAATACCACCTCTAGTTCCATTGAAGGATGTGGGTTTCGCGTTCATGAAATCCTTGTAGGAACACTCCTTCCGGTGTCCCTAACCACCTTCCTGGTTTTGAGATTGAGTACCACCTCCTGGCCCACCAGAGCCACCAGGGTTCATTTGAGACATGGCAGCTGCCACTGCGGTAGTAACAGCTGCCTGAAACATAATAGGATCAAATTGAGGAGGAGGTGATGGTGGAGGATTGTTGTTCTTTGAGCTGGGTGTGACAACCGATATTTCAACTCTATGTAATGACCTAAAAAGTCAAGTATTGTAACCACTTTTGATATAATGAAATTAACTTCGAAAATAAAAAGTCCAAAAAGTCTCTAAATAATTACCTACTATGTTTGATGTCATTAAACCGTGATCGTACGTAAAAAGAACCCACAAATCTGACTTCGTATATTGAAGTTATGATTTTTCCAAGTTCGGCTTAGCGACAGACAGCTAAAAACTCGAATCGGAGATCGAGCGACTTTTGGCCGGAATGACCTAAACGAGAATCGAAGGTCTCGACAATGGTATTACAACGTTAATAAGTCTGGCAAAAACAGACGACAGATAAAGAAGTTATGAATTTCTAACGAAATTTTCTTACCGCGACCTTTTTAAAATAAATAATAAAAATAATTTCAAAATTTGCCGACAGAATCTAAACGAAAGTTGTAGAGCATAGTCTCACCTACGCGTGGATATAAAGAACGTCGAAAACGGAGTTCGTATGAAGAAGATATGAATTTTTTAAGCTTATTAAATAATTAAAATATAAATTTTATTAATAAACCTTGGTATTATCCGAAGAAGGAGTCACCAGGTCAGGCCAAGTTACGCCCAGCGTACGCTCGTACGCCCAGCGTACTCGAGGCCTAGGCCTCGGATCGTCCACGTTGTTCCCTATGCAAGCCTATACCCGTCCCATCTGGAGTCCAAAGCAGTCGAGGATGCACTCATGCATGACGCACGAGTACGCCCAGCGTACCGAGGCGGTTCCCACACCCTATAAAAGGGATGCGAGGGTTCCGAAGAAAGGGCTCAATTTCTTCGAACTTTCTTGCGTTCTTTCCTCGTTTTCCGTGCCCGTGCTAACCTGCAGCCCCGATTACCTTGCTCAAGTCCCGAAGGTCGTTTGTGCTCCAGAGATTCCTGAGAATCCCGAGAAAATCCGCTTTCTCGAGTCGAAGTTCTGCTCGGTTTTCATCTCGCCTTTTTCTGATCTTTCAAGTGAGTTCATACCCCTTAATTAACCTTTTAAATGTTCTATAAATGATTTTATACGCTTTCAGGGGGGGGGGGGGGGAATACAAGTAAAACACACGATTATTATCCAGTGATATATAAAGTTTCATTATACACTTTTTATCAACATGATCATATGTGATTTGCAACCTTTATAGGGAAACTTTCGTATGCAAAATATATCGCGATAACATCATATCTTTTGAAATGAAAAATGTTGTTATATATGTATAAATCAAACACTCTGCTTAGACTGCATGTATATGTGTCCATCTTAGACACTATTAAAATTTATACATTCATAACAAGTGATTCATTTTTCTAGGGATTTCTAAACAAACGAGACACACTTAAAGAAAACTATAATAGGTATAGTTTTACGAGAACATTTCTAATTTTTACATAGTAGAAACACTATTTTCAGGAAGTCACTTTCACATACAAGAACAAACGAACATTTTTACACGTAAATCTGTTTTTATACTAAGTTTTGTGAGACATTAACTTCACGTACGTTCGAGTACACATTTCAAGTCCTGTATTATATACCAGAATCCCTTGGAGGGGGAGCCTGGTGTTTGTGTATAGATCTATACGGGTGTGCAACCCCGCGCCCTAACTGTTAGCTACAGTACACTATTTGGGGTGACAAACGTCAGAATATTCCAACGCCTGAAGAACGTTGTGTATATGCAATTCTAGTCAATAGCATGGTTATAAAACTCACATGGAGTATTAAGAATACATTGATTTACGGGGTTTTTCAAACATATTGGAAATTTTATACCTACATACATTTTCTAGAAACGAACATTGGTCTTGATAGAAGGCTACATTTTGGCATCATATTGTAATTGGTTTTGAACATGTACCTTTTAACAATGTAAACTTTCAATTATATATATGATGGTTGTATTGCTTTCTTTACTATCTAATCATTTGTTACGCTACCACATGAAGTCATCCGCCCCCGAATGTTTCCGCTGTTCCGGTTTGGGGGTGTGACAGATTGGTATCAGAGCAGTGTTTATAGTGAACTAAGTATATCGAACCACATAAGATATACAAACTATAAATGCTTAAGGGACTAATACTCTCTGATAAAACATTTTTTTTTGTTTTACGCCTAAGCCGCATTTCGTTTAACTTATAATGTTAGTTCATTCAAGTACAAATACATGCATACAAAAAACTGATTTTCATGATTATAACTATACAAAAAGTATTTAGACAAGTTGGACACTACGATTAAGACTCGATATATGTAATCAAATTTGGGAAAAATATAGGATAATCAAGTATATTTGTCCAAGATCGGACCAATGTATATCGAGGAATGCTCGTAGTGAGCAATAAGTCAAAACTTACCAAAACATCACGAGAATCAAACACACAAATTTAAATACTATAGGAGTATTTATTACATAGAATAGCTTAACATACATGTTTAGTCTTACATGTTCCAAACATTATTTGATTCTTATAGCCCTAATCTCGTACAGTCAAATGGCTGGATTTCACCACCCCGGCGACCCCTACTATCCCAACCAAGGCAACGGGGGATGGATCGAAGAGGATCCTGAGGAGGACGAAGAACCCATAGAATTGGACGAAGAGGATGACTCCGGTACTGACTCAAAGTCGGAAGTGATCAACCCACCACCCGCACAACCTCCCGCCTTCGTAAGGAACTTTCAAGGACCGACTCCCGTTTGGGAAGTCACCTCCACCATTGGAGCCAACAACAAAGTTTACGCCCTCCCTACGGCATGTGCCGAGACTTCTACGATGTCCGCGGAGGAGGTTCAGCTGATCGGGCACTCCCAGTCATGGTGGGCAAACTAGCCAACCAGTCCTATCAATCCGGAGTTCAAGCTAGCCGGATTTGGGAAGTCAACGTGGAAGTATAGGTTCACACTTCTGAGATCCGTAGGCTGGACAGAGCTCAGGACAATGCCCAACTCCAAACTGAGGCATTCCAAGCGCAAATGATTGCAGCCCTCGCTAAATTGAGGGAACAACAAGCTGCCTTCGACAGGCGTCTTATGGAATCGAAACAATCAAATGCAGAGTCAAGCTCCAAGCGCAACCTACATCGCAAGTAGTACTTGCCAAAATCTCAAATTTTGTTATAAGTTAGGACCTCGGCTAAAATTTTTTATTTTCCTTAAACTTTGTAACCGGAGACCCTAATAGGGGTCAAATTTTCGTGATCGTTGTATCAACTATTATATTAATATAAGTGGCACTATTATTACTACGTTGAGTATTTCGTTAGATCCTTAAAATGTTATGGAGAAACCATATGCTTGTTTCGTATTTCAGTCTTACAAATCACTTTCATTCTTCTATCTTTGGGACTCATACTATCATCTATTGTTGAACTATAGCAATTTAGTTCATGAGACACATTCATTTTCTATGCTATGGAATTCTTATCTTTATCTTTTCAAACTATAGTTGAAGGATGCCTCCGCGTAGAAACCCGAGATGAAACAACAGTGGGGAAGCACCTATACTACCACCGCCTCCACCTCCTCGATTTGATGCTGCCATGTTCCAAGCAGCAGTCACCGCAGCTGTAGCAGCTGCCATGTCACAGATCAATAACCCTGTTACTACTGGCTCGGGAACTGGCACACATCCTTCCAACCATGGCGAGAGTCATGAGCAACCCCGAGAATGCACCTATAAAGAATTTACGAACGCCAAACCCCGGATGTTTAATGGAACTGGTGGTGTGATGATTCTGAGGCAGTGGATCGAAAGGACAGAATCAGTCTTTGAAATCTGCTCCTGTCCCGAGCACAGCAAAGTCAAGTTTGCAACCTACACGCTTACCGATAGAGCTTTAACTTGGTGGAATGGCCACGTTAAGGTACTTACTCTGATAGTGGCGAATTCAATAATCTGGGAGAGCATAAAAACCATGTTGATGAGAGAGTACTGTCTATGAGGAGAGATTCAAAAACTCGAGCACGAACTCTGGACGCTCGGAATGATTGGTACCGACATAGCAACTTATACCAATAGATTCTGTGATCTGGAAATCCTTTGCCCGGATATGATTGCTCTTGAGAGCAAGAAAATAGAGAGATACAAATGGGGACTGTCGCCCCGAATTCATTCGAGCGTGTTAGCTTCAAAACCTGACACTTTTGATAGTGCCAAAGAGCTGGCACAATCTCTTATTGATCACGGAAGTCATCAGAATTCGACAATTTCTACACTAGAACCACAAAAGGGAAACAACAACAACAATAACAGGAAGAGAGGATTGAGTAAAGGGAAGGGTGGGTCTTCCCAAGAATCCTCGAAGAAACAACAACTAGTTACAGTGAATGCTGCTACTGTACTTACTACCGTTCCTATGAATCCCTACCCAACAAAGCCATATGCGGGTAACTTTCCAAAGTGTGCCAAATACACTTACCACCACCATGGACCTTGTCGGGAAATGCAGTGCTCCAACTGCAACAAAAAGGGACACACTGTCCGTTTCTGCAAAGACCCCGTAAAGCCAATCACTCAAGTTCCCAACGTTGGTGTAGGCCGAGCTTGCTACAATTGTGGCAAGGTGGGCCACTACAAGAGAAATTTCCCATAGGCAGCAAATACTGGCAGGGTGGGATAAGTGTTGACTATAGGCCATGAAGAAGCCGTAGTTGATCCTACAGTAGTTGCTGATACGTTTCTTCTCGATAATTCATATGCAGGCATATTGTTCGATAGTGGAGCGGAGAGAAGCTTCGAGAGTCAAAACTTTATTCACTTACTTAAACATAAACCTAGCAAGTTAGAAAAATCATTCACTATAGAAATGGCAAATGGAAAAACGGAAAACACTAATTGCATATACATGGACTGTACATTAACTTTAGACGGTCATTCTTTTCTAGTCAACCTCATGTCGGTCCAAATTAAAACTTTCGAAGTCATAGTCGGCATAGATTGCTTAAGTCTTCTTCACGCCAACATCATGTGCTTTGAGAAAGCAGTTCGTCTTAGTCTCCCTGACGACGAAACATTAGTGATTTACGGAGACAAATCAAGTACAAACCTTCCCATCATTTCGTGCATCCAAGCTCGAAAGTGTTTGCAGAAGGATTATCATGCATTTCTTGCACACATCGTCGATACGAGTCAGGAAGTAAAGGATTTTAAGAGCATTCCAGAAGTACGCAACTTTCCCGATATCTTTCCAGAAGAACTACCGAGATTACCACCACAACGTCAAGTCGAGTTTAGAATCGACTTAGTTCCAGGGGCTACCCTAGTAGCAAAATCGCCTTATCGTCTGGCACCAGCAGAGATGCAAGAACTTTCCAGTTAGCTTAACGAACTCCATCAAAAAGGATTTATTAGACCAAGTTTCTCACCTTGGGGAGCACCGGTCTTGTTTGTAAAGAAGAAAGACGGATAGTTCCGTATGTGCACTGACTACAGGGAGCTGAACAAACTTACAGTAAAAAATCGTTACCCTCTGCACCGCATTGACGACCTATTTGATCAGCTTCAAGGAGCAAACTACTTCTCGAAGATAGATTTACGATCCGGATATCACCAATTACGAGTACTAGAGGGGGATATTCCCAAGACAGCCTTCCTAACTTGTTATGGACACTACGAATTTGTAGTGATGCCGTTCGGACTAACCAACGCACCATCAGTATTCATGGACATAATGAATAGGGTGTGTCGTCCTTACTTGGATCAGTTCGTCATCCTCTTCATCGATGATATACTTATCTACTCTCGAAGTAAGGAAAAGCATAGTCAGCACCTACGAAAAGTCTTAGAAACCTTACGTTCGGAGAAGCTCTATGCGAAGTTCTCTAAATGTGAATTTTGGATTCGAAGAGTCGAATTTTTGGGCCATGTTGTTAGCGAGAAGGGGATACATGTGGACCCCTCCAAAATTAAGGCCATTGAGAACTGGTCGGCACCAAAGACACCTACAGAGATTCGTCAATTTCTAGGTCTCGCTGGCTATTATTGCAGATTCATAAAGAACTTCTCTAGCATTCCGAAACCTCTCACTACATTGACCAAGAAAGGTGTGGCCTTTGACTGGGAAGCAAAACAAGAGAAGGCGTTCCAAACTCTGAAACAGGCTTTGTGCACTGCGCCAATACTATCCCTCCCCGAAGGGATAGAAGATTTCGTAGTGTATTGCGATGCATCAAACCAAGGACTTGGTTGTGTTCTTATGCAAAGAGGAAAGGTTATTGCTTATGCCTCCCATCAGCTTAAGACACACGAAGTAAACTATACAACACACGATCTTGAGTTCGGAGCAGTAGTATTTGCTCTAAAGATCTGGAGACACTACTTGTACGGAACAAAGAGTACTATTTTCACCGATCACAAGAGCCTCAACACATTTTCGATCAGAAGGAGCTCCACATGCAACAACGACGATGGGTCGAGTTACTCAATGACTACGAATGTGAAATTCGTTATCACCCTGGAAAGGCCAATGTGGTAGCTGATGCCCTCAGTCGAAAAGAATACACTGGTCGGAGATTCAAATCTCAGACTATGACTATCCATTCCCACTTATCCACCCAAATTAAGGAGGCTCAACTGGAAGCTTTGCAACCTGAAAATGTGGCGGGTGAATCCCTAAGAGGAATGGAAAAGAATCTAGAAATCAAGGGTGGCGGAGCATATTATCTCATGGACCGTACCTGGCCACCGAAACATAGTGGTTTTAGAGACGTGGTCATGGCTGAAGCACACAACACGAGGTATTCCGTCCACCCAGGTTCAGATAAAATGTATCTGGATCTTAAGAAACTATACTGGTGGCCTAACATGAAAGCAGAAATTGCTACCTTCATAAGTAAATGCCTTACTTGCGCTTAGGTTAAGGTCGAGTATCAGAAACCGTCAGGATTACTACAACAGCCGGAGATACCAGAATGGAAATGGGAACGGATTGCTATGGTGTTCCGATATCCATTATCTCTGATAGAGATAGTAGATCACTTCAAGGTTCTGGTAGTCACTACAAAGTTCCCTGGAGACTAGACTAGACACGAGTACAGCCTACCATCCACAAACAGACGGGCAAAGTGAGAGAACGATACAAACTATGGTAGATATGTTGAGAGCCTGTGTGATTGACTTTGGAAAGGCATGGGACATCCATTTACCCCTTTTCGAATTTTCATACAAAAATAGTTATCATACGAGCATAAAAGCTGCTCCATTTGAAGCCCTCTATGGCCGTAAGTGCAGGTCCCCTTTGTGCTGGACTGAAGTTGGCGACACCCAGTTAGCTAAAGGACAAGTTCCTGAAAGCACTCTCATCGGTCCGGAAATCATACGGGAAACGACAGAGAAGATCGTTCAGATTCGTGAACGGTTGAAAGCCTCTAGAGACTGACAGAAAAGCTATGCTGACTAAAGGAGGAAACCTTTGGAATTCCAGGTAGGAGATCGCGTTCTATTGAAGGTCTCACCATGGAAGGGCTTAATACGCTTTGGAAAGCGTGGAAAGCTAAATCCAAGATACGTAGGGCCTTTCGAGATTCTCGCCAGAATCGGCCCTGTAGCTTATAAGTTTAATCTACCACGTGAACTTAGTAACATACATCCAACCTTCCATGTCTTGAACCTGAAAAAGTGTATGTTCGATGAGACACTTGTTATTCCACTCGACGAGATCGAGATAAACGAGAGCCTCAACTTTGTGGAAGAACCGGTAGAAATCATGGACCGAGAAATCAAACAAACGAAACAAAGTCGCATACCCATCGTGAAGGTTCGCTGGAACGCCAAGCGAGGACCTGAATTCACATGGGAACGCGAAGATCAGATGAAACAAAAGTACCCTCATCTTTTTCTCTGATTCACAAGTATCTTTCTTACTTTAAATTTCGGGATGAAATTCCCTCTAACGGGGGGATCATGTGACAAACCGATATTTCAACTCTATGTAATGACCTAAAAAGTCAAGTATAGTAACCACTTTTGATATAATGAAATTAAATTCGAAAATAAAAAGTCCAAAAAGTCTCTAAATAATTACCTACTATGTTTGATTTCATTACACCGTGATCGTACTTAAAAAGAACACCCAAATCTGACTTCATATAATGAAGTTATGATTTTTTCAAGTTCGGCTTAGCGACATACAGCTAAAAACTCGAATCGGAGATCGAGCGACTTTTGGCCGGAATGACCTAAACGAGAATCGGAGGTCTCGACAATGGTATTACAACAGTAAAAAGTCTGGCAAAAACAGACGACAGATAAAGAAGTTATGAATTTCTAACGAAATTTTCTTACCGCGACCTTTTTAAAATAAATAATAAAATTAATTTCAAAATTTGCCGACGGAATCTAAACGAAAGTTGTAGAGCCTAGTCTCACCTACGCGTGGATATAAAGAACGTCGAAAACGGAGTTAGTATGAAGAAGATATGAATTTTTGAAGTTTATTAAATAATTAAAATATAAATTTTATTAATAAACCTTGGTATTATCCGAAGAAGGAGTCACCAGGTCGGGCCGAGTGATGAGATTTGGAATCGAGTTTGAATGTAATTCGAGAATGAATTGAGTAAATGATTTCAAAAGAAGAACAGAGAAGTAAATAGAATATTTGATCAGCTCGTATTATGCTTTTGAGTTACAGAATACAAAGACTAAACTGTAAATCTCCGTTCTAGCCTCTTGAATACTATTACAGATCCTTATTTATAGGAGAACAAAAGCATAACAATACTAAGGACTAAGAATTCAGAATTGACTTTATAATGCCTTAGTAAAATAACAATACATCCGAAGACCTATATATACGAAGACAACAGATACTTCGTAACTATCAAACTGACCCTTCGACTATTACAACATTCTAGCCCTTACAATCTCCCCCTTTGGAATCAAGGTCGAAGTCTTCAAGATGTCAGTGATTGAACAGCATACATCAGCACTCTTCAGATTTCCATATACCATGAGATAACTTTCTTTATCTCTTTCTTGTCTCCTTCATTGTTTTTCTTGCAGTGGTTCATACGAACAATTAAATTCGTATATTGAGAATTGAGTATCTCTCCACTTCACAAGTTTGAAATAAAAATCTTTTAGCTCTTCCAGCTTTATCTTTTCCTGCAAAAACAATCCCCAGTGGCTTTAAACAAATTTCACCATCTTCGTACTTGTTCAGCTCAGTCTGTTTCTTCGTTGGTGCCATTGGTGCAGTTATGTCGAAGACTTTGACAGTAGCAAGTTCGACATCTGTTTGAGCCAAACACTCAAAGTAATTCTCCAAAAATATTTTGATATGCTTGCACCCAAGATTAAAAACCTCTGGCTCAATGTCTTGAAGAAAAGAAAATGATTTGTCTTTGAGCATCAAGGCGATATTGATTAGATCATACGTATTCATCAAAGGAAAGTCTGCCACTATAAATTCTTGTATCTTTCCACTTGCTCTTGCCACAGTATACTTGAGATTTTCAAACTTCCCTTCAAATACAACATCCCTTTTTATGGATATCACCTTTTTAATCTTCTCTAAAAACCACACTTCTTCCTGAGCTTTAGCCAATACTACATGAAATCTTATTTTCATCTTCTTTCCCTCTTCGGTTTCCAATGATTTCATTTCAGCTTTGAATTGTGGCTTAACAAACATCATTTCATTGACAGGAAAATCAAGTTGACCAAAATATGTGTTTGTAACCACATAGCTCTTTTTAGGGACCTTCTCAAAAGCATACATGTGATCAAACATCACCCTGGATTCTATTATTTCGTAGTTGTAAACTTTCGAAGGATCACCCTTGTCAACTTTCGAATTATCCAAAGCTCTTTTTCTCATTATACTTTGAACATGTCTCATTCTTTCAACCTCAGCTGCCACCTCAACTTTCTTCTCTTTATTTGTCTTCTCAATTATAATTCCTTTTCCCTTGTCTATAATGTTTGACGAAGCCATATTCTTTGAAGAAGAGACATCACTTTGTTTCTCAATTATAATACCTTTTTATATAGGTTTTGAAATTGGGATTGTTGTAGTCACAATCGAAATGACTGGATCAGCTGAAACAACAGTTGGCTTTACTACCACTTTCGAAGGGTATACTTTTCCGACTACCTTCATATCTTCGGTTGTCTTCATTTGTTCCCCAGCCTTTGTATGATCAATCTTTTCTCCCCCTTGCACTCCTGTGAAAGCAGGTGGGGCATCCGATACGTTTGGTAAAAGGCTCGAAATGCGAAGTAGTGGAGCCAAATTCTTGTGTAAGATGGCTTCGAATTGAGAAAATTTTTGAGACAGAAATTCTTGAGAAATAATCGAAGAGACATTCTTCGAAGACAAGTCTTGTAATTCTTTCAGCAACCTGACCAATTCTCCAAAGCTTTGTTCTTCTTTGGCAGAAATATTTGTCAGTTGTGGATTTATCTACTCAAACATTTTGACACATTTGACAACAGCATCACAAAGAATGTCAACTTTCTGATTTGCTAAAGCGTAATCCTGCTGAGCAATTTGAACTTCCTTCTGCATGTCTTCACGAAGTTCTCTGATCTGTAAGTTGGACTTCCTGTACGAAGAGCACATGACGCTCCTTCGTAACCATTTTAAGATCTTCCAACTCTCGTACAAAATCAGATCTTTGAGAATTAATACGATTCTCATTCGAAACATCATGCTGATCAACTTTTTCAAGAACACGACTCTCTGAATCCCGAATGAGCCCAGATGCCTTCGAAATCACACGGCCTTCTATCATCTTGAATAAGGAATCAACTTCCAAACTTGTAACCCCACTACTACCCATATCAACTTGTGATTGCAAGATTGAATTCAATTTTGAATTCAAGATCTTGAATTGCTTCATTGTCATCAACATGTGGTCTAGAAAATCTTCTTCGGCATGATCAAAATGAAGAGCTTCGAATGTACCTCCAAAGCCTTCATTATCAGTTTCATCATCAGCAGCCATAGTTTCAGCAATTGGGGATGATGGGTTCGGTGGATCAGTTGATTGTGTTGAAAATATGGTAGTGAATGGTTGATCCATGATAGATTGAAAAGTAGGAGAATCAGTAGTTGATGTAACCTGAGGTAATGAAACAACAGGACTTTGTTGAATAGGCTTTGAAAGACCAACAGGCACACTGGTCTTTGCTTCTTTATGAATTCGAATCTCCGGTGTTTCAAGAACTTGCTCTACATCTTCTATTCTTTGATTCTTCTTTAGAAACTTTGCAAGATCTTCAGCCCTTCACTTTTTAGATGACGGAAACACCGGAGCTGGAATTTCCCTAACAGTTACACCCTGATGTGTAACTTGTGTTTTCTTAACAAGCTAAGACGAAGACTTTCGCTTTATTTTTACTCGACGAAAAACTCCTGTCTTCGATGGAATAGTTTCTTTCGAAGGGGATGCTTCAATAACAGGTGTATCAGCAACTGTTGTTAAGATGAGAGAAACATCTTCACTTGTAGCAGATTTAGTTAGTGGAGATTTCTTCTTCTTCTCATCCTTCACCACTTTTTCCGAAGACCCAACATCTGTCTTCTTTGATTTATTGGATTTCCTCTTCTCTTCTTCATACAACATTCCTGTCACAACTATTGTGTCAATTGATTGCAAATATGAAACCAAAACTTCATTTGTTGGATCCACCTTCTTGAGCATCGCATCTGGAATACGAGCTATGGATGTAAAAACCTCAGGATCATCAACAACTTCCTTCGGACTGCCATACATGTGAAACACTGCTTTTTCTTCAAAATCGGGAACTTCGATCTTCTCCTTGTTGTAAACATATTGAATAATCAAACTCCAATATCGAGCACATGAGATTCCCTGTTTGGCACTTGTCTTGGAAATACTTGTTAAAAACTCTGTCCACAATTGTTTAGAGTAATCAACATTCAGATCATAATAAAGCCCTGCCACCATTGCATAAACTTCCATTCGTCCTTTGTCAAGACCTATGGTTCTTCCAGTAAGACATCGAAGAAAAATTCCGAACAAGAAATTCCATACCATAGGTAATCCAGACTTCTTAAAGTCACTAATACGCGTCAATGGAGGTTGATGTCCCATTTCGTTGAAAATGAACACTACTTGGGAAGATGAAAGTTCGTCATACGTACCAATATTCGGAATCCCCAAAATTTTGCAAAATAACCACTTAGATACCCTAATACGAGTATCATTCACCATTGTAAATTCCACGCAACCAGTCTCCTTGTTGTACGATGTAGTGGAAGTAGCCTTTGATAACCACGACATAAGAACAGCAAAGAAATCAAACATAGCTTTGGACAAAACCGAATTCTGCAAAGCAACCACCAACATTTTGAGTTCATCCGGATATTTGGATAAATCCAACTCCACTTGGTAACTTGAACCTTGAATCTTCAAGATTGGAACCCTAACGACTTCTTCAGTTGTTGGTGATGATGTAACACTGTCTTGTTTGTGAGTCGCCATTGATGAGTATGATCAAGATGATTGAAGAAGATAAGTGTTTGAGAGATGAATTGTAAAGAGAACTTGTATGACTGAGAATTTTTTATCACGTAAAGTGTTATAGACCTCTGAGTTCCCTTTTTATATGTAACCTTAGAATTTTGAATTTGAAGCGGGATTCATTAAATGTTTGCTGACATGGCGCCTTGAAAGACGGGCCATACTCATCAAAAAGTAACAATCGTAACTGTCAGCACGCCTAAAACTTGTATCATATACCATACGTCACCAAGAGACAAGACTATTTGATATTCCCCAAAAGAAGTGTAACCGTCAGATTCCTTCGAATAGAGGTAAGGCTCTTTCGCTTTTGGGTTGAAAAAACAAAGTCATATGCCAGAGATTTGAAATCATCAGATTGAGTTGGTAATACTCAAACCTCAAGGATTTTGTGTGTGCTGTGTTCCAAAAAAAATTAGAGAAGAAACAAATAAATTTTTTTTTGAAACCTGTGATGTCAAAAATTTAATTTGACACAAAACAATTGAATCCCGGGCAAAGCATTCTTCGAAAATTATCAAGAGAGATAATTAACAGCTTGCTTGGTTTCCCGTGAATTACAAGTGAAACTTGTAGAGAAGTTTCGAAGGGTTTCTTTTATAAGGCATAAGGGTGGCTTCGAAAATCTCGTTACATATCAACCTTAAAATAAGATGATAACTTGTAACCGAAATTATTTGTGTGACTAATGTAGTCAGTGACAAATTGGTTTCGAATGATATTCAAAGTAACTAGGATTTTCGAAATATACTCACACAAAAATCATATTCATAAAAAAAAAATTTATGCTGGATCTTGTTGGGAACAAACATCGTCGGTTTCGAATGTTTGATTAAGATCACTCAAAAAACATTTGAATATGATTTTGAGTATAAAAGGTACTGAAACAAATGTTTCGTAATTTCTGGAACATAGTTCCCCGTCAATTCCTTAAGGTTTATGATATTTGGGTTTCACCTCCATCACGGACTCATGATGTTAGATCATAAACACAAACTTGTGATTTGTCTAAGTTTTGATTGGTTTGATCAAAGACCTCAAGGACAAATCTCTTCAAAAATTTGGATTAAAAGAATTGTGTGGTATAAAAAGATTGGATAAGAATCGAAATGTACCTCTGTTATAATGGACAAAATAGAAAACTCTTAACTCATTTGAGAAGAGTAAGGTAGCTCTTGTTGACTTATGCGAATACAAGCCTTGTTGGGAAGAAATTTTCATGAGATAATTTCATCAAGACTTTCATTTCCCACACATAGAGTCATATGAGGCTTGAGGTAACATGCAGCAGCATGCTTCTAGGGACGTCCTAACTAGTACACAATTTATCGAAATCATACCTTCCCATAGAAGACACAAATATGAGCTCTTCACATTTTAGCCTTGTATTAAATTCTCAGCACACAAAGTTTAAAGAACAAAGAAAACAAAAATATTTATGTGATTTTTGAATTTTTCAAAATTTAAAACATAACAAAATAAAATCTTTTTGGATGTTTGATTTTTCAAAATTAAGAACATTACAAAATATAATCTTTTTGGATTTTTGATTTTTCAAAATTAAGAACATAACAAAATAAAATCTTTTTGGATTTTTTTTTCAGGTTTTTCGAAAGCGGAGAAAATAAAAAAAAACGAGAATTCTAACCTTAGTTGAGATATGTATTATCTTCTATACATACGAATACAAAGCATCCGAACCGTTGACTTGGAACAGTAGTCTCTGAATATGAACTGCAACATTGAATAAATCATACGAATGTGAACCATTCGAAGCATTGACCATGAACAGTAACCTCTTAACACTTAATCACCCTGTCCGTCAGTGCACCAAATTATTCAGACCCATCACTCTTCGCTTTTATCACATGTGAGTGAATTTCCATCAATCATACCCAATCCTTCTAAGATACGAAGAAATGCTTTTTCATCCAATGCCTTTGTAAAAATATTTGCCAACTGTTCCGTTGTTTTCACAAAATGAACTTCAATATTCCCTTCTTCCACATGATCTTTTATGAAATGATATCTGAGATCAATATGCTTAGTCTTCGAATGCTGCACAGGATTATGACAAATTCTAATTGCACTTTGTGAATCACAATATAAAGGAATCTTTTTCATATTATAGCAAAATCACGTAATTGACTTTGAATCCAAATAATTTGTGATGTACACGCAGCTGCAGCAACATATTCAGCCTCGGCCGTAGATATCGAAAGATATGTTTGCTTCTTCGATTGCCATCTGACCAATTTTCCATCTAGTAATTGACATCCACCAGCTGTGCTTTTTCGATAAAAACTGCATCCTCCAAGATCCGCATCTGAATAAGCTTGTACAAAGAACCCTGTTTTTGAAGGTTACCATAAACCTAACGAAGTAGTGCCTTTTAAATATCAAAAAATATTCTTCACTGCTGTTAGATGTGGTTCACGTGGATTCGATTGATACCTTGCACAATTACAAACAGAAAACATAATATCAGGTCTACTTGCAGTTAAGTACAATAAAGACCCTATCATGCTTCGATACAGAGTGATATCAACAACAGATTTATCTAACGAAGGAGTTAGCTTTATGCCCGTTGCCATTGGTATTCGTAACCTTGTGCTATTCGTCATTCCAAACTTTTCTAACAAATTCTTCGTATATTTCTCCTGATTAATGAAGATTCCTTTGTTTTGACGTATATTCAAACCCAAAAAATTATTGATTTTGCCCATCATACTCATTTCGAATTTGCTTTTCATCAAGCCTTCAAATTCTTTAGATAAAGCAGGGTTAGTAGAGCCAAAAATTATATCATCAACATAAATTTGAACAAGCATCAGATGAATCCCAACTTTCTTTCGAAATAAAGTGAGATCAACTTATCCTTGTTTAAATTTAGATTGTTTCAAAAATGATGTTAATGTTGCATGCCATGCTCGTGGTGCTTGATTCAACCCATACACAGCTTTATCTAAAATATAAACATGATCAGGATGTTCGTTATTTATAAAACCTGGTGGTTGTTCAACATAAACCGTTTCTTTGAGTTCACCGTTTAAGAATGCATATTTGACATCCATTTGATAAACGTCGAAATCTTTATGAGCTGCATAAGTTAGAAAAATACGAACAGCCTCGAGTCTCGCGACAGGGGCAAATGTTTCTTCGTAATCAATTCCTTCTTGTTGAGAATATCCTTTAACAACAAGTCTGGCCTTATTTCGAAGAATGTTTCCATCTTTGTCAGTTTTGTTTTTAAAAATCCATTTAAGTCCAACAATGGACACATCAACAAGTTTAGGAATTAATCTCCAAACTTTGTTTCTTTCAAATTCAGACAATTCAGCTTGCATAGCAACAACCCAATCATAGTGTTCCATTGCAACCTTAACTGTCTTTGGTTCGATTTTGGAAATAAAAACATTAAACATGCATAACTCTTGGTGAGTATTTAATACCTCATTTCTTGCATAAGTTGAGTCCTTGTTAATACTCCCGCTTGTGGATCTCCAAGAATTTGTTCTTTTGGATGATTTCTTGTCCATTTATCTAATGGTGGATAATCAGGATCAAAATCCAAAGGTGCATCTTCAAACATAGCATCATTTTCTGATCCATTTATTGAACATGCATCCTCAGCATCATCAAAATGTTCTTCTTCAAGAATTGGATCTTTCTCAAGTCTGGGCTCCCCCTCGATGATTGACTCCCCTCGATTATTAGCTCCGCTTCAATGTTTGGTTCCACTTCGATGTATGGTTCCGCTTCGATGATTGGCTCCCCCTCAACATTAACATTGGTTGACATTAGTTCTGCTTCGTAAGAATGTTCCCCTTCAACAAAACTGTTCGAATCCAAGTGCTCCCCCTCCATTGGACCACCATATACTGCATTTGAGTTTTGATTCGAACACGAAATTGAGTCATTATCAAGCTTCGAATTTTCTGATTGTTTATTATCTTTAGCATTTCTCTCTGCATCAATTGCTTGATCTGAAGTACCAAAAATCGATTCATAATTAGCATCATCCATTTCAATTGGTTCATTTTCATTCAAAGAATTTTGCAAAATAGGATAATTGGCAAATTGATGATTAGTCTTTTTAATGTAATTATCATCAAATGTCAAATTGAATGTTTCTTCCACTTTACGAGTTTGCTTATTTAACACTCTATAAGCAATAGAATTATGTGAATATCCCAAGAAAATTCCTTCATCAGCTTTTGTTTGAAACTTCGAAAGATTATCCTTAAGATTAATTATGAAACACCTGCATCCAAAAACATGAAAAAATTTGACATTAGGTTTTCGATTATTGATGATTTCTTAAGGAGTAGCATTAAACCGTCTATGAATGATTGATCTATTCTGAGTAAAACAAGCAGTTGAAACAGCTTCAGCCCAAAGATATTGAGGTAAATTTGAATAAACCAACATTGTTCTTGCAGCTTCGCATAATGATCGATTTCTTCGTTCAACTACACCATTTTGTTGTGGCGTATATGGAGATGAAAAATTATGCGAAATACCTTTTTCCATCAAAAACGAATCTAAAACCCGATTTTTGAATTCAGTTCCATGATCACTTTTAATTTTTCGAACTGGCTTCTTCAACGAAATTTCCATTTGCTTGATAAAATCAATCATCATTTGTGAAAATTCGGATTTTAACCTGAGAAAATAAACCCACGTAAATCTTGCAAAAATCATCTATAATTACTAGAATGTACCTTTTCTTGTTAAGAGTAGCAATTGCTGAAGGACCACATAAATCAATATGCAAAAGTTCGAGGGGTTCAACAATCTTCGAATCTATTGTGATTGGATGACCTTGTTTGTGTTGTTTTCCTACTTCACAGGCTGCACACAAACTGTCATTATCATATTTAATAATGGGTAAACCTCTTACCAGATCTTGTACGACAAGTTTGTTGATGTTTCGAAAATTGAGATGTGATAACCTCCTGTGCCATAACCAGCTAACATCGGCAGTAGCCTTCGAAAGTAAACACACAGCAGGTTTGCCAACAATGGGAACGATATCCAATGTAAACATATCACCTTTTCGTTTTGACTTGAGTAAAACTTCATTTGTCTCAACATTCGAAATAACATTGCCTTCTTCATTAAAAAGAACTTGATTTCCAGTGCCCACAACAAGTTGTGAAACACTTATCAAATTATGTTGTAAGCCTTCGACAAATTGTCACAACTGTAAATTTTGAGCCATGTAATCTATACATTCAAGTTAATGTGAATCAAAAACTTCAATCAAATACAACATGCTAGAACTACAAATAGTCATCAAACAATTGGAGACCCTAGAAGTTCTTATTAAGTCTAATTTAGGCTAGAACTTCCTTATTGGATCCAAATGGGTCAATAAGCTTCCAATTAGACTATCATGGGCTTAGAACCCTAATTGGGCTCTAATTGGACTCACACTTATTTATTTTAACATTTTGGGCCATATTGGGCCTAGAATTAAATAAATTAAAAGCCTTGATACATGAATAACCTAAACTAGTCCAATAAAAATATAAAAATCCTACTACATTCTTTTAGACTAAAAACATACCTAAGGCTAACTCTAATATTGGGCTTAGGAGCAAAAGGCCCAAATTTCTTTTTCTTCCTTCCCAAATTTCGGCCCAAGAAAAGACCAAGAAGAGGAGTTGACTATTACCATGCCACCTCATTTTTATCTCTTGGTTTTCCATGCAACATATCTCATATCTCTATGCATATATCACTTCATGTCTATTCCTCTCTCTTTTCTTCTTGCTCTCGGCCAAAACCCAACACACACACACACACAAATATCTCACAAACACTCTCTAGATTACTCAAGAAACCATCCTCCCTCTTCACTTAAAATCTCGAAACTTTGCTTGTGCATCAAGAGGATTTCAAGAAAATATCATCACTTCTTGGTAAGTCACACATATCTAAGGAATTTATAACTCTTTTTCTCATTATTAGATCCTCTCTCTTAAACAATTTTGGTAATCATGCTCCTAGAAAGCTCCTTAAACTCGAGATCTACATCAAGGAAAGCTAGGGCCGAAAATCACTTCATTTTCCTTCCATTTTCTTTACAAAACCGAGCCCCCACACCCAAGGTGAGATTCATACCCCTATTTTCTGTTTTTATGAGTTTTTGTGGGGGGGGGGAATACAAGTGAAAGTGTAGATCTATATGTATTTGTATGCCTTGTATGATTTCCATGCTTATATGTATGCTTTTATGTGTTTTTATGTTGGATCTAGCCTTAAAACTCATCAAAACCGAGATATATCTTGTGTTAAATGATTTTAGCTTCAAATATATTTCTAAACACAAAGAGCTTCAAGAAAAATGGCTAAGTGGGTTAGTGATAATTTTCTTTGGGTTAAAAACTCAAATTTTGGGCCTAAAATGTGAAAAATGCAAAAATAAGGGCCCAAATTGACATTTCACAGATTCTGATGGATGAAGTGTGCCAAAACAGTTTCTATAAATAAATTTCTGGAAATTTACTCATTTGGGGGATTAAAAACATAAATTTCAAGCTTATTGGGCTAAAAATGAAAATTTCGGCCCAATAAGGCCCATTATGCGAATTTTTCTGTTTTGGAGGGCCAAAACTGTAACTTTCTGTAAAACAGTGGACTATAAGTGTTCCAAATCCTTTTCAAAGGTTTAAAATGCTTTTTAAATTTAAAAAGGACCAAAGTTGCAAAAATTTTCCATTTTGGGCCAAAATTGTCAAAATTGCGAAAAGATGGGCTAAAACCGAGAAAAACTGCATTTTCAGGGACTTAAACTGCTTTCTTTGAAAAATATGCTGGAAAATATTAATTTCAATAATTTTTGGTGTTAAAATGTCAAGAAAAATAGTTTAAGGACCAAACCGGTAAATATTTAAATAAAAGGCTTGAAAATGCAAATTTTACAATTAATGAGAGGCTGAAAACAGAAATATTTCAAGGCTGATTCAATGTGTACAATTTGATCAAATAATGACATCTCGACTATCAACGAAATACAACTCACTACAATACCAAAAGTCGTTGTTAAACGAATTGGCTCGGTCTCGAGCCAATGGAAATCTACAACTACTAACTCTTTGTTACATACAAATAACGATTGGTAACACATATACATACGAGTGTGCACAGACGTCTACGCACCATCTTCGGGCCCCAAAAGTGTAAAATCTTGTTTGTTGGGCCTAGCTAGCCCAATGACCTGATCTTAAGGCCCGAAGACATTTTTTTTTCTACGAAGTGTTGAGTTTCACCGACTTGACACAACGTAGGGTGACTTTCAATGGCTTGTACCACTGGTCCCCAAGGGTCCATGGTATTGCTAGAAAAGTCTACACATTTTACGAGGCGGGTCGGGGACCCCTCGCACGCATATTTTCCCCAGCCGGTTAATGGAGTTACCGGGGTCTTCGTGACCTCTTTCTCTTCGGATGTGGGACTACACATAGTCCGGGCGATTGGATAACGTGATTAGTACGGACGACGCCTTCGGGTTCGTTAGTATAACTATAAACTGGGCGTTTGTGTAATGCGGGTTTGTAGTAAATAATCAATGCTCGAGAACCTTCCAACGTCGCTTGGGACCGATACTGCTATTTTTATAATGTTTTCAACGCAACTTAATGGATTCCAAAAGAGCTAGGGGAACATCGGGTTTCCCTAGGGTTTTTATTACATACAGATTTGAAACACATACATCTTGAATGAACATTTTTTTACAAGTATAGAAACAAACAAGCATGCCTATGGATCTTCACAAACGTTTTCGAAAGCTTTTCTTTTCAGAAAATATCGGATTTTCTGGTGGTTTTTCAAGCAATACAAACATTCGTTTTCAAACACTACTTATGAACTCACCAACATTTCATATGTTGACGTTTTTCAAAATACTTGTATTCTCAGGGAACCAGTGAATCAAGGGAAATCATACTCAGTGACGGTTGCAGTTTATTTTTGTATGAATCGAACAAATTAATTTTTGGGGAATGTAATGTTAAAACAATGTATGACATGTAAACACTACTGGTTGTACTATGTTGATGAATGGTGACGAAAGTTGTTATGTTTCATATATATTCAATGTTATGGTATTCAATTGAGTCACGACAGCCCCCGGACGTTTCCGCCGTCTGGTTCGGGGGTGTGACACAAATGCAACTCGATTGACAGTGAATGTTCCATTTGTTATCTTTCCATAACCTTTGACTTTGCATTTGTGATTATTGCCAAACTTAACCACTCCACCATTCTCTAGACTTCGAAAATCTCGTAAGTTTTCCTTCTTCCCAGTCATGTGACGTGAGCAACCACTATCAATATACCACTTGTTATCATATTGCTCATCACAAAGTACCTGCAATTATTGAAAAAATTTAGGTACCCAAAACTTGTTGGGTCCATTCATATTAGATGTCTTTTTCAATTGTAAAATACAACCATTAAGCCAATCACAAACTCTTGTTTTGAAACTGTCAAAAAATTTAACATTTTCATTCAAAGGGTTAGATATATGAGTTTTTATTGTTCTCAAATTTTCACTGATATACCCCTTCGCATGTTGAGTTTGTGATATGTCGCTTTTCGCTTTTATGACTGGTTTCCAGGCTTTAACTGTAATGTTGGATTCCTTGGATGATGAACTGCCATTCGTTGAAGGATTTGCATACTTGTCACACGCCTCATGTATATGTTCTTTTGAAAACTTACTTGATTGATACATTTTTCCTTTTCCTTCCAACCAATGATCAATATTCCTTTTTGTTGTTATACCCTTCGTATATGATACTTTGCCAGCTTGTTTCTTCGAAGGATTATAACATTTTGCTGAACTTGGAACATAATCCACTTTTGGTTTTAATAGATATGATTCATGATAAGACGTATTGAATTGTGATTTTGAAATCTGTTTTTCAACCTTTTCCTGAAATTTTTTTCTTGGAAGTATTGTTTTTGTTTCTTTAGAAAAGTTTGTTTGAATATTTGAAAATGAAGTATTTTTCTTTTCAAAATTTTGAGTCTTTGATTTTCCTGTAAAAATTTTTCCTCCTTTTGAAAAATTTAATGATTTCTTATTTAATGACTCAATAGTTTGCCAAAAAAATTTTGTTCCTGCTTGACGTTTAGAAATATTATTTTCTTTTGAGAATTTTTCAACTTGTGCTTTGAACCCTATTGAATTTAATTTTATAGCTTTGTTGACTTCTTTAATTCCTGGTTTAACATCGTCATGCTTTGTGAACAGATTTTCAGTTATGTTAACTATCTTCTTTTCAAGTTTCGACTTTTCAACCCATATTCGTTTTGGTTTTTGACGTTGAAAGATATATGAATTCTTTGTTAGATTGTTTTCAACTGTGCTTTGATTCGAAAAGAATCCCTCATCAGAAGTTTTCTTATTGTCTTCCTCTACCAGATTTTTGAATTAAGGCTTAATATCTTCAACATTACCTGTTGTTACGAAGATTTGGTTTGGGAATACAATATCATCAGTGCATTTGAAGATTTGATAAACCACAGTATTCGTTTCAAGATAATGAGCACCTTTTTCACTAAGAGTTTGCTCAAACTCGTGTGAATCCATATAAACTTGATCAACAACCACTCGAGGAATTTCAACTTCTTTCGAACTTTTATTTGTCTTCGAATTTGTACTTTCTTCCTCATTATCACTATCATCTGTTTGACTATCATGTATTTCCACAAATTCCATATCACAAACTTTCGAAGTTGTAGGTTGATCAGTGTCAATTTTTACCAATAAATCTTCACATTTATCTTTCCCTTTAAGAGAATTTGCTACATTTATTACAAACAATTGAGAACAATCTATAACCTCTAAATCACTAATTTCACTAATATTATCAGAATTATCTTCAATATCAACAAAATTAGATTCTGAATTAGATGTAGAATTCTCAGACTTTTTCAAAATTCGAATCTGTTCAGATTTAGTTAAAGTTTCATTCACAATGTTTACTAAATCATTAGCATCAAGACAATCTTCGACTTTAGCAATTCCATATCTAAACCTATCATCTAGAACTTTGTTAAAATCAGAAATTTCTTTTTCACAATCATATGAAATACTATCTACCTTAGCTCTGTCATAAGCTAAAAATGGTAGCAATTTTCTATGTTGTTCCTTACTTATCTCACTTGAATGGTGTAATTCAGTTAATTTTCAATATAGTCTTTTTGCAGAATTACAAAAAATATTTCATTGAGCTAATAACAAATTTATTTCTTTTGACAAGTTCTCCTTATCTGCCATAATATTCGATACTTGCAATTCTAAGTAATCAATCCTAGTGACTTTTGAATCTAACTTCTTTCTTGTCTCTAGTAATTGATCACTTAACTTTTTTGCTTCATTGCTAGCAGACACAACAATTGAATCAAAGTAAGTAACAGTTTCATCAAAAGATATTAATTCAGAATTATATGCAGAAACAAGAATATTAAAGGATTCAAGAATATTACGTACCTTTGTTGTCATTGGTGACCTGTCAGTAGACTTCGATACGAAGCATTGCCCACGCACTTCGTAAGTCTGTTCTTCGTCTGAATCCTCTTCCATCTTTGCAAACATGGCTCCATGTGATGGATTTTTTATCTCTTCATCATCAGAACCTGAAGACCATATTTGATATGTACCATCCGATTCAGTTTCTCCATGAGCTACCAGAGATAAATTCTTTGCCTTTAACTTCACTTCCTCCAACTTCTCTGTATAATAAGCTTCATCCTTTGTTTTATTTTTCTTTTCTTCCTTCTTTCTTAACAAGCAATCTACAGCGAAGTGATTATCCCCATTGCCATAATGGCAATCAATCCCCGTATCACCTTTTAACATCTTTTCCATTTTCTCCATTTCGCTCTTCGAATCCTTCTTTACTTCTTTTAGCTTTTCATCTACTTTGTTTTTGTTTTCAAAATTACCCTTCGAATCTGATGACTTGTTCTTTGTATTAAAAGGTTTCTTAAAAAATTTCTTTACTCGATTGTTTGAGTAAAATGCAACAGCCTCATCTTCAAAATTCATCAGAAAACCTTCTTCTTCTTCAGACTTTAATTTTTCACTCTCACTTTCTGAACCCTTCGAAATGAATGCCAATGGTCCACCAAGACTTGCTATTGTTTCCTCAGCTATTTCATTAACCTCATTTTCATGAGATTTCAACTAATTGTACAAGTCATTTAATGTCGAAGTGTCAAAACTCTGCTAATTTTTCACCATCATACTTACACTTCTCCATTCCTTTCGAAGACCCACTACAAAAATCAAGTTGAACTCCATTGATGACCTTATGATACCATACCGATTACAACAGTAGATTAACTCGTTGAATCGATCATAGTAAACTTCAATGGATCCAGATTCCTTCTGTTTGAAATCCTTGAGTTCCACTAGACATTGTTTCACAGATGTGATCTTTGTCTTTTCACTGCCTTGAAATTTGTCTTTGAGATTGTTCCAGATTTCTTTAGCTGTTGTACATGTTCTGACATAATTGTACACAACAGGAGGCAAAGAACCTCTTAATTCCCTCATGCATTTCTTCTCCAGTTGTTTTAAACGATTAGATTGATTTTCAACCTCTGAACTGCTTGAAGATTCACCGATTGACTGAACTGTTGCAGGTGGATTTTATTTCACCTGAAATGCAATTCCATAAATCCTCATCCAGTCCGTTCAAGTAGTCTTGCATACGATCTGCCCACTGATCGTAATATTCTGGAATTAGCATCGGAATCTTTGTGGATGATCCAAGTAAATGAGAAAATGATGTCATTGAGTTAAGATTGAATGACGCCATTGTTGTACGGAACAAAACTTCAACAATAATATGAAAACTTTGAGAATTTGAAATCAAATTGTATATTTCAGATTAGAATCACACTGCAAACAACCGATTCACAAAAATATTCGCAGAATCAGATCCTAGACCTAGATCAAGAAGAATTTTCACATATAAAAAGAACAGAAACTTTTTAAATCAAACAATAGATTCAAAAATCTTTTTGAACGTATGAAAATCAGATCACAGAAAGGATTCCTGCTCTGATACCAATTAATGAGATTTGGAATCGAGTTTGAATGTAATTCGAGAATGAATTGAGTAAATGATTTCAAAAGAAGAACAGAGAAGTAAATAGAATATTTGATTAGCTCGTATTATGATTTTGAGTTTACAGAATACAAAGACTAAACTGTAAATCTCCGTTCTAGCCTCTTGAATACTATTACAGATCCTTATTTATAGGAGAACAAAAGCATAACAATACTAAGGACTAAGATTTCAGACTTGACTTTATAATGCCTTAGTAAAATAACAATACATCCGAAGACCTATATATACGAAGACAACAGATACTTCGTAACAATCAAACTGACCCTTCAACTATTACAACATTCTAGCCCTTACACCGAGTTACGCCTAGCATACTCGAGGCCTAGGCCTCGGATCCTCCACGTCGTGCCCTATGCGAGCCTATACCCGTCCCATCTAGAGTCCGAAGCAGTCGAGGATGCGCTCATGCGTGACGCACGAGTACGCCCAGCGTACCGAGGCGGTTCCCACACCCTATAAAAGGGATGCGAGGGTTCCGAAGAAAGGGCTCAATTTCTTCCAACTTTCTTGCGTTCTTGCCTCGTTTTCTGTGCCCGTGCTAACCCGAAGCCCCGGTTACCTTGCTCAAGTCCCGAAGGTCGTTTGTGCTCCCGAGATTCCCGAGAAAATTCGCTTTCTCGAGTCGAACTTCCGCTCGGTTTTCATCTCGCCTTTTTTCGATCTTTCAAGTGAGTTCATACCCCTTAATTAACCTTTTAAATGTTCTATAAATGCTTTTATATGCTTTCAAAGGGGGGGGGGGGGAATACAAGTAAAACACACGATTATTATCTAGTGATATATAAAGTTTCATTATACACTTTTTATCAATAGAATCATATGTGATTTGTAACCTTTATAGGGAAACTTTCGTATGCAAAATATATCGCGATAGCATCATGTCTTTTGAAATGGAAAATGTTGTTATATATGTATAAATCAAACACTCTGCTTAGACTGCATGTATATGTGTCCATCTTAGACACTATAAAAATTTATACTTTCATAACAAGTGATTCATTTTTCTAGGGATTTCTAAACAAATGAGACACACTTAAAGAAAACTATAATAGGTATAGTTTTACGAGAACATTTCTAATTTTTACATACTAGAAACACTATTTTCAAGAAGTCATTTTCACATACAAGAACAAACGAACATTTTTACACGTAAATCTGTTTTTATACTAAGTTTTGTGAGACATTAACTTCACGTATGTTCGAGTACACATTTCAAGTCCTGTATTATATACCAGAATCCCTTGGAGGGGGAGCCTGGTGTGTGTGTGTATAGATCTATACGGGCGTGACAACCTCGTGCCCTGACTGTTAGCTATAGTATACCATTTTGGGTGACAAACGTCAGCACATTCCAACGCCTGAAGAACGTTGTGTAAGGCAATTCTAGTCAATACCATGGTTATAAAACTAAAATGGGGTATTAAAAATACATTGATTTACAGGGTTTTTCAGACGTATTGGAAATTTTATACGTACATACATTTTCTAGAAACAAACATTGGTCTTGATAGAAGGCTACATTTATGCTAGTAGAAAATATGGGATTTTCTAGGAACAAACCAACAAAAACAAAACATTTCATTTCATACAAACATTGTCATTTAATACTTATGAAACTCACCAGCTTAAATGCTGATCTACGCTTTCAAAACTACTTGTATGTCCCAGGGATTCAGTAATTACAGGTAACAAACAGCTTTTGAAGAAGGGACGCTGCAGCGCTAGTTTAAATTCATATTTTGGCATCATATTGTAATTTGTTTTGAACATGTACATGTTAACAATGTAAACTTTCAATTATATATATGATGGTTGTATTGCTTTCTTTATTATGTAATCATTTGTTACGCTACCACATGAAGTCATCCACCCCCAAACGTTTCCGCCGTTCCGGTTTGGGGGTGTGACGCTGGGTCTCTTTCTCGGAGGCATGTTGATCTAAAATGATTAGGAAAGAGAGGATAGTAAGTCCTCTAAATTGAATCAAGAGATATGAAACAAGAGATATCTCATTATGGCAGATAGAGTGTTCTACTATGCGATAATATACAGGAAAGCTACCAAAGCAAGAAAATTATTGCTAAAGGGAATGAGTAGCAACACTTGACTGAGAATTTCTATAACTAATTTGACTCTAGAAAATACTCCCATAGTATTTTATGTTTTGTTGCGACGATGACTCGTTGTTTGGATATTCGGTGAGTTTTAGGCCTGTTGTACACCGCAGTCACTCCCAAGCACATGTTGGCCATGTCTCGAATGAATATAGTTGATCAGGCTATATTGACCCTAGACACGACTACATAACTGCCCAGGTTTAACCGCAGTGCCCAACACCCAATTACTTCTGTTTTGTTCTACTCGTGGTTACGGTTTCCGGCGTTTAGATATTCTTGTATACTTTTTGAAAATACTTGTATTTTAAAGTATACATTTAGTTCAGAGCGCTTCAGCCCCTTAGTGTTTATAGTTATATAGCATGTAAGGTTTGGTATACTTAGTTCACTATAAACAAGGGCTCTGATACCAATCTGCCGCACCCAAAACCGACGGCGGAAATGTTCCAGGGTGGAGGACATCATGCGTAGTATCACAACCAATGTACATAGTATGCATAGTAAACACAACCATTACATTACATAGGAATATTTACATTTGTTTAACAACAAGGTAATATATGTTTTATACATATACATCATATAAACAAAAGAACAGACAAGACTTCTATACGTTCCGTCTTCTCCAAAAGTATGCGGGATACCTGTCTAACGAGAACCTGAGAATACAAGCAGTTTTAAAATATCAGCATAAAGCTGGTGAGTTCATAAGCATGTTTTGTAAGGAAATTCTGATTATTAAATCTTGTGAAAACACTTCATTTCCTTTGATAAAGAATGCAGTAATATCAAAAAACCATTGTTTCTTAGTTATGAAATACATATCCATGTTTTCCTAGAAAATCCCATATTTTCTAACATGTTTGTCGATTTTCCATAAGATAAGAAAAACCCTGGTTATCACCAGTAAGATAAGAAAACCATAAGTTATGATCCCTGGATTACCCTCCAGTACGAAAGTAGGTAGTTTAATACATAAAACTATAGATTAAGAACCCTGGAATGCCCTCCAGTACGAAAGTAGGTAGTTTAAATACATAAAACTATAGGTTAAGCACCGTGGAATGCCCTCGAGTATGAAAGTAGATAGTCTTATTACATAAATAAGACTATAGAAGAAAGAAAGAAATCCGTGAATAAAGCTAATTAGTTTAATACCTATTGTGAGTCGTATAACCATACTAATTTGACCCGTGACCTCCTTGACGTTCTTCAGGTGTCGATCGATTTCTGAAATTTGTCACCCCAGGTGTGCCTGCCTAACTGTAGCTAGCAGTTTAGGTGTGAGATTGTCAGTCCCAAATAGATCTATCCACAAATTTCACGCTCTCCCCCAAGGAGACTCTAGTTATACTTCCGGTGAGGATTTACTGGTACCCCATAGGGTATAATGAAGACGAGTCTCACAAGCTAGTATTAAATAATTCACGGTACACTTGGTCGTTATCGAGTTTCGAAATCGTTTGAAACAAAGTAGATTATAAATAATTAAATACAAGGTAATTATTTAGCATGATACTCTAGGTTAACAATTCATAAACTAAATCAAACATAGTTTATATGTATTGACTTTGCATGAAATCTGAATCCGTAAAACAAGTAATGAAGATCCCAAATTATTCCCATAATAATTTGAATGATTTGATAAGTTTCCTACACTGTATTCAAAACTATGTAATTATATTCAGAAAACCTCCCTTATGCTTCGCATATTACAAAAGGGATAAAGTATCTAAAAGTTTGTCAGAAAATCGTATATTTACATCGATTTTAAGTTACGAAAACCTTTATGATTTTCTTGTATTACCCCCCTGAAAACATGGAAAAACTCGGAAAAAGTGTAGGGGCTTGAACATACGAGAGGATCCCATGTAACATGACGTGATACATAAATGTATCTAATTAGTTATGGAACCACTAATTAAGTAAGATAATACACTCCGATACGCGAAAACACTTTATCTCAAGTGTTGGAAGTGATACGGGTTGCATCTAAGGAGTGTAGGGTCTCGATAAGGAGTTTACTCTTCAAGTGTAAACCCTTAGGGGTGTTTACGGCCGACCAAATCCCCATGATTTTATGGCCGTAAACTCATGGGTATGGTGTTTTTGGGTGCTAAATGGTCTCATACTTTGCAAGGAAGGGTTCTAGGGTTGATTCAAGGGCTATGGAAGTGATCGGGACTTTAATGACCTTGGAAATGGGGTTTATGGTTCTTGAAGGACCCTTGATGAGTTTACTGCTGTAAGCACATGATTTTACGGCCGTAAACTCATGCTTGGTTCATCTTTTCATGATTATGTGCCTCATATGAAGTGATACAAGGTTCTAAGCACTTATGCAAGCTTTTGGAGGTGTCTAAGGGCCTTTTAACACCATGAAAAGGTGTTTACGGTTCATGAATGTTCATGGACCATAAAATCATGTTTACACCCATTAAGACATGATTTTGGGGTTCTAAGTTCATGCATGTAAGTTTCTAAGCCATAGCTAAGCACTAGAATGGTTTTAGAGTGGTTTTGGGGCTTCAAAACCCCCTTATGGGAATTTACGGTTTTGGGAGGTGTTCCCTAACTGTAAACACATGTTTTTGGGGCTTTTTGGATGATTCAACCACAAATATGAACGAATACAAAGCTATACAACAGCTAGGAAGTATTGCTTACGATTTTGGAGCTTGAATGGGACGTTTCTTGACCAAAACCGACTGTAGAGAGAGAGTAGAGAGAGAAAGTTTGAGAAGGTGGGAAAAGGCTCAAATGATGGACCACTCAACCCTTATATAGGGTTGAGTTCACGGCGAGGTGGGGATCCACCCGATCCCGACGTTAAATGGAGTTTATGGTCGTACCCGATTAAATGGCCGTAACCCGACTTGGTCGCGAACTAAAAACTTTCAAAAGAATTATCGGGGGTGTTACACGTGTTTAAATTTCATTTCGACACATATGAAGTCATAATAAAAGTCTCAAATAAATTTTCCAAATCCAAAATGTTAACGGAAAATTTTAATAAAGACGAGTTTTATTAACGGAAATGGTTACAGTGGCGGTATAGATTTCGGGTTGTCACACTAGTATTATCTGATTAATTTTCCAAAGCTTAACAGAACCATCATCACTCCCACTCGCGGGCAATGTGGGGTCCACTGAGAAGTCAGCAGACCAGACACGTCTTGCGTGCTCTCTCAAATCTGATATTTTTCGAACTAACAATCTCACGATTATATTAAATTATATACTGTAAAACATATGAATTGGATTATAATTAATTACCTGCACAAGACCTTCAAAATTACTTGATGCAATCTGACTTTTGATGTATCAATTCTAGCAAATACTGCTTAGTTTTGATCTACTTGGGATTTCAACAGTAGGGAAGTGAATGTCTCGATTCTCATTCAAGAATAGGGCCCACGATAAAAATAAGTAAAACAAAATTACATTTTTTAGCTTAAAAATAAGATAAAAATCTTCAAAATTGGGAATAAGTAAAGCTCTCACCTTTCCAGCTAGAGTTGAACAACATCTTCCCCATTCAAAATAAATGAATGGACACAGTTAGAAGATTTCTTACTTTTCTAGTATTTAATTACATAGCAATTACAAATTATGATGATAAATAAATCAGAAGTTGATATTGCATTTTATTAAATAATTAGATGGGTACCTAAATTTGAACCTTAAGGTGTGCTTGAGCCCTTGATGTCATAGCTTCATTCTTCTTAACAATCATTCCATTAATGATCCAGATTCTGCTTGAAAAGCACCTGTTTTATTTGGAACAGCTCCAATGCTACCTTTGATTTCTTCAACACATGAAGCTACAACTATTTGCTATAATACACCAGTAAATGGAAACTGATACAACATAAACTGATAGATTACAAAGGTAATCTTGGCATTCAAGAGGCCAGAAGTTGACTTCTAACTGAATCAGTTTGAGGATACTTAAACTCTTGACTCTTGTTAACATCAACTTAGAGTGTACACGTGTCGAATTTATGGTGTATAGCAATGAATGGAAGCTATAATAACGTGACTTCAAGATTATTGAGTACTAAATCATAGCTAATTTCTTGAATTAAGGATGAAATTTGAGTTTAACTCATATGATGCATTATGAGATGCAAAGTAAGCTTGTACATATTTTATGGTTAGTATGAACTGTTAATAAAGGCGTTACATGATGAGATGAGAATATCCCTATAAGACTTATAAAGAGTATAAGTCAATCATATGGGGAATGGGTGAAGTATTTAATATATGAAATGAGTAAGGTCGCAAAATTCTACATCAACCAATAAACGTGTTGTCTGATTAAAAATTACAGTCATGCCTTTCCCTCTCTCAGTCCCTAAATTGCTTAATAGAAATCTCCTCCTGCATAATATTTAAACACACTGACTCAGGATATTGTTATCAATTAAGAAGGGGGGACGCCAAATTTACCAATACCAGAGCAAGAGGAACTATTACGGTAACTCCATAATCAACAAAAGGGTTGTTTGGGGATCAAAAGATTTCACAATTCTAACCTGCATTTTAAAAAAAATATTTAGATTAAAGGCACAAGAAAAAGATAGTTAAACTCAAGTCAATAAGGTTCTCACTGAGAACAATTGCCTTCTGTGTCCCTGAGAACCTGTACAAGAACAAAATTTCATAGTATTAAACAAAACTGCCAATAATATATATATATATATATATATATATATATATATATATATATATATATTATGTTAATAAAGCAAGTAAATTATCTGAGTGCCCTTGCTATCTTTTTCTGTTCTTAAGAGGATCGGCACTTCAAGCTGTGAACCAAATCAATTTCTAGGTGGCAACTGGCATGTTTAGCAACTTTTTTCATATAAGGGGTGTCAACTTCCCCTTCTTCAAGGGCACTAATTACAATCGACATGACTTTAAATATACTAGCAATATTCCCAAACCTCTGCAAATAACAGGAAAAAGAAGTTCAAACAGTTTTTTTATTACGTGTGTAATTTATGTTATAGTGAGTGATTCACGACGCTTGTTGTGAAATTAGAGTCACCTTTACCGATCAACCTCTTCGTCGTCTGAGGAACTAGTGAGTTTTTGCCAATCAACCACCACAATGAGGATGAAAACCCCAATCGGAGAAAATTACTGCAAAATAGTTAAACCTTCAGAATTGTTGATTGGAGGTCAAAGATATTTAATTACCTGGTTGAAACTTGGGATAAGGATATTGGAGATGCCTTCTGGGTTGGATCGCGAAGCTTGAAGAGACATCAATAGATTCAGATTTGACGCATACACCTTACCAACATATTAGAACGGTGGATAGAGAGGGAAGTAGTGGATTAACATTTGCCAAACGACAATCCAAAAGGAAGTATGGATTACTTTGATGTCTATGGTGTTGTTCCGGGGTATATTGATAGGTAAAGGGGATACAAGAGAGTTTAGTGGAGGTGGACCTGAGGTTGCCTGACCTAAGGTTGTCGGACCTGTGGTTACCGGAAAGGCCAAGCGAAACGAGGTGATACCGTCGATTGTTGTAGAGGCTAGAGAGAATCGAGAGAATTTGAGAAGCATCATAAGTCGTAACAACGATAGGTGAATTCTTCATGTTTCTTCTTTTTTCGCCTCTTTCTCGTGAGACTAGGGCTTGAAATTTCTTGATCTTTAGAGTGACACTAGAGCAGAGATCCGATGATACGATTAACAAGTAAGATCTAGTGGAGAAGCGGATCAGAGAGGAGGGAAATGGGAGATGCGATTGCGAAGATGAAAGATAGAAAGAAGGTAGAAAACAACAAGGCGGGTTTTCAAAATTTTGGGGATTTCATTTTCCCCCGTATCTACTAAACGCGCGTTCATTAAAATTATAAAGCAACACTTATAGAGGACGCGCATTTAAGATACAGCGCCCTCCGTGTTTTTAATTTTTTTTCTTATGACACTAATTTAAGGGCACGCGATAATGCGTGACCTAAATATTTAAATTTTTTTAAGAGATGAAACTTTTTTAATGTCACTCTCTTTTGCATAACATAAATCAATGAGTGTCGTGGTTTGCGCGTCGTAAAAGGGTCTTTTTTATAGTGGGTTTATTTAGGGATTGACACCCCCAACACAAGGGAACATTTTGGCTGCTAAGCCAACCACTTTTGATAGCGCTAAGTGTCTAGCGCAGACTCTCATAGATCACGGAGTTGATCTTGATGCAACGACAGCCACTCATGAATCAGCAAAAGAGAGTGGTGAGAATAAAAATATATTCTGGAACAAGCAAAAGGGTCAGAGTTCGCACGGGCCCTCTAAGAAACAACAAACTGTAGTAGTCCACACTACCACTATTCATGTCGCTGCTCCTGCAACGCAAACACCTACCAGTAGGTATGCTGGTACCTTCCCTAGGTGCAACAAGTGCAACTATCATCATTACACTTCCAGCCCATGCCGTGAAATGCTCTGCAAATATTGTGGCAAGAAGGTTCACACGACTTGAAACTGCAGAACACCAGCCCAACCAACCAATCAGGCGCCTGGAGCAGGTGTCGGTAAAGCCTGTTATGGTTGCGGAGAAGTCGGGTACTACAAGAGAGATTGTCCCAAGGCAACAACCGCTGGCAACACTGGGAGAGTGCTAGCAATGGGTTAGGAGGAAGCAGTTGCAGATCCCACCGTTGTTACGGGTACGTTCCTCCTTGACAACTCTTATGCATACATTTTTTTTCGATTCTGGTGCGGAAAGAAGTTTTGTTAGCCATTCATTCAAACATCTTCTCAAGCATAAACCCCAATCATTAACCAAAACATTTACCATCGAGATGGCTAATGCTGAGAAAGACAACACTAACGACATATTCATACGTTGCACCCTTACCTTCAACAATCATTCTTTTTCAATCGACCTTATGCCAATCTCCATTAAAAGCTTCGATGTCATTATCGGCATGGATTGGTTAAGCCCCAATCATGCTGATATCCTTTGTTACGAAAAAGCTATCCATCTCAATCTTCCCTCTGGCGAAACCCTCATGATTTATGGCGATAAACTTAGCCCCAACCTTCGTATCACCTCGTGCATCAAGGCCTAAAAACTTCTGCGAAAGAAGTGCCATGCATTCCTAGCCCATGTGGTTAACGAGAAACAAGGAGCGAGAGCATGCCCGAAGTCTTCAATTTTCCTGATGTCTTTCCAGTAGAACTTCCGGGAATTCCTTCCCAGCGCCAAGTCGAGTTTCGCACCGACTTAATCCCCAGAGCTACCCCTGTAGCTAAACCCCCATATCGCCTAGCACCGGCAGAAATGAAAGAATTGTCCAGCCAGCTCAATGAACTGCTCAGCAAAGGATTCATCATACCAAGTTCCTCACGCTGGGGAGCCTCGATTTTATTTGTGAAAAATAAGGATGGATCTTTTCGGATGTGTGTTGACTACCGTGAACTGAACAAACTCACCATAAAAAATCGTTATCCTCATCCTCGAATCGACGACCTTTTTGTTCAACTTCAAGGAGCCAGCTACTTCTCGAAGATAGACCTTAGATCAGGGTACCATTAGCTATGAGTTCAAGAGAGTGATGTTCCTAAGACAGAATTCATGACTCGATATGGTCACTACAAGTTCGTAGTGATGCCCTTTGGTCTAACCAACACACCGGCAGTGTTCATGGATCTGATGAATCAGGTGTGTCGCTCATTTCTAGACAAGTTCGTTATTGTGTTCATTGACGATATACTTGTCTACTCCAGAAACGAGGAGGATCATAGGCAAAACTTGAGGTTAGTGTTCGAAACATTAAGGACAGAGAAGCTATACGCTAAATTCTCCAAGTGCGAATTCTGGATTCGAAAAGTAACTTTCCTAGGTCATGTGGTAAGCGAGGAAGGCATACACGTGGACCCCTCCAAAATCAAGGCGATAGAGAATTGGTCAGCATCGAAGACACCCACATAAATCCATCAATTTTTGAGTATCGCTGGTTATTATCGTAGATTTATCCAAAAATTTTCCAGAATTGCCAAACCCTTAACCACTCTAACTCAGAAAGGTGTACCCTTTTGTTGGAGTGAAAAGCAAGACACTGAGTTCCAAACATTGAAGCGGGCCCTATACAGCGCACCTATCCTGTCTCTACCCGAAGGGACGGAGGACTTTGTTGTCTATTGTGATGCATCCAACCAGGGCTTAGGCTGTGTGCTCATGCAGTGAGGAAAAGTCGTTGCTTATGCCTTGAGACAGCTGAAAGCACACGAAGTCAACTATAAAATTCATGATATAGAGTTGGGAGCATTGATCTTCACTCTGAAGATATGGAGACATTATCTCTATGGAACCAAGTGCACGATCTTCACTGATGTCACACCCCAAAACCAAGAACGGCGGAAACGTTCTGGGGCGGAGGACGTCATGTAAGGTAATCACAACACAGTAAATGTAAATAGGCAAACAACATCATCCATTGCATTAAATATATAAATTTAATACATGCGTGTTTTGTACAGTTTTAGACACCAAAAAAAATAACGTAAATCAAAATAATAAAATGATGAGTCTTGAGTACGCTTCATCATCTCAAAAGCTGGCATCGGTACCTGTCTACTGATGACCTGAGAATACAAGTTATTTTGAAAGAGTTTATCAGCATTAAGCTGGTGAGTTCATAAGTGTTTTAGTGTCAATGTTCATTGTCAAAAACGTTTGAACTTGTCCCAAAGTATAAGTTTGTAAAAATGTAAATAAATGTTTAAAAGTATTTGCAAAAGTTTGAATCTCTCAGAAAATCCTATATTTTCTATAAAAGTAACCTTCTACCAAGGCTTAACAGTTTTGTAAACTCGTCTGTTGTAAAAGTGTGTGATTACCCAAGTATAACTATCATTTGATAAAATATAGTTTGTACTTTAATGCTTAAGTGAGATTATCACCAAAATATGTAATGGGTAAATCATTGTAGTACTGTAGTTTTGTATAATAAGAACTACTGTTGTACTAATTACTACTACCTTAAACCGGATTTATATTAAGGTATTATGTGATAATTGCACCATACTATCGACTGATAACAACGACATAAAGAACGGTCGTAATAACGGAATGACGTTTGGCACCCGCAGACCTGCAGGTCCGGCTGTAGCTAGCAGCAAGGTGTAGGATAGTCAATCCAGTATAGATCTATACGCAAACTCAACGCTCTCCCTCCAAGAGAATTCTGGCTACAACTCGGGCCATGACATTTAAGGCATGCTCCGATACAGTGGATCACCTTTGTTATCGTATTCTTGCATGTGTGATGAAATGTTTCTTGTTCTAGTATAGTTGTATATGTTCTCGTAGTATAGTTGTATATATTCTCTTCCTAGTATAGACTCATGAATGAACTGACTCATTGATCTAGCAGTTGTAATAGTATGATTCTGTGTTACCCCGATGGTAACTTGTTAACAGTGTGTTTAGTATGTATGATTATGGAAGTACTTTTATGTCTATATATGTATATTTGATATATAATTAATATGGAAACGACCTTCGGATGGTCACCCGAAATCCTATCAGACCACATCCAAATCGAGGAAAAGGAAACAAGGTGGATAGCCTTCCTAAGCCCTTTAAACATTATTTATATGTCTATACATATATGGGCATGCAATTTGTAAAATAAAAACATAATTAAGTGTTTATAAGACATTTGAAACATAAGTATATTTTATTAAAGAAAGATTGACTTGATGTCAATCTATAAAACAATTTGAAGGCGTAGATTTGATTAAAACAGTTTAAGTATAAGGAACATTTGCTTAAATCACAGTTGCAGTGTAAATTCGAAAAGTAAATGGGTTTGGAAAACATTTAGAAGTAAAACAGTTTGATAGATAGTTTGAATAGTGATAAAACCACTGATTTCCCTAGTTATTAATCACATGTGATTAGAGCAATCATATGTGATTGAAACAATAACTATAAGTATTTAACTTGTATTCCCCCCTTTGAAAGCATATAAACGCATTTAGAAAATTTAACAGGTTGATTAAGGGGTATGAAACTCACTTGATTGATTGAAGAAAGCGAGATGGAAAACCGGGCAGAGTTTCGTCTCAGAAAACGGATTTTTCTCGGGATTCTCGGGAATCTCGGGAGTAAAATCGACCCTCGGGACTTGAGCAAAAAGACCAGAGCTTCGGGTTATAACGGGCACGGAAAACGAGACAAAGTTGTGAAAGAGAGGAGAGAAATGAGCAACATTTTCGGAAAGCCTCGCATCCTATTTATAGGAAGGCTGAACCGCCTCCGAACGCGGGGCGTACGCTCGTACGCAGCGCGTACGCGTACGTCATGCATGACCGAAGCCTCGACTGCCTCGGTTCGGATGGGACGGGTTGCTGGGTACGCGGGTCGGATGGGACGCCGGGTCGGATGGGACGTCGGGTCGGACGGGTCGGAGCTTCGGACGGGTCGGACGGGTTAGATTCTTCGGATAGCGCGACGTGGACGATCCGAGACCCTCGATCTCAGTATGCGGGGCGTACGAGGGTACGCAGGGCGTACTTCGGTCCAATCCGATGACTCCCCTTCGGATATTACCGGGAATTTATAATTAAATTCTTATTTATTTTAAATAAACTTCAAAAATTCATCTCTCTCATACGAACTCCGTTTTTGACGTTCTTTATATCCACGCGAAGGTGAGACCATGATCTACAACTTTCGTTTAGATTCCGTTGGCTAATTCCGAAATTATTTTTATTATTTATTTATTAAAATGACGTGATTAAGGAATTTCTTCAAAATTTCATAACTTCCTCATCCGGAGTCAGATTTGGACGTTCTTTTTATGCACGCAAACCTTGATATGATTCCTATTACTTTATTTAATCCGAATAAGTTTTTAGGAAGGTTACATTTTGACCTAAGTTTGATCGGTTTTACATTACATTGACTCAAAATATCGGGTTGTCACATCATCCCCCCGTTAGAAGGAATTTCGTCCCGAAATTAGAAATTTAAGCAAGCTAGAATTTACGAATAACTAAGGAAAAAGGTGAGGGTATTTCAGTTTCATCTGATCCTCACGTTCCCAGGTGAATTCCGGTCCTCGCTTGGCATTCCAGCGAACCTTCACGATAGGGATACGACTTTGCTTTGTCTGCTTGACCTCACGGTCCATGATCTCTATAGGTTCTTCCACGAAGTTGAGGCTTTCGTTGATTTCGATCTCGTCGAGTGGGATTACGAGAGTCTCATCGGATAGACACTTTTTCAAGTTAGATACGTGGAATGTAGAATGTACGTTACGAAGTGCGTCTGGTAGTTCGAGTTTGTAAGCTACGGGGCCGACTCTTGCAAGAATCTCGAAAGGCCCTATGTACCTCGGATTAAGCTTCCCACGCTTGCCGAAGCGTATCAAGCCCTTCCAGGGTGAGACTTTGAGGAGGACTCGGTCTCCCACCTGAAATTCCAAAGGTTTCCTTCGCTTATCAGCGTAGCTCTTCTGTCGGTCTCTAGAGGCTTTCAATCGTTCACGAATCTGAACGATTTTCTCTGTTGTTTCCCGAATGATCTCCGGACCGGTGAGAGTACTGTCGGAAGTTTGCCCCCTGGCTAATTGGGTATCACCCACCTCAGCCCAGCACAGAGGGGATCTGCACTTACGGCCGTAGAGAGCTTCAAATGGAGCAGCCTTGATGCTCGTGTGATAACTGTTATTATAGGAAAACTCGACAAGGGGTAAATGAGTATCCCATGCCTTCCCAAAGTCTATCACGCAGGCTCGCAACATATCTTCTAGAGTTTGGATGGTCCTCTCACTCTGTCCGTCGGTCTGAGGATGGTAGGCTGTGCTCATGTCCAGCCTCGTTCCTAGGGAATGTTGTAGTGATTGCCAAAATCTTGAGGTGAACCTACTATCTCTATCGGAGATAATGGACATAGGTACACCATGTAGCCGTACGATTTCCCTAATGTATGTTCTTGTAAGCTTCTCCATCTTGTCGGTTTCTTTGATGGGCAGGAAGTGTGCAGACTTGGTCAATCGATCAACGATGACCCATATGGTGTCAAGTCCACCCGTTGTCTTGGGCAACTTGGTTATGAAATCCATAGTGATCCGCTCCCACTTCCATTCCGGGATCTCTGGTTGCTGCAATAAACCAGAGGGCTTCTGGTACTCGACCTTAACCTTTACGCAAGTAAGGCATTTACTTACGAAGGTAGCAATCTCTGCTTTCATATTAGGCCACCAGTATAGCTTCTTAAGATCCAGATACATCTTATCTGAACCTGGGTGGACGGAATACCGAGTGTTGTGCGCCTCGGTCATGACCAAGTCTCGGAAGCCACCATGTTTCGGTGTCCAGATCCGGTTCATGAAATATAAAGCTCCGTCACCCTTGGCTTCTAAATTCTTGTCCATTCCTCTAAGGGATTCACTTGACATATTTTCAGATTTCATGGCCTCAAGTTGAGCCGCCTGAATTTGCTTAGTCAGGTGTGAATGGATGGTTATCGATAATGACTTGACTTTGCGACCAGAATATTCCTTCCGACTTAGGGCGTCTGCTACTACGTTGGCTTTACCCGGATGATAACGAATCTCGCATTCGTAATCACTGAGTAGCTCGACCCATCGTCGTTGTCTCATGTTGAGCTCCTTCTGATCGAAAATGTGTTGTAAACTTTTGTGGTCGGTAAAGATAGTGCTCTTCGTTCCATACAAGTAATGTCTCCAGATCTTCAGAGCAAACACTACTGCTCCTAGTTCAAGATCGTGGGTCGTGTAGTTAACCTCGTGTGTCTTCAATTGTCTTGAGGCGTAGGCGATGACCTTACCTCGCTGCATCAGAACACATCCGAGCCCTTGATTCGATGCATCGCAATAAACTACGAAGTCTTCTATTCCTTCCGGCAGGGATAGTATTGGTGCGGTGCACAAGGCTCGTTTGAGCGTTTGGAACGCTCTTTCTTGTTTCTCTTCCCAGTCAAAGGCCACACCTTTCTGGGTTAGGGTTGTAAGAGGCTTCGCTATTCGTGAGAAGTTCTGAATGAACCTGCGGTAGTAGCCAGCGAGACCTAGAAATTGGCGAATTTCTGTAGGCGTCTTTGGTGCTGACCAGTTCTCAATGGCCTTAATTTTGGATGGGTCCACGTGGATTCCCTCTTCGCTTACCACGTGTCCTAAGAATTCGACTCTTCGGATCCAAAATTCACATTTCGAGAACTTCGCATAAAGTTTCTCTTTTCGTAATGTCCCTAGAACTTGTCGCAGATGATCGCCATGTTCTTTCTTACTTCGGGAGTAGATTAGGATGTCGTCAATGAAAACGATGACGAACTGATCCAAGTAGGGTCGGCATACTCTATTCATCAGATCCATGAAGACTGCGGGCGCATTGGTCAATCCGAATGGCATCACCACGAACTCGTAATGTCCGTAACGAGTTCGGAAGGCGGTCTTCGGCACATCCTCCTCTAGCACTCGTAACTGGTGATACCCGGATCTCAGATCAATCTTAGAAAAATAGTTCGCCCCTTGCAGTTGGTCGAATAGATCATCTATGCGTGGCAGAGGGTAACGATTCTTGACCGTCAGTTTGTTGAGTTCCCTGTAGTCAATACACATACGGAAGGATCCGTCCTTCTTCTTAACAAACAAGACCGGTGCTCCCCAAGGTGAGAAACTTGGCCTTATAAAGCCCTTGCTGAGCAGTTCGTTAAGTTGACCAGAGAGTTCTTGCATTTCGGCTGGTGCTAAACGGTAGGGCGACTTGGCTACTGGGGTAGCTCCAGGGACTAAGTCGATTCTGAACTCGACTTGTCGTTGCGGAGGTAATCCGGGTAGTTCTTCTGGGAAAATGTCGGGGAAGTCGCTCACTACTGGGAGGTTCTTTAGTTCTTTCGTTTCTAGGTTCGTGTCGACGACGTGAGCAAGGAATGAGTGGTATTCCTTACGCAGGTATTTCTGTGCTTGAATACTTGATATGATGCGAAGACTTGCACCGGGTTTGTCGCCATAGACTATAAGAGTTTCGCTAGACGGGAGGTTTAGACGGACTGCTTTCTCGAAGCACATGATGTCGGCACGATGGAGGCTTAACCAGTCCATGCCAATGATGACGTCGAAACTTTTTATTGAGACTGGCATGAGGTCGATTGGAAATGAATGGTTGTCTAGAGTTAGGGTACAACCTAAGTATATGCTACTCGTATTTTCAGTTTTTCCATTAGCCATTTCTACTGTGAATAGTTCTTTGAGTGCGTGCGGTGGTTGATTAAGCATGCGAGCAAATTTATGGTTTACGAAGCTTCGCTCCGCTCCACTATCGAATAGAATGCATGCATAGGAGTTATCGAGGAGGAACGTACCGGTCACCACTGTCGGGTCAGCAACTGCTTCCCCGTGGCCAATAGCTAGTACCCTCCCTGCTCCTCCAGCATTCCTCGCTTTGGGGCAGTCCCTCTTAAAGTGGCCTGCTTCGCCACATCCATAGCAGGTTGGGCTCGCGCCAGAGCCAGGGACTTGGTTGATAGGTTGTGCCGGGAACTTACAGAATCGGACGGTGTGTCCTTTCCTGTTGCAGTTAGAGCACTGCAATTCACGGCAGGGGCCGTTGTGGTGGTAGCTGCATTTGGTTCACTTGGGCGAACTTCCAGCATACCGACTCACCGGAGCAGTTGTAGCAGTAGTAGGGGTTACTGCGGCATGAATTGCCACCAATTGCTGCTTTTTGGCAGTCTGCTGCTTCTTCCTTTCATCCCAGAATTTCCGCTTAGTATCGGCGGGTTTGGAGGGTTCCGGGATGGCTAGGGTGGTTGTGGTTGCAGGGGTTTTGACTCCATGGTCAATGAGTCGTTGTGCCAATCGTTTGGCACTGTCGAAGGTAGCGGGGTTTGATGCTAGCACATTCCCTTGATACGGAGGCACTAGTCCCCATATGTACCTCTCGATCTTCTTCCCCTCGGTAGGAACCATATTGGGGCAGAGGGCCACCAGCTCGCTGAATCGGGCAGTATAAGCGACCACATTGGTGCCCTTCATCGACAGGTTCCAGAGTTCCTGTTCCAGTTTCTGGATCTCGCCCCTCGGGCAGTATTCCTCAGTCATGAGGTCTTTCATTGTTTCCCAGCCCATGTCGTTAGCTACGACGAGAGTTAGGGCTTTGACGTGGCCGTTTCACCACGTTAGGGCTTTACCCTCAAAGGTGCATGCGGCATATTTCACCTTGCACGCAGCAGAGCATGAACAAATTTCGAAGACTGATTCAGTCTTCTCGAACCATTGCGAGAGAGCAATGACTCCGCCGGTGCCATAGAAAGGCTTCGGCTTGCAGTTTGTAAAATCCTTGTAAGAGCACTCCCTTGAGCGCACAGGGATTTCGATCGGAATAGATTCCACAGGGGTTCCACCTCTGCTGGCATCAGAAGAGTGATACTGAGCCATGGCGGTTGCCACTGCTGCAGCTACGATAGCATTCAGGGCTACAGTATCGATGACCGGAGGCGGAGGAGGTGGTGGAGGTGCAGGATTATTCCTATTCCTGGGAGACTTGCGAGGAGGCATCCTTCAGCTGAAAGTTTAAAAAGATAAGAAAGATGGTAAGAATCAATTTGTAAGCAACGCGAGAGTGACACATGGACTAACTAAACATAGTCCAACAGTTGAAAGGGTGCTTGAAACCACAACAAGCATTATTAGAAAGCACAAGTGTATAGATTTTTCCCCAGATAGATAGATCTCAAAAATTTACTGGTATTACTGATGTACTAAGTTCAGGGAAAATCGACCTAACAGTAGGTCGTACATCATACCATATAGAAAAGTTTGACAGTCCTTAGATTTCAAATTTGAGTACAGAAAGTTAGAAATATTTTACACACAAGTGCTACTTGGAGCACAGATGTTAAAGGCTATTCTTTAATTACAAGACGGAGATGTACTAGACATCAACCAACGGCGATGGGAAAATCCCGGGCGAGTACTGCGGTCGGACACTTGACGAAACACCTCTTTGAATGGGTCGATCCTTAGTCCTCTGACGAGCTCGAAGTTCCAATAATTCAGCTCGTGAGGCAGCCAACTGCTACTGCAGGGTTTTATTTGTCCTCCGGGTCCGTTCCATGTCTTCTTCAAGACGGCGGATACTGACTGTGTTGACACCTGAGTCGGCATCAATCTCTATGACCCGGTCGACGGCTGTTCTACCTTGCTTGACAATACGAGCTATTCTGCGGATAATGACAGGCAGAGCTCGGTCAGCAGAGCCACCATCGCTGACGTCGTAAAAGGTTCGGTCCCCAAAGTATGGTAAGGGTTGTCCCTGATCATTACTTCAGCGGTTCAGGTTGTTTGCCCACATGGGTGAAGGACCTGGAAACGCTAGTCGAGGGTTGTTGTTCGGGGCTTGACCTACAATCGGTAGGTTGTTGACTTCAGGCTCGGAGTCGGACCCATCTGAAAAGCCTTCTGCGAGGTGATCATCCAAAAGGATTGGATGATCAACTTCGGCTCTTCATCGATCCACCCGGCATTGCCTTCATTTGGGAAAGTACGGGTCGCCATGATGGATATCTAGCCATCAAGATCTACGCGAGAATAGAGGTATAAGAATATAGTATACGTGTAACTAGTAGCGCAAAATACTCCTATAGTATTTTAAGTTTAAATTCTATTGATCTTCTTGTGGTATTGTTGGTAAGTTTTTAGACTTGCTAACCTATCACAACCATTCTAAGGCATGTGCTAATCACTCCTAGGATCAGCATAGTTGATCAGGCTATGCCATTCCCAGGACTGACCATACATCCCCGAGCTCACTTGTGATATTTAACAATCGTAATACTTTTGTTCTTGTCATTGTGACACTTATTTTAGTATGAATGCAGACTAGTATACTTAGTTAAATATTTTATTATTTAAAGTATAGACTCTTGGTCAGAGTTTAATCCCTAATGGGTTTATAGTTTAGTATATCTTTTATGGGTTGATATACTCAATTCACTATAAACAATGCTCTGATACCAATCTGTCACACCCCAAAACCAAGAACGGCGGAAACGTTCTGGGGCGGAGGACGTCATGTAAGGTAATCACAACACAGTAAATGTAAATAGGCAAACAACATCATCCATTGCATTAAATATATAAATTTAATACATGCGTGTTTTGTACAGTTTTAGACACCAAAAAAATAACGTAAATCAAAATAATAAAATGATGAGTCTTGAGTACGCTTCATCATCTCAAAAGCTGGCATCGGTACCTGTCTACTGATGACCTGAGAATACAAGTTATTTTGAAAGAGTTTATCAGCATTAAGCTGGTGAGTTCATAAGTGTTTTAGTGTCAATGTTCATTGTCAAAAACGTTTGAACTTGTCCCAAAGTATAAGTTTGTAAAAATGTAAATAAATGTTTAAAAGTATTTGCAAAAGTTTGAATCTCTCAGAAAATCCTATATTTTCTATAAAAGTAACCTTCTACCAAGGCTTAACAGTTTTGTAAACTCGTCTGTTGTAAAAGTGTGTGATTACCCAAGTATAACTATCATTTGATAAAATATAGTTTGTACTTTAATGCTTAAGTGAGATTATCACCAAAATATGTAATGGGTAAATCATTGTAGTACTGTAGTTTTGTATAATAAGAACTACTGTTGTACTAATTACTACTACCTTAAACCGGATTTATATTAAGGTATTATGTGATAATTGCACCATACTATCGACTGATAACAATGACATAAAGAACGGTCGTAATAACGGAATGACGTTTGGCACCCGCAGACCTGCAGGTCCGGCTGTAGCTAGCAGCAAGGTGTAGGATAGTCAATCCAGTATAGATCTATACGCAAACTCAACGCTCTCCCTCCAAGAGAATTCTGGCTACAACTCGGGCCATGACATTTAAGGCATGCTCCGATACAGTGGATCACCTTTGTTATCGTATTCTTGCATGTGTGATGAAATGTTTCTTGTTCTAGTATAGTTGTATATGTTCTCGTAGTATAGTTGTATATATTCTCTTCCTAGTATAGACTCATGAATGAACTGACTCATTGATCTAGCAGTTGTAATAGTATGATTCTGTGTTACCCCGATGGTAACTTGTTAACAGTGTGTTTAGTATGTATGATTATGGAAGTACTTTTATGTCTATATATGTATATTTGATATATAATTAATATGGAAACGACCTTCGGATGGTCACCCGAAATCCTATCAGACCACATCCAAATCGAGGAAAAGGAAACAAGGTGGATAGCCTTCCTAAGCCCTTTAAACATTATTTATATGTCTATACATATATGGGCATGCAATTTGTAAAATAAAAACATAATTAAGTGTTTATAAGACATTTGAAACATAAGTATATTTTATTAAAGAAAGATTGACTTGATGTCAATCTATAAAACAATTTGAAGGCGTAGATTTGATTAAAACAGTTTAAGTATAAGGAACATTTGCTTAAATCACAGTTGCAGTGTAAATTCGAAAAGTAAATGGGTTTGGAAAACATTTAGAAGTAAAACAGTTTGATAGATAGTTTGAATAGTGATAAAACCACTGATTTCCCTAGTTATTAATCACATGTGATTAGAGCAATCATATGTGATTGAAACAATAACTATAAGTATTTAACTTGTATTCCCCCCTTTGAAAGCATATAAACGCATTTAGAAAATTTAACAGGTTGATTAAGGGGTATGAAACTCACTTGATTGATTGAAGAAAGCGAGATGGAAAACCGGGCAGAGTTTCGTCTCAGAAAACGGATTTTTCTCGGGATTCTCGGGAATCTCGGGAGTAAAATCGACCCTCGGGACTTGAGCAAAAAGACCAGAGCTTCGGGTTATAACGGGCACGGAAAACAAGACAAAGTTGTGAGAGAGAGGAGAGAAATGAGCAACATTTTCGGAAAGCCTCGCATCCTATTTATAGGAAGGCTGAACCGCCTCCGAACGCGGGGCGTACGCTCGTACGCAGCGCGTACGCGTACGTCATGCATGACCGAAGCCTCGACTGCCTCGGTTCGGATGGGACGGGTTGCTGGGTACGCGGGTCGGATGGGACGCCGGGTCGGATGGGACGTCGGGTCGGACGGGTCGGAGCTTCGGACGGGTCGGACGGGTTAGATTCTTCGGATAGCGCGACGTGGACGATCCGAGACCCTCGATCTCAGTACGCGGGGCGTACGAGGGTACGCAGGGCGTACTTCGGTCCAATCCGATGACTCCCCTTCGGATATTACCGGGAATTTATAATTAAATTCTTATTTATTTTAAATAAACTTCAAAAATTCATATCTCTCTCATACGAACTTCGTTTTTGACGTTCTTTATATCCACGCGAAGGTGAGACCATGATCTACAACTTTCGTTTAGATTCCGTTGGCTAATTCCGAAATTATTTTTATTATTTATTTATTAAAATGACGTGATTAAGGAATTTCTTCAAAATTTCATAACTTCCTCATCCGGAGTCAGATTTGGACGTTCTTTTTATGCACGCAAACCTTGATATGATTCCTATTACTTTATTTAATCCGAATAAGTTTTTAGGAAGGTTACATTTTGACCTAAGTTTGATCGGTTTTACATTACATTGACTCAAAATATCGGGTTGTCACAACTGACAACAAAAGCCTGCAACACATCTACGATCAAAAGGAGTTGAACATGAGACAACAGCAATGGGTAGAGCTGCTCAGCGACTACGAATGGAAAATCCGCTACTATCCCAGCAAGGCTAGTGTGGTGGCAGATTCCCTTAGCCGGAAAGAATGCTCAGGTCGTAAAGTGAAGACACTGACAATGACTATCCATTCCCACTTATCCGTGCAAATCAAAGAAGCTCGACTGGAAGCCCTAAAACCAGAGAACGTGTCGGATGAAGCTTTGGGAGGAATGGATAAGAACTTAGAGATCGACCGGATCTGGACCCTAAAGTTCGGTGGTTACAGGCAAGTTGTCATGAACGAAGCTCACAAGACTAAGTACTCCATTCACCCAGGTACGAATAAGATGTACCTGGATCTCAAGAAACTGTATTGGTGGCCAAACATAAAAGCAGAGATCGCTACCTTCGTGGGCAAGTGCCTGACTTGCGCCAAGGTGAAGATCGAATATCAGAACCTTCAGGTCTGCTCCAACAACTAGAGATACCTGAGTGGAAGTGGGAGAAGATTACTGTGGATTTCATTACCAAATTACCCAAATCTCCGAGTGGGTACGATACCATTTGGGTAATTATCGACCGATTAAAAAAATCCGCTCACTTCCTGCCGATTAAAGAAACATTCATCATGGAAAGGCTCACGCGAATCTACATCCAAGAGATAGTTCGACTGCATGGTGTGCCTCTATCCATTATCTCTGATCGAGATAGCAGGTTCACTTCTAGGTTTTGGCAGTCCCTGCAGAAGGCTCTTGGAACTAAGCTGGACATGAGCACAACATATCATCCTCAGACAGATGGACAGAGTGAGAGAACCATTCAAACTTTGGAAGACATGCTGAGAGCATGTGTCACCAACTTCAATAAATTGTGGGACACCCATTTTCCTTTGGTCTAGTTTTCCTACAACAACGGTTATCATACCAGCATCAAAGCTACGCCGTTCGAAGCCCTCTATGGTCGCAAGTGTAGATCCCCTCTGTGTTGGGCTGAGTTGGGTAACACACAGCTAGCCAAGGGACAAGTCCCCGATAGTAGTCTTACTGGCCCAGAAATCATTCATGAAACCACCGAAAAGATCACACAAATCCGAGAACGATTGAAAGCCTCTCCAGACAGACAAAAGAGTTACGCCGATAAACAACGAAAACCCTTGGAGTTCCAGCTTGGAGACCATGTCTTGTTGAAGGTGTCACCCTAGAAAGGCATCATACGCTTTGGAAAGTGTGGGAAGTTAAATCCGAGGTATATAGGACCTTTCAAGATCCTCGCTAGGATCGGTCCAGTAGCATACAAACTCCAATTACCTCAAGAGCTTAGTAACATTCATTCTGTATTCCATATCTCCAATCTTAAAAGGTGTCAATCCGACGAAACCCTTATGATTCCTCTAGATGAGATCGAAATCACGAGAACCTCAACTTCGTGGAAGAACCAATCGAAATCATGGATCAAGAGGTCAAACGAACGAAACAAAGTCGCATCCCCATAGTGAAGGTCCTCTGGAATGCCAAGCGGAGACCTGAATTCACTTGGAAGCATGAGGATTCAATGAAACAGAAGTACCCTCATATTTTTTCCAAATCCATGATTTGTATCTTTATTTTTGAATTTCGGGACGAAATTCCCTCTATCGGGGGGATGATGTGACAACACAAAACTTTCATTCTATACCATTGGTCAATTTTTTTATCAATGTTTAACTCAATTCTGTTACCTTTTAACGTCGTTTAAGGGTTCGTTTAACTGTTCTATGCATGAGAACAACCGGGAATGAAATTAGGAATGAGTCAACAAGTCGTATAGAAGCAAAATCGGGCCATACACACTCATGAGAGGTGTGTACGACCGCACACACGGGAGTGTATCCGCACACCCATCCCCCTACCGCATACTCCCCTATATATATAGGAGATGACCCCTTCATTCATTCTTTTCCTTCTTTGGTTGCACTCTACTTCTCTCTCTACTTTCTTTCTCTAGAAACTTCATTTAAGAACACTCTAAGGGCCTCAAAAATGTGAAGTACTCCATCATTAAGCTTATTATCTGGTAAGAACCCTTAATCTATGCCCAAAACTCTTCATTGTTCTTCGTGTTCTTCAACACTTGAATGTGTATGGCCGCACACCTTCATCTGGTGGCCTTACACACCACAAAGACCCTCCAAAGTGAGAGTTTGGCCACCTATATTCGAGTTAAGACTTGGTTTGAACCTTGAAACACCTAAAAATCGAATTTTGGAGTTGAAATGAGGAGTGTACGGCCGCACACTCCTATGTGCAGCCGCACACACTTCCTGGCCGCACTCCCTCGCCGCACACACATCAAATCCGTGATTTTTGTGACCATACACCTCCCTCACTTGATCATTTATGGTTCTAACACTTAGTTCTAGTGTTTCCAAGTCTTTAGGGTGGGTTTCCATCATGTTTTGTCATTGAATAGCTTAATCTAATACATATATATATGTAATATATGTTAATAGGGTCCACTCGCGTACAAAACATCAGTTGACACTCGGTGCTCATAACCAATCGTACATTCAGATCCTACGATAAATTGTGAGTTCATACCCCTATGCTTTTATTGTTTTTAAACATTTTCGGGGGGGGGGGGGGGGGGGGGGGAGGGGGGGAGGGGGGAAATACAAGCTAAACATAAAGGTTTCACAACTTAAAAACTGATGCAATTACAACAAGTTTTACATTAAACCTTTAGATTCTTCATCCCCTTTGTAATATGCGGAGCATAAGGGACGTTTTCTAAACATAATTGCATAGTTTTCAGAACAGTTTAGGAACACAACAGAACAGTCAATATATAATAGGTATAGTTTGGGGATTTCCTTACCGGTTTTACAGAATCAAACTATGTGCAAAGCCGAACATATACACTATGACATACTTAGTTTACCCATACAGATAACAAGAGTATCTTACTAAATAATTATTTTATGTATAATTGCTTATACTCTACACTGTATACATCGATTTCGAACACAAGAACAATCGAACAACACGTAAACTAGTTAATGCAGGATTGTGAGACTTATCTTCGTTATGCCCCTCGGGGTACCAATAAATCCTCACTGGTAGTATAACCATAGTCTCCTGGAGGAAGAGCGTGAAATTTGTGAATAGATCTATTCGGGACCGACAATCCCACACCTGAACTGTTAGCTACAGTTAGGCGGGCACGCCTGGGGTGACAAATTTTGTAATCGTACGACGCCTGAAGAAACTTCAAGGAGGTCACTGGTCATATTAGTATGGTAATACGAACTCACAATAGTATCAACTAACCGTTTGTTTACGGGATAACTTTCTTCTATGGTTTTATTTTAACTAATAAAACTACCTACTGACATACTGGAGGGTAATCAAGGGACACAAACTTTGGTTTTATTTGCATAATAAAATTACATTTATGGTGGGTAACCAGGGTTTCCAAAACAGAACGTACATTTCATATTGGTGGTAGCCAGGGTCTCAAACAGTAATATCTTTACACAGAAACCAAAAAACATGTTAGAAAATATTGGATTTTTCTGGTAAACATGCATACATACTTCAAAACTTGATAACAATGGTATTTGAAATAAACGACATTTTGCTTACAATGAAAAGGAACTATTTGAACAAGCTCATTGACTAGTTTTCAATACAAAAACATACTTATGAACTCACCAGCTTTATGCTGATACGTTTTCAAAACCGATTGTATTCTCAGGGCAATGATAGACAGGTAGCTTGCCATCTTTTGGAGAAGACGAAGCATTTTTGGAGTCTAGTCTTCATCTTTTGTTTAAACTAATGTATACAAACTATGTTTCCAAACAGATGTAAATATTCATATTGTAATGTAATGGTTGTCTTTATTTTGATTGCTATGATACGATTGTCGTGATACTACGCATGACGTCACCCGCCCCCAGACGTTTACGCCGTTGTTTTTCTGACGGTTCGGGGGTGTGACAGCTTTGACACGGGAGAATTCGACAACGTAACATTGGAAACTGCGATTTACAAAGGTTGACGAAAGTGGGGCTATGTCTTGGCAAAGACGTTAAATAAATGCATTGTAAATAAATAATCTCTGCTTGAAGTTTTGATGTTTCTAGACTTGAAGTTGGTTTAAAATAAGAATCTTGAGGTTTAACAATGATCTTGGTAAAGTATGGAAGAAAACCAGAGCTTGTGGAGCGAAAAATTGCAAAAAAAATGTCAAAATATGCAACTTGCGCGGGTGCCCGCACAAACGTTTCGCGGCCCAGCCCTACCCACGCAGAATTTGAGCTCAAATTACCCCCACATGGGATGCATTTTGATGTATGCACGTGGGTGCCCCACACCCACGCAAGGTTTGCGAGGGTACCCGCGCAAATATGTCACTTCATAAGAAAATTTTGAGCCATTTCATATGCTTCCTTTACGCGCCCAAGATTTCATCCATGTGTGTTTAGGTGGCCATGAACTCCACCCACACATCATTGTATGGCCCATG